>NC_084484.1:33641310-34891310 GCF_030035675.1 Rhineura floridana
GCAGATTCGGTTGGCTCTTCTTGGGACAAGGGGGTTAGCCATTCCGCATCCCCATTCATCATTAGAAGGGTGAACGATACAGGGCCGATGGCATTCACCTGTCAGATGCAGGTAACGACATATTTGGGAGACCTGCAGAGGTGTCTGCAAGAGGTGCTTCTCGGCAGTGGGGTAAAGGGGGACTAAATAGAGATTTGTCCCCCTTTTGTGGCGGGAAGGTGTGGAAAGGGAAATAGGTAAGGACAGCTAGGTGGCCCCCTTAGGCACCTTTGGAGGTGATTGGCAGTTCCGGAGGCCTGTCTGTCAGGGCTTTACGGCTGGAGGGCAGGATATGGGCTGCTTCTGGGGCCAACTTATCCTCATCTACCCAGGGGTTATACGGCCCCGGGTGGGGATGACGTGGGAAGGCCCCCCTACTCACCTACAAGGTGTGGCCGGGGTAAAGGGTAAGCAGATGGGCTTGCCCTTGCCCCAGCAGGGGCTGGTCGCCCAGAGCTGTGTGGCAACCTACTTGCTTATAGACAGTTCCCGCACCTAGGTTTCCCTCTGCAGGTCACTTTAAATTGGGTTTGGTTTGCTGTAATTTAATAAAGTGGCCCTTGTTCAACCCAAGCTGATGTCTCTGTGTCTTATTTTGCCCCTCGACTGCAAATGATGCTCCGCTCGCCGCGCAGCTGACGAGTGGGGCAAGGTTGCAGATGGGGGCGAAGCTGCCGCCTCCATCTTTGTTTGGGGCAACGTCGCGCGTCGCACCTATTGTGTGCGTGCGATGTGCAGTGTGGAGGGGCGGGGCTTTGGGGCTTATTTAAGTCCAGCCACCCCTCCTACCTTCCTCTTTGCCAGCATGACGCCCACCCCGCCCTCCCTCTTTTATGGTGTGCCTAGGGGTTGCTTCGGGGCCGAGTAGGAATTTTTATCCTGCCCACCCTCATTGGCGGGCAGGTTTTTTGCCTGCTCCACACCATGGGAGTGGGACGGAATTGGGTTAGGGGGCGTTGTGTTTAATAGGTGGTTTTGGCTTATTTGGCTAACTTGAATGTATTAGACAGGTTAATGCCCTACCGGGCTATGCATCTTGCACTGGTGCGGGAAGGTGCGGAAAGGGAAATAGGTAAGGACAGCTAGGTGGCCCCCTTAGGCACCTTTGGAGGTGATTGGCGGTTCCGGAGGCCTGTCTGTCAGGGCTTTACGGCTCGAGGGCAGGATATGGGCTGCTTCTGGGGCCAACTTATCCTCATCTACCCAGGGGTTATACGGCCCCGGGTGGGGATGACGTGGGAAGGCCCCCCTACTCACCTACAAGGTGTGGCTGGGGTAAAGGGTAAGCAGATGGGCTTGCCCTTGCCCCAGCAGGGGCTGGTCACCCAGAGCTGTGTGGCAACCTACTTGCTTATAGACAGTTCCCGCACCTAGGTTTCCCTCTGCAGGTCACTTTAAATTGGGTTTGGTTTGCTGTAATTTAATAAAGTGGCCCTTGTTCAACCCAAGCTGATGTCTCTGTGTCTTATTTCGCCCCTCGACTGCAAATTATTTTGGAGCAGGTTTAAAAAAAAAACCTTAAGTTTTCAATAACAAAAAGGACAGATGGAATCCACTCAGAGTAATACTGTCATCTTAGAGCTGGAGGATGATAACACTACAGGAAGATGCTATTAATGCAGGGGCATCTGAGAAATACAGCTGACAAGACACAGACAACAATTCCCACCAGCTGGATTATGGCACTTGCCCAGATCTCCAAAAATAGCTGAGGACTATTTTTCTTCTTCATTGCGCAATACCAGTGGATGTGATTTCTCTGCTAGTGATGGCTGTGGCTTTGAACTGTTGCAACATGAGAAATCAAAAGGCGTATCCGCAGCATACAAATCATGCTTCCTGAAGAAGATGAATCAATTCTTCCACTTACCACAAAGCAAATCCAAAAGTTATGGAAGCAGAAGAACGGATGCGATGATTGACATTTTTTCTCAGAGATACACATAACTGTTGAACATTGTTTGATTTGACAATAGCAGATGCTGAAACAAAATCGCATTACTTGAAAGCCACATGCCCTGGAAGTGAGACACAAGACAGCCACATTGGGGGAAATCTAAGCTACGGTTTAGATGTGAAACTTATGCACACCAAGCTCCTGTCTCTATATAGACGTTCCAAGTAGTTGGTATTATACTTAAAAGAAGTTTATCATGTGTCTAGTTTGATCACAGGGTTATTTCATTTTTAATTTTTGAAAATATCAGAACAATGCATATTCCAAACAATGCCAACAATGGAACAATGCCAATTTTTACCCTAAGGTCTTTTTTGAGGGGGGGATATGGGGAGGAAGGAAGAATCTGATGGCGTTGCAGTTGGTGGCGTGGGGGATAAACAATATAAAAGAGCCAAACATGGCAAGGTAGGGTGGGGATGGGGTTTTTCCTCCTCTTTTCCACATGCTCATATAAAAGATATACCCCCACTCACAGTTTATAGGCAAAGGGTACAATGACATATTTTTAAAAACATACGCACATCTCCTTTGGTCCTATATCTTTCCCTTTTACAATGAGAGCCTTACTGAGAAGTCTAGGTAATATCATTAAAATGATGGTGATTTAATGGTAATAACAATGTACAACACTAATTATTAAAGTACTTGAGATTTTATTTCTTAGCGTAATGAGCCACTCATAAATATTATGCATGTGAGATAATTCCCCAGTGAAATTATCTGTGTTTGTGTGAGGGCATGGTATGTGTTCTGCAAGGCAATGCTGACTCCACCAACATCCACAGCCCAAAATCCCATTGACTTTGGGAGGATGAAGCCTGCACTCTGTGATTACAGTTTCAAATCATGCTGCTTCACACTTGCTTGCCTAAGAATCAAAGTCATGCAGAACAGCTTTAAGGAAGACTATGTAATCTATAATGTTATTATATGCTCCATTATGCTTCAGTTCGGCCACTGACAGAACCATCAGAACTTTTGATTTTTGAACTCCAGAACAGAAAGGACAAGATTTTTAAATCACATCTTATGTGCTATAATTTCAACAGTTAAAGCTCCAGCTGTACTTTCTTGCTGTTACTTAGCAACAGAATTGGAGACACTCAAGAGATGTAGTCACTGGCGGAAACTTGTGATGCCACTGCCAGTTGGGTGCAGCTTTCTCAACCTGTCACTGCTCAGATGTTGGTTCAATAAAAGAAGCAGTGAACCCAATAGTCATCACACTAGGATATTTGAAGGAAGAAGTACTGAAGGGGCATCTAGAACATGGAGTCTTTTAGCTACAATCAACTAAGCCACAACATGGAAAAGATACCTACCATTAAACAATGGTTGACAAAGGCCTGGGAAATAGCTAGAATTGTGATATTAACAGAATACATTTTTATAAAAGATGAAAGGAAGAGAGGGGAAATTTGAAGATATATTTAGACCTTTTTTGGGTATGGCCTAAATATACATACATAGAATATGGAAGGATTTAGATTTAATTATATTTAAAAGTTATATGGTTCAGAATGCAAATATGGTATCAAGAAGGTGGTATGGAGTATATACCGTATATTGTTTTCAGAGTTATTTCATAATTATTCAATGCCAACTATATCTTAATCACACCTGTTTTCATTTTGGCATTGAATAATTATGAAATAACTCTGAAAACAATATATTTTGCTGTTCTATAGCTGGAAAGTATAACTAGGTCCTTTTCCAAGTCCCCCCTTGAGGGAAGCTCAGACAGTGGTAAGAAGGGAGAGGGCCTTTTCAGTTGTGGCTACCCATCTATGGAATATGCTCCCCAGTGAGGTCTGCCTGGTGTTTTTCTTGGCATCTTTTTGGTGCCAGGTAAAGACTTACTTTTTTCCCCAGGCATTTGATAGACTGAAATGATGTTGTCTGTTATTAGTATGCTGCCAAAGCTTTCTTGGCTATGTGGGGGTGTTGATGTTTTACTGTTTTGTTTTTTTAATAGTATGATATATTTGGTGTTTATTAGTGTTGTAAGTAGCTTGGTGACCTGTGAGTAACAAGTGACTAATAAATTAAATAATAATAACCAATGTGATATTTTGATATTTCACTGTGAAAGAAAAGCATAGAATATTAATAAACTTATATTCTAAGAAATAATTTTATTTATTGGATCAAGTTACATATTGTTACAGTTTGTAGAATATTGACTTCTTAAATGCAGGTAGGAAATAATAACTGGAATTATAAGACCATAGTAGTACTCTTAATAGTAAATATTTGTTGCCCTTTAAAGCAAAATGCACGTTAAGAATCTCCGAAAATAAGATAATAAGGTTTAGATATACATGTTATGTTTTGAAGTAGTTATTGTACTAGAAAATTTAGACAATTGAATAGTGTGATAATGCAAGTTGTATGACATAAGTTTGTATTTTATGTCAGTAATTATAAATATTTTCTTTAAAAGGTAGCAATGGAGAAAATATCATTCATTCACTTTCAAAAGTACAATAAGCAAAATGGCTTTTTCCATATTATTAATAGAACAATCACCTTTATTCTGGCACTACCAGAATGTATCTATCTCTTGACCCAGGCCTTTAGTTGGCTGCATGTCTTCCCTCCTCCTACTGCATTGCTGTGCACTGCTGTTCTGAGCTGTTGTTTTGTTAGGGTGATTTTGGTTGTGTTTTGTGGCTTTATTTTTATGTTTTTAACATATATTGTTCTAATTTTAATTACAGTAGGGCCCCGCTTTTTGGCAGCCCACTTTTCGGCATTCCACTAATACGGTGGCTTTCAATTAGAGTAATTAGACTAAGGCCCCACTCATACGGCACTTGTTCTGCTTTCATGGTGTTTTTCAGGTGTCGGGTGCCATTTTATTGACGGAGTTCTGCTTTTCAGCGGGTTTTGCTTTTAGGCGGGGGTCTGGAATGTAACCCGCTGTATGAGTGGGGCTCTACTATATAATCTTTTTGTAACCCACCCTGGGACCATTTGGTCAAGGGCAGGCCATAAGTACAACTAATAAATAAATAAATAAATATTGCTGGATCAACTCACTCGCAGGTACAGTTGTTAAAGTAATCCTATGCATGTCTTCTCAGAGGTAAGTCCCATTGAGTTAAATAGGACTTAACCTCAGGTAAATGTTACTTCACAACAGACACAACAGGTACTTCACAACAGACAGAGACTTGGCTACACATAGCCCAACATGCAGTAAGCCTATTCAGGTGTTTACCCTCATTGTGTAAAGGAGGAGAGAGGAGTCAAAGTTTACTGATTTCCCCCCCCCCCAATATTCTGCTGTGGGCCTATTGCCTGGCCCTAGTTTTTTAAAAGGTTCATTTTGCTTTCTGTTAATTCAAAACATAAACGCTATACTCATAATAACATTTTGAAAAGAGAGAGAGACATTTGTATTATTTGAAGTATGTGGTTTATTTTTCTAGTAGTCAATATAAGTAACCCAATTGTGAACAAAATCATTATAACCCTGCCTCTTTTCTTGTACAGGCCCCTTTGCTTTTTCTGCATTGGACAGAGAATGCCTAAAGTGGGGAATGTATCCCCAAGAGGAAGTTTAGGTTAAAGATGGGTCCCAGGTTTGAAAAAATTGGAAGACTATTGGTGTAGACAAAACTGAGTTAGATGGAACAATGGACCGACTTGGGATAAAGCAGCTTCCTGTGTTCCTAGGTTCCTTTGGGTGGGCTCAAAGAGGAAAGAAAAGTGAATGGGCAGCAGTGACAACAGTGAGAAAGAGCAGGGCCCACTCAGGAAGGGGGCCCTCTCAGAGAATCTTGCCCAAAAGGAATGGCATTATCACCTGATGTCCCTGGCCAACTGTCAGAGCCTCATCACACTGACAGGCTCCACTGTTGATGCCTGCCCGCAGTCCTCCTTAATTTTCTTCCAAGCCTGACACTGGATGCCCAAAGCACTAGGTGTCTCAAAGCTCGATGGAGTGATAGGGGCAGTATGGGAAGACACTTTCCCAAAGAACCCCACAAACCCCACTGCACAAAGATGCCCCTCCTAAGCCTAGAGCCAACACTACTAGTTATAATAATGAGGATCTTTGCATGTTTTTCTCCAGTTCATTCATACTGCGCACATCCAAGTTTACAGCTATCAGTGGTGACCTTGAGAATATTATAGAGTCAATATTTTTTTAAAAAAAAAATCAGCGGAAGCCCAGAGGAATTAAACTGGATGATCACGGAGTACTCATTAGAGCTGCTACATTTGACAAGAAAGGTGGGGGGTGGGTTGCATTTAGGAAGGATATTTGAAATTGTTGTTTTTCATCCCATGGGAGTTTTAAAAGCTTAATTGGGTTATGTTTATAAAGCCCTTTTGTAATGGTAATAAAATGCTATTACAAGTGCTGGGCATTGTTGCTCTTAAATAGTAGTCGTAGCAACAGCATAAAATTGAAGGAATGGTTTAAAGCTCTCCCTTTTCCCCCCATGAGCTGAGCTGTGCATGAGGATTAGAAACACAAATCTGTAACAAATGTGCTGTGAATACCATAGGATCAAGAGTATAATATGGGTTTTACACATGCATTTTTATTATTATTATGAATTCAAATGTACTTGGAAGGGACCAAAAATAGGGAATGAAGGTTCTAAATTCCATTGAAATGTTATTGAAATGTTATGATGTTTTCAAATGTTTTTAGTGCTTTTGTTTGCCTCCCTGGGCTACTGCTGAGAGGAAGGGTGGGATATAAATAAAATAATAAATAATAAATAAATGTTATTGTGTCGTACATTTGGAAGATGTAGCATGAAGTTATTGAAACATTCTCCTGCTGTGTAGAGATGATAAACACATTATGGGCACTTCAAAGTGACTAGTAAAACATGATACAATGCAGCCAAAGTTGAGCACACGCCTAACTTTCTCCCACTGAAATCAGAGGAATTTAAAATTGTCTGAAACATGCCCAATATGGTTTAAGTGTTTTCACAGTATTTAAAGGAATGCCTATAATGCACATTACAGTGAAAATTTCAAACCAGCTTAAAGTTTATACCTCTCAAACAAGGAACCAGGAACCGCAGCTAATTATTTAGTTATGAATTTTTAGTAGTGGCACAAACCTGCAATTTGCCTGTTTTTTTAGGGGAAACCATGATAAATTCCAAACCAGTTTAAATCAGTAGAATAGCTCTGCCCTAAATATCTACTTACTTTCAGAGCTGTCTTCTCTCAGTAGTTTTTAATGTTTTCTTACCAAGAGAACTTCACAGAAGTTTTGAAAATGGAACATGAGACCTTACATCAAGCAAAGATCCCAGTTAAATCCATCTATTTATTGAAACAGAGAGAGAGAGAGAGATTGCTATAGCATAACCTTCTCAAGGCACTTTAACTAAACATGAAATAAAATACATTTTAAAAGAAAAAACACATGTAAACAAATAGGTCACTTAATTAAAAATATAACTAAAACAGCAGTACAGAATCTAATAAACTACAAATATTCAAATGTTTTCAAAAGTTTCTTCATTTTAAACGTGTGTCATTTCGAGACCTAATTTGAGAAAAAGGCAGTTAAAAGTAAATAGGTTTTTAAAACTCTGTTAAAAACCTGTAGTATTGGAGCTACAAAGACCTCAGTAGGAAGATTGTTCCACGCTCCGGGGGGCTACCACAGAGAAAGGTCTGCCTCTTGTACTATCAGTTGAATTGACATAGAATAGGGTATTTTCTGTGACATCCCCCAGGATATAGGACTCCTGGGCATGATAAGATTTGAAAAGCCAGATTGGAGACACCATAAGCCACTGGTTGAATTGTTCCCCCCCAATAAAATATTTGAAGGTATCTACTGTTTCCTCATCCCACAGCCATTATCATAGGCTTTACTTTTATAAAGATTGCCTTACATGATGCCTGCCCAGCCCTTCGAACAGGGATGGAGAACTTGTAGCCCCCTGTATGTTGTTGGACTTCAGCTTCTATATGCCCCAACCAGCATAGCCCTTGGGCAGGGATGATGGGAGTTGTAGTCCAACAACATCTGAAGCAGCAGAGCTTCCCCATCCCTGTCTTGGCTCCTATTTGAAGAAACTAATGCAAGCACAGAATGGACACATGAACTCATAATACTGTTAATTTAAATGGTCAGCAGTAGACCATTTTCAGGGGCAAGGGAGCTTACCTTAAAATAATATGCATATCCAAAGCCAAGTAAATCTGCACTGTGCATCAGGCATCATCTAACATCACTACTTACGCATCTACAAGAGTGGCTGTATACTATAGCCAGCATGGATTTTTCACATTCCACCATGTCAAATTGAAAATACCCCCATGCCATTTTGCTGTTTTCCATAAGCTTATTTCAAAACAAAATCTTACAAAATGTATAGTCCTGAACTCAGAAGTGCTTGCTTAATAATCCTCTAAGTTTTCATGGCAATAAACACTCAGAGAGAATCTAGACTTTAAAGTCTGAAAACAAGAGTAAAAGTATCCAAACTCCTGTTGGAATACTTCATGTCAATGGTTTCCTAATTTGTTGAAATTAATTTAAATTAATTAAAAATCAGCCATGTTCACAGAGTACCTGTAATCCTTTTAGTGCCGTGCCCCATACTCTGATCTTCTCCAGTTTGAAAGTTAAAAAAATCCATGGCTGACTTTTAATTAATTTAAGAAAATTAACATTGGAATCTACAATAGTGCAGGCATGCCCAGTAGGAACCAACTCTCAGTGTTCTAAAAGCCAGACTAGCTGCTTGGCTTGGCTAAACAGAGAGCCACACCCACACCAGACATTTATTCCACTTTAATAGTCAATTAGTCAATAGTCAGTTTATTTATATACCACATTTTCCACAAATTGTCCACAAAGCAGTTTACATAAACAAACAGTCCAAATACTGTAGCATAATAATATATAATATAAAGAACAATCACTACAACACTTAAAAATATCATATAATATACATCAAAATGTAAATGAGCATAAAGCTCAGCAATAAACCTCAAGCCAAAATATCCAAAAGCAACCCCCAAAGCTGATATAACAATATATTTTCTCTCCCTGCACCTTCTTCCTCAACCCAAAAGGCAAGAAAGTCTTCTGGAAGCAGCTCCCTTATGAAGGCTCCTAGGGCTAGAGGATGAGGCAAGGCAGGTGGCAACAGCCATCCCTTGATGGCAAAAAACAGTCCCCCCTCACCTTTAAACAGTCATGGCTTCCTCCAAATAATTCTGGAAAGTGTAGTTTGTGAAGGGAGCTGAGAGTTGTTAGGAGACTCCCATTCCCCTGACAGAGCTCCAGTGGCCAGAATGGTTTAACAGTCAGCCGGGGATTGTAGCTCTGTGAGGGGAATAGTGCATCTCCTAGCAACTGTCAGCACCCTTCACAAACTACACTTCCAGGATCCTTTGGGAGAAGCCATGACTATCTGAAGTGAAATAAAGGTCTGGTGTGGATGTGGCCAAGGACAGCTTTGGTTTGAATTTGGGTGGGAGACTACATGTGTCTGCTGTAGAATAAAAAGGTGGGGGAAGCCCTGAAAAATAATGATACTGTTAACAATTTTCCCTTTTCGAAGGGAAAGGGGCTTTCCCTCTGTCCAGTGCCCACCCAATCTCCTCCCCTTCCCCAAGTCAGTTTCACCTATCCTAAGCATGATTGCACAGGAGTAAATCCCACTGAACTCAGTAACCATGCAAATGATCAAACCTACCCTCTCCCTCCTCCTCCCTCCTATCCCCTTCTCTCCCTCCTTCCCCATCCAAATTCTTCCAAGCTACACAGGAAGTGGATTGGACTGTGAAAGACCAACCCAAATTATGTATACATTTTTACAAATATTTATTTATTTTATATCCCGCCCTTTGTCCCAGAAGGCACCCAGGGCAGCAGTACAGTATCTCAGAGAGGAGGTCAGGTCTCCTGCTCCCCTGGTGCATTCACTATAACTGCCCAATTTCCCCACTTTTTAAAGTTTGCTAGAAATATCTGTTGGCTATACGTACATTCTTAAACCGTAAGGCCTTTTTGCCTATTAGTGAATTTTCTCTTAGATGAGAAGTGCTGTGTCCATCTTAAGACTTGATATGATTGAGTGTTAGCTTTGGGCTGGTGCAACCAGAGTTCAGCATTTCAGCATTGTCCTATTTTGACCCCAAGCAAGTCAGTATCTTATAGATTCGGTTTTACTATAAATATAACATATAGATGGAAAATTGTAACTTGGGGAATGGCTTTCCCTCCTGATGATTATTGTTCCTCAGCTGGTTTCCTGATATTAAAACAGTTCAGAATATATTTCACCTTATCCCTGAAGTGATTTAAAATTGTGCATGCTTGCAGCATCAGCATCTGATCTATTCAAATTAAACTGAAGGAGCCTTGAAGCAGTAGTAATTGTGGGACCCTCCAAGTTATGATGAATTTCAAGACACTGAATCTCATTCACTTCCTGTCTGTGCTATAATGCCATTAAGCCCCCTTAAATAGAACAATATGTCTCCACATTATTAATCCCATCACATCAGTCTGCATTTCTGTGCAATGGAGCTGTTTGAATAGGTCAGAAGCACACTGTCTTGTTATTCCCTTAAGACCAATCCATGGTTTGTTGTTCTTTAAAGATATTGATCCAAAGAGGACACTGGTTGATAACCACCCAAAAAAGACACAGGGGATAAAAACTATCAATGGCTAGTAGTCATGATGGCTGTGTATTATCTCCAGTATCAAGAGATTGTTGCCGCTGGACACAAGTTGCAGGGGGACATGAGTGTGAAAAGTGCTCATGTTCTGATTGTGGACTTCCCAAAGGTGTCTGGCCACTGTGAGGACAGGATGCTGGACTAGATAGACCTTTGGTCTGCTCAAGCAGGGCTTTTCCTGTGTTCTTATGGACAGCAAAGGATTGCCAACACTGAGGATTTGCCCAGATGTGTTTAAGCGGGGATGAAGGAGTAGAGGCAACGCTGTAGCCAGTGTAATGTGAGTAGGAACTCAAGTGAATTAGAAGTAATTGTATGGGGGAATCAGTTGGGGGTGGGACCAGTAGGAAAATGAAAGTTTTTGGTTCTGCAGCAACACACTGTTCAATAAAGTTTGTTCCTTCTACACAGTGTTTGTGGTTCATTTCAAATATTGCAAATATTACATGGTGTCAGAAGACTACCTAAAAACATAAGGCAGGGAAAAATGGACCAGCTAAAGTGTCCAGGAACGTTGGTGTTTGAAGGAAATGCAGCAGAAAACTGGAGAAGATGGAAGCAAGGGTTTGAATTGTACTGCATTGCAAGTGGAGCAGATAAGAAAGCTGAGAGACTCCAGTCAGCATTATTTCTGCATGTGGCAGGTGAAGAAGCAAGAGAGGTATTTAATACTTTCCAGTTTGATGATGATGCAGATAAAAATAAAATTCAAGTTTTGATGAATAAATTTGAAGTGTATTGTGTGCCCAGAAGAAATGTTACTTATGAAAGGCACAGGTTCTTCACTAGAATACAGAGTGAAGGAGAAAGTATAGACCGATATGTGACTGAGTTGAAGCTTTTGGCTCAGACCTGTGAATCTGGGGAGCTGTGTGATTCTCTTATTAAGGATTGCATAGTGTGTGGCATTCAGAAAGACAGATTGAGAGCCAAGTTACTGAGAGAGAGTGATTTAATCCTTGAGTGTGCAGTGAATATATGCAGGGCAGAAGAAGTGACTGCAAAATATATGAAAGATTTTGGGGCAACAGAAAAACAAATGGATGCCTTACAGGGAAAAAGTACATTTGAAAAGCCAAAAGTAAGCCAGTCTCAGAGCAAATGGAGCCCTGGCACTACTACCAGCCCCCAAGAAAAGGAAATGCCACAGAGGCCTGTAGTAGCAGCAAAGGCCTGCTACAAGTGTGGTATCAGTCATCATGACATAAATGCTTGTCCTGCATATGGGAAGGAATGCAGAAGATGTGGCAAACTTAATCATTTTGCTAAAATGTGTAAAACTAGAGATAGAAAACTTCAACACAGAGAAATGTTCTCAGTAGCAGATACAGCTAAAAATGCTCATGATTTCTTCATTGGCACATTGAATTCTACAGCTCTGGAAGATGAATGGTGTGTGGATCTTCTCATAAGTGATCACAAGTATGTGACCTTTAAGATTGACACAGGAGCACAGGCTAATGCAATGTCTTTAAAAACATACAAAGCCTTGCAAGCTGAACCACTTCAGCATTCAAATGTCAGATTAATAACCTACTCTGGAGAAAGACTACATGTGTCTGGTAAATGTAACCTGGATTGCAAATATAAAGATCAAAGAGCTGAGTTGGAATTTCACATAGTAGACTTTGATGCACAAGCTGTACTCGGTCTCCGGGCTGTGACTAATTTAAATTTGGTGCAAAGAGTTAATTTAATGAAAAGAGCTCCAGTAGATCAATGGGATGTTGCAGTTGAATACAAAGATGTATTTGAAGGCTTAGGTTGCTTACCAGAGAAATACGCCATCAAAATCAACCCACAGGTTCCACCTGTAATTCATGCACCTCGGAAGGTTCCAGTGGCACTAAGGGATAAACTCCAAATGGAACAGACTCATATGGAGCAATTAAAAGTCATAGTTAAGGTAAAAGTACCTACAGTGTGGGTGAATTCAATTGTGGTTGTAGACAAGCATGGCCGGGACCAGATAAGAATATGTTTAGATCCAAGAGATATGAACAGAGCAATTTTAAGAGAACATTTTCAATTGCCTACTGTAGAAGAAATTACCAGTAAGCTAGCAGAAGCAGAATTGTTTATGGTTCTTGATGCCAGTAGTGGATTCTGGCAAATTCAGCTAGATGACAACAGTTCCAGGCTATGCACATTTAATACACCTTTTGGCAGGTACTGATTTACAAGAATGCCATTTGGTATCTCTTCAGCTCCTGAGGTCTATCAGAAGATGATCCAACAGACATTTGAGGGTATTGATGGGGTCACATGCTACATAGATGATATCCTGGTTTGGGGGAAGACTGAACAGGAACATGATGAGAGACTGAAGAGAGTTCTGGACAGGTGCCGAGAGAGGAATCTGAAACTGAACAAAGTGAAATGCAAATTTGCCATGACTGAAATAAAATATCTAGGACACATCTTAACCAAAGAAGGACTAAACCTGATTAATCTAAAATAGAGGCCATCACTGAAATGCCCAGTCCAAGTAACAAAGCTGATCTTCAAAGATTTCTAGGAATGGTGACTTACCTAGGAAAGTTTATCCCAAATTTGTCAACAGTAATAACCCCTTTAAGACAGCTGTTGGCCCAAGATGTTGAATTTTGCTGGATGTCAGTTCATGAAACAGCATTCACACAGTTTAACAAAAACTCCCATTTTGAAATATTATAATGTGAAAGAACCTGTAACTCTGTCAGTGGATGCTAGTTCTACAGGCTTTGGTGATGTACTGTTGCAAAGCGGTGCACCTGTTGCATATGCTTCTAAAGCAATTACTGTGGCCCAACAGTCAAATAGAAAAGGAAAATAGAAAAGGAAAATAGAAAAGGAAATGTTGGCAATAGTGTTTGGATGCACAAGATTCCATCAATTTCTCTTTGACAAAATAGTGACTTTGGAAACAGACCACAAACCATTGGAGGCAATTTTCAGAAAACCTTTGCATAATGCACCTCCAAGAATCCAAAGATAGCAGTTAACACTGCAGAAATATCAATTACAAGTGCACTATAGACCAGGCAAAGAATTAATCATTGCTGATACCCTGTCCAGGGAATATCTTGAACAGGGTGAAGGAATAAGTTCTGAAGAAGCTGAGGTTGCTGTTAACCTCATGTTATCTTATTTACCAATCTCCGAATCAAAACTGAAAGAATTTCAGGTGGCTACTGAAAATGATAGCATTTTGCAAATCCTGAAAAATGCAATTTTTCAGGGGTGGCCAGATAGAAGAGTAGAAGTTCCAGAGTGTATACGTGTTTATTGGCATTACAGAGAGGAATTAAGTGTTCATGATGGACTCATTTTTAAAAGTGACAGAATCGTAGTACCACAAGATTTGAGGAAAGAGATATTAAATATTATACATGAGAGTCATCTGGGTGTTGAATTATGTAAAAAGCAGGCACAAGAAGCTGTATATTGGCCAGGTACGTGTGCCCAAATTGAAGAATTGGTACTGTCATGTACCACATGTCACACCGTCAGAAATAAAAACCAAAAAGAACCAATGTTACATCATGAAATTCGAAGAAGACCTTGGCAGAAGCTAGGAATGGACTTGTTTGAATTTGAAAGAAAGGACTATCTACTTTTGGTTGATTATTATTCAAAATATGTGGAAATCTGTTTGCTTGAATACACTACAAGTAGATCAGTACATTTACACTGCAA
Organism: Rhineura floridana; assembly: GCF_030035675.1. NCBI lineage: Eukaryota > Metazoa > Chordata > Lepidosauria > Squamata > Rhineuridae > Rhineura > Rhineura floridana. The sequence goes on from NC_084484.1 coordinate 33,655,676, forward strand.
ATCTATATTTGCAAGACATGGTATACCTGAAGAGGTTGTCAGTGATAATGGCCCTCAGTTTTGCTCTAGAGACTTTAAAATGTTTGCCAAAGATTGGGACTTTGTTCACACAACATCCAGTCCACTATTTCCTCAATCAAACAGAATGGCAGAAAGAGCGATCCAAACAGTAAAGAGGATTCTTATGAAATCTAGTCTGAATAACACAGATCCTTATCTTAGTTTATTGGATTACAGAAATACACCTACAGTAGATACAGCCTCACCTGCACAACTTTTAATGGGGAGACATTTAAGAACCAGGTTGCCTACCTCAGCACTGTTGTTATTACCTCAGCAGGTAAAAGGTGACATATAGACACATCTGAAGAAAAGACAAGAAAAACATACGCTTTACTTTGACAAAGGTTCAAAACCTTTACCACCTTTGCAGGTTGGTGATTCTGTTAATGTTCGGCAAAATGGAGTGTGGAAACCAGAGAGAGTGACTGGACAAAACATGACTCCAAGATCATATTTGGTTCAGTCTGATGATTTAGCTGTCTACAGACAGAACAGAAGAGATCTTCAAAGCACTCCAAGTTGTGAAGCAAAAATGGATGAGACCACTGAGACTGCAACTGCACCTCCATCAGAGGTAGACCTAACAGAGTCCCAAGACAACAAAAGTGGAACAGCTGTAGCACAAAGTGCCAGTGATATACCAGAAAGGATTTTGGACTCTGAGTTACCTGTTACTATATCAAGAGGCAGAGTGATCAAAAAACCAATTCGATATAGACAGTAGTTTCTATCTTTTTCTTTTTCTTAAAAATGGGAAATGTAATGTGAGTAGGAACTCAATTGAATTAGAAGAAATTGTACAGGGGAATCAGTTGGGGGGTGGGACCAGTAGGAAAACGAAAGTAGAGTTTTTGGTTCTGCAGCAACACACTGTTAAATAAAGCTTGTTCCTTTTACACAGTGTTTGGAGTTCATTTCAACACTTGCAAATATTACAGCCAGGGTGGAGCAAATGGGTGCACTCCCTTGAGCTGTGCTTGGCCCCTCAACTGCTTCCTTCTTTGTCTCATTCTACAAAATCCCTTGTGCAGCGACCACTTCACAAATGGGTGCCAGAGGCTGCCAGGACAAGGTGTCTTTCGAGGCTTACTGAACAGCTATTACAGTTTAGCTTCTTGTGGCATGTGTAGAACTGTTGAAGAAAGTTGGTGGTCTGTTATTTTAGGAACTCACCATGACTCATATATGTGCCGCAAGTGTCAAGAGGTCTAAAGGCTCAGTGAATTTATTCTCAACTGGGGAAAGCGTGGTGCAAAAAAGGAATGTTGGAGAAATGTTTGCAGCCCAACACAGTTCTGGCTTGCTGCACATGCTGTCAGATTACCCTGGAAAAATTGACAAAGCAAGCAAGAGCAGAAATAGCTCTCTTACAGAAAAGAAAGAAAAGCAAAACACAAGCAGACAACATGTTAACACACAAATGCCTGATATTCTCCTGCACACAGTATTTGTTTTATTAGCATCCAATAATGTGAAAGTATTATGCAGATTTGGGTTGCTCTGTTTGATTGCCCCTATAGCTTTATAGGAACATAAAAAGAGCCTGCTGGATCTGATGGCCAACCAGATGCCTGTGAGAAGCCTGCAAGCAGGACATGATTGCAACAGAACTCTTCTGTCCTGTGGTTCCTGCAACTGGTATTCAAAAGCATATTGCCGCTGATAGCCTTATTTTTGCTGCCAGCAAAATGTGAGTTGTCAATCATATTTTCTTCCATCACCAGCTTGTTGCACTAGATGCTTAATCATGAATTTATCTCCCCCTCCATAATACATAATAAGATCTTGTTGGTGTCCTGATGACACTATGTTCTATGAGCTATCAGTACTCTTGTCAGTTGTCCCATTTGGGTGTGCTCCCCGAGATCATAACTGTGTGGAGGAGTGGAGTGGCACAGCGCCTACAGTCCTTCCATTAGGGATGAAGATGCAATCTGACAAACTTGGATCCTGAAGTGGACTCACTTTATGCACACAGCTGGATCCAGCGAGTGGATCTGCAGTCCTGTGGATTCCATGATGAGGTGGTCCAAAGTCTGCCTCTCAGTCTGTTCCATGTTTTGTAAAAAGCTAATAACAGCTACATGGAGGAGTGGCTAGCAGATGGGATTCTTGTCCTGTCATTGTGTGTGTTACAAATGCCACATTTCCACTTGGGAGCAATGGGACTTGATGGTAGATTTTTACCCCCAAAGCAGTGTATTAAGCCACTTCACCTCAGCTATGTGACAAGGATGAGCATGGCAACAACATTCCTCAGTGATTTCCCAATCTCACTTCAGTCAGTAGCAACCACATAAATATCCTGCTCCACGAGGCTTCTCCACGAGCCAGAGGGAGCCCCACCTGACAAAGCGTCAAGGCCCCAGCTGACAAAGCGTCAAGGCCCCAGCTGACAAAGCATCAAGGCGAGTTAAGCAGCAGAGCGAGTTCGGCAGCAGGGCGAGGAGGCCAGGGCCCCCCACTCTGCCCGTCTGTTCCAGGACCTCAACTAAACCACAGTCTCCAACCCATTGACGTAATAAACCTTAAACAAAACTATGCAGGTAAGAAGCCAACAGGGGTGTGGGGGCTTTCCAGTGTTTTGCACCACCTGCAGCATGTACGACTATCTGCCTGTTGGACAGAAGTCGTGGGTGTGCTCTCGGTGCAATGAGCTCCTGGCTCTCCGGGAACGACTTCATTTCCTTGAGGCCAAGGTGGCAGACCTGGAAAAGCTGAGAGAGGCAGAGAGGTGTGTGGAAGAGGCTTTCAGGGATGTTATAGCTGTGTCCCACTCCAACGATGATAGCTCTCCTGCTATCATGGAGAACGATGGTCTCGGGGAAGGAGAGCATCCAGCTGAGGAAGAGAGAAACGATCCCTTAGAAGGGACCCATTCCTTGGGGGATGAGCAGCTATCCTCTCGTGCCGAGGATATATCTCCAGGGGGTGGAGGGATCCTTGTAGTGGGTGATTCGATCATTAGGAACATAAACAGTGGGGTGTGTCATGGGCGTGCAGACCACAAAGTGTTTTGCCTGCCTGGTGCAAAGGTTGCGGATATCACGCGTCGTTTATATACTTTGGTAGACAGTGCTGGGGAGGAGTCAGTGGTAGTGGTGCATGTTTGCACCAACAACATGGGGAAATGCAGCCGTGAGGTCCTGGAAGCCAAATTTAGGTTGCTAGGTAGGATGCTGAAAGCCAGGACCTCCAAGGTGGCTTTCTCTGAAATGCTACCGGTTCCACGTGCAGGACCAGCCAGACAGGCCCAGCTTTGCAGTCTCAATGTGTGGATGAGACGATGGTGTCAGGTGGAAGGGTTTGGATTTGTTAGGCACTGGGGAACATTTTGGTACAAGCCGGGCCTGTACAAAAGGGATGGGCTCCACTTGAACCAGAATGGAACCAGACTGCTGGCACTTAAAATTAAAAAGGTAGCAGAGCAGCTTTTAAACTGACTGAGGGGGGAAACCTGACAGGAGCTGAGAAATGTCCAGTTCGGAATAAACCTCCCCCTGGGATAAAAACCAAAGAAATGATGAAATTTTAAAAGGGGTAGGCCTAGAAGTAGGCATTGTGAGAGCAGGGGCACAGGATATAAATTCAGAAGAGCAAAATTACCACAGGCCAAACAACAAGTGCCAAAGACACTTGAAGAGAGACACTGCTTACAAGTGCCTGTACGCTAATGCTAGGAGCCTGCGAACCAAGATGGGAGAACTGGAGTGCTTGGTCTTAGAGGAGAGCATTGATATAGTGAGCATAACGGAGACCTGGTGGAATGGAGAAAACCAGTGGGATACGGTTATCCCTGGACATAAACTATATCGGAAGGACAAGGAAGGACGTATTGGTGGAGGAGTCACTCTATACGTGAAAGAAGGCATTGAATCCAGCAAGCTCGAAACCCCAAAAGAGGCAGACTCCTCCAGAGAATCATTGTGGGTGGTGATACCATGCCCCAGGAGGGACTTAATACTGGGAACGATCTATCGTCCCCCTGATCAAAATGCTCAGGGAGACCTTGAGATGAGATATGAAATTAAGGAAGCATCCAAACTAGGAAATGTGGTAGTAATGGGTGACTTCAACTACCCGGACATAGACTGGCCACATATGTGTTCCAGTCATGACAAAGAAGCAAAGTTTCTAGATATTCTAAATGACTATTCCCTAGACCAGTTGGTCATGGAACCGACCAGAGGGATGGCAACCCTGGACTTAATCCTCAGTGGGGACCGGGACCTGGTGCGAGATGTAAGTGTTGTTGAACCGATTGGGAGCAGTGACCACAGTGCTATTAAATTAAACATACATGTAACTGGCCAATTGCCAAGAAAATCCAACACGGTCACATTTGACTTCAAAAGAGGAAACTTCACAAAAATGAGGGGATTGGTAAAAAGAAAGCTGAAAAACAAAGTCCAGAGGGTCACATCACTCGAAAATGCTTGGAAGTTGTTTAAAAACACTATATTAGAAGCTCAACTGGAGTGCATACCGCAGATCAGAAAAGGTACCGCCAGGGCCAAGAAGATGCCAGCATGGTTAACGAGCAAAGTCAAGGAAGCTCTTAGAGGCAAAAAGTCTTCCTTCAGAAAATGGAAGTCTTGTCCGAATGAAGAAAATAAAAAGGAACACAAACTCTGGCAAAAGAAATGCAAGAAGACAATAAGGGATGCTAAAAAAGAATTTGAGGAGCACATTGCTAAGAACATAAAAACCAACAACAAAAATTCTATAGATACATTCAAAGCAGGAGACCATCTAGGGAGGCGATTGGACCCTTGGATGATAAGGGAGTCAAAGGTGTCCTAAAGAACGATAAGGAGATTGCAGAGAAGCTAAATGAATTCTTTGCATCTGTCTTCACAGTGGAAGATATAGGGCAGATCCCTGAACCTGAACTAACATTTGCAGGAAGGGATTCTGAGGAACTAAGACAAATAGTGGTAACGAGAGAGGAAGTTCTAGGCTTAATGGACGATATAAAAACTGACAAATCACCGGGCCCGGATGGCATCCACCCGAGAGTTCTCAAAGAACTCAAATGTGAAATTGCTGATCTGCTAACTAAAATATGTAACTTGTCCCTCGGGTCCTCCTCCGTGCCTGAGGACTGGAAAGTGGCAAATGTAACGCCAATCTTCAAAAAGGGATCCAGAGGGGATCCCGGAAATTACAGGCCAGTTAGCTTAACTTCTGTCCCTGGAAAACTGGTAGAAAGTATTATTAAAGCTAGATTAACTAAGCACATAGAAGAACAAGCCTTGCTGAAGCAGAGCCAGCATGGCTTCTGCAAGGGAAAGTCCTGTCTCAGTAACCTATTAGAATTCTTTGAGAGTGTCAACAAGCATATAGATAGAGGTGATCCAGTGGACATAGTGTACTTAGACTTTCAAAAAGCTTTTGACAAGGTACCTCACCAAAGACTTCTGAGGAAGCTTAGCAGTCATGGAATAAGAGGAGAGGTCCTCTATTGGATAAGGAATTGGTTAAGAAGCAGAAAGCAGAGAGTAGGAATCAACGGACAGTTCTCCCAATGGAGGGCTGTAGAAAGTGGAGTCCCTCAAGGATCGGTATTGGGACCTGTACTTTTCAACTTGCTCATTAATGACCTAAAATTAGGAGTGAGCAGTCAAGTGGCCAAGTTTGCTGACGATACTAAATTGTTCAGGGTTGTTAAAACAAAAATGGATTGTGAAGAGCTCCAAAAAGACCTCTCCAAACTGAGTGAATGGGCGGAAAAATGGCAAATGCAATTCAATATAAACAAGTGTAAAATTATGCATATTGGAGCAAAAAATCTTAATTTCACATATACGCTCATGGGGTCTGAACTGGCGGTGACCGACCAGGAGAGAGACCTTGGGGTTGTAGTGGACAGCACGATGAAAATGTCGACCCAGTGTGCGGCAGCTGTGAAAAAGGCAAATTCCATGCTAGCGATAATTAGGAAAGGTATTGAAAATAAAACAGCCAATATCATAATGCCGTTGTATAAATCTATGGTGCGGCTGCATTTGGAATACTGTGTACAGTTCTGGTCGCCTCATCTCAAAAAGGATATTATAGAGTTGGAAAAGGTTCAGAGGAGGGAAACCGGAATGATCAAGGGGATGGAGAGACTCCCTTACGAGGAAAGGTTGCAGCATTTGGGGCTTTTTAGTTTAGAGAAAAGGCGGGTCAGAGGAGACATGATAGAAGTGTATAAAATTATGCATGGCATTGAGAAAGTGGATAGAGAAAAGTTCTTCTCCCTCTCTCATAATACTAGAACTCATGGACATTCAAAGAAGCTGAATGTTGGAAGATTCAGGACAGACAAAAGGAAGTACTTCTTTACTCAGCGCATAGTTAAACTATGGAATTTGCTCCTACAAGATGCAGTAATGGCCACCAGCTTGGACAGCTTTAAAAGAAGATTAGACAAATTCATGGAGGACAGGGCTATCAATGGCTACAAGCCGTGATGGCTGTGCTCTGCCACCCTAGTCAGAGGCAGCATGCTTCTGAAAACCAGTTGCCGGAAGCCTCAGGAGGGGAGAGTGTTCTTGCACTCAGGTCCTGCTTGCGGGCTTCCCCCAGGCACCTGGTTGGCCACTGTGAGAACAGGATGCTGGACTAGATGGGCCACTGGCCTGATCCAGCAGGCTCTTCTTATGTTCTTATCCGCTGCCGTAATATAAATGGCTGCAAAGTTCCATTTTTCATGTTCTCCTGCAAAAAAGAAAGAAGACAGAGCTCTCAATCTTTTCCCACTACATGTCCCCAAAACCTCTGAGACAGAAATGCAGCCCACAGTCCATCTACATCAAACGTGTCTATCCTGTCTTCCACCAGAAGTTGTTGCATAACTCTCATTGTCCCTGACCATTGTTTACAAAGGCTGTGCCTAATGGGAGCTGGAGTCCAACAGCACATGGAAGGCCACAGGTTAGCCACCCAAGTCTAGTAAATTAATGGGAAAGGGAGCCCTCTACCCTACACTCTCCTGCTATTGCTATAGGCTTTACCCTGGGAATCTCTTTTGAAATCTATCCCAATAGTTGGGGAATAACTACATCTTACTTAGAACAGAGAGCGGAGCTGCCACCTCCAGACACCCACACAGTTTCTTGAGCTCTGATGTCCAAGCTAAAATTTGGTATCAAATGTCTGTGCTTTATCAGACAATCCAGAATCCTTTAATGCTTGTGTGGGAGAGCACAGAAAACAACTACTCTCTTATTTTGTATGAAGTTCCTTGATTCTCATACATATATGAGGGTTCTCATATATCTGGCCATAGTAATGGGTACTGAGTGAGATCATCTGTTACAATCTATTGGCCATTTTATCACATATGGCCAGACAGACAGACAGAAATTATGTTCAGAGTGCAGAATAATAAAGGGGAGTGGGGAGTAGTAGTTGGTTTCTGTAATATTCCATTTAGGTCAGGAAATGAGAGTGGAGTCAAAATTATGGATATACACTATTATTCATGAACAGAGATATGGCAACTGTATAACTAATATGAAGGCCTCAACCAGGCTCATGCCTCACTAAGCTCCCTCCCACTTTATTAAAATATAACATACTAAATCAAATTCATTTCATCCAATTAATCAAATATAAAACACTTCAGGCAGGTGAGGCTAAACCTAAATGGGAGGGAATACTCCCTCCCATTCTGAAGGCAAATAATTATCCTCAGACTGTAACTCCCCAGTCAAGGATGTGGGAGAAATCCTCCCTCCTTGCTATTGGAGTCAGGTATGTGGTTCCAACCTCCGCATCCTGGCCCCGCCGTACAGGCGTTCACCATGATGTGCAAGCCGGTCCCACGAGGACACTCCCCAGATCCCCACCAGACATTAAGCCCTGATGGTTCCCTAGGGAGTGCCCTTTACCAGAATGCCTCAACCTCCTCAATTTTAACCCCAATATACCTCACCTGCCCAAATTCCATGCCAGCCAAAGCAGACACACCACAACCCTACCCAATAGGCCAATTGAAATAAACCCAAGCAGTATGGAGTAGGCAAAACCAAAGGGATTCTGAAATCAGGATCCCCCCAATAAAATTCCTACTCAGCCCCATTAGGCGACTAGCAGAGCCCATACTGACAAGGGAGGGAGGGAGGGTGCCGCAAGGCAAAAAAGGCAAGCGTTAAGCGTGGAGCAGCCTTAAATATTGCTGCTCAAACCCTTCCCTAATTGGCAAGGCGATCCCACGTGGCTCAATCAAGAAATTTCCAGAACCTACACGAGTCCTCTAGGGAATTGGGGTGGCGGCAAACACACCCCGCAAAGGCGGGAACACCATTCTTAGTGTACATCACATGCCTTTGTATTATCTGCAACTAGCTGTGAGCACACCCATCATCTGCAGCAAAGTATTTCCATTGGCCACACCCAGAGGGAAAACGGGTTGATCTGTCATTGTTGTGCAATCTGTTTGAAGCTGATTTTTTTTAAAAAAAAAGAAGGAAGAAAGCACTCAAGCTGATTCTACTAGGTTTTATAGTAAAAATGGGCAGGGTTTGACTAGCATTGTGTGCTCCCATTTTCAGAAAACAGAAGTGGAGGCATATTGGAACTGGTAGAACAGTAAGTGCGTCTCTACCCTTACTTGCACTTCATGTTCTCCATTCAAAAGCACAGACATCTTAAGGAGTATAAAAATGTAAATGTACTGCCTTCAAGTCGATTCTGACCTATGGTGACCCTATGAATCGGGTTTTCATGAGACTGAGAGGCAGTGCTTACATCGCATGCATATCAGTAATTGGTTTAATTGCATGTTAATCTGTGTATCTAGCTGGCACTTTTTAACAGTTTCAAGGATAATATTGTCAGACTGTTCTCTGTTTGATTTTATACATGTATCTGCAAATGAGAGTATTTGGTTTTTCTCACTGGAAGTTGAAAATCACAGCTATTCATGGCATCCCTAAATATAGCAGTTTCCAACAACTGCTACATCTTTGTGATGCTCATGCACAGAAACTCTACCAAGAAGCATTTACAAAACTAGTGATTTATTGAAAAAAGGCAGTAATTTTTTAAAAAGGTTGGATATTCAAAGTCTGATCCCATAGCACACTGAAGTGCTATTAAAATAATCGATCTTACTTTGAAGGAAATATATATTTCACTAGACTGTAATCATATTTTAATTTCACTGTATATTCCATACCATGTCCTCAGTGATATTAATTACGCTTTTCTATTTCAAAGATATTTTAGCTAATTACATGGTGCTGCCCCCTTTAAAAGTAAGATAGGGAAGGAATTTTCCAAGACTCTTTCAGGAATTTCGATTTCATAGTTATATATTGGGGAACAGTTGCTTAAACCCACTAATATGAGTTTCTCATAGTGTTCCTTGAACTTTTGAAAAAAAAAACACCTTGAACTTTTAGATGCTCTTTATTGCACTAAAAAAGTAAGCACACTAGTTGCCTGTGTAGAGCAAAGCATTTTCATTGGCCTCACCTGGATGGGGAATGAGTTGCTAATTAGTTGCGATATCTCTTTGATGCAAATTTTTAAAAACCACACTCAAGCTGATCCCACCAGGTTTTACAGCGAAAAGGGGTGGGGTTTGACTGGCGCCGTGTGCCCCCATTTTCAGAAAATAGAGGTGGAGAGGCACTGGAACCGGCAGAACAGTGTCTCTCTACCCCTAATTTCCCATCATCCATGATTACATGATTTTCCAAAATGGAAAATGAAACAAAAATGGACTGCCTTCAACTGAAACTCCAGATTTTTCACCACTAAGGCAATCTTCTGTGAAATGCAGTACTTTAGGAACAGATCATATATTTCTCACTATGCTAAATGAGCACTGGAGATGGATTGTTAGTCTACCAAGAATGCCCTCATTTGCATGTCAGCCAGGCATGAAAAATACTTTCCAAAGTGATTTCTTTGCATCATAACTACTGTTGTCTGGAACGGCACTAATAGCACTTAAATTGTCTAACTGATACTGTTCATATAAGAAACATTTCTCAACGCCATCAACAATTCCACTAGTCTATTTAAGCCTAAGGCTACAAATAAAGACACACACTTGGAAGTTCATTGAAAATAAAATAGAATGCACTGGCCTTCAAAGTAGGCCATGCTTGTCTTTATGCACTGTGGCATCAATTCGGCAAGTAAAGAGGAAAGTGGGAAACTAGGAGCTGCCAGTTTCTGTGGTGTACAGAAGGAAGACTCAGAATCGCATGACTGGGAATGAAATTACCGTAGATTTATAGGACATGAACAACATAATTAAATCACATGAAGTCAATGCAGAGGGGAGTTCTATCAACTATCTTTATAATGTTCTGCCCAGGGACATAATAAGTGAAGGGTGAACCCCTTTCCACTCAAATTGTGTTCAGCCAATGATTCCGAACTTCCTTTACAAATGATTTAAAAAAGAGATTGCCAAAAAAGAGTTCTGAAGAGGCATATGGTTTGGTACATGCACATTCTTGCAGGGCCACTTGGGTCTACAGTTCATCCAAGGCAGTCAACAGGTCATTGCCTAAGCACCTGCTTAGTGTCCTGGTTCACTGTGTGTCACAAATCCTCATGTCCTGCCCTCATTATTTGCTAGAACGAGGAAGAGGAGAAGGTGTCAAAAGCTCTTATAGCAACAGTGCTGATGTCAAGTTCTTTCTCCTTCCCATTTTAACTTGCAGGAAAACTTATCAATGTCTTGACATCATCACAATGTGTATTTTCTCACTCCCCACCCACATCATTTGCCGTCACCGGTCTCTGCAAGGAAATGCACCATGCAGTGTCATAAAGTCATGGATGACTTGACTATATGCTATGGAAAGCAGGAAGGGAAAACAACATGGGACTACTATTTTCAGTGGTAGCCCTGAGTTCATCAACTTGTAACACCACCCCCAGCTCTATGGTTAACCATTCTTCTTAAATAATGCCATTAAGGTGAGGAGCAAAACAGAATGTTGGCCTCTTGAATGTCTCACTTGCTTTGCTCCCATTTTCTGCTCTCTGAAATGAGCTTGCTGTACAACCATGTGTCTTACTGCCTTCAGTCACATCTGCTGACAGTTACATTACAGACATAGAAAGAGGGGGGAAACTGAGCAAGCACCTCTTTACCACTGGAGGACAGGAAATCTCTGATTATAAATATTGCAACAGGTGCCTGGTAAACCTATAGAGAGTGCACAGAGTGTCAAAACGAGTGTGAGATGAGCACACAGCATGCTGTTGCTCTGAACAAAGGCTATTTCATAGCAGTTGGAGCACAAGGGAACACCTTGAAGAGCAAACAAGTAAAAGGGTACAAAACAGGAAGCGAAGCTTGCTGCCCAGAAGGTGGAAAAACAGCCAAAGACATATTTTCCCCCACACCTGGTCCAGAACAAAGTTCTATGCCTTTTCACCAGGGATAATGACTAGCTATAGAGAACATACAGAGTTTCCATTATCTGCATCAGAAATACTGCTGGTGATGTGGGCTTCAATTCAGATTAGAAAGCAAAAAGATACATTCTATATTTTCTATTAGCAAGCAATCCACAGACAAAAGCTGACAGACTTAACAGGAGTGACTCCTGAGCCACAATGATCCACAGACTCAATATCTGTTAGCAAATGCAGGGCGGGAAAATGATGAAATGTGTAAGGTTTTATTTTATATTTAAAGGTGACAGGCTGCAGAAGAATGGTTCTTAATACTAGAACTGTGTGCAAATGACCTCCCAAAATTATCCACAAGAAACCGGGGGGGGGGGATTTCACTGAATTCCTCCACATTTATTCAGCAGGAGAATATATTCTCCAGCAGTTTCTCAGGGGCAAGGTTCATCAGTAGCAGTAGCACAGCCCCTTCCTTTTGCCCTAACAGTGGCAGCAATTATGTTGGCAGACTGTCCGCCATTTTGCTTTGTACAGGGCATTGTGGGGGGTGGGAGTGGAAGAGAATGGCAGCTGCCACCAAAACCAAAAATGGTAGACCATATTTGAAGACATCTCTGCAGAAGGACCTTCTTTTTTCTAGGAAGGTGAGAAAAAGAATAGTCTTAGAAGTTTTCTCATAAAACTGTTTACTGATCAATTTCAGCTCAGGGTCTAACTCCCCCCCCAAAAAAATAAAAGTAAAATTTTTGAACCTGGCAGAGCAATTCATAGAGCAGCATAGCTACCAACACATCCACAGCCCAATCTCTTACACTGGCCATGTGGAAGACAGGGAAAGCAAAAGCTTGCTCCAGGCTATACTATGTAGGAACTGGAAGAGCCTGTCAGGTGATGGCAATAGAGTTCTTCTGGGATACAGTGGATCCCAGGCCAGTTCAACCCCTCCCCTCTCTCAGAATACTCCATTTGGGGACTTTCCACAGGCTACTGTTGGCAGGAAGCCCTCCAGCAGATAGGATAGGGTGCTCTGTGCTAGCAGAAGACTTCTACTCCATCTAACCCTCTCCCTAGCAGTGGCAGATTGGGGGTTGGATTACACCTTAGTTCAGAGACATACTCCTGTTATGTACTTAGAACAGGTGTGGTGAACCTTTAGCCTTCTAGATGTTGCTGAACTACAACTCCCATCATTCCTGACCATTGTCTATGCTTACTTGGACTTATGGAAGTTATAGTTCAGCAAGATCTGGAGGGCCAAAGGCTTACCACACCTGACCTAGAGGTTCCAGTCAGGGCCAGAGCTAGAGTATTCGGCGCCCCCCTGCAAATTATAAATCGGCGCCCTTACCTTTTATAATTTTTTTGTTCATTTTTCAATTCAAATGTTATAAAAAATGTAACAAGGCAAATAAGGACAAATAAGAAAATCATTATGGAGTAGGAAAATGTTTTGTGTGAACAGTAAAATAAATAAAGTGAAAAGAAAACTACCTTTTTGTATTGCCTTTATTTAGCAAAAAGATACATAGTTACATGAATTTAGCCTTACATGCTTTCGTGTTTGCGAACTTATGAATTAGTTCACTAATGTTTAATTGGGAACACACATCGTGCCTGGGCAGCCATTTGTGTCCCCTGCCCGGCCCTCAAGCAGCACTGACCAAGCCATCCCTCTGGCTTCTATTCTTAGTCACAGCTGGCCAGCCAGAGAGATCCCTCCCTTCAGTCTAAGCAGGAGGCAGCTTCCTTCCAGCTGCCACTGGAGGAAGATGAGGGTGGAATATGCCTCCCCCCCTGCAGCTTTGGACACTCAGAACAATGGCACATGCGATAGACCTCTTGACTTGGAGCAGAGAACTGCTAGCAGTGATTGTGCGTGGGTCGTTAAATGCTCAGTGTATGTGTGTGTGTGTGTGTGTGTGTGTGTGTGTGTATGAGTGTGTGTGTGTGTGTGTGTGTGTGTGTATGAGTGAGTGACAGAGAGAGAGAGATGACAGGGGCGGTACATGTAAAGCATTAACATGTGCATGTAAAACAATAAGCTGCCAGGCAGAAAAAGTCAGCTGAGCCTTCACCCTGATAGGCTAGTTTTTAACATGCAGGATTCCTCTTGCCCCGTTGTGAATAATTCCATGCAGGGATGGCCTTCCAGATATGGTGTCAGACTCCAACCCCCATCATCCCTGACCATTGGCCATGGTGTCTGGAGCTGATGGACGCTAGAGTCCAACAACATTAGGTAGGCCACAGGTGTAACACACACACACACACACACACCGGTTGAACACATGCTGCAACTTGGAGAGTTGGAGCCCAGGAAAAAGATTTCCCCTACGGTTGGCTTAGTTACCAGAAGCTACAACAGAAGCATATTAAGCTACCTTATAGGGTCATCAAGGCTAGCACTGCCAACACTGACTGGCAGTGGTTGTCCAGAGCTTCAGGCAGAGAATCTTTTCCAGGCCTCCCTACCGATGCAGGGGATTGGCCCTGCGACCCTCTGATGCTCTGCTGCTGAGATGCTGGCAAAGAAGGCCCTAGCCTGTAGTGTCCCCCCAATAAAACTAGGAGTGGGGGAACCTGTGGTCCTTCCTGGGCTCCAAAGCAGGTCCCTTGCTGGGGGAAGGCAACTGTCTTTCTCTCCCCTAATTCCTCATCCCCCCAAATAAATAATTAAATTTACTACATAAAACATGCCTGGCAACCATGTCAGCCAATGGCCCCCCAGATGGCCTCGTGGTCAGGCTGTTCTCAAGGCCTAGGCTGCCTTCTGGTCCTCCACCGGGCATGTGGTATTTCTTCCAGCGCAGCAGTCCAGGCCTGTGTCAGCCACATTCTCTCAGCCCATTCCCTACCAGGGCCAATCTTCGACCAGGGCAAGTCCGCTTCGGGGTGCAGCAGCCTGGCCTGGCCGGGAAGAAAGCTCTGTCTTTGGGGAGAGCCGGAGGCCACGCACGATTCTGGGAGCACAAAAACGGGGCATGCCTTCGAGGTGCCTCCCGTGCCCCCTTTCCCTGCCTGCTTGCTACTCACCCAAGACCTGTAGCTGCTCAGCAGGAACCAGGCAAGGCCTCCGGGCGCAGTCCTGCCCGCCTCTATGCTGGATGGAGTGGCCCTGGAGGTCCCTCCAACCTGCGGCATCCTTCCTCAAAGTCTTTGCTCTTTTGCTCACTGCACAGAAAGGCCCCCAGGCAGCCTTCTTTACAGCCGCGGCAGTGGGGTTGCACTGGCTTCTCTGCCGTCTTTATTTTGGGGGGGAGAGGTATCCTCCCTGGCTTCTGGTGGGGAGCTTGTGGCCCTGTGCATCTTGTTGGCCTCCCAGCATCAGCCCAGCATGGCCAGTGATGATGGGGGCTTCAGGCCAACAGCTCCGAGCATCGCATCAGCGTGTCCTGCCGTGAAGCCGCGCGCTCCACTCTGGTGGCCTCCATGCGCAGCAGTAGAGGCCTGACCTGGAAGCCTGGGCTGTAGCACTCCCATCTGGAAGGAGCAGGGTGCTTTCATGCACATCCCTGGGAGGCCACCCACCCTCCAGATCCCCTTGGACCCAGCCAGCATAGCCAAGTGGCCAGTCAGGGATGACAGGGTTGCCCTCCAACAACTCCTGGAGGGTACCGTGCGTGCCCTGCTGGCAAATGTCCTCCTCAATGGCAGTGTCCTCTTGTAGTGGGGCTGGCCTCCCTTGCTAGTCGATGAGTGCCTCCGGCGCCCCTCAAGCCTGGCAACCTCCTGCCATGCTTCCCTTGCTTCCTGTGTTACACCGGCCCTGGTTTCAGCATCAAACAAATATGCTGTAGTCTCGAAATAATGATGCCTATGTTTTACAACATGCAAATATACTAGATCTTGAAACTGCTCATGTGCATTTAGTATTTGTATTACTAATTCCAAATCACATACAGCATCCATTGTAGGAAGAACAGACTGACCCTAAGGAGAAAGTAATACTTCCTTATACAGTGCTAGGAAGCAGTGGGATTCTACTTTTAACCTGGAAGAATATGTGACAAAATACTGTAACCATAAATCTGTAAGGTTGGACTCACATACAAGGCTCACTTTGGTAGCCATCTTTAATCTTCCCCTAGAGCAAAATTCAAAAGCTGTGCTTAGAAACTGGGTATACAATTGCACAACACATCTGCATGCTAGTACGTTAAACAGAAAGCTCTGGTATACAACTGTGTACTCAACTTAGGCTAAGAGGGTGACACTTTACTGAAACGAATCTTTGCGCATTTGGGGAGTTCTAAACAGGGAATTTGGGGCTGAAATCCTAAACCAGCCTTCACCTTGCTTCTAACCTGCAGTATTAACAATGGACAACATTGAATGAGTGGCCACTAGCATTCAGCCACACACCCTAAGGCTGCAGTAGAAGAGATCTGCCTGTATTATAAACTAGCAATATACTACTACTGAGAAATAAGCTCTACAATAAGTGTAAAGCTAAGAAATAAGTAATACTTTCAGGTAGTTATTAATATAACCCTATAACATTGTACACTTGATATTTTATGATATGGCTGTATAAAAATATTTTTTATAAAATAAACAAATAATCAGACACGGAGGGTCCCCTTTGAATGCTCTGTATTGAAACCAGATTGTTTGCTCCAATCTTTCTTTTAAAAAAAATTATCTTCATTAGAATTGTACTTGTTACAAATGGCATATTTTTGTACAATGTAGACTATACTCAGTGAAACAATTATTATGTCACTCTGGACTCAAAAATACAACAAAATCATGGATATTAGATATGATTCTTTTATTGCAGACAACTGCATTTTTTAAAATTTCAATAGGTTGAATAAGTAAAACTTAAAACAAAAGTTTGTTTCCTAAAACATTTCTATTGCCAGGAACAAGAACATCAATGATGACCAACTACATATTGGATAAGTACTACATAAACTTGCAAGTTTTTTCCAAGTTTACCACTAAAGTTATGTAAAATAACATTATTTCTTTATATAAAATAATTTGGAATCTATTTATTTGTAAATAGCTATTGCTATTTTACTGTTCAGAATGGTGAACAAGATTTTCTGTAATGTGAAAAAGTGTTAAGAATAGTTTTGTTCATACCTTTACGGTTAAATGCTGAGCAACTGAAATGATGCTAAGTCTGAAATAGAGATTCTTATATTTGGGGAAGGGAAGAAACAACAGGGGAAACTTTTGCTGACTTTTCCCTTCTCTGTATTACACCAAAAATGAGAGAAATCTGAGCCTTCAAAGCCCCCCTACACAACCTTGATTGGGAAGCCAGCAGGGGATAAAAAAATAGACTTTATTTATTATTAAATTTATAACTCAAAGGGAGCTAAGGGCAGCCCCAAATACTTGACTAACTACCCCAAAAGAACCCTGTCTATCTGTCAATGTATTATTAGAGGAATATAGAACTCCCATTAAAAAAAAAACATTAGAATTGTCATTTTGTCTTCTGAAACACAGTTTACAATTTCCCCTATGATAATCTTCCCTCTGTTTCTTCTGTAGGTTCTTTGCCTTGCAAAGTTGAGAACACAGATGTGGGGGAGAAATAAAATGAGATTCTGCTCTTGTTGTTTGATTTGTGGCATCTCTTTGTCCACAATAAGGATTCTCCACCCTGCTACCTAAAGATGGCTACTGAAAAAAGAAACATATGGTGATGTGGCTACGTGGTAGAACCCTTGCTGCTGCAACACTGCCAAGGCCATTGCTTCTTAAAATCTTTGTTTTAATCCTTGAGCAATGCTCTCCAAGACTCCAGTAAATTTATCCATAGTTCTAAGCACTGTAGTTTCAAATGCTTCATCAGATTCTTTAAGAGCCATGTAAGCTGCTTCTGAGCACTCTCGCACTGCATCAACAAGTTTGTCTGTCTGTGTTATGAATACCTGCCTATCTTGGACACGTCTCTTCATTTCTCTATGGTCCATTTCATTAAGTTTGTCCATAGTGCCTCTGAATTGCGCTGGCTAATTTCAATTAATTTTGTGTTAATTTTAATCTGTCTTCCTTTCTCTTATTACAATAGTTTGCCATACTCTCTGCATTAGAGAGGGGCTCTGGTCTTGCCTCAGGAATATTCAAAGGGGAATCACTTTCACCTGTGGTCAAGGAAATAAGAGGTTAAATGGATAGAAATAAAAGCAGAGTGGTACATTTTTTTAGGCTGAAGGAAGCCCCAACTTTCTGAATAAAGGTATTTTAATGTAGCAGCAGTTGTTCATCTACTGTAAGGGTTCTTAACCTTTTTGTGTGACCCCTTTGACAGTCTGGTGAAGCCTATGGACCCCTTCTCAGAATAATGTCTTTAAATGCATAAAATAAAATACATAGGATTACAAAACCAATCATATTGAAATACATTTATCAAAACATTAAAAAAGACAAATTTGTGATATAGTAATATATGTGCTTCTTTATTAACGCATTAAATAACAAGACAATACATTTAAAATATAGGCAAATTAAAGTTAAATTTTATTTTTTAAAGACATAGTGTGAAGACTGTTGTTGCTTAGCTTGAATAAGAACATTAAATTGTGGGGTGGTCTTTGACAATGCAACACACATGTCATGTTGGACATCCAATTGATTTCAATTTTTTGTTTTGATTGTTACAAGTGTTGAAAATCATAATTCGCAAAGATATATTGTTGCAAATGGAATTAAAGCTTCCATAGCTCACTTTACAAGACAAGGATAGGCTTCTCTCAAGGAACACCAGAATTCTCCAAGGCTTTTTGAGTTAAACTCCAATTGTAGTAAGTTTTTCGTCCTAAGATCAGTAAGTTCATCTTTGGCTAGGTCAACATCTTCTATACAGTTTATATCAGAAATAAAAGGATTGCGGATCCATGGTTCAACTTTAATGCCATCAAGATAGATTGAAAGAGTTCTGAAGTGTTTTCAGATGTTCGCAGATTTCTCTTTTCAAAGAAATTTACAGAATTTTGTATCTCAGCTCCATCTTGGTAAAGCACTTCCTCCAGCATTTGAAAGTTTGCATGGATGTCGGTCTCTACTCTCTTCTTCCATATCGGCAGCTTAACCAAGAAAGCTTGCAATTTTTCAGTAGCATCCATAATGGTGACTTCAGGATCTTGAATGGAAAGATTTATCTCATTCATATGGTTAAAAATATCTGACAGGTAAGCCAACCCATGGATAAAACCCTTTCTTTCAAAGTGATCCATGAGTGGGGGGGGGTTTCTATCAGAAAAGGTGAAACTTCTGCCCTTAGTTCGAACAAATGCTTCAAGACTTGTCCTCTTGAAAGCCAGTGAAATTCTGTGTGGTAGAGAAGCAATTCATATTCTGCTCCCCTTTCTTGACAAAATGTGATGATTCAGAAACCTGCTTCTGATAAAGTTGATGACTTTTATGGCTGTTGACAAAAAACTTCTTTCAGGGTTGTTGGAAGAGTCTTTGTTGCCAGTGGATGTCTATGTAAAAAGCAATGAGTGACAATGGCATGAGCAGCTTCCTTTTTCACTGAAGTACCAAAACCAGATGTATTACCAAGCATCACAGGAGCTCCATCTTTGCAAAGTGTATGAAGCTTTTCTTTCCAGTCAAAGTTTTGTCTACCATTTCCAAAATGTTGATGGCCTTTGTAGTTTCCAAAAGGGACTCACAAAATAAGAATTCTTCTTTGATGGCATCAGCATGCATGTAGCGAACAAAAACAAGGAGCTGGCTACATTGAGAGATGTCTGTAGTTTCATCCAGTTGCATACTGAAGGGGATTGGCGAGGCTGCCAATTCCTCGCTGACCTGCTTCAAAATGTTAAAAGAAATATTTGGTTTGGTGGCTGAATGACTACTAGGCACAGAGTTGCCCGATAGCTGGCCAGCTATGTCGTGTGAGTGTCTGTAGACAGGAAGACTGTGATCACGTGCGATCTAGCGGCGGGTCTAATAACTACCATAATTTCAAAGTAGTGATGAGCGTAAACAATATTTCAAGATATCTGCAACAACTGTAATGTGATATGAAAATATCTGTGATTTCTATTGGTGACAAAGTCACAGGTACTGCTAATACTACTGTGGTTCGTTGCCTACATTCATAATTGAAGGAAATGCTAAATTTCAGTTAGACTCTGTTAGAGGTTAGTGAAAATAAAGATGTAATTTTTTTCCCATCCAAGTTCACGGACCCCAATGGGTCCATGGACCCCAGGTTAAGAACCCCTGATCTACTGAAATCACATTTTAGGTATAAATTGCTTTGTAATGCACTGCACAATCCTATACATATCTACTCAGAAGTAAGTCCAGTTGAGTTCAATGGGTCTTACTCACAGATACCTTTGTATAAGACTGCAGGGCAACTTTATAGTAAACTCTAAGCAAGCAATTCAATGTATATTGAGGTGCAATCCAAACCCAAGATTCACTGGGATGAGCAAGTTAGGATTTGTTGGCTCTCCAGCTCAGCCAGGCTACACCGGTGTAACTTTACCGTCCTGGCTCAGCTGGAGAAAAGCAGTCAACTTGCTCATCCCAGCTCAGCAGGCTGAGCTGAGACCGGTGTTACTTATGTCAGTGTAAGCCATGGAAAATGGGTGTTCCAGGGAGGTGGCGGGGGCAGGATCCATGGTGGGGGAGACGTATGCTGGATCCTAACTTTGTTCAGCTGAGCCATGTGACCTGGAAACCTGACTGAATGTACACTAGTGTAAGTCAAACTCTATTTTACAGCCTTGTTTTCCTTCTTCCAGGCTTGGGCTGGCTGAGCTGATGGTAGCCCCATCCTGAACAGGGTTTTGAACTGATGTACTTTACGTCAGCTTAACTTAAATTATGCCAGCTACCGTTACTTAGGATTGCTTTTTTAGCGGTTGTGTTTAGAAGTTACAGATGCATTTCACTTTGCAACATCCTTGTAAGGTAGACATCAAGCAATAATTTATCTCATGTTTCAATCAGTTTTGTCAAAGAGCTTAAGAAAGTGTAAAGCTATTCTCCCATCTTATCCTTACAACAACCTAGTGTTTTGCCAAAGGTTTTTCGCTTCTCTGAGGCAAGAAAGTTCAGGATCTGAATGACCATGAAACACATTTATGAGGAAAGAAAACTTAGTGCCTTTACTGAAGCAAAGCTGTTGATTTTGAGAAGCAGGCTCTAATTCCTTACAGCAATTAATGAGCGCAGCTTTGATCATAAGTTCTCTGTTTTCCCTGCTGGAAGCCTCTCAGACAGCAGACAGAGAAATTTGGACCTATTTTGATTTACACCGCACCGCTCTTCCCTGCAGGCTGATGCTGAGGCCTCTAGCTGGTGGTCAGCCTTATCTGCCCAGATTGATGGTCCTTTATTTATACCCAAAAGACCCTCTGGGAGGGGGCACAGGTGGCACCTATACCTGTGAGATTTTTATCTTTCCCAGGGGTTAGTGTCTCTGATCTCACACTTCTAACTTTTGTTTACTACTCAGTGACCTTGGAGCTGCTACAGACCAGCCTGAGAACGCAGCTATGAAGACTTTCCTCCTCCTTGCAAAGCACTCATTGTTTCAACTAATTAAACAGCCTTTGCAGTGCATAGCCAGGAAATGAAGAGGCATGACACGATGAAGTGTGGGTAAATCAAGGGCCATGTTTATTGGAATACAGCCAATTTCATGCTTGATTGCATAATAAAATGATCTGTAGAGACAAGTGCGGAACCTAACTCATCCCCAATCGGGCGAGGACACCCTGCCATGGGAAAGGGGGTGGTCCAAGCCAAATCCCTTTCTCCAGGCTCCATCCCCACAGGGCGGTTAGGGAGGCCTTCCTGCTCCACCCCTCCAGGGCCGCACAACTCTGAGTGGGTGTTACAGGTTAGCCCCAAAGCTGAGCCTTATCCTGCCAACAGGCCGCACAATCTAGAAGGCAGTCCTCAGAACCCACTGATCACCTTAAAAGATCGCTAAGGGTGGTCACCAAACCCTACCTTGTTAAATTCCACACATATCCACCAAACGTGACCAAATAACCTTTTTATAGATTAAACTACAAGGCCAGGCAACAAATCAGTCAAATCAAATTAAGCCGAACCAAATTGAGCAAATCAGCCAAATTAGAAAAACAGTACAGGGTAGGCAAAAAAACATGCCAGAAAATGAAGGCTGGCAAGCTAAAAATTCCTACCTGGCCCCATGGCAACCAGTTAAACTTATACTGCCCTGAAGAGAGAGTGGTGGGTGTCATGCAAGGCCGGAAAGAGGCCAAGGGGAGACAGAGCAGGGCTTAAATAGCCACCCTCCTCTGCTACCTACGCAACAGGCGCACATGGCCACGTCACACTTAAGGGAAGGGGCTTTGAATCCATGCCAGGTCTTTCCCGGCATGGCTGCAAAGGCCCACCATTACCAGAGCCCTTGGGTCTGATGATGGCAGGAATTGCAGAGCATAGCTAGGAAATGAAGAGGCAGGACAAGATGAAGTGTGGGTAAATCAAGGGCCACATTTATTGGAATAAAGCCAATTACATGCTTGACTGCATAATAAAATGATCTGCAAAGACAAGTGTGGAACCTAACTCATACCCAATCGGGTGAAGACACCCTGCCATGGGAAAGGGGGTGGTCCAAGCCCAATCCCCTTCCCTGGGCCCCATCCACGCAGGGAGGTTAGGTAGTCCTTCCTGCTCCACCCCTCCCCAGCGCCACACAACTCTGAATGGGTGTTACAGGTTAGCCCCAAAGGTGAGCCTTATCCTGCCAACAAGCCGCATAACCTGGAAGGCAGGCCTCAGAACCCACCAATCACCTTAAAGGGTGCCTAAGGGTGGTCACCATACCCTACCTTGTGAAATTCTGCATATATCCGCCACCAAAGAGGACAGGCCTCAGCTTAATCCATCTTCCCCCACCTGCAGCAAATAATTTCACACAAGGCACTCTGCAGATCAGAAAGAAACAGATCATTACCCAGGTCAGACATATGAACACTGTCTGGCTGGTAAAGATCAGCCTTCCCACACTTCATCTCCAGATGATGTATTACCTCACCCTGCTTATCAGCAAGGGCAAGCCAGACTTACCTATTTACCTTTCGACTAGCCTTGTTCAGGCCTCTGGGATCAAACCCATCCCTCCAAATCCTCCAAGGGAGGATATTGAACCAAACAATCATGGTCCCAGGGCACCTCCTGCATATGGCCACAAAGTCCAGGCAAGCCTGAATGATAAGGGCTTTTCCCGTCAACATTCCCTGGTCGTTGCCACCCAAATGTATAATCAAAACTTGTGCAGGGTGCTGCACCAATGAATCATCAAACAGCATTGGCAGGAGGCATTCCCACAGCATGCCACATTTACCCAGCCACTGGACCAAAGCGCAATGGCTGAGCCCCAACTGGGTTCCACGTCTGGTCTGTGATGCCCTCCTCTTGGCCCAGAACACCATGCTGTTGCCACAAATGAGTACCTTGACACTCTCCAGCACCCTCCAACCTGTTAAAACAGAAACAACAATTAACAATATGCTCATTAGCACAACAGTCAACATGGGCCCTTGATTGGCCTAACATAAGCATGGAAAGCACCTGATCGCCAGCACCCCACTGCCTGAATTGCTGTGCTTCCAAATCCAAAAGTAGCTGCTGTGGAAGCCGCACCTATCCTGAAAGAGTGCATACCAAACAGCCCGGGATCCAGACCCAAACATAACAAACCCCATCTGGTGATGGACCAGAACTGAAACTTAGTCAAAGGCTGACCATCCTGATGACAAAACAGGAAGCCCCTATTGTCAAGCCTAACTCACAAAATTGAACCCAAAGTTTGGACTGGACACAGCCCACCTACCAGGAAAGAGGCCAACATAATAACAGCAGCTTGCTCCCTCTGGTTACTCTTTGACCTGCGCAGACAAATCATCACACCGCTGTCCTCTACCATCACATCACCTACCTCCATCCCTGACCGGACCTGTCTGTCTTTGAAGAAGCAAGCAATTCTCCCATGTGAAAAGCCCAAAAAATGCTAAAACAGCAACTGCATGAAATAAAGCTGCCTCATAACTAGAACTACACAAGGACACCCAAAGCCCATGAAAACCCAATAGAATCTCAGATGTAATGGGGCTACGAGTGTCTGGTGCAGGATGATGGGCCCTAGACCACCCTTCCAGCATCTTCCTTATCCTAAAGTCCCTGGATGAATCAGTCATGCCCCTCAGTTTAGCCAGGAATCCAATTCCTGCTAACTTACCCCTAATGGTCTTCACTGAAAGTCCCTGGTGGTGCAGAGCCACGCAAAATTCCATCAACCAGTCCATTGGTATAGGCCAGGGAAGAGAATACCCCCTGCTCAAACAAAAACTATCAAACTCCCTACCTGCTCTCAAATAGGAGTTTCTTGTGCTGATGGCAAGGGACAGCATTATGGCCTTCTCAGCTTCAAACTGCCAAGTTCCCACAATGCCACTGGCATTGGCTCTAGTCGAAGCCTGGCCAAAGGGGCCAACTCCCGAAAACACTACATCTGATGGTGAGACAGGGCATCAGCCACACCGTTGTCCAGACCAGGAACATGGTGAGCAAGAAAAATAATATTAAATGTAAGGCACTGAGTTAGAAAAGCACACAACAAAACCATCACTCTAGCATTCCTAGAAGTAAGTGTGAGCCCTCAGAAGCTGTCTCCCCTCATTAGGTTTCTACTTTCCCGCCTCCTTTTGCCTTCTCTTAGGACAGCAATTTTCCCTTGTCTGAGACCACAGGAGACTTGAACTCCATTTAAGTTTGTAAAACAATCTTAATTTTTTTAGAATTAACCATTTAGACATATTCCTAGCACAGGCTTCCCTGAGAGTCTGTCAAGTTTTTAGGCACTCCTAACTCCACTTATCTGGGTGTAAGCCCCACTGAACTCAGTGGGAATTACTTCTGAGTAGACTTTTTAAAAAATACAGTGAGTCCTCCAAAGCTTCCCCCCCCCACATTTTTTGCCTCCTTCCTTCCCACAGGCTTATCCATTGCCAGGGCACAGAAGCCCTTGGTCTTCTTTCCCTCTTTCTTGCTCCATTTAGCCTTATTCCTCTTTCCTGCTCCACTCCATGGCTCCAGCAATTGACGTTTCCTTGAGCTCATTTCTGATTGGCAGCCGCTGCTGCTGCTGCTACAACAAAGCCTCAGGCTCTCCCCAGGGAGGAAAAATAATTGCTCACATTCAACTCCACGTGGGCAGCATGCAGGGAGAGTCAACACGTGAACAAAACCCCTCTTTGTTCTGGGGAGCAGTACATGTAGTGATTTTTCAAAGCACCACATGTAGACTCTTTCTCAAGAGCAGCTAAACCCAGGTACAGGGAGCTTGTATCTGGGCACAGAGTAACATGTGAATACCCCTAAGAAAACTAAACTCTAAAGCACATAGTAGTCCAGGAGATATAGATCAAGTCAGTTTGTATTGAAAGGTCGCAGAGATCTAATTCCTGAAGATATCTAGTGAAACATATCTGAGTGATATTGTAATCATTTGTTAACCTATGAGTATGAAATATTCAGTTCATGTCTTATTGTGGGGAGCTATGTAGCATTTTTGTTAACAATAAATTAGTTGCAACAATTCATCTGCGTCCATCAGCACATCCATTGTATGGTGACGGACATTTAATAAACAGCTAGTAAAAAATAGGAATAAATAATTTCAAAATGTACACAAGGGTCAAAATCTGTTCATTAAAGCTGTGACAAGGAAAGCAATTAACTTGTAATTTGCTAGGCTGTATTGTTTTAATTTTTGTGTGTGTGCGCCGCTTCTAAGTTATTTCCTTCTGGAAATTCTTTCAGAGCATTTACTTCCCTGGAACTGCTTCTGCAGCCATCTGGTGTGGCAGAAGATGCCTATTTACAGCACTGTTCCCTCATCCTCTCTCAAGAGATCATAGCTTTTAGGCCAACCCACCCTCGTTAATCTTTACAACATCAGGTCCTCCCTACTTATCTGAGAATAGCATTTGCTAACATAGTTTTTCTGCGCCATTGGCATGGCATAACCTTCCAATGAATTGGGCTTGAATAACAAATACCAACTACCCAAACCGTCACAAAACAATTGCTGTTATATTTACATGGTGACATGCTGCACTTCCTGCCAGAAACAGAGAGACAATTTTCTGACTGATTTGAAAAAATGATGAGAGGAGAAGGAGAGAAACATGAAGTGTTGACACATCTGCCCCAGTTTCCATCTTGTCTGTGTACATGAGAACGTTAAAAACACCATAGATAAGTATAAAGGTATTATAATTTTGACAGTTTTATTTCGATCCCTTCCCTAATGATCCCTAGCATGGAATTAACTCTCTTTCACACCTGCCCTGCACAGGGTCAACATTTTCATTAAGTTATGCACCATGATCCCCTCTTTCTTTGTCAGTCAGTGCCAGCTCAGACTCCATCAGTGGGTGAAGTTAGGATTTTTTAAAAACCCAATTTGCATTACCTTACATTTATCATTTGTTTGCTCATTAACCCAGTTTGAAGAGTTCTTTTTGGAACTTCTTGCAAACCCTTTTGCTTTTACCACCTTGAATAATTGGGTGGCATCAGCAAATTGGGTTGCCTCACTGTTCAGCCTTAACTCTAGGTCCTTTATGCAGTGGAAGCTCATCTGTTTGGGCAAATATGGTGCTGTCCCACCAAGCGCAGCTTGTCCTCAGCCAATCCCCATCTGCCTGCTTTCTTGCTTACAGTTAGTCCAGGGAGTGGCAGCACTGCCTGTCAACTTCCTCCTCCTTGCTCTCAGTGTTGCCCCTTGGTCTCCTTAGTACTTAGCAGGGAGGAGGATGGGGACAAAATTAGAATGAGTAAGCTCTACCTGTCATTAGCTCTGGTTCCACCTACAGTTAGCAGCCCTGCCTTCTGCCCTCCCAGTCACAATGGGCACTAGCCACTACTGTATTTAAAAAGCACCAGTCCCAATACAGATCCTTGGGGGAACCCACTTCTTACATTTCTCCACTGTGAACACTTATCCATTCATCATTCTCTCCCCATATGCCATAATTGCTAAGCTTACTCAGGAGCCTTTGATGAGGGACTTTGTCAGAAGCTTTCTGAAAGCCCAACTAAGTTTGCTTCCCACATGATTTTTTCAACACAGTGTGCCTGAGTAATCAGAGAGTTACTAGATAACTCATTTTTTCTAGTTCACTTCCTCTTTAAACAGGATAAGATTTAGAGGGGTGTAACACTTTTCTGTTGAACTTTATGTGAAAGTTAAAACAAAATATAAGTTATAGGTTGTCTCAGCAGAATACCTTCACATCTGATTTTATTAAAACTTTTTTTTTAAAAAAATCACTAAGTGCAATCCTAACCACGTCTACTCAGAAGTAAGTCATATTAAATTCAATGGGACTTCCTTCTAGGTTAGGGCCGCAGTGTACACATTTTTTTAATGTAATGATCCATGATTATATGAGGCTATGTGTTTTATATCTATGTAATATACTTAGTATAAATTTATACAATTGTTCAGAGCAGAAGAATTCTGAACAAATCTTCAGGAGTACCTTTATGCATTCAAGTCATAGTAAATCCAAAAGAACTTAGTGCATTCAATGCTCATCTTGAATCTCTTCAATTAAATAACCATTTGTATGCCACAAGAACATATTGAGAGATGTTCCTTGAAGGTAGGATATCTTGATAACTGGAATTAAGACTGAAGTGGATGGGATTTTAGTTTTTGATGTGTTATCTGTTTTAGGCTACAGTCCTAAACATATTTACCTGAGCAGTTCCATTGAACTCAATAAGACTTACTGAGTAGGCATGAATCAAATTGCTAATCATATTTGAATTGGACATTCTCATGGTTATTTATGACCTGATCTGCTGTTCATTCAGGTCCTAATCAGATGTTAAATGCATCTATGGATTCAAACCATGCCTGCAAACAGACATGTTTTCTCTGCAGACTGGTAAGGTTGCTAGCTGATTGACGCTGAAAATGAGCCCCCTTGAAGGCATACTGTTAGCATCCAACCAGTAGATTAGCTCTTATGGTACACTTTCACAGAAGCTCACTGTCCCTGCCAGTCAGCTGACTGATGCTGATAGAGAGCAGAGCTTTGTCTGTTTGAGGGTGCAGTTTGAATCCAAACTTTAAATGCACTAATCATGAGGGCACTTTAACCACCTGATTATTCCTCTGTGTCTTTACCTGTATCCCATACCTGATGCTCCATATGACCTGTGGCTGTGGTTTTGAGAAAATGGCCTTGCGGGCCAGATCAGAACCCATCAGGCCTAATTAGGCCCATGGGCTGGAGGTTTCCCATTGCTGCTGTAAACACTGGGGGCCTGTGAAAGGTATACTGCTTATGCAACAGTTACATGCAATAAGAAATCATCTCACAGAAGAAAGCTTGGAAAATAAACACTATAAATAAACAAAGAAACTGTGGCTGAAAGTATTGGGGGATTTTATGTAAGCAGTTTGATTGAGCCTGAAAAAAACAGACACAAATGTCTCTTTGCTTTGAACAGGTGAAAAATGAAAAATTAATGTGAGATGGGTCCTAAAAACAACAAACGTTAAAATTAGGAAATCAATAGAAAGATGGTTGCTGAAATCTCAGTGGAGATATGTGCAAGCAAATGATATCCCCTCTCAATACACAGAATATCTGATTATATCCTTCTCAATAGCATGTTCTTTAAGATAAAGCATTGATGAAAGTGTACCGTATCTAATCTTGATCTGGTGGTAATATATTTCCTTATGATGTATTCATCTTTTGGGTATCCACTGTGCTTTGCATCAAATATCTATTGCTTTGGGACAGTTATTCAAATTACATATTTATTTGCAGTGTACATCTCTAGCAAGCCATTATAGGGAAAAAAATAAGGTTTGTTAGGTTAGAGAAACTCAGGAAAAAATATAGAACTGTTTCTAGGCTTCCTAATTTTATTATATGCTCAAATGTTAGCTGAAGCCTCTCTAATTAGGAAACAACTGTACTGTTAGATAAAAAAGGCCATCTTCCAGAAGGCAATTAATGATAAAATCCCATGTGGGTCAGTTGTTTTTCATATTCCTTTTTGAATGGCTTGGGGGGTGGGGTATTCAAGTACTGACAAAGTGGTTGTCAGTCATTAAAACTATTTGAATATATTCTATTAACCTTCCATCTTCAAATCAGTTTGACTTCTGCAAAGAGCTCATTTACGGAAGACATTTCACTGTATATCTGTACTTTTGTGTTACCATATAAGAATACACAGTACAGTAGGGCCCCGCTTACTGGCGCTTCGCTTCCCGGCATTCCGCTAATGCGGCGGCTTTCATTCCCCATTTTAAAGCCGATTTTGCCGATTTTGCTGCATTTTCGCAGCATTTTCGCACAACATGCCCCATTATACTCAATGGGGTTCTGCTTTACGGCGATTTCTGCTTTACAGCGGGGGTCCGGAACGGAACCTGCCGTATAAGCGGGGCCCACCTGTAAAATAAAGGAGTAGCAGATGAGTGATAGCACAGGAAAACTGCATGGAAGACATTAGAAACACCTGACTGTTCATATATAAGTTTCAGCCCTGTTTTGCTGCAACCTCATCCGATGCACTGAATGAGGGATATTTTATTTATTTATATATGTAGGTAGGTATATACCACAGTATCTGTCAGAATGCTTCTTCCCATATGTGTCTACTTAGGGCTGCTTTCACACTGCACTTTATTCTGTTATTCTGACAATTTCTTACCTGGTAATTTGTGCATTATATTTGATCTTTCACATGACGTACAAGCTAGTTCTAGAATTCTAGTGAGATGTAGTGCAAGCTTAGCGCAAATGTCTGCGATAAATGATACCAGAAATAATCAGTCAGCAAGGCTGGGAACCTGGAAAATCACAGGAGTTTTTCGCTAGCTGCAGCTGCTCACATGACAGGGATCCCAGCAGGCAGTGCATTCCCACTCTTTAGTCGTGTGGGGGTTTTTTGCCTGACAAAAATTGTGCCGGTATTCTGGCATCAGCACAGATAGCAGCAGCATTTCCCACACATAATTTAAAAAGTCAGATCCTAAAAGGAGAGGGCTTGCATGGTGACTGGATGAGATCTTAGACCTCCTACATAGTGAAGAACAGTGTGCATGCATATAATGGGTGAGGGACGAAAACAAGCTATGTGAAAGACAATTGTGCAAAATGTGGGTATATCAGCTGAAAAAGCTGCTGCTCCTTAATGCAACAGGTACTGCAGGGTGAAAGGAATTTTAGAAATCGGGACAGAAGAGCTACCTTTTTAATCTGTTAAACTAATGCAATCAGCCCCATGTATGAAAGCAGACGTAGTCTTAAGAAGCACACCTCAGAGGATGGCAACAAGGGAAAGGGCCTTTTCAGTGATGCCCCTCTCCCAATCTCCCCCCCAAAAGGCTCACCTGGTACCTACATTAATGTCATTGTGGGACCAGACAAAGAGCGCCCCTTTCTCCCATTTTGAATATTTTAAACTGTTTTCTTTTCCCACACATATTGCCACATTAATTATTTCCCCTTTTTAACTTGAGGGCAATCAGTCTTTCGACTTGGTGCGGGTGAGGGAGATTCCATCTGGCTTGTGATTTGTTTTTTGTTTCTTAAAGAGTAGTATAGGGTATGTTAGATGGTTTTTATTGTATGTCACCTAGAGGCTTCAGTAATAGGAAAATTATTGTTGCTGCTGCTGTTGTTGTGAGATATATTTATTTATTTATTTATTTAAAGTACTTCTCATCATAACTCCAGAGTTGTCAAACTTTCTACCTCCAAGAAATCCTTTTCATATCAATGTGCCTGCTGAACAACTCTTCCATATTTGCTATGAGATTCTTCTGCTTTGTGATCTTTTCAGAAGAGTGTTTTAGGATTCCAACTCCAGTCACACGACATACAGGTCAGTCCTTCTGGGTTTGATCACCATGACAAGTAAGCGATGTATATCACAGTACATACTGAACGTTTCCTTGCAGCTGCATATTGCAGAAGATCAACAGTAGTACACAAGATGTTTTCCTCCCTCATTGTTACTCATGTTCTCATCGAAGAGCCCTGATAAAACTTCCAAGAAGCCTGAGGAATTCCCAGAACACAGCCTGAAAAATGCTGATCTATTTCCATTGAGATAAAACGTGCACCATACTTTTCAGATTCAACCCTCCATCTCCAGTCTAATCTAACCAATCTAAACAAGGACGATATATAACACCGTGCCTTCAGGATATGCTATAAATCCTAATATATTCTTCTAGATGTAGAGTTGGGTGTTTTCCCCCATGACTGTTGTCCCACAACTGTAAGATGTAAAAGAAAACATGCCAAATATTTGAGGGAGGGGAACAAAGGGTGGTAGTCAATGCTAATTCTACTCACAGTAGACCCATTAAAGTTAAAAGACATAACTAATGTTACTTTCAATGAGTCTGCTCTGAGTAGGACTTAACTGAATACAGCCCTAAGGCTGCAATCATATATCCACTTACCTGCGAGTAATCCCCTATGAACACAATGGGACAAATTCCCAGGTAGACATGTCTACAATTGCACTGTGAATCAGTGTGATCTCTGCTGACACCCTCTATTTTGTGTCTCATATAAAGCACGAGGGGGGGACCTGTGAGTCTCCAGATCTTGTTGGACACCAAACTCCAGTCTGCCCCAGCCAACTTGGCCAATGGACAGGGATGATGAGAGTTGGAGTCTTCCAAATCTGGAGGGCCACAGGTGCCCTACCCCAACATAAGCAAATGTAGCAACACAAATGCAACATTTGATCAACACAAACAGTCATTTCCAGGATCGTAGTGATACTTTTGAGCATGAGCTATTTGCTGAACTTTATTGAGAACTTGTATTGAAGGAAATAAAATGATAGACATAGAGTTGCTTAACATTTGTCACTCTGTTACAAAACCAGAAATTAACCAAGGCTCACTAAAGCATAGGATTTTTACATAAGCTTCTTCTTGCCTGACATCGTATTAAAGGAGATATATTTTTATTACCTAAAATAATTTTCCATGAGACAGTTCTCTCTTGGTATTTGGCTTAAGGCATAATTTGGTCGGTTGGGATTTTGTAGGCACTTATTTACTTAATCCACTTCTACTCACCAAAATAGGAAGGAGCTAATGGAGGAAGAGTGCATGGAGCATAATTTACAGTTTGATTTGAGAAGGGGGACACTGTTTCATTTTCTCCTAACTAGGGGACTGATGAATTCTATAAAAACAAGACGATAACATAATAATTACAACCAAGATAGAAATGGAGAGAAAAAGAGCAAGCAAGAAAGGAGAGAATATGAATACAAACTCCTTAAGACAAGGACACGAAACAGACTGCTTGCCTTCTGGATTTTCCCCCCCTGAAGCTGAAAATTCAATAACAGCCTTAATAACCAATGCCTCCACACCATAGGACAGATGTTTACATGCATGCTTCGCTGCATTGTGAATAATATAACAGATACAATTGCCTCTCATAATGCTGAATTGTTTGCTATGCAGAAATTTAAACACATAATGAGGTCTCCCAAAATCTTCAGAACTGCAGTTTGATCCAGAAGCAATAACAATGGTTAATTTCACTCCCTCCTATGTCACTGCTATCCTGATAGCTTCACACCCATCAACTGCTGTTTCATCCATACATTCCTAGAATTCTAATGATTTCGCCCTGCAACATGTATAGTTCTATGGAGTATATTAGAACAAAGTTATGAAATTGTAGGCATACTTCTCAATCTAGGAAAAGCATGAGAACGACAAATGTCTGTGCACATACTGGTTTACTTGTGGGACCTGAATGTTCACAGAGGAGAACGATTTAGACTGAATCTTAGCCTGGATTCACATTGGTGCTATTAGAGGGTGCTCTCAGGCACTTAGGTTCTATTAATGGAAGTTTTGTACACAAATACAAAGACCGGGATAGCCTGACCACTGTTGTCCACGCATTGGTAACCTCCAGGCTGGATTACTGTAATGCACTCTATGTGGGACTGCCCTTGAGGTTGGTCCAGAAGTTGCAGCTGGTGCAAAATGTGGCAGTGAGACTGCTCACTGGGGCAGGGTATCGCCAACATGTCACCCCGCTGCTGAAAGAATTGCACTGGCTGCTCATTTGCTACTGAGCCAATTTCAAGGTTCTAGTTTTGGCGTACAAAGCCCTATATAGCTTGGGACCAGGATTCCTGAATTCTTATCCCTTATATACCCAGTCGATCACTGTGCTCTGCAGGTACCATCTTATTAGGAGGTCCATTCTGCACAACATAGGAAACGGACCTTTAGTGTGGCAGCATCTACTTTGTGGAATTCCCTTCCCTTAAATGTTAGACAGGCACCATCTCTGTTATCTTTTCAGCGCCTATTGAAGACTTTCCTCTTTTAACAAGCTTTTTAAGTTGAGACCTATCCCAGTCTGTCTGTGTTGGAATTGCTTTTTAATATATTTTTTAAAAAACATTTTCCCCCTAAACAATATGTTTTTAACCCTTTTTATTGAAGATGTTTTTAAAGTTTTTTTTAAAAAAAGGTTTAAAAGTTGTTTTGTTTTAATGTATTTTAAGGTCTGTTTTTATGATGTTTGTAAGTGTTTTTAGGGCTTTTGTTTGCCGACCTGGGCTCCTGCTGGGAGGAAGGGCAGAATACAAATTAAATAATAAGTAAGTAAGTAAGTAAGTAAGTAAGTAAGTAAGTAAGTAAGTAAGTAAGTAAGTAAAATTTTAAAAGGGGTGGGAGGAAAACACAGGATACAAACCTAGGGCAGACTTAAGCAGGGAGTTTGATACAGCCGGTCACTAAGTTATCTCTTCCAATCTCCCCCTCCTCCGATTGAAATGTCATTGTCTGGTTATCCCTGTAATTGTATATAACACACTCTCTAATTCATTGGGGAAAACCTCTGGCCTATGGGCCTTCTTAGTCCCAGCAGTCCTCCCATTTGGCCCACAAGGCTGTTTTGGCCAAGTTACACCCACATGTCTTACATTTAACATCATATATGATGACAAGTGTGGGGCAGGTCAAGATATGACCCCCTGTTGAAGGGCAGGGCTTGCAGGCACCCCTGATCAGCTGAGGTTTTGATTGTTGGTGCTTGCAAAGCACTATGCCTTCATCCACATACTATGATTTCAAACCAGTCAGGGAAAAGAAAATGGTTCACCTGATGACAGGTGATTGACAGGTGAGTGCCCCTGCCTACCTGTCAAAATGACCCACTGGGGCTAGGGGAACCAAGGCATCTGATCTGCTGGCTGGAAACCATTCACCATTCTTCTAATGGGTAAAATTGACATGTTGAAATGTGTCCAGTCCATTGGTCAGAAGTAGAATTGTGTGCAAATAGCCTCTTGATGTTTTCTACCCTATATATGGGCAGAGAAATTTCATTGACTTTCATCCCAGGAGGGAGAGAAATTCTCCAACAGTTTCCTGGAGGTGGGGCAGTCATTTCTTTTTTCCCTCTCTCCTAAAGTTTTTGTTTTGTTTGTGCAAAATAAGTGACAGCAACAGCAATGGCATGCACTGGCAGCTTGGCCACTAGCACAAGTCCAGGGAAATGTTGGGGAGAGGGAATTGTAGCCTCCACCAAAAAAAACCCAAAATAAAATATTTTGGTGAATGTTCAGATACAATTCTGCAAAGTAGTCTTGTTTTTCTAGGAGTATAATAAAAGACGAATCCCAGCAAAATTGTCTTCTGAGAAATTTTGGCTTATCTCTTAGTCAGAAGCCTCATTCTGGCATTTCTGATAATGCTAGTCTCTGGTTGGGTGAAGGAAGGGGCAGATTGAATGTCTGGTGTAGATTCATAATATTCAAACCAGCCCTAAGAAACTCTAGATCTCCACTTTATAATTATCCTGAATATGCTGTTACTGTCTTCTGTAGAGGCTGCTTTATTTGTCTGAATCAAAAATAGCAGTATTTGTGCTAGATTCAAAACCCCACCCTTTATTGTTATTATATATTTTTGCAATGGACAGGTTCACATACTCATGGGCTGCAGACCACAGGGTAAACCAATATGAATTCTTTAGTTTTCAATTGGTATGAGTTCATGGTGAACAGATTGTACAAATCACATTTATATACCACTGTGCCACACATTAGGTTGTAGGCATGGTAGGGGGCACAACAACATTTACAATTAATTACTACGTGAGCATGGGCCCCCACCATGCCTATAATGTGAGCTTAAATGTTAATTGCACAGTCAGTACCACTTCTATATGAGCATTTTTTTAAAAAAAGGGAAAGATGGCTTCTCTGTTTTTATAGGATATTCTACTCACATTGTAGTTCAGGAAGTGGATGTTAATTACCAAATACTAGCAACATTATCACTGAACCAATACTTAGCGCTAAGGATTTCACAGTTCAGGAGCAAAGTTGCTTTGGTAAAGCCACGGGGAGATTACATTCAAAGCTCAAAGAGAGATATAATGTTGTAATATGGAATATATCTCTCAGAGCTTCAGAAACAACTAAAAAAACACACAGTGCTTTTCTTCTAAGTGAAACCATGGACTTTTTTTTCCACAAATGTAAAACTTATTTGAGCCAATTGGAAGCCTTCAAGAGGCAGCTGGACAGCCATCTGTGAGGTGTGCTTTAATTTGAATTCCTGTGTTGAGCAGGGGGTTGGACTCGATGGCCTTATAAGCTCCTTCCAACTCTATGATTCTATGAAAATTGGCATGTCTTAGCAGGCTACGTCCAGTCTACAAGCCACCAATTTTCCTTCCCTGCCTTATGAACAACCCAACTATAAATATCCACTGGGATCAGTGGCATTTGTTCATCATTGTGGCTAAATTGTCCCATTGATTTCAATAAGATTTCAAAATAACTAAAACTAAATCAGTGGCCCTTACTTCAAGCTATTCCTTTGGTAAGACTTTTTTAAAAACAATAAATGCTTTATTTATTTCTTAGGCTGAGAGGCAGTTATTCATGGCCAAGTCTCCCCTGGTCTTCCACGTTATAGTCCAACACTGTAACCATTTTGCCACACTGGCTTTTATTCTTTATTGATGTGGCAGTCAAGACTGTGAGTCTTCCAAACCCTCTATTTCCTCCGTACCATTGGACTAGAAGCTTAATACAATTTGGTTACAGTTCTAGAAAGTGTATTAAAAGAATGTAATACAATTGACTACAGAGGGATCAGAGGTTTTGGATAGTTTACACTTTGAGTTCTTGGTGCCTTCTTCTGCAAACTCCACCACCACATCAGATTCCCCAATGTTCAGGAGAGCTTTTCAGGGGGCGCAAGGCACTGCAGGAGTAGGAGAGAAATTCCCATTGCATGACTGGAGTTTCAAGTTTCAAGCTTTAAGTTTTAAACACAGTCAGCAATCATTGTTTTGTAAATTACCAAATAACTTCTCCCAACATTTCCTGTGTTTCTAACTTTTCCTGTTCAGATGCCTTGTCTCTGGATAATGAAAATGTAGGACCATTAATTTTTTAATGTTTTCCATTGACCCAGCACTTGACATCTGAAATGATGAATCCTGTGTGTGAAAAGATGTATGACATGGTAGATGGAGGATACAATTTGGCAAACTTTTTAGGAGAATGTAATGGAAAAGTGATAAAACGAATGCTGTAAAAAGATGGTATGAATGTTTTCAAACATAGCATTGAATAGTATTAAAAAGAAAATTGGAAAGGGATGGGGTAGGTCCCTCAGGTGGTGCTGGAAATTGCAGCAGACATTTTTATAAAGTGTCAACACTCATCCAAAGCCTATTTAACAAGCTGGATTTTACAATGGAGGAGATTAACTGGGAATGAATAGTGACATAAAATAGGTCCAGGTAGCAGAACAATGAATCTTCAACCAGAAAGAGGCAGGAAAGAACAGGAGTGTCCTGTTCAACTGGGCTAAAAATATGAAATAGCTTTCAAAGTGTAAGCACTAATGATCACATCTCAAAAGCGTCGTGCTTAATTCTGCTTAGCAAACATCACTTAAATCAGCTGACGAATGTAATACTGTACTGAGCCCTTAGAGAATATTGAGTAGGAATAATTGAATCCGGTACCCTTCTGTTGGTTGCACTTACCTGTGAACAGATAATCAAATTACAGTTTTCCTATGGGAGAACAGTGCCCTCAAGTGTTTTGCTTTGCGATTGTATTAATTAACAAAGTAGTGCATTAATCATAGTATAGGAAGTGTACACATAATCCTATAACCAACAGAAGGTTTTCTGATGATTTTTCTTAAATTGCTGCTGAATTCTAAGCCTTACAATGCTGCAAACGTAAAAAAGATGGCACCTCTGGATCTCATGAAAGCATTTCATGGGAAGCCATTTAATTTAGACCACAACCCAAAGCCCATGGACAGAGGGGGAAGCATCTAATCAAGTCATTGCTTAAAATACCACTCTAGGTAAGGAAGCTGTGTAATATTGTTTCATCTGCTCAGTTATGGAAGCAATCCAGTCCAGGTAGAGGACAACGAAATTATGTGAAAACCCCCTCTGAATTTTTATCTTTTAAAGCCTTTTTGAAACTCTCCTGGCTTCCATGGAAATTATTCAAATTTTTGATGTAAGGATGGACCAAATTCACTACAGATATTTTATATTAAATTTTGAAGAGGAACTCTAGCTAGTACTTTGGAGAGCTGTGCGTTGAATTAGCCACTGGAAGACTTGCTTCATGTTGTGTTTTAAGTGGCATCATGAGGATAAAATGAAACATTTTATAGGGTGCACAAAAAACATCTGTCACACCCTTCTTTAATTACCAGTTGGATATGGTCAGAACAAAGAAGGCTGAGTCAAGACAGATCCTGATATTCAAATGACCTTTAGCGGCTATTTCAGATTCCTGTACTCGTTAGAAGTTAGTTTTCTTGGACTAGAATATTGGATATAGTGTTGTTGCATGAAAGTCTTTACCCAAAAATGTACATCATCGTGTATTTTCTTAAGGATTTTTTCTCTTACCCATTTGAACATTATACTAAGTAGGTTCATATGACATGCAAGCTTGCATTAAAAATAAATAACTCACACAAGTGGACTACTAGCATGATCAGTATGGAAGTTATTTTCTTGCATGAGTTACAGCTCCCATGTTGCATTAGTCACACAAGCAGACATCTCACATGAGCAATTTTAAAAAAATATGGTGAGATCCATTGCATCTTCAGTATTGTCTCTGTAACAGTGCAGTCATACAAAAACCACTCAGAAGTAAGACATGGGTACAGGATTGAAGTTAGGGATGGAACCTGTCAGTTTTGGTTCTCTCAATTTCTCATTTTTCCAATCTTAAATTCAATTCTCCACATTTCTACAGTAATTTACATTTTTTAATAGAAACCCTTATGAAAATTCTCCAGCATATTAGTGTAAATTTCTCCTAATAAACATATTTTTGTATATAACGTTGACTAATGTACACATTTCTGCAAGTAAGTTTTCCTAATACAATGCATTTTTGTATGTTATTTTCACTGATATTAATTTTAACGCATACTTCCCGTAATATATGCATTTTTGTAAACTTTTTAAAATGGATAAATGCACCACAATATTCAGAAAAGGGCAAAGGGATGGCTATGTTTTGGTTCTCATATTATTTCAGAAAATGCAATTTGATAGTTTCAGCTTTAAATACAAACTGAATTGAATTTCTCCCCCTTCCCAAACTGAAGCATAAGGGTGTTCACAAGACCCTTCTCCATGGGTATAGCTAATGCATAAATGGGTTTGCAGAAACATGCAGGCCAACCCCACCTCCAATGTCTATATGTCCAATGACTCCACCCTCCACCAGTGGCTGTGCATTCAGTAGAGCATTTGCAATGACTGAAGGTCAATGCACACAAGGTGGTGACTTTGCTGGTGAGTGGTTCATCTGTCCAGATTGGTGATATTCACGCTGTACTGGATGGGGAAGCAGCACTACTGAAGGAACAAGTTTGCAAAGTGGGGGTGCTTGTTGATCCATCTTTGTCACTGGAGGCACAATTTACTTCTGTAGGATGAAGAACTTTCTATCTACTTAAGTTGATAAGCCAGTTGTGACTCTACCTGGGCAGAGATAGCCTGGCAAACAATCTGTACCTTGGTAACCTCCAAAACAGAGTACTGTAATGTGTTCTACATGGGACTGCATTTGAAGATAGTTTGGAAATTGCAAAACACAACTGTGAGAATATTCACTGGAAGTGGGCATTATGGCTGTCCAGGCTTTCCCAACTGCTCTGGATTGTCCAGGTTGTTTTCTGGCTAATTCAAAGTGCTGGGTTTGAACTTTAAAGACTTTAAAGGCTTGGGACCAGAATGCCTACCTCTAAAGTAATATCTTCAGTGAATGCCCTTGTTTGGGTGTCCCCTCACCTGAGGTTCAACAGCAAAGGCCCCACTCTGTGATGGCACTTCACCTCTTCCCAGGGAGCCATTCAATATACATCCCAATTCCAAAGAAAGGGAATGCAGTAACTATCGAACTATTGCTTTAATATCCCATGCAAGTAAAGTAATGCTCAAGATTCTACAACAAAGGCACTTACCATATATGGAGCTAGAAGTGCCAGGCATCCAAGCTGGATTTAGAAAGGGAAGAGGCACCAGAGATAACATCGCAAACATACATTGGATAATGGAAGAGACCACGGAATTTCAGAAGGAAATCACCCTGTGTTTATAGATGAAAGCAAAACCTTTGACTGTGCAGATCATGAAAAACTATGGAATGCTTTAAAAGAAATGGGGGTGCCACAGCACCTGACTGTCTTGATGCACAACCTATACTCTGGACAAGAGGCTACTATAAGAACAGAATATGGAGAAAAATATTGGTTCCCCATCAGAAAGGGTGTGAGACAAGGGTGTATTTTATCACTCTACTTGTTCAATCTATACACAGAACATATCATACGGAAAGCGGGATTGGACCAAGATGAAGGAGGTATGAAAATTGGAAGGAGAAATATCAATAATTTAAGATATGCAGACAATACCATACTACTAGCAGAAACTAGTAATGACTTGAACCGAGTGCTGTTGAAAGTTAAAGAGGAAAGCACAAAAGCAGGACTACAGCTAAACGTCTAAAGTAATGACAACAGAATATTTATGTAATTTTAAAGTTGACAATGAGGACATTGAACTTGTCAAGGATTATCAATACCTTGGCACAGTCATTAATCAAAATGGAGACAATAGTCTAGAAGAAGGCTAGGACTGGGGACGGTAGCTATGAGAGAACTAGAAAAGGTCCTCAAATTCAAAGATGTATCACTGGACACTAAAGTCAGGATCATTCAGACCATGTTATTCCCGATTTCTATGTATGGATGCGAAAGTTGGACAATGAAAAAAGCAGGTAAGAGAAAAATCTACTCATTTGAGATGTAATGTTGGAGGAGAGCTTTGTGGATACCATGGACCATGAAAAAGACAAATAACTTGGTGTTAGAACAAACTAAACCAGAACTATCACTAGAAGCTAAAATGATGAAAGTGAGGTTATCATACTTTAGACACAGAATGAGAAGACATGATTCACTAGAAAAGACAATGTTGGGAAAAACAGAGGAAGTAGAAAAAGAAGGCCAAACAAGAGATGGGTTGATTCCATAAAGGAAGCCACAGATCTGAAGGTACAAGATCTGAACAGAGTGGTTTATAACAGATGCTATTGGAG
Source organism: Rhineura floridana (assembly GCF_030035675.1). Lineage (NCBI taxonomy): Eukaryota > Metazoa > Chordata > Lepidosauria > Squamata > Rhineuridae > Rhineura > Rhineura floridana. The sequence goes on from NC_084484.1 coordinate 33,695,792, forward strand.
GTCGCTGATTCATAAGAACATAAGAACATAAGAAGAGCCTGCTGGATCAGGCCAGTGGCCCATCTAGTCCAGCATCCTGTTCTCACAGTGGCCAACCAGGTGCCTGGGGGAAGCCTGCAAGCAGGACCTGAGTGCAAGAACACTCTTCCCTCCTGAGGCTTCTGGCAACTGGTTTTCAGAAGCATGCTGCCTCTGACTAGGGTAGCAGAGCACAGCCATCATGGCTAGTAGCCATTGATAGCCCTTTCCTCCATGAATTTGTCTAATCTTCTTTTAAAGCCATCCAAGCTGGTGGCCATTACTGCATCTTGTGGGAGCAAATTCCATAGTTTAACTATGCGCTGAGTAAAGCGCCATAAGTCATAAGCCATAAGGTCGCCATAAGTCAAAATTGACTCGAAGGCACATAACAACAACAACGTTTTTGTTTTATTGCAATTTTGACTTTTTTTTGTTAGCCACCCTGGAAGTTTAAGTTGTTGAAGTTTAAGGTATAAATCCCTAAAATAAATAATGAATGAATGAATGAATACACTTACATCTGTGGGATGACAGGGAACACAGCTGGAAGGCATAGAATAGAAGTTAGAGGTGGAGCACAGTGGTCCCAGTGCCACTGTCCTTCTGTGTGCTGGCTCACCCATGGAGGGACCATTTGTAATGCAGCCTTTCCAAAACTTTTCATTTTCAGATCATAGCTTCCTCTCCACCTCCAGGGTGTAAAATTGGAAGCACCCCCTATATTCAAAAAGATAAAGTGCAATACATATTTTCTCAATCACCTCTCAAATAACAGGAAGACAAATTCAAGAGAACCATGCTATTATTGTCTTCTACCATCACACCACGTCCCAGTGTCCAACTGGAGAATGAGACCATGCTTTGTGGGGTACAGTGATGCATGTGAGATTTCCCCATGCTTTCAAGCTATAGTGCTGACTGTGTCAGGGAATCCCAGTATTTTCTTACTCCTGTCTGAAGATAACAATGCTGCCAATATATCAACAGAGAGAGATGGGTTCAGTGTTGTGTGAACCCGACTGAAAAAGAAAGCTGGATAAATGTGACATGGTGCCTTAATTTTTTCAAGACACTTCATTCATACCCAAGCGTACTGTTTCAAAATGACTGAAGTAATGCAAACTATAAGAAGGAAGGAAGGAAGGAAGGAAACCATCACACAGAATACATTCCAGTTTATCTTTCCTACCACGTTTGCATGTGTGTTTTTGTCTTTAATTGCTTGCAATTTCTATGACAGATTTTAAATATTAACCCTAGCACATATTTGACAGAACATATTTGACAGAACATACAGTGCTAGCTATACTCCACTCATTCTGCACAGTAAATTATTTTAATGAGATGTTGGATAATTTTGCCGGCAATTCGGCTATGAAGCTCTGGAACTCTCAGTCAGAAGTCCATCGTTACACCTTGGTAACTGACTGCAGTTCTAAGTGTCAGATTGTTAAATAGAGGAATTATTCACTAGTGTTAACAGCATAATTGATCAATAGCGGGGTGGGTGATTTTCATGTTGAGCACATTTTGTTGTGTTTATCTAAATCCGGATACTTCTTTTGCCAAACCCTATTCATAACAGCTGTGTCACATAGCTTGGCTTCTGTGTTCACTGGGATGTCACAGTAACATGGTTCCATTTCAATCAGGCTTCAGGCCTGGACATGGGACTGAAACGGCCTTGGTCGCCTTGGTGGATGATATGAGGAGGGTGTTGGATAGGGGCGAATGCACCTTCCTTGTCCTTCTGGATCTCTCAGTGGCTTTTGATACCGTTGACCATGGTATCCTTCTGGACTGCCTGAAGAGGTTAGGCATAGGGGGCACTGTATTGCAGTGGTTCCATTCCTTCCTCTCTGGTAGGTACCAGAGAGTGGCATTGGAGGATGAGGTTTCAGATCCTTGGCCTCTCACTTGTGGGGTGCCACAGGGCTCCATCCTCTCCCCAATGCTGTTCAACATCTGTATAAAGCCACTGGGAGCTATCATCAGAAGATTTAGGCTGCAGTGTCACCAGTATGCTGATGACATGCAGCTCTACCTCTCATTCAAATCTTCACCGAGGTTGGCTGTAGAAACCCTATCCAAGTGCCTGGAGTCAGTGAGTGGCTGGATGGGAAGGAATAAGCTGAAGCTGAACCCTGACAAAACCGAGGTACTGTTTGTGGGAGACAAGGGAAGGTTGGGAGATGTTGACCTGGTGCTCAATGGGGTACAATTGCCCCTGAAAGACCAGGTCCGCAGCCTTGGGGTCATTCTTGACTCCCAGCTGTCCATGGAGGCTCAGGTCTCGGCTGTGAGCAGGCAGCGCTGTATCAACTTCATCTGATATGCAGGCTGCGCCCCTACCTTCCCAACCATCTGCTCCCATCTGTGGTACATGCCCTGGTCTCCACTTGCCTAGACTACTGTAATGCACTCTACGTGGGGTTACCCCTGAAAATGGTCTGAAAGCTGCAACTGGTACAGAATGTGGCAGTTCGCCTGATTAAAGGCAGCCGCCGGCGAGATCACATCACTCCAGTGCTAAAGGAGTTGCACTGGTTACCGGTTGTTTTCTGGGCCCAATTCAAGGTGTTGGTTCTGACCTTTAAAACCCTATACGGTTTTGGCCCAGTCTATCTGAAGGAGTGCCTCCAACATCATCAGGGATCAAGATGATCATCCTCAACAAGATCAGCCTCAAAAGGCCTCCTCTCTATCCCACCAGTTAAAACAGCTAGACTGGTGAGAACTAGGGAGAGGGCTTTTTCAATTGTGGCCCCCACTTTGTGGAATTCCCTCCCAAACAATCTCCGCCAGGCCCCCTCTATGATGAGCTTCCGCCGGGCCTTGAAGACCTGGCTCTTCAGGCAGGCTTTTGGGGTGGGTTAGGTTTTATTATTATTGTTGAGATTTTTAATGTTTTAATGTATTGGTATGTTTTTTGTTTTTTACGTCTCCTAGAGTGGCTGGGCAACCAGCCAGATGGGCGACTAATAAATTTAATAAATAATAATAAATAATGACATAGAAAAATAGTATTGGATACTGAATGGCTACTGGACATAGAATTTTTAAAAATCATTTTTAAATCAAATTTCTAGCCTTTATGACTGTGAACACATGCTTTATAATGTGTCTACTGAAATCTAAAGAATGGTTGATTCCCATCTCCATCTTAAGTAACTGGGATGGGGCCAGTGTTCAGCATGACTCCTTGCTCTATCCCATCTCTAGCAAAACAAGAAATTGAAAGCTATACAAAAATAATGCAAATTGAATTAAATTTGCATAATTTATGCAGGACAGAAAATCTACCACTTCTTGGCACCAAATTATGAATTCAGTTACATTTGCATAATTTATACAGATCACAAAATCCGGCTTTTTCTGGCACAGAATTTTGGCTTGTTTTTACACGCAGTCCAGCATATCGTAATTTTTTCATATAGCAGACTTGCTCTTGGAAGTGAAAAGGGACCACACAAAAATAAGAGAGGACTTGAGTATGTGAAAACCACTACCAAGTATAAAGAAATATATGTCTGATTTTTTTCAAAAAATGCACCCACACACCCATGACCTAACAAAAACCAGTGTGAGCTCTCAGGACTTACAAAATGTTAATTATAGTTGATCCTATAGAGATAAGGAACTCCAACATAATTCATCCTATGACTGCTAGAACATACCCAATGTTCCCTTTAGGCTCAGTATCACAGCAAAACATTGATAGTGGTGGACAAAAAAAGTGTGCATGCCAGTGCTGATCTTTTCATTTAATAACCCCAATAAGTTTCTGTGTAACCCTGGCGTTTCCCAGAAAGCAGTTTGAAAATCTGTTTTAGTTCTTAATTGATGGGAGGACATTTGAATTGTAGAGACAAATTATCTGATAAAATACTGCGTACTTACAAAGCACCAATACTGAAGTTTGGGTCATATGCAAATTTTCAAAATGAATGAATAAGCTAAAACACCACATTATTAATCATGTAAAAATTATTTTATCAGTTGATAGCCCAAGTATATACACCCATGGCCTTCTCAGTCTACTGTATGAAAAAGTTTGATGAGGCACATTTTACCTCTGAGCACTAGATGGTGGAAGCCAAAACATGGAAGGGATGCTGCCTTCATGCTTTGCTTGTGAGCTTCCCAGTGGCATCTAGCTAGACCCTGTGTGAAACAGGATCCTGCCATTTGTCTGGTACAGCAGGGCTTTAAATGATAAGAACTTATGCCAGCATCATGGCCAGAGTACCTTGCCTTTTATTTTCTTACTTTTAAATTTTGGTTTTGCACCGTTGTCAGGATTTCTTTCTTGGCACCCTATGATTCTTCAGCTGATTACAGTTCATTGGGGAGAAACACTAAAACCACTGACTTATTGTCACGACACAAACCTTTGCAAAGGTCAGCCTGGCAAGCGTTCAATGTTTAAAGATATGTTAGTGTAAAAAGCACTTTAATGTCTTAAACTCTTATTACCCTGGCAGAATTAAGGAGATTAAAATTCCAGGAAGACATTGTGCTTGTCTTGGATGATTGCTCAGCCATTGAAAAATAGAAAGCAAATAATAGGTTACATCGTTGTGTGATGTGCCGTGACAAGATTTAACACAACACGGTGGAATATGAACAGTACTCTCTTGTAAGCTTGCACTTCCTACACTTCCTTTTGCCTCATGGCATATTTTAATCCCCCTCTTCACAATGTGATATGCAGAACAGAACGTGATGTGGCAGGAATTCAGTTATAATAAATTGAAACTATGATTGCTTGACCTAGTCTTCAGTTTATAGTTCTTAATACCTAATGCCAGGACTATTCAAAATTCATCTATGTCAAGAGCTGTAGAACCAGGAGCCTTGCACTTCAGGTACTGATTCACAGCTTCCTGCACCACTCTGCCAGACAAAGGAGGGCACTACAAGCAGTTCAAACTGATATTACAGCACATAATCTCTTGTGCCCAGGAAATCAGGTGTCCTAATTCCTAATGACTTCTTCCAATTCCTTTGCATCAATGTTAAATAGTATGGGAGACAGGATTAAACTCTGCAGGTCCCCACAGGGTCAGTTCCCTTGGGAGCTAAGCAGTAGTTTCCCAGTGCTACTCTCTGAACCCAATCCCAATGGTAGGAGCCAAACTATGTAAAACTGCCTCTCAGTACCTAGACACTTGGACTGCTCCAGAAGGATACTGTGGGCAACAGTATCAAGAACCGCTGAAGGTCAAGGGAAATCAACAGGGTTGCACTCCCCTGACACTTCCCATACAAAGGTCAACTATCAGGGTGACCAAGGCAGTTCCAATACCAAACCTAAAGTCAGTTCCAATACCAAACCTATGGGCCTAAAATCATATCTGCAAGCATAACTGGAGCTGAACTTCCACCACCTTCTCAAGCATCTTGAACATATTAGTGACTGGGCAATAGCTATATAATTCTTCTGGAGACAGGGAAGTCCTCTTCAGTAGGAGTGCACCACCACCTTCTTCAGGGCCACTGGCACCTTCCCTTAATGCAGTCAGTCAGTCACCACTACCTGTACCTACCCGGTCAAATCCCTTCAGCTTTTATTACCCATGAAGGGCAAGTGTCATGAATACACATGGTAAACTGAACCCCTTCAAGCAGGTTGTCCACATCCTCAGACCACCATAAGTGAAAATGATCCAATAACACTTGGCTAGATGGTGCTCTGGATGCTTTCACGTGGCTAGTTCTAACAGTGGTGTTAAATTGGGTGCAAATCCAAACAACCTTATCCTTACAGTGCCTAACAAACTTGTCACAGCAGTCTCTGATGGCTCAGTCACCTCCTCTTTTGGCCAGATTTCAAAAGTCCCTTTACCACCCAGAAGAAGCTCTGCTAAACAGCTAATAAGAGGATGGATTGGTGGCGGAGAAGTAATTATTTGCCGCCATCACTGCCACATGTTAGGTATGATAGGATGGTCTTGGCTGTGTTCAGTCAACTCCACCATGAGATTTGTGCTCTAGCTGTCACTCTTCTTTCTTCATCATATCCAGCTCCGCAGGATATCAAAGAGCCATGTGGATTCCATAATATCTGAAAGGATGCCTGGGAGCGATTGTGTTGAGAACCCTTGCTATCCCTGCTGCTTTGCTCTTGGGCAACAAGAAAATGGATCTTCTTTATATTCTAAGCAGGCAATTCAAATCTTAATTCCTATATTTGTTTAGTTCACATATACAGTGAGGGTTTCCATTTCCACTCATGTTGTGTTATGCATGACAAACACATCCATGTTCCGGAAGACTTATAATATAGTCTTCAATACTATTTGGCAAAGCCCTAACTAATGGCCTTGTGCCATATAAAAAAGGAACTAGTTTACTCCCTGCCCAGCTCTTTATATATCCAAACAGTATGACAAAACCTGCTTTATTGTTCTTGGGATGTGCTTGTACAAAATTTGTGTGGTAATAGCCATTATAAACCTGGACTTATTCCAATCAGGGTAAGGGAAGAGAAATGTGAAAACATTAAATATAGTCACATTGTGGGCCTCTTCCATTTTTAGTTGCAAAATTCTTGTTTAAGCATATTTATATCATTGGAAAGTGATTGTCATTCATGTCCCCCACCTCCAGCATAACACACACATATTATACTTGGTGTAAACCATGGAAACATTCCCTCCTCTCACGATTGCTGCATAAGTGACTATCTGTAGCTCACAAAACCAGACAGGTCCTTGTAGTTTTTAACAGCTGTGAATCAGGAGAGTTGGAAACTGGCAGTTGCTAGTATCAGCTGTACAGAACCATGGCAGCATCAAATCCCAACTATCGATCGATCGATCGATTGATCAGTTGATTAAAACAGAGATAAGAGACAGAGATATGCACACACACACACACATACAGTTAGGAGGTAGACAAACATACAACCCCAATTTCCCACAAATTGGAGACAGAATATATTCTTAATGAACAATACATCCAGCTCAACAATTGCTACAAACAGTAAAACTACAGAGATCTCAAGGACATCCCTTTAAAGTGATAAAGCATAACATGAAAATGACACAATCATTACTGGAATGAGTCCCTCCATAAACATCCATGTGTTTGAGGCAGTTTTCTGCCCTGTCCTATTTGTATGTTGAATCAAAGGAAACCAATCAATGGAAATTCTGTCACTTGGGGCACCATTTATTTATTGAATTTCTTAGTCGCCCATCTGGCTGGCTATCCAGCCACTCTGGGCAACGTACAAAACAGGCATACAAATATAATAAACATTAAAAAATCTGAAAACAATGACAATAAAATCTAGCCATGATTTGATTCTGAAACAGTCAAAGGGAACTGAAGAGGGTTTACGATGGTGGCAAAAGGGCTTTGTAGCTTGTTTTTTTTAAAAAAAATAAATAAAAAATAACACTGAACAGCCAATGACGTCGGTCTCTAACCAGCAATTGCAACCAACACTCTGGGAAGGGAGGATGGTACCATCAATAGCTATGCTGCTGCGGACTTCCGGGAAGGGTGACTTCGCTTGTGCCTGCTTTTGAGACGGGCTCCCGCCTCAGAATAAGCTTATTCAGATATAAATCAGTCAGAACATTTTTTTTTTGACTGATGAAATTTCTCCCGGGCAGGGAGAAACATAGAGATCAACCTCAAAAGCCTGTTTTTGTTGGGGGGACTGGATTTCATTAATTTATGAGAAAAGGTCCAGCCAGCAATGCCGGACGGACTTCCGAACAAGCTCTATCTGATTAATGCAATATGTTTATCTTTTCTTTAAAGAGAAAACGGACTAACAGGCAAGCACCCTTCTATCTATTTTTTTTTACTTGGTTTAAATTGTTGCAGCAAAAAGAGATTTGTCAAATGAATCAGCTTTAAAGAACTTCTGGGTGAGCTATAACTCTTCTCTGTTATTCACGAAATTAACAGCTTATCTCTGTTTCTATTGCAAAAAGCTGTCCTGGAAGTGCATTCTAAAGATATAAACAGAAGAGGGATTTCTATTCCGAGGAGAAAAAAATAAAAAATATGAACTTTGGAACATTATATTGTCTGGGACTATTCTCTTTTTGGTCTTTTTTATTTTGACGAATCTGCTTCTTCACGACGCCACTAACTGTTTTGATGCTGGGAACTAAATTTGTTTTGTATTCTTGAACATAGAGAGATAAGGCAGGCTGCTCTGTTTATACTGTGATATCATCAAGCCTGGAATATTAACCCAATTGTTGCTGAAATAAGAAGTGGTTCTTCTTTATTTTTGTTTTGTTTTGTTTTCGTGGTTTTAAAAATGGCAATCAAGAAAGTGGCTGAGAATCTGGAAGTAATTATGTTTCAGAAAATAATGGATGAGATTGAGATAACGAAACAAACCCTGCGACAGGGCAGTAAGGAGTTGAAAATTGAACTGAGCAAAATGACGCAGGAGTTTAAAGAAATAGGGGATCCTGTGAGAGAGGAGAATGAGATCAGAGATGAGAAAAGAAAAAATAAAGGGAAGATACAAGCCCTGGAGATTGGAACAAATGTGGAATTGGAAAAAGATCTGGAGTTTATGGATATTAGAAATAAAATCTACTGTTTGGAATTTAACGTTATCTCTGAAGAAATTAATGAAGATATTAGAGATAAAGTTATCAATGGCTTGGATAATCTTGTGGACTGGAATGACGTGATGGAGCTTGATATAGAGAAAATCTATGGAATTAACTGCAGCCATGTGACAATGGAAAAACTCTCAAGAGATGAGCCAGTGCATTTTGTAAAAAAGAAGAACACAGATATGACTTTACAACAATATTTCAGCAACTTATTCAGAATCGATGGCAAGAAAATATTTGGGATAGAGGAAATTCCCATCAGACTCTTATTATATGACTATGGCTATGACAGCAAGATTATTATGGAATACTGATAACGGAAGATTGGACACTGAAATTACTGGACTTAACAGGACTATTGAAGATGGAAGATGGAATTAATATGGATAATGGAATAATGGCTATTGAAATTATTGGACTTAACAGATTTGATGAGATGGATTAATCGATATGTTTATTTGGACTATGGTCATGACAATAAGATTATTATTATTATTAACGAGATGGATTAATCGATATGTTTATTTGGAGAAAAATTGATAGATATATTTCTTAAAGAATTGAAACCTCTCTTTGACTTTTTGTGGAAAGAATAAAATAATGTCTATGAGATTTGATGATTAATTAAGATAACTACTGGAGGAAAGTGATTTTATAATATAATTTAAGAGACAGGATTGTTATATATTGTAGACCTATAACTGATCTGCGACAAATGGGAAGTCAACATTTTATTTTTTTGTTTAATCATTTTTGTTTTGTTTTGTTTTTTGTCTTTGAATGTTTTATGATTTTGTTTTGTTTGTTTTATGAAAATTTGAATAAAAATTATTGTAAAAAAAAATAGCTATGCTGCTGCTGTTGTGCTGCTGAGGGGTGGAAAGGGGAAGAAGTTCCTTCCTCACTGCCACTGGAAGCCTTTCCCCTGTAAATGGCATAAATCAAGGGTTTGTGTTCAGGCACTGGGGCTTGTAAGCCTGTGGCTACATCATTCTTAATCATTTGTCTTCAGGCCCATTACCTGAAAGATTGCCTTATCCCTTATATCTGCAGCAGCTGAGGGCCTCCTACAGATACCACCTTATCAGGCGGTCCGTTCTGCAAAACATAGGAAGTGGACCTTTAGCGTTGTGGCACCAACCCTTTGGAATTCCCTCCCCTTTTTCAATCAGTGTGCCTCCAGATGTTGTTGGACCACAACTCCCATCAGCCTCAGCCAGCATTGCCAATGGTCAGGAAAGATGGGAGTTGTGGTCCAACAACATCTGGAGGCACAGTGGTTGGGAAAGGCTGCCTTAGATGTTAGCTGCCATCTCTGTCGTCTTTTCTGCACTTACTGAAGACTTTCCTCTTTCAACAAGCCTTTTAAGCAGAGACCTTACCCTAGTCTGCATCTCTTTTAGAAATGTTTTTAAGATGTTTTTAAAGATTATTTTTTAAAAAAATATATGTTTAAGATGTTTTATTTTAATGATGTTTTTAAGATGTATTTTTTTGAGATGCTTTTAAGACGTTTTTAGCATTTTGTCTCTTGTTTGCTGCCCTGGGCTTCTTAACAACAACAACAACATAATGTTTACTTCTAACCCAGGGCACCTCCTTATTTCCTCCTCTCTGACCTTTCAGCATATTGATAAGTAATTGTTTGTCACTATATTAGATTATATCTGGCTGCTTTCACACTGCACTTTATTCTGTTATTCTGATGATTTCTTATCTGGTAATTTGCACATTATATTTGATCTTTCACACAATGTGCAAGCAAGTTCTGGAATTCCAATGGAATATAGCGCAAGCTTAGCACTAAGTTTTCTAATAAATAATTCCAGAAATAATTGGGAAACTTGGGAACCCGGAAAATCATGGGAGTTTTTTGCTAGCTACAGCCGCTCACATGGCAGGCATCCCAGAATGCGCACACTTTTTTTTGCATGACAAAAATTGTACCAGTATTCCAGCGTAGGCAAGGGTAGAAGCAGTGTTTCACACACACACACACACACACAAGACCTTAGACCTCCTACATAGTGGGGAACTACAGTGTGCATGTATATAATGGGTGAGGGACAAAAACAAGGCATTGGTCATTACAGCCATGTGAAAAACAGTTGCAGGAAATGCCAGTATATCAGCTGAAAAATCTACTGTTCCTTAACGCAACAGGTACTGCAGTGTGAAAGGAATTTTAGAGATTGGGACAGAAGCACTATCATTTTAATCTATTAAACTAATGCAATAAACTCCATGTCTGAAAGCAGCCTCTGTAATGCTACTGTTATACTGTACAGAAAATATTGGTAGTACAAGCATGCAACTCCCTAAGTATCATAGAATTTGCCAGATTCTAATTAAACTTGAGCTTTATGTTCTTTCCTTCATGTCCCAGCTTGAGAAATCAATGACTGCATTACTATCTTACCCATGTAATGTATGGATTTCCCCTTTCAGTTCATAATTGCTGGGTTCCTTACCGGAAAGATTCCTTGCTTATTCCCTGTGTTCTTATCATATCACGGATTAAAGAAATCCTATATTTGCTGATCGAGGATAAGATAAGTCTGTTTGTGAGGAAATATTTCATTCTTGTTAAAAGCAGCAAGATGTCCTTGATCCATGTGATGCTTGTCATAGCTTGGCAGGTATTCAGGAACGGAGAAGCTTGTACAGTGATGGGTATGCAACAGCACTCTGGAAAGAGTGCATATAATGGGTGCAGAAGGGGCCTGCAATAAGATAGAACTGGTGGCCCCACCCCTGATATTTGGTGTGGCAATGACCACATCCAGACATCTGTGAACTGGTGTGGATGTCCAGTGGTCAGTACTATGCAGGATGTCAGGTGTTAGTTATTAGTTAGTTATTCTTTATTTATATCCCACCATCCTTCCAATACTGGAACTCGCAGCGGCTTCCAGATAAAAGCACATATAATTAAAACATACAGAATCTACATTAAAATGAAATTAAACTACATCCAATATTAAAACCAATCATACTGCTAGATAAAAAGGAATCAAAACCAATTTAAAAATAGTAAAATTCGGCATTGGTAGTGCAGTTCCCAGCAGTCCCAACTTTAGCAACTGTCAGTACCAAAAGCTTGTTGGAATAGGAAAGTCTTTGCTTGACGCCAGAAGGACTGCAGGGCAGGGGTCATTCTTATATCCCTAGGAAGAGCATTCCACAGCCTAGGGGCTGCCACCGAGAAGGCCCTATCCCACGTCCCCACCAATCGTACTTGAGAGGAGGTGGGTACTGAGAGAAGGGCCTCTCCTGAACATCTCAGGGCCCGGGCAGGTTCATACAGGGAGATACAGTCTGATGTGAGGCCAACAGGTGTGAGGCCAACAGTGCTATCCCACTACCCTCTTCTCCACATGTAGGTTGTATACACAGTGAAAGTTTTAATTAGGCTTCAGAGAAAAGGGGTGATATCCAACTACGTCACACTCAGAGTCGATGCACTGAATTCAGAAGACTTAGGGTAACTTTAGTTCATTGATTTCAATGGGTCTACTCTGAACATGACTGACATTGGATCTCATATCACCTAAGGATTGCAGGTGGAGAGGACAAGAAGGGAAATCAAAAGGAATGTATATGAGAGGAACTTTGGGGAGATTCATTTCTATTTTATGTCAGCTTCACCAAAGTACAGTTTCTAAACTGATGTGTCTTGCTGAAGTATTTTAATAAACCAACTAAAACAAACTGTCAGGATTGTTTGCTGTTCATTTCCAGCAACTATATTAATATTGTTGAAATCTTTTCTACATCCTTACCTATATGAGTCCTTCAACAAATACAGCACAAAAAGAATAATATTGTGTCCTTCTTGGAGAACAGCAAACATTAATTTCTTATTGGTTATGTTTAAAACTATACTGAATTTTCATGAGGGTTTATTTTCATTGTAACAATTGTTGCCTGGAGGATATGTAAAAATGTTCTTTTCCACTCTCACCACACCTATTTACAGCTATTGCTTCTTCAAATTGCTGATGATTTGGTACCATTTTTTTAAAACATGAAAGTGATTCCTCACAGTAAGATCTCAGTCAGGAATAATGTAGTGAATATATGACATCATGACTGTAAGGAGTTGCCACCAAAGGCAAATGCAGCCCTTTTATTTCCTTTACTTTGAATGGATGGGAAAAGAGAGTGCTTCATTGTTGCCAAGGCAACTGGGCTAAGGGTGTCTTGCTGCACTGTGTCGGCGTTTTGCTACCTGCCCATACTGCAAGGCAACTGTTTTACTCTGATCCAGCTTTGACCATGCATACTTACACATGACCTGGTGGGGCAGAATCTAGATGGGAAGGTAACTACTCAGATGTGAGTCTGAATGGGCAACTCACTGAAAGTAATACTAAGTGCTTGAACATGATGGGCGTTTGTATGTCTAATCAGATGCACATCTGGATGCAGATGTGTTCCACCCACTGTATGTACTTTAAATAATGCATGTTCATTCAGATATACATCATCCTTCAGATTCTTCCTGAACTAATTATTTATAAATAAATAAAATAAAATAAATAATAATAATGATTATGCCCAGCTAATTAACTATCTATGGCCCCATCGGCACTATAAACTTAAAGCAGTGTTATACCACTTTCAACAGTGGTATAATAGAGCTACAATCTTCTCATTGGTTGTAGATCAGAGAGAATGAGCTTAGTTGCTTTGCCTTATTCCTCCCCCAACATCTACCAGTTACCAAAAAAAAGTAGTAGTAGTTATTTTATGTATGTGTCACCTTATATCTGAAGGTCTTAAGGTAACCTAGTATACAAATACATGTTAAAGAATGCATCAGCAATAGCGATAAGTGATCTAAACTCCCCAAAGCACACATTTCCTGCCATAAAATTACTGAAAACGATCACCCTTGACCAGCAAACAGCTAAAAACTATCCACTGAGTGAGTGAGAACAAAAGTATCACAAATGTTCTCAAAGGACTGTGAAAAATTGCTGAAAGGGTGGGCACCAAACCATTTTCAGGGGCCACAAAATGCAGCTGCATCTCTGCTTGGTAATGGCTAAGGATTATCCTTTCAATATTTCATGAGATATGATTTTTCACTTAATAGTCAACATAAATTAAACCCATTGGTCGAAATTCATGTTACTTTTCGTGTCCTAGGAAGAAATCCATCTGCCTGCAGAAAATTTCAGAACTTTTATTTGCATAGCTATTTCTTCAGTATTATCAATTGCTCAATTTAGTTAAATGCCCTGGTTACCTTCCCAAATGGGTGCTTCATTTACAAGGACACTGCATCATGAATTTGTAGTCTTAATTGTGCAAAAATGATGTGCTGTCCTCACGTATGTGTTTTCTTCTTACCAGCAAAGATGGTTGAAATTACTGTAATATTAGAAGAATTGATATGTCACATTTGTTTATGTGTGTTTTGACCACAAGGACAAAAATGCCTCTGGTTAAATGCTAAAAATGTTGCAAGAACAGAGATTATTTGGTACAAAAAGGTTGAAGTATGGGAATGGAAACTTTGAGAAATACCTTATGTTAGTTCCTGAAAGCATAACTTGTGTAAGTCAATTTCACAGAAGCATGGCACAATGCTTGACTAGGGCTCTGCTATATATATTTTTTCTTTTAGTAATAGCAGCAAGGCTAGTTATAGATTCTTTTTAATAGCCTTTGTGGAACACATTCTGAAGGCCCAGAATACAAGAAAACCTTTTCTTCGGATAGCTAGGAGCTGTTTTCTAGAAATTACTCCACTTTATAGCCTCTCTCCTTGAGCTTATTTGTGCCCATTTATCCACAGTCTGGTACAATGGTTCATGCACTGAATCAAAACTTGTTAGTTGAAATCAATGAGATTTTCTGCCAAGTAGCATGTTTAGGATCAGTGTGTTCATGAACAGGGTACTTGGCTACATGATAGAAGGTTGTAGCCTGTTTCACTTGCCGTCATACCCATGACAGGACTTTGGATCAATGGAACTGGAGAAGCTGAAATCATGAGTGTTGGTATTCAGAAAAACATTTGTCTCCTCTTCTCCTCCTACCACACATAGAGCAGCTAGCTGTAAATGGACTCTGCACTAGAAGAGGACTAAGCAGTCATTGTCCACAGAAGCCGGTTGAACAGGCCCTACTAAAATCTCCTCCTACCAGCTGTAGTGTGAATGGGGCATTGATGGATTCTGCTTTAAGGAGGGGTGGCCATTTGGTCCCAGAACTCAACAGAAGGGACTTTGTTGTCTTTCCCTAGCCATTTGCCAGTTTCAAAAAGAGATTTTGTTGGGAAATCACCAGCACTGACTCAAGGAGTTTTGCTGCCTGAAGTAGAACCCAAATCCTCCACTCCACTAGGGCCAACACTTAAAAAAATCATGCTGCACCATTCAGACACAAATTCCTGGCTTCCTTATATCTGCACCCCAATGTCACCTGAAACTCATCATTTCCTCTAACCCTGAAACATATGCAAGGTTCAGTCTTCCTCAGGATGTCCCATGTTCTTTGTATATAATGTTGTTACTTCTGGCAACACTGTAATCCAATGGCATAATTGCTCCTCAGTGTGGAAAAATTTGGGAACCCTTTTAAAAAATTAACTGTGCAGCAGTATACAATAATCCAAGCAGCTAAAACTAGGGCATGGGGAAATAATATTTATTTAACTACAAAACACTGGGAGAATATATTTCATTACATGCAGATAGACAACAAGCAAAACATGCTAATATCTAATCTATCAATATGAGTTTTCAGAGGTGGGAATCTTCATCCTTTGTAATATCAGTCTAAACTGACATACTTCAATGTTGTGGGATCTACTTTGCTTTTTTCTTTCTTTCTAGAACTGCAAGTTCTACAGCGAGAGCATGGTGCAAAATAATATTGTAACCCGCCCTTGACTGTCTACTTCCTGTCAAACAGTGCATAGCCCCAGTCCTACTTTTCATCTGAGTCCTTATTTCTTCTGCTCCATCTTTCCCTCATCCATTGTTCCCTCAGTTTCTGATTACTTTTTTTTAGCAACCTTGTCTCTCAGCCAGCCTCCCTACTGTTCCTCTCCACCTCATGTGATAGCAGCATCTATTGACTGTAAGCACTTGAGAATATGTTCAACACCTTCTGTTTTATTTAATGTTGAGCCAATATTTTGGGCACTTTTTCCAGCAGTTCATGGGGAACAGAAAAGAAAGCACCCCTGCAAATTTGTAAGGAGCAGGCCCCATCTACACTGGACATTAAAGCAGTATCATGCCCCTTTAAACAGTCATGACTTCCACAAAGATTCTTGGGAACTGTAGTTTGTTAAGGATTCTGAGAGATGTTAGGAGACCCCTACCATTTTCAGAGTTCCCTGGGGAAAGGGATTGATGGTTAAACTATTCTGGGAATTGTTTGAAGTGGTATGATATTGCTTGAAATGTACAGTGCAGATGGGGCCTTACATAATAACTGTGAGATGTGTCATAGCTGAAGGTGTTTATTATTTATTTTATTCCTATAATGCAAATGAACATCCTCCCACTAAGCATTCAATGAGACATGACAAGCCAGGGAGGCAGCAGAGAGCAGCGCTTCCTGTCTTCAAATTAAAAGGAACCTTCTTCCGAGTGGATCTGATCCATGCTGAAAGTGGGGATTGCCGCCACCATCGATCAGCTGATTAGCTGTGGGTGTGGGTTAGCTGATTAGCTGTGGGTGTGGGAATTTGAAATCAAACTGTGCAGGCAAAGGGGCATCCTTTTTATTCCTTTGCAGACCAGCTTGAATTCAAGCCCACATGCAAAGAAAACGCTTCACCTGGTGTCATGTGATTGACAGGTGAGTGTCCCACCTGTCAAAGTAGCCTGCAGGGGCTGGGGAATGTCAAGATCCAGCCTTAAGTTCCCCAACCCCGTCTTAAAAGGTCATAACATTTCAAAGATATGGTATGTTTATTGTCTGTATTTCCGGTAACTGTTTTGTAATCACAACTTGGTTGAGGCCAAAGGGAAATACTACACATCTCACAAAAATCCCTACTCTACACCTCCTAATTAGGCGCAAAGCTGCCCTGCCCCAGTTGTATAGTGTCTGGAGTGTCTGGATGATTTTGTTTGAACAACCATTCCTCATGCTTCTGAAACCTCTAAGCTAAGAACTGCATTAACTATCCCTCCATTGATTACAGTGAAATTAGCTAACACATCCCATTATGTATTGTTCACTAAGTAATTATCATGTAATATTAATAAGGTGCATATTGGGATGTCTTATTGGAATACTACCCCTAAACAGCAGGCACAATGGAAAATGCAAGATTAGTAGGTTCAGTGGTGAAGGAATTCTGTCATGAAATAATTAATGCTACTGGTGATAGTTGTAGTACAGCCTTCCCCAACCTGGTGCCCTCCAGATGTCATTTGATTCCAACACCAATTAGCTTCAGCTACCATGGGCAGTAGACAGCTATGACAGATGTTTTAGCCCAAAAACATCTGGAGGGGAAAAGGTGGGAAAGTTGCAGTAGTGAGTAAAATGCTTGCTACTCTAGCATATGAACTCTTGGTTTTAACTAAACTATCGTACCTGCTTTATGTCTTTTACTGCTTTGTGTTTTATTGTATTTGAATGATGATGTGTAATGAGCTGCCCTGGACATTTTATTGGAATGATGGGATATAAATGTATATTTATCATTATCATCACCACCACCACCATCATTAATGAAAAATTATCATTTTAATGAAAAAATAATAAGAGTGTGACCTGGGAGATCCCTGGTTTAAAATTTCATCTCAAGCATTCAGAAGACAACTTTCAAATCTCTCCATCTCAGCCATACTGCATTGACAATACCAGATTAATAATACTGGTTTGCTATGCAGCTTATTGTAAAGAAATTGTTGGTCCACAGATGAGGTAGCAGAAGAAATTCTGCTCTGCAGATAGGGGAAGACTTTGTGCGACATTGTACAAGATCCTGTGTAATGCCTTGCACAAATGGAAGCACACGTCTGGATATCATGTTGCAGTTGAATAATTATAATGCTGCTGCTGCTGCTGCTACTACTACTACTACTAATAATAATACACAACCCATATAACAAAGATGACACTCCCCCTTCAATTTATTTGAGGGAAGGGTAAAGGACAAGGGAAAATGATTTCCTTTCTCTTCTATAGGGGAGGGAGAAGAGTGGTGGTATCCACTCATAAAGAAAGTACAGTATAAGCCTGAAACAAGATAATATGGCAGAGATGTAGGCATGCGACATGCTATGTAGTCATACATATAACTTAATATGGGATATTGGTATTCTACACAGAGGCCAGAATCCTATAGACCAGGCCATCGTGTCTACATATTGATTTTATGTGCTACACATTACTATAAGTGCAATTTGATATGAGTGAAAAATAAAGCACAATTGATCATATAAAAAATAGATCTCAGATAGTCCACACAACAATTAATAAAGTCCCATGTATGGCATATCCTAGTTTTCTAGAGATTAGTGTTTGCATTTCTTTATTATACAAGGACATCGAGCCTTTAAAAATAGAAAGAGTACTTTTTTTTCAACCACCCATGACCGTATACCAACCAAGAATTGTCCCTCCAATTTCTAAGAAATTTCCCATGTTTTTAGTAAAGGCTATGTAATGAGTAAAACATGTTTATGACAAAACTGATGAATATATTTAGGGCAGTATGGCTTAAGAAAGAGAGATTAAATTGGATGAGATGTAGTAAATTTGATGAACATTTCCCTGTGAAACTGAACCGTATAACAATACATTTTTATCTTGGTAATCTTCACAGAATAGAGTATTGACAGCTGTCTGGCATATGCCCAAATTTGTCAAAATTCTGTCCTGTTTGAACTGAATTGTTGTCATTGTTGTTGTTTGCTGTTGTTGGCAGAAAGATACTTGAAAACATTGCCTGAAGATGCAGATCTTGACCCAGACCTCTGAAGACTATTCCTTAATCAAATCAAATTACAAGGGAAAATCCTCACAGTTCTTGTAGAGTGGCATGGAATTGGATGAAATACAAGTGGTTCCCATGCCACAAAAAATATAAATCAAGCCTAAACATCAATTTTTCAAACTTTCCCACCACCATCACCCTGACTGTATAATGGAGAACCCTGGAGTTCCTTGGAAGCGTATCAAAGGTTCTTCGGCGATAAGCTACCATAAAAAAATAACTCATTTGCTATTACTGATCTTCTCCTGCAACCCACAGTTGCAGGGATCTGCTGGGTATGTTTTAAAGCACACCCTCAGGAGGTGCAAGGCCACAGTAAGGTCTAAGGTGAAATTAGTATGCATTTTAGAACATTCATTAGAGTCTTGGGCAACATGCTAGGCTTCAATAACAGCTACTCACAGATCCCAGAGGAGAGAAGCAAATGTGGAAAGGGAAGGTAAACAGTTCTAAAACCATTGCCTTATGGCACCATTATATTTCCACCCAATGCTATGGGCTTCCTCAACATGATATCACTGCACTTGAAGCTTAGGATATAAAATCAACTTTTTTAAAAATCAAATTTGCACCATTTGCACAGCCTATGGGGAAACTGGCTATTTCTAGGCATGTTCCTCATTTTAATGTGATTGCTAATATTTATTCCATGTTAAAGTTGTTCTTATTTTGTGGCATTTTCATATTTATTTCCTATCAATTTCTACTGTCATACACTTGTGTTTTTGGAAATAAATTTAGACATTTTTGCTTTGGGAAAGGAAAGATTTCTCTGACTTAAGACGCAATGCCATAGATTGCTAGTTTTGACACTGAAGGGATGGGGGAAACATCCCAATGCCTGACACCACAGCTCATATTTGATCCACGCGGTGATCCAGTTGTATTTGGCTGATTTTTATTTAATTTTGACATTCACAATTCCAGGCAGAATCAGTTCTAGTCTTTCTAAGCAAAGATCCCACTGGAAGAGATGATTAAGGATTTTTGTTTTATTTTGTTTTGTGTGCTATTTCAGTATAGTTACGCAAGGAACATCTTGAACCTTGATGAAATGTCTGAAAAATGAGCTTATCAACAATGATGCTCAATGATGAGAAAAAAATTATAACACGAATGGATAATTCATGGCATTCCATCAAATGTGGCTTCTCAATTTCTGTCTTAATATTTGACAGGGGCAAGTGGTATTTCTTCTTTCTCGGCTGATGCTTGCATGGCCAACAATGCAGATTGCTGAGTGTGTTTCGCCAAGGTCAGTGAGGAAAAATGCCGCCACAGCACAACTGTGGATTTCTTCACTGACATGCCTTGTGGAACCAGTGATTGCCTAATGGAGCTGACACTGACGCTGCCTGTGTTCCATTCCAATCTCTGACACAGATCTGACAGTTCTTGTCTTCTAGGTAACTTCACCAATGTGTGGATCATCTCATTTTCACATTTGTGTAAGTTTATCCCCATTTTGCTACAATCAGAGCAAAGAAAACTGCTTCTCATGTCATCTTATCATGACTTTTGCTAGGAGGCAGCAGCTAGGACCATCTAGGAACAGATGAGTATCCTCACCCACTCCCTGCTCTGTATAGCTGCTGCTTTTCCTCCTCCTCTCACCCGACGGCTGCAGAAGAGCTCACCCTTTGCTGCTGTGACTGATAGCTCTACCTGGACTGACATCCGGGAGCTTGGGGATATAACAGCTGGGCCAGATGAGTGAGCAGGATGAAATTGCTCTTACCCAGCTTTGCCCTCCTGGGTACCTGGCGCAGCATCAGGACAGATGTCAGAAGGAGGGGGACACTATAGTCTATAGGAATTTCATCTCTCTCTCCAGGCTTCTTGCCCACTTGAGTGAGGATTTAGAATGCTTGTGCCTTGAACTGTGTAATTGTGATAGATTAGGAATCCCACTGATTTATCACCCACCTCGCAACCCACCAATCTCCCTGCCTAAGAGAGATGGTCTTGGAGATGGTGTCGAAGACCCACCAAGTTGCTGATTTTGTAGGACTTCAACATTCATGCTGATGCCACTAACTCCTGGATGGCTCAAGACTTCATGGCCACCATGGCAACTATGAAGCTGTCCTAACATGTCATCCGACTAATGCATGTGACATGCCATATTCTTCTTCTTGCCTGGGCAGGAAGAGGGTGATCTGAAAATGGAGGATTTTAACACCAGTCCCTTGTCATGGTCAGATCACTTCCTGCTGAGATTTAGGCTTTCAGTGGCTTTCCACCTCCGTAGAGGTATTGACCTATTAGAAAGGCTTACCCTTGGAGACTGATGCATCAAGTTGATTTCCAGATGGCTCTGGGGGATTTATCAACTGATATGATTGGAGTTCATGTCGAAGCCCTGGCTGATCTGTGGAATACACAGATGACCTGGGCTATTGAAATAATTGTCCCTAAGCACCTTCTCCTGCTTGGTCGAGCCCAACCAGCTCCTTGGTATACACCACAGCTTAGGGCAATGGAACAAGCAGCATGACAGCTTGAATGCAAGTAGAGAAAAACTCCAGATGAATGCAATCAGACACTAGTGAGGGTTAAGCTTAACCAGTGGCAGTGAAGGCAGTGAAGAAGTACTTTACTGCCCCCATTGCTTCTACATTATGGCATCCAGTGGAGCTTTTCTGGATAATATGGGGCCTTTTATACTCTGGTGTGAAGGAGGTGGTAAAACTGATGTTAGTCCACTGTGACTTGTTTGTGAAGCACTTTGAAGATAAAGTTGCTTGCATCTGCCACAACCTTGACTTCACTATTATAGCAGGTGAATCTCAAGAGGTATCCAGAACACTGTCTTGTCCTGTTTTGTTGGATGAGCTTCTGTTGGCATGGCCTAAGACCATGGACAAGGTGATTGGATTGCTCCTATGAACCTTTGCCCTTCATGGCTGATAAAAACTAATAAGGGGATGGCTGGTTGAGCCAGGGAGGTGATTAATGCCTCTTTATGAGAGGGAGTGGTTCCTGCCTGCTTAAAGGATACAGTAGTAAGACCACTCCTTCAGAAGTCTTACCTGGATCCAGAAAATTTAAACTACTGACCACTTGCTAATATCCCCTTCTTGGGCAAGGTTCTTGAGTGGATGGTCACTAACCAGATCCAGTCTCTCTTTGATGAGTGATTCTCTAGATCCATTTCAATTGCGGTTTAGGCCTGATTTGGGCATGGAAACTATGTTTGTCAGGAAAGCAACAGGGGGAGCGCAACCTTGTTGATTCTCCTTGATCTCTCAGCAGCTTTCAATACCATCAACCATGATATTCTTCTGGAGCACCTGTACGAGTTGGGAGTGGGTGGTACTGCTTTACAGTGGGTCCAGTCCTATTTGGAGGGCTGTGTCCAGAAGGTAGTGCTTGGGGGATGCTGTTCTGCCCCATGGACCCTCCAATGTGGGGTACCACATAGGTTGGTTTTATCCTCCAAGCTGTTTAACATTTACATGAAACTGCTGAGTGGGGTCATCAGGGGGTTTGGTGTGTGTTGTCATCAATATGACAGATGACGCACAGCTCTATTTCTCCTTTACATTGGCAGGTGTGGCAGTCGATGTGCTAGACTGGTGTCAGGCCTTAGTAATGGACTGGATGAGAGCCAATAAACTGAAGCTCAATTAAGATCAGACTGAGGCACAATTAGTGGGTGGTTCCTTTGACTGAATAGGTGTGGTTCAACCTGTTCTGGATGGGGTTGCACTCCCTCTACAGGAGCAGGTACACAGTTTGGGGGTACTTCTGTATTCATTACTGTAACTGGAGGCACAAATGGCCTTGGTGGCATAGAGTGCCTTCCATCAGCTTCAGCTCTGGCTGGACAGGAATACCCTAACTTCTGTTGTCTATACTCCGGTAATCTCTAGGTTAGATTACTGCAATACGTTATACATGGGGCTAGGGATGTGCTAGAATTCCACCCAGTTTGGGGTATGGTACCGAATTTTACATTAATTCTATATCGTTGCAGATCGGATTTTTATGTAGTGGTTTTCCACAACTGTTTTAGAAAACAGTTTTTTTAAAAAAAAAGAAAAGAAATGCCATTAAAATATTGATATGAAGAACAATAATATTATAGATATTTATCTTTATTTATCAATATTTCTTGTGAAAATATTGATATTAATATCAATATTTTTTGTGAGGGGAACAATAGATTGGTAAATGCAGTGGCTAGCAGCCAAAAAATGAACTCAAATTGATACCAGCCTGTTAGGTGGATTAAATGCTTTTGAACTGGCACAGCCAGCAGAACCCATTCCTATATGGGGTTGCCTTTAAAGACAGTTCAGAAACTTGAGCTGGTGCAGAATTCAGCTCCGAGTTTGTTGACTGGAAGTAAGAGGTTTGAAAATATAGCACTGATCCTGGCCAGACTGCACTGGCAGCCAATTAGTTTCTGGGCTCAATTCAAAGTGCTGGGTTTGACCTATAAAACCTTATGTGACTCAGGACCATGAATACCTTTGGGATCATCTCTCCCCACATGAACCTACCTCAACCCTATGTTCATCGTCTGAGGCCTTTCTTCGTGTGCCCTCTGCAAAGGAGGTACAGTTTGTGGCAACATGAGATTAGGCCTTTTCAGGGGTGGCTTCCCAACTATGGAATGCTCTTCACAGAGAGGTACACCTGGCACCATTATATCAATGTTTAGGTACCAAATGAAAATGTTTTTCTTCACCTGCAGATTTTGCTTTTAATTGATGTACATCTTTTAGCTGGGTAGGGTAGGATAGGATGTGTCCTTTTTATGTTATTATAGGATGAGCACTGTTTATTAATAATGACCTTTTTTCTTTTGATGTTTTTTAAATTTTGGTCTTGAATGCTAAATTTAAAAATAGTAAGTTACTGTAAGACAAAAACATTTTTGTAGTAAATGATAAATGAGGGGTTTTTTTTAAAGTCACAAATTCCTGCAGAAATGAGGAGAACTGAATTTAAGATTGGGGGGAAAATGCAAAACTGAACCAAAACTGACAGATCCTTCTATCCCTAGCCTTCACTACATCTTGTAATAGCAAATACTGTAGCTTGACTATGCACTATGTAAAGAAATTCTTCTTTTTGGCATGCCTAAATCCCTCACCATTTAGCTTCATTGGATAACTTCTGGCTTCAGCATCATATGAGAGAGTGGGGAAAACCTCCCTCTATTCACTTTCTCCACTCCATGAATACTTTTATATATCCCCTTACTGACTTTCTTTTTAAACCAAGAAGCCCCAGAAGTTATAACTTTTCCTCATTAGGCAGTTGCACCAGTCATTTGATCATTTGGTTGCCCCTTTCTGCACCTTCTCTAGCTCTACGATATCTGTTTTGAAATGCAGAAATCAGAACTGTGCACAGGATTCTAGGTATGGTCATGCCATAGATTTATATAAAGACATTAAGATATTGGCAATTTTATTTTCCATCTCTTTCCACTGAAATATTGAACTTTCTTTCAAACCAAGTAAAACAATGCATGACATTTTGAAGGTACGAAGAGGTGGAATTGTGACATCATTTTATTGAACCAGATTTAGGCTGCACTCTTGGAAGTTCCTGAAGCCAGCCTTGGAGTTAAGTCTCATTTATCTCAGTAGGGCTTCTAAGCAGAGATGCATAGGATAACACTGTTCTTCTGTAGAAACCATTTGTTTCAACAAATCTTATACTGACTGAGCATCTTGAGCAGTGGCTGATATTAAATCATTCTCCCCCCTCCTTTTTTCTCCCTCAGTATAATTTTATAATGGATAGCTTCATGGATAAATGGAATATTCTATACTTAAAGCCCTAGTCATTAATATTGTCATGTTACAGCACACCAAGATAGTTTTCAATAGGTAAACTGAACCTTCAATGAAACTTAATTACCATTATATATATATTTTATACTGAAATGCTATTTAACAGTTCTGTGAATCAGTTGTTGGTCAATTAGCACACAATTATGTGTTAAATGTTCTCTTATTTGCATGGAGAAATCTGTAATAATGATTAATGAAGCTTTAATCGAGCATAATTTGAGACTTCAGAAAAATGTGCAATGATTCAGTTAGAGTCAGCTGAAGAGTGGTTCCTGATGTTAAGCAAGATCTTTTAAACATGCAAAAAAAGGTATGGCGTGGCCTCCAAAAATGGCCTCACTGTATCATGTTCTCCTCTCTGTGCTCATAACATGTAGTTTTACGTAGATTGAAAGTGCACTAATTTTAAGTGTAGTTTCACTTACCCATGATGTTATAAAGAGCATCCTCTGCCAGTCAAGCAGTAGACAATGATGTGACCATGAAAACACAACATGGCAACTTCACATGGTAAACAATGGAAATTAATATTATAGGGAGACCCAAGTTCTATTTGGGCATTCAGTTTGCAGACATGATTAAAATGGGGTGGGAGGGAAATATACCAGCTAGCCCCATGCCTGGTTCCATTGCCCTTCATGTACTGGAGTATGGAGCCTGATGTACTTCTGAAGATTCCCCACACAATTTAAAATCCTGATGGAGGATTCCTGGGGAGGATCCTATATGCATAGCAGGCTTACTGCTGCAGATACTCATTCTCCAGTGCATGGAAGGTAGTGGAACTGGACACAGGAAAACAGAGACAGGGCAGAGTGGGCAGGGACAGCCAGCATATTTTCACCCTCTTGTACACAATTCTAACCACATGGGGAACAAAATGCTTCACTAGAGCATGGCACGAGGAGGCCATTTTTTATGTTTCTGAATTGATCCTTAGAGTCAGTTCAGATCATCCCTTCTTTTCACAGGGTCAACAGAGGAAGACTCAAGAAGTGCATGTTTTCAAATGTCCCACAAGGAATCTAGAGCCAAGGCATATTTAGAAAGTAGGAACCTCACATTGGTCCACTTAGCAATGCTGGGGATTGTCTTTGATTTCATTGTGTGTGTGTTGCAATGTTTTTGTTTCTTTACAAGTGTTGCGCACCTCCGCAGTCTCCAAGTGGTGAGATTTCAGGGGTCCCTGCAGTCGTCCTGGGCTTGGTTTCCTTGGGAAGAAGGAGACTGTGGTGTCTTTATGAAATATGATTTATTAATTTACACACATTCCAAACTGAGCTTAGGATGGAGGGGTTCAAGGCATCAGCAGTCCAATATCCAGCTTTTCCATCAGTGTTACAGGAGACATCCCAAAGCCATGGTCCAGAGAGAAAGCCTCTCTGCCTGCCTCCAGTTCCCAGCCTTTCTCAGACAACTCTAAACATGCTCAAAGCACAAACCTGTGCTAGCCGCCACTGGCCACTCTATTAGCTTAACAAAAGAAATTCATCTGGCCAGCAGAGCCAGCCCCTCACCCCAAGGCACAGGATTCCAAAACAGAGGCTGGAAGGAGACTCAGGAATTATCCATTCCAACCCCCAAACTCACAATACAGTTGAGTTTGTTTATTCACTTGTTCATGTTATGTAGTGTATTATACAGCCACAAGAGTGGCTGTATACTATAGCCAGCATGGATTTTTCACATTCCACACTGTTAAACTGAAAATAACCCCCATGCCATTCATCTGCTTCCCATAAGCACATTTCAAAACAAAACCTTACATAACTTACAGTCCTGAACTCAGAAACGCTTGCTTAACAACCCTCTAAGTTTCATGGCAACACACAAAACACTCAGGGAGAATCAAAAGTTCAAAGTAAAAAACAAGAGGGGGGGGGATCCAGGCCCCTGTCGGACTTTTTTCTGTCAGTGGTCTCATAATTTGTTGAAATTAATTAAAAATCAGCCATGTTCACAGAGCATCTGTAATCCTATTACTGACCTTGCCCCATACTCTGATCTTCATCTTCTCCAGTTTAAAAGTTTTTAAAAACCCTGCCTGATTTTTAATTAATTTAAGAAATTTAACATTGAAGTCTACTATAATGTGAGGTGTGCTCAGTAAGAACCAACTGTTAGTGTTCTAAAGGCTGAAATCACAGCTCTTTGGCTTGGCTAATCAGGGGGCCACATCCAAGACAGACATTGACTTCACTTTAGACAGTCATGGCTTCCCCCAAAGAATCCTGGGAAGTGTAGTTTGTGAAGATTGCTGAGAGTTGCTAGGAGCTCCTAGTCCACTGACAGAGTTCCAGTGGTCAACAGTCAGCCCTGCTTCTGGCGATTGCAACTCTGTTTCCCAGTGTTTACCATTAACATACACAAAGGAGAAAAAAAGAGTTTAATTAATAGAGCAATCCTGCTCGGGGGAGGCTGGCAGCAGTGGAGCCAGTGGAAGGGAAGGTGGCAGAAGGTTCCACCACATCCCACCTCCACCTGGGGAAGAAAGCCTGCTGGCTGTGTTGGCAGAGGTCAGTAGAAGGAAAAGAAATGTATGTTTCCTTCATCACCTTTTCCCCAACGTATCAGGACTGGGAGCCACAGGACACAGCTGAACAAGGCCAGGATGCAGCATAAGTCCTTCTTCCCTCAATTCTGCCCTTGACATACCCCCATAATACCCCTTTTGAGGGCCTTTGCTGGCTCCATTTGCGCCAGTCTCAGCTGAGTCAGCAGGGGCCCGGCTGTTCCCAAGAGGCAGTGGATTTTCCCAGCTGCACCATGGCTGCACCTGGGTGAGGGACGTCTGCTGCTGCAGCTCAGCTGCACCGACACCCTCCATTCTCCACTGGAGATGTGCCACATCCTGTATTCCCTTGGCCCTGCATAAACATCAGGAGGATTGTGCCCTAAGAAAGGAACCAAAAAGAAACAGCAATAACAAAAATAATCCTGCAGTGCAAATAAAATAAATAGGGTTCTTATAGGGAAATAGTGAATAAAGTTTCTAATGGTTGTTTATGCATAACTCTGCAGATGATTGATTTAGATTAGTTGCATTTTATTGAAAATGTAGACTATAGATTGGGATGGGGAACCTCTGGCCCTCCTGATGTTGCTGAACAACAACTCCCATCAGCCCCAACAAGCACGGCCAATGGCCAGGGATGATGGGGTTGTAGTTCGGCAGCATCCGGAGCGTGAAAGGTTCCTTACACCTGCCCTATATAGAGGACATTAGTTCTCTGGATGAATTGTTCAAAACTCATTTATTCTCTGCAGCTGATTTTATGCCTGTGGAAAACTACAGATGATTGACTTCAGCACAATAGAATTAAGAAGTTCATCAAAAAAGGCTTCTAGTCTGACTCATTGATGCATTCAATTAATATTACCCAATGTTTAAAAGATACTCTTTGACTCAATCAATTGCACCAAAATGAAAACAAAGAAATGTGTGACTCAGAAGCAGTGACTATAGAACATATCTTTTATCTACACACTGGCTTAGAGCCAACGTAAGATAGCTGAACTTACTTTCCACTAAAATCAGTGGAGCAACATTAAGTCATGTCTAACTTGCCCCATGGATTTTGATGGGATGTCAGATCAATTAACATAGCAACAACAGAGCTGTGTTTTATTCACTAAATTTAAAATAGATTTTAACCAAAAAAAATGGGCTGGATCTAGGATTGCCAGGCTCAGGGCTTGAGAATGATTCTATATCTTTAAGAGAAGAGAAAATTCAGCCAAGTGCAGGTTTTCTTGCAACACTGTAATGGGGAGAACCACAAAGTTAAATTATCCCTTCCCCCTGCACAACTTTTAAAGATACAGAAGACCTTTTGGAGGCTGGGCCTGAGCCTGGCAACCCTAGCTGGATCCCAATGTTTAAACTGTTTTAAATTTAGTTACTACAACAGAGTAGTACTCAAAGGTTTCTTGGCTATGCAGACGCAGTTTGTTGGGTCATGATGGTATAGAAATTAGACATGTTGTAACTGCTATAACTACCCCCTTTATATTTGAAATGATTATGTAATATGAATTTAATCTATCACTTGGTGAAGAACTTATTGGTCGAAAGGTGCAATAAATAATGTCATTCTTTAGAAAGTTGAAGACATATTACAGTATTGGCTGAGATTTGTGCTTACTAAATATGGTTGGGGCTGTTGTGCAGTTGAGGCTTAATATGGAACTCATTACTACTTGAGATAAGGCATGTTCCAAAACCTGTTCTTTCAGATGCATGCTCAAGACATTTTTATTTATCCAAGTCTTTTCTGACTAAATATTTTTAATTATTGTCCCTTCACAAGATGCTGTACCTTTCCTTGGCAGCCGGGCAAAGGCTTCTGAGAGCAGACCCCACTCTCAGCCCATGGAGAGGGAGATCTTCAAAACTCTGTGGCCTCTGAGATACCCTCTTGGGGCCAAAGCATTGCACCACTGGCCACGATGAGAATAGGATGCTGGGCTAGATCCAGCAGTCTCTTCATATGTTCTTACCCTAAATATGCTGTGCTACTAGTGTAAATAAACAGACTTATTTGTGAAACATTACACTGTAACAGTTTAACTGTGAAGTGTTAAGCTGTGGTTGTAATAGACATCCAGAGGGCATTGCACTGTTACACTTGGGAGAGTGTCTCCTGTTGTCCTTTGCGCTTTGCACCATTTCATGGTAATGTTGGTTCACCATCAGTCGTATCGTTATTCCTCACTATAATGTTTGTCTTTATGCAGTTTTTGTTTCTCATCAGTCAGTGGCACCATATATTTTGTTCTCCTTATATATTCCTGTTACATGGCACCAGTTCAAACATTACAATTGTGATTTGTGTAATGAGACATTGCTGTACCTGTCTCAAGGAGAACTGTAGCTTATATACTCCACGAATACAGTCACTATTTCCTTGTCGTTATGCTCACAGTCATTGGAGCACATTTTTCACCCTCAGGCCTAGTTGGTTCACATAAACTACATTTCTCCAGGTGAGGCAGGTTTGGTTAATGCGCTTGCAGTTCTTTCCCCTTAAATCAATTTTTAATCTTGTTTGTTTTGAATCGATTTTGTACTTGCCTGTATGCAAGCATTTCATGAAAATACCCCATAGTTAATACCATCTATTCAGGTTAGTAATATTAAGAGTAACTCTCCTAAAATTCAATGAAAATAACATTTAAGATGAATGTTAGACAGTTGCATGATTATTGTACCTGAGAGAAATTTATTTTAACTTTTCCTTTCTTAAATATTGGAGTGGAAGTCACTAAAGCCTGCAGGGGGCTGAAATTGTTCAGACAGAAGTAAACAATAGTTGTTTCATTTCTTTATTTCCTGAAAAAGTGGGCTTATTTGGGAAATGTTGGCCTGTCTGGCCTTACATTTTCAGCCACCATATCATCTCACAGTGAACTTTCATCCAAAATAAAAAAATAAATGGGAGGTGAAGCATACTGTGGTAAGAATTACTGAAGTAGACTTGACACAGTGCAATGACATCCCATAGGAAAAGATACAGTAGATGGTAGTTATGGACAGCATGTGAAAAAAGAGAGAAGCTGAAGTTGAAATATGTAATGAAGTAGCATTTAACTGGAGCTTCAGCATTTTCCCCCTCTGCGATCTAGCAGATTCAATATCCAATTCAGAAATGATTTAAAATTTGGCGCATTTCTAGCAATGCAAAGACCATCAACAAAATTCAAGGAGATCTTGATAGGCTGGAGCATTGGGCTGAAAACAACAGAAAGAAATTTAACAGGGACAAGTGCAAAGTTCTATACCTAGGAAAAAGAAACCAAATGCACAGTTATAAGATGAGAGATACTTGGCTCAGCAATACTACATGCAAGAAGGATCTTGGAATTGTTTTAGATCGCAAGCTGACTATGAGCTAATAGTGCAACATGGCTGCAAAAAAGGCAAATGCTATTTTAGGCTGCATTAACAGAAGTATAGTTTCCAAATCATGTGAAGTATTAGTTCCCTTCTATTCAGAACTGGTTAGGCCTCATCTTGAGTACTGCATCCAGTTCTGGACACCACACTTTAAGAAGGATGCAGACAAACTGAAACAGGTTCAGAGGACGGCAACAAGGTTGATCAGAGGACTGGAAATAAAGTCCTATGAAGAGAGACTGAAAGAATTTGGCATGTTTAACCTTGAGAAGAGAAGACTGAGGGGAGATATGACAGCCCCCTTCAAGTACTCGAAAGGTTGCCACACATAGAAGGGCCAGGATCTCTTCTCAATCGTCCCAGAGTGCAGGACACAGAATCATGGGCTCAAGTAGTAGGAAGCCAGATTTCAGCTGAACATCAGGAAAAACTCCCTAACTGTTAGAGTGGTATGGCAATGGAACCAATTACCTAGGGAGGTGGTGGGTTGTCCAACACTGGAGGCATTCAAGAGGCAGCTGGACAGCCATATGTCGGGAATGCTTTGATTAGGATTCCTGCATTGAGGAGGGGTTGGACTTTATGGCCTTATAGGCCCCTTCCAACTCCACTATTCTATGATTCTATGATCAGTAGGCAGATTTATGCTAGTGTCTGCTTTTTTGCTCTACAGAGGATCATTTTAAGTTTTTGCCCTATTAACTACTGAAATATTAGCAGCATTACAAAAAGTAATCATCAGAAATGAAATCTTTTTTACTGAGTTATATTTGCATTTGTCATTTTTGTGGACTCCAGGGTTAAAAGAAAGGAAAAAAAGAAATCAAACTTGTTTTAGTGTCAGAAATTCAAACATTTGAAAAAGTCAGATCTCCCTTCACTAAAATCCAACCAATTCTGCACTTCTAAGCAAAAGTCTATATTAAAGAAGTGGCATACGTCTGAAAGAAAGTCCATTTCTCTCTGCATTTTATATAAAGTCCTTTAGCTGACAATACAGTTGGCCAAGAGCCAAACTAGACTTCATGTTGTATGTATCTCTTGCAGCTCTGTTATTTTTTTGCTTTCTTTCTAGCACTTAATAGCTCCCCACAGAGGGGAGGGGAAATTTCCTTGTCCTGGTATTGCAAGACATGGGAATGGAGTGTTAACTCTTTCCTACGCCCCTGGGAATGAAACCTTCTATTGGCTCATGTATCTTCTGTCGTCACTGCTCCTACCCAGCACAGAACTAGAAGTGAGAACTGTGTGGAACTCTTGTTATCTCTTTGGCTGCAAGAGTCGAGAGCTGAGTGGGAGAAACAACACTCCCTATCCAGAGGAACAAGGGCTGATGGTGGGTAGAGGGGTAGGGTAGATTAAAGCAGGGAGACCAACAGTGAGTGGAGCCAGAGCCAACAACAGGCAGAGCCAACTAATTCTAAGGTTGCCAACATCCTTCTCCCTGCTGAGCTCTAAAATAGCAGCACTGAGACTAAGGAGGAGGAAGCCTAACAGCCAGTGCCACCCCCTGGAGTGTTTGTTAAGTAAGAAGACAGGAAGATGTGGGCTGACTGAAGTTGGTGGGGAAGTAGTCCATTAACCCTAATGGCCCAGCCTCCACCAGCTTCTGGGTAGAGTATACCCTCCTCCTCCGTCCAGCAAAAGTTTGCATAACAAGTGTAAGCTGCTCTTGAATCTTTGTCATAAACCAGGGATGGGGAGCCTATGGCCTTCCAGACATTGATGGACTCCAACTCCTTTCAGCCCCATCCAGCATGGCGAATGGTTCAGGATGATGGGAGCTGCTGCAACATCAGAATAGTAAAGGATCCTGCACCCCTGTCATAAGACAATACCTGTTTAAGACCTGTTCAGGGGGAATATTCAGCTTCTTGTGAGTTCTTGTGAGTAGGAACTCCTGTTCCTACTGCGCATGCGGTATGTTAACACCCATGGTAATGCATTTTTTAATCTATTAATTAAAAACAAACCATGCATTTTTTTTCTTTAAACCTACTGAAGATGAAGGTCTGTATTTGGGGCAAGCTCAGGGATTTCATTAGAGATACCTTACAGTCATCTCTGAGTTTTAATGAATGACAACAGATTATGAAAAATTCTCAAGATAAAGTCCAAACAGCTTCTTGTTTTTTTCTCTCCCATTTTTTACTTTAATCTGTGAATACTCGGGGAGGGGGGCTGTGTATCACCAACAAAACTTTCAGAGTTGTAGAGCAAGTGATTCTGAATCCAACAGTATAAGATTTGTAAGTTTTTGTTTTGAATTGGGACTATAGAAAGCACCAGAATGGTGTGTGTGTGTGTGGGGGGGGTATTTTCATTTAACATGGTAGAACACAAAAAATCCCTACTGGCTATAGTATAGTATACAGCTCTGCAGCCTTCTGAAAGAGAGATATGCACATATGTCTTCTAGCTAGTGTGGATAAATAGCTTCAGAGACACACCAGGACAGAGTGTTAGTTGTCACCTATCCATTTGTAAGCATGTGGTTGCCTAATAATAGTTGTATGCTGATAGTTTGCCCTACCCTCCAGGGGAGATGAATAGTACTTTACTGTCCCCTTTTACATATGAAGCATTAAAGAGCAGTGCTATGCTGCCAACTGTAAAAGCAGCATAACCTGAAACTCTTTGGAGATGAACCATAAAACAAAAAATGACAATGAGGACTTTACAGGGAAAACAACTCAGGTGTCATCCACATGCAGAAAGGTTTGGCATTCATGCTTCTTTATTGGACAGTCCAGAGACATCCTTGTCAAACCGGAGAAACAGGAGAAAGCAGAATAGATCTTACTGATTTGAGCAGATGTGTCATGCAGATCCATTGACAAGAGCAGTAGCAGTGGCAGGTGTTTTTTTTTTAAAAAAACAACACACTATTTGATGTTTCAGACAATGAGAGGTAAAACACACAATCAGAATACTCAAATGATGAATTTGATGCTGGCTATTATCACTGCAGATGGGAATTAATGTTTCAACAGTGCCCAAGCATAATTTCAATAGGCCTGGTACAAATGTGTAACGTGGACCCCACCTTATCCTGTCTGGCTTTTCTCTGTTTTGATTTTTTTTTCCTATTAAAAAATAGAGGACCAATTGGCAACTGCCATGTGGGCATGGGCAGTCACAAATTGACTATCATAATATGTAGCCAGTCACAAAATGTGTCCATTTCTCAAAAGGTAAAGTGGTGAGACTGAGATACAAGTAACTTGCCCAAAATACTGAATACAAGACAGAGGTGAGTTCTGAGCCCCAAATACCAAACCAGAAACCACATATTTGAGCCCACATTTGCTTCTACAACAAAACATTCATTTCACAGAATACAAACTGGTGATGCTGAAAGACAAGCAGTGTGCCCTAGAAATCTGTTCGTGATTTCTAGTGATGATGGCTGCATGCCAGCTCCACCTTCAGAGGTAGTATACAACTGAGTGCCAGCTGGTAAGGAGTGTCTAGTGCCTTCCATGTCCTGATGTGGCCTTTAGTTGACCACTGCTAAAAAAAGTATGCTGGCCTAGATGGACCTTAGGTTTGATCCAGCAGAGATCATCCCATATTCTTAAGACCTGCTCATAACATCACATGTTTATTACAGATGTAGAGGGATACTTTGACCAGCCTTTTGATTAGAATCTTTCTCCTAATATGCTAGATAGGAACATATTAGTACTAGGGTTGCCAGGTTAAAACCCTGAGACTGATCCTGTATCTTTAGGAGAAGAGAAAGTCAGCCAAGTGCAGGTGTTCTTGCAACCCTGTAATGGGAAAAACCACAAGGTGGAATTCTCCCTTCCCCCTGCACAACTTTTAAAGATACAGAAGACCTCTTGGTTGCCAGGCCCAGCCTCCAAGAGGTCTTTTGTATCTTTAAAAGTTGTGCAGCGGGGAGGGAGAATTGCACCTTGTGGTTTTTCCTGTTACAGGGTTGCAAGAACACCTGCACTTGGCTGACTTTCTCTTCTCCTAAAGATACAGGATCAGTCTCAGGGATTGAACCTGGCAACCCTAAGTACAGCAGGTTTTTTGTGTGCGTTTCTGTGTGTTTTTAAATAAGAGGGGAAAATTAACGCTGGAAATGCAGTCAGAAGTAGTCCAGTTTAGTAGCAACCTTCTTCAACTCCAGCAGACATTTGACCCAGGAAACAGCAACGCTTATTTCATCTGCAGAGTAACTTGGATACCTAAAAGAGAAAGGGCTGTTGTGGGGGTGGGGGGAAACCATGTCTACAAAAGCACTCCAGGACAAGACTACCACGCCAGTTCCAGGAGGTAATACATTGGTGAGCAGTTTTATTTGGAGTTTTATTTGGCTCCACTTTCCATTACCTAATGAGGCAAGTAAAAGGCTGAAATCCCCCTCAACATACTAAATTCTTGACCCCGGAATGTCTGCCTAGCACAAGTTCATTAGACAAACCCTACGTTTCCTGTCTTGTGGATGCAGTGCAGCATCTGCCCGTTCCCATCTCTTACAAAAATGTGTCAAGCTATTTTCTGTCCCCCAAAAAACTGGTCTGTCACACAGTGTACTGGATCCTGTAAGTAATAACTCTTAATGTTCAAAGCCAATCAATATAATGAAAACTGAAAGTATCTGAAAGACTTTCAAGTCGGCTGCAAATTCCATCCCTTGGGACACTTGAGAAAGGCATATTTGTAATCTCTTACCACCACCTGTCTTTCCCTTGAAAGGGGATTTCTTGACTTTGGAGGAGGTTTACTACAACACATTTGAAGAATCTGTTGGAGAGTTGGTATATCATAGTACAATATATGTTATTTTTAGGTCCAATATTTTATGTTGGTTAAAGATGTTTGAGAAACACTGAAAGAAGTCTCCCTCTTTGAAAGCTAGTCCAACCATCTGAGATGTTTTGATTTTTATTTACATTTTATGCCAATGTTAATACATTTAAGAATACACTCTCTGTTTAATGTAAAATTATCCCATTTATTTATAAACACAGAAGGTACATGTTCTCTGTTCATGGGTTTTTATCAATACAGAGATTATGTTCAATTGGGAAACTAAATGGCACTTCATAATTTATTGCAGTCTGTCAACACATCAAATAGTTTATTTCTTTCATTGTTTTTCCCTTGTGCTATTAAATGTCTGTTTCTCACCTACTTTGAACATTTTTAGTTGCCCTAACAGCACTAAAAAAACCTTAAACTTTTCCAAGAATATATAACTCTTGAAGGTAGACAGAAAGTGATAAATTGACCTCAGTGATAAATACTGTCTTGCATTGTGCAGAGCTTGGAAGTAACTCGTTACAATTAACGAGTTACTTGTAATTTATTACTTTTTTGAGTAAGAGTGGGTAACTTCATTACATTTTGCTGGTAACAGAATGAGTAGTAACTTCATTACCTTTGAGCTGTAACTGTAATGTTTCCAGAGTTACTTTTGGGCGTTACTGGGGTGTGTGTGCAGGGGAAGTCTTCTGCTCCTCTGATTTGTGGATAAAAATCATGTGCTTCAAATTGGGTTTCTGTGCAGCATTGCTCTTCCCTCATGCTCTATGGGTGCTTAGGAGGCAACTAGGGAGGAGGTGGAGAGCGAGATGGGGTGGAGAAAATGATTGTTTAAAAATGGACAGGAGTGGAGGGAGAAAAGAGCTGGAGGGCAAGGAGGCAGCAGAAAAATGGACATGAAGAACTGACTGTGGAGGTGAGAGACGATGATGATGTGCCCCCCCCCCACAAAGCTCAAGGTGGCTTCTGCCTCTCTCCCCACCTCTTCTCTCTTACCAGCCATGGCTTCAGAGTGAGTGAGGGACATGCAGAAGTTGCAGCAGCAAGCAGCGAGGGTCCTAAAGAGCTGCTGCTTCCAGTTTTCTTTCCTGCCCTTCTCTTCTTGTGAGGATGATATTCCCTGGAAGCTCTTTTGTGCAAATCCTCCTCCCCATGGCAAATGCAAAGAGTTTCAAACAGGCACCTGTCAAAAATGACTGTATAGCTGACTTACAGTACAATACATACAAGTCTACTCGGAAGTAGGTCTCTTTATGTTTAATGGAGCTTACTCCTATTTGCGGGGGGGAGAGATAAAAATATGACCCTTTATAGTACAAAGATGCATTAATCTGGTTAAGGCAAGTAAAATTTGATGCATGTAATAGAAGGACTAACCTGCAATCCAGTACTTGTCTACTCAGAAGTAAGTCCCATTGGGTTTAATGGGACTTACTCCCAGGCAAGTGTGTATTGTGTACACACTTACCTGGGAGTAAGTCCCATTGAACCCAAGAAAGCTTACTTCTGAGTAGACATGTATGCATTGCAGCATTAATTTCCTTCTTTCCCATTTTAATTCTGCCTTCTTTACCTTCACAACACCCCTGTGAGGTAGGTTAGGCTGAGAGTTAGGGACTGGCCCAAGGCAATAAATAAACAAAAACAATGATGAGTAAAAATTTAAAATGTGGAAATGCCCATGCTCAAAGTGTTTGTGTCGCTCTTTGTCAAGGCTTTGTGTGGGGTTTTTATATCTCATAACTTCTTTTTGTCTGACAATGTCGTATTTCATACTGTTACAGATGTTCTTTTTTTTAAAAAAAATGCCCAAATACTGTGGCAGTTGTCAGACATAGAATTTAAGAGACATACTTTTCTGGATGTGTTTGAAACGGATAGGTAGGTGAAAAGGGAGCTGTGTTAATCTAATTGGGTCTTCAATATAGTCCCCTCCAGATGTTGTTGGACTACAATTCCCATCAGTCTCAGATAACATAACGATGCTGAAGTTGGTTTCTAGTTCTCAGTTCCTTATTTGTTTGAAAGTTAAAAACACTAAAAAAGACAAGTTCACAGCTATAATAACTCCAAGCCAAAGTTAACATGTCTCTGAACCCCAAAATATATGTTGGGGTACCCCATATCATATATTGCTGTGATCTGGGGACTCTCCCCACCAAGAATTACAACAAATTTATTCAATCAAAATGATCAGGCTTCTGAAATGCTCATAAATGCATAATGGTGTCATAAAATCATTAAATAAGTAACGGGATGTGCCTATCCCACAATCTGTTCTGAGCCAGGACAACTCATACACCCCAGGGAAGAGGAGGGTGTCCTCTACTAGATGCCAGTGTGTCCCGCCTGGCCCAGACCTTTTGCTGGGTGCAGGGCAGAGGTAAGGACATCTATGCACAAGCCAAAGCAACAAAAATATGCAGAAAACTATAAGAAACTGGGGGTGCCCACCCAAAAATCTGCACTGTGATAGGCAGTAGTGTAGTGGCAAATCAGAAGTGCAGGGTCTCTTCATGTTAGTCTCAGCCACAGCCAGACCCCACTCCCTCCTTGTTTTGCTCCTGGGTTGAGAATGAGGTCCTTGTTAATGCCTTCTCCCACAACAACTGATGTCCCTAGGAGACGATCAGTATGAAAGGGGAGAGTATTACCTACTGAAAAGAGTCTTCTCAGAGGGTGACTTACCTCCTTTCACTCTGATTGCTTCAATCAGCAGGAAAGGACAAGGAAACACAATAGAAGACTCTTCTCAGTGGCTAACACACTCCCCCTTTCTTGCTGATCAGCTCATATGATACTGAAGACATAGGGACACTGTTCCCCAAAAAGTAAGGGGACTAGGACTCCCTGAGCCCCTGGACAACTGCACCCCTGCTGCCAGGACAAATCATACATGCCAGGAAGAGTGAGGGTGGCCTCTACAAGATGCCAGTACTTCCTACCTGTCCTATAGTTTCTGCTAGGCGCAGGGCACTCATAGGATCATCTGGGCAGAACTAAAATAATGAAGAGTAAGTAGAGAAAAATATGTAATTTGGGGTGACCACTCCAAAATCTGCTGTGGGCCATGAAACATCATTCACTTGAGCAAAGAGGAGAGGGTCCTCAACGAGATGCCACTGCATCCTGCCTGGAATGGATTTTCTTGTGGACACACAAAACGGATATGTGCATCTACACACAACAAGCAATGTAGAACATATATAAGGAAGTGTGGGTTCCCACTCCAAAACATGCTTTGGGCACTACAAGTCATACATCCATGCATGCAGGAGAGGGTTCCCACCCAGTTCAGAGCTTCTTTTGTATGTATGGTACAGACAAGGGCATATACATATTAGAAAAAATAGTGAATATGTAGAGGAAAGAACATAAGAAATTGAGTGCCCATCCTAAAAGATGATTTGGGGAACCACATATCATACTTCCATGCCTCTGGGAGAGTGTGTTGTATGAGATGCCATCCATGCATATAGAGTGTCATCTATGAAATTACATCTTCTTCAAGAAGTTGTTTGTTGACCCTGTCACAACTTCTGTCACCAACATCAACGGCTTTTAAAAATAATAATAACTTTTTTAAAAATCCACATAGATCATAAGCACTGGCCATAAGCACTGGCATAGCATAGAGGACACCCTATCATTTTCTGGGGTGTCTGATTTGTCTTGGCCCAGAGAAGATTTTGTGGTGAACACCCTTGGATATTTATTCCTTTTTTTTTCTTTTTGTCTCTTTTGGTTGTGCATAGATGCCCTTATACATGCCCTGAATCCAACAGAAACTCTGGGCCAGGTGGGAAGCATTGGCATCTTGTAGAAGATATCCTCCCCTTTCCTTGTGTGTATGATTTGTCCTGGCCCAGAGCAGATTGTGGGGTGGGCACCTTCCGTTTCTTATTTTTTTCTGCATCTTTTTGTCCATTTTGATTGTGCATAGAAGCCCATAAGCAGGGCCTGAGTGCACGAGCAGCACTCTCCTCACTTGTATTCCCAGCAACTGATATTCAGAAGCAGACTGTCTCTGACAGTGGAAGTAGAACATAGCCATCATTGCTAGGTGCAGCTGATAGCTTTATCCTCCATGAATTTGTCTAATCCTCTTTCAAAGCCATCCTAGTTGGTGCCCATCACTGCTTCTTGCGGTAACAAATTCCATAGTTTCACTATATGCTGTGCAATACTACATTTTTAATTGCACAAGGGATAACATATATTCTGGTGGATTGCTTTTGATATGTGCATTTTCTGTTTACCTACGTTATGTCTCTTAAGTTCTGCTTCTGACAGTTCAATTATGCATTCAACGGGACTTACTTCCTGGTAAGTATGTAAAGGATTAAGTTACCTCTCAGTTATACTGTTGACAAAAAAATTTACAAAGGCAACTAGTAAAGTACTAAAGTTTGCATTTTTCTTTGATGATAGGGGATTGCCATATTGATCAAAATGTGTTTTAGTTGAAAGGGGTGCTGTGTTGTTTTTTTGCAGCACAACAAAGGCATGCCTTCAAGCACCGCAAATGCCTGTTCAGTACTGGTGGCAACGTAATCTGTAAAAAGACATTCCTTGTCTGACGTGCTCTTTGAGCATCCTGTTCTTTTGAGACATAACAGAAATGTATTGTAAAAGCAGCATTTCAAGTGTAAAATTTGATTTCAAGTGAATTATGTATGTGTTGGGGTATCACCATTGCCGGGGGTGGAGTGAGGGGATGTGACATTCTGTTATGCCATTCTGTTAATCTTACAGATAATTTTTTTTATTCTGCTACCCTCTGTGTGTGTGTTCTTATTTTCAGTGTTGTTTTAGGCTACTTAGATGTGCAGCAGCCAAGGCCAGCACCTTGTATGAACTCCATTTTTTTTAAAAAAAGTAACAAGTGTAATTGTAGTGATTACTTTTGAGTAAAAGGAAAGTCATCAGTTACTTTCAGAGCAATTGTAATTGTAATGGTAATTACTACTTTTGGGGCCATGTAACTGTAAGTGTAATTTATTACTTTTTTATTTATTTATTAATTTTATTTTATTAAGCTTATATACCGCCCGACTAGCAACAGCTCTCTGGGCGGTGAACATTAAAAATACAATAAAAATAACACAATACAGTATATCACAATACAAAACTGTACAAAAAACTGTACAGTCTAAAATCAAAATATAATAATTTAGAATTAACAGGAATTAAAATGCCTCAGAGAAGAGAAAGGTTTTAACCTGGTGCCGAAAAGATGATAGTGTCGGCGCCAGGCGCACCTCCTCGGGGAGACCATTCCATAGTTCGGGGGCCACCACTGAGAAGGCCCTAGATCTTGTCACTACTCTCCGGGCTTCCCTATGAGTCGGAACCCGGAGGAGGGCCTTCGTAGTAGACCGTAGTGTACGGGCCGGTTCATATCGGGAGAGGCGTTCCGACAGATATCGTGGTCCCGCGCCGTATAAGGCTTTATAGGTAAGTACCAACACTTTGAATCTGGCCCGGAAGCATATTGGAAGCCAGTGCAAACGGGCTAGCACAGGTGTTATATGCTCAGACTGCTTAGTTCTTGTTAGCAGTCTGGCCGCCGCATTTTGCACTAGCTGTAGCTTCCGAATCGTCTTCAAAGGTAGCCCTACGTAAAGCGCATTGCAGTAGTCCAGACGCGAGGTTACCATAGCATGTACCACTGATGTGAGGTCCTCCTTACTCAGATAGGGACGTAGCTGGGCTACCAACCGAAGTTGGTAGAACGCATTCCGGGCCACCGAGGCTACATGAGCCTCAAGTGTGAGGGAAGAGTCTAAGATGACTCCCAGACTACGCACCTGTTCCTTTAGGGGGAGTGTAACCCCATCCAGGACAGGGTATATATCCACCATCCGATCAGAGAAACCATCCACCAACAGCATCTCAGTCTTGTCAGGATTGAATCTCAGTTTGTTAGTTCTCATCCAGTCCATTGTCGCAGCCAGGCAACGGTTCAGCACGTCGACTGCCTCACCTGAAGAAGATGTAAAGGAGAAGTAGAGCTGCGTGTCATCTTAAAAGTAATCTTCCAAGATCTGGTACTGTGCTAATACTGTCCTAATATGTTAAGGAATTAATTCCAGATTTGGTCTAAGGCAGTTTCAAGATGGGCTGTTTATTGAGCATTCATGCTGATATGTTTGCACAAAACTTGCACAGAGGTATATGACTTTGCATGTCTATTGAGCAGTCATCTTGATTTGTTCATGCAGAAGGGATGGATGAATCTGTCAATTTTTGTTTCTCTCAGTTTCTCATTTTTCCAGTTTTAAGTTTAGTTCTCCACACTTCTGCAACAGATTTCTGGTGAGACCATTTTCTGGAAAAGTTCTTAAAATTGTCCAGAAGGTCTTTCTTCCATGTTGGGCCTTGGTAAGCCCAGTATGATCCTTTATGGACTGATGTTTCCTATGGAAAACTAGAGTTTGATCAGGCCTAGCAAGAAGACCGTGATCGGAGCTCTCACCCCATCTTCTCTATGGAAGCAGCAGCAGCAGCATTGGTAGTGGCTGGGCCTCAGCAGGCCCAGGTTGAGAGTTTTTATGCAACAGACAAAACACATTTCTAATTCATATCAGTGTGTCTGGTCTTGATCTGAGCCTGGACCCATGGAGATCATTCACAGCTCAGAACTGGTAGAGGTTAGCCCTGCCCTGTTACCATGTGCCATCACCCATACATGTTGCGGAATGTACATGTACAGATGGAACACGTGCTCAGAGTCATGGTGCACCAAGAGGTGGGTGAATCTGTCCATTTCAGTTTCTCTCATTTTCCCAATCTTAAATTCAGTTTTCACATTTCCACATCAGTTTTCAATCTTTTTTTTAAAAAAAGCCCTCATGAAAATTAATCAGCATTTTAGTGCACATTGTTCCCAATACAGACATTTCTGCATATAATTTTGCCTGATATACACATTTTGACAAGCAGTTTTGCCTATTAAAATGCATTTTATACTTTTTGATTTTTACTTATATGCATTTTTGCACATTTTCCCTAAAATATTCATTTTTGTACACATCATATGGGTGGTGAAAATTCAGAGAAGTGCAAATTCCATAGACTAGCTGTGTTTCCATTTGCATATTGTTTCAGAAAGTATGCCGTAGGTACGTTCACATTCAAATCCAAACTGACATTCATTTCTTCTCCATCCCTATGCAAATGTAATATGACACTGCAAGCATTTGGTTGTTATTCCACACTTTCAGTGCAATTTTTCATCATGTTTCTGATCACTTAGAATCAGTTATGGTTAGAAAGTTATGAGATAATTGTATGAGAAAGCGCATGACAACAACTGTTTTTTTATGAATAAACAACCCTTCTGAAAGTGCTTAAGGCCACATTCACACCATACATTTATTCCACTATTATTCCACTTTAAACACCCCATGGCTTCTCCCCAAAGAATCCTGGAAAGTGTCGTTTGTGAAGAGTGCTGAGAGTTGTAAGGAGACCCCTATTCCCCCAATTTTATGTCTATGAGGAGAATCGGGGTCTCCTAACAACTCTCAACTCTCAACCAGGATACCTGAAAGACCGTCTTATCCTTTATATACCCTGTTGATCACTGCGCTCTGCAGGCGAGGGCCTCTTGCAGATACCATCTTATCAGGAGGTTCGTTCTGCACAATATAGGTAACGGACCTTTAGTGTGGCAGCACCTACCCTGTGGAATTCCCTCCCTTTGAATATTAGGCAGGTGCCATCTCTGCTATCTTTTTGGCGCCTTTTGAAGACTTTTCTTTTTCAACAAGCCTTTTAAGTTGAGAGCTATCCCAGTCTGTGTCAGAATTGCTTAATATGTTTTTAATAATGTTTTTAACCCTTTTTAAAAGTTTTTTTAAAAATGTTTTTAATGCTGTTTTGTCTTCATGTATTTTAAGATTTGTTTTTGTGATGTTTTAAAGTGTTTTTAGTGCCTTGTTTGCCACCCTGGGCTCCTGCTGGGAGGAAGGCCGGGATGCAAATTAATTAATTAAATAAATAAATAAATAAATAAAAACAACAACACCCTTCACAAACTACACTTCCCAGGATTCTTTGGGGAGAAGCCATGGGCTGTTTAAAGTGGAATAATTTTGCCATTTTGCTGCTTCCCAAAAGCTCATTTCAAAACAAAACCTTACAAAACATATAGTCCTGAACTCAGAAACACTTGCTTAACAACCCTCTAAGTTTTCATGGCGATACACAAAGCACTCAGAGAGAATTAAGAGTTCAAAGTGTACAACAAGAGAAAAAAATTCAGACCCCTTTTTCCTGTCAGTGGTCTCATAATTTGTTGAAATTAAAGCTCAACCGTGTTCACAGAGTACCTGTAATCCTTCTGCTGACCTTGCCCCATGCTTGCCCTTAATC
Organism: Rhineura floridana; assembly: GCF_030035675.1. Taxonomy (NCBI): domain Eukaryota; kingdom Metazoa; phylum Chordata; class Lepidosauria; order Squamata; family Rhineuridae; genus Rhineura; species Rhineura floridana. The sequence goes on from NC_084484.1 coordinate 33,739,256, forward strand.
CTCTATGGTTTAAAAGTTAAAAAAATGCCTGGCTGATATTTAATTAATTTAAGAAATATAACATTGGAGTCAATTATAAGCACAGACATGTTCAGTAAGAACCAACTATCAGTGTTCTAAAAGCCAGACTCACAGCTATTTTGCTTGGCTAATAAAGGGGCCACACACATGCCAGACTTTTATTTCACTTTAGACAGTCATGGCTTCCCCCAAATAATCCTGCGAAGTGTGGTTTGTGAAGGGTGCTGAGAGCGGATAGGAGACTACTATTCCCCTGACAAAGCTACAGCGGCCAGAGCGGTTTAACAGTCAGCCTTGCTTCTGGGGATTGTAGTTCTGTGAGAGGAAAAGGGTCTCTCCTAGCTACTCTCATCAACCTTCAGAAACTGATTTGCCTCTTATAAACTTATATAAAACTTATAAAGCCTCAAATCTGTCCCTTATTTGATCTTTATATTCTTCTGGGATGTTATTTAAATTGTATTTTGGCATTATGATTGCTTTGTTGTTCTTTAGCTTTACTCTGATTTTCGATATTATGAGTTCATGATCTGTACTGCAGTCTGCTCCTGGTCTTGTTTTCACAGAAAGCATGGAACTTTTCCATCTTCTGCTTCCAATTATATAATTGATTTGATTCCTATATTGACCAGTTGGTGATGTCCACATGTACAGTCGTGTTTTTGGTTGCTTGAAAAATGTGTTTGCAAGCAAGAAATTATTGGCTTCACAGAATTCAGTAAGTTTCTGTCCATTTCCATTTCCTAAGCCCCATTTCCCCACAATTCCTAGTTCTTCTCTGTTCCCTACTTTTGCATTCCAGTTCCTCAGGATTATCAGCACATCTTGTTTTGGTGTGTGATCAATTTGCAGTTGAGGGGTGAAATAAAACACAGAGACATCAGCTTGGGTTGAACAAGGGCCACTTTATTTAAATTATATCAAACAAAAATCCAATTTAAAGTGACCTGCAGAGGGAAACCTAGGTGCGGGAACTGTCTATAAGCAAGTAGCTTGCCACACAGCTCTCGGGCGACCAGCCCCTGCTGAGGCAAGGGGAAGCCCATCTGCTTACCCTTTACCCCAACCACACCTTGCAGGTGAGTAGGGGGGCCTTTCCACGTCATCCCCACCCGGGGCCATATAACCCCTGGGTAGATGAGGATAAGTTGGCCCCAGAAGCAGCCCATATCCTGCCCTTCAGCCGTAAAGCCCTGAGAGACAGACCTCTGGAACTGCCAATCACCTCCAAAGGTGCCTAAGGGGGCCACCTAGCTGTCCTTACCTATTTCCCTTCCCGCACCTTCCCACACCAGTGCTAACTACATTGCCCTGTGGGGCATGACCTATTGAATACTTCGATTAGCCAAATAAGCGAAAGCTGCCTATTAAACACAACACCCCCTAACCCAATTCCCTCCCAGTCCCATAGTGTGGAGCAAGCAAACAACCTGCCCGCCAACGAGGGTGGGCAGGATAAAAATTCCTACTCGGCCCCGAAGCGACCCCATAGGCACACCATGAAAGAGGGAGGGCGGGGAGGGCATCAAGCAGCAAAAGAGGAAGGTAGGAGGGGCAGCTGGACTTAAATAGCCCTGTAGTCTCCACCCCTCACGCTCCGCGTTGCACTCATGTCACAGGTGCGACACACGACGTTGCCCCATTAAAAGATGGAGGCAGCGTCTTCACTCCCACCAACAACCATGCCCCGCTTGTCAGCTGCACAGCGAGTGGGGTATCATTTCTTCTTGTACTTCTGCATAATATCTCTCCAATTCCTCTTCTTCTGTGTTTGTCGTTGGAGCATAGACTTGGATGATGGTTGTGTTAATAGATTTCCCATTTAATCTCATTGATATAACTCACTCAGACCTTGCGTTATAGCTCCTAACTGCTTTTGAGATGTCATTTCTCACTATTAAAGTTAATTTCCTGCATAAAATATTTTGTAGTTGCCTGAATGAAAATGTCCCATAACTATCCATTTTAATTCACTCACACCAAGTATTGTAATGTCGATATGTTCCATTTCTTGCCTGACAATTTCTAACTTTCCCTGGTTCAAGCTTCTCACATTCCATGTTCCTATTGTGTGCATTGTACAACTCTGGGCTCTCCTTTTGCATCTGTGCGCATCAGCCTCCGGGCTTCCTTTCAGCTTTGACCCAGCTGTGTAGTCACAGCACTACTCGTACTTGTCCTTTGATCTTCCCCAGTAGCTCAGTGAGTGCCTTCTGACCTCGGGGTCTCATCTTCCAGCACTATCTCATGTTGCATTTTGGATACTCTGTTCATAGGGTTTTCATGGTAAGAAGTATTCAGAGGTAGTTTACCATTGCCTTCCTCTGAGTTTGGATGCATCTTGGTCTGGTGTCTCAGCTGTGACCATTTCTCCTTGGGTGTCCCTGCTAGGAGTCTAGCCTCTTGGCATTGCTGATGGCATTGCTCTCAGCTTCTTCAACACTCTCAAAGCCCCTCACCACGTTAAGATGTGCATCCTAGAGGGGGTAAAATCATGTACACGAGAATAATACCAAGTTGGATGCCCTTAAAAGGTGATTAGACAAACTCATGGAGGACCAGGGCTATTAATGACTACTTGCCTCCAGTATCAGAGGCAGTATGCTTTCATGGGCATATGGTTTGACACTCTGGGAAACAGGAAGCTGAACTGCATAGGCCTTTGGTTTGATTTAGCAGGGCTCTTCTTATGTTCTTACCTTTGCCCTTATTGTATCCCATTATTTAAAGAATACTGATAATGATAATAAATTTGTCATCATCAGTGCCACTTTCACCATTCATTTCTGTAACCTTCTTTCCATAAAATTATCTTGCTGCTTAAACTCCTGTACGTTTTCATCTCTCTCTCTCTCTCTCTCTCTCTCTGTGTGTGTGTGTGTGTGTGTGTGTGTGAGAGAGAGAGAGAGAGAGAGAGAGAGAGAGAGAAGTAGGTAGAGGAGCTTTAGAAGAACACCTTTTTTCTTCATTATATGCATAGAAGTAGGTTTTGGATCTGTAATAAAAAAGTGGTATCTGGAGGACTATTGAACAGGATGAAAATTCTGCCTGATTGACATCTAAAAATGGGATATTTCATCTAATCTAGTCCCACCACCTGTCTTGCCTTGGGATAAATTCTTCGGCAGTGCTGTGGTATGCACTAACTCCAGGAGTTATATATTTCATGTTGGTTAGAGTGTTGGAGTAAGTTAAAGTGTTGAACTGTGACCTGGGAGACCAGTGTTTGAATTTCCACACACCTATGAAGCTTACTGGGTGACCTTTGGCCAGTCACTGCTTCTCAGCCTCAGAGGAAGGCAATGGTAAACCCCCTCTGAATACCACTTACCATGAAAACCCTATTCATAGGGTCACCATAAGTTGGAATCGAGTTGAAGATAGTACATCCATCCAACGAACAGATGTGCAGCCAAAATTGTAGTAATCTTCCTTTAGTCAGTAAAAGCTGTTAAGATCTTGATAAGTTTAAGCCTCTAAAACCCAACATCTGCAGAAATCATAGGAATGGCTACAATAAGGTGATAAAAATAAAGGTATAGCACAGATATGTGGAAAACTTCACAACAGCATTTCCTATTATGTTCTTTTTCTACTATTTAAATCACAGTCATCAGCGAGTTTTACTAGAGGACCTCAATGAGAAACAAGGGAAGGATGGCTCCCAGTGTCAACTCCTGGCATCCCTGGGCAGTAATCAGGTCCCCTGGCCTCTGGCTGATGGCTGCGCAGATAACTTTAAAAAACAAACACCTGAGCAGCACTAGGCAGCTGAGTCTAGCTGCCATTTTAATTTCCCATAATTCCCCTGATGTAGCATTGCTCTGGGAGAAGTTAAAATTAGGCCACCCAGCACTACCACTAGGTGCTGCCACCACCATCTGAGTCCTTCAGGGTCCACCAACAGAAGAGAGAGCCCACTAGATTGCCCTTTGCTCAGGGTCCCATCGATTAGCCCATCATTACAGTAGCCACTTCTTTCACACCCTCCTTCTGTCCCTAGATTGGAAAGCAAGATGAGTGGTTAGGTATCAGCAGTTGTCACTGGTCAAGAGGCCAAATGTGGCTTTCCATCCTCCATTTGGTGGCTTTTAATTTAAACAAAGCCATTTTCATGCTTCCATTCACTTCTCCCTCTATGTGCAACAAGCCGTATCTTACTTTTAGTCCCATTTTATCCTGATGAGTGGATTATGGACATGGTCACATTATCATGTTTATCCCTTTATGACTACAGCATCACCTAACTAAGCAACTATCTGAAGCAAGGATCTGATCCTGCATGTTCCGTACCCATATCCAGAGCAAATACTCTTAACTATACCAGTGCACAGAACGATCACTAAGCAGCTTAAAATTATTTCCATATTTTTTTAAAAAATGTTATGAACAGTATGGCTTAGTGTAACAGCAGCAATGAAAGAAACCAGAAAGAGTGTAGCACAAAGATGCAAGTGCCGCAGCCTCCTACCAAGTAAACTTTTTATGTTCTATTTTTGGAAGGTTGGCTCTTTATATGCTACAGGAGAATTTATCAAGTTTGACAGGCTTTTCTACAAAGAAACCCCTTTAAAAGCAAAACGCATTGCAGATACCAAGCCAAGGAATGCCTTTAACACCTTCTGGCCCTTTGAACTTGGTGAAATAGAAGACTCAAAATAGGCATCAGATTAGGAACCAAGCATGAGTATGTTACGTTTTCTTCAGCCCTAATTCACAGCTCTTTAGGGTGTTTACATTTAGTCACATAGGAGTTTCTGCAGCATGGATCCTCTGGCCTTTTGTCCAGTGACAAGTACTGTTTCCTAACCACTCATCCTGCTTTCCAATCCAGAGAAAAAAGAAGGCCCTGAGCATGGCTCACCGTGCTTGGTAGCATTAGAACCCTTTGGTCATGTGGATGGAATCCATGCCGCTGCTTCTTCCATGACTAGTGTTGGTCCATTTTTGTGGCATGGTAAGAAACCAGAATATGAACTTCTTCAACTTCTCTGAAATCTTTTGCCATTACCAGAATGATGCAGAAATGCTAAAGTGACTCCTGTTATGTTACAGTAATATGAAGAGGGCCCTAAGTCAGGATGCCATGGTGCAACCATCCTTACCTGTAGCAGTGGGGGCCAGTGGCTCCATGCCAGTAGGGCAGTGGAATCGACTCCAAGTTTTAGTCTAAACTTTCACTTCTTGAAAGTTCAGACTAAAGCCCGAAGCAGATTCCACTGCCCCTCTAACATGGAGCCACCACGTACCACTGGCGTGTAGGCATTTGGCTATTCAGAAGAAGACCCTTGGCCTGTGACCATTGAAGGTATGTTATCTACTTGCAGATGTGTTTTCCTGGTGGGATGCATCGGGCCAATTCCCCTCTACTTTTTCTACATGTGGCCTCCTCCGATCTGCTACTCTCCAACACAGAGAAGGAGGAGGCAGCAGAGAAGGGGTCTCCCAGGGTGAACAATACAGTGGAGGCATCTGCAACAGCCTCTCTGAGCAGGGGTAGACCACAGAGGAGGAACACGAAGAGGAGGCGCCATTCCATGGGGCAAGAGATAGGGTGCAGGCTACGGCAGTTGAAAAATCTGCTTAATTCTGAATGTGGGGGGTTGGAATTAAGCAGATATTTGCCCACCCCAGCCTACAGCCTGTCTCTTGCTCCATGGTGTGGTGCCTCCTCTTTCTGTTCCTCTTCTGTGGTCTGCCACTGCTGTGAAGACTGATGCCACGGCCTCCCCTTTGTCATTGGGTTTGGGGGGGGCCCTCCTCTCCTGCCTCCTTCTCCATAGTAGTGGGGGTGGCAGATCAGTGGTGTGTGTTTGTGTGTGTGTGTGTGTGTGTGTGTGTGTGAGAGAGAGAGAGAGAGAGAGAGAGAGAGAGAGAGAGAGAAAGAGAGGGGCTGTGAAGGGCATGGGTGACCAAGGGGATATATCATGAAGGGACTCTGCACTTCTAAATTTGCCACTACATCACTGACTACTTGTTTGGAGGCTGGCATAATTTCCCCATCTCCTAAGACTAATGCTGCCTTACCTCCTTTTCCTTCCTGTGTGCCACCATCTCCTGCCAAGCCTTCCACCTCAGCAGCTTGGTGGTGTCCAGCTAGGGAAAGGAGGTAAGGCAGCATTCTTCTTGGGAGATGGGAAAACTCCCAGAGACCAAGAGAAAAGTCCCAATTGTAATTAGATGAGTTTGACCTGCGTACAATATGCTTACAAGGTTTTTGAATGGAAATGTCAGAACCCGTGCTTCTGAACAGTGCAGCACTAGACCCATCTCTATCTGCCCTGCTATCTCTATGTTGTCATTGCCTGCAGAAAACTGTTCGGAAGCCTTGCTTATCAGCGGAAGGAAAATGCTGCCGGTATTGACTAAATAGGTTTGAAAAAGCAAACTGGGGGGGGACTTCCGGGAAGGGTGACTTAGCCTGTGCCTGCTTTTGAGACGGGCTCCTGCCTCAAAAGAAGCTTATTCAGATATATCAGTCAGATTTTTTTTTTTTTGACTGATTAAACTTCTCCCGGGTAGGGAGAAACGAAGAGATTAACCTCAAAGCCTATTTTTGTTGGGACGACCAGATCTCATTAATTTATGGGACGAGGTCCAGCCGACGAAGGTGGGACGGATTTTCAACAACAAGCTCTATCTGATAAAGCGAACGTTCATCTTATCTTCTAAGAGAGAACGCACTAACAGGCAAGCACCCTTCTTTCTATATTTTTCTTTTACTTGACTTAAATTGTTGCTGTTTAAAAGAGATTTGCCAGATTGATCGGTTTTTGACATCTCACTGGGGAGCCATAACTTCTCTCTGCTACTCACTAATTAATAGCTTATCTCTGTTTTTGTTGCAAAAAGCTGTCCTGGATTTGCATTCTAAAGATATACACAGAAGAGGGATTTCTATTCCAGATTTTTATTTTGAAGAATATTATATTGTCTGAGACTACTCTCTTTTTGGTCTATTTTATTTTGACGAATCTGTTTTCTGACGACCGCCATTAATTGTTTCGATCCTGGGAACTGCATTTTGTTTACTTAAGCATGGAGAGATAAGGCTGTCTGCTCTGTTTATACTGTGATGTCACCAAGTTTGGAGTATTAACCCAATTGTTGCTGAAATAAGAAGTGGTTTTCCTATATTTTTCTTTTAAAATGGCAATTAAGAAAGTGGCTGAGAAGCTGGAAATAACTATGTTTCAGAAAATAATGGATGAGATTGAGATAACGAAACAAAACCTGCGACAGGGTTGTAAGGAGCTGAAAATTGAATTGAGTAAAATGAAGCAGGAGATTAAAGATATAGGGGTCCCTGTGAGAGAGGTGACCCTGGAAGGGGTCCCTGTGAGAGAGGAGACCCCGGAGATTGGAACAAACGTGGAACAGGAAAAAGATTTGGAGTCTATGGACTTTAGAAACAAAATCTATTGTTTGGAGATACAGGAGATTAAAGACATAGGGGTCCTTGTGAGAGAGGAGACCCTGGAGACTGGAACAGGGGTCCCTGTGAGAGAGGAGACCCTGGAGACTGGAACAGGGGTCCCTGTGAGAGAGGAGATCCCGGAGATTGGAACAAACGTGGAACAGGAACAAGATTTGGAGTCTATGGACTTTAGAAATAAAATCAATTGTTTGGAACTCAATGTTATCTCTGAAGAAATTAATGAAGATTCTAGAGATAAAGTTATTAATGGCATGGATAATCTTCTGGACTGGAATGATGTGATGGAGCCCAATATAGAGAAAATCTATGGAATTAACTGCAGCCATGTGACAATGGAAAAACTTTCAAGAGATGACCCAGTGTATTTTGAAAAAAAGAACAGAGATATGATTTTACAGCAGTATTTCAGCAACCTATTCAGAATGGATGGCAAGAAAATATTTGGGATAGAGGTAATTCCCATCAGACTCTTATTATATGACTATGGCTTTGACAGCAAGATTATTATGGAATACTGATAATGGAAGATTGGATACTGAAATTACTGGACTTAACAAGACTACTGAAGATGGAAGATGGAAAATGGAACTAATAGGGATAATAGAACAATGGCTACTGAAATTACTGAACCTAACAGATTCTGATGTGATGGATTAATTGAAATGTTTATTTTGACTATGGTTATGACAATAAGATTATCATAATTAGTAATGAGATGGATTAATCGATATGCTTATCTGGAAAAAAAAATTGATAGATATATTTCTTAAAGAATTGAAACCTCTCTTTGACTTTTTGTGGAAAGAATAAAGTAATGTTTATGAGATTTGATGATTAAGTAAGATAACTACTGGAGGAAAGTGATTTTATAATATGACTTAAGAGACAGGATTGTTATATATTATAGACTTATAACTGATTTGATCTTTGACAAATGGGAAGTCAATATTTTACTCTTTATTTTTTATTTTTTTTTCTTTTTTCTTTTTTTCTTTTTGTTTAACTATTTTTGATTTTGTTTTTTGTCTTTGAATGTTTTATGATTTTGTCTTGTATGTTTTATGAAAATCTGAATAAAAATTATTGAAAAAAAAAAAAAAGAAAAAGCAAACTGGGATCTTATTTATAGTACTGAATCTGGACTCATGAGGTGGGGTGAGAAACATTTCCCACCTCTTGCTTGGCTGCTGTTAGCATGATGATAAAGTGAGTTGATTTCCTCCTCTCCCACTGGACATTCAGCTTATTGCATGAGCATAATGCTAGATGTAGGACACAGCTGAGCTCCACTTCAATTCCAGTATGTTGTTTTTGCATATAACCCCCCCCCCCCATGCATGCTCCTCCATTTGAACGCAAATCATGCGGGACTACACAAACGATTTTCCATTACTCAGGGCAATGTGGTCTATCTCAGGGATGGGGATCCTCTTTTCAGCCTGAAAGCTGCATTCCTTCATGGCCAACCTTCTAGGGACCACAAGTCAGGGATGGGTCACAGACAAAAGTAAGCAAAGCAATGGATGTGACTCTTACCTATTGTACTGGAGGCTGCATTCTAGCTGCACAAATATCAGAGGTTTTTACAAACAACAACACATCTCTCTGTCCTCCATCCCAAGCAAGAGGCATTATTGCAGTTCAAGGGTACATTTCAGTGGAATAAAAACACTTGAGAGTGCAGAGCATGGAAGGGTGGTGCACGGCCTGAGGAAAGGGATATGTGTGACCTGTGGAGAGTCCTAAGAGCCAGAGAAAAGGGATATGTGTGACCTGTGGAGAGTCCTAAGAGAGAGAGGCCTAAAAGACAGTATTCTACCCCGAGGCCTGGGGTTCCTCACCTCTGGTCCATCTCTGGGGTCCTTTAAAGATCCTTTCAGCTACTGGTAACCCAGGCTTTCACACTGTGACAACATATCCAGGATTGGTTAGTAGAGGAGCCACATATAGTATGGGCATCAGTAAAATTCCAAAATAAACATATTCTGGTTGTGTGTTCCTGAGTTTACCTTCATAGATTGGGTGGGAGGTGGGGAGATTTATGGTGGGATCATTTCCCAGAAAAGTTCTTAAGATGGTCCAGAAAGTTCTTCTTCCACGTTGGGCCTTAGTAAGCCCAGGATGATGCATGGTGATCCTGTGTGGACTGATGTCTCTCCTGGAAAACTAGAGCTTGATCAGGCCTAGCAAGAAGACTGTGTTCTGAGCTCTCACACCATCTTCTCTATAGAAGTAGCAGGAGTGGTATTAGTAGTGGCTGGGCCTCAATGGGCCCAAGCTGAGATTGTATATGCATTCATAAACTAAACACCTTTCTAATCCATATCAGTGTGTCTGGTCTTGACCTGAGCCTGGACTATAGAGATTATTTACAGTGCAGAACTGATAGAGGTTGTCCCTGCCCTGTTACCATGTGCCATCACCCTGCACCAAGAGATGGGTAAATTTGTCCATTTCAGTTTCTCTCATTTTTTCATTTTCCCAATCTTACATTCAGTTATCCACATTTCCACTTCAATTTGTGATTCTTTTTTAAAGCCCTCATGAAAATCCATTTGCACTTTCATGGAAATTTATCATATGCACATTTTGTATACAATTTTGCTTAAGATACACACTTTTGCAAAGCAATTTCCTCTAATGTTTTTTGTATGATTTTCACTAATATATGCATTTAGATGCACACTTTAGTATATACATTCCTGTACTTACTAGAGGACTGCATTACAACATTTAGAGAAATAGAAATTTGAAAGGATTGTTGTGTCATATTGTTACATATTGTTTCTAAATGTGCAAATTAGATAGGTTCACCTTTAAATGCAAACTGAATTGAATTTGTCCCCCGTTCCCACTGATACATTTCTTTTATATCAGGGAGAATTACCAATCATACAAGAAACCAAAGCTTAGAGTCAAAAGAATGTGCATTTACAATAGTGTCTTTTTTCAGACTGGACTGGCAAGTGACGCTTTGGTTGTTGCAAATGGATGGTGGTGGCAGGAGGGATCTAATGCCAAATATGAGGTAGGGAGGTTATAAAAACACCCTGGAACCCTAATGGAGGGGGGGGGTCAGAGAAAAGAGTTAAAAAGTGGGCCCTTGCTGGCAGTAGCAGGGAAATGGGAGTTCAAATATGACCTCTCCTAGAGCAGAAACAGAAAGGGAGAAGTTGTCATCTTCAGGGGTAGCTGCTGGTAAATATCTTGGGTTCCAGAGTCTGTTGTTGATGTCTTGCAATGGAGAATGAAGCAAACAGACTTGCAGGTTGCTGAAGCCTTATGAGATGTCAGACTTTCCTGAACTGGGGCTTGGAGGATGAACACTTAGCTGTGCATTCTCTAGAGGCCCTTGCTAAACACGAAGATAAAACAGAGATGGGAAGGCAACACTGAGGAATGGAGATAAAAAGGAGAAGAAAGCTAACTAGGGTGGAACAATCTGGGGTGAACAGGAGTACATAACCAGGTTCATGTAGACCAGAACTGACCAGGCTAGGATTGGACACTGAGTTAATGGAGGTGGTTAACTCATATAGGTTCTGTCATCTGAGGGAGGGATACCTAATACAAAGAGGGTAAGGTTACCTGGAATACCAGTGGTATCTACATGTTTGCACCATGGGTCATAAGCAGAGCTTGGAAAAGTTACTTTTTTGAACTACAACTCCCATCAGCCCAATCCAGTGGCCATGCTGGCTGAGGCTGATGGGAGTTGTAGTTCAAAAAAGTAACTTTTCCAAGCTGTGGTCATAAGTGCAAAAGTGTGTGGTGTGCAAGAAAGGTTTCTGCGTGCATATTTTGAATGAAAGCTCCTAACCTTGATGGACTCTCATAGGCATTCAGGTATCTATAATGTATTTACAGTGCCTTAGGCAGGAACATCATCTAATTGGTCTCTGAGTAAGCCAAATCAAGATTATGTTGGGACCAGAGTTAGCCAATATTGGGCCCTCCAGATGCTGCTAGACACCAACTCCCATTATAACTGTCCATTGTCCAAGCCACTTGGGACTGACGAGAGTTGGAGTCCGTGAATATTTAGAGGGAATAAATTCTTTTATTCTCACTCTCTTATATGTGTATGCCCATATATACATGTATGTATGTCTGTGTATGTGTATGCATAATGCATTTTATGTATTTTAATTGTATTTTATGCATTTTAATTTACTGTAATTTTTGAGTTTTTTTTATTGTGCATTTTACTATATATGTGTGCTATTTTATTGTAGCTGCCCTGAGTGCCCTATTGTAGCATAGAAGGTTGGGGTAGAAATATTTTAAATAAATAAATAAATTTTTAGGAATTAGACAGTGAGGAAGGCATTTACATATTGTGGAGTTTTCATGCTTCTATGCTTAACCGATAGGAGGCCCTCCTATTGAGTAATATTAGTAGAAGGCAGTAAGACCACAAAGCAACTTTCTTGCCCTATGCCTAAGCTTTTGCTTTGTGTACTTCCCTGAACAACCTGTAGATTTCCATGTCAAGATGCTAGAGGTATACTTAAAGTGAAAGAACAGCTGAGCTCTTCAGTAACAGTCTACAGTTTTTATCAACTAAGGCTGTAATCCAATACACACTTACCTGGGGGTAAGTCCCATTGAACCCAATGGAGCTTCCTTCTGAGTAGATATGGATTGGATTGTAGCCTTAGTAGCCAAAATGTGTGTCATTGGTTTTATCCCAACTTATTGCAATTGCATTAAATTTTTCCTACTCATCCATTTTTTCTTTTATTAAAGAAATATTGTTGAAATAGTCCCTGCAGGTCTCCCAGCCCGTTACGGTATGCTTCATATTATTATCCCAAGTTGTTTTCATGCCATTTGCCTGATGATACTTTCTCCTTAAGGTACACAAACCAAATGAAGTCAGACTATTTAAATGAGTATCCATCTCCATGCCAATTTGATATTAGCGAAATCAATAAATTACTTAGTAACTTTATTATTTCCTGAAAAACAAGGAAGTGTGCATATCAATACTTTAAAACACCCACACGTATACACGCATTCACCTGACAGAAGTTTGGTGAGTTCTTAACAAATATTTTCTGTGGCGTTCTTATGGAATCCCTTAGTCACTGGGATTTTGTTTAAGTTTAGAACAAATGTCAAAGAAAGAGATATTATGGTGCTTGGCTGTACCATTTGTGCGAAACAGAAAACCACTTTCAAAGCATATTTCATCTTTATTATTCTCCTATAGTATATCAGAGTTGTTCCACAGTAAAGCGGTTTGTTCATTTAGCTTTTAGTAATTCAACTTCTTTGGACAAAAATAAATGGTCAAAGATTTTTCGTTGACACTCAGCACTTAGCTGAGAAGGAACCTGAGGACGACAATAATCTAATACCTAGAAATTGTGTGGTTTTTACCAGATTTAAAAGTGCTTTTCGCACATGTTATTCTTTTGCTTTCAAAACCATAGATTTGGAACAGACACTGAATTATTTGTGGTACAGCTCCATGTTACAGTGCAACATAGTGTTGCCAGGTCCTCATCTGGCTTCTTGAACCTCCAAATGCTCTGAGACACCAAGCCCCATTTTTTCAGAACAGTTTGGAGTATTGATGAATCACATACTCACACTCTCCTTTCCTTTCCTCCTTTTGCTTTCCTCTTCTTTCTCATGAATTACTTAATGAATAACAACCTGATTTAAACAAATGCTAGTTTGTTGTTACAGCTAAGCTGGAAAACAATCTGGCAATAATAGTGACAACACCCTGTGGTTTGATTAAATAAGAAAGCTCCTGTGTCTCCTTCCACATTCTTCTACCAATACTCTTGCATGTTCCCCTGATCCTGAGGTTGACCAGATACCAAAGTGCACATGGATCACTGCCTTTAATAGTTTATATAAGCTGTACCTGCTGGAGTTACTTCTTCTATATAATGAACAAATGCATATAAGCCTTGCCTTCTTTTACATGTGGTCAGTCACCTGCTGCCAGTGGATGAAGGGGGGTTCACAGCAAGCGCACCCATGTTTAGTGCCTTGGATTAGTTGAAAGCTTGATAATTTGTGGGCAAGCACATAGCAACATGTCCTCTTGGCTCCATAACAGTGGGATAAGCAGCAGGTTGAGATTTTCTAGAAGAAAGGTAGAGGGCAGAGGAACCTAGCATGAGAAGAGAGATGTTAGAGAGATCTAACATGAGAAGGGAGTTGTCATTGTGTTTGTGGTCCCTTTTTCACATTTTGCTACCCATTTTTCCAAGCAGAGTCTATGAGTTCAAATCCTCGCTCATGTCTCCTGGGTGTCAGGGGCCAGCTGAAGATCACCCCCACAGTGAGTGGCTCAGGGGTTACGTGCCCTGCCACCTGTGCAGACCTGGGCAAGCTGCATAGTCCCAAGGAGCCCAGTTGCCACTCAGCTGGCAGTTACGGACAAGGAAGGGGCTGGCTTGTGCAGCTGTGGCAAGCTGAGCAGGCCCTAGCCAGCTGGAGAGGACTAGCCTCAGAGGGAGGCAATGGTAAACCCCCTCTGAATACTGCTTACCATGAAATCCCTATTCATAGGGTAGCCATAAGTTGGGATCGACTTGAAGGCAGCCCATGTGTATTTAAATGAAGCTTTTAAGGGCTCAAGGTAGTTTACGCGGAATTCATAGCCATTGATTTGGAAACTTGAGTGGCTGCTCGTTCTACTTAAGGAATACATTATTAAGAGGAGGAAGTGGTCAGATCCCCTACAATGCAATATATATGAGAAGAGGAGAATCCTTTTTTGTACCTATTGGCACCCTAGGTAATAGGACCAACAGTTTTAACTGAGCACCTGGATTTTGCACCCCATTATTTGAGGACATGCATACATAAAGCATTAATTGGGCATGTAAGGTCTTGCACACAGTAGCATAGTGGCATATTCAGAAGTGCAGGGTACCTTCATATTAGTCACAGCCTCGACCCCTTCCCCTTTTTTGCTGCGGGGATGAGAATGAGATCCTTATTCATGACTTTTCCAACAACAGACACTCCTAGGAGCCAATAAGCATAAAAGAAGAGAGTGTTCGCTACTGAGAAGCGTCTTTTCAGTGGCTGGCTCACCTCCTTTCACTCTGATTGGTTCCAATCAGCAGGAAAGGATAAGGAAGCACGTTAGAAGATTCTTCTCAGTGGCTAACACAGTCCCCTTTCATGCTGATTGGCTCATAGCATGCTGGAGATATAGGGACCCTGCTCCTAAAAACGTGAAGGGCCTAAGACCCCCCAAGCCCTCGGACAACTACACCCCTGCTTGTACAATTAAGTTGACTGTCCATTCAATGCACAACTATGATTCAGATCTGTGTATTACATCGCTCAGAAAGATGTGTGTTATTTTCACTGGGGGATCCAACTATGTCAGCTGCAATTAATAACATGTAGGTGCTTCACAACAATGATTCAAACCTGCACTGTGAAAATTGCATATGCCCTCTTGTGGATGAATACCCCAAAGATCCAAGGGCAGCATGCAGATAGTGCCAAACTATTCAGAGAAAGTATATTAGTGTTGTATCATCATCATGGTTTATTTGTATGCCACCTTTCCATTGCAGCACAACTTGATAAAAGATAGCCATATTGTATTAGTTGAAAGATAAATAGATCCTAGCAAGCTCTTGAGGGAACTCTTAGACAAGTAGATAATTGTGCCCGGTGTTTTTTTTTCACTTGTAACCCATTTCAGTGCAAACATTCCATAAAGATTTGGTCCATCCATTTTTGCTCTTCACATAAGCTCCACAGTACATTTCCTACAGGTTTTTACCCCCTTCAAATCTCCAGTGAGAAGGTAACCATTTGGCATTCTTCTGTGCTTCCTCCGCTTCTCTTCAGATATTGTCTGCATAGGCTAATAGAGCTGTCAGCAAGTACAACTGAATGTTCTGTAATGGAGTACCTCTAAATACATCCTGATTCAAAGAGTGGGCTGGAATCACAGTGGTGGGAGTAATACAAAAGCTACCGTGCAGAGAAAATACCTAGCAAATATGAAAGAGAACTGAAACAATTTACAGAACATTTGGATAGTTTTATAGCTTTCCGTAATAAAAAGGCTGTTCATAAATCTCAGGTTTAGCAGGCTATTCGTACAGACTTTGGACAGAAACGGCCAGCAGTTTCTGATGTCTTCAACAAAAGAAACTAATAAAGATGTGCTACATTGGCCACTATATCTTTGAAGACAGTGATTTTTGAGTTTGTTCCCTTGTTCTAACCACACTAAATAGCTTGGGAGTTTTTAGAGAGATGTTGGCATTTTGTGCACTGCCTGTCAAAAATAAGAGCCAGACCAAGGAGTAATCATTAAGTGGAATGGTCCACACACTCTGTCAAACACAGTGCCGCTATGAACCTGGCTGGTAGGGAAAGAGGGTGAGGTTTGAGCATTTAGATTTTGAGGGTTCTGATGGGCTGGAATCACTTGGGCAGTTTCCTATCCAGGATTCCAACAGAGTAGATCAGGGGTGGGGAACTGGATTCAGCTTGTAGGCTAGATCATACCCAGGTCAAGTTTAACAGGTAGATTGGGTTGCCCAGATGTCAACCACCTGATGTCATGATGATGTCAGGTGACTCGCTGTTGCCCACACTGAAATCAAACCATGCAGGCAAAGGCACAGCTCACAAAGTGCTGACAATTGTCTGATCATTGGATTTTGCAAAGCCTGGTGCACAGCAGTCCCTGCAAACCCCCTTTTGGCACAGCTGCATCTTTATCTGCCCCACATCTGACATCATATATAGTGCCATATGATATATGATGTCAAGAGCAGGCCAGGTTGATGTGGCTTGACCACAAGAGCCCCATAGGCCAAAAGGGAGGCCTTGTTGGCCTAATTAGGCCCATAGGCCACTGGTTCCCCGCCACTGAAGTGAATGCTATTTCTCAGAATTTGATAATGAGAATGTCCAAGATGGCCATGCAAAGCAAACCACAAGCCTCATTGCCTTACGTGGAATTTAGGCTGAGTCAAATGTGGTGGCAGCAAGACAGAAACCTTCTTAATTTCAGATGACAGGTGCAGGATATCCTTTTGGAATGCTGAGCTATTAAACAAATAAATAAACCAGTAGAGCAGAGAAAAGCCTGGTACAATGTTTAGTCATGCTATGCTAGAAATGTATGCTACTTTTCTGCCATATAGCTTTTGTTTTTCAACATGGAAGCACATTTTAAAATCTGTAGGGCCAAACTACACATTACATTATAGCTAAGAAATGGTGCCTTTAATTGCAGAGTCCCGTTCCCCCTTCCTCCCGTAACACACACACAAATTGCCAGCATGGGAAGCTATTTGGATCAGAACATAAGAAGAGCCTGCTGGATTAGGCCAGTGGCCCATTTAGTCCAATGTTTCCTTCTCACAGTGGCCAACCAGATGTTTACAGCAAGCTCACAGACAGTACCTCAACTCAACAGCACTGTCCCCTCCTCCAGTTTCCTTGTAGGGGAGTAGGAAGCTTTTGTCCATTGCCCTCCAATATAACTTTGCCCTCCAATATAACCCCATGTCCCTGCAGTATGTATAGAAAAAGTTCCCACTGAAGTGAATGGGAGACTTAATTCCAATGAAAATTGCAGGTGAAGGACCTCAATTCTGCTTAGGACCACAGTGGGGAGAGAGGGTAAAGGGTTAAAACTTCTATGCCTCCTCTCACCCCCGGGGTTCCAATTCCAATCAGGCTCCCTGCACTGGCAACTTATGTATAAAAACATCAAAACTCTGCACTAATCAGTTCTATTACCATTTGCTGCCTTGGGCTTCTTCTGGGAGGAAGGGAGAGGGATATAAAATTAATAAAATACGTAAATAAATAGATAGATAAATTCTACCCCTTAAGGACACCTTGTTCTGCTGCTGTACATGTAGGCCACAGGGATGTCAGAGAATTCTGATGGGAATGGGAATGGAAATTGCTGATGTCTGCTTATGTGTCCCATGTCTGGAACAAAAATCAGTTCAGCAAATACAATCGTATTCACTGTTGTTGTATTCAGTCCATAAATGATATGTAATTGATGACATTGACCTCTGCACTGAAATGAATGGTGTGGAATAACATAATAACATAATTAATTACATAAAATTCTGCCAAAGCAGAGAACAAGATGAATAGCACCATTTTTGTTGGAAGCTGAACTGCAGCAGAACAGAAACAGCACTGCATGTGACAAAAATGGGTAAGATCAGAAATCAGTGCCTTCTTACATCCCTTGTAGACCAGGCCTAGGCTGGGTCTTCACATACAGCACAATGATGGAGAAGATGCTCAAATGGTAGAATGGACTGCATCATGCTAGACTACCAATGGGAGAGCACCACTTTGAGCATTTCCTTATATTAAATAGAACTCCTTGCAAATTATGTCAGGGAGAGAATTGCTCATGCAGCCCTTTGGCTTTGTAGTGGCTTTCAGTTTGAAGGCAATTTTTAACATATTTGAGTTAATAGCTACATCACATTCTGCATCAAAGAGTTCCAGGTGAAATGATACAATATGTGGAAAACCTTCCTGTGTTTTAAAGCTGATGCCTTTTAATGTAATCAGGTGCCCTTTCATTCTGATGCCTAACAAAAGTGTATTGTATATTCATTCTCCCTTTATGTGACACCATCATAATAGAGCACCATTTTCCTAAGTCAGTTAATATGGGCTTTGATTGCCAGCATTCCATGTCTACATAATTTTGTGGTTCTTCAGCTTTTGGGGGGAAAGTTTACCAAGGTGTACACAAAACTGAGAATGCCATAGATTTATGCAGATGCATTATTATTTTCTTCTTAACGCTCTGTCCTTTTCCTAAGAGTTCTAAATTCAATTTGCTCTTTCAACAAGCAACAGTAGCTCTCAGCTGATGCTGTCAGTGAGCCTTAACATTTAGAGATAATCAAATCTATAGCATATAACTGAAATCAGATAACAAATATTGAAATTGAAGTGTTACCCAGTTATTTATGATATCACAAACCCGCCATTACTTCAAGTTTTCATGTGACATGTAAGCAGGATCCAGATGAATACAAACCTTTTGCCTCAATATTGGTGGTCCCCTTGCAAAGAATGTGTTCCGTTTTAATCTAGGTGTGGAAAAAAATGTAACTTCCCAACCAGAGCCCAATTTTGCATCATATATTATAAAGCCCTGAGCAGAATCCACAAGATCCCCTGACAGCAACCCAGTAAACAAAATGATGTCAGATTCTCACCAAATTCAGATTACAGATTAAAACAAGGAATCACAACCTTTACTGCAAGACTGCAAAAACAGTAGTAAGTGTATAGTAGGATAGGGGGAGCCTATGGATGTTGTTATCACTATCAGCCTCAACCAGCATGGTTAATGGTTAGGGATGAAGGGAGTTGTAGTCTACAACATCTGGAAGACACCACTTTGGCTCCTCCTGAGCTAGAATAACATGGTTTAGGAATTCTCCAGCTCCTTCACAGGCTTTGGATTTTTTTCTCTCTGAAGCTCTGAGCTTTAATTTTAATTTTTAGAAAAAAATACTGTTGGGGAGCTATGTTGTATTTTTTACCAACCTGGCACTGTGAAAGTCTACTTTGTCCATCATCTCCAATCCTCCCTTAACAATGTAGGATACTGCTGGAATATCTCTGGATTTTTTTCAGTTATTACAATTTCATGGGATTGATTTAAAACATTAATTTACAATCTGAACTTCTTTCTATTGTGGATTTTAAAGCTTTTATTTAAAAAAAATGGCCAAACAAGCTTTCCTTTCTTTATGTGCTTCAAAGAATACGGAATCTAGCCATTTAGGGTAGAATGTACAGCCAGAGGAAGATTATTTTCTACGACCTGAAGATGGACTTTGCATTTTAAGGATTACATTTCCTCTAATGACAAGGTAATATGACACAATTTGGCTTTAATTGACTCTTTTATTTACTGTATGATCTTAAATTAATATCTGGCTTTGCTAAACTATTGGTTTTTAGTTTTGCTCTCTGCCTAACCAAGAATCTGTGTCTTTCATTTAAGTGGTGGATCAGATATGGGTTACAGCTGGGATTTTCTCAAAAATGGGGAGCAGCCACTGCTTCTTTATCTCAAATTCCTAGCAGTGTAACTTGATATTAGGGATGGAAGGATCTGTCCATTTCGGTTCTCCCAGTTTCTCATTTTCCCAATCTTAAATTTAGTTCTCCATATTTCTGCAGCAATTTGCAAAATAAAATAAAATAAAAATAAAAATTCCTCATGAAAATTATTCAGCATTTTAATGCAAATGTTTCTTAATAAACACATTTTTGTATGCAGTTTTGATTAATGTATACATTTCTGCAAGCAATTTCTCCTATGCATGCTTTCCCCTAATATATGCATATTTGTAAACATTGTTTGATTAAAGAACTGCATTGAAAAATCTGGATAAGTGTGAATTTCAAAGGATGACTGTGTTTTGGTTCTTATATTGTTTCAGAAAGTAAAAATTTGATAAATTTCATTTTATTAATGTGAACTGGTTTAATTTCTTCTCCAACGCTAGCTGAAATCTGTAACATGTAGCATAGATTTATTCAGACTGCAATCTTCTTGGAAGTGAATCTACAAACTGACCTTATGGCTACAACATCCAGCTGCAACATAAATTTTGTCCTTACCCCTTACCCCCCCATCTGTTCATGCACCCCCATACACATCCTCAACATTTTTTGCACTAATAGGTCTTAACCACTTCAAACTTTCCTCACAGGAAAGATGCCCTAACCCATTCATAATTTTATACACTTTCTTTTTTCTGGAATGTTGTGACTGGAACTGTTGATGGTTTTCTAAACCTGTGGACACCATAGATTTATAGATAGAATGGCTGTTTCTCTTTCAACCACTTTCCTGGCAATTGAATTTTTCCTTTTTCACTCCCATTGCACATTGAGCTGAGGAGCTGTTTGCTTTGACCCCAAGATCTCTTTCAGAGATAACCACAACAACCACTTTAGTGAAGTTAGCATTTTTATCCCAGTGTGCATCATTTTTGACAACACAGTGCCAAAATGATACTGGGTTAGAAACTGCATTCATCCAGTTTGGAGTGAACCTTTCAGAGTTTCTTCTACTCTGCTTGGAATCTCATCATCATAAACAATCTGGTTTCATCTGTGAACTTGGGATACCTCAGTATTTATTCTTGACTTCCTATGATGTATAATTCATAAATAGCAGCCATTATTATATCAGGCTGTAATAGAGAAGAGAAAGGATGCAAGGCCAACCACCAGCTCGGCTGAGAAGTCAAGCTCCCTCCTCCATCAACTGTCACCTGACAACTGCCATTTTGTCAGGCTGCAGCACAGGAGGGGAAAGAAGATATGTAGGACCACTTCATTGGTGCAGCTGAGAGACCAGCAGTTTTTGAGTCCTCCCCTTTTTTAAACTTTTCCACTCCATCTGGTAATTAGAAGAGCTTGAACCTGAGTTTGCTTATTTCCTCTTCCCTCCCAATCCATCTTCTTTTTGTGTCACACTTTTTCCATATTGTAAGCCTGACTGTATTTTCAGTGAGCTATAAGCCATTCTAAGAGCCTTGTTTTTAACTGAAGAACAGGATACAATAATTTAAATAAACACATAGCACTAGTTCCAACTCCTAATTTAGACCCCCTAATAGTATTATTTGGGTATATCACGGAAACGGTAATGAAGGAATAGCATGAAGTGGTAATTCAGTTGCTCACTGCAGCACTAATGACCATAGCTCAGGCATGGAAAAAGCCAAGAGTACCAGAAATAGAACTATTATGGAAAATCTGGGATATTGTCCAAATGAATACACTCACAAATATGAATTAGGAGAGGAGACAAAGTGATAATTGAAAAAATGGAATTTGTTTATTTCCTAATGGAACAAGAGAATGCAGGATGAAGTAAACTCTTTTATGCTATTGTGGGAATTCTAAATCAAAGAATTTTAGGAAGACTTTCCTTTGTATTTATACTGCTTACACTGTTTAGGAGAGCCAGTGTGGTGTAGTGGTTAAGGTGTTGGACTATGACCTGGGAGACCAGGGTTTGAATCCTCACACAGCCATGAAGCGCACAGGGTGACCTTGGGCCAGTCACTGCCTCTCAGCCTCAGAGGAAGGCAATGGTAAACCCCCTCTGAATACCACTTACCATGAAAACCCTATCCATAGGGTCACCATGAGTCGGTATCGACTTGAAGGCAGTCCACTTCTTCTTCTTACACTGTTTAAGGTGTATATTTATAGCAATATTTTTACTTACACACACACACACACACACACACTTACAATGTTTTAATTCATGGATAAAGATATTCTGTATCTTTCCTCATATTTAAGCAATTAAAAAGTGTTACATGTACGCACAGAGAGAAAATAGTTGGAAGGTATATTGGCTGAGATTTCCTGACAACAAATGTCAAGTCCTTTCTGTTTCCCACACTAACAACAGTCAAAGCATAGGACTGGCCCACCCTGGCCATCTGTGTGGGTGTGTGGGGAATGTCAGTGGCTGCACAATGATCCTTTTGTATTGGATGACACCATGACCGGAGACGTTAATAATAATCTAGATTGCCACCCCATCCCTACCCCCACATAAAAGCCTAAAGATGCTGGTGGCATTTTTTAGCCATTCATTTCATTAAAAAGGGGTGGATTTAGTACATACATGTAATTTTTAAAGCAGCGCTACCAGAATGAATTAGCAGGTGTTCTAAGTGAAGGCAGGCAGTCTTAATCATTGGATATGTCTTCTCATCTCCCCCCCAACACACACACACACATGTAGTCCTTGCCATTAATTTTAATTTTAACTACATTTGGGGAAAAAATCCCTTTTGCTCTGGGCAAGAAATATTTTGTGGAAGGCAAGTAAAAACATAATTAGAAATGTTTTTCCCCCAAGGGGCCATACATCACCGTGGGAATGGGTATGGAAATTGATTTTATGCCTGTATTGATAAATGTTCACAGGCTGAATTTAACTAAAAATGTCAAGGTTTTTATCTTAGCTTTAAAGGGCTTATATAATACTCCAATCTTCAGAGAGGAATCTGAGATCAAAATAGTATAACCACGTCACTACAGAGACCGATTCTTCATTACAGACATCGCTTTTTCTTTCTTCACACTGAATAACTCCTATAGTGTCCTAGCTGCAGGACTCACTCGCTATGGACATTTACAACAGGAATAGCCACCTGCTTGCACAATCTTTTCAGAAAGTGGCTAGTGGTGCTCTTTTTCCTTTTCTAATCTCTGCAAGGGAATTTGTCTAGGCTGTTGTTCCAGATACATCTTTCCTTTTTGAGACATTACACCAAGAGCAGGGAGACAGATTCTTATCTCTCCATCCCCACAGGCCAAGTTTGACAAATGAGTGGAACCACCCACCTGTCAGTCACCTGGCATTGTAATAAAATCATGTGACTGACACTTGTCCAAGTTCAAAGGAGATCACTGTAACCTCCAGTCAGCTCATTGTTGGTTAGAGAGAGCCCCTTTGACGTCTGTGCAGAGGGAAAATACTTCTAGAACTGGAGCTTTCCCCCCTCTGCTGAGAAAGCAGTTGATATTCAAAGTGCTGAGGGAAGCGTTTTTTAATATAAACTGCTTACTTTTGAAAGAAAGAGAAAGTCTCCTTTTAAAAAGAGATATTTCTTTTCTTTCAAAGGAAGCTTGCAAAGCCCTGTCCAGTGATTCCCAAGTGCCTGACAATCAGCTAAGTGTTGGGGGTTGGGTAGTACTCCACAAGTGGCTTTGCAAGTCCTGCCCCTGGCACTCAGTAAGTGGTAAAGTGTCTGGTGCAGCACTTCTGAAGCACTGACAACCAGATGATTGTCAGATGCTTGGGAAGCACTCACAAGGAGCTTTGCAGGCACCAGTGATCAGGTGATTGCCAGTGCCTGCAAAGCCCTTTTCATCCAAGCCCTGCCTTCACCAGCTGCTCCTCACCTTATGTCATATATGACCTCAAGTGTAGAACAGGTGGGCTTGGCTGAACTGGCATAGTGGTCCAAACTGACAGGCTGGAGGTCCCTGATCCCTGCACTACAAAAACAAGCACTGTCAGTATAACTATGGATTCAGACCCGAACTTGAATCATCCTATGGGATGTCAAGCAATAATTCAGCGCACAATACACCATCGTGATTTACCCAAACAAATGGACTGAACAGACCCCAGACAGACGATGAAAGAAGCCTCTAAACAATCGGCCAGGATATATTATGTGATACTTCCTGGCTCCCTACAAAAAAAAAATAAATCCGTATCAGGCTAGCTCACTGATTTGAATGATAATGTGTCTCTGCTGTGAAAGATCACCTTTTCTTGAGCCTTGCCTGGTTCTCCACCTCCTGACAGGAGCAGTATCTGAAAACTGGTCAGCAAATATTGTAACATGTGGAGATGCCTTGATGGATCTAGTTTTCATTGCCATTTTTCTGACACTCAGCTGGAACATTCCCTACAGCTACTTTTAGCTTTTTCCCTTTAACTTAACCATGCAGCATCTCTTTCCTCATTTTCTTCCTGATAACAAAGTTAATAAAATCTGGCCACAGTTTTCCAGATCACATCACTAGAAATACTGGCATTAGGTTGTATTGTACAGTATGTAGTGCTAAGTGACCATTCTATCAGGGCAAGGATATCTGCTTGTATAGAAGAACTCCTCCCTCCCTACGCACGACCCACTCCCACCCCAAATGTGTTCTGGATAACAGATTTAGGGGCTGTGTGGCTGGGGGAGAGGGCAGAAGTTCCATAGCACAAGCAATATCCTTGCACTGACAGAACACATTAGTTAGATATTGCCCAATAAATCTTGAACTTCCCTTGTATAATTCCCGGGGATGGGATCTGTTGGCTGGTGCCACTTCGAAAGCATTCCATTCCCCTAACAGGCTGGTATCGATTCAAGTTTGTTCTTTGTCTTCTAGCCGCCCCTTGTAACAATCCAGGGTTTTTTCCTTCCAAAAATGTGGATATAAATATCAATATTTTTAAGTGAAATATTGATATTTTGAAAGGAAATATTGACAAATGAAAGGAAATATCAATACAATTATAGTTCTTAATATTGATATTTTAAAGGCTCATTTTTTAAAGAAAAAATGTTTTCAAAAATAGCCGCAGAAAATTGCTACATAAAAATCCAATCCGCAAGAATAGAGAATAAGTGAATTAATGGAAAATTCTGTACCAAATCTTGGGCAGAATTCTAGTCCATCCCTAATAATTCCCCTATCAAATCACATTTTTTCACAGTTCACAATTCCTCGACCCAATCACAGCATTGCTTCCCCCCCTTTTTGTATGGAGCAAGCGGCCTGAACCATTGTTATAATACCCAAAGCACTGACAAGAAGTCTGGTGTCAGCATAAGGCTCACACTCCAGCAAAGGGCCCACTGACAAGAGCTCCCTTGATCTGCTCCTCCTCTTCACCATTGCAACCTACTTGCTTGTTCACTACCTTCTCCGGCTCAGACATCAGTGTTGGGGAGAATGAAGAACAGTAGATTGCCCTCCTCTGAACTGAAGCTTGCAACTTGCCTCTGGTATTTACAGCTCAAGGTTGTGCAGCTTCAAATCTTCCACTATCTCCACCTGCAAACTGTCTTGACCCAGGGACCATGCACTGTGTGAGAGACTTAGAGGACAATGATGTGGCAGTTCTATCCTTGGGAGAAGACCATCTTCAGGATAGTCCCAACCAGAGGATACAGTCTTGCCACCCTCCTCTGATTCAGAGAAGTTTCTTCCCATCATACCCTTGTCTCCCATGTCTCAAAGACTGCAGAATAAGGTGAGGGCCCAGCCAGCTCTTCTGGGGAGGTGGGATTTAATCTACTACAGTCCTGCCAATGTATAGAGCTAGGCACTTCCAGAGGTAACAGATCACACCCCCACCATAGTAGGCCCCTGGGATCTCACCAAGGTCCTGCACATGTCCTGGATGCCTTGAAGTTTTAATAGGATACTACTGGGCTTCCCCGTAAGCCTCAAGCTTATAGAACACAAGTAATATCCAGCTCCACACAGCCCAGGAGAGTTCCCATGGGTTTGCTTGCAGAGTTTGCTTGCTGCCTGAAATGATGGGCATTTGCAAGTGCCCATCATCTCAGGCTTCAAAAGCCAGCTACTTCCCTGCAGCCACTGTCCCTTCTCAATGTTGACATGTATAAATAAAGATATTGCGGTGGCTCAACACAGCTATACTTCTGATCAATAAAGTAAAGTTCATTCTTACTATTGACTAGACTTATTTTTACATCCAACACTGCTTGTAAATCAAGGCATACAGCTGGCCTTACTATATGCGCTATTGTGACACACACTTATGCTCCCACAAATGAAGAGAAAATGCTCTATAATGAAGACACCACACACAATAAGAACATAAGAGTCTGTTGGATCAGGCCAGTGTCCCATCTAGTCCAGCATCCTGTTGACAACAGTGGCCAACTAGATGTCTGTGGGGAGCCCGCAAGGAGAATGTGAGTGCAAGAGTAGTCTCCCCTTTTGTGGTTTCCAGCCGCTGGTTTTCAGGAGCATACTGCCTCTGACTATGGAGGCAGAGCACAGCCTTCTCCTCCATGAATTTGTCTAATCCCCTTTTAAAGCCATCCAAGTTGGTCATCACTGCCTCTTGTGAGAGCGAATTCCATAGTTTAACTATGCACTGTGCAAAGAAACAAATTCTTTTGTCTGTCCTGAATCTTCCAACATTCAGCTTCATTGGATGTCCACATGTTCTAGTGTTATGAGAAAGGAAGAAAAACTTTTCTATATCCACTTTCTTCATGCCATGCATAATTCTGTACACTTTATACACTTCTATCACGTCACCTCTTACTTGGTTTTTCTCTAAACTAAGAAAACCCAAATGCTGCAACCTTTGGAGTTGCTCCGTGCCCCTGATCATTTTGGTTGCCCTTTCCTAAACTTTTTCCCACTCTACAATATCCTTTTTGAGATGAGGTGGAACAGAACTACACACAATATTCCAAAAGCGCTAGCACCATACATTTATATAATAGCATTATGATATCAGCAGTTTTATTTTCAATACCTTTCCTAATGATCCCAAGCATGGAATTTGCCTTATCACAGCTGCTGCACACTAGGTCAACATCTTCATCAAACTATCCACTACGACCTCAAGGTCTTGTTCCTGGTCAGTTACCGCCAATTCAGTTCCCAGATGGGATGAATATATGGGTTCAATTACAAACCACAACTTTATTAATTACACATCTAATCTGCAACATTCCTAACTAGATAAATCTAATCTCCCCTAATTCGGTGTTATGAATGGTAGGCCTGTGGTTCTCTCTAGACTGGTGGGTTTTTTGCAAGTGTATTCTGCAATGTGTCATTGATACAATAATAGTGCATTAGCGGTGGATTTATACTGGACGATCCACACATTATTCCACTTTATTAGTTGTTCTTCAATGATTACCCAGTATAAGTATTTCATCCGGAGGGGCACTACTGTATTATAGCACAATAAAAGCAAGACACACACACACCAGAACACTTGTTACAGGTTACAGAATTTCATCAAGAAGCTATGGGATGTGAATCAACTGGAAATGAAGCAGCATGTGCACCCCAAAATGTTTGCAGTCACAAACAGTATTGAAAGCAGGATCACATATGATTACCTTGATGCCATCATGAGCACAAGTCATCATGAATGCACAGTCTGGAGGAACCCTGTGTTTCTTGTTGCTTGCCTTGTCCAAACCCCAGCTCCACCAACCGCAAACAGAGCATTTATATAGCTGACATCCTTGACCATTGGCTATGTTGGCTTTGGATTATGGAAGTACAAAGTATCTGGAGGGTGCCAGGCTGGGTTAGGCTGGAGCACAGAGATAGGCTCTATTACTCTCATGAGTCTCTAAACATTGGAAATAATGAGGACCCTCAAGTTGATAAGCTGGAAGAGGCTGGGTTTGGTAAGCCTTCCTTCACCTCCTTCGCCTGGAGGTTTTCAAAGTCACCAGAATATGCCACTTATTATGAGTGCTGTGTCCAAAGCAGAGCTTGGAAAAGTTACTTTTTTGAACTACAACTCCCATCAGCCCTAGGCAACATGGCCACTGGATTAGGCTGATGGGAGCTGTAGTTCAAAAAAGTAACTTTTCCAAGCTCTGCCTCCAGCTTCAGGAGGAAGAAGAAACAAATCAACTTGCTGCAAATTCTGGGCGAGAGAGCCTGCACTGCTTTCCCCCCCCCAAATTTGCAAGTTTAGCTTGTGCAAGACGACAAAAAGATTACAATACTGTGTAATTTAAAATAGTTAAAAGATATCAATCCTAATCCATTTAAGGGGATTTATGCAAGCAGATTTATCCATGTATATCACTTGCTGGCTTTGGGATTGCCAGTGTAAATCAGATTTATATCCCAGTATGCATCTACTGAGGGATATAGTATTATGGTTCCCTTTCTGCTGCCTGGTAAGTGGGAGCACGGACAAAAGAGCAACCAGGGCAGCACAGGGGGACAGTGTGGCAGTGAATGAGTGTGTGTGTATTGGGGGGCAGAGATCATCTTGCCCAGGGCCCTCTCAAACCTGGAAACATCATAGCATGAAAAGCATGAGCTGGCATACCCAGATGGCAGATAGATATCCCTTGTAATACTGTGAGGCCAAATCACCGTGCAAAAAGTACAGTCTGTGACAATTAACTGTAAACTTTACATTATAAAGCTAAATCTGGCATCTGTATCCATGCCCGTGTGTCTGTGTGAGAGAGGAAGAGACTCTGGGAGAAGCAAGCTCCCTCGCTCTTGCTATTACTTTCAAATGACACCATGATACAATAAAAAGATAGGCTGCTCTTTAAACTAGGGCATGCTTGACTTCATGAAATAGTTCACTACAGTCAGAGAACAGGCAGGCAGCTGAGTGGGCAATTTACAGTATTTGACCAGTGAACAGTCTAGCATCCCAACTCTAGCTTATAATGTGCATCATATTGGAGGGGGAAAATTAAAGTAGAGTCCACTTCATCCATTATATGTTTGGCCTAGTCACTCCTATGAAGAAAACTGTAACATGGAATGCAGAGAATAGCTCACTCTTTTCAATGGTCATCAATAGTGATTTTTTTAAAAAAAATTCTGTGCATTCAGGGGCTTCTAAGAGACCAAACGGCAAAGCTGTAAAAGCTGAAGTATGTACTAGTTAGTTATTAAACTTCTCAGGGCCTTCACTGTCTTCAATAAACCTGCCTAACAAAGCATAAAAGTTTCAAAAGTTCTCCCTAGATTTCTTGGTGTCAAAGGGCAATTAAGTGGTAAAATAAATATGACATTGTTCCAGAAGAATTTAGCATACTACTACCAATATTAGCAACAATAGTAACACTCTTCTTCAGGTCAGGCCTAGCATCAACACAAGGTATTCTTGAACAGCTACCAGGGCCTCAACACCTTCACAGGACTCACTGCTGTTGTCTGCCCTAGGTTGCCCTTTAACTGGTGTTCCAATCTGAGTGCCAGGCAGTTAGGTCTGGAGCTGGCATTTTAGTTTCCTAAAGGCCCAATACAACATTGACCTTGGGCACTGTGGGAAATAAATCAGCAACTCCATTGCAATGGTTCTGCTGCTGCCTTGCTGTTGCTGCCATGGCCAGGGAAGCCCACAGGGCCAGGTGGGTGTTGATGTAGGAGGGGACCCACCAGAAGGCACTTAGCTGAAGGCTCCCTCAAACTGGGACCTAACCCTAAATCCTAGACTGAACCCCACCAGAGCCATGCTTGAGATTCATTGTTGCTGATACCTTAGCAGCCAGCCTCAAACTCAACAATGAAATCCAATATTTCCTGGTAAAAATAGATCATTAAATTCCTGTTCTGTTATCAGCCCGACAATGTTTTAGACATGTGCTTATTCTCCAGGAGAAGATACATTTCTGGCCAAATCATTGGTTCTACACTATTGTCACAGAAGTGAAAGGGATCTATCCACAATCATGCATGCCAAGGATGCAACCATTTTATAGGGTGGAAGGAGCGGTTAACCAGGGCTGATAATATAGTTATTATGAGGTATAGAAAGTAACTGCCAAAATGGTCTTAAAATTCACCACCTTTCTAAAATTTGCGTCTTAAATATTATCTAACAGTGGGATTTTAAACCTGAGATTTTTTTCCACACACATATAAACACACAGACTGAAAACTCTTTGCTCTCCTGATTTATATTGTTATATCATTATTTTTAAGTCACCTTTCAGCTCAAAAAAGGCCCCCAAGGAGACTTACAATTTAAACATAGAAATTTGAAAATGGCTCCCCTCTTCTGCACCACACACACCTATTGCTGGAAGTACCATCTATGGAGTACTACCTTCGAGAGAAAGCAAGCTGGGAATAATTAATTAGACATGATACCCCACTTTTATCTTCTGGGTCCCAAACTGGCTTTAAACATCAGGCATCAAAGGAGCAATCATGGTGCAAAGGCCTCTGGAATAAAACACATTTAACCAGACTTCTGAAACTTAGCAAGGACAGTGCCTGCCCTTGGTGCAATAGCCCATACGTTTGTTTCACCATAGCCATTTTAATTGTATTTTAGTTCAAAACAGGCACCTCTAAATGTAATTTTGCTCAATCTATGAATGTAAAAATATTTTTATCATCATTTTGAAGAGCAAGAATTACATCAGAATATAGACAATAGATAATAAAGTTTGAATCTTCAAATTAAGTCCCCGGCGCCACTGGGGACACTTGGGCAACTCCAGCCACTGCCTCGCTGCTCTCCGCCTGAGCTCCTACAGCTGCCTGACCTGAATCACCAGCAGCAGCAGCAGCAGCAGCCTGGGTAGCAGCAGCTGAGTGAGCCTGAGGAGATGGAGTTGGAAGAGTTAGGAAATACAGAATACGTCATGGTCAGTGGCCTCCTCCTGCTCCTCCTCGGGCCTGCTGTCGGCACTGCGTCCAGCGCTGGCACGTCTTTGGGGCCACGACTTGGAGATCATGATGTAGTGGGCAGCGGTGACAATGGGCTGCGGCTCCTTGCATGACTTGGTGGACTTCAACATGGGCCACTCTGGCTTCATCTTGTGCCGCCACCTGGAGCTCACCTTCCACACAGGGGTGGCCGGGGCCTCCATCTCCTCCTGCATTCTTCTGTTTGCCATTTTTGGGATCCCCTGGGAAGCTTGTGAGATTTTGGGGATAGTTTGTGTGTGTGGGACCCTGGGTGAGAGCCAGGCTGGATGGGTGGAGTCCTGGGTGAGAGCCAGGAGTTTGAGAGATGTTGAGTGAGAAGTGCAAGGCAATTGCTTTAATATTTATTTGTTAATTTGTATTATATATGCATTTGTATTGTGGTTTTATTGTATATTTTTATAATATTTGTTGTTGTTTTATCTTCTGTACACCACTTAAAGATTTTTATATATATTAAGTGGTATAGAAATGGCTTAAATAAATAATAATAAATAAGTCTGGGAAGTGTGAATCTGGTCTTTGGAACTCTCAGGGTTGGCCTGTGTGACGCCCTTCCCTGGCTCTCCCTGTCAGGTTCCTACCTGCGCGTGGTTACTGCCTGTCACTAGGCACCACCAGGGATTCCACCAGTCCGGACTGTCCTTTTTTATTGTTTCTCTCCCCTCTCTAGCACAGATCTCAACAGATCCCCCTGCTAGGCAACCACCAGTCACGTCCTAATACTAGTATTCCCAGAGACTCTGAATACTGGTATTGTTATTCTCTTCACCGCTGCCACCATTTGTTACAGTTTCCCTTCAGCCTTGGTCATTACCTTACCCTCCCTTCTGGTCTGTGAAACCCCAGCCAAGGATCAGGCCTTTGGTAAACCAAATTAAGTATTTATTACAGATAACAAAGCTAACAAGATTAACAAGATTTCTTCTTAAGGCACATAAGCATATGGTTTTACTCAATACTAATCCAAACTCCACCCCCCTCCTTCTCCACTCTCTCCTGGCAAACCACTCTCTCAAACCCCACCAAGCAATCCACTCTTTCTCTTCCCCCCCCAGATTCCACTCTCACTCTTCCTTTTATACGTTCAGCCATTTTAAACACTCAGCCAATCATCTCGCATTCTACTGCCCATTCACTCCCCCTCCTCTTTCACTCCACTTACCATGTATCTTCTAAACAACCAACACTTACCATATATACATTAATATAGGAACATCACATTTCCCCCCCCTTAAAACAACGGCAGAGTATTATTCCTGTTCCAGGATTTATACGTCACGTTAACAAATAAAAGTCTCTATGGGGAAAATGTCTTTCTTTGTTCCTCCGTCCGGTCACGTCACTGCAGTCCCAGCCATTTGCCTGGAAAGTCCATCGGCCAGTACATTGTCCTTGCCTTTTATGAACTGGAAGTCCACTTGATAGTCCTGTAGGGCCCAGGACCACCTCTGCAGCATAGTGTTATGGTTTTTCATAGTCTGCAACCATAACAAGGCCCGATGATCCGTAGTCACTGTGAATCTTCGTCCCCACACGTATGGGCACAACTTGTTCAGTCCCCACACGACCGCTAGGCACTCCTTCTGGACCGACGAATAGTTTTTCTCCCTCTGCGTCAGCTTGCGACTCAGGTACGCCACTGGATGTCTGGTGCCTTCTCTCTCCTGTAGCAAGATGACTCCCAGCGCCAGGTCCGACGCATCTGTAGCCACAATGAATGGTTTCTCATAGTCTGGTGCTATTAATATGGGTCCTTGGCACAAGGCTTGCTTCAGTAGATCAAAAGCCTTCTGACATTCATCCGTCCATACCACATGCTCAGAACACTACTTCTTTGTTAATTCATGCAAGGGGGTTGCTATTTCCCCAAAATTTCTCACAAACTTCCTATAAAATCCAGCCACACCCAGAAATGCCCTTACTTGTTTTTTGGTTAAGGGGATCGGCCACGCTTGTATTGCCTCCACCTTGCTCCATAAGGGGGTGATTTTCCCACTCCCCACCTTATGTCCTAAATAGATTACTTCCTTTAGTCCAAACTGGCATTTCTTAGCTTTTATTGTGAGGCCTGCTTTTCTTAAGGCCTCCAATACTGTGGTCAGGTGTTGGACATGCTCAGGCACCGACTTGCTAAAGATGGCCACGTCATCGATATAGGACACTGCAAAATCTGACATGCCTCACAACACAGTATTGATTAGCCTCTGAAATGAACTTGGTGAGTTCCTTAGTCCCATGGGTAAGGTCACAAACTCATATAACCCATCTGGTGTACTGAAGGCAGTTTTGGCTCTGGATTGCTCGTCTAGTTCCATTTGCCAAAATCCTTTACAGAGATCTAGTGTAGAGATAATGGTTGCTGCCCCCAATAACTCTAACATTGCGTCTACCCTAGGCATAGGATACGCATCTGGGACAGTAATTTTATTGATTAGCCGATAATCAATGCAAAACCTTGTCGTTCCATCTTTTTTCGGAACTAGGACAATACTTGAGGCCCAGGGACTGATGGATTCCCTGATCACTCCTAATTCCAGCATATCTTCCACCTCCCTTTTGATCTCATTCAAAACTTTCCCATTCACACGGTACGGAACAGATCTGATTGGGGCATGATCGCCAGTATCAATGGAATGTATAACTATACTGGTTCGGCCAGGTTTGTTGCTAAAGAGATTCCTATAGGTTTTCAAAACTCTCAGAATCTCTTCTTTTACTTCCTCCTTCACCTCCTCTGACCATTCCACTTGATCTACCCCTCCTTTGTCTTTGCTTTCCTGTGCCAAATCTGGAATTTCAGGCCCACTTCCCTCAGGGAATAAGGTAACTTGCAACACCTGTGCATCCCTGGTATGGTAAGGCTTCAACATATTTACATGAACCACTTTGCTTTTGTTTAATTGGTCTGTGGTGATTACATACGTCACTGTGTCAAGCCTTTCTCTGATGGTATATGGTCCTTCCCAGTTAGCCTGTAATTTGTCATGTTTCCTGGGTATGAACGCCATAACCATATCTCCCACATCATACACACGTTCCCTGGCTGTTCTGTCATACCAGTAACTTTGCTTCTGCTGAGCTTGACTGAGATTCTCTTTCACCACTTCCATCATTTGTTTCACTGGTTCACATTCATCCTTTCTCTCAGCAGGCATCCACAGTCTATATAAAATCCCATTCTCACACACAACTTGATTCCTCAGTTTGTCAGTGAAAGGAATCTGTAGGGTCAGAGCTTGTTCCTTTATTTGATTCAAACTGATATCTTTATGCAGCTCTTCCCTGAATTGCTCTGCCTCTTCTCCAGAGACCAGCTGATACAGTTTGTCTCCTTCAGCAGGCCTGCTAGTGGTTGCTATGGTGACCTGAGGCTGGTTAACAGATTCCACCCTGTTTGTTTCAGCCCCCCTTAATATGGCTTCTTTTTCTCTGCCAAGTTGCTGTCTGGTCACTACATATATCTTTCCTTGAGCTCCCATTACATCTCTTCCCAGTATTACTGGTTCTTGTTGCTGGGCATTAATGCCTACTTTATATCGGCCCTCTCGGCCTCTCCAAGTCATTTCCACCAGGGCCACAGGCAAACTTTCTGGTTGACCCCTCACTCCTTGGATAGTCACAGTTTCCTGAGGTAATATTACCTCAGATTTTATTAAATCTGGCCTCAGTAATGTCTGAGCGGCACCAGTATCAAGCAATGCCCAATAATTTGCCCCTTGTACACTCACTTCCTCTCTCAGACTTGAATCAAGGTCTGTTACTTCTGTCCAGTTTATCTGGCAAAACTGAACTTTTTTCGCTGTTTCTAAAGCCTTGGGCTCTGTTTTCACTGCCCTTGTCTGAGCAGGATTACTAATGGGGTTGGCTCACATTGAAAACGTAGGTGCCCCGGTCTACCACATTTGTAGCATAATTTCTCCTCACTTTTAGGGTACACAGATCCACTCTGGGGTGTCCTGTGCCCTTCAGATTTTAATGGAGGACTCACTCGCTGTGGTACCACATCTTTTCTGCCATTGTTATTTGGTCTAGCTTTAAAATCTCTTTGTGGTTTCCCCACCCAGCCAGTTCTGTTGGAGGCGAAGTGATCCGCCATCTCTGCGGCCTCCTGCACCGATGTAGGGGAACGGTCTTTGACCAGGAGCCTTATTTCTGGTGGTAACTGATGGTATAATTGATCCAATATCATGAGGTTTTTCACCTCCTCCACAGACTGAGCTTTTGCACTTGTCAGCCATTTCCCAAATATGTCCATCAGTTTTGCCCCCAGCTCCACAAAAGACCTCCCTGTCTGTATCTGGCAGTTTCTGAAAAGCTTTCTAAAATAATCAGGCCCCAGTCTGAATCTTTTAAACACTGCTTCTTTGAATTCAGCATAGGTGACGGGCCTGTCTGAGGGGAAATATTGGTATACCTCAGCCAATTCCCCTTTAATCAGGTTTGATAAATACTGCATGTATTTATCTTCAGGTAGCCCCCACAACTGAGCTGCTTTTTCAAAGGTGCTGAGGTAAATTTGAGGATCTTGACCAGGCTCATAGACAGCAAAGTCCTTTGGAGTAATTTTTATTTTTGCTCCATCTCTGTCTTTCCTTGTCTCCTCAGAGTGAAATTTCTCTCTATCAAATTTTAACTTTTCTACTTGTAATTCAGCATCCAATGCTCATTGCTTCTCCCTCTCCTCAAACCCCAATCTCATTCTCTCAATTTCCAACTCCCTCTGTTTTTCCTTCTCTGCACCTTCCATCCTCAATCTCTCAGCTTCCATCCTCAATCTCTCAGCTTCCAACTCCCTCTGCTTGTCTTTTTCCTCAGCCTCCCATCTTAACTTCTCTCTCAAGTACTCTGTATAAGCGGGATTGCTTAAATATCCTTCTGGGATCTCTTCTCTGACAGTTTGTTTTTGCTGGGCAGTTGCAAATCCTATAAGTGCTACCCTCAATTCATCTACCCCTTTACCCTCGTGAGGTAAATTGAATGTTATGCACTTCTCCACCAGCTCCTCTCTTTTCATTTTTATATATTCAGCCATGGTGTTTGAGTTCACTCACTCTTTGCCACACACTCTTTGCCAGTCACTCTCACAAGTAATCTTGTTTTGTTGTTTCTGTTTGCCACACCACTGTTAGGGATTCTCTAGTATTCGTATCTGGATTGTCTGTTGTTCGTATCCCACCGCTACTGCCACCACATGTGACGCCCTTCCCTGGCTCTCCCTGTCAGGTTCCTACCTGCGCGTGGTTACTGCCTTTCACTAGGCACCACCAGGGACTCCACCAGTCCGGACTGTCCTTTTTTATTGTTTCTCTCCCCGCTCTAGCACAGATCTCAACAGATCCCCCTGCTAGGCAACCACCAGTCACGTCCTAATACTAGTATTCCCAGAGACTCTGAATACTGGTATTGTTATTCTCTTCACCGCTGCCACCATTTGTTACAGTTTCCCTTCAGCCTTGGTCATTACCTTACCCTCCCTTCTGGTCTGTGAAACCCCAGCCAAGGATCAGGCCTTTGGTAAACCAAATTAAGTATTTATTAAAGATAACAAAGCTAACAAGATTAACAAGATTTCTTCTTAAGGCACATAAGCATATGGTTTTACTCAATACTAATCCAAACTCCACCCCCCTCTTTCTCCACTCTCTCCTGGCAAACCACTCTCTCAAACCCCACCAAGCAATCCACTCTTTCTCTTCCCCCCCCCGATTCCACTCTCACTCTTCCTTTTATACGTTCAGCCATTTTATTTTATTTTTTTATATAATTTTTATTCAAATTTTTCCAAAAACAAACAAAACAAAGTAAGAAAAAACATAACAATATTACAACAAAAAATGAAAATAAAATGGTTGACTTCCGATTTGTCACAAATCAGCTATAAGTATATAATATACATCAAACCTGTCCCTTAATATATATACATACATAGTCCCTTTTCTCCATAAGCTGTCTTAATTAATCATCAAATCCCAGTATCATCATTTTATTTTGATCTTTTGACAAAAAGTCTAAGAGAGGCTTCCAATCCTTAAGGAATGTATCTGTCGATTTTTCTCTAAGTAAACACGTCAATTTATCCATTTCTACTAAGTCCATTAATTTCAATAGCCATTCTTCCATTGTTGGTATTGATTCCATTTTCCACTTTTGTGCATATAATAATCTTGCTGCCGTAATCATATATAATATTATTCTTCCATATTTCTTTTCTATTTGTTTATCCATAAAGCCCAATAAAAAAAATTCTGGTTTTGACTGAATATTTATTTTTAAAATTTTTTGCATCTTCCTGCCTATCTGTGCCCAGAATAATTTTGCCTTTTTACATGACCACCACATATGATAAAAAGATCCTTCTTGTTGATTACATTTCCAACAAACATTAGAGACATTACTATACATTTTTGACAGCTTTTCTGGAGTCATGTACCAACGGTACATCATTTTATAAAAATTTTCTTTAAGATTATAACATAATGTAAATTTCAAGCCTTTTTTCCACATATTTTCCCATTGATCCATTTGTATGTTATAACCAAAATTTTTTGCCCACTTTACCATGCACTCTTTTACTTGTTCTTCCTCCATATCCATTTTCAGTAAAAGTTTATACATTTTCGCAATTATGTTTTCATCATTTGTACACAAACCTATTTCAAAATCAGATTTACTTATTTCAAACCCATACATTTTCTTATCCATTTTATATCTTTCTAACAATTGTAAATAAGCAAACCAATGAAAACTATATCCTTCCTTTATCAGTTGTTCTCTCTCTTTCATTGTGTATTCTCCATGTACATTTTCTAATAGATCTTGATAAGTTAACCATTTCTCTTTTCCAGTCATTTCTCTTCTATAAAACGCTTCTTGACTTGAGACACATAATGGTATTTTCGAAAAAAACCTTGGTTTATATCTATTCCATATTTTCAACAGAGGACGTCTTATAAAATGATTGTTAAAGTCTACGTTTACTTTTACTTTGTCATACCATAGATATCCGTGCCATCCCCACTTCAAGTTATGGCCTTCCAAATCCAATAGTCTTTTATTCCTCAATAAAATCCATTCCTTTATCCAGACTAAACAGCAGGCAGCAAAATAAAGTCTCAAATTTGGTAATCCCAGTCCTCCTCTTTCTTTAGCATCTTGAAGTAATTTAAATTTAACTCTTGGTTTTTTTCCTTGCCATACAAATTTAGAAATATCTTTTTGCCATTGTTTAAAAGGTAAATCAGAGGATATTACAGGTATTGTTTGGAACAAAAACATCATTCTCGGTAATACATTCATTTTTATCACAGATATTCTACCCATTAATGACAGTTGTAATTTATCCCATCTTAGCAAGTCTTTCTTAATCTCTGTCCATAATTTTTCATAGTTGTTATGGAACAACTTTGAGTTTTTATTTGTCATAATAATACCTAGATACTTCAACTTTTTTTCTGTTGTAAAATCTGTCTTGTCCATTAACTCTTTCTGTTCACTTAAAGTTAAATTTTTCACCAACATCTTTGTTTTTTGATTGTTGATCTTAAATCCTGCTAACGGTCCAAATTCTTTTAATTTATCCATCAATATATGAATTCCTTCCAAAGGGTTTTCTAATACAATTATCAAATCATCAGCAAATGCTCTCAATTTATATTCTTCTTTTTTTATTTTCAAACCCGAAATCCTTTTATCTTGCCTTATATCTCTAAGCAGCACTTCTAAAACCAAAATAAATAAAAGGGGAGATAATGGACATCCCTGTCTTGTACCCTTTTGTATTTCACATGAATCCGTTAAGTCTCCATTAACAATTATCTGGGCCTTCTGTGATGTATAAATCGATCTAATCCATTTTATAAAGTTGTCTCCAAAATCCATTTGCTCCAAAACCTGGAACATAAATTTCCAATTCAAATTATCAAACGCTTTTTCAGCATCTAAAAAAATCAAAGCTGCTTGTTTATCATTTCGTTGTTCTAAATATTCCAACACATTCAAAACATTCCTGACGTTGTCACGTAATTGTCTTTTAGGTAGAAACCCTGATTGATCTTCCTGAATAAATTGTTGCAATATTATTTTCAATCTTTCAGCCAAGATCATTGTAAAAATTTTATAGTCATTGTTCAATAGAGATATTGGCCGATAATTTTTTGTTTTAGTTAAATCTTGGTCCTCTTTAGGTATTAATGTTATATTAGCATTTTTCCAACTATCGGGTATCTTTCCCTCTTGCAAAATAGAATTCATTGTAGACTGTAGGGGTAACAAGAGTTCTTCCTCCAAACATTTATAATACATTGCAGATAACCCATCTGGTCCTGGTGCCTTTCCTAATTTAATTTTATTTATAGCTTCAGATATCTCTCTTGACGTAATAGGGCCATTAATAACTTGTCTCTGAAAATCTGTAATTTTAGGCAAATTCTGTTTGGATAAGTACTCTTCTATTTTTTCAGATGGAATTTCTTGACACTTGTATAATGTTGAGTAATATTGATGGAAAATCTTTTTAATTTTTACATTATCTGTGAGCATCTCGTCTCCTTCTTGTATCTTTAAAATAATGTTTTTTTGACGTTCTTTTCTTAACTTGTATGCTAACCATTTCCCAGGTTTATTTGCAAATTCAAAAGTCCTTTGTTTAGCAAAATTTAATTTCCTTTCAATTTCTCTGACTGTCAACATTGATACTTGCTTCTGTAACATTTTAATTTGATTTACAATAGAAACTTTAGCTGGATTCTTTTTCAATTCTTCCTCTTTTTGTTTTATTTCTTCCAAAATTAATTGCATTTTCTGTTGTTTCTTTTTTTTTAATTCAGAGTTACATTTAATAAAGTATCCCCTCATAAATGCCTTACTTGTATCCCAAACAATATTTTCACTTGTTCCTTTATATAAATTATATTCAAAGAACTCTTTTAATTTCTTCTTACATTCTTGTACTACTTTATCATTCTGTAATAAAGATTCATTTAGTCTCCATCTAAATCCAAGATTTTTTTTTTTTAAAGTTAATATCACGGGATTGTGATCCGAAAAAGTTTTTGGTAATATATCCATTTTAAAGATATCCTTCGCTAAAATTTTAGACATCCAAATCATATCAATCCTCGAAAATGTTTTATGTCTTTCTGAAAAATAAGTAAATTCCTTTGCGTTATCATTTATATATCTCCAGGTATCCACCAATTCTAAATGTTCCATGAGTTCAAAACAAATCTTCGGTAATTTACCTTGTGTCTCTTTGATATTTTTTTCAGAAAGCCTATCAATTTTTGGTGAGATTACCCCATTCCAGTCACCCATGACACACCAATGCTCATATGAAAGCTCTGACAATTTTTCCATAAGTCTTGTATAAAACCTTGTTTTATCTTCATTGGGGGCATAAATACCCACTATCAAAATGTTTGTACCTTGTAAAGTAATTTCAACCCCCACAAATCTACCACTATCATCCAGTAATACCAATTTAGGAAGCAATTGTGGATTAATATAAAGAACAACTCCATTTTTTTTTTTTGGTCCAGCTGAAATAAATTCTTCACCCAAATTTTTACAAATCAAATATTTGGAGTCTTTCTTCTGAATATGAGTTTCCTGTAAACAAATTATATCCAATTTTAATTTTTTCAAGTAATGAAACACTTTCTTTCTCTTTTGTGCCGTGTTAGCTCCATTTATATTCCAAGTTAGGTATTTGTAATCCATCATTAAGCATGTATTTTAAAATGTGCCTGGTGCTCCTTTTGATCCATCATCTTCCTTCCCCTCCTCTGCATATCCTTGTTGACTTTGTTTCCCAGGAACTATATCCATATCTTTGAGTTTATCTTCTTCCATATCTTTTGAAGCTTTTCTCAGGAAGTCCCTTGCTTTTTGAACAGTATTCAATCTATATTTCTGTTGTCTGAATGTAAAAATCACTCCTTCTGGAACATCCCACCTAAATTGAATTTTGCATTGCTTAAGTTTTTCTGTAAGGAAAGCATATTCTTTTCTCTTACGTAAAAGTCTAATAGGGATTTCTTTCAACACCAGTATTTCCTTACCATCAATTTTAAAGGTATATTTAAAATGTTGCTGTAATACCATATCTCTGGTCGTTTTCTTTACAAAATGAACAAGCACATCTCTTGGAATTTTTTTCATTGTTGCATATCTGGAATTAATTCTATAAACTTTGTCTATTTCAAATTCCATCCGATCTTCATTCAAATCCAGAAATTTTACTAAAGCATTAACAATTTTATCTCTGATGTCTTCACCTGTTTCCTCAGGGATTGCACGGAATCTCAAACAATGCTCTTTACTTCTCATTTCAGTCACAGCCCCATAGTCCAAATTTTTTTCTAATTCCAGATTTAATATATCTGTTCTATTCTCCAAGGTTTGTACCTTTTCTTTAGTATTTTTTGCATCCTCCTTTATTTGCCCAATTGTCCCTTTAATCTCATCCACTTGTGTTTTAATATAGTCTCTTATATCTGTCAATTCAGTTTTCATTTCATTCATTTCCTGTTTCATCTCCTGTTTTATAGCATTGATCCCTTCCATTATTTTTTGAAACATTTCTGAGGGCATATCCTCTTCCTGTGTATCAATAGAACCTCTTCGCCCCTTAGTTGTTTTTTTAGTTGCCATTTTCAAAAATAAGCCTTTAATTTCTAATATTAATCACTATTTCAGAACCTAGAGGCAATCTATTTCTTTTCTTTTTTCTCTCCACCGAAAAAAGAGTTAATATTCCAGGCCTATTATTGAAATCCAGCCAGCAATTCTTATCTGTATCCAAGAATGCAAAACAATTCTGGTTGCCAAGACTAAACAGTTATTAGCATATACGAGCAGCGGATTTATCCAAAAAGAAATAGTCCAAAGAGAAAATTAGTCCAAAATATAATAATTGCCTCTCATCCGTTTTTAAACTTTATAACTCCAAATTCAAGCCAGCTTTTTGTCGTAAAAGAAGTATATAAGTTGTTTATATTTTCTTTCTTCCTTAATTATATTTAAAAGAGAAAAGGTATGACTCACCCAGGTTTCTCAGTTGCTGATTCATAAACAAATCCCTTTTATTGCAGTAATTTAAGCCGAATGATAAGATTTAGGTAGAAGTGGGCTCGCTGGTTAAGAACGTTTTTTTTTAAAAAGAAAAAACGCTTCGCTTTATCCCAGTGCAGCTTGCGTGGAAGTCCAGACTCCGTCTTCAGCCGATCGGCTTGCCTTCTTATCTCAGGAATTTCCTGATCAATTCCAGCCGCCGACAGCTCAACGAAGTCTTGTGGGAGATCTGATCGGTTCTCCTATACCTTGGAGAACATTTGAGCCAGTCCAAGATTCCTCTTGGCTGGCTTTTAACCTGGAAAAAGCTTCCTCTGAGGCAGAGCTCCCTCAGAGACAACCACCAGCCAGCACCACTTCCCGGAAGTCACGTTCAGCCATTTTAAACACTCAGCCAATCATCTCGCATTCTACTGCCCATTCACTCCCCCTCCTCTTTCACTCCACTTACCATGTATCTTCTAAACAACCAACACTTACCATATATACATTAATATAGGAACATCACAGCCTGCTTATGAGAAGACGTTGAAAATGTTTGTGGTTAGATATATACCATGTACTAGGCTGAAGCCATTCTTCTCAAGGGCTTTTCTCTTCTTTTTCCCCAGTTGGTTTGGTGGGTTAATTAAACCAGTGCTGTTCCAAAACCTGTCTTCCAGTTTCTCAGAACTTTTCTTCCCTGTGAAAAAGGCTTCCATTTTTCTGACTTGTTCTCAGGGCACCTTAGAATTTCTTGAGAATTCCTTCATTATATATAATATAATATAATATAATATAATATAATATAATATAATATAATATAATATAATATAATATAATATAATATAATATAATATTATATATATATATATATATATATATATATATATATTAGTAGCAGCCAGGCATACAGTAGGCATCATCCCTGCCTTCTGCTCTTACAGGATACCCCAGCTGAGGATGTTGCTGGATTTGAACTGAAATGTAGGCACTCATAAAGCAGTAGCAGTCAGCAGGGCAAGATGGGTCTGTGCTGCTTCCCTGACTTCCCATTGATGTAGTCGCTGATGGATAAGAAGAGGAAGAGGAGCAGTACAGTCAGT
Organism: Rhineura floridana; assembly: GCF_030035675.1. NCBI lineage: Eukaryota > Metazoa > Chordata > Lepidosauria > Squamata > Rhineuridae > Rhineura > Rhineura floridana. The sequence goes on from NC_084484.1 coordinate 33,781,856, forward strand.
GCAGCATGCACACATTGGAAAGAGTGTTGGATTGGCTCCATTGCTACACAACACCAACTTCCACTTTCCTTACCCCTACTGCCAACCCCAGCATTGAGAAGCCAGGTAAGTAGCACAGCCATACTTCACCAGCCATTCCCGCTAGGAAGGCTGAAAAGGGTAGACCACCAGAAAAAATGATTTCTAGAATGAAAGAAAGAGCACATTCAAATGCCTCTTGGTCACCTTGCAGAGAAGGTAAGGCAACAAAAACCCTGCATCCCACACAGGAGAATTTCACTGGAATTTTTTCTCTCCTTTGATAATTTCCGGATGCAATATCTTTTCTCATTAATTGATGGAGAATGCTAAAAAAAAAAAAAAAAAGAGAGAGAGAGAGAAATGTTCAGCACAGGACTAAATAAAACTTGTAGAGTTAGGATCTGCTTATTTAGGAAAGAAAAGTTTTCTGTGTCTTCATTTTGAGTCATTGGGTCAAATAACTGTTGGCGGTTCTATGGAATGAACCTCCTCTATGGCCTGCCCATATCTAATCTCAGATAATATATCTCAGAAAAGAAGCTACAGTTTGGCACCTTGTTATGACACTAATGGGACATGTGGCATGAGCAAAGTGATCTATTTGATGGAGCAGAAAATACTTTTGATTAATGGAAAATGAATGCTATTCATCTTCATGTGATTTCTATTATACAGGTTCAATAGATAATGAGCTCTTCTATCTTATTTTGCTAGGCTAAGGTAGCTAACCCTGATGGCCAAATCGATGGTTAAAGAGAGACAGACATTGGACTCCCCACACCAATTTCTTCTTTTAAAAAAAAAAGGTTTCTAGAGGGCTAGTGACAGTTTAGCTACTGTATGGAGTGGGGATCCACTTTATATGGTTTCCATTAATGGCTCTCTCCACAGAGGGTATAGGCATCGTCACCAACTATTCATATGGCTCACAAAACTGTCTACATCAGTAATGTGTGAACTGTTTTCTGTTATTTCCACAGACTTTCTACCTCCCCCCCGCCCCGTTGGGATTGCTTGGCAAGGACACTGATCCACTCAATTTTCACAATGTAAACCTGAAACACTGATATGTATCAGGTGTGTGTGAACACTTCAAGTGCATATCATATTGCTCATTTAAAAACACAGTCCTTTTCATCAATATAAGGCAGATTTAAATCATCAATAGGCATTTTGTTGCTTTTTGATTAGCTAAGCAGCACATTGCTAATCTGGCCACTTGCTTTTTTCACAGATCATGTTCTCAAAACCTGCTGTCTGATTGGGACATTTATATGTGGGTTTCACAATGGGGGAAATCCTGGTAGTATTTGTGGCATCTTTAGTCTTCAGGCCAGAACACACAGTTGAACACAAACAATTTATTATAGAGAGATAGCTGCCTTAGGTAAAGATAGGTACCACAAGGAATTGCTTAAACCACTCTTCCCATGTACATATTGAATTATCAACGGTGACTAGATCCTACTCATTAATTTCAGTAGGACCTGCCTTCTAGGTCAGCATCTGGTACATGTGAATGAGCCTGCAATCCCATTCATGTTTGCCTGGAAGTAAGTCCCATTGAACTCAATGAGGCCTACTTTTGAGCAGACATGCATGTGATTGCACTGTTTATTTCTAATCTAGAAGGCACAAGCTAAGTTTTCCTAGCAGTCATCCTGAATTCAAAGAATTCATTAATGAAAATTAATGTATTTGAAATGGTTTACAAGTTAAATATGCCTGCTTAATTTCAGCTGTATTTGAAGTACACAAAGATGAGCATTAAGAAAGATGGATTATGGATGGATACTATATGTCTCCTGCCTAGAAGCCAGGAGACAGACACATAGTATTCTAGAGAATAGTTCCGCATAGATCCTTTCACTTATTCAAACAGCCTGAACTGCGTTCAAGATAAGAAAAGTTATATGGAGAATGGAGAGTCATTCTCTAGAATACTACATGTTTCCTACCCAGACCCCTGCTCCACTCTTTTCTCAGCCAGCTCTTCAGTCAGCCTTTCTCTTGGCTAACTAATACATGGGTGGGGAACCTGTGACCCTCCAGATGTTGCTATATTACAACTGCCATCTTTCCTGATCATTGGCCAAGTTGGCTGAAGCTAATTAGAGTTGGAGTCCAAAAACATCTGGAAGGCCACAAGTGCCTTCTTATAGGAATATAGGAGGGTGCCTTACACTGAGTCAGTATGGACCACTGGTCCATCTACAGTAGTTCAGCACTGTCTACACTGACCGGCAACAGCTCTCCAATGTTTCAGACAGGATTCTCTCCCAGCCCTACCTGGAGATGTCAGAGATTGAACCTGGGACCTGAGCTATATCCCCCTCTATTATGCCAGAGGACAGGGCTGTTGGTCCTAGCTCTTGGATCCAAGAGCCCCAAGCTCATCATAGGGTAGGGTAGGGAACAACTTCTCGCTTTCCACTCCCTTCTAGAAACCATTAACCATGCTCAAAATCTTCCTTAGAAATGTGGATGTGCTCCTCTTCTCCATCTTCCTCACAGGTATAATAGTATTGCAAGATCAAGTAAAGCCCCTATTACCACCACCTAAGAATGGGATCTGTTGGCCTGTACCAGTTCAAAAGCATTCCATCAACCTAACAGGTTGGCATCAATTCAAGTTTGTTCTTTATCTGCTAGTCGTTGATTTTACCTATCTGTGGGTTTTTTTGCTCAGAAAAAATATCAATATAGATATTTTAGAACAAAATATAAGTGTTTCCTTTACAAATATTGATATTTTGAATGAAATATTGATCATCATTCTTAAAATCAATATTTTAGAGGCAGATTTTTTTAAAAGTCTGCTTTCAAAAATAGCAGCAGAAATTCACTACATTTAAATCTGATCCTCAACAATTGAGAATAAGCAAATTAATGGAAAATTCAGTACCAATTCCAAACTGGGCAGAATTGTAGCACATCCCTACCACTGCCTACAGGCAACAGTATTATCACACTACACTCACAACCTTTCATAAAGCATCATATCTTTCATAAACCTCCATAAAATCTTCAACACCAATTCCCAGAGATTCTTGTCCTGAAGGACCCCCCCCCAGACAAAGCTGTAAGATCCAAATCACTAAACATACAAACAAAACACTCCCCTTCTTCCATGTACCACAAGCAATCCCTTATAACATGAACAACTATTTCCTTTATCCCACAAACTCATCCTCCATCTTCTTCTCTGTGGCTTATAAAACAGAAACAACCTCTTCCCTGATTCTGTTCTTCCAAGCACATCTACCTTCAGTACACCTGGACTTGATTACCAACAGCAGGTATGGATGGGAAGGCAAGCAGTCTCAGCATCTCCTGCAGCCTTATCACATCTGGTCAAAATCACCCCCTACTTAGACCTTGGCTTCTTTTCTTTGGTCATAAAAGAAGCCAAGGTCTAAATAGGGGGTGATTTTAAGAAACTTAGGGGAAAACTGCACATGATGCCAATTGTGTGACTTGAAGTTGTATTTATGTTTTCATTACTTTAAATCAGATGTAGGAGAAGTTTGGCCTTCTAGATATTGCTGAACTACAACTCCAATCAGCCCTTGGCATTGGTCATCTTTGCTGGGACTGATGGGAGTTGTAAATCCCTGCTCTAAATAGTAGCAGCAGCAGGTTCCCATCAGGATCAGGACCATGGTGCATAGAACGGGGTGCCATAATCACAATTGCATTTCCTCCTGTGCCATAATCAAAATTGCATGCACATTGCCATAGCTGCAATCCCTCATCCAAGAGAGATGCATGTAAAAGCATACATTTCAACATGTATTCATTGGTGTGTATGACAGGGTGATAGATTTAGAGGAAAAAACAGAGATGGGCAAAGACTTAAGGACCTCTTTGTTGGTCAGTGAAGCAGGCTGTGAGACTCACAGACAGGGTTTTTAGCAGAGAGAGTGAAACCTGAAGCAGAAGGGTTAAGCTGTGAGAACAGAGCGCCAGGTTTGCCAAGGTCAGTAGCTGGCTGGGAAGCCTGATAAGGTGGGATGCTTGGAAAAACTCAGTGTGGGGGAAAAGCTGTCTGTGAAGAGAACTGTGTCTAATGTCTTTGCCTAGTAAAGACTTTTACAAGAAACTTGCCTGGCCTGGCTTATTCCTGTTCTATGCTACTCTTGGATTCCATCCTTGTATGATCTATACACGCACACGCACACCCCATTGCTTCTCTCTGCTCCTGCTTTTCCACATTCAAACCAGGCTATCATTGTACCAATATGGTTGTTTTCTTGCTCCATGATGTTTGGGCCTTGGGATAGAGGAGGAATTTGTTCAGTCCACTTTTTGCAGCATCCAATGCTCCTGAACTTGCTTGTGGATCAGAACAAAACTCCCAGTTAGATTATGTACTTCTCCAGATTTTGCAATACAGTTTTAGAGTGTGTATAAGTGTGCACAAAAATAATATTTGTTGTAAAAGATGCATACAAACAAATGCACTGGAAAGAATTGGAAAGTGCATATTTTACGTAAAAGGTATGTCCAAAGTGCATACAATTTAAATGCAGGCTTTTTCTGCATGCTTTCACAAAATCCACCCAAAACAGGACAGAAAGGACCTTGGATTGAGTGCCAATAAGATTGAAATGGGACAGAATTAGGCTCTTTAGTCCATCCCAATTTGGGATTCATCTTATAGGTACAATGGTGGACCACAATGTGGTTCCAATAACTTTGTTTAGGTATAATACCTGCTGGAAACAAAAACAAAAATTGTACTGTGTTGTTTTTGTCCTGTCTTGTGAGAGCATATTGTTCAAATGTTGCTTTATAATTTCCCAACAGCAAATGTTATCATCTGGGATTAGCTGTCAACAGCCACAAAAGGAGTATTTTAATTCACACACTGCTGATGAAAGTGAGATAACTCTGGAGAATTGAAATAAAAAAAAATAGTAGTGAGAGAGCGAATATGTGTAGTCCTGTATTTTTCCTATTAGTGTTTCAGAAGTAGAAAAGTGATTGTTAGTTTTTCCTTCTCTACTTGTGTAATTACTTCTGTCTGTGAAGCTGTGTATAAATCAATTCAGGTAAACATGGTATGCTATGCTGCCACTGAAGAGCAATTCAGATTTCAAGGGAAAGTAATTTTTAGAAAGAAGATACAAAGTTTCAATTGATAATAGAAAACACAATCATATATTAATAACAAACTTCATTGTTCAAGTGCCAATCATTATGTAGTTAAAACAGCACCAGCCATGCACAAAAGGGAGGTATAAACAGGCTTAGAGAGAAACTAAAGTTTGCAGAAGTACAAGAAATCTTTATATGAGAAACACAACCACCTGTAAGGGGGAGCACATTCAAAAACAGACCAATGAGGAGTGAGCATGCTCAGAATATTGAGTGCCACATTTCTGCAGCAATTTGCAATTTAAAAAAAAAAACTTCATGAAAATTCTCCAGCATTTTAGTGCAATTTTCTCCTAATAAATACATTTTTGTAGGCAGTTTTGACTAATGCATACATTTTTGCAAGCAATTTCTTGTCATCTAATGCATTTTGATTGCTATTTTACCTGTGTGAGTTTCTGCAAGACCTGCTCCCTGCATTTCTGGCTGATTTCCACCTGGCCTGGAAGGGCGGGGCCCTGTCTCTCTCCAGCTACAAAAGCAGCAACTGCTGAAGGGGCCAGAGACCATCTACCTGTGTGAGTTTCTGCAAGACCTGCTCCCTGCATTTCTGGCTGATTTCCACCTGGCCTGGAAGGGTGGGGCCCTGTCTCTCTCCAGCTACAAAAGCAGCAACTGCTGAAGGGGCCAAAGACCGTGTGTGTGTATGTGTGCGTGAACCTGCTGCTCGGGATGTCTATAGACTACTGGGGTTTTGTTTAGTATTATATGTTATATTTTACTCTATGTTATATTTTAGTCTATGTACGCCGCCTAGAGTGGCCGTTAATTCGGCCAGATAGGCGGCCTAGAAATAAAATTTTATTATTATTATTATTATTATTATTATTATTATTATTATTATTATTATTATTATTATTATTTTCACTCATATATTCTTTATGCCCACTTTCCCCTAACATATGTAATTTTTGTAAACAATGTCCACTATCCCCAAAGTTTTGTAAACATTGCCCACTTTCCCCTATTTTTTGTAAACATTGCTTGATTGAAGAACTGCATTGCAAAATTTGGATAACTGTGATTTTCAAAGAATGGCTGTGTTTTGGTTCTCATATTGTTTGGGAAAATGAGAATTTGATAGATTCAGCTTGAAATGTGAACTTGATCAAATTTCTAATTCATCCCTAGTGCCTGTTTGGGGTGGGGGTAGGTAGGAGAGAGAGAGTAAGCTGGGGAAAAGAGAAATGGAATTCTGGGAAAGGTCATGGCTGGCTGGAACCTTGAACAGGAGCACTCTACACTGCAACATTTTGTTACAAGTCCCACTTGTACGGTTATAATGTGTCCCTCCATTGATTGAACACTCTTTAATCCAGCAGAGACTTTCATGATCTGAAAAGAAGGGAGAATTTGCAAGAGTCCCTTTTCCAGCACTGGATCAAAGTGCGTTCCAGTAGCAGAGAAGATTGACAGGATAAAATCCCATGTACATGGATGCTTTGATGACAGAGAGCTGATTCTTACAGTCAAAAAGCTTTTCTGTGTAAACCTATTTTTGTGTACAGAATTAAACAAATACTTTAAAACAGAAATGGCAAACTTCCAGGCCTACTTTACTATTCAGAAATTAGCACAGTGAGGACTGAACAGTCCAACCTCCTTATGGGTATTACGACCCTAAACCTCATTTTAGCATCATCTACAACAAGTTCTTTCTTTATAGGTATGGAGCATCAGATTGTGTGAATGAATTGACTATGTGTGTGAAAAGTGAGTATGCTTCCTGAAAGACCCTCAGAAGAGAGAGTTTGGCTATGGATCTTTGCCATTCAGAATGTGCATGAGATAACAATACAATAAATGCATTCATTCATTCATTCATTTACATGCAATACATATGGATTCTAAGTGCTTTATTATAAAGTTCCACTAAGGAATGGATACAACCTGTAGGAAAATGATTGGCCATCACTGCTCTTTCCTCTTCACCTGTCTCTCTGTGCATTGTTGAAAACCAGGGCCCTTATTCACAGGTCTCAAGAGGCAGCTCTGTCATGCCATAGGATGAAGCAACATGCTTCAGGTGACACCATTTTGGGGGGGGGTGGAATAGAAGAAGGCAGAAGTTGGTGTCTAAATGATGCAGCAAACTTTTTAAAGTGCTGACTTTAGTTGTGGGGGACACCATTTGGGCTTCACTGCAGGAAGCAAAACATCTTGGGCCAGCACTGTGAAACAAACAATTCAGACCCACTAAAACTAATGTATTCAAGTTAGTCAGATCCATCAATTTCAATGGATCTACACTGAAGACTAACATTGAATACAACCTGTACTCTGAATTGGTATTTGGACACAACCCTAAATCAACCCTAAATCCCATGTGTACTATATATTTAAAGCACACCTACAATTCCCAGAGTTCCCCGTTCATTTGTTAAACCTGATTGTTAAACCACTCTGGAGATTGTAGCTCTGTGAGGGGAATAAGGGTCAGTAGTATAAAAAGACCACATCCTGTCAAACTGCTACACCCCGCCCCTTTTGAGTTTGATTGATGATGTCAGCAGATATCCCTGAATGAATGTTTTTACCAACTAAACTGCTAACAGAGGAAGAGAATGAGATCAGCCAAATGTGGAACAACATGCTGGAGGCAATGGCAACAGATAACGCTGCAATGCAGGCATTGAAATGTCTTGGACTGGCCTTGTTTATGTTTATCAAAAGTAGTGATGATGTAGATTTATTTTGTAACCCATACCTTGAGAGTTTTTCCCACTGAGCACCAGAATAGCAGAACTGTAAATACAAGCAACCAAGGTGAATTCTGAAAGGGACTGTTAACAGAGGGGATCATACATGTAAGCAGTGCCCTCTTACTTCCGAAATAAGTATGACTTTGAATGCCAGCAGCTGTCATTCATACTCAATTTTTGTTAACACTGCTTTACATGTATATTGCATAATGTTGTGAATAGACAGGGCAAGCCACAAATTTTCCTTATTTTGAAAGGCCCAGTAATTCTGGTGTTTTTAAAGAAGCTCTGATAGTTTAATGCATATGACTCAGTACTGTGCTGCATCTGGTATGCACTAAGATTTATCATTCCCTTTACCTTTACTTTTTGAGAAAGGCGGGGAGAGGGAGAGGAAGAGGAAGAGATGCAAGGCCAGACTACATACACATGCAGATTCATGTAACTTTTCCCCAGCTATTTTGTTAAATAAATAAATAAAAGTTTCAGGAAATTGCAGATTGGAGCAATGAGCTCCTCAGGTAAGAGATGCTTGACCCTTCCCCTTCCAACCAATTTTCCACTCAAAATCTCCTCCCTCTATTAAAAATCCCCAGCTTTTTCCTCATGCAAGGGGAGATTGAATGGAAAAACAACCACCAAGGAAATAGATCACAATCCCCTTCTGCTCCAAACTGCAACCACCCAAGGCAGTTTTTCAGCTATAAAAAAGAGGGGCCATTACATGTGTTTGCATTTAATATCTAGTTTGGCCCTAAACCATATAATGAGAAGAGGAAAAGTGGACAGATGCAGGGGGAATTACATGAACCCCATGTTATATAGAAGGGCTAAACATGTCCCGCTGATCTATATAAGTGTGTACCTGTTTTCCATGCATGAGATCCTAGTTTCAATGTTTTGCATCTCCTGGGATGATGGAGCCACTGAAGTACTGAGCTGTAGAAATAATCTATTATCTTCTGCTCTATTTTTGATGACTGAGATCTCAGAAAAGGCAGTTTTAACCAGTTGCATCCTCTGTGTTCTGCTGCACCAGCATAACCCCAGCAGAGAATATCGCATTTTACCACAGGGGCGGAGAACCTTTGACCCTTAAGATGATGTTAGCCCCAGCCAGCATGGCCAGTGATCAGGGAGGATGGGAGTAGGAGTCCAACAGCATCTGGAGGGCCACAGGTTCCTCTTCTACAGGGTCTTTGGGGGAGGGGGAGATACAGTAGCTGGTTTTGTCATACCAGATAAAATTAAAGTCTGTGTTGGGGGAGAAGCACTTTCAATATGTACATTATAAACTCAGAGGAGCAGGTGGATGTCAGTTTCAGAACACCCAAGCAATAATAACTGAGATCTCTGCTACATGTTTGTGCCAATGAATCATTTCCGAAAGTCTGCTTGATCCTTTGAAATTGAAATGATATTTGGCATAACTCATTCCATTCTGTTGGCTAGAATATTGGCAAAAGTTAATAAACAAGATGGGTCAATAATTACTGCTGGACCAGGAATTTGTATTAGCTATTCAGTCACTGATCACTGGCTCAGAGAATGATTCATGGACTCAGCTTGTAGAATGTAGCTTGTCAAATGCAAGTTTCAGCTTGAGAGAGAGACTTTCACTGAACTGTTTAAAGAAACCTGCAATGAAATCATTGGACCAGAAAGATGTTAATGTTTTGTAAGTCCTTCATTGTTGTAGTACTTCTCAGCTCTTCTTAGACAGTCGAGCAATTTCTTTTCCTTCCTAACTTTTTTATTTCTGATTCTGCAGTTAAACACACAATGTAGAACTTATTTTTCACAACTGTATCCAATGCTTCTTCCAAGGAATTCTTGCCAGTACACATGGCATTATGCCATTTTTAACTCGTAACAATCCAGTAAGTTAGGTTGTGAGATAGGGACACAATGGCACATAGGTGAGAACTGTCCGATGCTGAGCCTTCACAGCTGTGACCACCAAACCACTTGTAACCCACCAGCCACACAGGAGCTTTATGCCCTCTCCAATATATATGAGTGTATCTTTCAGAAGCCCAATCACACTCCTAATTTTTGCAGACCTTGGCAGGGAGCAACACCAAAAGGGTTATTGAGCCCCTGGTGGGCTACCACACTTGGCTGGTATACTGTGTTTGGCTTCAGTTCAGCAAAAAGTCAGGCCTTCTCCATACCATGGGGCGAGGAGCAAAGACACCAAGTGAGAGGACACTCCATAGGAACCGTGGTGGGATATAACCCTTTTGCAAATGACTGATTACATTTTAGAAACCTAGGGGAGAAGCTGTGGGATAAAATGCTGCATAGAACTTGAATTAGCAAGATTCTAAGACATATAAGCTATTGAATTGTAATGCAAACCTTAAGGGATTGTTTCATAATATTGCTGTTTACCTGAATGCCTGACTAAACAGGTGCTTGGGATGCCTTCCAACATTATAGTAACTATCAATCATATCTACAATAAATTCATCATATTTCCCCCCAATAAATGTGATGGGCGATATGCATGCTTATCACCATCGGAAGACTTGTTTGTTTCTTTGTGTGTGTGTGTAGGTGGATGATTATGAAAGTATCTAGGATTTCCCTTGCCTAAAAAGATATATTTGTAAAAGATGCTTAGTTTGGCGGAATCCAAGACCTCTCCATTAGTCAGTGGTGCATCTGTCAACAGAATGCTAATCTGTCAAATGGGGTTTCACTGTATATCATTGTAACCTGGAGACCCCCTGGGCAGAACAATGCTGTGCTGGCAGGTTTTACCTACTTACAACATCCAATGTGCAAATTATCACTATCTGTATATCTATATGATGATGTGAGATAAACTGCAGCTACCCTTTTGTTCCCTTTTGTTCAGGAGCTGAGAAAGTGCAGGTGACTGTAGTTAAGCAAAAAGGAGCAGAGATGCTAAAATTTGCTCTGCTATGGTTAATTTCAGTTGTTGGGAAACAATGAGGAAGGAGTGTTGTGAAATGTGCAGACATTAGATAGTTAAGTGTACCACAAAGAGATAAAATTAGAGAACCAAAGCCTATAGGAAGAGAAGATTTTAGATAATGGGTGGAAACTTTTGGCTCTTCAGATGTTGCTAAACTACAACTCTCATCATCCCTGGCCATTGACCATGCTTGCTGGGACTGATGGAAGCAACATCTGGAAGGTTAAATGTTTCCCACCTGTTTTAGGAAGACATGGATCTTGTTCTCCTGAGCAAGAACTGAGACAAACTTTGAAAGCATCATAAACTTACCATCAAAAAAATTATGCAATAACACTCAGCTTTTTATTGTGCCTCATTAGCTGACATGCAATGGCACGTAGTATTTGGTAAAGTCTGACAACCAGCAAGAGTAGAATTCAACATTTGACAATATCTAGTATACAGTAATCACCAGTATTTAATAATATTTACCAGTAGATCTGAAGTATTTAATAGTATCAGATCAATGACTTCAATGCATTTATCAATTTCACTCATATAAGCAATCAAGATCATTTTAACTTTGATGTCAAATTCTAATCTGAAATTCACTTGTCAAATTTTGAGGTCAGGTGTTGACCTTAATATCCAAAGTGCTCATTTTAAATGTCAGATTTTGAAATCTCATTTCAGAAAGTGATGACCCAAACTCATTCAATGAACTTTATGGATGGCTAGAGATTGGAACCCTGGCCTCTCCAAGATTCATTTCCCCCCACCCTTTACTGGTTAAGGTAAGATGGTTCTAAGAGAAATGGGAACTGTTGAAGGGCTGGTACATCACACTAGGAAGTAGCCCGCAGATGTGCAGAACTCAACCCTCATATGTTTCACTTGAGCAGGAACATCTCCATTTACCTAAGTTTTTTGCTTTAGGTGAAAATCATTAGGAATGTTTGAGTGGTCTGAGAAATAGTGTGATAGTATCAAGGTTCAGTCATCCAGCCCCATAGTAATCTCCTTCATATGGCTAGAATTGGCATCTAGCCCACTGATGATCACAAAAATGTGAGGACTAGCTCTATGCATGCATTCCTATATGTACTGAGCTGCTCCTGAGGGTTGGGAAGGAAATAGAAAGCAATACCTGCACTACCAATGACTTTCTTCCTCCTCCTCCTCCTCCTTCTGGGGCAACTCAGTGCAGGAATTCAGTATGTTCATCGGGAGTTCCTGTGGATCTCTGGATCAGGTTGGATGTCTTCAACTTGGAGTTCAGTAATTAAACTAGTCAATAACGACTTATAAGTACTTACCTCAGATTTTATTTTGACCCTGCCCTTTGAGGCTGTCAGACCACCTATGTAATACAACACAACGATTTCTCTCTGTATTGGGTAACATGCCACATTCTTTGAGGAGTTCCGTAAAGACAAAACTTGTATAAATTAAAACATGGAAGCGAGATCATTCTGCACAGAATACTTCAAAAACATAAAACGAGAAAGGCGACTGAATCAGCAAGGCATGTAGTTTGATTTCATTATATAAGGAGCTCTGTGGGAAGTAAAGGGAGACTATTCACTTTGGGCATATATATAAGTGTCTGATAAAGTGAGGCTTGAGAGAACATTTCAGAGAAAAGGGTCATTTTCTCATTTTGCACCAAAGCCACTTTGTACTGCTAAGAAAGTAGCTTACATTGACAAAGAGGTTTAGACTCTATTGCTGAGAGATTGGAGATTACTTTTTATAGCCAAATGAGAGAAAATGCATTAGACGTGACATATGCTGGAACTCATAGCCTGTTCTTCCTTGGGATGTGTCAGGAAGATACAGGCATCTAGGGCCTTCTTAACAAGATCTCACAAGATCTTAGACTGCTTGCAATATAATATTCCAGACCTGAAAGACACTATCTCCCAAGATCTCTTGAGAATGTCAAGTCTGATTATTCAGGCCCATTTTGTAAGATCCAGAACCTCAGGAGTTCTTAAGCTACATACAAACTCTCACAAGATATTGAAAGTCTCCACTTATATAAGGGCTGGGTAACCTGTGACCCTTGAGATGTTGCTGAACAACACCCATCATCCCTGACCATTGACTATGCTGGCTGCAGCTGGTGGGAATTGTATTAGGCTCCACTTTGGATGAGATGCACATCCTTGAAGGGCCAAGACCAAAATTATATCTTCTGTACCTGGATTTTAAAAAAAAAATATGGTTCACTGAGCTAAAATGGGAAGTGGGGCGTGAACAAAATATCTAAATGAACAAGACATGTCTGGACCAGAACAGAATGAAATCTAAGGACACAAGGCAAAACCTAGGCAGTTAATCTAACTCCTTTTTAGATGTGAGATGAGTTGTGGTCAACCACCTACAGACTTTTGAGTTCATTATTGCTCCTGTTGCTAACATGAGGTGAATTAGTTTGATCCTCATTGGAGCGCACCTACTAACCCACTGAAAGTTTTTTTCTTCCTGAAGAGAGGACAGATTTTATAGTGGTCCAGATAAGGCAAGAGATAAGCCAGAGACCCTCTGATAGCTGGTATTATTTCTGCATGGCCAAGCGACATAAGACAATGCTCCTCTCCATATGAAGACTTCAACATGGAGCAGCAGAGCAATGCTTTCAAAGTTCTCCTCCTCACCCACATTTCTCCATGGGAGAAAATGGGGAATATTCTGTCCTCTCTAGCTTGTAGGATGTGTCATGCATCCTATGCATACACTTCTGTGTTCATTATTAGTATTAGCTTTAATTCATCTAATTGTATCACGGGTGATGGAGAGGTTTATAAGTTATGTCTAGAATTTGCAGGAAGGGGATACTATATTAATCAGGGATTGAAGAGAGCCTGAGTGATAGCCACAGAAATTCAGTCAAAATTCAAAGAACAAATCATTGGTACCTTGACATTTATAGTCTATCATATTAGAATAGATTGCATTACAACAGATTATATTAGGATAGTTTAAGTGACCGCTCTCATTTCTATACACAATGCCACTTCTTTGACATCCAGAAATATAAAATACCTTCCAAAGCATGTTATGTGGAAAGTTGTTGTAATTAGAATTAATGTGATTATATGCAAAAATGCTGCACATAATTTGCTTTACTGCCTCAAACAAACTAGACTAAATTATTTGGCTTCACGTTCAATAAAATAGAATGGTTGAAGCATAAAACGGTTTCTAGAAATGATCCTGAACATTTTGCACTTTTCGACTTTATATATTGAACAATCAATTTAAGCTTTTGTTTTAGCATTTACAGTGCCAGTAATTAGATAGCTGACAAGTAACTAATTGTGACAAACATACATTGTATTTCTTTCATTAGTTTATATAACAGAAAAAAATCAATTGGATGAAGCAACTTTTAACTTAAAAGTTAAAAGCTATAGTATTCTGTTTATGATTATTTTGATCATACATTTTTCTTCAAGAATGCATTCTGCTGAGATCAAGCAATCATAAATCCAGTGCTTCAGCAGAAGCTTCCCTTATCTCAACAGGAAAACCATGAGCTGATTCACATAAGCATGACCATCAGTTGATGACTGAAACATCAAGTAATAATCTGTGTGTGTGAAGCAGACATTACAGATTAGCCACCACACATAGAAATTTCATCACAATTACAATGCTTTTCAAGGACAGGACAATTCACACATCCAACTGTGTGTCTTCAAATGCTGAGCAATAACAGTGGACCTACATAAATGAATGGTTGAAGGAATACACACAACCATAAAATTTCAATTCAGAGATGTTTTAAAATTTCCAGTGTGATTCTGAATTTCAAATATAATCACATTTCACATTTGAGAGAAACTTCTCAATTTCTCAAACTGGGAAGCTTTTCAATATTTGTTGATGATTTTCAAGGCAACAACATTACTGGAGATCAAATTCATTTATCAGCTTTAATATTTTTATACTTATTTTTTCTCTAAAACCAAATCCAGCCATATCAGTACTTGGGATTTTTTCAGGTTTTCCAGGTTTAAAAAATGAAACAGGAAAAAATATTTTGTGGCTTAAATGCTACGATTGTATTGGTGTTTTATTGTTGTAAACTGTCAGAAGACAGCATATATACACACAAATACCAGACAGCACTTTTTAGAACAGGGGGAGGGGATCCCTCCAGATGTTACTGAACTGCAACTCCCATCATTCCTGGCCATCGGCCATGCTTGCTGGGGCTGATGTGAGTTACAGTTCAGCAACATCTGGAGACACAAAGGTTCCTAAACCCTGTTTTTGAGGTAATCTCAACACCTTCAGTATTCACACCTATGGCGGATTTTTGATTCCTCCTGTTCCTCAAACCTTTCTTTAACTGGCCTTATAGAGGAGGCTGCTGAAATTTGAAAAGGCTACTATGTGTCCATAGCAGTGTTGGCTCCTCTATGCATGTATCAGAAAGTTGCATGAGAAAATACCTAAACCTTCTCCTCCTCCTTACCTACCTAATCATCACTTTTTCTTCCTCTCAGCTCAGCAAATAATTTTTAAATTCTTGGGCTTGTCTATGTCCAAACAGCGTGAACAAGAGACACAACCTTAGAAGCATTTTCTTTGTGAATGACAATGGAAACTGGCATTTATGGTGATGTCTCCACTTTGGGGTCAATGTGGGTGACTGTTTCCACCTCAACCCACCTGAATCTAAGTCACACCTTGCTACCTATATCTGTGATCTAGTGGAAGGGGCTATCATAAGTAGAGCAAAGATTAAAGAACACATGCACTTTGGCAAAGGAACTGCAAACAATGGATAATAAAAGTTCTCTTGATTCAGGCAGTGAAAGCAAGTGGAGGTGTCCTGGCAAGCCCTTCCCTTTCTAGCCTGTCATTTATAGGTCTCAGAACATATGTGAGTATGGCCTCTGGTTTCCAAAGAACAAAAAAGGATGACACAAGGTCCATGGAGCAGGAATAGCCCCCTTCAGACATTATTACCTGAAAACAGAACACAGCTAGATTGGGGCTATGATGTAAGTTAAGCCCTGCTTCTGATAGTCTTGTGGCTCCTTGGCCCCTTCACACATTTAGAATACACATCTGTAGCAGAGAGTCTCATATATCCATAGAGGGTTCTCACGAACATGAGGAGCGTCCACAGCAGGGCTGGGATCTGTTGGCCAGTGCCAGTTCAAAAGCATTCTGTTGACTTAACAGGTTGGTATCAGTCGAGTTTATTCTTTGTCTGCAAGCCGCTGCTTTTACTGTTCTGATTTTTCCTTTCTGAAAAAACTATTGATATTAATATTAATATTTTGAAAAGAATATTTTGAAAGTAAATGTTGATAAAGGAAATATCAATAAATTGAAGAAAATAGTGATGAAAATATCAATATTAAAATATCAAAATATAAACAGTTTCCAAAAATAGCCACGAACTATCACTACATAAAAATCTGATCCACAACAATAGCAAATAAGATTAATGGAAAATTCGGTACCCAATCAGAATTTGGGGGAATAATAGCGCATCGCTATTCTAGTGTTGCCAGGTCTCTGGATTTCACCCAGATACTCTGGGTTTTGAGGGTCCTCCTGGCTCTCCGGGTTAGCAATCCCTGGATTGCTGGCTGGCTGGGGATGCGACAATGGACTTATATCTCCCCTGCAGGAGAGATTTAGGCCTGTTGATGTGCCCCCTCCCCAGCTTCAGAGTCAGCTGCATTTGATTAGCAGGGTGAGGAGGAACTTCCTCCTGCCCCCCCCCAATTGAATGCAGCCGGCTCTGAGGCTGGGGTGTGTGACAACGGGCCCAAATCTCCGTTCCCCAGGGATATTTAGTCCTGCTGTCACACACACACATACACTGGCTTCAGAACCAGTTGTAACCCATCAGGGGTGAGAAGGAAGAAGTTCCTCCTCATCCACTCCTGATAGGATGCAGCTGGCTCTGAGGGCCCACCCTGTGACACTAGGGTTTGGGATGCTTCTGCCCTACTCCACAGATACATGAAACTACATAAGTATTGTTTCAGAGTATTGTTTTGAAAGTGTGAGTTAGATAGAATTGCATTAACATGCGAACTGAACCAAATTTCTTCCCCATCCTTAACAGGACTTCTGCTTAAGTATATTTGAGCAAAATATTAGCAGCTAAGCAGAAATTATGGGTTAAAAAAATAACAAACAAAAAGGAAATATAGGCTCAGGGTTTATTTCTTTCACTGACATGATTGCTGTGTGCAGATGTGCAAAATGAAGGCACAACACCACAGGCCTTGTTCTCGCTTACAGGGCTTTGGCACTGCAAAGAAACATTATGTGGGAGTGAATTACACTTTTGGAAGAACTCTGTGACAGTGAGATAAAGTATATTTGACATGCCTTTTATTTCTTTGGCAAAACTGTTACCTGCCATGAAATCCTTCCTAACAGGGCTGCAAAATGTGGGATAATTAGCTGTTATGTACATGACATCACAGCTGTAAATAACAGGAAGCTAAAATTAGGCTGAAAACTTATATTTAGGCTCCTGGCTGACGTTTTAGAACTGGTGGTGAGTCCCAAGTAGTTCCCACTGACCTCATTAACCTCTTTGGTACTTAATATAATTTCATGCTGAGGGCCACTAAAAGCTGCACTCACCACTCATGTGCAACCTCCGTTTGTGTAGCTAGACATTTTAAAATAAAATAAAATGTCTGTCTTCTAATATATGGTTGTCACCACTGGAATACAAATGTATAGACTAACAGAGTATCCTGGATGATTTAGTACTGAAATCCCCTCCCCTCTGTTATGTCTCAAATCCATTGCATACGGCTTCTAGGAGTTGCAAAATTAGTAGAGAGAGAGCATAATAGGTGGCTGGGAAACAATGTGCAGGAAGAGAAGACTTAATTCTCCCTTGTTCATTGCATCTCCCGCTTACTGGCAACTCCTTCATGACATACCAGACCTCCCCCCCTCCCCGTGATGCAGCAAAGGTTTGTGAGAATGTATGCTGTAGGGAAAGGTGAAACAGCTGGGGTAATGTAGCTGGGACAAGGGTTAAGTTCCCATCCAATGCTTCTCCATTGTAAATTGTGTCCTTCCTCACCACCTTGCAGCTCTTTAGGTCATGATACAGGTTCCCACTCACCTAGTTGTGCCCTAAGACAATTAGAGTACAATTTGCTTTCAATGAGTAGAGGGTGTATGAGGTGGGGGAACAATTCCCAATTAATGTAAGTTAGGGGTTCCTCTGCCTCTACTATGGAGATGGTTTTCTGTCACCAGGAATGAAAAACCTTGGTGGCAAGTGGCTATCTGAATGATGTTCTATAAGACCAACTCCCAACATAACATGCCACTGAAAATGTTTCAAAAGGTTGAGAGGGTTATATCCAAGGTGGGATGAGTAGAAGGGAGCTTGTGCAACTGATCTTTCTCTTTACTCCCCTTGCTGCTTCTCCCCAAAAAGATTCTCCAGAGGCTTAGGAGGCCTACCTGAACAGTGTGGGCTGTGTCATATGAAGCTACAGTGGGAGGAGGAATTGCCTGAAACTGGGCAGAAGTACCTCATGAAAGCTACAATTAATGGAAAAATAGTCCCACAGTGATTCACTTCTCACAGAGACAATACAGGGGGCGTTCAAATGATACATTCAAGAAGTGTACAGTCTGTGTATCTCTGTACACAAATATTTCATCTGCATACTCACAATCATTCACATGTAACATCAAATTACAATACTAGGGAATGTTCACATGTTATATTCAAGAAGTGTACAGTTTACACACCTGTGTACACAATAGTTGAGATGTACAAATCAACAGGTATATACTCTTTCACACAACCACTGATACATATGTGGACAGTTTGTACCTGTGTTCAATATAATGTGTGAACAAATCTACAGTTTCTTTGTATAATAGGGTTGCCAGGTCAAAAGCATCCCAAACCTGAGATTTCAGGGGTGGGACCTACTGTCATCACGGGCCAGGCCCTAGTGATGGCAAGGGAACATTTAATGTAGTCTACTTGCTTCTGGCCAAAAAGGGTTTAAGTGCCCTCAGGCCAGACCAATCACCAGAAGGCCATTGTAGGAAGAAGGGAGTCTAGTGATGTGGACATGTTAGATAGGAGCACTTAGGAATAAAGATGGATACCCCTGAAGGCTGCAACTCTAAACACCTTTACTAAGGGACTAAGCCCCATAGAACTCAATAGGACTTACCTCTGAGTAGATATTGTTAGGATTGTGCTGTTGGTAAGGCTTGTCTCGAGATCCTCTGCAAAGATATCCATATCCAAGTAATGTTGGCAACCCCCTTCCTGGAATGCCCTGCCCCTACCTTTTAACATGGCTGCTCCAAACTTCTTTACAGACTTGACCCTTCATTTCAGAAAGAGGTTTGAGAAATGAGTAGGAGTAAGAAGATTCTCTACCCTTTTCTGCCTACCCTCTGGGCTGCTATAAACTCACTTTGGCAGTCAACCCAATTCCAGTGAGTAATAATTGACAGATAGAAAACATACATGGTTTGATCTACCTTCACAGGCAGTAACTTACTAACAAGAGCAATTGCAGCCACACTTTCCAGTATGTGAATTCTCTTTTACCACTATTGTGTAAGAAACAAACTGTCATGCAACCAACAAGGTCCATCATCAGTTGGTTTAAGGGGGTTGGGCTAAGCACATGGAACCACTGTTGTTGCTTCTATGGATAAAAGGGAATGAGGTTAAGGTAAATGAAATGCAAACAGAAAAAAGAAAAACAAAAGACAGCAATGATTTCCTCCATGCAATAACATAACAACCACAGCAAGATTCCTATAAGACAGAAACTCAGCATCCCACAACCAGTCAGGATTCCTAACCGAAAACCAAAACTAAAAAAATCCTGGCAGCCAGTCAACCAAGGTCACAGAAATCCCCATGCAGCACAACCTGACCCGGGACCTTCAGTTAGTGCAGAATGTTGTAGCCTGATTGATGACATGAGTGTGACCCTGCATTGCAGGTTTACTCCCAGAAAAGTGAGTATAGAATTAAAGCTTCATATTGGGAAGGTTTTCAAAACAGACTATGACAGACACATAAACTGCCTTCTTCAACAGCCCATGAAAAGGTAAACTTGTTTGACTCCTCATAATTAGAAAAGTATAACACATTATAATGGCATTATAAGCTACTTATACACCTTTTTAAAAAATTCTGTTCAAAAATTATTTGAAAGGTAAAATGTATAATATGCTATTTGTGCAAGTAATTAAAAAAATCCTGCATGCACACTTTTATTATAATTATAACTGAAATTGCTTACAGTGCATGCCTATTAAGATCCTGCTGTGAACTTTGTTCTAGAACTCCTGCACACACAGAGAAAGGGACTTTTGCTATGGCTGAAAACTACAAACTTACTCAATTTATGAGATTTTCATACAAGCAGAAAAAGACAACAGTTTCCTGAACTTGCAATGGTTTCTAGCTATTGCATGGAGGTCAACAAGTCCCCTGTCAACCACAATCCTGACTTCACTTATTGGCTACAAACCTGAAAGGGTAGGGTTAGAATAGTCAGCTACAAGCTCATTTAACAAAAGTTGTGGTGGTAGGATGGCTGATGTTTTGGCATATATCTCTTGAAGGAGACCACCTAGAAGCTTAGTTTTATTTAAAAAATGAAAGCTGAAAGTCCAGAGATTGGGGCAACTCACCCAGAGAGCCAGAGATGACCCCAGAAATCTAGAGTTTCCAGGCAAAAACCAGAGACCTGGCAACACTATTGTATAATTATGTATATTCATTACATAAAAATAATATGATTACATAAAGCTGGTTCTCTCCTGTAGGCCCCATCTGCACTATACATTTATAGCAGTATTACACAACTTTAAACAGTCATTACTTTCTCCAAAGAATCTTGGGAACTGGGTGTGCTGAGAGTTGTTGGGAACCCCCATTTTCCCCTCTCAGAGCTTCAATCTCAGAGGTCTCTGAGATGGCTGAACCACTCTGAGCATTGTACCTCTGTGAAGAGAATATGGGTCTCCTTTCAGCACCCTTAACAACCTACAGTTCCCAGGATCCTCTGGGGGAAGCCATGACTGTTTAAAGTACTATAATACTGCTTTAAATGTATAGTGCAGATGGGGCCATATTTAGCAATATCATACACACACAAACACACAGGGTTCTTCCCTTGTGCGCTTTGTACACCAACCCCTCGCTTTCTCCTATGCCAAGGCACCTTCCCCCTCTTCTTCCTCCTGGCTGCCAAGACCCCTCCCCCTTCTCCCAGGTCACCAAGGCCCTTCCCAGGCCATCAAGACACCTCCCCTTCCTCAGGTCACCAAGCCTCCTCCCTCTCCCAGATCACCAAGTCACCTTCCCCCTCCCCTTCCTCCAGGTCACCTTCCCCTTTCCTCAGGTTGCCCAGTCTCCCCCCCCATGGGTCACCAAGCATTCATGCTGCAGTTCACTCCAGCCAGTCGCCTTCCTGCCCACTCGTGTGAATGGTTCAGCCATTGCCACTGCCGCCGTATGCCTGCACTGAAGTTTTCACGGAGAGTGTGATACTTACAAAAATATTAGATATTGATTGATTGATTTAATTTGTATCCCGCCCTTCCTCCCAGCAGGAGCCGAAAGGGGCAAACAAAGTGCTAAAAACACTTTAAAACATCATAAAAAACAGATGTTAATATACATTAAAACAAAACAGCGTTAAAAACATTTTAAAAAGAACAACTTTTAAAAAGGGTTAAAAACATTATTAAAAACCATATTAAGCAATTCTAACACAGATGCAGACTGGGATAGGTCTCAACCTAACGGCTTGTTGAAAGAGGAAAGTCTTCAAAAGGCGCCGAAAAGATAGCAGAGATGGTGCCTGTCTAATATTCAAAGGGAGGAAATTCCACAGGGTAGGTGCTGCCACACTAAAGGTCCGTTTCCTATATTGTGCAGAACGAACCTCCTGATAAGATGGTATCTGCAGGAGGCCCTCACCTGCAGAGCGCAGTGATCGACAGGGTATATAAGGGGTAAGACGGTCTTTCATGTATCCTGGTCCCAAGCTGTATAGGGCTTTGCACACCAAAACTAGAACCTTGAACTTGGCCCGGTAGCAAATGGGCACCCAGTGAAATTCTTTCAGCAGTGGGGTGACATGTTGGCAATACTCTGCCCCAGTGAGCAGTCTCGCCGTGGCATTTTGCACCAGCTGCAGCTTCCGGACCAACTTCAAGGGCAGCCCCACATACAGCACATTACAATAATCCAGCCTGGAGGTTACCAATGCATGGACAACAGTGGTCAGGCTATCCCGGTCCAGAAACGGCCACAGCTGTCTCACCAGCTGAAGCTGGTAAAAGGTACTCCTAGCCACTGAGGTCACTTGGGCCTCTAGCGACAAAGATGGATCCGGTAGCACCCCCAGGCTACAGACCTGCTCTTTCAGAGGGAGTACAACCCCGTCCAAAGCAGGCAACTGACCAATTATCCGAACTCGGGAACCACTAACCCACAGGGCCTCTGTCTTGCTAGGATTCAGACTCAGTTTATTGGCCCTCATCCAGCCCACTGAGTCCAGGCAGCGGTCCAGGGGTTGCACGGCCTCTCCCGATTCAGATGTTACAGAGAAATAGAGCTGGGTATCATCAACATATTGCTGACACCTCACCCCAAATCTCCTGATAACTGCTCCCAAGGGCTTCATATAGATGTTAAACAGCAGATGATAGATAGATAGATAGATAGATAGATAGATAGATAGATAGATAGATAGATAGATAGATAGATAGATAGATAGATAGATAGATAGATAGATAGATAGATAGATAGATAGATAGATAGATAATAAAACCAGTCCCACGTCAATCCACAAAGTATCACCCAGGGTTGGCATGCAAAATCAGTATGTATAGGGTAAAAGCAAATGAAACTCATATATGAACTCAGCCACTCAAAAATCACAAATGATCATCATCTTGCCCTGTGGTTGCTGACAAATCATGATACAGCACAGGTCCTATCTGAATAGCCCATGAACTGACTGAGGACTAGAGAATGACAAAAATTGGAAGCAGAGTTTGGGAGGCGATGTAACTCAATGGTAGGGTATCTTTAAAATATGCAGAAGGTCCCTAGTTTAATTCTTTCCATATTGGATTTTTAAAATTCAAATAGTGGAACTGCAGAGGACTCTCTGCCTGAAACCTTCAAGAGCTACTGCCATTCAGTAGTCAGTACTGGGCTTGATGGACCAATGGTCTGACCCAGAATAAGGCACCATCACATTTTATATCAGAGTTTGTGAAGCACTGTATAGATCCTGAAGATATCTTTTATGTGATAACAACAGCTAACATGTGATCACTTAATTGTTGGAAAGGCTTATCCACCATGGATATTAAAAAATGTCTAGTTGCCATTATAGATATGTAAAGTACATGCTCTGGTTCAATCCATGGCATTTTTAGTTAAAGGATTCAGGAGACAGCTGTATTGGCCTTGTAGAGTTATTGTAAGTCAGAATAGAAAACGGTGTGATAACAGATCAATGTTCTGCTCTTCAGAGCAAAGCTCTGTCAACACTTGCCAATAGAAGGAGAATTATGCTGCAATCCCCTATCAGCATACTGACCTGAAGTAAGTCCCACTGAAGTCAGGGGGACTTACTTCTGAGTACACATGGATATGACTGGGCTGTCAGTTTCTAATAAACTGAGATGTGCTAATTTCCATTTGAATAGGTCATTTGAATTTGCAGTTGTGTGTGTTTATGAATTTCTGTCCAGGCAAAATGCATGAAATGGCTGCATAACATCTGGAATACACGAGCTATACTGATATAGTTGCCGACTGGAGGACCGTTCTTTGGCCTTGCATCGCTGACGCCGTCGCTTCCCCGCTTGCGTGTGGGTGTGGCCGTTGCTGTGGCCGCCGCTGCGGACTGTGCGGCTGCCTGGGTGCTGTCGTTTGTGGCCTTGTCATCGCCACGGTGCTGCTGCTTGCCTGCTTGTATGCTGGTCCTGCCATTGTTGGGGTGCCTGGGCGCGGTGCTGCTTGTGTGGTTGTGGTGCCGTCTGCTGCTGCTATTGAAGTGTTCTGCTATGCTGCTTGTTGGTTGAAGAGGATTAATTTTAATGTTGGCTGTCGTTCTGTGTGTATTGTGTGTGTGGATTAGTGTGGTGTGAATGTTTTGTACGATTGTTTTGTGTATGTGTATTCGTGTATTTTTACTATGTGCCTGGGAGCAAGGATTACATCCTTCGTGGGGGGACTTTTGGGGGCCCCAATTAACGTAGTGACGGGTAATGGGAGGTATGGTGTTAGGAGGAGAACTGGCCAGGTAAGGGGAACTCATCCCAGACAAGTTGTGTCTGTGTCTTGTTCCGGTTCTCCTCTTACCCACAGGATTGCTGGTTGTCCTATCAGCCAGCTCTCGGATCTCCAAGTGCTGCTCTTGAATGCCAGGTCGGTATATAATAAAACCTCCCTCGTCCATGATTTAATTCTGGACGAGGGTGCCGACCTGGCGTGTATAACCGAGACCTGGGTGGGTGATCAGGGAGGAGTTGCTCTTTCCCAGCTTTGCCCACCTGGGTATGCGGTTCAGCACTGTGGTAGATCTGAGGGCCGTGGAGGGGGAGTTGCTGTGGTCTATAGGAGTACTTTTCCTCTCACTAAGCATCCTGTCCAGGTGGCGACTGGTCTAGAGTGTCTCCACCTTGTATTGTGCCAGGGAGACAGACTAGGAATACTGTTGGTGTACCGTCCACCTTGCTGCCCAACAGCTTCCTTAGCTGAGCTGACGGAGATAGTCTCGGAGGTACTATTGAGATCCCCTAGACTTTTGGTACTGGGGGATTTCAATGTCCATGCCGAGGCTGTCTTATCTGGTGCAGCTCAGGACTTCATTGCCTCCATGACAACAATGGGGCTGTCTCAATTTTCTACTGGCCCAACGCATGTGTCGGGACATACTCTTGATTTGATCTTCGCCACTGGTCACGAAGATGGTGATCTGGAGGTGGGATGTTTTTCATCTACCCCATTGTCATGGACAGATCACCGCTTGTTGAGATTTAGGCTTACAGTAGCTCTTCCCCTCTGCAAAGGTGGAGGACCTATTAGGTTGGTCTGCTCCCGCAGTCTGATGGATCCTCTTAGTTTTCAGAGGGCTCTGGGAGATTTTCTGGCTGATAAGACGTGCTCCTGTCGAGGCCCTGGTCGCACTGTGGAATACGGAGATGACTCGGGCTGTTGACACGATCGCTCCTGCGCGCCCCCTCCAATGTAGAGCTCATACAGCTCCGTGGTATTCCCCGGAGCTGAGAGTGATGAAGCAAGAGAGGAGGAGGCTGGAGTGCAGATGGAGGTGAACTCCCAACGATTGTAACCATGCTTTGGTAAGTGCCACCAATAAGTTGTATATGAAAGCGGTAAGGACAGCGAAAAAACTTTACTTCGCTGCCTCTATTAGGCCATCTTTATGCTGCCCAGCGGAGCTTTTTAAAATTGTGGGGGGGCTTTTACATTCTGGCTCGCCCAATACTATAGAAACATCTGAAGCCCGCTGCAACGAAATTGCTGGGCACTTTCAAAGCAAGATTGCTTGCATTCGTAGGGACTTAGACTCTGATGTTGTGACAGATGAATCCAGTGAATTGTCCAGAGCATGGCCTTGTTCTTTATTATTGGATGAGTTTCAGTTGGTGCAGCTCGAGGAAGTGGACAAGGTGCTTAGAATGGTCCGGGCAACCACGTCTGTTCTGGACCCTTGCCCATCTTGGCTAGTGAAAGCTAGCAGGGCTGGAACCACCGGCTGGGCCAGGGAAGTGGTTAATGCCTCCTTGAGAGAGGGAGTAGTCCCAAGTAGCCTCAAGGAAGCAATAGTGAGACCTCTATTAAAGAAACCTTCCCTGGACCCGGATAATTTGAACAACTACAGACCGGTGGCGAATGTCCCCATTTTGGGCAAGGTTTTGGAGCGGGTGGTTGCTAGCCAACTCCAGGTGCTCTTGGATGAAACCGATTATCTGGATCCGTTTCAATCCGGTTTTAGGCCCGGTTTTGGCACTGAAACAGCCTTGGTCGCCCTGTATGATGACCTTTGTCGGGAGAGGGACAGGGGGAGTGTGACTTTGTTGATTCTCCTTGATCTCTCAGTGGCATTTGATACCATCGACCATGGTATCCTTCTGGGGAGACTCGCGGAGTTGGGAGTTGGGGGTACTGCTTGGCAGTGGTTCCGCTCCTACTTCGCTGATTGTCGCCAGAAGGTAGTGCTTGGGGAACATTGCTCGACACCCTGGACTCTCCATTGTGGAGTCCCTCAGGGATCGGTTTTGTCCCCCATGCTTTTTAACATTTACATGCAGCCTCTGGGTGCGGTCATCAGGAGTTTTGGAGTGTGTTGTCATCAGTATGCTGATGACACGCAACTCTATTTCTCCTTTTCATCTTCTTCAGGTGAGTCTGTTGATGTGCTGAACCGTTGCCTGACCGCGATAATGGACTGGATGAGAGCTAATAAACTGAGCCTCAATCCAGACAAGACTGAGACACTGTTGGTGAACGCCTTCCCCGCTCAGATGGTGGATGTGTATCCTGTTCTGGATGGGGTTACACTCCCCCTGAAAGAACAGGTCCGTAGTCTGGGGGTTCTTTTTGACCCTTCCTTGTCTCTTGAGGCTCAAGTGGCCTCGGTGGCACGGAATGCGTTTTACCATCTCCATTTGGTAGCCCAACTACGCCCCTATCTGGACGGCGACAACCTTGCCTCAGTTGTCCATGCTCTGGTAACTTCGAGATTGGATTACTGTAATGCACTCTACATTTGGCTGCCCTTGAAGACAGTTCGGAAGCTTCAGCTAGTGCAGAATGCGGCAGCTAGATTATTGACGAGGACCAGTCGGTCTTCGCATATAACACCTGTTCTGGCTCGCCTGCACTGGCTACCTATTTGCTTCCGGGCGAGATTCAAGGTGTTGGTTATGACCTATAAAGCCTTACATGGTGTGGGACCGCAATACCTGGTGGAACGCCTCTCCCACTATGAACCTACCCGTTCGCTTTGTTCATCATCGAAGGCCCTCCTCCAGGTACCAACTCATTGTGAAGCCCGGAGGGTGGTTACTAGATCTAGGGCCTTTTCCGTGGTGGCCCCCGAGTTGTGGAATAGCCTCCCCGAAGAGGTACGCCTGGCACCTACACTATTATCTTTTCGGCACCAGGTAAAGACCTTTTTATGCTCCCAGGCATTTTAATCACTCTAATCTTTTTAGCTTTTTAATCTTGTATACTAAGTCTTTATTTTTATTTTCTGTTTAACTGTATTTGTTTTTATGTCATACATGTTTTTGTGATTTTATTATTGCCATGTATGTATTTTACCCTATGCTGTTTACCGCCCTGAGAGCTATTTGCTAAGGGTGGTATATAAATGTAACCAAATAAATAAATAAATAAATGTCCTAGAAGACAACTGGGGGTTAGGATTAGGTGAATAAAGACATTGTGCCTGGGTCCAGCTTTTGGAGGGATGCTGGGAAGGCTGACCTCAGGGGGAGACCACAAGTGCCCACTGCAACGCAGGCCTCTCTGTTATAGTACTGCTGCAACCTCTAGTCTGTGTCTATTTCCTCCCCTCGTGCTTGAGTGAGTCCACTTTGGAGTCACATCCAAGCAGAGCTGAAGGCTGCAAGAGTGACACTGCCACTGCAGGGAGCCCAAGCAGTGGTGCATGCTGGAGGGCAGGGCAGGCAATGCATCAGTCCCAGTAAACCCTGCTGGAGCATGTGGACCCTGACAGATTTGTCAGTATGGAGGGTGCTGTCGCCACACCTGGCAGACAGTCTTGTTTATGTGTGGACCACTAGAATATGTTGCACTTTAAGGTCCATATACATTTTAATTCAAATATACTGGAGATCTCTGCCAAAATACCTGTCACGCTATCAAACTGAAATATGTTTTGGCTGTGGATAATAAAATGAATAGAGGACACAGCTCTGTAATAGTAAAACTTCATTGATTTTGTTTTTTAATTCTAAGCAAGACCACAATGGAAATCAATACATATATATGACGTTACAGCATTTTCATGTATAACAGTTGACATAATACATCTATTCTGTTTCGTGTCAGCAATTTAATAAGTAACTGCAAAGATTTTAGCAACTCAAACAGCAAAGCATTAAGGGCCATTGAGCTACATTAGCATGGATGAAACAGAAATGCAAGAAGAAAATGTGGATTTGGTTGAGCACATTGCTTGTGAGCTCACTTTTGTTTGGTACTGCCTGGGAAGAAATGTATAGGGTAAATGTTTTACATATTCAGAAGATTTTCTTCATCATGTAACAAGTTCGGAAGATTCTTCAACCTGAAAGGCCCAGCATTTTGGAGCCTCATTTGAAGAACACAATTTTCTTCTGCTTGTGAAGAAGGTACAAACAATCCCTCATGAATATACATTGGCTGATATAACGCTGAACCAATGATCCTGGATGAGCTTTAGAGTCAGGTGCTTCCTCCTCTCCTTCTACACCCATGAGGAGTATTTACTCCCCATTTTAAACTAACCACAGGAACTATGGCTGGTTTTAACTATGGTTTAAGAAGGCAAGCCAAGATTGTTAACCAGGGTTTGAAGTTGTCTTGCTTGAGCAAACTACAGTTAAAACAACAAATGGTAGTTAGTTTAAAATGGAAAGCAGTGCTTCCCATCTCCTCCATTTGCCTGGAGGAGGAGAGATGAGGGAGAAGAGCTTACAAGCCCAAGGTATGCTCAGGAGCATTCATCTAGCACTAAGCAGTGGTTTATAGTTATGTCCAAGGTGAAGGGACAGTGATTAATTGAACTCCCCTGTGTTGTACCAAAGATGGGAGTAAAAATTGATTTGACTGGTTTTATTGGACCAAGTTACCTTCCAAGTCTGAATGCATTGTGGACTTTTTGGTTTGTAAATATTGTTTTAAAGACTGGTCATGATGTGTTTGTGTTTTCATTTCTTTGATAGGTTTTATTTTGTATATTTGTATATGGATATTATATTAGCAAAAAGACTGAGCATGTGTACACAACTGGATCGACCTTTTGTAAATATAGATTTATCATGTATTTCATTTTGTACCTCACCCTTCTTCAAGGACCTCAGTGCAACATACATGGTGTTATTTATCAAGATAACTTATATCTCACCTAAAACAACACTCATGGCAGCCAACATGAGTTTAAAAATACAATGAAATGTTTAAAACAATTTAAAACTGGAATAGAGGAAGAATGACAGATAGCTAAAACATCATACTATCAAGGCAAATTGAAAAAATTGACTAAACAAATTCATCTTCCCTAGGCAGCAGAAGCTAAAAGGAGAAAGGATCAGACAAATTAGCAAACTAGCTAAATGTGGGCTGCATGGAACAACTATCAGGAGGATCCTCAGTTAGCTACAGAATCGTATTCAAAGAGTGCTTATCAATGGTTCGTTCTCAAACTGGGGGGAGGTAATGAGCAGGGTGCCACAGGGCTTGGTCCTGGGTCCAGTACTCTTCAACATTTTTGTTAATGATTTAAATTAGGAGGTGCAGGGAATGCTTATCAAATTTGCAGATGACACAAAATTGGGAAGGATAGCTAATACACTGAAAGACAGAAACAATATTCAGTGATATTAATAGGTGGCTGGAGCACTGGGCTGAAAAAAAACCAAAATGAAATTTAACAGGGATAAGTGCAAAGTTTTACACATAGCAAAAAAGAAACCAACTGCATGGTTATAAGATGGGGAATACGTGGTTCAGTAATACTACAAGTGAGAAGGATCTTGGAATTGTCATTGATCACAAGCTGAATATGAGCCAACAGTGCAATGTAGCTGCAAAAAGGCAAATACTATTTTAGGTGGCATTAACAGATGTATAGTTTCCAGATCATGTGAAATACTAGTTTTTCTCTGTTTGGGACTGGTTAGGCCTATTTGGGACTGGTTAGGCCTCATCTTCAGTAGTGTGTTCAGTTCTGGACACCACACTTTAAGAGGGATGCACACAGACTGGAACAGTTTCAGAGGAGGGCAACAAGGATGATCAGGGGACTGGAAACAAGCCCTTTGAGAAGAGTCTGAAAGAACTGGACATGTGTAGCCTTGAGAAGAGAAGACTGAGGGGAGATATGATAGCACTCTTCAAGTACTTGAAAGCTTGTCACACAGAGGAGGGTCAGGATCTCTTCTTGATCATCCCAGAGTGCAGGACATGGAATAATGGGCTCAACTTACAGGAAGCCAGATTTCGACTGAACATCAGGAAAAAATTCCTAACTGTTAAGAGTGGTACGACAATGGAACCAATTACCTACGGAGGTGGGGGGCTCTCCAACACTGGAGGCATTCAAGAGACAGCTGGACAGGCACCTGTCAGGTATGCCTTAAGTTAGATTCCTGCATTGAGCAGGGGGTTGGCTTTGATGGCCTTATAGGCCCTTCCAACTCTACTATTCTATGATTCTACAAAACTGCCTATTAGAGAGAATTCTACAAATAGAATGTGGCCACAGAGAAAAACCTCTCCCACTAATCAACTGAACATCAGCCCATGTTGGGATCCAGAAATGGGATTCTCCATCAGATCTTACTGTTCAGTCAGGATGACATGGGAGAGGACAGTCTCTTAGGTACCCTGAACCCAAACCGTTTAGGGCTTTATAGATAATAACCAGCAAATTGAATTGTGCCTAGAAGCAAATTGGCAACCCAGTACAATTGTCCCAACATGGGCATTATGTGCTTATACAACAGTGCTCTGATAAGCATCCTTGCTGCTGCATTCTGGATCACTCATAGCTTCCAGAGAAAATTCAGAGATAGCCCCACGTAGAACTCATTAGAAGAATCCAATCTTGATGTAATTGGTGTGTGTCACCAGGGCTAGGCTCAACTTCCCCAGAAATGGGGGTAGTTGGTGCCACAGTCCAAACTCATCCAAAGCTGCCATCCTGGGCTCCATCTGGGAGGAAAGGTGGGATATAAATTTAATA
This sequence comes from Rhineura floridana, assembly GCF_030035675.1. Taxonomy (NCBI): domain Eukaryota; kingdom Metazoa; phylum Chordata; class Lepidosauria; order Squamata; family Rhineuridae; genus Rhineura; species Rhineura floridana. The sequence goes on from NC_084484.1 coordinate 33,812,689, forward strand.
AATAAATAATAAAAGCATCCCTGGCTATGGCTGCTGTCTGATCCCCCAAAAGTTATCCCTTTTTATTATTATAACCCCCTTGTGTCATAGGTTAAGCTGAGAAAGCAACTTGCCCAAGGCTGCCTCCTTGAGCATTGTGGCTGAAGAGGTATTTTATCCCATGTCTGCCCAATCAAAATCCAACACTCTAGCCAAGTCAACAATTACAGTGGAAGAAGCAGATATGTGCCCATTCCCTTTCTCCTTCTAATGTGAGGAATAATGCACACTTGAGCTCTGTATACTCACTGGGGATATAGATGGCCTCTGAACTGGCTCACTGGTGTTTGCCTAAGTGAGATTGTTGTGCTGAGACAACTGGCATGCCCCTAGAGAAGTGACAGCATGTTCTGGCAATTGTGTACTGATGCATTTTTACTTTGGCATATTGCATTCCCTTGGGTAAAAAGTAGCTATGAGAAATGACATTAAAAAAGGACCTTATCTATCTTGCAGAAAAGACCCAAATGTGTAAGCAGTGATCAGGGAAGTACTACAGAGAATTAATAGCAAGAAATCCCCTCTGTTAAGCCAGCTATTTTCAGCCTGTCATTTAATAAATGTTTACATTCTACAGTTTGAGGCCAATGATGTCTGAAATTTAATTTAAGTCCATCGAAAACATTCTGCCTGTTTGGGTGCCAGTCCTCCACTTTAATTACTGTGGAAAGAGATATCCAGATTGTACATTTAAGTAGTGTTTTCCTTGATTCACCTTGTCTGCTTGGTCAAACGGTATTATTACATAGTGTCCAAAGGAGGTTTTTAGGGCAACATGGAAACCTCTGTGTAATAATAACAGCTTCATCCATTTTAAATTACAAAGTATATTTTTACACAAAGACATTGATGACAGTGCTCTTTTCCAGATCCCCTTGAAGAACACTTGTTCAGGACTTTTTTTTTTCTTTTGGACTATTTAAAATGGAAAGGTAAAGCTGCAATACATGGTAGGCATTGGGGAGGCTCTCTCATAAGAGCAAATGGGATAGTACTCCATCAGCCTAGAATCCCAGAACCCTCAGAGCTTGAGCCACCTCTTTCTTTGTCCTTTCCCTGTGTCTTCTAAGAGGGTTGCCAGGCTCAGGGCCTGAGAATGATTTTGTATCTTTAAGAGAAGAGAAAATTCAGCCAAGTGCAGGTGTTCTTGCAGCACTGTAATGGGAAAAACCACAAGGTGAAATTATCCCTTCCCCCTGCACAGCTTTTAAAGATACAGAAGACCTCTTGGTTGCCGGGCCCAGCCTCCAAGAGTTCTTCTATATCTTTAAATGTTGTGCAGGGGGAAGGGAGAATTCCACCTTGTGGCTTTTCCCATTACAGTGTTGCAAGAACACCTGCACTTGGCTGACTTTCTCTTCTCCTAAAGATACAGGATCAGGCCCTGAACCTGACAACCCTAGCGGTCTTTGATATTGCCCTGACAAGGTTGCATGTTGTGAAATAGATAGATAGATACTTTTATTTGCGGTCAAAGACCCGTCCTATGTTGTGAAATAGGCTTTTGCGGGTGTTCGCCCCCCCTTTAGCTGGTTGACACTCTGTTGGTCTGAAATTACTGGTCTCTAGTCTGACAACTTTCCCTGCCATGAAATGTCAAGTTTTGCATCTGATCTGTGGCTGCTGAAAACGTAGTTAATATTTATTTCAATGCCTGGAGTAGGCTCCCAGATTTTGTTGAATAGCTGCATTCTGTTAGATATCGGCCTCTCCTGCAGCTGTTAAAGGCACAGGTGCTCTGTGCAGAGAAAAGATGACAGTGGTATTTGTCTCCTACAAACGTACAACCTGGCATCCTTCTAGGCCAAATGGTGGCAGCAGGATTGCCCAGTGGTTTTGCTCCTGAGAGTCCAGGAGTAACCTGAGAAAAGACAGCCAACAAAGGCTGCACTTCTATGCATTTAGTAATAAGTCTATTTCCAAGTATAGATACATAAGCTCATGCTGCTTTCCTCACCACTGATGCAGCCATGTCAAGAAGATCTTCACTTGTTAAATTTAAGTTCTGCTATGTTCAATGGGGCTTTCTATCATGTGAGTGTGCATAGGATTGCAGCCTTGCAGGGCTCTGCCTACCATTAGCTGTTGTTATCTCTGGCTCTAGCTACTGTTAGCTGCCCTGCACTCTGCCCTACCCATCCCAATGGGCACCAACCTCCTCTGACATGGGATATATGATGTATCTTCGTGGAATGGGGCATAGCCTGGAGGCTCTCCTGAACTCGTCATTGTTTCTAAAGCTTTAGGTTGTGGCCATGGCCTGGAATGCCTATTCTCAATAACATTTGATACATCAAACATGTCCCATCCTACAGACTTGGATCATCCATGCTACTGCAGTGTAGTCTATAGCATTGTAGTCAACTGTTGCCATGTAGTCTACTTGGGACTGTGCTTGAAGATGGTGCAGAAGCTTCAGCGAGTGAAGAATGCTGTAGCCCAACCTTTGCCAACCTGGTGCCCTCCTGATGTTTTGGACTGCAACTCCTATAAGCCCCAGTCAGTTGTGCTGGAGTAGAGAGGGGAAGCACATTTAACCAGTGTGGTTTCTGGCCTGGTTAAAGATCCTGGTTTTAATCTTTAAAGACCTTCACAGCTTGGACTCAATATACTATTAAGCACACACATATACACACAGAGACACCTCTTCTCAGTGGTGAAAAGTTCTGGGTAGTACTATAGGGTATACTTTTAATTAGATGAGAGAACAGTGGAGGCTTATGGTGGCTTTGCAATATATGCCTTGTTTATAAATATTACTGCTGTACCAAAAACTGTCCTACAATTTCTTGAATGTGCCCTCCCGAAACAGGCTCTCCCCTCCTCATTCTCCAGGTGCTTTAGAATTTCACTGGATGGGGGGGGGGTTGAGCTTACCTTATCATTGTGAGGTGGCCAAGGATAGTGTTTGTATATGTATGTTTATTATTTATTACATTATTACATTCATATCCTGTGTGTTTCTTCCAAGGAGTTCGAAGTGACTTACATGGCTCTACCCTGCCCCATTTTATCCTCACTACCCTGTGAGGTGGCTTAGGTTGAAAGATGGTGACTGGCCCAAGTTTACCCAGTGAGCTTCATAGCTGAGTGGGGATTTGAAGCCTGGTCTCCCAGGTCTTAGTCCAATATTCTTAACCACCACACCATCCTGGCTGTCCATGTTATGTGCATTAAACATTTTGACAGTGATCTGCAGCCTTCCTGGCTGCCTGGGCTTCTTAAATTTGAAAAGACTCATGTAAGGAGTTACTTCATGACATCATTCCCTGGGCTTTAATTGAAACAGGGAGGCTGCAGAGAGCAGGCAATCCAAGTGTGGATTTGTGGAATATAAAAAAGGACACTCACAAATACCCTTCAGTCACCTAAAAAAAAAAAAATAAAGATGACAAAAGCCCACCAAATATTTTTTTTTATGTTTTTAAAATGCAATTTCTTTTCTCATTACCTGACAGAAAATCATTTTTAAAATGTGGGTGAAACTTTCAGCACAGCAATAATAAATATACAAGCAATCTGAAACCCCAGAGAGCTTCTGCCAATGAGTGGTCTGATTCAGGGGCCCTCCAGGTGTCTTTTTATCAGGGTGGTTATATACAATCCCACTTTCAATACTGTTTGCACCTATAAAAGTTGGGGGCGATCATACTGCTTCGTTTACAATCTGTGCATGTCCTGTAACTTTCTGCTAAAAATTTTATAGTGCAATTTTATTGGCAACTTTTTATACCACAAATGTTGCAGCATTGTTGTTGTCTTGTCCCGTTTTTGTTGCAGTATAGTGCAAGAATGCTCCTCCAAATGGCAACAATGTGGTAAAATTGGAGGAACATCACAGAACAATTAATAAAGCAGAATGATGGGTGGACAGTCCAGTATAAATTCACCACTAATGCACCATTAGTGTATCAATGACATGTTGCAGAATACATGTGCACATGTGCACGTGCAGACACACACACACACTGAGGGGCCCTCAGGATAAGGCAGCTTCCTGTGTACATGTTGGTCCCCAGATATGATTGAATTACAAACCCCATCATCCACAGATGGCATGGTCTGTGGTCAAGGCTGATGAGAGTTATAGTCCAGCACATCAGGGGGCTCAAGGTTGGACAAGGCTCTCCTATATTTTTCCGGGCTGGTCCCATTCCAGCAAAATGTATAGTCTTCTCTCAGCTTTCTGCCTTTGCGTCTGACAAAATTTGAACTGTTGTTACAAATTATTTTTCTGACCCTATCACTGATTGCCACCTTCCAAAGATTTCCAGCAACCAAGAAACATTAATATGCTTTCATTAAGTTCCTGATTATTGCTCAGCGGTAGGCCCATTTGCAGTAATCAAGAAAGCCAATCTCATCACAGTACCTGAAAGTAACAGTCCACATACAATTTTCTTCCTCCTGTTATGAACATCTGGAGGAAGTTAGGATATCTTGACTGTAGGAATGTGAGTTCTTACTTCTGGGTAGATTTGGTTAGGATTGCATTGCACATGTTTTATTATGAATGTATTTTGTTTAATTTGCTATCTGGTGCCTTGAGCACCATGGGATGTGGGATATACTGGCTTGAATGAATGAATGAATATTCCTGGTGGTATAGAATTCAATAATCCTGTCACAGCAGACAAGGCCACAAAGGGCTCACTCAGTCTTGCTGCTGCTGCTACTGTTGCTGCAAATTCCATATCCATTCATTTCTGCATTGCCAGAACATCTCTGATAAGCATGGAGCAAGAGGCATCTAGGAAGAATGGGTGGTTTAGTCACCCAGCTGAGGGCCCAGGGTGCCTTATTTGCATTTCCTAACCTTCCATGAAGGGCAAAGCCAGAGGAAAGCATTGCATCACAGACCCTAACAAATAACCCAGGATGGCATGTTTAGACATAAAGTCCTCAGTTGTCTGCACCCAACACGTGGACACTGAGTCGAGGATAGTCCACTCATATAATGCTGAGGGTGCGGTCAATAGTGCAGCCCCATTCCCAGGTTATTTCTTGTATCCCTTCACACCTATAATGAATGAAGAGGGCTAGGTGGTCCCACAAAGAAGGAAGCCCTAAGAGAATAACATGAGGCTCCTGATTCAGCCATCAAGGCACAGAATAAAGATACCCCCCTCCTTCTTGGGCTTTTAAATTGACTGGAGTTTGTGTTTTTTATTATATTCTGATCATTGTTATAGTGGAGTTTGTGCTATTGCCTTTTGCCTTTTCATGATAGTCTGATAAAATATAACTTAGTACACTATATTATTGTTTTAGCATACAAGTCATCTTTATCTATTAGTTTTATATTGTGGGGCTTGGGATAAGCCAAGAAGTGGGTTATAAATTAAATTAAATTAATGGTTCTGCATTACCTGCTGTGCTTTTTCAGCAGGAAGGCTAACAATAAAATGTATAACTAAATAACAATAATGATTGTATTTAATGTCTGCACAAGCAATGGTAATATATTCTTTCCTCTCATTGTTTTTAGGGATCATCTTGTTCATCTTGGTTTACCCACTGCTCTAGTGAACCTCAGCCAATGCTTTTATTACCATCTTCATCCATTTCAAGCATCTGACAAATTTGGTTGTTGCCTCTGAAAACTCATATGTAAAAGCAAAGGTGGGGCAGACTAGTGATAGGGAAGGACTTTGGCTTGCTCCACAATTTGAAGCTAACTTCACTGGTTCACATCTGACACATCATGTTCAGATCGGAATGTAGGCATGCAGAACTGATCACATCCCTATGAATCTTTCCAAGTGCAGTTTGCTCCAAAATGGGGCCGCATTTCTTTTAGATCCTTTGTAGTTGTTTGTCAACTTTTATGACATGCCACCACTTCCTGAGTAATAGTACAGAAAAAAAATCTATGGGGCAAGACATTTTTTCTCCCATGCAAGGCTACCAGGGACACTGTATAGAAAAAGAGATGATTGACCTCATAGGTACACTCTTCTCTGTCCCTGTACAATTACAGGAAGGGATGGCTCATCATAATGCACTGCGACTTTCAGGGGCTTTTTACTCAGAAAAACCTTCAAGTGCCATTCTTTCTAACAGCTACAAATGATCCAAAAGACAGAAGGAACCAGGAAAGCCCTCTGCGTACCTCATAAGCGTTTAGAAAACAATTCACCAGCAGTGGCTGGTGCAGTGGGTAAGAGCTGTCGAGCTGTTTTCTTGACACTAGTATCACTGCAGTTTACCTTGACAGGACTGCGAGGTGGGGTAGGGCAGCAGCAAGATTGGAGTTGTGTGGATGCACCAGTGGAACCAATCTGATACTCTCGCTGATGCGTCCATGCAGTCCCAACCCTGGTGCCACCTGGCCTCACCCCAACCCCATCTAGGTAAACTGCAGTGATGTTAGTTCCACATCTCTGCCCCGCACCACACCAGCCACTTACTACTGCCATTCACATCAGTTGAAAGAGTGCAAACTTTTTAGGATTCCCCCCCTAAAATATAAATAAATAGAAATTTGCATGGACTTGGAAAGAAATGAACATGCAGGTCTACTCAAATGGAAAGGACACAGATAGGATCCAGACTTTTTTGTCCACCCCTAGGCCAGGTATACTGAAATATACTGCAGTGCTTTTTCATGCCATTACAATGGTTTTTCATTACAATCTCAATCCAAAAGAAATTTATATGTATTTATTGCAAATATTCCACTCAATAGGATAGGTGAAACTGACCTGGGGGAGGGGCAGGGAGGGGAGGAAGAGGGAGGGGAGGAGATTGGATGGGTGGCCACTGGACAGAGGGGAAGCCCCTTTTGTTTCCAAAAGGAAAACATTGTGAACAGTATCATGCTTTTTCAGGGTTTCCCCCACCTTTTTATTCTACAGCAGGCACATGTAGCCTCCCACCCAAATTGAAATCAAAGCTGTCCCTGGCTACATCCACACCAGACTGCTATTTCCCTTTAGGCAGTCATGGGTTTTCTCAAAGAATCCTGGGAAGTGTAGTTAGTGAAGAGTGCTGAGAATTGCTAGGAGATACTCTGTTCCACTCACAGAGCTTCAATCAGAGTGGCTGACTGTTAAACCCCTCTGGCCACTGGAGCTATGTCAGGGGAATAGGAGTCTCCTCTCAGCACCCTTCACAAACTACACTTCCCAGGATTCTGTAGGGGAAGCCATGACTGTCTCAAGTGAAATAAAGGCCTGGTGTGGGTGTGGCCTCCTGATTAGCCAAGCCAAACAGCTGTGAGTCCGGATTTGAGAACACTGACAGTTGGTTCTTACTGAGCATGCCCAACATTATAATTGAGTTCAAGCCAAAATTTCTTAAATTAATTAAAAATCAGCCAGGCATTTTTTTTAACTTTTAGAGTGCAGAAGATGAAGGTCAGCTTATGGGGCAAGGTCAGTAATAGGACTACAGATACTATGTGAACATAGCTGATTTTTAATTAATTTCAACAGATTATGAGAACTCTGACAGAAAAAAAGTCCAAAAAGGGTCTGGTTTCTCTCTCACTCTCTTTCTAGACTTTGAACTCTCGATTCTCTCTGTTTTGTGTATCACCATGAAAATTTAGAATGTTGTTAAGCAAGTTTTTCTGAGTTCAGGACTATACTTTTTGCAAGGTTTTGTTTTGAAATGAGCTTATGAGACGCATCAGAATGGCATGGGGGTATTTTCAATTCAACATTGAAGAATGCGAAAAATCCATGCTGACTATAGTGTACAGCCACTCTCGTGGCTGTATAATATTTTGTAAACCACCCTGGTGATTTCACAGAAGAACAAGAATGCATCAACACCTAACGCTGGCTTTAAAACAACATTGTTGACATTGATGAACGTTGTGTCATCCTCTACATGACTATTCAGAAGGAAATCCCATTGGGTTCTATGAGGCTCACTTGCCCCAGACAAATGGGCACAAGATTGCAACCTAACAGCATAGTCCTATGCATGCTTACTTAGCAGGAAGGCCCACAGTGTTCAGCAGGGCTTACTCCCAGGTCAGTGCGTAAAGGATTACTTCCTTACAGTCCAGTACTATATATGCCCACTCAGTCAGAGGTAAGTTCAATAGGACTTACTGCCAGGTACACGTGTATAATGTTACATCCTAATTTTAGTGTACTGCTTTCAGGGGGCTGTATCCAATGTTAGTCATACTCAGAGCAGACCCCTTGAAATGAATATACATGACTGATTTTGGTCCATTAGTGTCAATAGGTCTACAATTCAGTTAGTCCCCAACGCTTTGCAGCATACATGCAAAATGCTGTGTAATATTTGTGTACTGCCCCATTCATTTCAGTAATTGCTTGTGTAAGAGTAACACTTGATGGATTGCAACCCAGAGTTCTCCTTATATTGAGACAGTGATAATTATTGATTTGCAGCCTCATGGCATAGAGTGGAATACAGTAATTTTATTTTATGTTATTTTATTTTTTTTGTCACGATGGCATTTAAATGCAAGGCCTGAACAATGTTGTATGTGGTGTGTCAAGGTTAATGTATCAAATTCAGGTAGCTGCTTGGTTGAATTTTGTCAAATATTCTGGAGCTGCACTAACCCTTCGAGACTATAGAGAGACTAAAATGGAAAAGGAATTTAATTAGGGTGTGCTGGGAATGTAATGTGGGACATTAAGCATTTATTAAACAAAGCTGTTTCTGAACCTTTTGGATTACTCATTGGAAATCTTCATTACTGATCAACAAAATACATGTATGAACAACTGAGCAGACCAAATGTGATGACAATACATTATGTATGATATCATACCTGAGGTTGCAAAGGAATATTTTAAACAAGGCTATGATTCCAAAGTGTTTTAGCCAACGTGAGTTTTTTGTAGTAATAGTAGTAGTAGTTTATCCCCATACTACTTGTTTATTTTTAAAACTTACCATAAAAGAATTCCCTTGTGCGGCCTGTTGTAGTCATTGGGATACAGTGCAGCTCTGATTACTTTCAAAGGCACATTGGTCGAGGTTTATTATTAGGTTAGTTTGTTAATGCACAATCTGTCATGAAAGCCTTGAAGTGGAAATATAGCAGATGCATGACAAGTCCTACTTTGAAATTTCTTAAATCACTGAAGACATGAATAATTTTGTTTTGGCTTCCTTGCAGAGAGAAAGTGTATGGTATTATACACTGCATTTTCATTTTTTTAAAAACGCATTATCAAAATAAAAAAAAACCTGTTCCTCTCAGAAAGCTACAATCCCTGTGGGTTAACAATCAATTCCCAGGGACTCTAGCTCTCTGAATGGAACAGGGGTCTCTTAACAACTCATAGCACCCTTCACAAACTACAGTTATCAGGATTAAGGGGAAAGCCATGACTATTTAAAGTGGTATGATAGTGCTTTAAATGTGTACTGCAGATGGGCCCATAGCATTTGAAAATGGTCATAGAAATCCTGGGTCAAAGGTGTTCAAGAGTATCAGTGCTTAAAGCAAACAAAGCAAACAACATAACCATACTGATTAAGTTTTGTTTTTCATATGCAGTGAATATCACAAAGCAGAGCAGGAAGGGGACAGAATGCTAGCAGTTCACCACCACTTCCATTTGCTCATGTCTGATTTCATTGGGAACAAAAGACAGATTTGAATGGTGAATAAATACAGTTCAATGCCATGTGATACCTGATTTCCATGACCTCATCAGAAATAACATCATAATTGGTGTAAGTTTCTTACTGACAGCATTTATAGGCCTCCCTGTACAGTAGGGCCCTGCTTTACAGCACTTCACTTTACAGCGTTCCGCTAATGCAGTGGTTGTCAATTGCAGAAAGGCCCTGCTCTTACAGTGCTTGTTCTGCTTTTAGGGAATTTTTTTTTCCATCGGGCGCCATTTTGGTCAATGTTAGTCAATGGGTTCCGCTTTACAGCGGTTTTCGCTTTACAGCGGGGGTCTGGAACGTAACCCGCTGTATGAGTGGGGCCTGACTGTATAACAAAATATTCTCCAGGAGAGGCTTACAACAAAAATGAAGCAAGTTAAAATGTATTGATAGTAAAATAAAAATTATCTCTCTCTCTCTCTCGTATATCCTACACACCTGAGCCATGTGTGAAGAAACCGCTGCACTGCATGGACATCAACATCAGAATTAATTCAGTACTCTCCAGAACATACAGGGTTACCAGAAATCTGGCTGCTTATGTTGCAACTTCAAGACAACAATGTTCCCACTGTCACATGGGGGCAGATTTGCCCTCATCCCCTTTTCTGTAAAAGGCTCAGGATGGTGTCTTCCAAAGGGAGGGGTGAGTGACAAGGGACATGTGATATCTCATGCCAGTTATTATTATTATTATTATTATTATTATTATTATTATTATTATTATTAATTTATTTATACCCTGCCTTTTGGGCAAAGGCCCTCAAGGCAGCTTACAAAGAAAAATAAACACAAGTTTAAAAATACATCAATAAAAGCAATACAATTTACCAAAATTAAACTAAATAACAAATAACATTATTAAGAAAAAAATGTCCTTTTTGTTCTATGCAAGCCTCACAAGGGTCTGTCCTATCTTTTTGACCCCCCAGCAAGAGTTTGTTGCCACTTTCCAAAGTGGGTGAAGTTGACTTGGCATTTGGACTTCTTGGCCATGGATAGGGTTGCCACATTGCCTGGTTAGCCGGGTTTTACCCAGATTCTTTGCATGCCACCCAGCACCCGTTTAGCCCCTTAGGTGGCCCGGATTCTTAGTTTTAATTTTTTAAAAAAATTAAGTTTCTAGGTGGTCCGGTTCTTGGGATATACAGAAAAATGTCAGCCGCCCCCCCAACTGTTAAATCTTTCTTTAAACAGTACTGTATACCACTTTGTAGCTTTAACCCCGCCCGTTCAGGATTGCAGCCAATCAGTGAAGCCAGGGTTGCATTTGGTTGACCTGAGGCAGTGTCTAGAAAACCTCATTGCAATGCCAGAAAATGGTGGTTTCCCCCATTTATCTGAAAATCTCATAAATTGGGTAAGTATATACATTTCAGTTTTTTCCTCTCTTGTGTGCAGGAGTCAGATCCTGGGCAGTGTTTTGAAAACCTTCCCAATACTTGCTTTTGTAAAAGCAAAGTTAATCCCATATGCCCAGAGTAAATCCCATTGAATTCAATAGGACTTACTTTTGAGTAGACATGGTTATGAATGTGCTGAAAATCAATGGGACTTTGGAATGAATGTAAAAAAGAATTGTGTTTGTGTTCTAACTCTTTCTGTCCCGTCTCTAGTCCTATTTTAAAGCAAGTAGGCAGGGCTTACTTAGGTATTACAGTTTTTATTCTGTAGGAAACTAATACTGATTTCTTTAAAATTAATACTGATTTTTCTGCAGTGACCAACTGGTTTGACAATAAACTGTTATATGGGCTGTATGTATTTATACATCTGCAGTGTGTGTGTGTGCGTGTATGGAGTCTTATGATTCGGAATTTTGGGTTGTGTGAATGAAGTTGCTTATCACTTCAGGTTGCATTTCTGTTCCTGTTTGAGTAAGCCCCACTGAATACACTGGGACTTGCTTCTGAATAAATAAACCTAGGATTGCACTATAAATATCTTTACAGTTTGTGTAAATAATAAATATATTTGATAGTCATGCTTATATAAATATTTCTTCATTTATCATATTTTTGGTTTTTGGTTAGGAATCCTGACTGGTTGTGAGATGCTTAGTTTTCTGCCTTACTCATAGGAATCTTGTTGTGGTTGGTATGGTATTACATTTAGGAAAGTGTTACTGTCTTTTGTGTTGTTTTTTTCCTATTTGCATTTCACTTATCTGTAACCTCGCTCCGTTGCAGCCATAGAAGCAACAGCAGCATATGCAAGATAATTAACTCCCATTAGTGATAAGAGCAAGAATTTAGAATTATTATTTTAATTAAAACAAGAGGCTTATCAGTACTTTGAAGAGGACCAGATATTTATTTTCTTTCTGAGCCCAGGACTGGGTCTTTCATGATGCCCGGTGGGGTTGGGGGGAGCAGGAGAGTAGTCGATAAGACAGACATCCTGGCATTGGTAATCTAATTAGCAAGGTATGTGTGGGGTTGTTGCACACTTCCAGGCCCAGTTTCATTTTGAGTAGGGAGGTGGAACCTGTGTAGATGTGGTTGGTCAAAGGGAGAAGAAATTTTGAGTTAAGCAAAGCTCTGCTTTTATAAAACCTAAGAAACATACAGATACTTTGAATGTCTGAGTGCCTGTGTGAGGAACTTGTAAAACTTGCTGCAACAGTATTTAGAACTGAGCATGTGACGTGAAAGACTCCTTTTCCTAACATTTTGGATTCTTGTTTTTCTCCACCCACCACATCTCTGAAATATATCGTATATGTAATGGTTAACCATACTGCTGCCCTGACTTACTTTATGTTTGTTGCTATTTTGTGTTTTTATTATGTTTTTATATTGATTGTGCATTTTTATTGTTTTTATTATATTTGTAAGCTGTGCTGAGCTCTGTTTTTAACTACAGAAGGGCAGGATATAAATCCTCTTAATCAATCAATCAATATTCCATAGTGTTGGAAACTAGAGTCTAGGCATTTAAGGCTGAAAATGTTGCTTTTTAAAAAAAGATTTCTTACATCTTTCCCCAGTTTTTGGTGGTAATTCCTAGGCGCAAAAACAAAACAACTGGACCATCCAAATATTAATATGCAAATAGTTTGCATACTATGCAAATAATATGCAAATAATTTGCATAATATACAAATAATTTGCATAATATGCATAACATGCAAATTAGCCTGCCTGGATTTGTGGAACTGGAATATGGCAACCCTAGCCATGGAGCACTTACTTGCCTAGGATGTATTTTATGTTGTTGTTGGAGTGGGGATATAGCAGAGCTGCTCCCTGCTTTTTGCTTGTGACCTCCCTCCCTCCTTCCCTCCCTCCCTCCGTTCCTCCCTCCGTTTCTCCATCCCTCCATGCAGTATGGGCTATGCTGGTTGCTATATTGGGGCCAAGTAGGACTTTTTTAGTTGGGGCCCTTCGTGTTTTGCCTACTTTATACTGTTGGGCCTAATTCATTTGGCTTAAGGGAGAGGTGTGGTTCTCTGCCTGTTCAGGGATTGAGTTTGGACAGGTTAGAAACTTGGGGGAATAATTAGGTATACTGAGGCATTATTGGGTAAGGGGCACCCTTTAGTGACATGGCAGGCCTTCAGATCTGGGGTGAACTGGGGAGTGCCCCTTGGTGAACTGTCATGCATGTTGTGGTGAATACAAGTCCAGTGGGGCTAGAGTGAGCATAGGGGATCCACACCCAAAGCTCACCTAGCAAGGGGGGAGAGTTATTACACATTCTTGGCTGGGGAGTCACAGCTATTCACTGGGGTACATGCCCAGGGGTCTGGAGGGAGGCTTCCCGACCAGAAGTAGTTAATTCCTAGCCTGCCCATCTTTGCCAATTTGGTTAATTGGAGATGTTTTAATTCCAATTTGCATATTATTATAGTTTAATAAATATTCACTAATAGGCAAGAAACCTTGTGGTTTAAGACCGTACCTATAGCCAACAGATATTTCTATCCAACTTTAAAAAGCAGGGAAATTGAGCAGCTATAGTGAATGCACCAGGGGAGCAGGAGATCTGACCTCCTCTCTGAGATATTGTACTGCCCTACAAATTTGACAAAATGCAAACACAATTTGTGTTGGTCTTTCACAGTCCAATCCACTTGCTGTGTAGCTTGGAAGAATTTGGTAACATGTGCCTCTGAGCATATGGTGATCAGGGGATTGGAAGGGGATGGGGAGCATGGGGCAAAGGAAGGGGGAGGGAATGGCCATACTTTATGAGTTCAATGGGATTTATTTCTGTGAAATCATGTTTAGGATAGGTGAAACTGACCTGGGGAGGGGCAGGTGGGGAGAAGGAGGGGAGGAGGAGGGGAGGATATTGGGTGGGTGGGTGGGCACTGAGTAGAGGGGAGTTCCCTTTCCTTTTACAAAAGGAAAACATTGTGAATAGTATTATTCTTTTTCAGGGTTTCCCCCACCTTTTTATTCTACAGCAGTCATATGTAGCCACCCACCCAAATTTAAAACAGGGCTGTCACTGGCCACACACACACCAGACCTTTATTTCACTTTATACAGTCATGGCTTCTCCCAAAGAATCCTGATTATTTGCATGCTTACTGAGTTCAGTGAGATTTAGTCCTGTGCAGTCATGGTTAGGGTAGATAAAACTGACCTGGGGGAGGAGGAGGGAAGGAAGGTTGGGGGAGCGAGGAAAGTGGAGGTGAATGGGGAGGGAGGGAGAGGAGGAGATTGGGTGGGTGGGCAATGGGCAGAATTTTCCAAAAGGAAAACTTTGTTAACAGTATCTTTATTTTGGGGGGGGTTTCCCCATCTTTTTATTCTGCTGCAGACACAGTCTCCCTCCAAAATTTAAACCAAAGCTGTCTCTGGCCACATCCACACCAGACATTTATTCCACTTTAAACAGTCATGGCAGAAAGCCCCCTGATTAGCCAAGCCAAACAGCTGTTAGTCTAGCTTTTAGAACACCATTGGTTCTTACTGAGCATGCCCGACATTATCATTCAGTTTAATGTAAAATTTCTTAAATTAATTAAAAATAAGCCAGACATTTTTTTTCAACTTTTCAGCTGCAGAAGATGAAGGTCAGAGTATGGGGCAATGTCAGTTATAGGATTACAGGTACTCTGTGGCTGATTTTTAATGAATTTCAACCGATTATGAGAACTCTGACAGAAAAAAGTCCAAAAGGGTTCTGGGTTTTTTTCTCTCTTTTTAGACTTTGAACTCTTGATTCTTTCTGGTTGTTTTGTGCATCTCTATGAAAATTGAGAGGGTTGTTAAGCAAGTGTGTCTGAGTTCAGGACTATAAGTTTTGTAAGGTTTTGTTTTGAAATGAGCTTATGGGAAGCATCAGAATGGCATGGGGGTATTTTCAATTTAACATTGTGGTTGCAATGGGTTGTATTAGGTTTAGTACTCTGCTACTTGTGAAATTACCTTCTGGTGCATTCCAGCATGTAGCAAATGCTCCCAGTGCTCCCATGGAACAAGTCATATGTAACTATGATCGCATTTTTTCCTTATACCACTTGATTGTAGAAAATCTCTACAAAAAAAACCTGTTAAAAACAAGTAATTAAAAACATTGTTAAAACAAGTAAAACAGCAACAAGGTAAAAAGATTAAAACACATCAACATCTATCTATGTGTCTAAGTTTTAAGTAGGCCCTAAAAAGAATACAGTGAAGGTGCCTACCTGATGTTAATAGGTAGAGAGAACCAAAGAGTAGGTGCTGCCACACTAAAATAACAATTTTTTACAAGTGTGGAACGAGTATTATGTGGCACCCGTAACAGCGCCAGTTCATCCAATTAAAGCACTTGAGTGTGCACATATGGGGTAAAGTGGTCTCACAAGTAAACTGGTCCCAAGCTGTTAAGAGCTTTATATACAAATAACAACACCTTGAAAATGGCCCAGTTACAAACTGGCAACCAGTGCAGATCCCTGAGCTGCACCCCAAAAGGGTGAATCAATTATTACATAAGCCTGAAGTGCTGGCACATTCCTGAAAATAAAGTTATTCATATAAAATTAGCACTGGAGTGCCCGCATGCTGAGCCAATCTTTTTGTCCATATGAAACTACACTTTAATTTGTTGCTTCTCTCACGTCAATTTGTCTTTCTGGGCATTTTCTTTTTTCTGAAAGGAAAAAAAAGGCTGCAAGTTCTTAAAACTTAAATAAAAATACATTGATGCTTTGAATGCAACAGGATATTGACCTTTCACAAGGTGAAAACACATTGCATCCTATACAACTACACATCCAGAGCAAAGTGTTTAATCTGATGTTTTTTAATGCTTTCTTAACAACATAGCTTTACTGAAACAAAGGTCAGCATCCTTGGAAATTATTTAACATGCTTTGCATTCATGGGCTTGTATTTCAACATTCTTGACTTAAAATGTTTAAACCTTTCCGTGGCTTTAACTGTGGTGCATTGCTCAGCCCCTAAAGAGTTAGCTTATCACTCTAAACCACACATGGTTGCAAGCTGTACCTCAAATAAAATGTAAAATGCATTCAGGCCCTTTGATATTTCAGTGTGGATCCCATAAAATGTATTAAAGAACAGAAAATTCACTGCATTATATTAAATGTTATGATTAAATGCTATTTGTGCTGATAATCCATACATATGTTTTATGAATCTGGTAATACAGAAAAAGAATAGAAAGGGACAGGTAAAGAAAAAGCTAGTGACCACATTTAATAAGAATATAATGTTGTCGCAAATAAACAAAAAACAACAGATATAACTGATCAGGCATACTCGATAATGGCATCTTTAAGGCTTTAACTTTAGTGGAACTTGCTCCAGATAACTACTTGTGACTTTGTAGATGGGCAGAAGATTGTACCAGAAGAGTAGGATGCTGAAGTTCATGCATATTGTCAGTGTCAGCATAATGGTGGAGAAGTCCTTCTGCTTGACTTGGGGCCCCTTCTGCCATTACTTTTGTGGTGTGGAAGCTGCTGCAGCATGTCTCCATCCCAAGACATAGAGATAATGTGGTGGAAAGACCTGAGTTATGTAGAAGAAGTGCATGATCCTCATGTTAGCATAGCCTCACTTTCAGGGATGGGCAGTGGTGCCATGAGGCATAGACTTCTCGCAGGTGATCTTTGGCATCTCACAATACTTTTGTGAACTAGAAGAATGTTCTAGTTCGAGTTTCCAGCGAAGACTTCCTTTGAAATACCTTGACTTGGACCCAATCATTTGGCTGGATAGGATGACACTGGCCTTCTGGTTTTCTGGGTAGGACCACCTGGATCTATAATGAAAGGCCTTAGCACGCTTCATTAATGCCTAATAGTTCATGACTATTTCATCATTTAAATGGAGATCACAATGGGTAAGGTTTACAGGAGGTGAAACTGGGGTTCACATTGAATGACCTATGAGGATTTCGTGAAGTGACAGTCCAGATTTTTTTCCCCTTAGTTGTTGCTCTGGCGCTTATAAGGGAAAGGAGATACCAAATGACTTCCTTCACCAGTCTTTTGGTAATTGTGATGGTGTTGGCCTTTGCTCTAGGGTAGGCCTCAATCCGTCCAGAATTCACACATGCAATGACAAGAACAAATTCATAAGAACAACATTTTTGCATTTAAATAAAATCAACCTGAACATTTACAAAAGGTCCCCATGGTGGGGGTTGGCCTGTCCTCTTATCCTTACAGCTTTACCCACATTGTGGGCTTGGCAAACAGGGCAGGTGTGGCAATATGATCGGCCACAGTTGGAAAATTTGGAGCATGCCAATCTTGCTGTTTTGCACGTATCATTCTCCCTTTTCTAGAGCAGGCCACACTGAGGTGCACTCCAGAAAAATAGGGAAGAAGAACCATGGGCACTACCAAGCAGCTGTCTGAATAGCCTCCCAAATGGTCCAGGTGCAAGAGGCACCCTGCCAGTCTCCATTTGTCTTTTCAGAATCTGGGGCCCGATCTTTAATGGTTGCTATTGGAGACTGGATAATGTTGAGAGATGAAGTGCTATGGTTTGAAGTGTAGAAACTTCATCATAAGGGATTTGTATGAGCAACATACTTGACAATAGCAATTTCAGAATGCAGTATCAAAGTGTCAAGAAGAGTATTTACATATGGATCATTGCTAATCTTTTACTCCCCCTGAGGTGAGGAAGCAACGTTTCCAGAGTTGCCTATAATCATGCATTGTACCAGAAGCATTCTATTGTTTCCTGTTGGGAACAAACAGCATAACCAGCAACAGGGTCACCCTTTGCATTTCTTTGACATGAGTCATCTTCAGTAATTATGATTGAGATCTCATTCTTTTCATAAGAAACCAAAGCTTTGGTGTTGCAATTATTTTTAATCACCTTTAACTTTGAAAATTTTTGCAGTGCTGTACTTACAGGTAATTAAAAATCCAAATTCAAAAGTTCAGAAGGTAAAAATACTAAAATAAGAGAAAGGAGCTCCGGATGAAAAATTAAGCCTCTCCTTGCAAGGTGCTAAGAGAAAAAAAAATTATCTGTAGAAGGAAGGGGGAGTCAGTTGCTACATATCAGACAAACATAAACATTAATAAGGCATTTACAAACCCCCCCCCCCATTCTTCTTTGTTGGTCATGACTTGGCTGAAAAGAATAAGTCCAGTTTATGAAATCACATTATTTTCTGAAAATGTAAATTTGGCTTTTCCTAGGCATTGTGTTGTTAAATACCTTTGTTTTTTTAACACCAGAGAGCTTCTGTTTTTCCATCCTGTAATTAAATACTAAATGTGGATAGAAGTATAAGTACAGACTTCCAATATACAAATTTATACAGATATCATTTCCCCCAAAATGACAAATTCTAATTTGCTGGGCTTTTGGGAGCCTACAGCTTCTGACCATGCACAGAGAGTTGCACATGAAAAGTTGCTATGGAATTCCCATATCAAGGTGCCAGCATCTGGCTCACTTGCAGTCAAAGACTAGCTCAGTGCAAAAAAATTTTTTTCATTTTGTATATCCAAATGTCCTTCTTTTTCTGCTTTTTCCCTGTGCCTTTAAATGTTCTTCAGAACCAATTAAAAGTAAAGATACAACCATACTATTTTGAAATGGGCTGGGGAAAGGAGGGGTTGCTGGTGGAAAGACGCTCCCCTTTTTTGCTGGCCTTGAATATGCAATTATTTACTGATCTCAAGGCTCTCTCCAGAGAGCAGGGGAAAAGGAGGAGTTGAACTGTTGGTATTAACCCGTTCTCTTGCCATCTCCCTTTTTAGTTAATATGTTTGCCAATAATAATAATAATAATAATAATAATAATAATAATAATAATAATAATAATAATAATAATAATAATAATAATATTTAATTTCTCTGTCGCCTATCTGGCCAATGGCCACTCTAGGCGACTTACAAAATTGTTAAAATACAATTGATAAAATACAGTAATACAATATAAAAACAACACATCTGCAGCAACAATATTAAAACTGGGCAGGAGGCATTTCAGTTATAACAATTAACCCTCCCCAGATACCCCGAAGGCCTGCTGAAAGAGCCAGGTCTTTAAGGCTTTCCGAAACACATTTAAAGAAGAGGCGTGCCGGAGATCTTGTGGGAGGGAGTTCCAAAGAGTGGGGGCCGCCACTGAGAATGCCCTCTCTCTTGTACCCGCCAATCTGGCTGTTTTTGTTGGTGGGATTGAGAGAAGACCCTGTGTGGCCGATCTTGTCGGGCGGCATAATTGGTGGCGTTGAAGGTGCTCCGTGAGATAAACTGGGCCAGAACCGTGTAGGGATTTAAAGGTCAATACCAACACCTTGAATTGGGCTCGGAAAACAACTGGTAGCCAGTGTAGGTCGAACAACACTGGTGTGATGTGATCTCGGCGGCGACTATTCGTAAGTAGTCGAGCCGCCGCATTTTGTATCAGTTGTAATTTCCGGACAGTTTTCAAGGGTATCCCCACGTAGAGCGCATTACAGTAGTCCAAACGAGAGGTGACCAGGGCGTGTACCACTAGTGGGAGCTGGTGAACAGGAAGGTAGGGTTGCAGCCTTCATATGAGGTGTAGTTGGTACCAGGCTGCCCGGCTCACTGCCAAAATCTGAGCCTCCATGGACAGCCTGGAATCAAGCACAACCCCAAGGCTGCGGACCTGGTCCTTTAGGGGTAGACTCACCCCGTTGAACTTCAGGTCAGTGTCGCCCAACCTTCTCTTGTCCCCCACAAGTAGTACCTCGGTCTTATCAGGGTTCAACTTCAGCTTGTTCCTTCCCATCCATCCACTCACGGATTCCAGGCACTTGGACAAGGTCTCCACAGCCAACTCTGGTGAAGATTTAAACGAGAGATAGAGCTGAGTGTCATCCGCATATTGATGACACTGCAGCCCAAATCTCCTGATGATTGCCCCCAGCGGCTTCATATAGATGTTAAATAGCATGGGAGAGAGGATAGAGCCCTGTGGCACACCACAATTGAGAGGCCAAGGGTCTGATACCTCCTCCCCCAACGCTACCTGTTGGTACCTATCGGAGAGAAAGGAATGGAACCACTGTAATAAATAAATAAAACATTTCTTACCCCTTGCAAACCTTTGTTACCTGCAAAGTAAGATAAGCAGAAAACCTGTGTTTTGTTTCTGAGTCAGACAGCAGGAAAACTTTCTCACAGCATTATTTAGATAACACTTCATTTCAATTTCAGTGAAAGAAACTATAACATCTCCTGGGTTCTCTTCTTTAAATTCCTTGGGCTTCAGAAAACGTTTCCATGGGAGTCCTTAAGACTCCTTACCTGGGATTCATATATCTTACTAGTTTCCTCATACCAATCAAAAATAGGCATTCCACTGAGTCTGAGGTATTTTGCTGCTTCTAAACTTAAAGGCTCCATGGAGGTGAACAATTTTATCTAAATCAAAAGTTCCCACCAGGGGAAACTATTAGTCCATACTATTTCTAATATAAAAAATCCATTCATCCAAAATCTGCAACTTTGATGGCCATCATTCTTAAAAGCTGGTGTTACTTTTCTGGCAGGGTCATCCACCCCCCATTTTTTTTCTCAATGCTCACAGGTCTTTCACACAGGAAAAGCTTGTTCAGGTTTGTTTTCACTCACACAGAAAAGGCTTATTTATTAGGAGAGCACTCAATGCATGCAAGAGCTCAGGACTCACTCACTTCACAACATCTCAGCCAATTGTTTCTGGATTTTCTCAAGAGAGTCCTTTTGGCTATCCATTATGCTTTTAGCTTTTAATTTAGTGCCCTGATAATCTCAGAGGGAAAAAAAAAGTCCATGTGGGCAGGGTATGGATCTTCCAGGAACCCTCTCAAATATTTTAATTTGTCCAAATCAAAAGTATCTTTTAAAGGGAATTGAAGTGCACAAATCCTCATACGTATATCCATTCCACATACACACTAAATCATTCATTCTTTTCAACTTCAAACCAGCTGGCAGTTTTCCAGGTTGACTATAAATTTTTTATCATCTTTGCCAGGGGTGTTCCTGACAAAGGGTCCAATTCTCCATTTTTATTGCTTTAGGTTCAGTCTATTCAATGCTGAACAGGGGCTTTTAAGAGCCGCCACTACCTTTTACCAGGTTCACTCTATCCAAGGCTAAACAGGGGCTTTTAACAGCCGCCAATACCTTTCCCTAGCCTCTCCAAGATACAGGGCGGGGCCATCATTTACATTTCAATCACTCCACCTGTTTGGGAGTATGTTTGTTTGGGGAACCACTTCCCGGATTGGCCTCTTTCAAGGAGGGCATGCCTCAACCTTCACTGGGTCAACAGGTTTCCCCTAGTCAGTGGGGTGGGTCAACAGCACTCAGCATTCAACATTAACAGCATTCAACAGCATTCAGGTCTGCATAGTCCCAAGCCAGCAATAACAATTACACCAATACCCCCACAACAGTTTTGACACAAGCCTGTATTAAAATAACATAGGGATGGACTCTTATCGCCAGGGAAATGGGAGCCCGGAGGACCAGAGAGAAAACGAACTGCAGGAGATGAGATTTTCAACCGGATCTCTTACTGAGCTGGTGAGGCACCTCGGCTGTTCGGTCTCCTTTGCTCCAATCCGATCTCAGCATTCACCTGGTGTCCCAGTCACATCCCACTGCTAACACCAAAAATGACTTTTGGGAATTTTGGGTTCTTGGACCAGGGGTCCTTGAAGAATTTAGAGAACACAGGCTTCAGGCAAAACTAGGCCTTTATTCTATATGAGCGTACGCAAGGACAGCTTCCCTAGAGCATCTAGTAAAGACTGCAACATGGCACCTTCAGATATCTTTTATACAGTACTAAGTACAGCATGTGACATCATTTCTCCAGTCACACAATTTCCTGAAAACATTACATAAATGTTACACCCTCCTACAGTACTTCTAAACCAATCAGATAATATTAGGTAATTCTGATATCTAGTTACATGAACACATGTACAGGTAAGTTTCCATTATGTGCAAACATATTTCCTGTTCCAATTTTCTGTCTACTGGACTAATGTGACCATTATTCTGCTGTTCCCTTGACTGATGTTCTTTGAGGCCAGCTGAAACCAGTTACTACCACACACAACATTATATTATTATAATTGGTCTGCCATGCATACCCAGCAAATAGAATATTCCATTGTTTCTGATCGGCCAAGCCTACCCGGCACACCTGTTAGTTATTGAAACATGTTCTACACATCTATGGCGTAAAGCACATATTGATTTATCAAAAGTTAATCATATATAGGCCTGGTTTTTGCTCAAGTTCAGGTGCCTGAAAGTTCAAGAACACCACAGGCCTGTTGTTTTATGATAAGTTTCCTACTCATTATATTTCTTAAAATATATTTCCTAACTTATGGCTATATAGAAATCTTATATGGATATGTGTAAATTCCACATTATAAGCATGCAAATGATCAGTCCATTTTCAGAGAACTTACACAGGATCCCATTTCTTACCTCCTAGTTTAAAAAGCAGATAAATTTACTAATAGGCAAAAAACCTTGCGGTTTAAGAGCATACCTATAGCCAACAGATATTTCCAAGAATTTGGTAACTCTGAGCATATGTTGAGTGGTGGCAACACTTGCCATCAGCCCAAATAACAGAAACAAGACATGTGCTGTGCTGAACTTGTTTTAGTAGGGAGGAAGCAACAATATTAAAATTTGATATAGTTCAGATAGTCACTTTAAGTATGTTTGATTTACTTCACAATTTTAATGACATTTCCTATAGTAAATCATTTTCTTTTGCTTCTGTTTCTGTGAATATGTGAAGTACAGCAATGGTTTGCAACACTAAAAAGAAGCTCCGAAAACAATTGTGGAATAATGGCACTGACTGTTCTGCAGAATAGTTTCCAATGGATATGAGGAGTGTCTCAGTTTGCACAAAATAAAACAGTAGGAGGTGAAATATATTTGAAATATATTCTAACAAAATTCTAGGTGTGCTCTAAGTTTTTAATTGACCATGCCCACTTTTCCTTAAGTGCAGTAGTTTAAGCATAGTAGGCTGAAAACATGCATCTTGGGCAGGCCAAGTTTGTTTTTTCCAACAGCTAGAGTCATTGCTTAAGTACTAATGTAATCAGTTTGATTTTACAACAAACTGCAGTTTCAGATTCAAATGTTAATGCACCCAAAATAGAAATAGAGCATAACCTACAGTTTGAAATACAAAAGGCTGTCTTTACCATCACATGACATTGACCAATCAAAAGGCTTTGAAATTAATAAAAATGAATTTGACACAGATTTCTAGGATGAATAAAGTGAAAAATATAATTTTCTGGGTTAGATTCGCTGTAGAGCACACCAACAAACATACAAAAATGTAATTCTCCATCTTTGGAGATGGCAGGTGTTACCACCACTCACCATATGCTCAGAGGCACATGTTACCAAATTCTTCCAAGCTAGACAGGAAGTGGCTAGGACTGTGAAAGACCAACCCAAATTGTGTTTGATTTTTGACAACTTTGTAGGGCAGTACAATATCTCTGAGAGGAGGTCAGGTCTCCTGCTCCCCTTTTGCATTCACTATAGCTGTCCAATTTCCCTGCTTTTTAAAGTTTGATAGAAAGATCTGTGGGCTATAGATACATTCTTAAACCGCAAGGGGTTTTTTTGCCTATTAATGTATATAAATATATGCATTGCTGTATGTATCTGTTTATGTGCTGGTTACTTTAGGCAACCTGGGCTTATATATGTGCATAATACTATACATATAATATCATCACTGCACTTTGCAGGTGAATGCCTCCTGCGATACCATCTTATCAGGAGGTCCATTCTTTATAACACAGGAAATGGACCTTTAGTGTGGTGGCACCTACCCTGTGGAATTCCCTTCCCATAAATATTAGACAGGCACCATCTCTATTATCTTTTTGGTGCCTATTAAAGACCTTCCGCTTTCAACAAGTCTTTTACGTTGAGACATTATCCCAGTCTGTGTTTGTGTTGGAATTGCTTTTTAATATGTCTTTAAATGTTTTTTTAAAAAACAAAACAAAAACGTTTTTAACCTTTTTTAAAAAAAAGTTATCTTGAAAGCTTTTTTTTTAGAAAAATGTTTTTAAAGATGTTTTGTTTTAATGTATTTTAAAGTCTGTTTTTATGATGTTTTAAAGTGTTTTTAGTGCTTTTGTTTGCTATCCTGGGATCCTGCTGGAAGGAAGGGTGGGATATAAATCAAATAATGAATGAATGAATGAATAATAAATATAATATCATGCTTATAATATGCAAGAACTGCTCACATTTTGAGTGGAACAGGGGTGGTGGTGAACCTTGTCAAAATTATGAAGCAACAGGGAAATTAGAAAAAAGAATCAGTGCGGATAAGGTTGACATTGAGATCTTCAGAAAATTCCATCTCTAGTAGCTCAACTCAGCCATAGGCTGTTTAAATTCTGATGCCCTTAGGAACACTTTCTGTTTACAGTTCCCGCTGAGACGTGTTCAAAAATCCAGTTCAGTTAACATGATAAAACCTATATCGTAAGAAAGACCCTGCTGGATCATACCAAAGGCCTATCTACACCAGTTTCCTGTTTTCCACAGCGCTTGACTAGATGCTTATGGGAAGCCCGCAAGCAGGATAATAGGGCAATAGAACATAATAAAGGAATACATTCAGAGACCCCGAAGGACCACATGCCTAAGGTGTTGTTCACTACAAAATCCTCAAAAGAAGATGCTATTTTTTTTAACCAGAGGAGATTGGCAGTGAGGAGGGTGTATGGTGCATGTGTAGTTTCTGTGCAGGGTAAGAGCCTGTGCAGTGAACTAAGTAAAAGGAGAAAGTTGTCAGATGTCTTCAGAATGAGAGTCTGCAACTGGCAGAAGGCTGGCCCTCCCTGTGTGAGATGGGGGATGTAGATGTGCCCTGCATGAAATATATTGAGTGGGTCTGATTGTTCCCAAATCTCTCAGAGGCTTACTGGGATAACTGGTTCAGGTGGGTTTTGTTGGTGGACTCTTATTGGGGCCATATCAGGTGTTTAGGAGGAGTCTTAGTAAGGAGGAGCATGGGTGTTACCACCCCAATTTCAGTCATCATGTGTAGAGGGAGATATAGCCATGGGGAGGTGGTGAACCACCACAGAAGGTGAAGGCAAGGCTATCTACAACTTGTTCCTCGTCCCCACTCCTGTAATGGATGGGTTCCTCGTTGCTCATCTGCTGTACTCACTGGCCTGTGTGTGTATTTGTTTAACGCTAGATGGGTACACAGTAAGACCACATTCATCCATGATTTGATCATGGATGAAGGTGCCAGTTTGGTGTGAATTACCAAGACCTGGGTGGGTGAGCTGGGAGGAGTTGATCTGACCCAGCTTTGTCCACCTGGATACTTGGTGCAACACCAGCATAGGCTGCAGGGATGGGGGAGAGGAGTTGCTGTGGTCTACAGAACTTCTACATCTGTCGTCACCAGGAAGCCACTCTGTCTTGGAGCTGGCTGCGAGGGCCTGCACCTGTTGTTTGGCCAAGGAGACAGTAAACTAGGGTTGCTACTGATGTACTGTCCACCCTGCTGCCTGGCAGCTTCTCTGAGCTGACGGAGGCCATCTTGGCTGTGGTATTGGAGGAGCCCATAATGATAGTGCTGGGTTATTTCAGTGTCCATGCTGTGGCTGCCTCTAGTGTTCTGGCTCGAGACCTCATGGCCACCATGACGACCATGGGGCTATCTCAAGTTGTCACCAGCCCGACACACAGGGTAGGGCACACCCTTGACTTGGTTTTTGCTCCAGACGGAGGAAGGGGAGGTCTGGAGATGGGGGGGTGGATGTTACCCCATTGTCATGGTCAGACCACTTCCTGGTGAAGTTTAGACTCATGGCTCTGATCCTCCCCTGCAGGGGTGGTGGATAGATTAAGATGGTCTACGCTCAGAGACTAATGGAATCCACAGGATTCCTGAATGCCCTGGGGGAGTTCCCAGTAGATAGAACAGGTGACACTGTTGAAGCCCTTGTCACGCTGTTGAACAGTGAGGCTCATCAGGTCCTTGATGTGGTTGCCCCTGAGCACCCTCTCCAGCATTGTGGAGCCCGGTTTGCACCTTGGTACGCCAGTGAGCTAAGGACAATGAAACAGGCTGGACAATGACTAGAGTGCAAGTAAAGAAAGATGTGCTGTGAGGCTGATCAGGCTCAGGTAAAACATTATAATTGTGCCTATTGTGTGGCAGTGAGGGCAGCGAAGAAGGCCCCCTTTTCTGCCACCATCGCATCCTCAAGTAGCCGCATATATATGCTCTTTCCCTCCCCATGCACCCCAGTGTTATTTCTAAACTAAGTGCTGTTGATAAACAAGAAGCCACTTTTTTCCATCTTGTTTCATTTCTATGTAAAAAGAAATGGCCCACTGTATGGCAACAGTTGCATTATAGACACAAAGTTGCATTATAGATACAAATACAGAAATCGTGTTATTGAATGATCTCCAGTAGTTCTCTGTTGCCTCTCCAATGGTGTACCAGGGAATTCTGTGTGCTAAGAAATAGCAGATTTATAGCAGCCTTCCTAGCAGCCTTTCAGAGATGCTCAATAAAAGTTAATGAAGTAATTCTGAGATATGTGCTGGTTTCCCAGCAGGAAAACAGGAAGGTTTTTCTGTACAATACAGCCTGCTCCGAGTTTAAAACCACTTATGATTTCGACAGGAACAAAACCCTTTCTTCATCAAAGTTACAGATATCATTTCAATGAGTTCTTCATTTGGGATTATCAGAGCATCAGGTAATCTTGCCATTCTATCTGTCAGCAGAATTTGCTGCATGACAGACTGATTTCACTGGGAAATTGCCAATATGAAAAACAGTTATAACAGCAAAACACGCACAAGAGCTTTGTTATAAGCACTCTAACCATTTGTTTTAGCTATGCAACTCAGACGTTTCAATTGACCATTTGGTCTTGTGGTTGGAGACTTACCTTGCTCATTTTGCCTGCATCAGGTGGATGCCTCTTGCTGTTGCTGCTCATCTACTATAAGCTTCAGTGAAGAGATTAGTTTATTGAATCTATTCAGGCAAAAATCCAAGGAGGGATGCAAGGTATATTTATGAATTTCTACTCATGAAGCACAAATCACATATTTTATTCACTGATTCAGATAAGGCTGTGTACACACTCCCATTTATTCTGTATCCAGTACACTTTCACCACTGGTTTGGGAAGTGGTATACAGACGTTAGCCACAATCCATAGCTATCCAGTTGTTTCTTATGAAATACTGTGTTTTGTTGCTTTTCCCCCAAACCAGCTTCAATCTGAATTGAAAAACAAATCACCAAGCTGCATTTTAAGCCAGTAGTATACACATAGCCTGAGTGTGGAAGACATGAAACAGAATTGTGAAACCATTTTTATTGGAACCATGGGGGAGGGGGAGATACACCTCAATGGGAAATAGAGGATACCATGTAGAATAGGTACAGGATCTATGTTTTGGTTGGGAGACTGACTATATGCAGTATCCTGGCATGCTGTACAATTACCGATTAGTGATTTGAATGCAGAACAAAAAACACACAGCCATGACTATTGATTGGAACCAGCCAACTGGGAGAGTAAACCAGCCCAATAAAGTACACTGACCCTAGAACTGCGTACACACAGTTGCTGGTTTGCCCACCTTCTCTATAGAGCCTATTTTCCCTTTTCTATGCCCAGCAGAAAATGTCCCTGTGTAGATCTCCTGTGTAGTTCCTCCCATATTACCATTTCATTTGAACACAACATTATATCATTTTCAACACAGTCTGTTTAATTGGAACATGTTCATCAGCTAGAAGCACTACAGCCAAGGAATGATCTGGTTAGTTAAAGATCAATGTGAGAAATCCAACACTTCCCTCTTATTGTCACTGTTCTCTTAGGATTACTCAATGTCACATTGTTGCGATGATGGTAGAAGTACCAGCTGGCATCATTTTCCCTTCCGTGTAACATATGGCATATGAGCTCTCTTGGTCTAGACTTGGCAACCTCCTTAGCCATCTCTAGCGATGTCAGAGAATTCTGTCAGAAATGGAAATGGAAGCGGAAATTGCTGCAATCTGCATGTTCATCCAAGGCCTGGAACGGAAATCACACAAGGGAATATGAATGATATTTGCTACCATTGGGTTGTTCTTTTTTTAGTCCACAAACGTAATGTAAATAATTATATTATTTTCTGCTTTTTTTACATTTCTCTTCCATTGAAATGTATTTAAATTAATTTCATAAGGAATTACATAATTAAATGCATTTGCTTCGACCATAGTGGATAGCAAGATGAATAATGTAGGCTTTAGTGGAAGCCGAACTGTAGAGGAATGAAAACAGTACTGACTGCGAAGAACACAGGATGGGACAGAAATTGCTACCTCCTTATGCCCCTAGTCATCTCTGCCTTCTACCCTTTGCTTACATTCTTTTGTCTGTGCAGTCTACTGTTTACTCTGCTGCTTGTCTTCAGCTACCCTTCCTTGTGTTTCTTTGTCCCTTAGGTTTCTTGTCTACTAGGACTTCTTCATAGTGGCTTTCTTCATCATCATCTGCCTCACAGAGCTTCTCCTTACGTGGGCTTTTAACTGAAAACTTTCCTATCTCACAGAATCTGGGGGATGGTATCCAATGTTAGTCACACTCAGCATAGACCCATTGAAGTCAATAGGCTGAGGTAATTTAAGACCATTGATTTCAGTGGGTCTGCTCTGAGTATGACTAAAATTGGATATCACCCTGGCTGTGTGTTTGTTTATGCATTTTCTATGCTGCTCCATAAACAAAGTTCTCTGAGTGGTGTACATAAAAATGATCAACATACAGTACCTGTGTTTATTTGCATGTCTGTTTATCCCATTTGTTAACTGCCCTTCACTGGTTAGGAATCAAATTTCCTGATGTTCTACAAAAATGCAGTTAAAAGCATACATTCAATAAAACCATTTAAAACCTTAATCAACACTTTAAACAGTAATCTAACCACCCGCTTCAAGAAGCCAAAAATGCCACCACCACATCTGACCTAGAAGAGTATCAAGCTCTCGTGAATGCCTGAATGAAGTAGTGCTGTGCTGAAATGTGTCCTCCAATTTCTCCAAACCTTTCTTTCTCTGGGAAAAAAAAGCTACCATTTGTCTGTCTTATTGTCAGAATTTCGGTGGGTGCATGTTCTTGAATATCTCTTATTGTTGAGATAGCAGAGGGTGGTCTTTGTTTCTCTTTCCAGTAAATGTTTTCCCAGCAGTCTGCATTGTCCCTGGCTGTCCATGCTTTCTGATCTGAAAAGGCCCCATGGGAGGAGTTACCTGGGTTCTTTTGGGAAAGGTTGAACAACAACAACAACAATATACCTGTCAACACTCTAGTGGCTACATTCTGCACTAGCTTCACTTTCCAGACCATCTTCAAGGGAAGCCCTATTATGTGCTGGGGCAATAAGCCTCAAGCCCCAGTATGCTGCTTTTGATACCATTCATTAAAATGGACCGTTGTGTTTCCAGGTTTCTCTATTTTAAAAGATAACCTGCATCACCAATGTGTTTGAGATTAATTGTATTATTAACGTAAGAATGGTGTGTGCCTAGTGGGACTTGCATCCTATTTACCTTAGCTTTTCCTTCTTTTCCCCCTTACTGCAGGTTGCCTTGTTGGTGTTCTGTTGATTGCCAAAAGTGGCAGATGAATCTGCTTGGTGGATGAGGCAGCAGGGGTATGTTCCCAGACAGACAGCTGACACTGTGCCTCAGGAGACTGATTGTGCCACCTGAGCAAATCACTCAGCAGCTACTGGCCTTGGACCAGGCAATTGCTCAATCTGCTTCTCATAATTAGAAATACATCATGTTCTTTGCAGCATGCCTTGCTGGGCATCTCACCTTTTTAATCACATACCAACCAAATCAGAGCTCAAACAGTTAACACAGTATTAACCTTTTCCCAAACTCCTCGTCCCTTCAGGCCAATTCTGGCTGATTCTGATTATCATTAAGCTTGCTTTATGCCACTGTTATCTGATGCATGCTTCCTCTATAGCAGCCTTTCCCAACCTTTGGGTCTCCAGATGTTGCTGGACTACAGTTCCCATCATTCCTGAGCCATTGACCATGCTGGCTGGGGCTGATGGGAGTTGTAGTCCAACAACATCTGGGGACCCAGAGGTTGGGAAAAGCTGCTCTATAGGGAGATGTGTATGGTTTTACAGCTACAAGAGAAAACATAAAAATGCACATGCACGCACAGTGCCATGTTTTAAGAGGATTAAAAGAAAGAAGAATGGTTGAAACTCCATCTTAAAAGTGGTTGGCTTTTTTGTTCCTTTTGTAGATTATCTTCAAAGACAGGGCACCTGCCAAGGAGATCTTCTGTGTCTCCAAAGATGAAAATCTCCTTCTGGAGTCTGGTTCACAGAAGAATTCTGAAAAACCTGGTCCTCTCCCTGCTGCTGCTCCAGAGCCCCAAAGCTGGTTAAAGGTATTACCCATGCTGATGGGAAGTCTTCCAGCAATTTTCTTTCTTAAATAAATATTTCTGTCCTAGGGATTACACCCTTCAATAAACCTCTTTTCTAAAGTAAACAACAACATCTTGCCCTGGAGACTTGTACAGTTATTAGAGTTGACCTTTTCTTCTTGCTGCAGTAATTGGCATCATACCTTCACAGAAGCTCTTAACTTCTTCATCTAATAATACAATTTAAGCATAAAGAGAATATACATGTTGGATGAGGGGTCTTAGGAAGCCACAAGAGGAAAACAGAACATGAAGGAATTAGACACAGAACGCAGGCAGAAGGCATGTTCACAGGAAGTTACATTGGCACAACCCATGTTGATTCTTCTCCAGGCAAATTCTCAGCCTAATATGAAAGCCTTGACAACCCTGCCAGGTCAAGGAAAGCGAACAGGATTGCCAGGGTGGGCAAATTCACCTTGGAGACCGAGAGTTCATCATTGAACCAGCGTGGTGTATTGGTTAGAGTATTGGACTAGGATCTGGGATACCAGGGTTCAAATCTCCACTTGGCCATGAAGTTCATTAGGTGATTCTTGGGCCAGTCTGAAGTATGTTGGTAAGGGAGAAGGATGGGGAGAAAACCAGAATAACTTGGCCATGCCTCTGTGACCTCCTAGCAGCCCCACTTCTCAGCCTGACCTACCTCACAGGGTTGTGAGA
The DNA here is from genome assembly GCF_030035675.1 of Rhineura floridana. Lineage (NCBI taxonomy): Eukaryota > Metazoa > Chordata > Lepidosauria > Squamata > Rhineuridae > Rhineura > Rhineura floridana. The sequence continues at coordinate 33,843,977 of NC_084484.1, forward strand.
ATAATATAGAGAAGGGGAGAACCTTGAGCTGCTCATAGGATTGGTGGGCTATAAACACAATAATTAAAAAGTTAGAAAACCATCTGACTGATAGCCCTAGAAGACTCACTGCAGAACACAACTCTGAAATGTTCGTTTTAGTTCCACCAGCTCCTGACAATAAAGAGCTCTAGGTATTACTTAGTGTCTGAGAATCATGTTTAAAAGTTTCTGAAAAACATTTCAGGAAGGCCTACACAATATGCTTATGGAGATATAAGAACAGTCAGATTAAAAGACTTGCAAATGAGGGCATTGTATTTACTGCATTTAATGAGCCTTCCATACAAGTAGGCCTGGTGGTGCCATGAGGTATCGTCAAGTAGCTATCTCAACCCCAGGGACTTGACATGGCCCAACACAGAACCCTTCAGCCAGGCCCTGTTAATTTTTTAAAATTTGCTTCCAGTGGCAGCCATGTTTATTCACACAATGACCGGGAAGTTGAATTGACTTCTGGGGCAGAGGATGGGACAGAAAAAAACCCATGCCTTTCACCAGAAAAATATAAGAGGCTAACACAAATATAAAAGCTCCTGCAGGTATTCCCATGAACTTTTGGTAAGGGGGGCCTGAACGATACTTTGTTGAGCACCCTCCTAATCCCTGGGAGCAAGCCCTTCCTATGGGAAAGCCTATCTCTTGAGAATATAGCAAAAGCATAAAGTACATTATATAAATCATGATTCTGTTGATGAAGCTGATCTTGAGAAAAAAAGAAAAAATATCAAAAACAAACTGAATGCTTCTTCAGCAATGCATGGTAGCAGACTTCAAAAGTTTTCAATAGTTGGCACAGGAGAGAATAGGCATTGCTCATAATTACACAATCAAACTGCTTTTGGAAAGAGAGGAGCAGGTTAAGGGACTTCCATATGGAATGGTAAATAGATTCAAAAATACACCGAAGAATCCCACAAAATTTCCGTAATTTTCTGTTTCCAATGCAAATAATAATAATAATGTGTTTGCTCTTGTGGATCAGTGTCCCAAGCATTCAACAGGTTTGATATTATCTTTATCATTGTCAAACCTACAGCAAATAAACAATGTCCCTGTACTGGGTACTGAGCAAACTGGTCAACATTCTAGCCAATTATGGATATTGTATTATTACACAATGCACAACAATGATGGAGATCCATGTTCTGAACACACAATATCCAGCATGTGTGATTACTGAACTATCTGTAGAAGTGAAGGGGCAGTTTTGACAAATACTCTACTAAGAATTAAATAACCAACGGATCAGCTGTGAAGCTGATCGGGCACAAGTAAAACATCATAACTGCCCAGTGGAGCCTTTTCATACTGTCGGGGGCTTGTTGACATCAGCTCCAGGAAACTGTTTTAGACCCTTCAGAGGCCCACTGTGAATTGTTTGCAAGGAACTTTGAGGGTAAATTTGCTTGCCTCCATAGCAATATTGATACTCCAACCACATCTGCAGTAGTCCCCAGTCCCCAGTGCAACGTCTGCTGTAACTATTAAGGATCAGTTTCAGTTGATGCAGCCGGATGATGTGTATAAGGTGCTTGCAACAATGTGGCCAGCAATGTAACCTCTCAACCCTTGCCCTTCTTGGCTTATTGAAGAAGGGGTATGACCAAATGGATCCAAGGTGTGGTCAATGCTTCTTTATGGGAGGGAGTGGTCCCAGTCACCCTGAAAGAGGGAGGTGATCTGAACGCTCAGGAAAAAGCCCACCCTGGACCACTACTGCCTGGTTGCAAATATCCTCGTTTTAGGGAAAGTGATTGATAGGGTTGTGGTGCAGCAATTGCAAGTACTTTTGGATAAAACATATGATCTTGACACATTCCATTCTGGGTTTAGGCCTGGTTATGGAAATGAATCAGCCTTGGTCACCCTGATGGATGACCTTTATTAGGAGGACAGGGGAGTGTGACCTCGTTATTCTTAGTTGATCTCTCAGTGGCTTTTGATACCATTGACCATTGTATCCTTCTGAGCCAACTTGGTGAGATGGGAGAGGCACTGTTTTACAGTGGTTCCAATCTCCAGGATCATTTCAAGAGAATAGCATTGGTTGATTGTCTTTCAGTCCCCTGGCAATTGTGCTGTGAGGTGCCATAGGATACCATCTTGTCCCCAATGCTGTTTAACATCTCTATGAAACCCTTGGTCATCAGGAGACTTGGGGCGAGGTGTCAGTAGTACTCTGATGATACCCAGCTCTGTAACATCTGAATCAGGAGAGGCTGTGCAAGTCCTGGACCAGTGCCTGGACTGGATGAGTGCCAATAACTCTGAATACTAGCAAGATGGAGGTGCTGTGGGTTGATGGTTCCCAGGTTTGTAAAATTGATCAATTACCTGCTTTGGATGGGGTCATACTCCCTCTAAAAGAGCAGGTTCATAGTCTGGGGTGCTCCTGGATCCATATTTGTTGCTAGAGGTCCAGGCGACCTCAGTGGATAGGAGTGCTTTTTACCAGCCTCGGCTAGTAAGACAGCTGCAGCTGTTTCTGGACCGGGATAGCCTGACCACTGTTGTCCATGCACTGGTAACCTCCAGGCTGGATTACTGTAATGCACTCTGTGTGGGGCTGCCCCAAGGTTGATCTGGAAGCTGCAGCTGGTGCAAAATCAGCAGTGTAGTCATGCGGGGTCTCGGGGGGGTGTCTTAGTCCCTTTACTTTTTTGGGAGCAGGGTCCCTATGTCTCCAGCTTCCTACAAGCCAATCAGCATGAAATAGGAGTGTATTAGCCACTGAAAAGAGTCGTCTAACATGTTTCCTTGTCCTTTCCTGCTGATTGGAGCCAAATAAAGTGAAAGGTGCTGGGTCAGCCACTGAGAAGACTTCTCAGTGATAACACTCTCTTTTATGCTTATTGGTTCCTAGGCATTAAAAAAGATCTTATTCTCAATCCCATACCAAAAAAAAGCAGGGCAGGGGCATGGCTGTGATTACCATGAAGAGACCCTGCACTTCTGAATTTGCCACTGCACTACTGTGCAAAATGTGGCAGTGTGACTGCTCACTGGGGAAGGGTATCGTCAACATATTATCCCTCTGTGAATCAGAATCAGAATCAGAATCAAGTTTTATTACGGCCAAAGAGCAATATAAAAGTAAAACAAACATCATAAAACAATTATTAAGATAGGGACATATTCAAATTTAAAACACTAATCAGGAATTAGTTTCCAGATCTAAATAAAATATTCATTATTCATTCATTATTCATTATTATTTGTTATAATATAAGGCTAAATATTATAAGAATACAAATCATAATATTAATATTAATTCTCATCCTGAGAATTTAAAAGTAAACAAGGAGAGCCAAAGAGAACTTAATTTCGAGAGTCATTTACCCGGATCCTCCTAGATAAAATTGCAATTACACAAAATTTAGCAACTTTCTCTGTAATAAATTGTTGATGATCTCCAAGTAGATATTCCAAACGCTTATCCTCACTTCTCCCAGGTATGTCTAGGATAGGTTTAATTATTTGATTTCTGGAATCATGGTAGTAAGAGCAACGTAGTAGGACATGGGCAATAGTTTCTACCTCATCCTCACCGCAGGGACATTTCCTGTCACAATATGGGATTTTATTATATCTGCCATCAAGGAGCATTGATGGCAGTATATTCATTCTTGCGAGGGAAAATGCTCTGCGGTGACTGGGAATGGTGAGATTGGACAAATATGGCATTGGGGATAAAAAGCTTGGGTTATGTCTATGTTTCCTGACTTGCATTAGGTGGTGTTGGTAATCGATATCTTTAATTCTTTGTGAGATATTCATCTTGGCTTTTAAATAGCCCATTTCTTGGATCGCAGGGATAGAAAAGCCCAGATTCTGAATTTTATCTATTATCAACTTCTCCCAAGGAGATTGAAAATTATCTTGAAGAATTTGGGGAGAAAGCCCAATAGGATCAAATTTCAATTTCAGCCAAGTGGAAATTCTCAAAGTCCAGATCTTAGATTCTATAGTTGGTAATCCAGCCTCGAGTCTAAGAATAAAGCAGGAATACACTTAGGGACCACAAATATAGTCCTCAAAAAAGAATTTTGTAACGATTCCAAAGCAGAAAAGTTCTCATGGGTGGTGACTTGTATTCCATAGAGTAGTTGAGAAATTACTTTAGCAGTGAATACTTTAATTGCTGGAATAATAAGCTGTCCCCCTTTATTGAAAAAATATGATAACAGGGCTTTCAGCGTTTTTTTAGCATTCAAGATCGTTGCCTTAATCTGCATTTGCCATGATCCAGTAGATTGGAATGTTAAGCCTAGATACATGACAGTATTTATTTGTTCAATTGAGTGACCCTTAATTTGCCAACGATGTTTCCGTCTTTTTTTGGTAAATATTAAAACCTTAGTTTTCTCGTAGTTAATTGTCAGCAATTCGTTTGAGCAAAATGTAGTCAAAGCTGTTAAGAGTCTTCTAAGGCCAACCACAGATCTTGCCAACAGAACTATATCATCAGCGTATAAAAGTATGGACCTGGGACTGCCAGCCAGTATCGGTGCATGAGCAGAGATAGTGGCCAAGGAATCTACTATACTATTAATATATAGGTTAAATAGTAAAGGGGCTAAAAGACATCCCTGCTTAACCCCTTTAAACGTAGGGATAGGGTTAGATAAATGGCCCTTGTTATTGCATCTAACCCATAGGGATGTGTCCAAGTATAGTCCTCGAATCAATAGAAGCAGTCTTTTATCAATGTCCAGGGCACTTAATTTCTCCCAGAGTCTTTCACGAGAGATGGAATCAAACGCTGATCTAAGGTCAGTAAAAGCTGTGTACATCATGGTATCAGGCTTAGTCGAATATTTAGATATTAAATGGTGAAGAATTAAGGCCTGATCAATGGTTGAACGTCCAGGCCTAAAGCCTGCTTGTTCCTGGGCCAATAGGTTCTTTTGCTCTACCCATGCATTCAATTTTCCATACAAAAGGGTCGCGTAAAGTTTGCTAATTATATTCAAAAGACTTATCGGTCTGTAATTGGCTGGATCAGTATGAGTACCTTTTTTATATATCGGGATAATTATTGCAAGGCCCCACTCTTTAGGGATTTTCATTGAGCGGTTAATATAAGAAAACAGAGCAGCTAATAAAGGGGCCCACCATTCTGGGTTTAATTTGAACACTTCCGCTGGGATATTATCACTACCGGGAGCTTTCCTCAGCTTAAGTTTGGCGATTAATTCGAGGACCTCCGGTATAGTAACAGGGGCCCATTCAGGAATTTCATCTTCCGAGAAATGTATTACAGCACCACTATCAGTGTTCTTTTGGTATAATCTGGTAAAATAATTCTCCCAGACAGCTGGGGGGATATGGCAATCTAAGTTGGATAAGGGTTTTGGCCAGTTATACGAGACAAGTCTCCAGAATAAGGTAGAATTTTTTAACTTGGAGGCATGTAGTAGGCGTAGCCAGGATTTATTCGATTCTGTTTTCTTTTTCTTTTTAAGCAAATTCTTATATTGTTTCCTTGCCATACAGTAGGTTAATAAATGTTCAGGTGATCTATTTACTTTAAAGTTTTATAAGTTAACACTAATTGTTTTTTATTGTCACAACATTCTTGGTCGAACCATGATTTTGATTTTTTTTGAAGATTTTTCCTATTACAGTTAGAAGTTGTTAAAAAGGATTTTTGGAAGGAAGCTATTAGTTCTTGAAAGTAGGGTGATGGGTCGTCAGGATAAGATATTGTAGTGATGGATTCTCTTATCATTAAAATAGCTGGAGAATTTAACCATACATTTAATTCATTCTCTAATTTGGGTATCCATCTCAGCCTTCCCGGACGAATGTCTACCTCCTTTTTAGTAAAAGTCCGGTGGTCCAATAATAAAGATGTTGAGCAACAATTAAGAACAGTGTTTAAGGGTTGGTGGTCACTCTCCGGGCGATCTTCCACTTTGAAATTATCCACTAATTGAAAAAGTTCATGCGATACAAAGACTAAATCAATTAGGGATGCTCCTCTTGGGGATAAATAAGTAAATTCCCCTTCAAGATCCCCTAAGGTACGACCATTTAGAAGAACCAAATTTAAATTAGTTAATTTTTGCATCAAATAAATGCCAGTATGATTTATTCCACTATCTCTTGATTGTCTTGCAGGTATGTTAAAGAAGCCTATTATGGGAGGAATCATTTGATATTTGTTGTACAAAGCGGCATCAGACACACCTAGTCTGGCATTGAAATCACCAGCAACTATCAGTAAAGCTTCGGGGTATGTAGCAATTAGATTCTCTAAATATCCTTCCAAGCTTAGGACCTTATCGATGGCAGTTATTTTATCTTTACTTGGAGGTAAGTATACATCGACAAGCAATAGAGTGTAGCAGGGCAGTTTTATAATTAGAGCCATAGCTAGGTTTAACAAAGATTCAAGCCTTACAATTTGAGCATTAATTTTAGTTGCCACCTTTTGGACGACCACCTTTGGAACTTTGGGTAGCCTTTAAATAAAAAGGGGCATAGTTATCTAGTCAAATTGAGCTAAAAAATCAGTGATATAAGGGTCTAGATCTTTATTCTTCCATCCTGCTATATTCCAGGAAATGATCTTTAGTTGGTGTAAGCTTGAGGGAGGACTTTGTCAGATTTCAGTAGGCCGAGGGGCAGAAAGATCCCCTGGTGATATTTTTTCCTCAACCTTCAATTCCATGGGGTACAGAATGGTAGGTTGACCCAAAGAGTTAGGGATTGTTGGAGTATGCGTAATTAGTTTTTGCTTGAGATTCCCCTCTACTAATATCTCACAAGGATCCTCACTCTCTTTTCCAGATTTGTTGGCGGATTTGTTGTTTCTAAAAGTTCTGGATTTGCTCGTCGGTTCACCGACCTAATATGAGTATCATCAGGTTGCTCCTTTTCTTTCGCTTTTAAAATAGTCACTAGATTTTCAAGGTTCGTCAAAATTTCCAGTTGTGCTTCTATTGACAATGCAGAGTATGATTCAAGTAAATGTTGTTGTTCCGGAATATCAAACATTCCTTCCTCATTTGGAGCAGTTGGGAGACTAGTTCTTTCATGGTTTTCTTGGAACTTTACAGCATTTATATTTATATCTTCAGGGGTCATCAACTGGGAAAACAAGTCCCTTGTCCCCACGTTCAGTTCTGAAGGTCGGGGTTTAAGCTCATTTAAAGTCAGAGGAAGTAGACTTTGTATTGGGGCTACATTTTCAAAGACCCTATAACACCTTAAGGTCTGTGAAAGGAGTAAATTTCTATTTTCGTATAGGAAGCTGGCTATTTTATTATCATGAAATGTAACTATAGCTCTTGCTTCCATATAGTTAAAGAAAAGGTATTCTATCGAAGCAATCTCCATGCACCAGTCTAGTTTTGGAATAATATGTTCCATTACAGATTGAAAGTGCTTCCTTCATTGAGTCTGGGTTAGAGCTCCTTTGGGCTTAGGGAAGTTTGTTATAGCTATTTTTTCCTTGCTTAGGACCAATTCCCATTATTTGGATTTATGTGTCTCAGTTGATTCAGGATTATCCAAAATCACTTTAGATTGTTGAGGTTGAGATTTAATATAATTAGATGAGGAGGAATATGAAATTGGAGTATTAAGCTCTGTTTTAAGAGGTTCTTGAGCAGCAGAGTTATTATTTTGCACCATTTGAGCCGAGATAGTTGTATTTGTACTCTTATCCATCTTTGTTTTCTTAGATTTCCTTTTTCTCCTCTTTTTGCCCTTGTTAGGTTTAGGGGTATCCATTAGCTTAAAAAGTTTATCAAATCTCATGTGAGGTTTATTTCGGGTCTTACAAAATTTAATGTTTTTACTCTTCTTAGGTTGGTTAGATGTTTGGGAGCTCGTCTTTTTGTCTAGCATAGTGAAAGATGATTTCAGGCATGAGGTTTGAGTAGCCTGTGAATTTGTGTGTAATTCAGTTGTCACTCCTTCATGGTAGTGTTCTTTCTTAATGATTATATCGGCTAATGTGGAGAGCAAAGCATTCGACTCAGCCACAAAGTTGGAAATTTGTATTACGGATTGAGTCACCACTTGGGGCCAGTCTTCATTAGCCACAGAGCCTTGTTGGTTATTCAAATCAAGGTCTTTTGTCTTTTCATAAAGATGCCTAAATTCTGAGGAGCTAGACTTGAATTCTTCATAGATTGATGAGGATTCAAGAGGGGGCATTGAGCTGCAAACACTTAAAGATGAGGTATTAGTTTGCTTCCCTTGAGCTGTTACTTCAAAAAGGGAGTTTCCCTCTGCAGCTGCTGTTAATTCCTGAGCCAAATTATGTCCAAACGGCTCCTCAATGTTTAGAATCCACGACAAAGAGTTATCCAGTGACCAATCATTATTACAGTTCTTACTAGGCATCATGGATTTGATCTCCTTCCCCAACCCAACTTCCTCCACTGTCCCCTTTGGGCCATAAAAGTGCATCATCTTGGTTTGTATTCCTTTAACTTGGAGGGAATTTATATCGGAGCATAGTTCTATCCCAAGTTCTTTACATTTCTTTCTGGTTAAAACCATCCTTTTAACTTGATATTTAGACTTCAGCTACAATAGACCAACAGATCAGCACCTCCCAGGGATAACGCAGCCAAAACAGAGATCAGCTTCAAAGGGTAAGAGCCGCAGTATATTTATGTTTGTATCCACAAGGTTTAAAGGGAGGCAAAGAAGATTAAGATAACTCTCAGCACAGTTTGTTAGTTAATTATCATTCGTCAAGTCATTAGAACCATTTGTTACAGAGCAGGACTTTACCTCCAAGACGTTCCAGGTTAGCAGATATATCTTCCTCAATAAATAGAGAGCTTGCTTTTAGGACTTAGCTTTTCTGGCATTCATGAAGTTTAAGATTTGAAGTTTAGGAAGGATTCTCGTTTATCAGTCTGGGATTTAGTACACAAGGAGGTTGTTATTAATAGTTTTCTTCCGAGCACCACTCCGACTTCAGTAAACACGTCTTTGTTAGTCAGTGGCCATCTCATCCCTCTGTGAAAGAATTGCACTGGCTGCGTATTAGCTACTGGGCTAAATTCAAGGTTCTGATTTTGGTGTACAAAGCAGTATGCAGCTTGGGACCAGGACACCTGAAAGATCGTCTCACCCCTTATATATCCAGTTGATCACTGCATTCTGCAGGTGACGGCCTCCTGCAGATACCATCTTATCAGCAGGTCCGTTGTGCACAACATAGGAAACAGACCTTTAGTGTAGTGACACCTACCCTTTGGAATCCCCTCCCCTTAAATATTAGGCAGGCACCATCTCTATTATCGTTTTGGTGCCTACTGAAGACCTTCCTCTTTCGACAAGCCTTTTAAGTAGAGACCTTAACACAGTCTGTGTCTGTGCTGGAATTGCTTTTTAAGATGCTTTTAAAGTTGTTTTTTAAAAGATGTTTTGTTTTAATATGTTTTAAAGTCTTTTGTTTTAAAGTGCTTTCAGTGTTTTTGTTTGTCACCCTGGGCTTCTTGTGGGAGGAAGGGCGGGATATAAATTTAATAAATAAGTAAATAATAAATTAATCTCTACAGCAAGGCTTCAATTAGTTTGTCTGCTTTAAAACTTGTGCCATCTATAGTTCAATCCCTACAATGCTAACATGTATATTTAGAAGTCGATGTAGGGGTTGCTTCGGATAAATGTGCAAGTAACAGATTTATGTGCAGTTTGTGTCTGAAAGTCATCCATGTTTTAGATAGTCATGCTGAATATCAATTTGTCTAGTGCAATATGAAATAAAATAGTTCATCAATAAAGCAAATAAAGTATATTTCCTGAGAGAAGTTATGATATAGCGTAAATTGTTTTTGGATTTCTGGACAGTTGAAGAGATTAATGTATAAACTAAAAGCAAATGCATTCCTGGACCAAACTGCCTGGAAACTCAGTGTTTAAAATCTCCCAGAAGTAATCAACCAGTGGCATTTCAACACATAAAGACTATCTGCTTAAGAGGAAATATGTTATGATGGACAGTGCAGTATAACAAAGCTCCCTCTTAAAATGTGTGTGGTTGTCTGCTAAAAGGATAATTTAAACATTTGTGCACAAACACATGTATTAATCATAAAGTGTGAGATTTAAAAATCTGTTAATATTCACATTAATCATTGATAGTTGTATCCCCTGGTACAGAGGGAGAAAGAACCAGTGCAGTCAAAGGTAAAGTCAGAGGAAACATTCTCATTGCACAGAGAATTATGCCAAACAGTTGTTTGAAGCAAGGAGAACACATTTTTCAAAGAGTGGAAAGAAATTTAGAGAAGAAAGCCATGATTACTCCAATATCGATTTAATGCTAACAATGTGTTTTTTCAGATGTAAGGATAAATTTACAGACAAAAAAAGGGCGCATAAGAAAACACAGAACATGGGTGGAATCATCAGATACTTCCATTGACCTTATTTTCCAGTGGAAGTCCCTCTTTCTGGTACCTGTGATGCAGCAGGGCGCTTCAGACCTTACCACTGAGGTGGGGACAGATATATGAAGGCAGGAATTGGTGTCTGAATGGTACAGTAGGGCCCCGCTTTTTGGCTGCCCACTTTTCGGCGTTCCGCTAATATGGCGGCTTTCAAATAGAGTAAGGCCCCACTCATATGGCGCTTGTTCTGCTTTTCCGGCTTTTTTCAGTAGTCGAGTACCATTCTATTGAATGAGTTCCTCTTTTTGGCCGGTTTCTCTTTTAGGTGGGGGTCTGGAATGTAACCCGCCGTATGAGCGGGGCCCTACTGTATAGCAAAACTGTTTAAAGTATTGGCCTTAGCAGATGGGGCTTCAACTCTGGCAGTGACATGTCACACCATCTACCTGTGTGAGTTTCTGCAAGACCTGCAAGACCTGCTCCCTGCATTTCTGGCTGATTTCCACCTGGCCTGGAAGGGCGGGGCCCTGTCTCTCTCCAGCTACAAAAGCAGCAACTGCTGAAGAGGCCAGAGACCATCTATCTGTGTGAGTTTCTGCAAGACCTGCTCCCTGCATTTCTGGCTGATTTCCACCTGGCCTGGAAGGGCGGGGCCCTGTCTCTCTCCAGCTACAAAAGCAGCAACTGCTGAAGGGGCCAGAGACCATCTACCAGTGTGAGTTTCTGCAAGACCTGCTCCCTGCATTTCTGGCTGATTTCCACCTGGCCTGGAAGGGCGGGGCCCTGTCTCTCTCCAGCTACAAAAGCAGCAACTGCTGAAGGGGCCAGAGACCATCTACCTGTGTGAGTTTCTGCAAGACCTGCTCCCTGCATTTCTGGCTGATTTCCACCTGGCCTGGAAGGGTGGGGCCCTGTCTCTCTCCAGCTACAAAAGCAGCAACTGCTGAAGGGGCCAGAGACCATCTACCTGTGTGAGTTTCTGCAAGACCTGCTTCCTGCATTTCTGGCTGATTTCCACCTGGCCTGGAAGGGCGGGGCCCTGTCTCTCTCCAGCTACAAAAGCAGCAACTGCTGAAGGGGCCAGAGACCATCTACCTGTGTGAGTTTCTGCAAGACCTGCTCCCTGCATTTCTGGCTGATTTCCACCTGGCCTGGAAGGGTGGGGCCCTGTCTCTCTCCAGCTACAAAAGCAGCAACTGCTGAAGGGGCCAGAGACCATCTACCTGTGTGAGTTTCTGCAAGACCTGCTTCCTGCATTTCTGGCTGATTTCCACCTGGCCTGGAAGGGCGGGGCCCTGTCTCTCTCCAGCTACAAAAGCAGCAACTGCTGAAGGGGCCAGAGACCATCTACCTGTGTGAGTTTCTGCAAGACCTGCTCCCTGCATTTCTGGCTGATTTCCACCTGGCCTGGAAGGGTGGGGCCCTGTCTCTCTCCAGCTGCAAAAGCAGCAACTGCTGAAGGGGCCAGAGACCGTGTGTGTGTATGTGTGTGTGAACCTGCTGCTCGGGATGTCTATAGACTACTGGGGTTTTGTTTAGTATTATATGTTATATTTTACTCTATGTTATATTTTAGTCTATGTACGCCGCCTAGAGTGGCCGTTAATTCGGCCAGATAGGTGGCCTAGAAATAAAATTTTATTATTATTATTATTATGTCTTGGTTTTCTCTCTGTTTTGCCTTTGTGGACAATTTTTAAATGTTATTAGTGTGTACATACAGGATTTAGCCTGTCCCACAGGTATCTCCAAGTTAGTAGTGCAAGCCTATACATGTCTACTCAGAAGTAAGTCCCACTGAATTCAATATTACTTATACTATAAATGAGTATAACATTGCAGCCTTACAGAGCAATCATATACTCACATTATTCCAGGACTGGAGACGTACCACTGCCACACTGTTGGAACAGTTGCCTTATCTAATGTGTTCTTAGCCTGGGAGGAGAAAACACACAACCAGGAAATACAAAGAAATGGCATGAAAACAACACTCTACCAGTGTCTCTGGAAATACTGCCACAAAATCTGAATGTTGAACTGGGAAGACTGTTTTGATCTGTGTGGAGCTGCTGCCCCATGTGGTGAATCAATGAAATGCATGTTCCATCATCTACCTAGGAAAGGGTAGCCAATGTGGTGCCCTCCAGTTCATTTGGAGTGCAACTCCCATCATCCTTGGCCATTGGTCTTGCTGACTGGGGCTGATTTATAGAGCAAAATATCTTGATGGCACAATGTTGACTACCCCAGCCTCGGTAATGAAGTACCCTCAAGTCCTAGATGCACTCATCAAAACTTCCTAGAAAGGCAGGAGAATAATAGAGATTCTTGTTCCCATTGAGACTAGCTTGAGACACAAGGTCTTCCTGAGCTCTATTGCATTCCTCCCTATGGCTGTGCCAAAATTTATTAGACAAAATTGCTTGATTTTTTTTAAACCCCCCCCCCAAAGCTCCTGCTGAACTCTTGGAGAATTTCAGTCCTCTCCTGGAGAATATTTGGCAAACTGACCTCCTCCAATTTTGCCTGTGGATTTTGAATGCAACTGTGGATCTAGCTTAATATTGTTTACTATTATTTTAATATTGTTGAAAGAAGCAATAAGCTTGCTCCCTGTTCCTCCCTACTCCTTCTAGCCCTCCATTCTGAGCCCATTTTTTCCTTCATGTACCTACATGAACTAACAATAGAGTTTCATTCAACTTTAAGTGAGCAGTAATTTCTCAGAAGATAGTTTACTGGGGGGAAACTGTTGGAGAATTTCACCTCCTCCTCTGAAGAATGTTTGGTAAAATGCCCCACCCACTTTGTCATCCACAGATAGTATGGCGGATTTTGAGAGGCCATTTGAGCTCAGCTGTACTTCCTATATCCTTTGACGGTTCTTCTGGCTTGCTCCTTGCTCCTGGTTTAATCCTTGGTCCTGACTTCCTCTTTGGTCCCGATTACTGGATTTGTCTCTCTGCTCCTAGTTCCCAGTTAACCACAGATTACTGCCCATCGTCCAGTGTTGAAACAGGTATTACATATTTAACAATTTCAAGGGAAGCTAAAGATTTGCTTCTCCCCTCTCCCACTGGGTGTGCATGCTTACACATATTACATGAGGTCCATGGCAGAGCTTGGAAAAGTTACATTTTTGAACTACAACTCCCATCAGCCCAATCCAGTGCCCATGCTGGCTGGGGCTGATGGGAGTTGGAGTTTAAAAAAGTAACTTTTCCAAGCTCTGGTCCATGGGTACTGAGCATTAGCATGGTGGTGGGTACTATGTGTGGCAACCAGGGTCAGCTCTACCATTACAGAGAAATCCTACTCATGGGAAGCTGGCAGAAGAAGTGCCAGCTGAGGAGAAGCTGGCGGAGAGCTCCGTGGCATCCATTTCCTATTTGGGACTCCGCTGGGAGCTGTGCAAACAAATGAAAAAGAAAAAGCCATCTCTCACGAGCACCCCTACCAGTGAGTAAGCATTCCCCATTGACTTCCATTAGATTTTCTTAGACGACCTTTTTCTCGGCGTAATGTTGGTCTGGATTGGGACTCTCAGGAGTGTTCCAAGTGGGAGCTGGATGTGGTGTAAGTCCCTCCCTTGGCCCCTCCTCCAACACCCCCTCAGAATGTCCCATTTGGGGACCTTATGCTAGCACCCCTTCCATTGGGCTGGACTTCCCTGGCAGACCCCTTGGGCTTCTGCCAGAAGGGCTTCTGCTGGAAGAACCCAGTGGAACCCGGTGGAGCCGGGACCCTGCCGGCTCAGCCAGGGATCTGCCATATCCAACTCCCATCAGCCCATTGGATTGCACCCCTATGCAGACTGAGGCAATTGCCTCAGGCAGCAGATGCTGGGGGGGGCAGCTATGGCACTCCCACAACTATATCTCTTGAGGCCCTTAGCCACTTTCTCTTGTTGGAGATCATATATCTCCTAAACTACTCTGTTATACTCAAGTGCACTGGAGGACACTATCCCATTGCCAGTGTTAAAGTTAGATTCAACTGCCAGTCCAGTGAGCTATTGTACATGGAAGGGGGGCACTGTTTTGTCCTTAGCTTCAGGCAACAAAATATCTTGGGCTGACTCTAGTGGCAACTTTTTCTGTAATTCCTTAACAACCTGGAAATATAGAATGAGTTTTAGTGTGTTTTTATGATTTATGATATGGATCTTCAACTATAATACTTGGTAGTCTGCAAAAAACAAAATCATAATAATTCAATGCACATAGCTATTAGCAGGAGAGGGGAACAACTTTCTATGAATTCACTTTAAAGACATGCACTCAAAATTCATTTTTGGAAGCACGTATTTGATCTTATGGTTTTCCCTTTTTTGTTTTGACATGTCCTGAGGTAGTTGGCATTCTGGATTCTTCCACACTATAATTTTTTAATCAACAGGGTGTGATGGACTAGATGAGCACAAAAGTGTCCTAGCTATAAAACACTTATGATTTGTACCCTTCTGAGGAAGAATGAAACCATTTTATACTGGTTGTTAAAATAAATGTACTGAGCTAAAGCCTTTCAGACCAGATTTTAGCACTAAAGTCATTTATATAGAAGTTATCCATCTTTTGGAAAGAGAAGGCAATCTTCATTTAATTTAGAGTACCAAACGAAAGGTGGTGATGCTGTTGTGCATGAACTTCTCTGTTTGGTTCAAAGTTTGCTCAAATTCCAGCAAAATTGGAATAAATGAGAACTCATACGTGAGTTATTATGGCATGGTTGAAATGTCAATGCGTCCAATATGCCATTAAAGTGAATGTGCATGTCCCCAGCTTCTGTGGCGGCCAGCCATTAATTGGCAGTGGTAGAAATGAGCATTTCACCACAATAGAGTAATCTGTTGCTGTCCAGATGGGGGCAGGGAATTTCCACCCTTCCTGGCACTGTTCTGGGGCACGCATGCTTGTGATGGGTGGGGATGCCAGAGGCAAAAGTGGACAAAGCAATGAATATTAACATAAGAAGACCTTATGATTCCTAGAACAAGGAATGGCTGCTAGAACAGGTGTTTGCCTACCCCTCCAAAGTGAAAGGATATTTAAAAAATGTTTGTCACTGGATGGACAGAATATGGTCTTTTGTAATGAGATGTACCCAAAGCAGATCATACTGGGATCAATCTAGGTTTGTGTGACGCTGACTCAAGAGACCTGCAGGAGACCACAGATACACGTTTGCAGTCATCCCTTATTGCCTATTCACACAAACCATATTCAGACATGCGATCATGTGCTAGTAATTGTGTGAGTGGAACAGCACGGCTGCACTTTGCCCCTGCTATCTTGTCCCCTGCTGGCTCTGGCCCCAACTCATGGCTAAGTCAGGGAGTCTGCTCTACACATATACACTCTTCATGTGATTTAGAACCTTGATCGCACACGGTTCTAAATGGCATGGGCAGCTTACAGGGTCCCACTTCAGACCTTCTCTTCCAATGCATCGAAGGCAGGAGCAGAGGGTTGGTCTGGCAAGGGATGTGACAGTGGGGGCGGCAAGCTCAACCTCACTCTTCCCCTTCCACTATGACCGATTTGTGAGGCAATAGGGTTACAGTTACATATACAGCAGGATCTGGAAGAGCTCCACAGATGGAGTAAGGGTATAAGCCTCTCTCTTTTTTTGCCATTGTAATTACCACCTCTTTTTGCCACTAGGTGATCCATTGCTAGGGCCCAGGTTGTGTACAGGAGGTTCCTCAAGGTAACTTGAAAATCCCCTGCTCTCCTCTGTCTTCCCTTCTGACTCATTGCCTCTTCTGATGCTCACTCAGTCACACAAAAATGAACACACACAAGCACTGCCAAAACCAAACAGTACTGGACAGACAGTAGTGGCAAGAAAGAAGAACAACTTCCCCTTGTACTATGGAAAGGATTTGGTCCAGAGGTAACAGGCAGAGGTCCCAAGGGCTCCTGCTCCTGTTCCTCCTCACTGCTGCCTTCCTTCCCCAGCTGCATCGCTTGTTCAGTTTGTGTGAGGGAGTGTGTGCTCAGTAAGCATGCACATCAGGAGAGAGGAGTAGCCAGGCAGAGTGGGTGGATGCAGCAGGGAGGAGGGGGGGCAGAAGCTGTAAATTTACTTTGCTACGGCCCAACACTTTAGTGCAGAGGTAGCTAACATTGGGCCTTCCAGATGTTTTGGACTATAGCTCCCATCATCCACGGTCAACATGGCCAGGGATAGCGGGAGTCCAAAATACCTGGAGGGCAGCACATGGGCTATCGCATTAGTGGCACCTTCCCTATTTCTTTTGGAGCAGTGGTGTGGCCCCTGCCAGTCCCAATGAGTTCCACCAATGTGTCTCATACTCAAAGAGCTAAGGAACCAAGTCCCCTATGGATCTGTTCTGCTTAGAAGTCCACTCCATGTTTTCTAGCAGTTCTAGGATACCCAGTGTCAGGAGCTATTCCAGTGTAGGCCCTGTCTCTCTACACAAGCTAGACCTGGTCTGGCCTGACTCAACGTTCCTGTTTATATTAAAGTTGCTTAAATCAAACATTGTTCTGCTTCTCTGCAGTTTCCTGAGTCTCTGAAAAATTTTGCATCACTAACCACCTGATCCTAATAAGGCGTCTTGCTCAAATCTTGCTCAAGTGTAGCCCCTCCTCCAGTTTTTTTTTTTTTTACCAGTTTATAGGAAGGTGGTTTTCTTTACCACCACATTCCTACATATGTTTTGCCTACAATGAGATGTTTGACAAAAGGGGATTAGACCAATTCACAGAGGAGAAGGCTATTGATGATTGGCTACTAGTCATGATGAAGTCGCAAAGGCAGGATGCTGAGGAACCACAGCATAAGAGAGCAATAACCCCCACTTCCTGCTTGGGGCCTTCCCAGAGGCATCTGGTTGCTCACTGAGGGAAACGGGACTAGATTGGGCTCTGTTCAAGAATGTTTGTAAACAAAAGCACAGGGGTTGCTGCAGAGAGCAGAAACTGGGCCAAGGGAAACTACTGCAAGGGGGAAAAAATAAGGAGGAAAAAATACGAGCAATGAGAAGAAGGGACAGCCAGGGAGAGAACAGTGCTGAATAGCACTGAAAAAGCACAATTGTTCTGACAGGTGAGCGTCTGCGGGACAATCAGACTAAGTATCAAAACTGGGGAATATCCTGCATAGCCCTGGATAAAATGATTCAGGGTTCTTCCAGATGGGTGTTTATTGTGCAATTGGTGCTGCTTACGTGTGCAAATTTCCCACTGGGTTCACATGATCCCATTGGCATCAAAATGTCAGCCTGTATTCCTCCTCCCCCGTTCAGTCCAAAATTATCCTTTCAATGGAAAATCAAATAATTTTTTTTAAAGCCCTATGGCAAACAGTGCTTGTGATGTCTAAATTACTTGTTCACGTCATTAAGACCCAGTCTGAAAGCACTCCCTGTTCTTTATGAGCGCTATTTCTGTTCACTTTAAATCAAATAGGTAAGGCAAGTTTCAAGTACTCATTTCAGGACTAAGACCTTAGGTGGCCATGAATACAGTGCATAGCTGTTTTATATTTATCTCCACAGTTCTGGCTACAACTAAGAATAATGTGTTTTATTTCTTTTAAGTAATGCTCATTTGGAGAGAGAGGCAAATATACATGATTGATTAATCAAATATGTTTTTCTTTGTTGTGCTTTTGCTCGTTCTCTTAAGACCAAGGCCTGAACTCTGTTGTCCATATGTGGACTCCATTCTCCCTCCCCCCACCCCCAAATACAAAAGATTGAACTTGTTTCCATTGTGTTTCTTTGATATTGCTTATTCTTGGAATCTGTTGTTTCCTTTGACCCATCCATTTCAAGACATGGTTAAAAAAACCTTGTTTTGGTGGCTGCTGCTACATAAAGAAAGATTTTCACCATTAAAAAAAGCTTGGAAGGAGAAAAGGATATTTATCTTTGGCAGCCTTAGTCCTATGATGCAGGCAAGAAGAAAGGAATTCAAATGTGTAGAACAATGCTTTATGGAAAAGACAGGAGCAGCCTTCATTCCCAATGAATTGCTCTATTATTTATATGAAATAAGACTTGTTTGGGGACTTGACATCTCCATAATTTATACAATAAAATTTTCACTGGCTCCTGGTGATAAAACAACAGCTTAGGATCCTATATTCTGAGGTGCTCAACACTGTAAACCGAAATGAACAGTGTGGATGTTCAGTGTTGATAAAATCCAGATCCTACATATTTATCTATAAAAATGTTAATACTAATATTGATGATGATGATGGTGATGATATTGTATCAACTGAAGGTACCATTTTTCAAACCAAGCATTGATGGCAAAGTACATTGTCACTAGAAAGGCGGACAGGATCACATTTAGAGAAGGGTGCACATGGTCCCTTTCCAGTGACTCCCACTGCCAAGGGTTATGCTCAGATTCTTCCCATGCACCCTAAGAGGAGTAATTTAGCATAAAAATGTAGAGGGAGGAATAGGGTTGTCATGGAATTTCAATCAAGGCTGGATTTTGATACAGCTCCTCACCCCGTCACTTGTCTCATTGAACCAGTCCTCGGAATCAACTGTAGATCTGCATTGTAGTTTGCAAATCTACTAACCTTCCTGTGGGCTGGGTTGTCCATTGCCACTTCCTATGTAGTTGTACTGATGGGGGCAGCCATTTTGGTATATGTACAGTGGCCTTTTGTGCATAGAATTACACCTGTGTGGTTGTCTCCTGCACTATTTTTAAATGTGTTTTTACCCACAGCAGTGGAGGTGTCGCATGCTGAAACTCTTCTAAGCAGCCTTACACTGTTAAAACATGAGAAAAAATAAGAGAAAAGAGAGACCAAGCCCTCGGTTCACCTTGTAAATATTCCTCGTGTATGTGTGTGTGTGTGTGTATGGGGCTGTTTGTCTGACTGTCTGTGACTGTTTTGATGTGTGGGTTGTTGTTTTTTAGGATTTCCCTGGAATTTTCCTAAAATATCCACACAGGTATGGTGGAGGACATACATTAAGATATCCATATGCAGAACCAGGATGGGACGAAGAGGGACAGATCCCATCCCTAGGGAGGAGAAAGAGAAGGAAGAGGAACATGAGCTTGTCATTATATCACTTTGAGGCTAACAGGATAGTCTAGAGCAGCCTTTCCTAACCTTTCGGTCCTCAGATGTTGCTGGACTACAACTCCCATCAGCCCCAGCCATCATGGCCAATGGTCAGGAATGATGGGAATTGTAGTCCAGCAACATCTGGGGATCCAAAAGTTGGGAAAGGCTGGTCTAGAGACAATAATTTCCAGAAATGAAGCCTGAGCCCTTTGGCTCTGAGGAAGCAGAGAGCATGGCTGTGCCCAGTCACCCTACTGCTACCCTCCACATTTGTGCCCCCTTCAAGCCATCCACATGTGGCAGAGGAAAGTCTGAAGTATGGAGGCTGTTGCACACATGTTGTCTTCCTCTGTGAAGTGAAACCATGATTGGTGTAGGGATCTAAAACATTGGGAGAAGTCTATACACATGCCACAGCCTCCCTTTACAGGGTCCCTAATGCATGGAGAGCAGGGTGGCGGTCCTGGTGGGGAGATGGCACTGTCAGCAGCCATGGCCCCACTCTTCTTCTCCATGTGATTGTTAATCACTTGGAGTGAACACCAGAATACAATTTGTTACCATTGGAAATATCATGCTCAGGCTGATGTGCTTCTTTTGAGAAGAGCAATTTTTAAATACTGTTTTCTCTGAGCAAGCGATACTGTCAATTAGCCAGACCCTGAGGCTTTTATAAATGTTATTTTTTGAAATTGCTCCTAAATATATTTACCAATTTAACAAGAAGGATAATATAAACCAAAAAGCTGGCAAATGATCTAGATTTTTTTTTTTGCATTGCCCATTTGCTAATAATAATAAAAAAGGCTGGCCAGCTCTGGATGCTTAATTCACCTTCAAGAGACTTGGGAAATACAAAATTATACATCATATTTAATCATCATAATTACTAGTATTTCAGGGGAGAAAAGCTGGAATGGAAAAATAAAGTTAATATAAAAAACCTATAGATAACCATTGGCTTGGATTTTATAGCTTGGATTAAACTGGTATGGAACACTCATGAGAAGACTGACCCAGATACCTGTCCCCTTGGAAACCTTATGTGAGAGTAAAGCAGCCCCATTCAGACTAACAATGTTCACACATTGGTGGAGGGGTGGACCTGGACTGTGCAGCAACAGCATCAAGGGGCTTGCCTGGGCATTCTTGCTTGCTCTTTCACACATTCATACTGAACACCAGAAGAGTTTTTATTTTCCTCACCTACCTTTATCATCTTTCAACAGTGATAATAGTGTAATGAATCATATTCATAAGGCTGGGTGACACAAGTTTGTTTGCCACTTGCAAGCCTGATCCTTTCCATGTTGATCCAGAAATAAACAGTTCAGTGGAATTGAGTCCCGTCCCAGGTGATAGTGCACAGGGTGTAGCCTTAATTGTTCCACATTTGGTGTTATGTGAAGTGACTCCATTGACAAGTAACATTTGACGTAACATTGAGTGATATGGCCATTTGGGCTGTAGCATTAGATCTATGCTGACATTTGATGCTGCTGTCATACATGAATCATGACCCTGGGGACAAATGGAAGGGGAGTACTATTACCTTCACAGCTTGCTTGTGCGCTTCCCAGAGAAATCTGGCTGGCAATGGTGAACACAGAATACTGGAGTAAATTGGATCCTACATCTGAGTTTTTTATATCATTAATCAGCTTACTCTCAAACCACATTGCAGATAAGGGATTCACCAAAAGCCACATCAACCTACCTAATTGAGTGCATTTCTATGCTAGAAGTGATAATAGTCAGACTTCTTAAAGAAAGCATATTCCTTAAGGCTAATGCCCATTCATTTTGAATGTACATCTCTTGTTTAAAGTCCTGTACACAATAAAATGTTTGCCCAGAAGAAAATGAGAAGAACCAGCTGGATCAGGCCAATGGCCCATCTGTTCCAGCATCCCCTTCTGATAGTGGCCAACCAGGTGTGCGAAGCCCATGAGCAGGACCTGACTGCAGCAACACTCTCCTATGGTTTCCAGCCACTGATGTTCAGAGACATACTGCCTCAACAATGAAGGCAGAACATAGCCATCACGGTTAGTAGCCAGGTATTAGTTTTACCTGCTGTCAAACTGATAAATCGTAAACTTTGTGTCATGAGAGGAGGGCTAGTGTGCTAAAAGCAATAATTAATTTTGAAAATGGGAGGTCCCCTGTGAGCCCAACATGCCTGCACATAGGGAACACACCTGGGCATGATTTATTCTTCTGGACTTGTGGAAATCCAGCA
This sequence comes from Rhineura floridana, assembly GCF_030035675.1. Taxonomy (NCBI): domain Eukaryota; kingdom Metazoa; phylum Chordata; class Lepidosauria; order Squamata; family Rhineuridae; genus Rhineura; species Rhineura floridana. The sequence continues at coordinate 33,865,697 of NC_084484.1, forward strand.
GGCTTTATGAATGAAGATAATTTGTTGATTGTGCATGTCCACATAATTCAGTGGCTTCCAATTAAGCAGAACAGCCTACTCTGAGGAGAGGCATGCCCACAGAAAAACAGAGGATGGACTTCTCTAAAGGCAAGGACATCTTAGGGACAGGCAAATCCATCAATTTCAGTTTCTCTAAATTTTTAATTTCCCCAACCTTATGCTCAGTTTGAATCATTTGCACATCAGTATTCATTCATGAAATCCTAATGAAGATTCATCAACAATTCAAGTCAAATTCTTCCTTGTTGTTACGTGCCTTCAAGTCAATTACAACTTATGGCAACCCTATGAATCAGCTACCTCCAATAGCATCTGTCATGAACCACCCTGTTCAGATCTTGTAAGTTCAGGTCTGTGGCTTCTTTTATGGAATCAATCCATCTCTTGTTTCGCCTTCCTCTTTTTCTACTCCCTTTTGTTTTCCAAGCAATATTGTCTTTTCTAGTGAATCATGTCTTCTCATGATGTGTCCAAAGTACGATAACCTCAGTTTCATCATTTTAACTTCTAGTGATAGTTCTGGTTTAATTTGTTCTAACACCCAATTATTTGTCTTTTTCACAGCCCATGGTATCTGCAAACCTCTCCACCAGCACCACATTTCAAATGAGTTGATTTTTCTCTTATCCGCTTTTTTCAGTATCCAACTTTCACATCCATAACTAGAGATGGAGAACAACATGGTCTGAATGATCCTGACTTTAGTGTTCAGTGATACTGTTGACCCTTAGGCAATACTACCTCTGGTTATTTTCATCAAGTCTGAAAGCCTGGAGCAAGGAAGAGTTTTTGTTATGTCTTTGTAGGAACTTGCAAGGTCAACACCTTCTGGTTCCTAGGCAACGGGAGATAAGGGCTGGAGCCAGAGCAGAGCAGCCAGCTTCTCCGTGGGGGTTTTGTTCTTGAAGAAGAAGCAGCTTTCTGTGTGTGCTCTTGCTATGGGGAAAAACGAAACTGCTTGTAAAGCTTACATGCCTTAATGTCCGGAGTAAATGGACTCTTAATACTATGTCGTGTTCTTGGATTTCTTGACCACTTATACTCTAGTGTAACAGTGCTTACAATGCAAATACCGCACACATCAACAGGGTTATGGGCCCAGATCCAGTGCGTGTTACAGCGGAGTAAGTGGTCTGAGCTGCAGACTGAGTTCCAGAGAGCAGCGTGATTGATTGTGCCGGACAGAGGTGAACGAAGATGGCTGTAAACATGTCTGGAGGCATGCCGATGGAGAGACTTGCGGAAAATAATTACGCCAGCTGGAAGATGAGAATGCGGGCTTTCCTGATAAAAGAGGATTTATTTGAGGTGATTGGAGGGACCCCACCAGCACCACCAACAGCAGCCTGGAAGCGCAAAGATGAGAAGGCGCAGGCATTTCTTACCTTGGCTGTATCCAACTCTCAAATGATGTACGTGAGAGATGAACCCACAGCCAGACGTATGTGGGACGTGTTGCAGGCTTTGCATGTGCAACAGACTGCGGGATCAAAATTGTGTTTGGCAAGAAAGCTGTACCAGATGCGCTTCACCGGAGGAAGCACCATGTCTGAGCATCTTACTGAATTTAGGCGCCTATTTGCTGAATTAGAAGACCGAGGCATGGAACACAGTATCCTTCAGAAGACGTATATTATCCTGGCTTCACTCGATGGAAGCTGGAATAATTCTGTCATGGCAATGGAATGCCAGATGGTGGTTTGAACGTGGGTTTTATTGAGGAAAAATTGACCCAGGAGTGGCAGCGGAGACAGGAGGCGCAAAAGGCAGAGCCGAAGGAAGCTGTCAGAAACAAGCAGGCAAACTACCAGGAGCAGCAACGGCTGAAAACTTGTTATTTTTGCGGAGCGCGTGGGCACATTCAAAGAGACTGTGCAATCAAACAAAGAAACAGAACGGAGGCTGGAAGCAGAGCAGCGTGAACTTTATCAGCACAGAAAAGCCTCATTTAATGGAGACAGATTGGGTATGTGACAGTGGTGCGTCCCATACACTTGTAAAGGATTTACATTTATTGCACACTTCAAAGGCGGTGCAGGACTCTGTTCTTTTAGTGGATGGATCGCGCAGAACAGTGAAGGCACAAGGGACATTGAAACTGAGTAAGATTGACATAATTTCTGATGCATTGTATGTCCCTGAATTGTCTAATAATATTTTGTCAGTCAGAAAATTAACCAGCATTGGGTTTTCAGTGGTGTTTGAAATTGGCAAATGTTTTGTGAAAAGAGGGGGTGAAATATGCATGCAAGGGAGCCTGAAAGATGCACAGTTTGTAATAAAGAGCAATCAGGCAGAGTGTGCTATGTTAAATGCTGGAACACATAAAGGCTGTGTGCATGATTGGCACAGAAGGCTGGGGCATGCAAACTACAAAACAATTAAGAAAACCCCGAGTCTTAGTGAAAACATGAAAATGACTGAGTGTGGGCAGATAATGGATTGTGATGCCTGCCATAAAGCAAAAGATACAATTGCACCCATAAACCAGGAGGCGGAAAGCTCGACAACCGCTCCTTACCAGCTAATCCATGTTGATTTATCAGGGCCAATAAACAGTTCACGAGGAGGTGCGATGTACTTTATGGTAGTGGTCGACGATTTCTCCAGGTTCACTCATGTTTGTTTGCTCAAAAGGAAAGATGAGGCAGAGCAGAAGTTGCATCTGTTCATCAAGAAAATTCAAACGCAGCATAATGTCACTGTGAAGGCGATACGATCAGACCAAGGGGGGGAGTTTACAAGCAAAGCATTACATGCATACCTTGAAAGTGAAGGTATAGAACAACATTTCACAGCTCCATTTTCTCCGTTTTCTAACGGGATAGCGGAGAGAAAAAACAGAGTGCTTCAGGAAGCTTTGAGAGCCATGTTGGAGGATTCTAGTCTCACACACTCTTTTTGGGGAGAATGTATTCTGTATGCGAATTACATACACAGCAGGGTGTTACATAGTGCCATTGGAATGTCACCCTACGAGAAACTCACTGGGAGAAAGCCGAGGGTGCAGCACATTGAGAGATTTGGAGCCCGTTGCTGGATCCATATTACACAAGGGAAAAGACGTGGCAAATTGGCACCTAGAGCACAGGAAGGGTTTGTGCTGGGTTTTCAGAATGCATATTACAGAGTGTGGGTTCCACAAACACAGCAAGTTGTTCTGAGCAGAAGCATTAAAGTCTCAGACAAGCCTTGGGATCATGAACAAACAGTTATTCTCAATGGGTCAGATGGAACAACAACACCAGGACCAACACCTACACAAGGGGTGAAAGTGGAAGGAACACAAATACCACTGAAGGATGCATTAAATGAACTGATTTGGGGCAAACGTAAAACAAAGAAACGTAAGGCTGACGATCTGATGTATTCTGAGCAAGTCGTTCCAAGTACAAGTGCTTCAGATGGGGGTGCAGCAGGAGCCGAAGCTCCAATTCCCTTAAGGCGCTCTGAGAGAGCTAACATTGGGAAACCTCCTGACAGATTTACTGTGGGTATAGTCAGCAGCCCGGGTATGCACAAAGAAATACAGATGGATGCAGAAACGTTATATCTAACGTGTGTACAACCAAAGTTTGATTAATAAAGTTTGAGCCTGGAAACTGTAATGTATGATGCAATGAATTGAAATGTATTACTGGATGCATATGTGTAACTATGTGTTGTAGAACTGTACTGCTGAAATGGAAATGTTATAGTTGTAAATGTTATAGATACAGTCTTGATGAAAAGGTGGGAGCTGTTGACCCTTAGGCAATACTACCTCTGGTTATTTTCATCAAGTCTGAAAGCCTGGAGCAAGGAAGAGTTTTTGTTATGTCTTTGTAGGAACTTGCAAGGTCAACACCTTCTGCTTCCTAGGCAACTTGAGATAAGGTCTGGAGCCAGAGCAGCCAGCTTCTCCGTGGGGGTTTTGTTCTTGAAGAAGAAGCAGCTTTCTGTGTGTGCTCTTGCTATGGGGAAAAATGAAACTGCTTGTAAAGCTTACATGCCTTAATGTCCGGAGTAAATGGACTCTTAATACTATGTCGTGTACTTGGATTTCTTGACCACTTATACTCTAGTGTAACAGCGCTTACAACGCAAATACTGCACACATCAACAGATACATGTTTGCATTTGAGGACCTTTTCTAGCTCTCTCATAACTGCCCTCCCCAGTCCTAGCCTTCTTCTGATTTCTTGACTATTGTCTCCATTTTGGGTAATGACTGTGCCAAGGTCTTGATAATCCTTGACTAGTTCAATGTCCTCATTTTCATCTTTAAAGTTACATAAATCTTCTGTTGTCAGTAGTTTAGTCTTCTTGACATTCAGCTGTAGTCCTGCTTTTGTGCTTTCCTCTTTAACTTTCATCAGCATTCATTTCAAATCATTACTGGTTTCTGTTAAGAATATAGTATTGTCTGCATATCTTAAATTATTTATATTTCTCCTTCCAATTTTCACACCTTCATTTTGGTCCAATCCTGCTTTCCGTATGATATGTTCTGCGTATAGATTAAACAGATAGGGTGATAAAATACACCTCTGTCTCACACCCTTTCTGATTGGGAACCAATTGGTTTCTCCATATTCTGTCCTTACAGTAGCCTCTTGTCCAGAGTATAGGTTGCACATCAGAACAATCACATGCTGCGGCACCCCCATTTCTTTTAAGGCATTCCATAGTTTTTTGTGATCTACACAATCAAAGGCTTTGCTGTAATGGTAGTGGTTAAGGTGTTGGACTATGACCTGGGACCCCAGGGTTCGAATCCCCACATAGCCATGAAGCTCACTGGGTGACCTTGGGCCAGTCACTGCCTCTCAGCGTCATGAAAACCCTATTCATAGGGTCACCATAAGTCGGAATCGACTTGAAGGCAATACATTTACATTTTTTTTATAAAGCACAGAGTGATTTTCTTCTGAAATTCCTTGGTCCGTTCCATTATCCAACGTATGTTTGCAATATGATCTCTGGTGCCTCTTCCCTTTCTAAATCCAGTTTGGACGTCTGGCATATCTCACTCCATATATGGTAAGAGCCTTTGTTGTAGAATCTTGAGCATTACTTTACTTGCATGGGATATTGAGGCAATAGTTCGATAATTATTGCATTCCCTACAATCGCCTTCTTTGGAATTGGGATGTATATTGAACGCTTCCAGTCTGTAGGCCATTGTTTAGTTTTCCATATTTCTTGACAGATTTTTTTGTCGAAATTTGGACAGATTCAGTCTCAGTAGCGTATAGCAACTCTATTGGTATGCCATCTGTTCCTGGTGATTTGTTTGTTCCAAGTATTACAAGAACAGCTTTCACCTCACATTCTAAAATTTCTGCTTCTTCATCATACGGTTCCTCCGTGAATGAATCTGTCATCTTTGCATCTCTTTTATAGAGTTCTTCAGTGCATGGCTTCCATCTTCCTATTATTTCATCTCGGTCAGTCAGTGTGTTCCCCTGTTGATTATTCAACATCCTTAGTTTAAATTTCCCTTTCATTTCTCTAATCTTTTGGAATAGGGCTCTTGTTCTACCCTTTTTGTTGTCCTTTTCTATTTCTATACAATAACCATTGTAATAGTTCTCTTTGTACCTACGTAATAGTCGCTGTATTGTTGCATTTAGGGTTCTAACCATGTTTCTGTCTCCTTTTGCTTTTGCATTCCTTCTCTCTTTAATCATTTTAAGAGTTTCATCAGTCATCCACTGAAGTCTTTCTCTCTTTTTAACTAGAGGTATTGTCTTTTTGCATTCTTCCCTGATAATGTCTCTGACTTCACTCCATAGTTCTTCTGGTTCTCTGTCAACTAAGTTTAAAGCCTCAAATCTGTTCCTTATTTGATCTTTATATTCTTCTGTTATTTAAATTGTATTTTGGCATTATGATTGCTTTGTTGTTCTTTAGCTTTACTCTGATTTTCAATATGACCAGTTCATGATCTGTACCACAGTCTGCTCCTGGTCTTGTTTTCGCAGGAAGTATGGAACTTCTCCATCTTCTGCTCCCAATTATATAATCAATTTGATTCCTATATTGACTATTTGGTGATGTCCACGTGTACAGTCGTCTTTTTGGTTGCTCAAAAAATGTGTTCGCAAGAAACAAATTATTGGCTTCCCAGAATTCAATCAGTCTTTCTCCTGCTTCATTTCTGTCTCCTAAGCCCCATTTCCCCACAATTCCTAATTCTTCTCTGTTCCTTACCTTTGCATTCTAGTCCCCCATGATTATCAGCACATCTTGTTTTGGTATGTGATCAATTTCTTCCTATATTTCTGCATAAAATCTCTCCAATTCCTCTTCTTCTCTGTTTGCCATTGGAATGTAGACTTGGATGATTGTTATGTTAATCGGTTTCCTGTTAAATCTCATTGATATAACTCGCTCAGACCTTGCCTTATAGCTCTTAACTGTTTTTGCTATATCACCTCACTATTAAAGCAATCCTGTTTCTTCTTAATTTCTCATTTCCTGCATAAAATATTTTGTAGCTGCTTGATTGAAAATGTCCCATTCCCATCCATTTTAATTCACTCACGCCAAGTATTGTAATGTTGATACGTTCCATTTCTTGCTTGACAATTTCTAACTTTCCCTGGTTTCATGTATGTCGTACAACTCTGGACCCTCCTTTTGCATCTGTAATAAATAAACTTAATAATAAACTTTATTTCTACCCCGCCCTTTTTCCAATAGGACTCAGAGCGGCTTATAACTAAAAACAGCACCATTAAAACATACAGAGTATATTATTAAAAAAATTAAACTATGAGAAAAATTAAAACCATAAAATATAGGTTAAAAACAGCAGACAATTTAAAATAATAAAATCATATAATGTAATCACCAAACCTATGACACTTAATCCTGGTCGTTCTCTATCCCAAATGCCCATTGAAATAAAACAGTCTTTACTTGTCGCCGGAAAGACGGCAAGGAGGGAGCTGATCGCACCTCACTCGGAAGGGAGTTCCACAGCCTAGGGGTGGCCACCGAAAAGGCCCTATCTCATGTCCGCGTCATATGTGCTTGCGAAGGTGTGGGAACACAAGAAGGGCCTCACCTGAAGATCTCAAATCCCGGACAGGTTCATGTAGGGAGATACGATCTGTCAAATAGTCTGGACCTGAGCCGTATAGGGCTTTGTAGGTCAAAACCAGCACTTTGAATTGTGACCAGAAACAAATTGGCAGCCAGTGGAGCTGTTGTAACAGGGGAGTTGTATGGTCCCTGTAACCAGCCCCGGTTAGCACTCTGGCTGCAGCTCTTTGTACCAATTTAAGTTTCTGAACAGTCTTCAAAGGCAGCCCCACGTAGAGCGGATTACAGTAGCCTAAGTGGGATGTAACCAAGGCATGCATCACCCTAGTCAGATCAGGTAGCTTCAGGAACAGGTGCAGCTGGCGCACCAATTTTAATTGGGCAAATGCGCTCCTGGATACAGCAGCAATCTGGGCCTCCAAATTCAAAGCTGAGTCCAGGAGTACACCCAAACTGTACACATTAGCCTCTGGGCTTTCTTTCAGCTTTGACCCAGTGGTGTCATTAGTCACAGCGCTACTTATATTTGTCTGTTGTTCTTCCCCAGTAGCTCATTGAGTGCCTTCTGACCTGGGGGTCTCATCTTCCAACAGTATCTTGTGTTGCATTTTGGATACTCTGTTCATAGGGTTTTTGGGGCAAGAGGTATTCAGAGGTGGTTTACCATTGCCTTCCTCTGAGTTTGGATGCATCTTAGTCTGGTGTCTCATCTATGACCTTTCCGTCTTGGGTTGCCCCTGCTAGGAGTCTAGCCTCTTGGTCTAGACTCCTGACGGCATTGCTCTCAGCTTCTTCAACACTCTCAAACCCACTCACCATGTGAAGGTGTGCATCCTGGAGGGGGCAAATTCTTCCGAATATTCACATATTTGATTTGCATCCAATTTCCCCTAACATATACTCGCATGCAAGCAATTTTGCCTAATATAAAGCATGTTTGTATGTTGTTTTCAATAATATATGCATTTTTGGCATATATACCTGTAATATACATATTTTTGTAAATTTGTTGGAGAACTGCATCAGAAATTTCACAAAAAGTGGGGATTTTGAAAAAAATAAGCTGCATTTCAGTTCATGTGTTATTTCGGAAAGTGTGAATTATGTAGGTTCTGATTAAAATGAGAACCACACTGAATTTCAACCCCATCCCTAAACATAAGGGCCAAACTATACTTCACACTGGAGAGGAAAGAATTTTTTTGAAAGCAGCAGTGTTGGGCGTGTGTGGAGAGCCCAATTTGGAGAAGCCCAATATGGATCAGGGCCATGACATGGAGGAGGGAGTCTAACCTTCACCCCACCCCACCCATGCCTTGGCTCTGATCCAGGTCATCCATCCTTTTCCAATCTGCTATTAGATGGGAAGAGGAAATTTGCTAGCTCAATTCAAGCTCACAAGTATTCCTCTCTGTGGATAATAACAGTCTGGGGCATGTGCGTTCTGTGCTGTCACAGCTGCTTCCAGAAAGAGTAAATTAGGATGGGAGACCTAAATACAGATCTTCAACATAACATGTAGTTTGGTCCTCTCACATTTTAAAAGTAAACCTTCTTCAGTATAAGTGTGCCTCCGAATTTAAATTCAGAAGAATGTATGCTTTAGCTATCAGAATTTTGAGAAATATTACACTGAACACGGCAACACAGACCACTTGAACAACGAAGATGCTGGTCTTTAGCCACACACCATTTGCTAGGCATTCAAGGTGCTATTCAGTTGAAGTGGCTTGTTTACCATGCCAGTGGTTTTACCTTCATATCTGGAAGGACCACACGGTCTAGGGATTCGCAGATTGGAGCATTGTGTGTTAAAATGGTGATGACTCCCTTTGAGTGCTGTCTGCCAACTCAACCATATTGTGCTGAATTGTGTAAACCTATGCCAAACTGTGTGCATCTGCTTTCAAAGCAAGCTGTTCATTACAGAGATAAGCAGCAGCATACACTTCATACAGCAAGTACAAATTACTCGCTAAAGTGGGCATTGAAACAGTTGCCTGACTCAAATAAAATGTTAGGGATTGCAACTGGCCAATGTTAGATTCTTCTTACACACACATATATTCTGGCAGGAGGTTAGGGCCCATGTTTTCAATATCAACACAACTGACAAATATTTTATTTTTATTTCCCTATGTGTTGCCACACACCGCCCTCCCAGGAATAATGGCAGAACTCTGCCGCCATCTTGGCTGATGGCACGCATGTGTGCTACTCACATGCATCCCTTCCATCAGCCTAGATGGCGGCAGAGGCTTCAGCCCCTTTGGGAAGCCTCGGCTGCCATCTTAGTTAAGGGCAGCGCTGCACGCACAACCTCACAACAGCTGAGAAAGGTAGGTTAGTTTATAGTTTATTTATATACCACCTCCTCTTTCTTGGCAGTGCTGATGATGATAATGTTATTTGTTATTTAAATTAATTTTTGTAAATTGTGTCGCTTTTATTGTATTTTTATACCTGTGTTTATTTTTCTTGTAAGCCGCCTTGAGGGCCTTTGGCTGAAAGGCGGGGTATAAATAATAATAATAATAATAATAATAATAATAATAATAATAATAATAATAATAATATACCACTTTTTGGCCAAAAGGCTCCCAAAGTGGTGAACAACATATGAAAACATATTACCAAAACAACAACAAAAAGAAATTACATAAGAAATAACCAGTAAAAAAATATGCAGTAAAGGTAGGTTGAAGCATGGGAATGGCAAGGGTTCCAAGGCTCTTGCCATGTGATCTGCAGCAGTGATCCTGCCATGAATCGCAGAAGGGGAGTGCTGGGGCCTGGGGCAGGCTTGACTAGCTCTGTCTCTCCCTATCCTCACTCCCCTCCACAAGTTGGAGGGTGACTGTCAGAAGTGAGGAACTTCCTGTACTTGTGCTACAATTTCCCGGACAGTTTAACAGTCAGCCCCTCTTCGCAGAGATCTCTGGAAATTGTAGCAAACAACACTTTCCAGGATACTTTGGGGGAAGCCATGACTGTTTAAAGTAGAATGACGGTGGAATAAATGTATGGTGTGAATGTAGTCTAAGTGGGCCTTTGGCCTGATCCAGCAGGCTCTTCTTAACAGAGGTAGCATATCCAATTTATTTGGGACCATGGTTACACAACCTGTAGCATGGCAGCTGCTGCAGGATCAAGGTGATGGGATACTATCTTGCCGGGGTGCACAGGTGATAGCACAACCACATGAGCAAGGTCAATCATGTGGGTTTCTCCAGTGGCGTCAGCACCCTCCAGGTAGCATGCTAATCACAAGTATAACCCTGCAGTGTACGACTGTGCCATCCCAAAGTGATTCCCATGCTTCTGGTATGCATGGGAAGGTGAACACTGGTAGCTCTGAGGGATCATGCAGATGAGCTGCCAGACTACAGCACTGTAGCTGAGGTAAGATCCAACCAGCCTTTGAAAGAGTGATGCAGTACCGACGTTGGCTGAGCAGCCTTCCTGGAGTTATCTCAGGAACCAATAAGCCAGTCTTTCCTCAGGACTTCTTCCTATCTGCCTAGCTGTGTGCTACAAGATCCAAATGGAACCAAATGAGAATAATTTAGACATACCATTGATTGTAAAACACCAATGTAAAAAGGAGGGGGGAACAGTTTGATCTGTATTATAAATCATCATCTTTCAAAAGATTTTTTTTTCAGACCTAGAAATGAGGCATATTTCTGTACACTCACAAAGGAGAGGACATGAAATTCAGTACGTCACACAAGTTATGACACAGACTTAACTATGGTCCTCATAGGAACGATTAATATTTTAAGTCAATGTTTCCACTCTTTCATGTCGAACTGAAAAAATATCCAAATTATTTTCAGAGGATCCAAATGCAAATCATCCTCTGGTTCTCTAGAAAGAAATGCTATACACTGGTATTGTTCATGTATATTACAGAAAGCTTTCAAGACTTTTTTTTCTATATTAAGGAGGTTCTCAATAGACTATGCACAAATAGAAGAGATATGAATTAATGATAATTCTAACTTTTAGCTTAATATGTAATGTGGGTAGCAGCTATTTTAAAACAAGCAATGAAGCGGTACAGAATCAGAAACTTCCTAGTCTGGATGGGGTTGGACCATCTCACAGTTTGGAAGTACTTTTAGATCTAGTTTTGCTGATGGGTACACAGATGACATCTGATGCTAAAGCACCTTCCACCAACTTTGGATCGTATATCCATCTCTTCCTGTAAAGAGATTATTTTGTCATGGTTAATATCCATTGCTCTGATGACATCTAGGCTGGGTTACTTCAGTACATCAGACACATGAGGCTGTTTTTTAAAAGTGTTTGAATGGAAACCACAAACTGGAGGAGAATATGGCTGCCAAATCAACCAGTATTAACTATTGAAATCATGATACTACAATGGTTAAATGGAGTTCTGGGTCTTCATGGTTTCTGATTTGTTTCTGAGCACAATACAAAGTGCTCTTTTCTTTTCTTTAAGCTTTGGTATCTAAAGGACCACCTTCTCCCACATGGGCCTGTCCATCAACTGAAATCATCTTCTGAAGCCCTTCTCCATGTGTCCTTGCCTTCAGAGGCTGGGAAATTGGCTAGAGAGAGAAAGGGGTTGTTTTCCATGGTGACACCCTGTCAGTGGGATTCTCTCCCTAAACATATTTGCTTGGCACCATCATTGTTACTTTTTAGGCACCAGGTTAAGTTTCTTTTGTTTCCCAGAGCTCTTAACTGTACTTTAAGATCTTTGCTGTACCTGATCTGTGGGTTTGGTTTTTTTTAAAACAACAACTATGTTTTGCTATGGTTTCATTTCTCTGTACATAAAACATCAACAGCTGCCACAGATGGTGCTAGAAGGCAGATGGGAATGGGACAACACCCCACTGAAAGAGCAATGGATAATAAGGAATTGTGAGCAAGATGCAAACAGAAATCTGTGACAAATCATTTTAGAAAGGGCTGGGGGAAGGGAGGTGTTCAGATTGAGTAAGATGCCAGAGGCTGTCTATGTTTTCTCTCAGAGCTCTGGGGAAAGCAGCCTCTGTTAAGTTAGAAATCTTGAAAGCAAACACAGTTCCAGGCAGGTCTTTAACGAAGGAGCTAATCGGGGACCAAAACAGATGGTATCTTAAATATATGATTTTATTGCATTTAATGTCTGCTTTCCCCTGACAATAGCAGCTATGGGGAAGAGGTAAGCAGAAATAAAACTTCAGGGCATGGGAGACAGGGTAGGAGGACAACACTTTCTACATACCTCAGTCCAATTGAACCCCACCCCCAATTGTTCAGAGATGTGAAAAAACCTTAAACAGATCAAGTGAGCCCGAAATGTTTTCTGCCTGATCTCTCTGAATACTGAAATATTATCTGGAAACAGATTCAATTTTGTCATCGAGCATTCAAGTACATTTCAACCTGTGACATTGTCCAGCTTTTCCAGAACAGTGAGCATTTTCCAGCTTCACGGCAGTGAGCCAAATCTATTCACCTTCACATCCATAAAAATACAGGCCACTGTTCTAACTAATAGCCAAACAATGTTCCTCTTAAGATAATGAGACTCTTTCTCATCAATGAGATTTATGATATCAAACAGTGTGCTGTCATAGCTTGCACTCAGCTCTCAAAAATACACAGCCTTCATATGATGATTTACTATCCAAGAGGCTGCAGCTAATTAGATCATGCAGCTATATTGTAATTTTAAAATAAAATTAGAATGGAGTAGACCATTCTTAGAATTTGCCAGGGAGTTAAAAATCCTCTCATTGTAATGGGCCAGTTCAAGTATATTATGGAAAGAATCCCATTTATTTATTTATTTATTTATTTATTTATTTATTTATTTTGCCAAGCTTGGTAGATCTGATTGCAGTTGGTGTTCCCTGGTGTTCTGGTCTTGGGTCATTGCCGGTCATGCTGAAAAGCAATGAGCTAGTAGTTTTCTGAAAAGGGCAGAGATCTTCATATATGGGAATGGCATCTGGTTTCATAATGCAAATTATCCATCCCCTTCTGCTCTAAAACAAAAAAAATGTTAAATGCCTCATTATGAAACTCTCTGCGATGCTGGAAATTGTTCATACTGGTCTTTCCACAGAAGAACTAAGCAGCTTCACTAAAATACAGCGAGCACAATATGTTTATGTTTGTGGGTTATTACAAAAGCTTCTAACAATTGGCCTGTCAGTTGTTCAAAATCAGATCATCTTACTGTTGTATCAGACATCTATGCAAGGTAGTCACCATTGTGATCTTTTGCCAGCAATGATGAAGTTTATCCCTTTGCATCTCAGTCGACCTCACTGTGAAACGGGCCAGTCATCCAACAAGCCACAAAATGGGCGCTTCATCCTTGTGTTCGGCAAGTGACTGGAGAGATATGGACTGATCATGTCAGTATCATGCACAATGTAAGACATGAGAATCACCATTTATCAGCCACACAGCTTGGGGACTACTATGAAGAATTAATTGACTCTTGGAAGAAATGAAAGGGTTGAAACCTTACACAAGTTTTCTTCAACAGAACAAAGAGTATTTGAGATATAAGGCTGGGATAGGAAGAATGTGGAACGTGGTCTACTGGTGGACCATCATGTGGGTTCGCATTGCTTGGATTCTTGCAAAGGGTGCTAAAATGCTGGAGTAGGTGGAACTTAATCTGATCCAACAAATATGGGCACTTCATCCCATATGAAGTTCTTATATTTTTGTTGTTGTTATGTGCCTTCAAGTTGATTATGACTTATGGCGACCCTATGAATCAGCGACCTCCAGTAGCATCTGTCATGAACCAGCCTGTTCAGATCTTGTAAGTTCAGGTCCTTGGCTTCCTTTATGGAATCTTATATTTTTAAGCGTCAGTATTTGGGATCACTTAACACAGCCCAGGAAATGCCATAGTTTAGTGGTAGAAACCTGCTTTGCCTGAAGAAGGTCCCAGGTTCAGTCTTCAGAATCTCCAAGTAGTTTGGAAAGACCTCTGTGTGAAACCATGAATGAGCGGCTGCCAGTCAGTGTAGACCATCCAGAGCTAGATGGACCAATGGTCTCACTTAGCATAAGGCAGCTTCCTATGTTCTATCATGACTTTTAAGTTGGCATGTTTGCTTTGGAAATTTATAATGTATTGGTAGATCATAAGGATTCTAGTTTCTAAAGGAGATGACACAATGAGATCATCTCAACCGTAGAGGTTCACCACTATATCTAGGAATGAACAGGACTCTTTATATGATAAGGATTGGAGACAACAAACAGAGAAACTTCTTTTCTCCATGTAAGATTTTATAAGGAGAGAAAGTTAACTTTCCTGCTCTTGAAGCAGTTCATAAGTGGGAGAAGTGTAGAATCTTGTATGTGCAAGACTTCAAATGGAGAAGAACAAAGTTTTAGGTAAGTTGAAATACAGATGTTTCAAGAGTGAAACCACACTACACTATGTCTATGTCTGCAAAGCCACAACTTTTTTTGAAAGGAGGATAATGCCTCAAGGTGATATATAATAGGGCTGTGCTCCGTATTCAGACAAATCCTGAGGAACAAACTGAATCAAGCTTCTTTGGGAACTATTTCTGACATTACAGGGTGGGCTAAATCAGTCACTGCCTTGCATGGGACTGATAGCAGAGGTTCGTTTACAAATACAGTGTATTCAGAGCTTGAAACAGACACTAGAACTCACATGTCATCTTTCTCTTTGGCTGGCTTTGGGCTGCAGAATTCCAATACACACACACACACACGAATGCTGAGACATTAACGTTGCATTATTGACAGCTCTTCCTGCAAATGCAGCACAGGAAAGCCTCAGTGGGGAGAGGGGCTTGCTCCCAATCATAGTACTTGTGGTGGGATGCACACACATACCCATGCACAATGTAAAGGGTTTCTGTGTTTTATTGACAGCTATTCCTGCAAGTAAGCACGGAGAAAGGGTCGGGAGAGGAGGAGGGGAGCTTTGCTGTCCAGTTGTGCTTATTGTGGGGCTGGATAATCATGTAAGACTGATTCTTTTTTTCTTGGCTTTGGCTTGGTCTTCTCCAGTTCTCAGAGCAGAACACTTGTTTGGAAAGACAAGAGCTGACTCCCTAGCAATTCTTGCATCTTTCAGTAGCCTAATGTAGGAGAAGTCTATCTCATCTGCTTTTTCCTATCCCTTTCTCACCTATTTCTTTTTGTTTATTCATGGGATTTTTAGTGCAGCTTTCTTTCCATGCACACACCACACACAAACACACTCACTCACTCACCCACCCACCCACTCACTCACTCACTGTTCCGTCATTAGCTGTTCTGATATTTTTGCAGTTTAATTCTTTTATTTTCTAGGAAGCAACACAGCCAGCCACATAATACACCTTTACATTATCTTGAATGTCATAATTTATAACTAATAGCCATTTTCAGACCTATTCCCCTATGTTTTCTAGTATTCTTATTTAATTGCTCACAGTGCTAAGAAGTATATATTAGCCAGCGGCCATAAGCATGTGTGCTTTTTGGTTTCAATTCACACTAGTTTGAATTTCAGAAATTAATATTTTCACTAGCAGCAATTTTGATACTTTTTCTTGAATATTTTCTAGTGTTCTCATTTAATTGTTCGCTGTGCTAAGAAGTAGCACTAGCAGCCATTTTCATACTTTTTCCCCAATATTTTCCAAACAGACAGCTATTCTCATTTAATTGCTCGCAGTGCTAAGAAGTCTCCTGTAGCTACCCACCTGATTTTTGGCATGATTAATCCGCTCTTTAGGGGATACCATATCCCAAAATTTCACAACCCTACATGCATATATTATCTCCATGGTACTGCCTACACCTGTGCCTGTCTTCTGCTATCTACCTGTGCCTACTTTGTTTTAAAAAACCCCTCAAGGTTCCCCCCCCCCAAAAAAAGTGTTGAAGGTAGGAATAGGGCAAACACAGGGACATGAGAATTGACATGACTAATCTTTTTGGGAAACAGCAAACTTTAAAGGTAGCTAGTATGAAATCCACTGGAGCTAGTCAGCTGAACTTTAGCAGGGTTAATCCCCTCCCTCTAGGCTACCATGTCCCCATATTTCATGTTTCTGTGTTGAAAAACAATAAGGTTGTGTCCATTTAAAATTTAAAACATTTTAAAATTTAGAGGTGTCTAACATGTAAACTCCTGTGCTACCTACCTTATATACCACCTCTTTAGGGGCTGCCATGTCCCAAAATTTAATGTCGCTACATCAAAAAACAAAAAAGTTATTTCTATTTATGTTTTACAATGCAAGTTAATGGGATTTCTAGATATTTGTAATGTCTGGATCCGGACTGGTTTGGGATGGGTACAAACATATCCAGACCGGATTGAGCCATATCTGTATTTACAAATCGAAGCCACAAACTGGGTTTAGGGGTTCATGCACAGCCCTAATATATGACTTCAGTGGCTGTCTTCTAAGCATGATTAAATCTAGATCCAACCTACTGTGTTATTAGACATTGTACCAGTTCATATGGCGATTTAAAGTGAGATGGGTTCTACTTGCATGTCCGTTTAATTTGCATAGTTTACATGACGTGGGAGGCAAAGGGAAGCTATCCCTCTGCTTTTTCCTTTTAATCCGAATAAAATCAAGCTGCCGAAAATCCAAAAAGTGATGGAAAAAACATCTCTGCTTCGCTGCCCTCCTCCCATCTAGGCACTTTGCTTCGATGTTTCCAGTAGGTGGGCAGATCATCACTGTTCAGATACTCCCCTTTCTCCTCCTGCCACCAAAGAAGGCACTTCAACTTGCTCTAGACTTCATTTACTCCATTCCCCCCATTTAAATTCTGTTTAAGTTCCTTCCCTCAATCCTTTAAACCTGTGATGCACTCATTTTCCATGTACTTAACAATGCACACATGCACACATACACACACCGTCCCCCTGTATAATCATTAGTGTCAGGAGGAAATTGACAGAAAAGTTTTTCCTCTCAATTGCACCCCCCATCTCCCAGCTAAAGTGCAATTGACAAAAAAAAAACCCACTCCCCTTCAGGATACTCCGGAGGGAGTAAACTTGGGGCGGGGACTTTGCGATGGGAAAAGCTGCATCTTTACTTTGAAGTTCAGCTACCATGTGAACCAGGCCACAGTAAAAGAAAGAAAGAAAGAAAAAGAAAGAAAAAGAAAGAAAAAGAAAGAAAAAGAAAGAAAGAAAGAAAGAAAGAAAGAAAGAAAGAAAGAAAGAAAGAAAGAAAAAGAAAGAAAGAAAGAAAGAAAGAAAGAAAGAAAGAAAGAAAGAAAGAAAGAAAGAAAGAAAGAAAGAAAGGATCAGGCTTGCTTTACTCATTCACCCAATTAGTTGCCCAGAAGCACTCTGGGGAATTAAAAATGGCAGGCATGACTTTCTGGAGTTTTGCTCTAAATTTAGTGGTGCATCTGCTCTGTAAAATGTATTTAAAAAAGAAAAGATGCTGTGGCACTGCCACTATGGCACCATCTTTTGTGGGTCACCCAAGTCTATAGGGCTCAGACCTGCACCCTATTGCCTGGCCCTACCAGTGCTATTGCTCAGTCTGTGATGGTCCATTCAGATATCCAACTCATTAGTGGATGCTCCAGTCATTATCATCAAGTGATGATCATGCTTGTGTGAACCATCTTAAGTTCTCAGGTGTGCAGAATAGGGTTGCCAACTCACTAGGAAAAAAACTGGACTGGTCTAACAGCAGCTTAGTCTGCATAAAGCAGTAAGTGAAGCTTTTCACAATATGTGTAAGCATTGTTAATGACTTCAGATCAAGGCTTAATAGGGGCCAGTGATAAAGTTGGCAACAGTACAAGCTACATCAAATGATGCACATGCATGTGTGAGCCAGCCCTAAGATGAAATGAGATGGAGACCAGCAAACTGGCAGCATTATAAGCCATTTGTTATGCATAGATACATCTAGTACAGCTAAACTATAATGAGGCAGAGGAGCTTGGGAATTTCTTACTCTTCCTCAAAGCGATGCAATAAGATCTGAAGATAATGAATAATTACCAATTATTTGCCCAGCTCTAACCCCGTTTCTAAATTTGCAGTGTGGCCATCTCTCTGAAACTTGAAATAGAATCTCTGGTTTTTTATCTCTATTCAGCAGCAAAGTTATTTGTTCTGTAAGCAGAACAGCTAGGAATACAAAATTAAGCCTCACAGGGGAGAATTCTTGATAGGGATGTAGAAGCAGAAAATTATCTACAGACTTAAACTACCCAATAGTTATCCCTGGAAGGGATCTATCAGTAGTGCCTTTGACTCCAAATCCTATCGTTCAAATGATAAATAGTCAAAATAAAGAGCGCCGGAGATAGATTTTGGTTATTACCTGGCAGTAAAGAAAAGGATTCATGTGGGGTTAAGATGATGTTTCTTCCAAGATATGGGAGAAAGGAAGCAAATGTGGAAAATAGCAATCACAAAGAGCTGTTAAAATGCTTAGGCTAAGGAACAATATAAAGAATATGAGATTTCATTAGACTGTGGCAAAACGCATTATACTGTAGTTCAACTATCTAATGAGTTTTTAAGGTAGCATGCAAAATATCATTAAAGCCATATTGCCACTACCCATATTGCAGCAGTGACACCTAAGATGTCTAATTTGTCGCAGGGTTTATCAGAGAAAGCCCACAATGGGCAGGTTTGTGGTTGCTCCCACAACCTGGCATACCCCAAGTGCTGTCAGCCTCAATGAAAGTAGATGGATGGGAGAAGGCTGGTCCACACTTGATTATTCACAGCTGAGTGTGTGAGCTCATCTAAGTGAAAAGCTTTCTGGGTAAAGTGATACGAAAATGTTCTTTGTGGCCTAGTTCATGCAAACCTCAGACACGGATGGTAAAAGTATTCCTGGACTGTACCACCTCAGACTGCAGGTGAAAGAAGCACATGACTAAATCCTGCTTATTTGTGCAGTATATATGAATTTCCTTCACAGTGTACTAATAGATAAGAATTTGCCTGAGCAGAGAAAACCAGATGTCAGGAGGAGGAGTTCTATCCTCACTTTCATATTGCATGGTAAGCAGGACCAGCAATAGGAGTAGGCAGTGCTGGGCGCCTGTTGAGATCGACAGCCCAGCAGGGGCCCACTCCCTGCCCTTAGAGCCCCATGGCCCATCTCTCCTCCTTCTTGCTGTCACTGCCTGTCACCTCTTCCCTCTGAGCATTCAAGCAGAGACAAAGAAGAGGACACAGGGCAGAATCATAGGAACACAGGAAGCTGCCTTAGGCTGAACCGTATCATTGGTCCATGTAGATCTATATTTTGTTAAAATAATAAGTATTGTCTACACTGACTGGAAGGAGATCTCCAGGACTTCAGAAAGGAGTCTTTTCCAGCCCTGCCTGGAGATGCCAGAAATTGAACATGGGACCTTCTGAAAGCAGGGCAGATGTTCTACCATTGCCCTTCCTCAGGTCCTCTGTACAGTCCTTATATTGCAGTCCTCTGTACAGGTCCTTATATTGCACTCTGTACAGTTATATAGATTGGGCAAGTAACTGAATTACAGCAACAGCATGTGGGTACATTCAGGAAGAGGGGGTACTGATTGCATTTTGTTCGTCTCCCAAAATCTGAATCTGGCATTGATGTCAATTTTTTTTCTTAAGGGGAACTATTAAATGGAGCCAATCTCTACCTATAGTCTGTACAGCCCAAGGACAGTTTTAACAGTTCCTTTGATGTTTGTGAGAATGAGCCCCCCTTGTGATGACTCCTTTGGATGTGCGAGTCAACCTGTTGCTACAGTCATAAAAGATGAACATATGGGTGTGTACCATCTCTACTAAGTACATAATGTTCTGCTTTCTCTCAAGGAGTCACTAATATGTGCATTTTTGGCCAGAGCTTGGAAAAGTTACTTTTTTGAACTACAACTCCCACCAGCCCCAGCCAGCATGGGTTTTGGCACACTTTACCCTAGTAAATACATTTTTAGTATATGTATCATTTGGCTGGAGAACTACATCACAAAATTCAGAGAAGTACAAATTTGAGACGAAGACTGTTCTTCAGTTAACATATTATTGAGGATAGGCTTACCTTTAAGTATGAAATGAATCAAATTTCTCCCCCATCCCTAACATAAACACACACACACAAGTACTAAAAGTAGCTTATCACAGATCATGGAACTGCTCTGGGGTGATTTGGTGATGTCTGATAAGACTTGTTCCATAACAAACAAAGCCCTGGACACCAACACCATTGTCAAGTTTTCCTTCCCAAGGCAACACAATTTTTTTTTATTCCAGAATTTTGTGGACCATAGTTTTAGGTAACTTGAAAAGCATTTCAGTGTTGCAAGATAATAAAAGCAAATGGGAAGTCAGTCAGTTTATTATTCTGGATGAAAACCAAGAAAGGCTGACTGCTTTGCAGCTGCTACAATGCAAAATAGGCATCCCACTTCACTGGCCATCATGATTATTTTCAGGCAATTTGGTATGTGCTTTATTTCAAATCCCATAGCTTGCCTGTTGCCCTCATTTCCTCTTTAAAAAAAAAAACTTTTCTGCCAACTCTGCTCATCATAAAGAAAATAATTGGTGCATATATAAACTGTGTGTTCCTAGGAATGGGTGTGTATGTACATCTTTCTCCCCCCACCCTTCAAATGTTCTTTCTCTAATACCAGAGCCTGCCACCATCCAAGGCATTATAATCAGGGCCGGCCCCAGGCATGCCAGGGCCCTTGGTTACCAGCTGCCCTGGGCCCCTCCGCTCCCCCTCTGTGATCCACGGAACCTAAGCATCCGTGGACTGCAAGACAGGAGCTTCCGAGCCGCCTGCCATACCCCCGCTATCCCCACGCTTCACCTACCTTTCCGTTGTTTTCTGCGGTGTGTGCAGGTTTGCCATCAATCAAGATGGTGGCCGAGGTTTCCCTAAGGGGCTGAAGCCTCTGCCGCCATCTTTGTTGATGGCAGCAACATGCATGTGTAGCACGCATGTGTGCCATCAGCCAAGATGGCGGCAGAGGCTTCAGCCCCTTAAGGAAACCTCAGCCACCATCTTGATTGATGGCAAATCTGCACGCCACAAAAAACAATGGAAAGGTAAGTAAAGCGGGGGAATGGCAGTCCGCAGATGCTTCCGCTGATTGCAGAAGGAGAGTGGAGGGCCCCCTGTAGCTCCAGGGGCCCTCGGGCCAGTGCCCCACCTGGCCACCCTTTAGAACCAGCCCTGATTATAATAATCCCATGCAAACATGGGGAATAGCAATGAGCATAAAAATCAATTTTTGTTTTTAAAACAAACATGTTTCTGGTCTGTAAGGTTACAAAACCTGGTTGGCAATTACTTTGGAGTAAGGCTCATGGAAATCAGACAGAAAAAGTTTTGACTAAATGTGCACAGGTTTGGTCTACAAATGTCAAAGTGAATGGAAAGGCTTTTGGAAAAAAGCTGGAGTGGATGCTGAGGTGAGGAGGTAGATCTGCACTGCTCTATATCAGGGATGGAGAACTTGTGGCCCTCCAGATGCTGTTAGAAGACATGTCACATCATCTGTGATCATAGGTCGTGCTTGCTGGGGCTGATGGGAGGTGAAGTCCAACAACCGGAGCTTTGGTGCAAGCTACCATCAGCACATTGATGATACCAAGCTCTATTTCTCCATCACCTAGAGTGGCCGTTGATTTGGCCAGATAGGCGACTCAGAAATAAAATTTATTATTACTATTACTATTACTATTACTATTACTATTACTATTACTATTACTATTACTATTACATCTGAATCAGGAGAGACTCTGCAAGTCCTGGACTGGTGCCTGGATGCAGTGGTGGACTGGAAGAGGGTCAATAAAATTAGCTTGAATCTTGGAAAGCTGGAGGCCTTGTGGGTGTGTGCTTCTAGTGTGTGGGAGATAGGTCAGTTGTCTGCCCTGGATAGGGTTGCACGGCCTCTGAAGGAGTTGGTACACATTTTGGGGGTACTCTGTGATCCATTTCTGTCAGTAGAGGCTCAAGTGAGCTTTGTGGCCAGGAGTGCATTCTGCTAGCTTTGGCTGATACTACAACTGCGACCATTCCTGGACCATGATAGCCCGATCACAGTGGTCCATGCATTGATAACCTCAGGACTCACTTACTGTAACATGCTTTATGTGGAGCTTCTCTTGTATTTGGTCTGGAAGCAGTGGCCAGACTGCTTACAGGAGCAGATTACTGGCAACATATTGCCCTGCTGCTAAAAGAGGTGCACTTGTTGCCAATTTGCTACCGGGACAGGTTCAAGGTACTTGTGTTAACTCACAAAGCCACAGACAGCTTGGGCCTAAATTACCTTAAGGACTGCCTGACTCCCTTTGTTCCATCTTGATCACTGAGATCTTCTGATGGGGCACTTTTAGTGGTTCCCCATGCCCCTAAGGTTCAGTTGGCCTCCACCAAGGACCAAGCCTTAGTGTGACAGGCCCTGCCCTGTGGAACTCCCTGCCAATAAAGGTTCAACTGGAACCATCCTTTCTTTCAGGCATCTCTGAAATTTTTTACACATTTTAGACAGGCCTTTTAACATGATCCCCCCCTCCAACCAATGTAGTATTTGCTTTTACTATTGTTTATATTGGTTTTTAAATTTCATTGTGTTTCTGTATGTTGTAAGTCACCTCAATGTAATGTAATTCTATGAAAAATGAGGCTTGAAAATACTTAAACAAACAAATAAACAAATAACACCCAGAGGGCTACAGGTTTGCAATGAGCTGCCATAGTTCTTCACTATATTATGCTGCCATTTAAGAGTTTAAGACTTGCCTATAAGGCAGCAACTCAGTGGCGTATTAGGTTTGTTTGCATAGTCTGTGGAACTGATTATCTGCTTATAATAAGCTGCTGCCAAAATACACAAAACATTTGTTTACATGGGATCCCGGGCCAAAAATTGTTCTCAAACTTTCTCATATATTTCTACTACCCTTTCCCTCCTCCATTTTAAAAGAGCACCAACTGAGAGCACATTGCATGCAACATCATCAGCCACAAAGAGCATGCCAACAGCTGCTGACCTATGTCATTAAATGTGGATCTGCCTGATAAAAGCACAAAAGGGACAGGCACATGGCCTTCAGGGTGATGGAATCATAACCCCACTCAACCTGTTTTCCCCACCAGCCTTTAATCTGCCAGTGGGTCTCATTTTTTCAGATCTGGGGAATAACTGGGAGACAGACTGTGCATGGAGATGGGGTGGGAGATAGAGAATGATAGGGAGCAGGTAGGTCCAGACCTCATCCCAGCAGACACCCATTTATTATTATTATTATTATTATTATTATTATTATTATTATTATCATCATCGTCATCATCATTATCATCATCATCATCATTATATCCTGCCTTTCCTCCCAGAAGGTGCCCAGGATGGTGACAAAACACTAAAACACTCTAAAACATCTAAAAAACTCTTTAAAATATACTGAAACAAAACAGCTTTAAAAACATCTCTTTAAAACAACAGCTTTAAAAACATCTTAAAAGGCAATTCCAATACAGATGCACATTGGGGTAAGGTCTCTACTTAAAAGGCTTGTTGAAAGAGAAAGGTCTTTAGTAGGTGCCAAAAAGATAACACAGATGGTGTCCTTTGCACTTTAACTAGCCCTTCCCACCCACTTCTTCACACATGATTTGGGCAGGAGATAGAAATGTGCTGGTTTCAGAAAGTGAAGAATAATAACATAGAATAGTAAATTCTTACTTGTTGCTAGTAGCGTGCTTTGAGCTAGGAAAACATGACTATTCAATTTTTTAAAAAACCTTTCCCAGCTAGTTCTATATGTCTCTACGCTGGGTGTCCTTTTTGTATTGTTTTTAAAAATTCACATTTTGTTGCTTTAAACTGTTTTTAATTGTGGTGTGGTTTTTTTTTTGTTATATTACATTTAAAAATACAAAAAAATACAAACACAAAGTACACAAAAAATACAAAATGGACACCTATGGTAGGGAAGGTGACTGAGAGGGTTGTGGCACAGCAATTGCAAGTACTCTTGGATGAAACAGATTATCTTGACCCGTCCCTGTCTGGATTCAGGACTGGTTATGGGACTGAATCAGCCTTGGTTGCCCTGATGGATGACCTTTATCAGGAGAAGGACAGGGGGAGTGTGACCCTCTTAGTCTTACTTGATCTCTCAACGGCTTTTGATACCATTGACCATGGTATCCTTCTGGGCTGACTTGGTAAGATGGGTATCAGAGGCACTGTTTTACAGTGGTTCCGATCCTATCTCCAAGGTCATTTTCAGAATATAGCATTAGTCTTTCGGCCTCCTGGCAGTTGTGCTGTGGGGTGCCGCAGGGTACCATCTTGTCCCCCATGCTATTTAACATCCATATGAAGCCCTCCTGAGCAGTCATCAGGAGATTTGGGGCAAGGTGTCAGCAATAAGCTGATGATACCCAGCTCTATTTCTCTGTAACATCTGAATTGGGAGAGGCTGTGCAAGCCCTGGACCGCTGCCTGGACTCGATGGTGGGCTGGATGAGGGCCAATAAACTGAGTCTGAATCCTAGCAAGACAGAGGCACTGTGGGTTGGTGGTTCCCAAGTTCAGATAATTGGTCAGTTGCCTGCTTTGGATGGGGTCATACTACCTCTGAAAGAGCAGGTCTGTAGTCTGGTGGTGCTCCTGGATCCATCTATGTTGCTAGAGGCCCAGGTGACCTCAGTATCAAGGAGTGCCTTTTACCAGATTCAGCTGGTAACACAGCTGCGGCTGTTTTTGGCTGGGATAGCCTGACCACTGTTGTCCATGCACTGGTAACCTCCAGGCTGGATTACTGTAATGTGGTCTATGTTAGGCTGCCCTTGAGGTTGATCCAGAACCTGCAGCTGGTGCAAAATACAGCGGCAAGAACTGCTCACTGGGGCAGGGTATCACCAACATGTCACCTCAATGTTGAAAGAACTGCACTGAAAGACTGTCTTATCCCTTATATACCCAGTCAATCACTGTGCTCTGCAGGTGAGAACCTCCTGCAGATACCATCTTACCAGGAGGTCCATTCTGCACCACATAGGAAACGGACCGTTAGTGTGGTGGTGGCTACCCTGTGGAATTCCCTCCCCTTAAAAATTAGACAGGTACCATCTCTGTTATCTTTTCAGCACCTATTGAAGACCTTCCTCTTTCAACAAGTCTTTTAAGTTGAGATCTTATCCCAGTCTCCATCTGTATTGGAATTGCTTTTTAATATGTTTTTAAACCCTTTTTAAAAAAACAATATGTTTTTGACCTTTTTTTAAAAGATGTCTTCAGAGCTTTTTAAAATAATGTTCTTAAAGTTGTTTTGTTTTAATGTATTTTAGATTCTGTTTTCATGATGTTTTAAAGTGTTTTTAGTGCTTTTGTTGCCGCCCTGGGCTCCTGCTGGGAGGAAGGGTGGAATATCAATTCAATTCAATTCAATCAATCTATCAATCAATCAATGGCAGAGACATATTTATCCACCTGGTCAGACCTATTAATCCAGGCTATTATTATTATCATTAGCCACACTTTTCTAGCTAAAGACCCACTAATAGCAACAACTAGTAACATAGTATTCTGTGTTATCATTATTTAATTTCCAAAACCAGAACTTTTCTATCTTCTGCCCAAATCATGTGTAAAGCACGCACGTATATATACACACACGTGTGCGCGCACACACACATGCATTTGGAGAGAGAGATAGAGAGATTTGGAAGGCAAATGGTCATAATTAGATAAAGAAAGAAATAGAAGCAGGTATCACAAACTTAGGGTGTATTGCAAAGGGTAATAAACCAAGCCATTTCATTTGGCTTCACAGCAATCCAGATATTTAGGTCCTTTAATTGACTGGGATATAAGAGTTTCCCAGGTACTTCGGGGAGTCTCATCAACTCCATAGAAAAGATATCAACTCCACCATCCAAGCTGGTTGTATATTTAGATTCCCCCCCCCCAATTTCATGTGAATAAGAAGAAACCTTTCCCTTTCAATCTCTGCATATATATATTAAAAATGGGAACAAAGGCCTGTCTGCTTTGCAATGCAAAAGCCAGGCAGCCTTGATTCAAATTGTCACCATCTCCGTTCTGTGATGGAATGTGTACTAGGGAACAGCTTTTAAAAACATGTTTATTCTATCTCCTCAAGGGAGCTCAGAGCAATGTCTTTCTTCTCCAGACACATCCCTTTATCTTTACAGCAACCTATGGAGTCAGTTAGGCTGAGAAAGCCTTTTCCAACCTGGTGTCCTCCAGATGTTCTTGACTATAATTCCCATCAGCCCCAGCAAACATAACACATGGTCAGGGAGCTGCAGTCCAACAATGGCTGGATTAGAAAGCTGGGCTAAGAGGTAGCAATTGACTTCATGACTGAGTATGAATTCACTAATAGGCAAAAAAAATCCTTGCGGTTTAAGAACATATCTATAGCCAACAGACATTTCTATCAAACTTTTTAAAAATAGGGAAATTGGGCAGCTACAGTTAATGCACCAGGGGAGCAGCAGACCTGACCTCCTTTCTGAGATATTGTACTGCCCTACAAATTTGTCAAAATGCAAACACCATTTGGGTTGGTCTTTCACAGTCCAATCCACTTGCTGTGTAGCTTGGAAGAATTTGGTAACATGTGCCTCTGAGCATATGGTGAGTGGTGGCAACACCTGCCATCTCCAAATATGGAGAATTACATTTTTGTATGTTTGTTGGTATTCTTCTTACTGAAACTGCAGTTTGATGTAAAATCAGACTGATTACAATGTGTTAATACTTAAGCAATGAAGCTAGCTGTTGGGAAAAAACAAACTTGGCCTACCCACGATGCATGTTTTCAGCCTGCTATGCTGAAACCACTCCACTTAAGGAAAGGTTGGCATGGTCAATTAAAAACATAGAGCACACCTAGAATTTTGCTAGAATATATTTCACCTCCCACTGTTTTGTGCAAACTGAGACACTCCTCATGTCCATTGGAAACTATTCTGCAGAACAGTCCGTGCCATTATTCCACAATTGTTTTTGGAGCTTCTTTTTAGTGTTGCAAAGTGTTGCTGTACTTCACATATTCACAGAAACAGAAGCAAAACAAAATGATTGACTATAGGAAACTTCACTAAAATTGCAAAGTAAATAAAAAATATTTAAAGTGACCATCTGAACTATATCAGCTGTCTCAATATTGTTGCTTCCTCCCTGCTTAAACAAGATCAGCACAGCACATGATTTGTTTCTATTATTTGTGCTGATTACGGGTGATGCCACCACTCACCATATGCTCAGAAGCACATGTTACCAAATTCTTCCAAGCTACATAGGAAGTAGACTGGACTGTGAAAGACCAGCCCAAATGGTGTTTGCATTTTGACAAATTTGTAGGGCAGTACAGTATCTCAGAGAGGAGGTCAGGTCTCCTGCTCCCCTGGTGCATTCACTATAGCTGCCCAATTTCCCTGCTTTTTAAAGTTTGATAGTAATATCTGTGGGCTATAGGTACATTTTTAAACCGCAAAGTTTTTTGCCTATGAGTGATTATATTGAGTCACACATACTGCTTCATTGCAGTCTAGTTAGAAATTTATTTTGCAGCAAGTCATCTTTGATCTTTAGATTTATGAAAAGAATTGTGTTACTTTGTACATTTAATGAGCTTCTTACCCAAATTGGAAGACTGTTGAGATGCATTTTTGTGATCTCAAAAATAAACTCAGATTTTTTTTTACAACTGTAAACAATGCTTGCATAAAATAGACTATGACCACTAAAGTTTAAATACGAATCATATTTATTTGTTATGGAACTTGAGTCTGATTGGGTCAGCTCGACATGTGAAATCATACAGCATTATTGGCAAGTGAGTGATCATGTTCAATCTGAATTGCCCACTCATTATATTGTTCCATGTGTAATGAATTTTGTGTCATAAAAGGCTTGTTCATACTCTGCTAGTTTTCTATATACTTAACCACTGGCATCTGAATATGTGAACTGATTCCATTTGAAACTATTGTGGCTAAGGAGAGGTAATAAGAAAGTTATACCTCTAGTGTGTTACATTTGAAAAGGCCCAGTCAGAAATGCAATCGATCTGCTGATCAATCAGTCATGAAGGGACAGACAGGAATGTGTGAACCAAGCCAAAGTTTCCCCATTTATCCTTGGATTTGGCTGATCTGGGTTTACTTTCTTGGCATATATAACATCTGGCAATCATGGATAGCCAAAACAGGAATGTAGGACTTCCTGTGTTTGATTACTTCCCACCCACTCCCATTTCTTTGTCCAAAGCTCTATAACTAGGTTTGAAGAAGCCAAGTCCATGACTAACATCCTATCTACTGATTCATCTCAAAAACTGGATCTAATTCCTGCAGTATTTACACTTTTCCAGTGCAGAGTGTGAGCACAATAAGCAGAGATTTGTTCAAGGATGGGAGTTTCAGCTCCCTATGTCAGTGGAAGATTCACAAAGGGTTTATCCACACAGGAGTGTCTTTTAGCTGCTTGCGTTCCCATTTAATTTGTGTAGTCCACATGATGCTCCTCTCAAAGAACACCAGTCTTGATTCTTTCACCCTATAAATTTGGGCTTCCACAATGTGGGGATAACCTGATACACCGGGAGAAATTGGGCTCCAAACTATTCCACACGGGTTTGCAGATAATTTGTTTCTGTGCTTTTGGATGGATGGATGGATGGATGGATGGATGGATGGATGGATGGATGGATGGATGGATCAGTCATCTCTTTCTGCTATTCCTCTTTCTATGCTAAAAAAAACCAAAAAAGGAAATTTACAATTGCTTGACTCTGTGCTTTTCTACACTTCCTGGGCAGGGAATTTAAAAACAAACAAACAAAACAGGATGAACATACAGCTTATCTACACACATGCCCTGTCAGTATTTGATCAGCATAATGCAATCAACAATTTAGAAGGTGGGGACAAAGACAAAAGGGAATGCCTACTGATATGAACAGGAAAGACCGAAGTGGCTCCTCACATACAGATTCAATTACATGCCGGTATGGACTACTACAGTCTAATCTGAATGGGGAAAAAATGGATTAACTGCTAAATAATGTTCATGTGTACATGCTCAGAGTGGAACTGAAGTACATGTTAATATTCTTTCCTCTAGCTGAGCAATGGATAAACAAGCTCAAATTATACAGCCACCATGTTAAATGAAAATACGCCCCCACCCCTTTCTGGTGCTTTCTATAGTCCCGATTCAAAACAAAAATGTACAAGGCTTATACTGTTGGATTCAGAATTGCTTGCTCTACAACTCTGGAAGTTTTCTTGGTGATACACAACCCCCCACGGAGAATCCACAGGTTAAAGTGAAAAATAGGAGGGAAAAAAACTAGAAGCCATTTGGACTTTTTTCTTGAGAAATGGTCATAATCTGTTGTCGTTGATTACAACTCAGAGATGACTGTAAGGTATCCCTAATCAAATCCCTGAGCTTGCCCCATACACAGTACTTCATCTGAAGTAGGTTTAAATTAAAAAAGGCATGGTTTATTTTTAATTAATTTATTAAAAAATGCATTGGAGTGGATTGTAACGTACCCCATGTGCAGAAGAAAGGCTTCTTTCAGTTTCACTCTCCCTTCCCTCCCCCTCCCCTTCCCCTTCCAGTTACTTCGAGGAAGCAGGGGAAGTCTGCTCCTGTGATTGGTGGGCAAGAGACATGTGACTCACATTGGCCTTCTGCTGAGCTTGCTCTGTGTGAGGAAGCAAGAGAGAGAGAGAGAGAGAGAGAGAGAGAGAGAGAGAGAGAGAGAGAAAATGGCCGATGGCGGGAGAAAGCAGCAGCAGAATGGAGGTGAGTGGGAAAGAGTCAAAAAATGGGGGGGAGCTTTATGTTTTTAATTGACTGTGCCCACCTTGCCTTAAATGAAATGGTTTAAACATAGCAGGCTGAAAACATGCATCCTCTTCTTTCCAACAGCTAGAGTCATTGCTGAAGTAGCAACATATTGGAATCAGTCTGATTTTACATCAAACTGCAGTTTCAGATTCAACTGTTAATGGACCCAAAATAGAGATAGGACATAACCTCCAATTTGAAACACAAAAGGCTGTCTTCACCATCATATGACACTGACCAATAAAAAAGCTTTGAAATTAATAAAAATAAATTTGACACAGATTTCTGGGATGAACAGTGAGGGAAATAAATTTTTCTAGTTCACATTCTGTGTAGAAACATTAGTAACACAGGAAAGAAGCAATGTAAGAACACCACCAACAAACATAGAAAAATATAATTATCTTTGGAGATGGCAGGTGTTGCCACCACTCACCATATGCTCAGAGGCACATGTTACCAAATTCTTCCAAGCTACACAGGAAGTGGATTGGACTGTGAAAGACCAACCCTAATGGTGTTTGCATTTTGACCAATTTGTAGGGCAGTACAATATCTCAGAGAGGAGTTCAGGTCTCCTGCTCCACTGCTGCATTCGCTATAGCTGCCCAATTTCCCTGCTTTTTAAAGTTTGATAGAAATAGCTGCGGGCTATAGGTACATTCTTAAACCGCAAGGTTTTTTGCCTATTAGTGAATTATACTATAGTCAGCATGGATCTTTCACATTTCGCAATGTTAAATTGAAAATACCCCCATGCTGTTCTGATGCTCCCCATAAGCTCATTTCAAAACAAAACCTTACAAAACTTATAGTCCTGAACTTAGAAAAGCTTGCTTAACAATCTTCTAAGTTTTCATGATGATACACAAAACAGTCAGAAAGTATCAAGAGTTCAAAATATAAAAAGACAGAGGAAAAAAACTAGACCCCATTTGGACTTTGTTCTGCCAGAGTTCTCATAATTTGTTGAAATTAATTAAAAATCAGCCATGTTCACAGAGTACTTGTACTATTGTTACTGACCTTGCCCTATTCGCATCTTCTGCAGTTTAAAACTTTAAAAAAATACCTAGCTGATTTTTAATTAATTTAAGAAATTTAGCATTGAAGTCAATGATAAGCCTGGGCATGATCAGTAAGAACCAACTGTCAGAGTCCTAAAAGCCAGAGTCAAAGCTGCTTGGCTTGGCTTGGCTAATCAGGGGACCACAAGCACATCAGACTTTTATTTCACTTTAGACAGTCATGGCTTCCCCCTAAGAATCCTGGGAAGTGTAGTTTGTGAAGAATGCTGAGAGGAGACTCCTGTTTCCTTGACAGAGCTCCAGTGGCCAGTGTGGTTTAACAGTCAGCCTCTCTGATTGAAGCTCTGTGAGGGAACAGGGCATCTCCTAGCAACTCTCAGCACCCTTCACTAACTACATTTTCCAGGATTCTTTGGGAATCCCATTTGGGTGGGAGACTAGATGTGCCTGCTGTAGAATAAAAAGGTGGGGGAAACGCTGAAAAACAATACTGTTCCCAATGTTTTCCTTTTGGAAAGGAAAGGGGCATCCCCTCTGCCCAGTGCCCACTTACCCAATCTCATCCCCCCTCTTTCCTCCTCCCCTCCCTGCCCCTCCCCCAGGTCAGTTTCACCTATCCTAAGCATGACCACACAGGATTAAATCCCATTGAACTCAAAAAACATGCAAATGATCAAACCTGCCATCCCCTCCTCCTCCTCCCTCCTATCCCCTCCCTCTTGCCCCTTCCCTCCCCCTTCCTTTGCCCCTTCCCCTCCCCTATCCACTTCCAATCCCCTCCTTCCCCTCCTCCACCTTCCTCTCTCCTTCCCCTCCTCCTCCCCACTGGCTGCCACAATTTTTTTAGTTTTGGTTTTTGGTTAGGAATCCTGACTGGTTGTTGGATGCTGAGTTTTCTGTCTTACTCATAGGAATCTTGTTGTGGTTGGTATGGTATTGCATTTAGGAAAGTATCACCGTATTTTGTTATTCACTTTCTGTTTGCATTTCATTTACCTTTAACCTCACTCCCTTACATCCATAGAAGAAACAGCAGTGGTACCATGCGCTCAGCTCAACCCCCTAAAACCCATTGATGATGCACCTTGTTGGTTGCATGGCAGTTTGTTTCTTGCGGAATATGGTAAAAGAGAATTCACATGTTTGTAAGTGTGGCTGCAATTGTGCTTCCCATGCTGCTGTCTGTGAAGATAGGCCAAACACGTGTGTTTTCTCTCTGTCAATTATTACTCACTGGAATTGGGGCGGCTGTCAAAGTGAGTTTATAGCAGCCCACAAGGTAAGCAGAAAAGGGTAGAGAATCTTCTGAACTCTTACTCATTTCTCAGACGTCTTTCTGAAGTGAAGGGTCAAATCTGTAAAGAAATTTGGAGCAACCATGTTAAAATGTAGAGGCAGGGCATTCTAGGCATGGGGTTGCCAACCCTGCTTGGATATGGATATCTTTGCAGAGGATCCCTGGTCAAGCTGTACCAACAACACAATCCAAACCATATATATTTAGAAGTTAATCCTATTGAGTTCTATGGGGCTTAGTCCCTTAGTAAGTGTGTTTAGAGTTGCAGCTTTTGGGGTCATGCATCTTTATTTCTGAGTGTTCCCATCTAACATCTCCACAACACTAGGCTCCTTTCTTCCTACAATGGCCTTCTGGTGACTGGCCTGGCCTGAGGACAGTTAAAACACTTTTTGCCAGAAGCAAATTGGCTAGATTAAATGCTACCCAGGCTCTATCTTTTAGCTAAGATTTGTTTCTTAATTTCCAATCAGATAAACGTTTTTGTTTGAATTGTATGCGCCAAGCAACAGTGGTTAATGCTTAATGTATCTTGCCTGATGAAATCACTTGGGCCCGCCCTCATGACATCACTTGTGCCCATCCCATGACATCACTCAGGCATGCCCCTGTGACATCACTAGGGCCCTCCCCCAAAGTCTCAGGGTTTGGGATGCTTCTGACCTGGCAACCTTATTGCAGAATGTGAAAAATCCATGCTGGCTATAGTATACAGCCACTCTCATGGCTGTATAATTTCATTCAAGTAAAGTTATTTTTTTTGTCTATCTACTTCCACATGCATACATTGTTCTTTCATTTTGTACCCCAATTAAGTCATGTTGGATATTATAAATGGGGCACCATAACTAAGTGAGATTATCACAATAATCTGCCTGAAATGAGTCTTGTGAGATCTTAGTCTAGAAACCCTTTAGCAATGCTGGAGCAACTGCTTAGGCCTCATTCCATCATGGGCTATCACTCAGAGGTTGTATGCAGGGGTGGGGAGGACTGGAGCTGGCAGTGGTTAGAAAGTTAAAATCAGATAGGGGCAGAGCTGGTGGTGGGTGGGGCACCCATTTTTTCTCTTTATACCATCTCGATCTCTCTTCTCCTGCTATCATTCCCCCTTCTCTCTTTGACCATCTTCCTTTCTCTCTTCTTCCCATAAGAACATAAAGAAAAGCCTGCTGGAACCCTTTCAGTCTCACTCCATATATCTCTCCCGTTCTCCTTCTCTTTCTCTCCTACCTTCTTTCCCTTCCCCCACAAAATCACCCTCACATGACAATCAGTACCCTTGTGCTTAGGTCCTTGTGCTTAGGTCCTGCTTCCCATAGACATCTGGTTGGATGCTGGACTAGGTGGCCATTTGCCTGATCCAGCAGGTTCTTCTTATTTTCTTACTATGTTCTTTTTAAAAAACGTTAATTGGTTCTAATGGAAACTTTTTTCTCAGCCTAATTGCTGTGTGAGGCAGGGCCAAGGAGAAGGGACATCAGGACTAGACCCAAAGGCACCGAGGGCCAGATCTAGCCTCTAAGGCAGCAGTTCTAAAAAATTAGGTTTAGTTTTTTTAATTCCAGATTCTCAATCCCTTGTCCTAGAAAAATCCTTTCCTGGTTTGATGGACCGCTGCATCAGAAAGAATATGATGGTACATTTACAATGCAGATTGGAAAGTCTGACCTAGTTGCTACCCAAAATTTCTTCTGAAGCAAAATTCAAAGTGGATTTGGAGGATATTCCTAAGACAAAACATCTGGAGAATTTCAAGAGAAGCCCAAAGAATTTTGATAAGACTATAGCATTTATCAGGGGAGTTAAGTACTGCATATGACTACTCATTATAATGTTGACCTTAATTCTTACAAGACTTTTTCATTGTCATAATGCATTATCTCAAACTATTGTTTCTATATATTAGCAAATAGTGACTTTGGAGGATCTTTCTCAAACAAAGTAGTTATTGATTTATTCGTTGATGACATTTATATGCCACTTAATTATTCACATTTCTATGCAGTGTACACAGAAACAAAACAACAGAAAATGAAGCAGTAAAACCATAAAATTTTATCATAAAATTGAACATTAAAACTGAATTTAAAGAATTTTGAGGGACTCCAAAAGAGATTTCGTGAGACCAGCAAGAATTTTCAAGACAGTTATGTCCATCACTTTCCACAAAACTTGGACAGGTCATTAGTAGATACTCCTCTGTTACATGTGGTGTTCCCCCCTAGCTTTCTTGTTTTTTAGTTGACCATCTTGGTAGAGAAAAATAGTGGCCCTCAAGGACCTCCAAACCATCAGTGAGGGTCATCATAGACCGATTCCTATGGTATAAGAGTCCACTGCCACAGTTACAGGAAGGACAACTTAGTGATGTGAGATGGGATGAAGTTGGCCACACCTTTGCTGTGGAGCATAATGTGACACAGCTAAGTGCAGTGTGCACAGCACAGA
The DNA here is from genome assembly GCF_030035675.1 of Rhineura floridana. Lineage (NCBI taxonomy): Eukaryota > Metazoa > Chordata > Lepidosauria > Squamata > Rhineuridae > Rhineura > Rhineura floridana. Next base: position 33,900,428 of record NC_084484.1, read on the forward strand.
GGAGAGTGCCTTATAATGTATAACTGCCAGTCCTGCCTTCCCAGGATTCAGAGGAGGATAGTTACTGGTATGGATAGGAATTCTGAAGCTCTTTACTGAATCAGGGCCATAAAGCAAATCCATGTCCTTATAGCGGGGTGTGGGGAACCTCCACCTGATGTAAGACTTACAGGCAGGGTGAAAGTGCAGGGCCAATCCACCCTTAATCTCAAGATACCGCTGTCCCCTCATGATCAAAGCCATCAGTGTGATCATCCCTGTACCTGACATACCTTTCTTGGTGTTTCTTTTTCTTCTAGTTCCCTTTTGCGTGATGAGATGATATTCATACTAGCTGTTCAGCTACAGGAAGGTTCCTGCCTTTGCTCCCTTCCTTCCCCCTGATGTGTTTAATACAGTCCCTTAAACTATGCATCATGTTCACCATCCATGTGACTCATCAGAGCCCCTTTCCTTTTAGGCTTTGCTCCAACACTATAGCCAACAACAACAAATATGCTGAAGCCCAATACAGGCTACTACCATGCCCCCTATCGTGTGGATTTCCTTTATTCCTGAAAAGAACCTGCTCAGAATTGCAAAACAGAAACAGAAACAGCGGTTTCGTGTTGCCCTTTATATAGGTCCACTCACAATGACTGATCAGTCTAGACAGGAGGGAAAAGCATAAATTAGCATTTCCTGAACTTTTTTGATAATGGAGAGGCCAACTATTAGTGCTGTGTCAAACCCTCTCCAAATTCTCAAAAGTTACTCTTCCCCTATGAAAGAGGATTCAGTTTGTCTGCCTCTTTCTCACGGCCCTTTAAAATGTCTTTAGAATTTCTTTATAATTATAATTGGTATGGGATTGAGCCTACTTTATCATTGTGGGGTGGCGGTGAGAGAAATCCAATTCAGTTCATATTTAAAAGTGAACTTCTCTAATTCACACTTTCCAAAACAATATGCCAGCCGTCGAAATTTGCACTTCACTGGATTTTCCAGTGCAGTTCTCTAGCCAAGTAATGTGTACAAAAGGTATGTGCCAGAGCTTGGAAAAGTTACTTTTTTGAACTACAACTCCCATCAGCCCAATCCAGTGGCCATGCTGGCTGGGGCTGATGGGAGTTGTAGTTCAAAAAAAGTAACTTTTCCAAGCTCTGGTATGTGCTAGGGTGAAATGTTCATAAAACTGCATATATTAGTGAAAATTACATACAAAATACAGTATATAAGGGGGAAACGCTTTGCAAAAAATGTATATATTAGGCAAACTTGCATATAAAGGATGGTATTCAGTGCTAGTCTTACTCAGAGTAGACCTATTGAAGTTAATAAATATGGCTAACTCAAGTTCATTAATTTCAGTGGGTCTACCCTGAGTAGGACTTAAATGAATACAATTCAAAGAATGGTATATTAGGAGAAATTTGCACTAAAATCTGGTGAATTTCATGAGAACTTAATTATGAAAAAAAATACATAAAATAGGGGGAGGATTTCAGGGAAAAAATTCTTGCTGACTACAGTCGCAAAATCCGTGATTACAGCCACAGCCCACCACAAGAGATTGGTGCCGCTCCGAAGGGATAGCGGACTAGTGAATTCAGTGGGGTACCAGGTTCAATTTTGTCAGATATTCCTCCTCATTCCTAGCCAGGACTAGAGATGTGAAGGCCCAGGGAAAAAAACACAATATTTGTTTTAGGGGGGGAACTGGTTCCCCCTCCCATTTTTTCTATTCACCCAGGAAAAAAAATCAGAAAAAAAGTTAAAAAATAGACCTCACCCCCATAAAAAAATTATTCTGGTGTTTTTCCAGGCCTTCACATTTCTAGTCAGGACTGAATTGTGTGAGTTGCTACCAACATGTATAATGTGGAATTCATTAGACTGGCACAAAAAATCTTCGACAGAAAGTGGCTAGCATCCAAACCAGGAAAAAATAGAGGGCAAAAGCCAAGATGCTAGAAAAATAGAAATTTATTGTGTGTTCATACCTGATGCGTTTCAGCCTCTAGGTTTTTAGGCCTTCATCAGGGACTATAAACAAATAAAACAGCAGGGACAAATTTACTTATATAAACATGTAAAATCATACATATAACATCTCTAAATCAGTCTATGACTTACATTGTAGGCTATTGAGACGTTCAAATGAGCAGACCACTTACAATATAAACGCCTCAAAGACCAGAATATTAAGCATGTGTATATATCATAGCAACCCAAAATAAGATACAGGTGGAACCACTAGATTATTTTTCTTGTTACTAAATGACAACAATCTGGGAGTAAAAAACAAGTAATGGACCGTGGATTTCATAGTAGAGGAAGAAACTCGAGCTCCTCATTAAGACTGGAGGTCTGTCCAACATATAATTTCAAACATCCACACTGAATTACATAAATAACTCTGGCAGTATTGCACGTTGAAAAATGATTCAAAGTGTACTTTTTTTGATTAATAGGGTTAACAAACTCCGTCATTTTACATGTAAACCTGCAATAGCCACAATGCCCACAGGGGTGATGGCCCCTGGGAGCACTAGTGCCTGGCAGGATATTCCTAATGGGATGAATGTTATCCCTAAATTCACTTTTAATCAAGATATCTCTTAAATTCCTGGTTCTCTTGAAGGAAATAAGGGGTTGTTCACGACAACCAGGAATGTGATGTATGATATGCCAGTGTCTGTTTTATTTGTTTATAGCCCCTGATGAAGGCCTAAAAACCTAGAGGCTGAAACACGTCGGGTTTGAACACACATAAATTTCTATTTTTCTAGCATCTTGGCTTTGCCCTCTATCTTTACAAAAAATCTTCCCCAGAACACTCTTCTGTCAGGTTCTGTCAGTCAGCCATAAGGTGTGTATGTTTAGAAATATACGTGTAGTAGGAAAGATAACCTAATAGTCTTACAATACGATCCTCTGCCATTTTTTATTCTTAGCTGCTTTAAGCATCTCTGAGAGAATCAGAGTTAAAATAGGCATCAGAAATCCATCAGAAATCTGGCGATAGCTGCATGAACAGAATCCATACCACCTACTGCAATTTCCGCATAAACAAGGCTAAGAAAAGCTTTGTGAAAGGATTTGGGGATTATTCATCAGTGTCTTTTTCACACAGACTATTTGTATTTTTGCTCGCATGGGTTATTTCTATGGAGCTATTTCTCTCATCATACTGACAGCTGTCAACTTCCTTCCAGAGGATACTGGTGTGTTTTAATCCATTTAGTTTTAGTATTTTAATTAATTTAATTTAGCACAAGTAATTAGGGTTGCTTGTTCCTTTCTGATGAGAGACTCGCGTTGAAACTAGACATTGCAAGAGTCGGGATGGCTGGTGCTAAAAGCAATGCCTGGCAATCCAAATATTGTCACGAGTTCACCACACTCTGAGGGAGAACACAGACCACAGACCTCCATTCTAAATGAACCTAAGAGAAGCTCTGTTGCATCTAGTCTAGTCTAGTGTCACACACAGTGGCCAACTATATAGGAAGACTACAAGTGGGACATGAGCACAAGAGCCCCTCCCACTTTTATTCCCCTGCAACTGCTATTCAGAGGCCAGTGCAGTGAAAGTGGTTTGAACACACACACCCTCTGCTCTGAAAGCAAATGCTGTGACGCCTTTTCAGACATTCAGTATTGGATATCAGTGGATAATGAACAGGCATGAGAGGAGGGAGTGGCAGGAGTCCTGATCACAGGAAGCGAGCCTCCTGTACATACAGCCATCTAGATTTGCATCTTCTATAGATATTCTGCTGAACATGCATAGGTTGGAGGCAGAAGGTATTCAATTAGCGTGTCCCATCAGCACCAGGATTTCCACTTGTGCAGTGGGACTTATTCCCTCTCTCCTCTCCCCATGCATGAACCGCACCCTCCCCAAGTCTGCATCAACTTCATTTGCAGAAGGCACAGTCTGAACTTAAAGTATTTTCCACGCTGGGGGGGGGGGAGGGAAAGGCAGCAATATTCCTTTTGTCTGAAAGAGGAAGGAGTAATAAAAGAGGTTTTGTGCCACATCGGAAAAGGTGTGAGACAGGGGTGTATTTTATCACCCTATTTGTTTAATAGAACATATCATACAGAAAGTGGGATTGGACCAAGATGAAGGAGGTGTGAACATTGGAGGGAGAAATATCAATTAATTAAGATATGCAGATGATACCATACTACTAGCAGAAACCAGTAATGATTTGAAACGAATGCTGATGAAAGTTAAAGAGAAAAGCACAAAAGCTGGACTACAGCTGAACGTCAAAAAGACTAAAGTAATGACAACAGAAGATTTATGCAACTTTAAAGGTGACGATGAGGATATTGAACTTGTCAAGGATTATCAATACCTTGGCACAGTCTTTAACCAAAATGGAGACAATAGTCAATAAATCAGAAGAAGGCTAGGACTGGAGAGGGCAGCTATGAGAGAACTAGAAAAGGTCCTCAAATGCAAAGATGTATCATTGAACACTAAACTCAGGATCATTCAGACCATGGTATTCCCGATCTCTATGTATGGATGTGAAAGCTGGACAGTGAAAAAAGTGGATAAGAGAAAAATAAACTCATTTGAAATGTGGTATTGGAGGAGAGCTTTGCAGACCACGGACTGCAAAAAAGACAAATAATTGGGTGTTAGAACAAATTAAACCACAACTATCTATGAAGCTAAAATGATGAAACTGAAGTTATACTTTGGACACATCATGAGAAGACATGATTCACTAGAAAAGACAATGCTGGGAAAAACAGAAGGGAGTAGAAACTACAGATGGATTGATTCCATAAAGGAAGCCACAGTCCTGAACTTACAAGATCTGAACAGGGTGGTTTATAACAGATGTTTTTGGAGGTAGCTGATTCATAGGGTCACTATAAGTCGTAGTCGACTTGAAGGCACATAATAACAACAAATAAAAGTAAGCCTGTATCTATTTGGTCACAGCACATGATTATGATAAATCCTCAGGTCAGGATTCAGAGCCTTTCCCAAAGAACTTTAGTTAAACCTTTAGCATGGTGCTGGCATGGGCCCCCAGGTGTAAATGGTCCTGACATGGGCCCCCAGGAGACATTTCAAGTTGGCAAAGGCTTGCTGAAAGTCTTAAATAGAAGCTCTCTGGAATCAATCCTGCTGCTTCTGTACACCAAACAACCTCTCCTACAGTAGAGGCTAGTATGACATCAGCTAAACCTGCCTGTCTTATTGCAAAGTAGCACTGCACTGCCCTTCATCAAAAATGACCACAGAGTGGTTTAAAAATGGGGTAATATAAAAAGATAACACAGAACAATCAGAATAATTAAAATAATTCTCAGAAGTTACATAATTAATAGGATATAAAAATGCCTTAACCCACCAGCCTCTAGAAGCCCGGTGGGGAAAAATGTATTTATTTATTAAATGATTATATCATGAATGCCAGCAACCTGTTTATCATGAATACCTGCAACCTGCCCCAATCTGGGGATACTCACATGAATGGAGTTCTGTAAATCTACACAGGGAAGGTCAAATAGGTTTGTCCTTACAGTGTTTAAACATGGATGTGTGTGTCGTACTTGTTACCTTTTACTCCAAGGAGCTTATGAAAATAAAAACAGATGAAACAACAGAAGGAAAGGGAAACAGAGGCAGGTGGAAGCAAGGGGAAAATACACTTTTATTTCAGGTAGCACTCAGGCTCAGTTACATTGGGTATTCAGTCCAGGGGTTTGTTCCAAAACCTTCACAGATCAATAAAGAGGTCACAAGAAAATTGTATTTCATTTATTGGCAGGTATTTGTATTTTGCAACCAGAAGCACATTTCCCTTGCACCCAGATGCCCAAAGAGTGGCATGGGATGGCTCATGGAGCAGAAGGAAGGCACATCAAGATGTGTGCAAGCACCAGTTCAATAGGGTTGGACACAATTTAGTGCAACACAATGTGGACAAAACGTGGCAGCTGAGTTACTGGGGAGTGACCAGAGATATCTTTATGGTGACAGGATTTCCTAGGCTGGCTTGTTACGGTGGAGGTACCCAGGGAGCAGGGAAAAGATCCTCCTTTCTGTCTTAACTGGCTTACATACCTAAATCTATAGGCATTTGTGGGTTAGTGAGTCAGGATAGCCTCCCTCAATATTTAAAGATGTTGCCTGTAGGAAGCAGACAGGTGATATACTGCCTGAAGTCCACAGGTGGATAGTGGGGGGGGGGCTTATGTATGTTCCAACCACAAGATTCTGTTTGGACTATCAACTCAGTGCTTCATAAAACAGCCTGATTTGGTTGGACTAATTTGGAAGCTGACTGATTCGTCTCAGAGTCTAAGTCCATTTGCTCTGGGATTGTGTCGGGTTATAAATAATTTAAATAAAATAAAATAAAAATAGTTCACTATTGGGAAACTTAAAAATGGCCATTTCCCCCCCTTTTGACAGAAGTGTATGGAATTTGCAGTATTTACACTAGCTCTTCCAGAATAGATGAAGCTGACCAAATATAGCCAGATAGGGGTTTTGTGCTAAGCACTTTTAAACTTTCATTTTTCCGCAAAAAGGAATAGTCTCTCACTTTTAATTTTTTTTTTTTTGCTAGAATTTGGTGAAATTTGCAGATAGGTTCACCTCTTCTGAGGGCAGGAATCCTGACAAATTTCAGACAGATAGCTGCAGGGATTTTCCTGAAAGGGCAGCCATTACAGTTTTGGAATAGATGAAAAAGGAATCACTTAATCTCCTAGTGTTTTATGGGACATTGGCCTGAAAATTGCATGAGAGAGGTGTCCCTGGGGTAGAAACCTGCAAAGTTGCAGACATATAGATCCAGAAGCTTTTGTGCTATGCATCTTTAAAGTTGATTTTGGGGTGAGAAGAACTACAAGGGATTAACTTTCACAGATAAAATCTTTCCTCTGATTATAAGGTGAACTACCAGTCACAAAGGAGCTTCCCTTCCCCATCCTAGTTCCTTCCTTAAGCTTAGAGATATACATTTTGCTTTTGCAAAGCTGCTTCCTCCGTCTAAGCTTTGGGATTGGAGACCACTAGTAAAATCTCTCTGATCACAAGATAGACCTGTCAGACACAATTGAACTGTTCCTCCACACACACTTTTGCTCTGCTATATGCTCTTCATTTTCCCCTCAACCTACCCCGTCATTATGTCATTATGGTAAACTTAGAGACATTAGTTTTGCTTTCTGCAGATGCTTGTCTACATTTTTAAAAAATGTCTGGATTGCCAAAGTGCTTCAGGGTTCATGCTCTGATTCATGCCCAGCTTCACTTCTTACAAACACAAGATACCGCCAAGGGATTCCACCTTGGGATTTAGGTTTTTTGTCTGAATCTGATGTACGGCCCTAGATTGATCTATGATTAAGCACCTGCAAAACTTAAACAGAATGGAATTAGACTGCTCAGTACATCCCTACTAATCCATAAATAAGAAGGGCTGTCAGGAATCTTTGGGGGATCAGCTTTCTTAAGAGTTTCATTACAAGGAGATTTTTTTGCTTTAGCCAGCATTCAAACCACTCTGTGTCTCTTTCTTGGATATAGCTATATGCTCTTGCTCTGTGACATCTGTGAAGTTCAACTGCATACAGGGCCGGCCCTAGGATAAAAAAGTGCCATGCGTGAGGAGTGCCTTTGCTCTCTCCCATGATCAGCTTTGCAGGAACACCCAGAGGGGCCTGGTGCAGGCGTGATGTTGGGGGCCCTGCTGCTGCTTCTTACAAGGACCCATGTATGTGTGTACAAAGCTGGAGGCCACATGTGAGAATTTTTGCCTGTAGTTCCTCCTTGTCCTAGGATCAGGCAGAATATGGATGTGCTTCTTATTTTCTTACATGGGCGTAAGGGAATCAGCATCAGGCTGTGCTTCTCCTGAGTACCTCCTCCAAATGCCAAACCCCTTCTGGCAGAGGTTCCTTCTGCTTCGTGGGGCTCAGACACACAGGTCTTGCAATTGTGGCCTGCTACTGGCCTTCTCTACTACTCACTCAGGAAGGATTCCTCCCTTAAGGCCTTGCCTCACAGCACTTTTATGCCTTTCCCTGTGGTAACTGCAACAGATATTTACTCTCCAGTGGCACCTTGGCTGGAAATCTTAGGTGGTGCTCACTCACTCACTCACTTACCGCTTGAACTCTTTTCCCCATAGGCCTGGAGTTCTTTCGGTGACAAGAACAGGATGTCTGCTCTGCCACAGAACTCCTCCTTAAAGCCTTCCCTATGCCTTTTCTCCTTACAACAAACTGTATGTGAGGCTACTTGACCAATCTTATCTGTATTGCTGCCCAGACATAAAGAAAGATTTTACCTTAGTGCCCCCTTCAGCTCGGCACCCTGAGTGACCGCCCAGCTCACCCACCCCCTAAGACCAGCCTTGACTGCATAGTGTAGAGTATAGAAAGGTAGGAACATTGGGATATAGGAAGTCTACAGCACAGGGCTTTTCATTTCGTCAAAGTGATGCCCATCATCATTATTTTTTAAGAAAACCTCTTCTATTTATGACCATCTCGATGGTTATATTACACTGAGTGGCTATTAGTATACATAAATGGGCCTTTATGTTTGTTTTACAGAAGGGGGGGCACTTTGAGCTGTGTTGATAAAATTGTTGCAATTGTTACAAAATATAAAAGTACTCTCATAAGAAATGTGCTTCCAAAAAAAAAGCAACAATATAATCTGGACTATAACAAACCTTTAATTTTGCTGAGAATCTTGTGCCCTCCCTGCAAACATGGTGATCTGAACTATGTTTATTTAAACCCTAAGCTGTATTTTTTTCAACATGATTTGCTACCAGGAAAACATCCTAAGTTAGGACTGAAGCATCGATGTCACTTCTGTTATCTGTAGGTGATGCAATACTTTTTTCACAATCACATGGGGGAAATCTCAGAAGGGGCAGGAGAGGGGTGTGTGTGTCTATACATGCATGCATGTGCTGCAGTATCAAAATTTGGAAAAGAAAGGTGGGTATATAGCTTTGCCTACCAAGTTAAATTTAGCTCCTTGAAAAGAAAATGAGAATTGTATGTCAATACAGACTTTAGGTGTTCCATCTTTCTTTTACCATCTCATTAAAGGTGAGTGCCAGCCCAGCTCAATAAATAATCGTATGTTGTCTCCCTTTTACAACCACTTTTCACTGCTTTTGCTACATATGTATGGAAAATCTATGGAGCCTATTATTCAGATTAAATGCTATCACAAAATCTAAGAAGATCCAGATATGAAATAATACACTTTATTAGGCTTATCATGAACTCTTTCAAAGCCCAGTTAAGCAAAGATAAATTAAGAAAGGTATCAATATTTTTGTTTATTAATAGTAGCTCCATTAAGAACTATGTGACAATTCTTGTTTGGCAATAAGAGTAGTTTAAGAGTCCTGCCATTGTAAGGACAATTTATGAGTTAAAAATTAATAAATGGTACCAAATAAAATATGTACTTAAAACATTAACAAAATCTGAACCATTTCCTCAGCCCACAAAACCATTTACAAATCATAATATTATTTACATAATCATCTTGGGGCTCATCCAAACGGAGAGGGATAATCCATGTTTTCCATATCCGGTTTGTCATCTGACAGTCCTCACTTTGCCTGTTTGTTCACTCTTTCCCGATTAAAAAAAACACACTTTTTTTGCGCCGGCACATGAAGCAGGAAGACCTGTACATTCTTTTCGCTCTTTCCCAGCCCCGCCTGTAAAACAAACCCCCTATCAGCCTATTGGTCCGCAAAATAAGACGTTTGCTCCTCTCCCCCTTTGCAACGAAGCACAATAACGCACATGCGCTTGAACGTAAGAGCACGAAAGTTTGAGTTTCCTGTGGCTGTAATGGAGCTCCTTGCCGCTGGCCACTCTGGAGCAGGGCCAGTGTGTGTGTGTGTCTCCAGGTGCTTATATGCCAGTAATTCCTGTAATTTCATTTGCTTGTATTTGCTTGTATTTGCGATATTATGCAAATGTATGTGTTTTTGCCTTTATGGCTGGCAATTCTACTGTATTTGCGATATTACGCAAAAACGTATGTATGTGTTTTTGTCTTTATGCATAGTAAACATTCTGGAGATACACGGCTGGCAATTCTACTCTTCTCCAGAACTGTGTGTCATGTCTAGGAAGGAAGCGGGCAGCACTATGGGTGGATCCCCATCCAGTACCCCATCACTTCTGATTGTAAATGCTCCTTCTAGGGATGGGGGAAGAGAGGGGAGCAAGAGAGCCACTCAAAGCGATTCAGCCCCTCGTGCAGCAAATGGCAAAAATGGCAGAAGAGCCTCTCCCCCCTCTCCTCTCTTTCTGAGCGGACCCCCCGGAGCGTTGTTTGGATGCAGCCGCAGAGGCAGCTGCAGCCGGCCAGCAAAGCCAGCTGGTCGGGAGTGAAAATGACAAGATCACGGAGGAGCCTATGGAGGAAGGGGAGGTCTCCGTGGGGCAGTGTTTGAGGGGCATGGGGGTGCTGAGGATGATGGGGGAAGCCACCCAAGGCAAGGGGGTGCCAAAGGGGAGCCGCTCGTGAAAGCAGGGTATTCCAAAGGGCAAAAAGGCTGTCAAACTCCCATTTGTGGCTGCTATCTGCACTGAATCAGTCCAAGGAGAGATGGAGAAGGGGGGAGGCCCCCTCCTCGAGCCTCCCCAAAGTGACCTGCTGGGGGGGAGCCCTTGGAGAGGTGGCAGGAGGGAAAGGGGAGCCCTGCAGGGCACGAGGGGCAGCTTGTCGCCCTGTCTCCTCCTCAAGCCACTGGCAGCATGTCAGTTTCAGAAGGGCTGTGAGGGCGAGAGCCCCTTTGCAACAAAGCGCAATTACGCCCCGGGTCATGCTGTATTTGCGATATTTCACAAAACCGACTGTATGCTTTTCTACCTTTAACGTTTCTGGAGATACACATGATTGCAATTCCACTTATTTCTCCAGAACAGCAAGTAATGATGTGTCATGTCTTGGAAGGTAGACCGCCTGTCTCTATGGTTGTGGGTGGCTGACACGCTCTAGCAAACCACTTATATGCCAATAATGCCTGTGGGGTTTTTGCTTGTATTTGCGATATTTCGCAAAAGCGAATGTATGGTTTTCAGCTCAGCTGGGCTGCGGAGAACTTGCAGACTGTGGTTGAAAGTGACAAGACTCAAAGAGATTAGCCTTGCAGGCAGGAAAGCGAAATTGACTAAGGGTGCATGAGTGTCTGTAATCCAAGAGGAAAGCCTATATTTCTCTTCTCCCCCCATCTCCCTCGACTCTGGATGCCTGGAAGCAAAGACCAATACGCTCAAGAAGGGCATTTGATGCGGGGGGAGCGGTGGGAGGTAAATTGTAAATAAGTTTATTACGGTCAACGACCAGCAGAAGGGGTGGGAGGTGGAGGTTAGGCAAAGATAAATATTTTCTCCCTTGAAAAAGTTTACAAACAACCACAATTGAAGATCTCACCCTGAGCGGCTGCCCAGTTTGCAGGCTGGCTAAAAATTAACAGCTGTTGCTGCTTCTGCACAAATGCACTTTTTTGCATCTGTGCAGTAGAAGTTGCAGGGCCCCCCCCCAACACCACACCATTGCTCTGATAGGTTCCTTTTTCCCGGGCTTTCCCCGGACATTCACGCACATGCGCAACAGTGGAAATACGTGATTGGCTGAGAATTAGGGAAGGGATATGGGGAACCGGCCAAGAACCGCCCATCAAACGCCCACAGCTGTAAAGTCCATGGTATTGCATCTGAGCACCTGAAGGTACAGCGGATGATTCCTGGTTTAAAAAAGCAAATCGCATGATTTGCGGTATTGCAGGAGAGGATTTAACTGCGCGAAAATGCGCAAAAGTGCAAGGCGTCATATGGACGACCAAAAAATAATGAAAACACAAAGCGATCATGTCACACATTTTACAGTCGTCTGGATGAGCCCTTAGTCTACAGGCCTATTCCAGTTACTCTGGAATATATTTGACTGAATGCAATGAAATGTACTCCTGAGTAAATATGGTTTGGGCTGTACTGTTGTGTAGATCTGAAGAGCAACAAATAGCCCAGTTTCTCCTTGCAGATTATTAACCATAAAAGGCTAGAAACTCTTTTTCTCCAGATTTTGAAAGGGCAATTCTAATCCATGTCTTTTCAAGCACAACCGAAATTACTGTCAGCAGACTGAGGGGATTCAGCTTTGGAACACAGCTCCTTCTTTGTATAAATGATTAGGATAATGATATTTGAAAGCTAAGCATTCACAAACGTAGATAATACAGAAATAAAACAGAAGGCTGAAACACGAGAATTGGAGATCTGAGGGCACATGGGAAATTACAGTAAAGTGATTTTCAGGGTCAACCATATGCTTCTCTTCTGTGGGTACAAGAGAGGATCTTCTGTAGCGTAGGTTAAATCAATTTTAATTTCAGTGCCAGTCCCTTTCTGGGGGGGGGGGAGGAGAGAGAATTTTTTTATGATGATAACAGGCAATGTATTCATAGACTCTTGAATAACATTCTATCAACTCTAAAATGTTAATTGATATTCATTCATAACTTTCACTGGATAACAACTTTGAGAGAAAACAATTTGATTTGGCTTGTGCCTCCTTTTTCATGACATAAATGGGATGGTGGCCAGATTTATTATTTATTAATTTCTTACCTGCCCTTCACCATGCAGGCATCTGCACAGCTAATTTGATTGGATCAGACTAACCACGTCTACTCAGAAGTAAGTCCTATAGAATTCAAAGGGTTTACTCCCAGGTAAGTGGGGTTTTAATTTAGTTCCCAGTAAAATCAATGGGACGTAAGTTGTGACTGAACTCTCCCATTGATTTCAATAGTAAATTAGTAAAACTATCTTAGACTAGATCCAACTCACTTTCTCCTTTGATGGGTACTATAACTCGGCTTGAATCCTTCCACACCCTCAGAACTTCAGAAAGAGTAAAAACAATACGTAAAATACAAAAAACAACCTATTTGAAATGCAGTAAATATAAATGAGGGCTGCCAATTTATTATCTGCTTTTTCAAAAATTGATCCTATTTAAATAAATTTGCACATAACCAAAACCAAATCTATGGGTTTTTATTTTTTTTAAAAAAGACAGACCTTGCATTTTAATCAACAAACGGCATCACTAATTGATTCTTAAAAAGTATGGATATCACTAACATTTTCTTTACCATTGCCTATTACACTAACAAGACAGTATAATTATATACAAGTATATGGTAGGCCTGTATGCTGCACCATTTCTGATCCACTAAGCCATGGATTGTGGCCTCCAAGGTAACTGACAACTCTCTATTTTTAAAGATCATAGTAGGCAGTAAAACAGGAGGGTAATAGAGTCCTATGAGGCTGTGTGGTTGATGGGCTGCATTTGGTTTGGTGGTTCAGACCAATGCCCTTATGTTGTATTGGCAGGAGTAGGCATTCCCTGAAAACTGGGCTAGAGTCATTGCTATCCTCAATTAATTTGTTTAGTCTCATCTTCTGTGAGGTTCTTAGATATGTTTACTGACACCAGGGAAATATATGTATTTACTCTCAAGAAGATTTTACTCAACAAAAGCTTCTGTGAGGAAATTAATATTGATGGGAAAAGCATCTGAGCATCATTAAATATTCCTGGGAGTAAAATAAAAGACTGATATATTGTTGTTCCAATGCACCCAAGGAAATCGATATGTGTCACAGGCTTCCATGTCAGTATGATCTGTTGGATCAGGAAAACACGTGTAAATTTAATGTGAACACAAACAGGCATCAAAATGCATGCCTGAGTGTTGATGCCACCAATCCACGCTGCATTATTTTCACTGAGATATGCCGTTAGTACACATGCCACTTTCTGATGCAACCAGTTGCTTGTAAACATGCCTTTCAAAAGAATGACTAGATTTGGATTGCAGTGAGAATTTTGAAAAGAATATTGAGTTTGAGAGCTTTTAAAAGAGACTGTTCCGTTCTGTACAAAATATTTGCATCTTTCTGCAAAGAATTTCTGCTACATAGATTCAAGGGGCAATATGACACTGAGTGGATCCAACTTCCTCATTTTTTTCAACTAGTCAGATTAAAACATGGACCACAAAGTTGTTTCTGCAGATGAGAATGTCTGATAGAAGGATATGAAGCCTGCAGTTTACTCTGGAATGTTTCTCATATATCTGTTTTTAAATAGAACTATACAACATAAAATGGAATAGACGGTAAAATAAATTTGTCCTCACACTACCTATTAGTTGAAGCAGAAATGGTTCACATGTCCTTGTGTGGAAATACAAATCTTGATGGCCCCAAGAGCTCTTCTTTAGCTTGGAACACAAAATAGCTTTCTGTACATGCGTAGAAATTGCTTTAAACATAAATCGATTTTAGTTCAAGTCCTGGACACCAATTAGTGCTCACAGAGAGCTAAGAAAATGCTCCCAAAGGAGGATTGTTAAGGTTCCAGGCATTTCCATTGAGGTATCTAGGAGAAACTCTGTTTTTCTCACTATAAAGGTCATGGAAATATAGACCCAGGCAGGGCCGGTGCTGGCGTGTTCGGCGCCCCCCTGCAGATAATAAATCGGCGCCCTTACCTTTTATAATTTTTTTTGTTCATTTTTCAATTCAAATGTTATAAAAATGTAACAAGGCAAATAAGGACAAATAAGAAAATTATTATGGAGTAGGAAAATGTTTTCTGTGAACAGTAAAATAAAAAAAATGAAAACGACCTTTTTATATTGCCTTTATTTAGCAAAAAGATACATAGTTACATGAATTTAGCCGTACATGCTTTCATGTTTGCGAACTGTTGAGCCTCGGCTCTCCCTGAAGGAGCAGGGAGGGGAGAGGCATGAGTTTCAGGCGCCTCAGCTGCTAGAAGACACGGAAGACCCAGGAGTTGTTGAGTCTGCTCGGGGCCTTGGGGGGAGCAGTGAACTTGAACTCCAGCCAATTCCCACGGGTAGTGCGAGCTCCATAGAGGAGAGTGCGCCGCCCCCAGTCATTCCTGAGGGCCTGTCAGGGGACGGCCCAGAGGTTGTACCAACTCCTCCCTTGCCAAGCAGTTCCCAGGATGCTTCCAGCATGACGCCACCTCCTGTCCTCGAGCCTGCAGCCCAAGAGCAGGTGTCTTCTGACGAGCCGTTGGAAACGCACCCCCCCTCGCCTTGTGCCTGCCACCATGAGAAACGGACAGGGCAGAGACAGGATTTATGAAGGAGTCAGAGATTACGATCAAAAATGTTCCCTACATAAGCTGGCCTCTCAAAGACGGGAGTCACTGAGTCAACTTCCTTCACGCACCCCAGAGCCTGTCTAGAGTGTAGTTAGGGGTTTCTAGTGAGTAAGGCAAGTTTCTATATGAAGCACAATGTCCTAGATGTATCCATTACTCTAATAAAGCAAGATTTAATTGCACCCGTGTCTCTGTCTCATGGTTCCAGCTCTGGACGGGACACGAACTTATGAATTTTCATTCATTGGTGAACTTATGAATTAGTTCACCAATGTTTAATTGGGAACACACATCATTTTCTCACCCTTTCCTATTGAGAACCAATGGGTTTCTCCATATTCTGTCCTTACAGTAGCCTCTTGTCCAGAGTATAGGTTGCGCATCAGAACAACAGGTGCTGTGGCACCCATTTCTTCTAAAGCATTCCATAGTTTTTTGTGATCTATACAGTCAAAGGCTTTTCTGTAATCTATAAGGCACAGGGTGACTTTCTTCTGAAATTCTTTGGTCCATTCCATTTTCCAATGTATGTTTACAATATGATCTCTGGTACCTCTTCCCATTCTGAATCCAGCTTGGACATCTGGCATTTGTCGCTCCATATATGGTAAGAGTGTTTGTTGTAGAATCTGGAGCATTACCTTACTTGCATGGGCTATTAAGGCAATACTTCAATAATCACTGCATTCCCTGGGATCCCCTTTCTTTGGAATTGGGATGTATATTGAGTGCTTCCAGTCTGTGGGCCATTGTTTAGTTTTCTATATTTGTTGACACTTTTTGGTCAAAATTTAGACAGATTCAGTCTCAGTAACTCTATTGGTATGCCATCTATTCCTGGTGATTTGTTTCTTCAAAGTATTTTAAGAGCAGCTTTCAACTCACATTCTAAAATTTCTGGTTCTTCATCATACGGTTCCTCCGTGAATGAACCTGTCATCCTTGCATCTCTATAAAAGAGATCTTCAGTGTATTGCTTCCATCTTCCTTTTATTTTATCTCGGTCAGTCAGTGTGTTCCCCTGTTGATTGTTCAACATCCCTACTCTTGGTTTAAATTTCCTTTTCATTTCTTTAATCTTTTGGAATAGGGCTCTTGTTCTTCCCTTTCTGTTGTCCTCTTCTATTTCTATACAGTAACTATTGTAATGTTCTCTTTGTCCCTATGTACTAGTCGCTGTATTGTTGCATTTAGGGTTCTAACCGTGTTTCTATCTCTTTTTGCTTTTGCTTTCCTTCTCTCTTTAACCATTTTCAGAGTTTCTTCAGTCATCCATTGAGGTCTTTCTCTCTTTTTAACTAGAGGTATTATCTTTTTGCATTCTTCCCTGATAATGTCTCTGACTTCACTCCATAGTTCTTCTGGTTCTCTGTCAACTAAGTTTAAAGCCTCAAATCTGTTCTTTATTTGATTGTTATATTCTTCTGGGATGTTACTTAAATTGTATTTTGGCATTATGATTGCTTTGTTCTTCTTCTTTAGCTTTACTCTGATGTTTGATATGACCAGTTCATGATCTGTACCGCAGTCTGCTCCTGGTCTTGTTTTTGCAGAAAGTATGGAACTTCTCCATCTTCTGCTCCCAATTATATAATAAATTTGATTCCCATATTGACCATTTGGTGTTATCCACATGTACGGTTGTATTTTTGGTTGATCAAAAAGGTGTTTGCAAGAAACAAATTACTGGCTTCACAGAACTCAATAAGTGTTTCTCCTGCCTCATTTCTATCTCCTAAGCCTCATTTCCCCACAATTTCTAGTTCTTGTCTACTTTTCCTTTCCAGTTCCCCATGATTATCAGCACATCTTGTTTTGGTGTGTGATCAATTTCTTCCTGTACTTCTGCGTAAAATCTCTCCAGTTCCTCTTCTTCTGTGTTATGTTGTTGGAGCATAGACTTGGATGGTGGTTATGTTGACAGGTTTTATGTTAAACCTATTAATGGGGGCAGGGAGGCAAATAAATTACAGGTACTTGTCTACCACCACCATCCGCCTTCTGCTGCTTGTAGTAGCTTCAGGTGGGTGGGAGCAATTTAAGTCAGCAAAGCCACACATAGAGAGAACATAAGAACCGAGCCCTGTTGGATCAGGCCAGTGGCCCATCTAGTCCAGCATCCTGTTTTCACAGTGGCCAACCAGATACCCATAGGAAGCCCACAAGCAGGACCTGAGTTCAACAGCACTCTCCCCTCCTGCTATTTCCAGCAACTCTGTTCAGAAGCATACTGCCTCTGGCCTTGGAGGCAGAACATAGCCACCATGGCTAGTAGCCATAAGTAGCCTTATCCTCCATGTATTTGTCTAATCCTCTTTTAAAGCCATCCAAGTTGGTGGCCATCACTGCCTCCTGTGGGAGCAAATGCCATAGTTTAACTATGTTCTGTGTGTAGAAACACTTTCTTTTTTCTGACCTAAACAGAAGTGTAGTTGTCCAGGGTTTCAGGGAGTCTTAGACCCCTTACTTTTGGGGAGCAGGCTCCCAGCAGAGTCCCTGTGTCTCCAGCATCCTACGAGCCAATCAACATGAAAGGGGAATGTGTTAGCCCATGAGAAGAGTCTTCTAACATGCTTCCTTGCCCTTTACTGCTGATTAGATTAGCTCTTCTCAGTAGCTAACACTCTTTCTTGCTTATTGGCTCCTAGGGACTTCTGTTGTTGTGGGAGAAGGTGTTAACAAGAATGTCATTCTCAACCCAGCAGCAAAAAAGGGGGGAGGAGCATGGTTGTGACTAACATGAAGAGACCCCACACCTCTGAATATGCCACTACACTACTGGTCCTGAATCTTCCAACATTCAGCTTCTTTCGATGTCCACAAGTTCTAGTTTTATGAGAGAGGCAAAAAAACTTCCCCTTCTCTATGCCATGCATAATTTTATACACGTCTATCATGTCACCTCTTACTGACCTTTTCTTTGAACTAAAAAGCCCCCAATGCTGCAACCTTTCCTCATAGGGGAGTCCCTCCATCCCCTTGGTTGTTTTGGTTGCCCTTATCTGAACCTTTTCCAACTCTGCCCCTGATCTCTCCAAGGTACAGGTCTCTTCCCTCCCCCCATAACCTTCCCCATCCCTTCTCTCCTGATGTCGCCTCCGTTCCTGCCTATACGCAAAGCGCAAACCAGCCGGCAAGCAGCCTCTGCCAAGTGAGAGAAACAGAGAGACCTGCACACCCCAAGGCTGCAGACGGCCACCGAGGTATTCCCCATCTGCTTTGGCAGACCCCAGAGGAGGCAAAGCTGACGTCAGGAGCTGCCGGAGGGGGCTGGCAGCGCTGGAGCTGGAGCGACTGCGAGCGGAGAAGCAGAAGCGAGGGAGGGCGCGTGAAAAGAGCGTTTTTCCAGGTGTTTTAATTTTTTCCAGGCTTAGGGGTGCCTCTGGTGCCCTTCAAGCGTTGCGCCCTCCTGCCACGCTTACCTTGCTTACCGTGTTATGCTGTCCCTGGGCCCAGGGAATAGGTAGCAGAGCCTGTAATAAAAGCCTTTGTTTATCCTTTTGGCTTCTTAGATTAGGAAGCATCCCAGTGCTTGGTAAATCCAGTTCCATATCTGTATAGCTGATTCCCCAATCCCCACCCCAAGGCTTAGGGCTTACCCACCAGTCTCTGGAGCTTAAAAAAAAAACACCTTTGGGAGTGTGTGTTTGTTTGATACCCCATTTTATTTCATGGTTTGGGGTGCTTTTAAACAAGGTGGTCTGAAGGAAGTATGGGGAGAATACAAGATACTGATCTGGCTGACCACCGTGAGAACAGATTGTTTGATTAGATAGGCCGGATCTAGCAGGGCTCTTCTTATGTTAATGCAGACCCTAATGTGTGCACACTTGCCATACCTTTCAAGACACAATCCTATGTGTGTTTATGCAGAGGTAAGCCCCATTGAGTTCAGTTAGGTTTAAATAAGTTAAGTTTGCATAGCAGGGGCAGGAGAACTTTTCAGCCTGGAGACCACATTCGCTTCTGGACAACCTTCCAGGGGTCAAATCCCAGTGGTGGGCATGGTCAGAGGCTAAAGTGGACAGAACAATGACTGTAAATGATACCTTTGTAGAACAGGCTACTTTCTACACACTTGCATACCCCTCTCTGTCCTCTACCCAGGCAAGGAAAAGGCACAGTCAGAGTTCAAGGCCATGTTCCAGCCAAGCAAAAGCCCACACAGGTGTGAAAGAGGGCCAGTGAGGGCATGTGGCCTCGGGAGAGTCCTGAGGGCCAGCTAGAAAGACCTGGAGGCCCACATGCAGCCCCTGACCCCTGTGGAGAGGACTCCAGCATCGGTCACATTGCATTATCTAATTTGTCACACTGAACTGCTTGGGTAGGCTTTACCTTATGTTCTTGTATTGTCATTTGTGCCTTCACTATTAATTTCCTATTGATTCTGTACTGAGCACTGTGCATCAATAAACCATTTTAATTTATTTCAGTTGAGTCTGTGATCCTTGTCCCTGGCACAGGTTTACCCACTGCACTGAGTCCACTAAATGACCTCCAAGGTCCCTTCCAACTCTATGACATTATGACTGAGGAGCAATTTCAAACCCAGATTAGCAGGATGTGCCAGACATTTTTCCACAGTCCTGCTCTGACTTGAAATGCCATGTCACACAAGGCCACTTGAGTATCCCTGCTCTCTTTCTTAACAATCTATCAAATAAAACAGGAAGAAGCTGGTCACCAGCTCATGTTTGGAGTTCTAGGTCTGTGCCTTCTCTTGTTCATAGACCCTTCAACTTTGCCACATCCTATACCTCTGGTGGGGTAGCAGTGTGACCTAATTCCTAATTCTATTTGAAGAGCTGTTTGGTCCAAGTCCAGTTTAGTAACCACCAGAAGAGACAGCAGGGGCTTTGAAGTTGCCCATCATAGTTAGCAACAGGCCAAACAGGTACACAGGTCACCTGGCCACAGTCTTCCCCACTCTCGTGAGATGTACTGCATTTCTCTTTAAATTACAGATTTTGGGTTGTATCTAACACTGCCATTCTGCTTGTACAACAGACTTCCACAATGGAACCTTCCCCTTCTCCTCTCTCCGCTGTAGCCCCCTGTGCACATTCAACATCTTCTCCAGAGGGTTGAAGGAGTCCTCTGGAATACTGTTTGTGCAGTGTTGGATACAACCCATTATATGTAATTTTGCATTTATCCATATAACTTAGCATATACAAATATTATTTAAATCAATGTACTTATTTAAACAATGTTGGTGATGCCTGAGTGGCCAGCCTTCTCTGCATTTAGTTATTTTCCCAGGCCTTCCATTTACCTTGTATCCTGATTGTTCCTGTCTGTTTGGATTGATTTTTTTCCTGCCGATAGTTTTTCTTGTCATAATTTGACCAAAATTTACCTTTCCCCTGATTCAGCTGTGCTATCATGATCACCTTGACAGGATACAATGAATATGTATGTTTTTCATTTCCAAAAACAAAATAAACAACACCCCCCCGACATACTTGCAGTAGGTGCCATAATATAGTAA
The DNA here is from genome assembly GCF_030035675.1 of Rhineura floridana. Lineage (NCBI taxonomy): Eukaryota > Metazoa > Chordata > Lepidosauria > Squamata > Rhineuridae > Rhineura > Rhineura floridana. The sequence goes on from NC_084484.1 coordinate 33,921,145, forward strand.
CAGGTATCTGAACAAAGGAGGAAAAGTGGTGCATAGTGCAACTATACTAAGGCTGTTCATTCATTCACTCTCCTCTTATATACCATACAAATGGGAGAGTGGGTATGTATCCTCAGAACCACCCTCTGACATCCATGTGCCTTCAGACCATGCTCGATGCATGTAGCATAATGCTGGAAAAGAGAACCTATTGTATATAGTTCTTCACACAAAGGATTTCCAACCAATCATAAAACATGTAGGGTTTCCAACCTGACATGTGTACAGATTACACATATAGGCTTTCCTTTCCACTGAAGACATGGATACTGGGAGACAGTGCCTGAAGGCACACAGATGTTGAGGACAGCATCCCAGGACATGTAGATGCTGGAGGCCAGTGAACTCAGACCTGCTCCCTACCACATCTACAGTACATACAATGTATATTATGTATGGAGGGCAAATGAGTGACCTGTCCCAGTGACTGCACTATGCAATAAGTGTATGATTATTCAGCTCCTTCCCCATTCTCTTCAATCAGCAGGGCAAGTCTTTCATTTGCCCTCCATGTATATAAGAAACAACAATAAAGGGCATCGATTAATCTGGCATCCTTCGGAATAGCAAGCTGATAAAAGCAAAAATAAAAATTGGGAGGATGTATGCTTCTGGAAAAGCCAGATATCGTTTAAATTAGGGGAAATGCACAATAGTGCTAGGGAAAAAAGTAAAAATTTAGACAAAAAAAAGCCCTTTCACAGATCAGAGGCCCAAACATGAGTTGTCACTTTTTGACAATACATAAACATCTGCAGAAATAACGGGGTAGGGTTTGCACATTTGGACCACCTAACCCAACACAGATAAAGTATAGCTATCCAAGTTGCTCCTCCATTAGTGAGCCTATATAAGGATCCCAATGGATTAGCTAGTTTGACAGACAAGGCAGAATTGTCTGAGGATCAGCCAACAGGAGCACATGCCAATTTTTGCACCAGTGTGTTCCCCAGTGCTTCCTTGTTGTATGTGGAATCAGTTGAGAAACATACTGGATTTCCTTCAACAGAAAAGACTGAATGTTCCAATAAGAGTCGTTGTAGACCACACAACAAAATAATGCTGACAATATCCATCAAGAAAAGATGATGGAAGGCTTTCAAACGATCCCAGAAATATTTACTCTCGGCCTTTGAAAGGACAACTGTTGATGTCATTGAGAATGCATGACTTGTGAGTCAGTTTGTTTGCAGTACAGGGAATCCTCACGTTTCCATCACTCAGAATTAATCTGTTACCATTACTAGTTCAGTGGTACATGTTTTCCCCCATGTAAATTGATAACACCTGTCATTTTTCAAACACTATGTATGGCAGTATACAATACAAATGGCCTTATAAGCCACCCAAATGAACAGAAATACCATCTGCCTGAGAATTCCACAGCATTGGTCTCACAATTGAGAAAGTAGCCCTTAACAAAGCTCTCTCTTACACACACTGAGAGGTTTCCATGGGAGAAAATGTTTAAACCCAGAAATAAATTCTTTTGCAGCGACTGAGATTTCATCTCTCTTTGTTTTGGGTCAGTTTGGATGCTTACTGCTTTTTGCAATTCAATTCCTCTTTTTCAAAATGACATGGGCTCAGCCCAGCCCCTCTAACTGCCAGCTGCCTGGCTCACAATCTTTGTCTGTTTCAGAAACAACAAGTTGCCTTCCATGAAGACAACAGATTTTTTTCTTTTTGTATCTGCCTCTGAAAATGCTTTTTGAAAGAAAAAAACTCATTTCATATTTGGTAATTTGTTATTTACATTCGTGGATAATTGCTGGTAATAGCCTTCTGCATTCTACATTAGACAAACACATCAGTTGCTAAGTAAAAGAATAAATGAACACAAATCTGACATCAGGAAGGGCAAGATTCTGAAACCAGTGGAAGAACATTTTACCCTCCCAGGATACTCTGTTGCTGAACTTAAAGTGGTCATCCTTAAAGAAACTTTAAAGGGAGACTCCAGTGCGAAACTACTGAATTACAAGTGTCCAAGAAGTTCCGCTCCTTTAGCTGTGGTCTGAATTGACCTGACAATTTATGAATGCTCACCATGCTTGTTAGCTTACGTTTATACTTGAATGTAATTATCAAAGTCTGTAGTTTTTCATTGCATTTCCCTCTGTCCAATTAAATTTTTCCCTCTACACTTATATGTGAGAGCCAGTGTAGTGTAGTGGTTAGAGCATTGGACTACAACCTGGGAGACCAGGGTTCGAATCCCCACACAGCCATGAAGCTCACTGAGTGACCTTGGGCCAGTCACTGCCTCTCAGCTTCAGAGGAAGGTAATGGTAAACCACCTCTGAATACCGCTTACCATGAGAACCCTATTCATAGGGTCGCCATAAGTCGGGATCGACTAGAAGGTAGTCCATTTCACACTTATATGTGAGTGTGTGTGTCCTGCCATCTTATGAAGTAGATCCTAGTCCACTATTTACTGTTTACTGTTTTTAAATTTTAATTGTTTTATATACTGTTTTATCTTGTACGTCGCCCAGAGTGGCTGGACAACCAGCCAGATGGGCGACTAACAAATTTAATAATAAAATAAATAAAAATAAAATAACAGCTTATGCTTTTGTTAGTCTTCTGCTGAAAGAGAGTAACACAACTATTCCTCTACACCTTGGTGGACACTGCAGGCATAATATTATACAGACATTGCTATGGAGTCACCATTCCAAGATAGTTCCAATAACATGAGGGTATCCTGTATATGCATATAAATGTGAAATAGTAATGAAATATTGCTAAAAAGGAATTCTGATGCTTATGTTACATCGGAGGGAAACAGGATCATAGGATACCTACCTTTGCAGGCAAAAAGATACCCGTCTCATCTGAAGTCCAAATTGGAGCTTTTTCCAGACGAGGGTATTATTTTAGCACAAAATGTATGATAGCTGCATTATGAAGCTATAAGTTTTAACCTGTGTGCCTCAATTTTATGATGGTTTACCATTTATGCAGTAGCTAGCAAATGTTCATGAACCCTAAGGCCATACCTATGAGCTGGTGCCAGATGAATTTTTAAGATCTTGCACAATCATCAGTACATCTGTATATTGTCAAAACCCACCTGATTGCATTGGGATCTCAAGTTGACCTAGAATATTATGCTGATGCAGCAGTGTGGGTCAATGCTGCTATGCCTGCTGTCATTAAAATGGTATGCAGGTAACCAAATTGTTGTACGAAGCAGAAATGGATGGACAGAAGTTGCAGGAAGCCTGGAGGGAGGTCAAGTTCAGATGCTGATAAACCAAAAGAGAACTGCTGGATGTTCCAACAATGTGGTATTATCTAATAAATATTATGACATGTAGATCTGAGGCCAAATCTTGAGGTGATTTTAATAAGAAACAGAATATCAACAAACAACATTGATGCTCCTAAAGTGAACAACTACAGTTGCTAGGTAAAATATGAGTTTGTCCCAGATTCTAGCCCTCTGTGTGTGTGTGTGTGTGAGTGAGTGAGTGAGTGAGTGAGAGAGAGAGAGAGAGAGAGAGAGAGAGAGAATGCACACTGAAGGAGAGACAGGTCCAGGTCAGGATTATTTATTTATTTATTTATTTATATTTGCATTTAACCTTTCTGTCCCAGTGGACACTCAAAGTGTTCAGAGTATTTATTTAGTGAATTTATTTATTAATGCTCATTTATTTAGTGCAGGTTAGCCAATGTGGTGTCCCCCAGATGTCAGGGACTACAACTCCCATCACCCCTGACCATTAGCCATGCTGGGTGGATCTGATGGGATTTGGAGTCCAACATTGTCTGGAAGGCACCACATTGGCTACTCCTAATTTCATACATTTATATCCATTTTTTCCACTAGGGAATTCAAGGCAGCATGGATGGCATTCCTCTGGGGAATGTCGTGTAAGCACTGACCAGGCCAGAATCTACTCAGCTTTGGCAAGGTCACTCCATCCTGTGCCTTCAGGCCATGCCCTGGGCATTTAAGCCAATTATAACACTGTAAAACTTACCTTGACTCAAGGCAGTAAAAGTGAACTGAGACTCATGGGGGGTGAGATGTAGATTGAAAGGTAGTTTGGTCTGTATGGAGGCTACTGAAAAATGCTTCTGTGTTACAGCAAGGTATGCTGTTTAACACATGAGGGATTCAGTTGGTAGGGTTCAAACCCTAGCATAGTTTCCTTGCATCATTCCCTTGCTTATACGTCTTTGCCCAAATCACTGTATTTCATACTAGGTACTTTTCTCAGAGGCAGTACTGTTGTAAAAATAACTGAATATATTGCTACCTGTTCAGAGCCTTATATCTACTTTTCCCCCCAGGGAGCTCAAGACAGTATATACTTTGCTACAAATTTAACACAGTCAACAGTATTAGGAATAGTAACAGTACATGTTGGAGAAATGTTTTCATAAAAATGCATTCTTGCTAGGTAGTCTCAGCAGAATCTGTGCCTACTCGCCCCTCCATCCTGCCTTGAACGGTAAAGCAAGCATGAATGGCTCATATATGCCTTACTTTTGAGGAACACATATTGCTTCCTTGGGTTCCAAGATGCTTTCAATAGGGAAGATAACATTTCATAGATGGAATGTGATGCTACTGGAACAGAATTGTGTAGACCTTATATAATCAGTGGAGAACCTTGTAAAATGGAGTGAATATTATATGCATTATGGAACTGTGGCTTCTTGACCAATATGCCACCATGTTGCACTAAGTGTCATTCACACCAGTGGATGTGGTGTCCAGAGCTTGGAAAAGTTACTTTTTAAAACTACAACTCCCATCACCCCAGCCAGCATGGCCACTGGCTGGGGCTGATGGGAGTTGTAGTTCAAAAAAGTAACTTTTCCAAGCTCTGGGTGTGACACAACAATAAATGTCACTGGACATGTTGCTACTCCCCACCTTTGCTGCCCATGTGCACTTCTGTTCCCCTATAATTTGTTGGCTTGTTTGCGTTGTTGTGTGAAACAGCATACATTACGTTGGAGTTAAGTTGAGCAAGAAAACGTCTTCAGAGCATGTTAAGAGTCTTTATTAAGACATTAAGGCCAGAGGCTTAAGAGTAAATACATGTAGAGATTCTTCACACCCCCCTTCTGGTCCGTCTCTCTCCATAAATAAACACAAAAGACAGCCTCTCAGCTCAGAGGCATAATTCAGAAGAGCAACAACTCACATAGACTCTGTTACAACTTTCCCAGCTGTTATCAGATGGCTACCATAGCAACGGCCTTCACTGTCCGTTCCCAGACTGGCATAGCCATAACTCACCCCTTAACCACAGTTATGTCTTCAAACTTGCAGGCTTCATGGAAAACTACTAGAGACAGTAATGCCTACTGGTCACCAGCCCAACAGCCTCCCTTTTTTCCATTAAGACTGCAAAATACACATGAAATACATCTCCATAATACATAGTCATACAGTCATACATTTCTACAATACCTCTTGCAATACATTTCAGTACATTGCATTTTCAGTTCAGTACAGTTCAAACTTACATCTCAGTACATAGCAGTACATTTCAGAAACTCTCTGTACATTTAGCTAAAACTCGTGGAGCGTCTTAAAGGAACCAGAGCCTCGGCTCTCTCTGCCCCCCCATTTGTGCTTGTGCTTGGCACAACCTGCACAGGAGCTTCCATTTCCTCTGCTTTTCGTTTCTTTGATCTGCGTTTTCCAGAAATGAGCTCATTCAAAGCATCTCTGAGAGGAATTTGTGTACCTTCCACTTTAATGTCAACATCTGGCCTAAATTTCTGTGATGGTGTTCGTGTTTGTGTTTGTGTGTCATTTGTTCCTGTAAGAAGGACTGTTTGCCTTTGATCCCAAGGCTTTTCTGCAACTTTAATGCTTCTGCTCAGAATTAACTGCTGTGTTTCTGGACACCAAACTTTGAAATATGCATTCTCTTGTGCTCTAGGTGCACGTTTGCCACGTCTCTTACCCTGTGGCTTGTAAACTCGGCTGCGATGCACTCTTTCAGGCATCAGCCTGACTGCATTACATGAATACTGTGGCTGTGTGCTTTTAACAGCTGTCTTCTTACAGCTCTGGCGGTCATTCCCTTTCCGCCCCATTAAACTCAAGGCATCAGCACACTTCACACCCATGGTCATTTTAAACTGCCCTTGTGTCATGAAACCCTGACAGACAACATTTTCTCCTCTTTGCACCCAACATTTTCCTTTATCAAACCAGACTGAAAGTTGACAACTCACCAGTTTGCCCACTGATAAAATATTATGAGCCAAATCCGGAACAAACAAACAGTTTGTCATAATTCCAAGCTTGTCAAATTTAATCAGACCTGTAGCTTGCACAGATTTCCGTGATCCATCAGCAAGTAACACAAAGTCCTGCTCATCTGTAGATGTGTAAAACAGACTCCTGTCTTTAATTAATATATGGCTTGCTCCGCTGTCGACAATAGAGTTAATTTGTTCCAAGTCTTTAGACTTCTGTTTACAAACAAAGTTCACACTGCCCTGCTTCAAGCCTCCGTCCCTGGAGTTTCGCTTGACTGCACAATCTTTACGGAGATGCCCACAGGTCCCACAGGCAAAACAAGACTTCAGCCTCTGTTGCTCCCGCTTGTTTTCCTGTCTGCTTTCGGCAGCCTGCTCCAGTTCGGCACATTTCTCCGCCTTGCTTCTGACAGCTTCCACCGGCTGGGCTCTCAGCGCCTCCTGCCTCCGCTGCCATTCCTGGGACAATTCCTGCAACGCGTCCCACATCTTTTTAGCCGATGGCTCATCTCTCACACACATCAGTTGAGAATCCGATAGAGCCAAGATTATAAATGCCTGCGCCCTCTGATCTCGACGCTTCCAGGCCGCGGTCGGTACCGCCGGGGTTTTTTCTTCAATCACGTCCCATAAATCCTCTGTTATCAGCAAAGCCCGCATCCTCGGCTTCCAGTTGGCAAAATTCTTCTCATTAAGTCGTTCCATCGGCAAGCCTCCCCCAGACAGGTTTACAGCCATGTTGCTCACCTCCGTCTGGTTCAATCAATCAAGCTGCCCTCTCTGGAACTCTGTCTGCCATTCAGACCAGCAACTTACTCCTGTGTAATGCACTGTGGAGCGTAACCATCCTCTGCTACCACTGTTGGCTTGTGTGCGTTGTTGTGTGAAACAGCATACATTACGTTGGAGTTAAGTTGAGCAAGAAAACGTCTTCAGAGCATGTTAAGAGTCTTTATTAAGACATTAAGGCCAGAGGCTTAAGAGTAAATACATGTAGAGATTCTTCACCCCCCCCTTCTGGTCCATCTCTCTCCATAGATAAACACAAAAGACAGCCTCTCAGCTCAGAGGCATAATTCAGAAGAGCAACAACTCACATAGACTCTGTTACAACTTTCCCAGCTGTTATCAGATGGCTACCATAGCAACGGCCTTCACTGTCCGTTCCCAGACTGGCATAGCCATAACTCACCCCTTAACCACAGTTACGTCTTCAAACTTGCAGGCTTCATGGAAAACTACTAGAGACAGTAATGCCTACTGGTCACCAGCCCAACAGCCTCCCTTTTTTCCAAAAAAAAATTGATAGATATATTTCTTAAAGAATTGAAACCTCTCTTTGACTTTTTGTGGAAAGAATAAAGTAATGTTTATGAGATTTGATGATTAAGTAAGATAACTACTGGAGGAAAGTGATTTTATAATATGACTTAAGAGACAGGATTGCTATATATTATAGACTTATAACTGATTTGATCTTTGACAAATGGGAAGTCAATATTTTACTCTTTATTTTTTTTTTTTTTGTTTTTTTTGTTTTTGTTTTTTTTTCTTCTTTTCTTTTTTTCTTTTTGTTTAACTATTTTTGATTTTGTTTTTTGTCTTTGAATGTTTTATGATTTTGTCTTGTATGTTTTATGAAAATCTGAATAAAAATTATTGAAAAAAAAAAAAAAAAAAGAAAACTACTAGAGACAGTAATGCCTACTGGTCACCAGCCCAACATAATTCCCCCATGAAAATGGTGGGAAAAAACTGTATGCCATATACCACCCCAGATTTTGTTACTTTACTCCCACAGTTTTCTCAGTTGATGGGGTTGCAAGCAGTCAACATGGAAATGAGCACTAAACCTCCATGATACACTTCCTCTTCTCCCAGGTATTTTAGCATGTGTTTTTAAACTGCTTTTTTAAAAAATGTGTTTTTAAATTTGTATATTTGTTTTTAATGTTTTTAATCGGTGTAAACTGCCCAGAGAGCTTCGGCTATGGGGAGGTATACAAATGCAATAAATAAATAAATGATAATCTACTAGATTTCCAGAAATGGCTTTTACATCATGTGAAAGATAAAATAAAATGCAGAAATTATTGGGTATGGAAACATTGGGATAATGGAATAAACTGCTGTCTGAATGCAGCCATAGTTTGGACTCCAATCCTTTATGCAATCTACCACTTGAGTTTGCTAATAGAAATAATACTCTTTCTTTCTTTTTAATCTACAAATGTCTGTTCATTGCACAGCTATGTTCATGGGCAGAATCTCTGTCAATTTATAAATTAAATATAATTCAAACAATTGGGAGATTGAAATGGATTTATTTCCCCATGGCCCAAGTCAATTAAAAACTGTTATTTCTCCCTTCCTCCAACATATATGTGGAATATAGTGGTCAATATGAACATGTATCAGAATGATATAAATCAATTGTAGTAGCAATGCAAATAGGGAAAGGGCCTAGGAAACTTCCTCTTTAACATATTCACATCTTGACAATCTTACTGTGCTCTTTAAGAAAAACGTAAAGTATGTGTAATAAAAATAGTGCATTTATATAGCACTGTAGAATCTTCCAAGCCCTTCACATATAATCTCAGTAATCCTTATAATCTTGGACAGCCTTATTATCGACACTGCAACTGGGGAATGAGACTAAGAGTGATAATGGCTCCTTGGGAAGTGCACAGTAACCTAAATTCTCAGAATTTGGCATTCTTACTTGCCAAGGTGCAAGCATTCTATAACCTGGGTCCTCCTGGATCAGTTTAGTTCTACCACAGAATACAAGCAAGTATTATTACCAGCTGCCCATTTGATATCACCTAGCCAATTTTTCAAAAGCTTCACAGAGTGGAAACTGTCATGAGGGAATGTCCTTCTGCTTCCTAAGGTTGGACAGCAACTAGTTTTATCCACTAATAGCAAAAAACCTTGCGGTTTAAGAACTTATCTATAGCCCATATATATTTCGATCAAACTTTAAAAAGCAGGGAAATTGGGCAGCTATCGTGAATGCACCAGGGGAGCAGGAGACCTGACCTCCTCTCTGACAGATTGGACTGCCCTACACATTTGTCAAAATGCAAACACAATTTGAGTTGGTCTTCCACAGTTCAATCCACTTCCTGTGTAGCTTGGAAGAATTTGGTAACGTGTGCCTCTGAGCATATGGTGAGTGATGGCAACACCTGCCATCTCCAAAGTTGGAGAATTACATTTTTGTATGTTTGTTGGTATTCTTACCTTGCTTCATTCCTGAGTTACTATTGTTTCTAGAGAATCTAATCTAGAAAATTTTATTTCTCTCATTATTCATTCTAGAAACCTGTGTCAAATTTATTTTTATTAATTTCAAAGCCTTTTCATTGGTCAGTGTCATATGATGGTGAAGACAGCCTTTTGTGTTTCAAACTGGAGCTTATGTTCTATTTCTATTTTGGGTGCATTAACAGTTGAATCTGAAACTGAAGTTTGATGTAAAATCAGACTGATTACAATATGTGGCTCCTTCAGGAATGTCTCTAGCTGTTGGAAAAAAACAAACTTAGCCTGCCCAAGATGCATGTTTTCAGCCTGCTATGTTCAAACCATTTAATTTAAGGCAAGGTGAGCACAGTCAATTAAAAACATAGAGCACACTTAGAATATATTTCACCTCCCACTGTTTTATCTTGTGCAAACTGAGACACTCCTGCTGTCCACTGGAGACTATTCTGCAGAATAGTCAGTGCCATTATTCCACAATTATTTTTGGAGTTTTTTTAGTGTAAATTTTGCAAAGTGTTGCTGTACTTCACATACTCACAGAAATAGAAGCAAAAGAAAGTGATTTCCTGTAGGAAACACTGCTGAAATTGCAAAGTAAATCAGGCATATTTAAAGTGACCATCTGAACTATATCAACTGTCTTAATAATGTTGCTTCTTCCCTGCTAAAACAAGATCAGCACAGCACATGTCTTATTTCTATTATTTGGGCAGATTGCAGTGGTTGCCACCACTCACGATATACTCCAGAGGCACATGTTACCAAATTCTTCCAAGCTACACAGAAAGTGGATTGGACTGTGAAAGACCAACCCAAATTGTGTTTGCATTTTGACAAATTTGTAGGGCAGTCCAATATCTCAGAGAGGAGTTCAGGTCTCCTGCTGCCCTGGTGCATTCATGATAGCTGCCCAATTTCCCTGCTTTTTAAAGTTTGATAGAAATATCTGTGGGCTATAGGTATGTTCTTAAACCGCAAGGTTTTTTGCCTGTTAGTGAATTTCTCTGCTTTTTAATCGGGGAGGTAAGAAATGGGATCCTCTGCAAGCTTTCCGAGAATTGATTGATCATTTGCATGCTTATTGAGTTCAGTGGGATTTACTCCCCTACAATCATGCTTAGGATAGGTGAAACTGACCACAGGGGATGGGGGGGAGGAGGAGGAGGAGGAGGGAGGGGAGGAAGGGTGGAGGGGAGGAGGGGGAGGGTAGCAGGAAGGAGGGGGAGGGGAGGACAGGTTTGATCATTTGCATGTTTATTGAGTTCAGTGGGATTTACTCCTGTGCAATCATGAGGAAGAAGGAACAGGGGAGGGAAGGAGGAAGGGAGAGGAGGGGGAAGGAGGGGAAAGCCAGGTCTGATCATTTACATGCTTATTGAGTTCAATGGGATTTACTCCTATGTAATCATGGTTAGGATAGGTAAAACTGACCATGGGGGAGGAGCAGAGGAAGGGGAGAGGAGAGGAAAGGAGAAATGGAGGGGAGAGGGGAGCAGAAGGAGGGGGACAGAAAAGGAGTGAATTTGAGGGGTAGGGGCAAAGGAAGGGGCAGGGAAGGGCTGGTTTGATAATTTGCATGCTTATTGAGTTCAATGGTATTTACTCCCATGCAATCATGCTCAAGATAGGTAAAACTGACCATGGGAGGAGGAGGGGGAGGAGGAGGGGGAGGGGATTGGAGGGAAAGGAAGGGGCAAGAGGGAGGAGATAGGAAGGAGGAGAAGGGAGGGTGGGTTTGATCAGTTGCATACTTTTTCAGTTCAATGGGATTTATTTCTGTGCAATCATGTTTGAAAATGGAAATGGACTGCCTTTATGTCGATCCCAACTTATGGTGACCCTATGAGGTATTCAGAGGTGGTTTTACCATTGCCTTTCTCTGAGGCTGAGAGGCAGTGACTGGCCCAAGGTCACCCAGTGAGCTTCATGGCTGTGTGGGGATTCGAACCCTAGTCTCCCAAGTCATAGTGCAACACTGACCTGGGGGAGGGGCAGGGAGGGGAGGGGGAGGGGAGGAGATTGGGTGGATTGGCACTGGGCAGAGGGGAAGCCCCTTTCCTTTCCAAAAGGAAAACACTGGGAACAGTATCATTGCTTTTCAGCATCCCCCCTTTTTATTCTACAGCAGGCACATGTAGCCTTCCACCAAAATTTAAACCAAAGCTGTCCCTGGCCGTATCCGCACCATACTGTTGTTTCACATTGGACAGTCATGGCTTCTCTCAAAGAATTCTGGGAAGTGTAGTTAGTGAAGGGTGCTGAGAGTCGCTAGGAGACACCCTGTTCCCCTCACAGACATTCAGTCAGAGCAGCTGACTGTTAAACCAGTCTGGCCACTGGAGCCGTGTCAGTGGAATAGGAGTCTCCTCTCAGCACCCTTCACAAACTACACTTCCCAGGATTCTCTGAGGGAAGCCATGGGTGCCTCACATGAAATCAAAGTCTGGTGTGGGTATGGCCCCTTGATTAGCGAAGCCAAGCAGCTGGGAGTCTGGCTTTTAGAACACTAACAGTTGGTTCTTACTGAGCATGCCCAACATTATAATTGAGTTCAAGCCAAAATCTATTAAATTAATTAAAAATCAGCCAGACTTTTTTTAACTTTTAAACTGCAGAAGATGAAAGTCAGTGTACGGGGGAAGGTCAGTAACAGGATTACAGGTACCCTGTGAACATGGCTGATTTTTAATGAATTTCAACAAATGATGAGAACTCTTACGGGGCAAAAGTCCAAAAGGGCTCTGGGGGTTTTCTCTGTCTCTCTAGACTTTGAACTCTCGATTCTTTCTGACTGTTTTGTTTAAGAACATAAGAACATAAGAAGAGCCTGCTGGATCAGGCCAGTGGCCCATCTAGTCCAGCATCCTGTTCTCACAGTGACCAACCAGGTGCCTGGGGGAAGCCTGCAGCAGGACCCGAGTGCAAGAACACTCTCCCCTCTTGAGGCTTCCGGCAACTGGTTTTCAGAAGCATGCTACCTCTGACTAGGGTGGCAGAGCACAGCCATCATGGCTAGTAGCCATTGATAGCCCTGTCTTCCATTCAGTTTCTTTGAATGTCCACGAGTTCTGGTATTATGAGAGAGGGAGAAGAACTTTTCTCTATCCACTTTCTCAATGCCATGCATAATTTTATACACTTCTATCATGTCTCCTCTGACCCGCCTTTTCTCTAAACTAAAAAGCCCCAAATGCTGCAACCTTTCCTCATAAGGGAGTCGCTCCATCCCCTTGATCATTCTGGTTGCCCTCTTCTGAACCTTTTCCAACTCTATAATATCCTTTTTGAGATGAAAATCGCCGTAAAAATTGACAGGGTTGTTAAGCAAGCATTTCTGAGTTCCGGACTATAAGTTTTGTAAAGTTTTGTTTTGAAATGAGCTTATGAGAAGCATCAGAATGGGAAGGGGGGTATTTTCAATTTAACATTGCGGAATGTGAAAAATCCACGCTGGCTATAGTATACAGCCACTCTTCTGGCTGTATAACTAGGAGGTTGTTTTGCATTGGGGATGCTTCCCAGGACCCCACCTCAACCCTCCCCCCAATGTATGACTGCTGGCCAGTCCCTAGGTTATAAGCAATGTTCCCTACATAAACTGTGCTGTTTCTAGATTGGAAATGGGGAGCTGGATTTGGCTCTGGGGCTGCCAGTTGCTGATCCTTATCCTAAATACATAATTCAATCAGTAGATTTAAGCAAACCTAGTAAATTTGTTGGTCACTGAACATTAAAGGTTTCTTAAGTACAGATCAAAGTTTGTTAACAGAAAGGAAGTTAAATTATCACTACTCGTCTACAGATGTAGATTTCATTTTAATGATCCAGCACATCTAAAAGGTATTCTGACCTCAACTATATCTGAAGCTTATCAAAATTGTTATGAGTCTTTACATCCTCAACCAAATATTCTGCATTTTTAAAAAGTCCATATGGCATTTTTAAAAATTTGGTAACTTAGTATAAGTTAATTATATAAGCATTGTCTGCCAAGGACTTGCTTTCTTACCAGTCTTCTTAAAGGCTTTATCACACAGACTCTATGATGCTGATAAATGATGACTCAGAATAGATAACTCAGATGTTGAGGTTCGAACATTTTATTTAAAGGGAAAACTAGGTTCTTTAATATTTCAGACACCATGTATCGGATTGTATGCATAATTTCCCATTGAAAATATGGGAGATGAGGCATGAAATCAAAAATGCATGAAATCTGAAATAAGTATGATTTAAGTGAACATTTGAAGGGAGCTCCTCCTTTTATGCTGAAGGCAGGAATTCATTTTTTTATGAATGCATTCTTGATTCTGCAAAGCTCTCATAGAACTCTTTCAGCTCAGAACATACTATTCCCCGTCCCCCAAAAAAGAAAATTTGTTGAGATGTATACATTGTGATTATATTATTCAGATTGCATCCATCCTGTCAGTATTTTGCAGGAGGATTCAAATACATATCAGAAACGTGGATTTGTGCAATTAGAGGGGACTAAAGTGCTCTGTATCCCTAGCATGGTGGGGTGGGGGGAGAAATCTCTGGCCCAAAGCCTAATTATTGGCTTGCGAGGCCGTTTCTTCAAAACCACACCTACCTGCCCCACATCATATGTGGCATCACATGTAGGGTAGGTAGAGATGCAGCTGCCAATGCCTTTAAGTATGCCCCTGATTGTTCATTGGCAAGGGAGGCTTGCTGTCAGCTTACTGGAGGAGAGAGCAACCCTGCTGGGATCAACTCTGCTACTGAGCTCCCCATGGGACACTTGCTCATGCAGCTGAACCCTGCCCAAAGCGCTGCTTAAAATCACTCCCTGTGTCAGCTGATAAGCAGCAGCTTCAAGCCCGCTGGATTGATTGCACTGCCTAGTTCCCTATCGGTTGCCCAGTCGACCCCTGCAGAAAGTAGGACTTGAAGGAGGGCTTTCAGTTGATGGGCAGGAATTTCAAGCTTTGCGTGGCTTGGACTTTGTAGCAAGCCTTGCTACATGGATCCCCTGTATGTTACAGTGATGTCATGTGACTGACTAGTGCATGTGGCTCCAGACACTTGTCAAAGTGGCCCATCGGAGGTGGGGGGGAAACACCCCTGTCCTAGTGCAACTAATTTGCTTTTTAAAGAAAACTGTCTTTTTCAGCTAGGAAAGTGATGGAGAAATGCACAATGAAAAGTGTGCGATATACGAATGATTAATGGCAAGATGTATGAACACTGCACAAGCAAATCAGGATCAATGTTCATTGTCATATAATCTCCCCACAATCAAATCAGACAAATGCTCAATAAAGACTGGGCAAAGCCTAACTTCCACATAGGCTTTGTGGAAGCAAATCAAAAGCAAGATGAATGCTCAACAAACAGGTTGTCTGAAGGAGATCTCAATGGTGAAAGAATGGGTTTTCTGGTCAGGTGTTCTCTGCAGACCTGTTTGTTCAATATGTGAAAGTTTGTGAGAGGAGGAGTGGGGGAGGTATAATGGGACAATGTTAGTGGGGCATGCCCCACACCCTACATAGGTTGAGCTTGCATGCTTTCTGTTGAGTGCCTGACATCTCCCTTCAGATGCATTTTGCCCCATTTCCCAGAGAGACAGGGCAAGGGAAGTTGAGGCTGTTGCTGATGCTGCTCTGTTCCTTGCTCTTGTCGCTACTTATATCAATGGTAGGGAAATTGTGGCTGTTGTTGGATTTCAGGTCCCATGACCAGTTCTTGGCTCTGCTCATGGAGGCTGATAGGAGTTGGAGTCCAACAACATGTTGAGGGGCAGCTGATTAGCCACCCCTGGCTTACATGCACGAGAGAGCAAGTGAATAGGCAGCCACGGTGATGGGGGGATTGGGGCTTTTTAGGAGACAGCAGTGGGGTCCTGACTGCAACTGTGCATTCAAATGCTACAAATATGAAATTATTAACTCTAACTTATGACAGAAATAAACATGGAAGTTAAGGGAAGGGGAACTCCATATCAATAACATGCAATTATAGAGCCATAAGCCTTAGACCAATAATTTTCAAACAATGTCAGAAATACATTAAGTAAATAATGAAAGGCTCCTATGAGAGAGCCCATCCACAAATGGAGGCTACCTGCTGCAACTCTGCAAGAATTACTGCACAAGCACTGCTGCCTTCCAATTTGCCCCTGCGGGGGAGGGTTGGCCATTCTGTGGCACCTCTGCATTGTATGATTGGTTTGTTCACTCATTTGACATGCAGAGACACAGCCAAGTTACCCACTATCAGAGAAGTGTGCATGTTCATAACTGCTCTGGGTCTACAACTTTGCAGGATGAGGCAAGGTACTGGAACGGGTGGTTGCCGGCCAGCTCCAAGGGCTCTTGGATGACACTGATTATCTTGGTCCATTTCAATCCGGTTTTAGGCCCGGTTTTGGCACTGAAACAGCCTTGGTCGCCCTGTATGATGACCTCTGTCGGGAGAGGGACAGCGGGAGTGTGACTCTGTTGATTCTCCATGATCTCTCAGCTGCTTTTGATACCATCGACCATGGTATCCTTCTGGGAAGACTCACGGAGTTGGGAGTTGGGGGTACTGCTTGGCAGTGGCTCCGCTCCTACTTGGTGGGTCGTCACCAGAAGGTAGTGCTTGGGGAACATTGCTCAATACCCTGGACTCTCCATTGTGGAGTCCCGCAGGGATCGGTACTGTCCCCCATGCTTTTTAACATCTACATGAAGCCGCTGGGTGCGGTCATCAGGAGTTTTGGGGTGCATTGTCATCAGTACGCTGATGACAAGCAGCTCTATTTCTCCTTTTCATCCTCTTCAGGTGAGGCTGTTAACGTGCTAAACCGTTGCCTGGCCGCAATAATGGACTGGATGGGAGCTAACAGACTGAAGCTCAATCCAGACAAGACTGAGACGCTGTTGGTGAGTGCCTTCTCTGCTCAGATGGTGGATGTTCATCCTGTTCTTGACGGGGTTACACTCCCCTTGAAGGAACAGGTTCGTAGCTTGGGAGTTCTTTTCGATCCTTCCTTGTCTCTTGAGGCCCAGGTGGCCTCGGTGGCACGGAATGCTTTTTACCATCTTCGATTGGTAGCCCAGCTACGTCCCTATCTGGACAGTGACGACCTCGCCTCAGTTGTTCATGCTCTGGTAACTTCTAGATTGGACTACTGCAATGCGCTCTACGTTGGGCTGCCCTTGAAGACTGTTCGGAAACTACAGCTAGTCCAGAATGCAGCGGCCAGATTGTTGACGCGGACCAGAAGGTCCGCTCATATAACACCTGTTCTGGCCCGTCTGCACTGGCTTCCTATTTGTTTCTGGGCTAGATTCAAAGTGCTGGTTTTGACCTATAAAGCCCTACACGGCATGGGACCGCAATACCTGGTGGAACGCCTCTCCCAATATGAACCTACCCGTACACTGTGCTCAACATCTAAGGCCCTCCTCCGAGTACCATCCCATAGAGAAGCTCGGAGGGTGATGACTAGAACCAGGGCCTTTTCAGTGGTGGCCCCCGAACTGTGGAACAGTCTCCCCGATGAGGTGCGCCTGGCGCCGACGCTACTATCTTTTCGGCGCCAGGTGAAAACCTTTTTATACTCCCAGGCATTTTAAAGTGTATTTTAACAACATTTCTGTATTTTGGTCGTTGTTTGGTTCTTTATTGTTTGTTTTGTTTCTTGATTTATTGTATTTATTGTATTTATATATTATGCTTGTTTTTATCTTTTTGTACACCGCCCAGAGAGCCTTCGGGCTTAGGGCAGTATATAAATTAAATTAAATAAATAAATAAATAAAATAAATTCAGAAAAGTAATTCACATAAGGGGGAAAGGGTTCTGATTGCTACACACATACAGAGAGAGAAAAATGTGTAATAGAGTTGTGGGGCCATGTAGGATAGTCATGTCCTCGCAGCTCCTCCCCATGAGAGACCTTGGCCCAATGAACACCCCCCCATGAAAAAGCTCTATGGGCCCACTACTGTAGACATGTAGACTCCCTTTACATACCACCTGAATGCATGGACAGCAGGGGATGTGGCTTCTGCATGTCAGAGCCTAACCTGTGGACAGAACTAATCCATGAAGCCTTACAACCGATCTCATCCATTCTTTAAATACATTGAGGGGTTGTCTGAACCCTCCTACAGAAAATGGGGTGGTGGTGTCCTCTGAGTATAGGTAATTCTTACTCTAAAGTAAACCATTTGGGGCAAAAAGTGAAACATGCCATCAAAAGCTTGGGAAACAGTGTTTTATAGGAAGAACATTTTTATTCCTAAAACATTGTTTCAGGTTGCCACATGCATGTTACCATACCTATAGTGCCAATGTTATCCATACTCAGAGTAGGTCAATTGAAATAAATAGACTTAAGTAATTTGAATCCACTGATTTCTTTTGGTCTACTCTGAGTATAACTTAATTGTTTATCACCTACACATACGTTAAGGGAATGTAAGTTGAACAGTTAATGTGCATAGTAACTGGCCATTGTGCACATTCACCAGGCCTCACAGACAATGCACACATTAACCTTCCATGAAGAGTAAATTGTGCACATTTCCCAGACAATACACATAACTCCCTCATGCCATGGAAAATCTGCTGATATTGCCTGAATTTTGTACATTCTCCGGTCATTATACATAATCTCCAACAGGCATTGACAAATGTGCATATCTTGGCTAAATTTTGCACATCTTCTGGCCATTATGTATAATCCCCAACAGGCCTCGAGGAATATGCATATATCAACTGCATTTTGTATATTCTCCAGCCAATATGTACATTCTCTGGTCAGTATGCATGGTCTCCTTTCCCCCCCCTATCTGTTCAGAAGTGGGCAATCTGTGCCCACAAGGTTGCTTCTGGCCCACTGCCTAATCTTACACGTCCCACAACATACCCTCCCACAAATGAGGAGAGCAGCAGGAAGGGTGTGTGTGTCTCCAGATAAAGATTAGTAATTAACATTTTTCTGCAGCCCAGCCCCCTTCCCACCATTCTTACCTGTTCTCTCAGTTTGCTGAGCAGCCCAAGGGGCGCTGCACAGAGATGAAAGTTTGAAACTTTCCCTTCCCACAAATCTGATAGAAATCCTCCCCTATGGAAAAAAGCTTAATAGCAGCATGGGGTCCATCATCATGGGGAACACAAGGAAGGAATGATTTAACCAGCCAAGGAAGGGTTACCCAGCAGGGAGGAAAGGGTTGGGAGAGAAAGAATGTGAAGTACCTCTGATCTACCCACTGCCATTTTTGGCTCCCTTTCAAGCAGCAGCAGCAGCAGCAGCACTTACTGCCCTCCTTGACTGGCACTTAAGCATTGAGTGGTGGGTGGTGTCACTTTTGAACAGGGCCCAGACTATCCAGATTAGATGATAGATTTATGAAACTATAGATTTCTTAGATCTGTGGGCTGGGGCATTATATTTTGGATAAATTAATATGGCAGATGGCCAGTGAGGAAGGTAATCAAGCTTTGTTCCTGTTCAAAAGCAGCACCAGCACCCACCCAATGCTATAATGGCCACCTGGGTGCCCAGTGAGGAGGGCAGTATGGTGACACAGCTGGATTCAGGCTGGTGAGAGGCCCTTCTGAGCCACTGGGGCCCTCAGACAGTGCCTATAATAATAATAATAATAATAATAAACTTTATTTCTACCCCACCCTTTTCCCAATAGGACTCAGAGCGGCAACACCAATTAAAACATACAGAAGTATACTATTAAAAAAGAATTAAACTATGAGAAAAATTAAAACCATAAAAAATAGGTTAAAAACAGCTGAGAATTTAAAATAATAAAATCATATAATGTAGTCACCAAACCTATGACACTTAATCCGGGTCGTTCTCTATCCCAAATGCCCGTTGAAATAAAACAGTCTTTACTTGTCGCCAGAAAGACGGCAAGGAGGGAGCTGATCACACCTCACTCGAAAGGGAGTTCCACACCCTAGGGGCGGCCACCGAAAAGGCCCTATCTCGTGTCTGCGTCATATGTGCTTGCGAAGGTGTGGGGAACACAAGAAGGGCCTCACCTGAAGATCTCAAATCCCGGACAGGTTCATGTAGGGAGATACGATCTGTCAAATAGTCTGGACCTGAGCCGTATAGGGCTTTGTAGGTCAAAACCAGCACTTTGAATTGTGACCAGAAACAAATTGGCAGCCAGTGGAGCTGTTGTAACAGGGGAGTTGTATGGTCCCTGTAACCAGCCCCGGTTAGCACTCTGGCTGCAGCTCTTTGTACCAATTTAAGTTTCCGAACAGTCTTCAAAGGCAGCCCCACGTAGAGCGCGTTACAGTAGTCTATGTGGGATGTAACCAAGGCATGCATCACCCTAGTCAGATCAGGCAGCTCCAGGAACGGGCGCAGCTGGCGCACCAGTTTTAATTGGGCAAATGCGCTCCTGGATACAGCAGCAATCTGGGCCTCCAAATTCAAAGCTGAGTCCAGGAGTACACCCAAACTGCGAACCTGAGACTTCAGGGGGAGTGCGACCCCATCCAGCACCGGTTGAATCCCTATTCCCTGATCTGCCCTCCGACTGACCAGGAGTACCTCTGTTTTGTCAGGATTTAATCTCAACTTGTTTGCCCTCATCCAGTCCATCACTGATGCCAGACACTGGTTTAGGACCTGTACGGCTTCCTTGGCTTCAGGTGGAAAATAGAAATAGAGTTGAGTGTCATCAGCATACTGATGGCACTGAACCCCAAAACCCCAGACAACCTCTCCCAGCGGTTTCATGTAGATGTTAAATAACATGGGGGACAGAACGGAACCCTGAGGGACCCCATAGGTCCATGGCCAAGGGGTCGAGCAGGAGTCCCCCAGTACCATCTTCTGGGTTCGGTCCTCCAGGAAGGACTGGAGCCACTGTAACACAGTGCCCCCAAGTCCCATCTCAGCAAGGCAGCCCAGAAGGATACCATGATCGATGGTATTGAAAGCCACTGAGAGGTCCAGTAGAACCAGCAGAGACACACTCCCCCTGTCCAGTTCTCTGCGTAGGTCATCCACCAAGGCGACCAAAGCCGTCTCTGTCCCATAGCCAGGCCTGAAACCAGATTGAAATGGATCCAGATCCAGAGGCCTAGCCTCTACAACTGCTGGCTCTGGGCCTGGAAATAAGCAAAATTAAGTTTCCCCTACTAGAGTAATTTGTTATTTATTTTGTAGCACAGCTAAACCAAATCATGCTTTGCATAATCTATGCTTCACAATTGAATATTTGAGCCCTCTCACTTGATTTAAAATGTGCACTCTGTGAGCTCATGATATTTTCAGGATGTGAACCCTACCGTGAATATTTGTTACAACTATAATTCGAGGCAGAGAGTTAAAGACTGAGATCAATGCCTTCTCTTGTGGATTTCAGTGTTAGTCATCTGTTTTATGTTTTAACAAAAATATATGGGAAATAGATGCAGGTAAACATATTGCATGAATGATATCACTGTACATCAACAATTGTTGCTAGAAACATTGGTACATTCCATAGCAAACAAAATATGGAAGTAAAACATGTGCATCCTGGGAAACTGGAAACTAGAGTTGGTTCCCAGTTCACAGACATGTGTTCATAGATTTTTAAAGATTTTATACACTAGAGATGGGCTAATCAGTCTCTTTCCAGTCTGTGTCACTTTGGATTGTGTTCACTTATAAATCTCTTCTATTCGAATTAAAGTCTGCATTAAAATGCAAGTTCAAATATGTACTTTTCAACATACTTTCTCTCAAAATAAACATTTATAAATGTATTTTTCATTCAAAACATGTGTTTAAAACAAACATTTTGATGTGGTTTTTTTAGTAGAAAACTGCACTGGAAGATTTGGGACATTTGTGGAGAACTAAGTTCTGATCTGCACATAAGTCCAATGGATGCAGATCAGGCCAGTTTTTATCAGAATTTGCAAAAAAATCAAGTTCCTCAGCCATCCCTAATATACACACAGATGCTATTTCCATTCTTTATGTACTTGCTGCAGAAACTACTACTGTAACACTGGCATTTATCACAGTAAACATAACATTTAGCACTGCCTGCAGATTTCCAAGGAGAAAAGAGATAAATGATAATAATAATTTAACCACATTTAAAGACAGAGTTAATGGATATGAACTGGAGATGGAGGAGGATGTTGGTGATAATAATTTCTGCAGCACTTCTGCAACATGACCCTAGACATGCTTACTTGCAAGGAAGTCCTACTGAATTTAGTGGGATTTATATCCTTGCCAGTATGCATACGGTTTTAACCTCAGCAAAAGTATCACACCATAATTTCTAAAAGAAGATGAGCCTAGAAGTTTCTGAGGATCACCGTGTATTTCCTGCTTTTCCTACTGAGAGCAGGAAAATAAGAAGTCATGTATAAATCATTACATATAGCAATCACACACATTTGTGAGTTCACATGGAAATGATTCCAAGCTAGGTATTCCACATGCCTCTGCAGTAAAACACAAGGGGTGATTCCCCCTGCATGTGGATGTCTACAGAGGAGCTGCCCATATGTAAGAACATATGACAAGGCTGTGAGAATCCTTCAGTCTAATCCAGACCCTGCGGGGTTCCTAGATGAAGGACGGCATTTTGCTCATAAAAGTCTCCTCTTTATGATGATTTTAAATGTTCTCCTGTTGCCCTCTCACTGCAAACGAGCAAAAGAGACAAAGCTCTGTGATGCCTTGTTCACAGTCTGCTTCAAGAATCCTTGATTATATTTATTTATACAAAAACACCATGGTTTGCTACATTTTTACAGATGGGAAAAATGGGCACGACAGTTCAAGGCTTTGTGCTGGAATGCTCAAAATCAAATGCAACATTATTTAGTGCAGTAGCACTGCATGATGAATTTGTTCCATTAAACTTATATTGGGACCTTTGCAGATGTTACCAAACATTTTTCCCCACTCCATGTGGGTGTTGAGTATACTTCTTGACATCAGGGATGGAATGATCCATCAGTCTGGGTTCTCTTAGTTTCTCACTTTTTTCAATCTTAAATTCAGTTCTCCACATTTCTGCAGCAATTAGCTTTTTAAAAAAAATCCTCATGGAAATTCTCCATCATTTTAGTGTGAATTTCTTTTAATAAACACAGTTTTGTAGCATGTTTTGACTAATGTCAAGCATGCAAGCCATTTCTTGTCATGTAATGCATTTTTGCATGTTATTTTCACTCAATTATTATTATGCACACTTTCCCCAAAGATATGCATTTTTGTAAACATTGTTTGGGGAAATGCATTTCAAAATTCAAATAAGTATAATTTTCAATGGATGGCTGTTTCAGTTTGCATATTGTTTCAGAAAGTGCATATTTGATAAATTTATCTTGAAATGCGTAGTGAAAAAAATCCTTATCCATCCCTACTTGAGATTCACCCATCCTCCCCCAGGTATGGGAGATGTGAGATGCACTTCATCAGCTTGCTCTAAGCAATGCCTATCTCCCCTGTACCAATTTAGGGTCTCTGCCTACCATCACTAAATTTCTCCACCAATTTCACAGGTGAGAAAGGGGGCACAAGGAGGGGCAGCTCCTGCCATCCCACCTAGACTGGATTTGAGCATTTGAGGCCAGAACAGGCAAAAAGAAGATGCAAGAACAGGAAACTGGACTAGGTGGACCTTTACTCTGACCCAGCAGGGCTCCTCTGTTTTTTCAAGCGGAAGTATACATATTGCCCCTCCACTGAAACTACCTTGAGGATGGGGAAGATCGGCCTTCTTTTCCTCACCCTCCCATGTCATCCTATGTTGAGGGTGATGGAGGAATTTTCCTCCCACCCCTTAGTCAGTGGCATGCCACTTCGGGAAAACCAAAATGTATTAGATGCACGTAGTCACCATCCACCTTCCCACTTAAATCATTTTGATAACAGCCTTGTATAGTGAAGCGTGGTTAAGAAAATCGAGTGGTGTCATAGCCACCTGAACCTGAAAAGGGCAACCTACTTCATGTTAACAAGGAATGGATTTAAACCAATAATTTCCTATAATACCCTTTAAATCAAGCTATCATTTAGCTTTAGAGGTACATATTTTTGGATAAGCACTCAGTTACCCAAAAGGAAAAAGACCTGGAGGTTGTTCAGTGCAACCTCCTTCTCTCAAGGAATCTCTTCAGAGATACATCCATACCACATACTAAACCTCCTCTGTAGATTGATTTATAATTTAGACTGTGAGTGTAGTATGTCATAAACTAGACTCAAAACCACATGAAGGGTAGAGTCCAGTTGGTGCTCTTATATTCACAGAAGAGCATTTGATCTAGCAGATGCTGCTGCTCATGGAAGAAGGGTAGATGAGTTTTGCTGATTCCCCCTGCAGCCCCCAAATCCCCTTGAACACTGTTCTGGAGGGTCCCCTAATTTTTGGAGCTGAGTTTTGAGGTACTAGAGGCTGCAGTAGGAGGGGATTCAATTAAAATCCCCTTCTCTTCTTTTAATAGAGATGTCTGCTGGATCAAAAGCCCTTCCATGAGTGCAAGGTCAACAGTTGTACACTCAGGTAGAGTAACTCACAGCCCTATGGAGATATCCTGATCTACCCATGGTGATAAGACTGTGTATATCAGCAGCCCAACTTCCTTGGTGCATCTCTGACATCCATGCATTGGGTGTCACATTTGCAAAAGGGGACAATATGCATAGACTCCAGTGATACAGTCTGCACAACACAAGCTTTGAATGTTCAGATTAAGATGATATTTGGTTTGTGAAGGAAGCAAAACTGGCCAGGGTGATCACAATCATGATTGGAACATCTGCTCTGGGCTTGTGTATTTCAAGAATGAAGATAGCAATATGATCCCATTCATTCAGCTAAGCTAGCTGGATCAAATGCTTCCGAAGGGTAAAGCTCCCCATCTGTAGAATGCACTCTCCAGTGAAGGCCACCTGTGGTTGTGTGTGTGGGGGTTGTTTTGTTTCATTTTGATGGTATGATATATTTATTTTTGGATACCAAGTGACTAACAAATCTAATAAACGGTAGTAGTAGTAATAATAGGTTTCAGTTTAGTGTCAAAGTGTTTCAATAAAGACAAGATTCACAACAATTCCTGTTCTACGCAAGTTAAGTAGCAAAACAAACAAACCCCCACATATATTAAAGACCTTTCTTTAAATGAGCACTTGTAAAGATTATATTTAGGAGATATCAGTGCTCCTAAATAATACTCACATGAAGCCTGAAACCTATAAGGAGCTCTTTCCTCGATTAATTAGTGCCCCTTAATGAGACAAGCAACATGTTTTCAGAAGAATGCTGTCTCCTAACCTGGAGCTGCTGTATTATTTTCATGGCTAATTTCCATTGGCAGACCTATGCTCCGTAAATTCCTCTACGTATTTCCAATTTTAAACTTATATTGCCTGTGGCTATTACCTCATCTTGTGGCAATGAATTCCATGAACTAATGTTTCATTGTGTGAAGCACTTTCTTTCATCTCTCCTGAACCTACTGTCAATCAAATTCACTGGGTGACCATGACTTCTAGCACTATGAGAAAAGACAAATTTCTCTTTAGCCCCTCTTTCCACAGCATGTATCACTTTATATACTTCTATCATACTCCCCTTAGTCATCTTTTTTCTAAGATAAATAGTCCCTCCCCTCATAGAGAAGATGCTTTAATCCAGGGATGAGGAACTTTTTTGAGCCTGAGGGATGCATTCCCTTGTGGTCATCCTCCTGGGGCCACATGCCAGCAGTGGATGAGGCAAGGTGTAAGAATGGGCAGAGCAATGAATTTGAAGACATTTGTACAGTAGGCTAATTTCTATACACATTCACATACCTGTCTCTATCATCCATCAGGCAGTCAAGAAGCATTATCAGAGTTCAAGCACATAGTCTTGCCAGGCATAAGGAGAGTGCAAAGCAGAGCTAGCAAGTGATGTGGTCTTGTGAGTGGGGCTGTGGCTTGAGAAGGGTGCAGAGGAGCAGATAGAGGGGCATGAAGGGCCACATTTGGCACCTAGGCCTGAGGTTCTTCACCTTTGTTTTAATCCTTTGGTATGGTTTGGTTGCCATTTCTTCTGAAGGATCTCCTTTGACAGAGATGGCAATCAGACCTGTATGCAATATAGCTGTCATGGCTGCACCATGATTTACATAAGCCATTATTACACTGATGGCTTTATTTTCAGTTCCTTTCTGAACAGCACGAAACTTTTGGGTGCTCCTACCCCCCCCCAAACACACACCCATTGCTAAAAATATAATTCGTGGTTACAAATAAACTTCATCCCCATGTTCTTTTCTTATCTAAGAGTTCTTTAGCTTTTAGAGAGAATTTCATGTAGAATTGTGTGATGTTTGAATGGTGCTGTGCTCATTTTAAGTTCCAGGTTCTCAGAGACTTTCACTTCCTCATAATTTCTGTTGTCTGTGGTCAAGATTAGACACCTAGCTCTACAGTCCATTTCAGAAAGACAGAAAGCTATTAAATTGGTGATTGTGCACACAAGTGACAATGTCCCTATCATCTGGGAAAGAAAATTAGACTGAACACTATTCATTTTGACATGACAGGAAGGAATAAATAAAAAACGAACAAAAAAGGAATAAATGATAAAAATGGAATTTCTTTCTCTGTGCTATATTCCTAGCAAATGAGGCCAGCCTGCCCACCCCAGTAAAATGACTTTTGTTACTGATCTAAAAAAAGAGAGGACTTTCTTCGTTGACCATTGAACCACACTGTCACTGAGTGTTTTTCCATCAAGTCTGAAAGTGTGGAAATCTGTAGCTAAGAGAAGTTATGTCTTTGCCCAGTCTGGGAACAGATAGCCAAGGCCGTTGTCATGGCAGCATCAAGATAGACTGGGAGAGTTCTAGCAGTTATCTGTGTTGAGCTGAGTCTTCTGTGTAATGTCTTTGAACTGAGAACTTCTCTCCTAGACGGGGGGATCTTAAAGCCTTAAGCCATAATGTCTTAATAAAAGACTCTTAACCTGATCTAATGCATCTGAGAAGTTTCTTGAGCAACTTAACTCCAACGTAACGTATGCTGTTTCACGCAACAACGCACACACGTCAACAGGGGTTATGGGCCCAGATCCACAGCGTGTTACACAAGAGTAAGTTGCTGGTCTGAAAGGCAGACGGAGTTCCAGAGGGCAGCTTGATTGATTGTACCAGACAGAGGTGAGCAACATGGCTGTAAACCTGTCTGGGGGAGGCTTGCCAATGGAAAGATTGACGGAAAAGAATTATGGCAGCTGGAAGCTGAGGATGCGGGCTTTGCTGATAAAAGAGGATTTATGGGACATTATAGATGGACCCCCTCTGGCGGTACTGACCACGGCCTGGACGTGTAGAGATCAGAAGGCGCAAGCTTTTATACTTCTGGCTCTATCTGACTCTCAACTTCTACATGTGAGAGATGTTACAAACGCCAAACAGATGTGGGACATGTTGGAAGGCATTCATGTGCAACAGACTGCGGGATCTAGATTGTGTTTGGCACGGAAGCTTTACCAGATGCGCTTCACGGGTGAGTGCGAAATGAGTGAGCATCTCACGGAATTCAGACGTTTGTTTGCTGAGCTGACGGACCGAGGCGTTGAGCACTCTGAACTTCAGAAGACCTATCTGATCCTGGCTTCACTCGATGGGACTTGGAATAATATGGTCATGGCTTTCGAAGCCATGCCTGACGGAGGTCTGAACGTTGCGTTTATTGAGGAAAAGCTGACCCAGGAATGGCAGTGGAGACAAGAGGCAAAAAGTGCTGAGGAAAAGCAAAGAGCCAAGCTGAAAGAAGAAAGCAGCAGCAGACAGAAAAACAAGCAAGAACAGCAACGGCTGAAGGCTTGTTATGCCTGTGGGGCTCGTGGGCATCTCCAGAAAGACTGTGCAGTCAAGCGAAACTCCAGGGACGGAGGCTTGAAGCAGGGAAATGTGAACTTTGTTTGTAAACAGAAGTCTCAAGATTTAGCACCTGTTAACTGGATTGTTGACAGCGGGGCAAGCCATATATTAATTAAAGACAGGAGTTTGTTTTACACGTCTACAAATGAGCAGGACTTTGTTTTACTTGGGGATGGATCGCAGAAGAGCGTGGAAGCCCAAGGACTGGTGAGATTTGATAAACTGGGAATACTTTCAGAATGTTTGTTTGTTCCAGAATTAGCTCATAACATTTTGTCAGTCAGAAAACTGGTGAGTTGTGATTTTTCTGTATTGTTCCACAAAGACAAATGTTATGTAATGAGGGGAGATCAAGTGTGTTTGCAGGGAAGCCTTAATGATTCACAGTTTGTAATAAAGAGCAGTCAAGCAGGGTGTGCTGTGTTAAATGCTGAGGCACAGGTACATCAGGGCTGCGTCCATGAATGGCATCAAAAGCTGGGGCATGCAAACCTTGACACGATTAAGAAAACCCCAATGCATAGTGAAGACATGCGTTTAAGAGATTGTGGACAGTTAATGGATTGTGATTCTTGTCATAAAGCTAAAATGACTATTGCACCAATAAACCGGGAGGCTGAAAGAACCACAACAGCTCCCTACCAGCTAGTTCATGTTGATTTATCAGGGCCAATAAATGCTTCACGTGGAGGTGCAAAATTCTTCATGGTACTGGTGGATGATTTTTCAAGATTTTGTCATGTTTTTCTGTTAAAGCATAAAAGTGAAGCTGAGCAAAAGCTGAAACTGTTCATTAAGAGAATTGAAACTCAACATGGCATCACGGTGGGGGCTATACACTCAGGCCAGGGAGAAGAATTCATGGGTAAAGCATTGCATGAAGTGCTGGCAAGTAAGAAAATAGCACTTAAACCTTCCACCGGGGTTGCAGAGAACAAAAACAGGGTGCTTCAGGAAGCAATGAGAGCCATGCTGATGGATTGCAGTTTAGGGAATTCCTTCTGGTCAGAAGCAATTCTTTATGCGAATTATATTCACAACAGGGTATTACACAGTGCACTTGGAATGTCTCCTTATGAGAAAATCACTGGCAGAAAACCAAAAATACAACACATTCAAAAATTTGGGGCAAGATGCTGGATCCACATTCCACAGGGAAAAAGGAGGGGCAAGCTTGTGCCCAGAGCACTGCAAGGTTTTGTTTTGGGATTTCAGAATGCATATTTCAGAGTTTGGTGTCCAGAAACACAGCAGTTAATTCTGAGCAGAAGCATTAAAGTCTCAGAAAAACCTTGGGATCAAAGGGAAACAGTCATTCTTACAGGGTCAGATGACACACAATCACAAACATTTAAGCCAAATCCAGACATAAAGGTGGAGGGCACACATATTCCTCTCAGAGATGCGTTAAATGAGCTCATTTGTGGGAAACGAAGATCAAAGAAACGTAAGGCTGAGGAAATGGAATCTCCTGCGCAGGCACAAGCACAGATGGGGGGCAGAGAGAGCAGAAGCCCTAGTGCCATTAAGACGTTCTACAAGAGTAAACATAGGGAAACCGCCAGAAAGATATACTGTGGGGGTAATTACCAGTCCTGGAATGCATAAACTGGTGGACATGGATCCTGACACTTTGTATTTGACATGTGTACAGCCAAAGTTTGATTGAATAAAGTTTTAGCTAAATGTGCAGAGATGTTCTGAACTGTACTGAAATGTAAGCTGTATTGCAAGATGTATTGTAGAAATGTATTATTGTAATTGTTGTAATGAATTACAGACATGATGGGAAAAAGGGGGGATTGTTGACCATTGAACCACACTGTCACTGAGTGTTTTTCCATCAAGTCTGAAAGTGTGGAAATCTGTAGCTAAGAGAAGTTATGTCTTTGCCCAGTCTGGGAACGGATCGCCAAGGCCGTTGTCATGGCAGCATCAAGATAGACTGGGAGAGTTCTAGCAGTTATCTGTGTTGAGCTGAGTCTTCTGTGTAATGTCTTTGAACTGAGAACTTCTCTCCTAGAGGGGGGGATCTTAAAGCCTTAAGCCATAATGTCTTAATAAAAGACTCTTAACCTGATCTAATGCATCTGAGAAGTTTCTTGAGCAACTTAACTCCAACGTAACGTATGCTGTTTCATGCAACAACGCACACATGTCAACACTTCATACGTCTAGAGAAAATACTTCAGGGATGTTGTTGCCATGTTGGTCCAACAAAGTGAAAAAGAGAGCAATTTAACCTAAACTGATCTCTTTTGTGCATCCAAAAAAGACACCATGTGAACCTAAGAAGAACTTTCTAAAGTAACCAGGCCAATTATGAAGACAGGAAGAAGTGAAGAGCAATATTCTTCCTCTGCTGTGAAGTTAAGGAACTTTTTTCTTTGGTAAAGATTACTGTTTGGTAGCTATATCTTTCCTATGATTTTGAAAACTTCTGGACCGATCATTAATGTTACTCCTGATTTTCACCCAGGAAGCAAGGCTGCCCACATCCTGCAATTTCATACAGGAGCCAGGGAGTGAGAAGACATTCCAATCCAATGCAGAGCACCTGGGACCTAACAGTCAGTGCACCCTTTAAAAGCCAGTATTGTGCTGATTGACAGCAAAGGGGCGTGAATCCAGCTCCACCAAGATCTCAGTTTTTAAAGAAGGCAACTGGGCATTCAGCCCAGTCTGCTGGGCTAGGAAGGTGAACTGCATACCTGTAGTGATTCTAACCTTATATTTATTTAATATATCTTAATAACATACTTTATATATTTTGCTTAAACACAGCCATTTTGGTTCTTGAAAACAATTGTGTGAACCTGTGTATGTATGACTGTCCATTTAGAGAACATGCTGACTTTGGATTCTAGCTGTTACCAGAATATGGCTGCCTTAAGGGTCAAAAATAATCTGGAGGACTTTCCCTAAAATACTTCCTCTGGACCACAAACCAATGACATTAAGTGAAACAGATGAAGATTCACCTTTTTTGTCAGGCCTTCAGAGACTGATAGCTTAAGCCATTTTTAACAAAGCTGCTAATTATTTTCTAATGTAATTTATGAGAAATAATTTATGTACTCGGTTTTATGTTATTTTTGTAAACCACCCTGTGGCCATCTTTGGTGAAGAGCAGTATAGAAATAAATCTCTAAATAATTAAAAAAAGATTGAGCTAAAATAGGAAAAGCCAGTATAAGGAAACTTGTAGACTAAAAAAAAAAAGGCTTTTCAGTCCAAAATGTGGTGGTCAACCAAGGACATTTAAGAATAAAAAGCAGCTCCAGCAGAAGCTAATCGGGGACCTCTCCTTCAGAACAGCTTCTGTACATGTCAGAGAGAACCCAACACTGACATGGTGACATCAACAGGAACCATGCAACTCTGGGGGTGGGGCTAAACATGCAGTCCAGCAGCCCTTATCACCAGCATGTGAATAGGGTTTGTGAAAGGGCCATCTTCAGTATTCACACTCCAGGTTTAAAAACGATACAAATGCATGATGAGACACCTGCTCTCAGAAACGTCTATGCTGTTTCTATTTAAATGTAAAACTGAATATACCTTGTAAGGAAAGCCTCCTAGATGCAATCCCAAGGGTTCTCTGTGGATGTTTTTTTCATATTTCTGGACATTCTCTTTCATAAGACAAATACATGGACCTAAGAGATAATTTTAATTTAAAAAAAAACTATTTCCATTATATGAACCTGTGCCATAAAATATTTGAGGGCATGAAGAATTGTTTATTTGCATTGTTTGCTTATATAGTTTGTTTTCTAAATGTGATCATTGTTTTAATTTTTAGTATTATAGTATATGTTGCTTCATTTCTGAATTTGTAATAATAGGAATTAACTAATCTGTAAGAGATTCATTCAATATATAGTTGTTTTGACATGGGCCAGCTGGGGCTCTATATGTACACTAGGGATAGAATCCTCTCCTTTTTATGTTTTGTTTTTAAGTGTGGCCCCCTGGTGGTTGTTAACAATCTGAATCCTTTGTCCTCTGATATCTTTTCATTTTTCTGATCTCTTCTGATAAATATATATTGCTTTGCAGAGAATTATTGATATTATAATTGCTATTTATTCATGAGTGTCCACTGATATCAATCTTTATTCTGAATTCTGTAATGATTGTTTACATTCTTTGTCAAGTGCACTGACAGATTAAGCAGATAATCAAGTCAGTGTCTTCCCCCCTGTTGCTTTCTGTCTGTCAGTTACAATCAATGCCTCATTGCCATCAGTGAAAGGGAACACACATTTGAAGAGCTCATATAGAAAGTAGATTGATAAAAGTAACACTCACACTATTGATGATTTAAAAGCGAATTTTTTAAAAAAATACTAATCAGAAAAAAAAAAAGAATGAATTGGAAACCAGGCATGGAGAATTGCTACTTCAAATTTTTTTTCTGCAAAGATGGAGAATATCAGAAATAATAATTAACCCAATGGCAAATCCGTTTACTGCAGAAACGGAGCCCTTTGCTAATTTATGCCTGTGCAGTGGAGTCTTGCCAGGGTTGCAGGAAAAGTATGTTAGGATAAAATTTATTCATACTAGGGATGTGCAAATCCATCAGTTTCAGTTTCTCTCTGCTTCTCATTTTTCCAATCTTAAGTTCGGTTTTCCACATTAGTTTGAAATTTATTTACTTTTAATACAAACTTCTCCTCTTATAGGGATCCAGAGCAAGCTTGGGTGAAGTTCTGTTTCTTGCTTTCAAAACTCTCTATATACACATGCATACTATTTTTGTACACATTACTAGGTTGGAGACCTGCACTGCAAAATTCAGAGAAGTGGAAATTTTGAGGAATATCTGTATTTTGGTTCACATAGTGCAAATTAGGTGGGCTAACCTTTCAATGTGAATGGAGGCGAATTTCTCCCACATCTGTAGTTCACATGCAGTCTTGTTGTATAAACTATTCACGCATGAGGATTAATAAGCTCAGCTCATGTATGATGATGCATATACAGTTTACAGGCTGATTGTGTACTAGCTGGCCCATACCAACATGGAAATCCTTATGCTAAATAAGAACCTAAGAACAGCCCTGCTGAAAGGCCCATATAATCCAGCATCCTGTTCTCACAGTGGTCAACCCAATGCATATGGGAAGTCTGCAAGCAGGACATATGCACAACAGCATTATCCCTACTTGTGTTCCTTAGCTTTTGGCATTCAGTTATGGTACCAGGTAACTGACATTGACAAGCGACCCATAGGATTAGAGGGAGATAAGAATCTGGCCCACTGGCCAGATCCAATTCTTTGCCCCTGTCTTATCTCATATTTGCAAAGCTTACTCAGGAGTCTTTGGTGAGGGACTAAATGAAAGCATTTTGAAAATCTAAATGCATAGTATCTGCTGGATCACTCTTATCCACATACTTACTGACATTCTAAAAGAACTCTAAGAGGTTAGACAGGACTTACCCTTGCAGAAGTCATGACTGCAGATTTCTCAGATCCCCCCCTTATTTTTTACAATTGGAGTTACTGTATATTGGCCACTTTCCAGTCCTCAGCTATGGAGACGATCTTAGGTAAAAGTTAACATACTTTTGTCAGAACGTCAGCAATTTCACATTTGAGTTCTTTAAGAACTCTTGGGCTGATGCCATCTGGACCCAATGCTTTGTTCACTTTTAATTTGTCAATAAGGCCTAGAAGAGGGTAGGGCATCTTTGTGGCTCCAAAGGCCACCACCTATCAATAATCTGAAATCACAATGATATTGGGTGATGTTTCCAACTTATGTATTTAAATATTTTATGATGATGATGATTGGTGTTAATATTCAAATTCTTTTTCTGCCATCACTGGTTGTCTACATGTATTTATTTTTCTATAGTTTGTGCCCCTTTTTGTTTTCCTCATTTGAACAAGACTTCAATTTTCTTACAACTAATAGGTTCCTTGATTCTGCACATTAACCATACTGGCATCCTCTTAGCCCTGGTGGTACATTTCCTGATATGTTGTATGTATTATAGTTGAGCTTCTATTATTGGGTTTTTTTAATTACCCACAAACATTTTGGAGAGATTTAACCCTCTTGGATTTCCTTTTCTGCTTCCTTTTCCCCAACCCCTCATTTTTTTAGAAGTTTCTTCTTTTGAAGTCAAATCAAACTATAAATCCTCAGAGCCATGTTGACTTGGCCTACAGGCTCATAGCAATGGGCTGCTTGCTTTTTCATTTTGTTATCTTGTGTGTGAATGCTGCATTTCATGTGTTTCTTTTCATTTCATCTTTACCAACTTGAAATCAGATGGGGGGGGTGGAAGCTACACTTTGAAAAGCATCATACCACAAACTAGGTAGTGCAGCTGTCTCCAGAGGATACAGACATACATTGTATATAGTCAAATAGACCCATTCAGGATTTCACGTTGATGTTTTACGATATCACTTCGCTATATCACAACTGCATTTTGCAAGATTACACTCTGATGTCATTTTTTAAATTGTAAAAATAGGCCTCTCTTTTTCAAAATGTCAGAACTGAGCTCTTGTATTTTGGTTAGCAGTTTGCATACATCTGATCAGTTTTATTGTGATTTCCAAGTTGGTGTTTCATTGACTACCTAAATATGAAAGGTATGATCTAGCTGAAGCTAAGCACTTTTAATTCTTATAGAGTTAAGCATAAGCTAAACTTCCCCTCTAAAATCAGAATGTCAAAGTTCTTAAACTGTGCTGACTCATGCCCCAAATAATGCATCAACATTGTCTAGTTTTACCATAGTAGTGGTGACCAAGTGCTGCTAGAGACTTTCTTACCAAGTACTGCTAGAGAATCTCATGTAGACTTTTAACATCATAACACATTGGAAGTAGCACAATGTGAAGTTCCTTAGTGGAGCTGCTCTGTACTTGAACTTAAAAGCAAACAGCTATGTGCCAGTTAAGTACTGTAACTCTTGCTACTGGATTTCATTATGCAGTTCTTGGGATGTGTGTTAATGGACTTCTGCTTGTAAAATGGTGATTTGGAACCACATACTAGTTCTACTGTACATTCTATTCAGAAAACACAGTAGCCATCACAGTAGCAAATGACTCTTACTGTTTTCAATATTGTTTTGATTTGCATTTTAAAGATAGCTACTTAAAGCATGATGATAGATCTTTCAAATCAAGCAATTTGCAGCAGGGTGGGGGACGCTCCTGTTGAGATTCATTCTGAATAGGGACTGCAGTAGTGGGCCAAGGGTTAAAGCTTCCCTGTGCCCAACACTAGGTTCCTGGTTTGGATGCTCCCCCGGGCAATTTGTATAAGAAAAAAAACCCATGTGTAAAGGGAACACATCTAGTTTAACCTTGGGCCTCTTACATGCTGTTTCTGTCATGTGTAATTGTCGGGGGAAGAAAATAATGTGACTGCAAATTCCAACCAATATAGATTTAAAAATGAAATTACAGAACATGATTGCACAAGACATGCTTTTGCTTCTCCCATAGAAACACCCTAAGAAATTATGGGGGAAATGGCTGTCTTTCCCCCAACCTCACATCCCTTGCTTTTCATTCCCTACTCCCCATCTTCTTACCCATTACTAAGACTATTATATCTGGAAGAACAAGGGCAGATTGTATCTCATGCTGTTTTTGTAACAGCAACTGTGAGGTCCCCCAGATTCATTTGGGAACCACAAATTGAGAAAGCGGAGTTAAACTTTCCCCCATATATATTTCTCCAATATTCCACTCCTTCTGAAACTGTTATTTTACCCACGGGTAAACTATATGTTTTCTCCACATGGGACAAATTGCTTTACAGAGGGGCTGTAATTCCTCACACACATACAAACCAGCAACAGACCTGATTAGATAAGCCTGCATTTAAATGTTACAAAACAGTAGGAGATCTGATCACAGTTCTCCCATGGTCACATCTAGTTTGCCTCTCTATAACACATTATCCCATATGGGACCTTTATAAGCCCTCCATGGGTGGATTTGTGCTCAATCCAAAACCTTTTCTTATAGGCCAGATCTACATCTACTGCCATATTACTTTATCTTGTCAATTTTCTGTACAGGGTAACTTGTCTGATACAGCAGGCAGATTTATACTGGTGAAAGGATATTTATTTGGAACATTGGTTATAATGGGTTCATTGTATATCCCCAATTCTAACCATTTTTTGAAAAAAACAGGATTAATTTTGGTGAGTTATTCCTTTTTGATATAAAGTAAGAAAGCTTCTCTGCCTTGAAAGAAAAAAAAGGCGGGGGAAGCAAAGTTAGAGTCCAGTGGAATCACACCTAGATTACACACTGCCAACAGTGAAATGTCATTCATTGGGATGGAATATAGCAGCTAATCAGTTATATTGTTCTTGCTTGTTTATTTTTTAATTATTCTGATTTTATGAGTATAGTTTTTAATTATCAGAAACAGTTTAATGCTATTTTAAATTAGAGTTCATTTTTTAATTATATCTGTCTATATTTATTTATTTATGTATTATATGCTTTTAACTTTGGTAGGTTTTAATTGTATCTGTTTTTTATCTGGAAGCCGCCGTGAGTTCCAATTTGGAAAAATGGTGGGGTATAAATAAAGTTAATAATAATAATAATAATAATAATAATAATAATAATAATAATAATAATAATAATAACAAGATGAAGTCAATTGCAGGTCCATCTGAAACCTAACACATGAATCACTGAGAGTCTACATATTAGATGGTCAATACTGGCTACAGTCAGAGGAAGAAAAACTATTATCTTCTTATGCTGCTCTTAGGAGCAGCAAAGTATTATGGATAAACGAACTGAGCCACAAAATAAGCCATAGATATACTGTATAGGATCCCTCCAGCCTAGTGTTTTTTACAGATGTATTCTGCAGCATGGATTGACACAATAATAGTAATAGATTTCTACTAAACTGGCCACAATCATTCCACTTTATTAGTTGTTCTGCACAAGGAGGGGGAAATTTGATCATTTTGGTTTCATTCAGTTCCTCTTTTTTCCTGTCTTAAATTCACTTCTCCACATTTTCTCATCAATTAAAGTCCTTATGAAAATTCATCAGCGTTTTATTGCAATTTTTTCCTAATATACACATTTTTGCAAAGCAATATTCCCTTAATATAATGCACTAATATATGCATTTATATCCACACTTTATCCTAGTGTATGCGTAGTTTTACACATTACTTGGCTGGGGGATGGCATTACTAAATTCTGAGAAGTGCAAATTTCGAAGGATTGGTGTGTTTTGGTTTGCATAATGTTCCGCAAAATGTGGATTAAGCAAGTTTGCCTTTAAATGGGAACTGAATGAAATGTCTCTGTCATTCTTAGTTCTTCAGTGTTTCTTGAATGTTCCCCCATTATTGCCATCTGGAGGGGCACTCCTGCACTATAGTGGAACAAAATTGGGACAACAGCCACATTTATGGAATGAAAAGTTACAGGATTTCAGCAGGAAGAAGTTACAGGACATGCACCAATTGGAAGCAAGGCAGTATATCTGGCCCAAAATTTTGTAGGCACAACTATTGAAAGTGGGATCACGTATAACTGCCCTGATACCATTATGAGCACAAATCATCATGAATCCAAAATAAAAAGGAAGCCTGGGGGAGGGGGGACTCATAGGCAGCTACATCAAAACAAAACACAAAGACTAGGCCCTGCTCTGCAGCTTCATCCAAGAGATTTTTCTCCCAAATGTGTGATTAAAAAAGAAAAGAATGCAGAGCAGTTTAAATGTATTGATTCAGGATATTCTCAGACTGTTGCTATTTTTTCAGCGGGATTAAATCCCAAACCAGCAAGTTCAGGTTGCACAATTAGAATGGCTTTTGAACTCATGCACAAAATATCTCCTCCCCAAATGGGATTTTTGATAAGGAAAATGATGGTAAAATGGACTGGAAAGTGTCAGATATCAATTGTTTGATGCAGCTTTGCAAAACCTTCCCACAAACAAATCAGAAGAAAGTTCAATGAATAGCTGACATTGTCTAACCTCACCACAAACAAATCAGGATGAATGCCCAATAAACAGGTCATCTGGAAGTGTCCTCAGAGTCATAAATATTCAGAATTGTGGATTAGCAAAATGTAGAACAGATTAATCAAATTCAAGAAAGTGGTTAAGCTACCAAATTTTGAGCCCCCTAGAACTGGACACTCCCTCTTCTTCCCCTCCTGTCATAAAGAGCACTAATGGATTAGAAAAGACTGCTCCCATTAAAAAAAACTGCAGTGGCTTTTTTTTTAAAAAAAGCAAGCCACTGGAAAGACCGGGTCTCTAAACAGATGAATCTTAAGAAAAAGGAGCCACTGAAATGTCTTTCAGTTAATGGATGAAATGAGCCTATCAAAAGGGAAAATTTATTTTTATCCCAAGGCTGCAATCTTAACCATGTCTACTCAGAAGTAAGACCTATTGAATTCAATGAGTCTTACTCCTAGGAATTTGGGATTAGGAATGTAGCTTAAAATATTAAAATAAAATGTTCACTTGCCCCCCCCCAATAAAATATATTTTTAAACAATCAGTGTGCATCTGCTAAATGCCAATACACTTGACAGCCATATTATGCATGCACTAATTCAAAATGTAAAGGGGTGTACTGTACCCTTCCTTGCCTGACAGAGGGGGAAGGAAAACTGAGAAGAAATCAAGTAATCTGGCAGGACTCTAATGTGGCTTCGGCACATTAATTTAAACAGGCCTCCAAAAAAGTTCTAGGACCTCCCTGCAGCATTCCAACATTATTCCATGGGTCAAGTGGTAGTGTTTTATGGGCCGTATTCTGGTCACAGGCTGTCAGTTGCAGACCTACAATACAGAGAGATAATGAGCATCCCACAAAGATAGACAACATTTTCTTGAAGGTTTGTTTTTAATAAGAGGATAAGCTACTCAGCATATCAAGGGGGCAGTACCTGACATTTATATGAAGTAAAATGGTCATTATTTCAGGGAACGAAAAAGATTTTGAGAAACAGAATAGGTTAAGATTTGTCCTCTTTTTATGCTAAGGTATGTTGACAAATGCACAGTCTTTAAAATGCAAATTGTTTGGGTAAATGTTTTGTGTAAAGGCTGAGAATTTGAACACCATAACTAAAGACGCTGGTATAATAAAAGATATCACTTTTCTGAATCTCATTCTCTGGAACAAACACTGGCAAGAATATTATGTTATACAAACAATGGCAGTCAGAGACAGAACAGAGGTAGGACAGAAATAAATATGCACATGGCTCACATTCAAGTGTATTTGTCAAAAGAAATTTATCCAAGCCTGGGAAATGCTGTGCATTTTAGCTGTAGCCATGACTCCAGAATGAATTGCCTCAGTATTGTAAAGCAATCATTCCAGAATTCTTTAATGCTAATTCTATTTTATGGGGTTGCAAGAATCCATTGACGTTTGCAAGGGAATCTAGAGTTTGAAAAGGATGCCCTCTAATCTATATGCAGTATGACATGGAGTCTTCTTATATCTAGCTTCATATATTTTGTAATGGATGTGCCACAGACCTGTCTCCTGAATTGAACACTGTAATAAATTTGAAAATTTGTCAGGCAAAACATATGAGGAATTTTGAAAAAAGCCCACAGAGTATAGGTAATGATAGCAAAACGTATCAGAGGGTTAAACACATTGAACCACTTGTTTGTAAATGCTACAGAGTGCTAAAATCATTTTCATTAAAGCCAGCAAAACAAGTATTTCTAACGGTTGAAACAACATGTTGGCCACAAAACTTGGTCAGGGCATCCACTACACGTGATGGATAAAATTCATCATTCAGTATCCATAGAGGAGTCATTGCAGGAGAAGGATTGTGAGACCATGTGGATTAGTCCACCCTTCGCATTTGAACCATGACAGAAGGGACTCTATGTGTATCCACAAGTGTGTAGAGCTCCCTCTGACCCCACCTAAAATGTCCCCTATTTCAATTGAACATCTGTTACTTAATTGTATATCCTCTGTGGACATGATACCACAGCTTCCCTTAATCCTTCCCCTCCTGGACTAGATAATATAATTCTAGATGATATGATTATAGAATATAAATACATCATGGAGCATAATTTGTTGCCAGCATTCTGGAAGATTTAATATTGGCTTCACATAATCATCTCAATTCAAAGCTCATTCTCTTTAAATGTGGGCAGAGTCAAATTCCTTTCTCCATGCGTGCAAAAATACCACTTCACTTGAAATGAATGAGGAATCTGATGGGGTTGTTATTTGTGTGCATTAGAGCCTTTGCAAGAGATTGCCAGATTGAGGAAATACAATTTAAGTGTCAGATAATAGCCAGAGTTATAAATTCTCAGTTTGACTTCCATTGTAGGACAGTTATCTGAGGCATAAACAATGATCTTTGGAAGATCATCTATGGTAACTGAACAGTAGTTTCACATTGGTTATCAAGTGAAGACTGCAATTTGTTTTAAAAAAATTTAACTGTGTTTTAAATTGTTTTTAAAAGATGTGTTTTAACTTGTATATTTGTTTTTGATGTTTTTAGTTGCTGTAAACCGCCCAGAGAGCTTCGGCTATGGGGCGGTATACAAATACAATAAATAAATTGCCATGCAATTAAAACAACATGTAAATCCTCCACATTGCAACTTAAGTTATATGGAAATAATTGCAGAGAGTTGTAGTCACTTCCCCATGGTGAGAATCTCACACACAGTTAACATATGGATATCAAAACCACATGGACGGGACCAATTGCAATCATCCTTCCTACCTAAATGCTTCTTAGTCAAGAGGTAGAGGAGGAGGAGGGAAGCAACTCCCATACCAGAACAAAGTGTGTGCTTATTCTGCCTCCCTCATGGTGTTTTCTCCTTGACAATGCCTTGGCTTCTTTCCTTCAAATGTGTTCAGGTCCATGTTTACTTCCAGGGGATAATAGCTAGTGGGGGAAGGACAAACACTTTCACCCCTTGCCCCTTCTTTGCTGCAAAGCATTCCCTTCCCACAGGCACTTCACAAGAGGAAAAGGGACATTGGACTAACATGACACATGGCTATAGTGTAACTTGTAGCTTGGCCCTAAGCATGCATAGGATAGCAGTCTGAGATACTCAGTAACCATCTACATCAGGGATGGAGAACCTGCGGCCCTACAGATTTTGTTGGTCTCCAATTCCCATAAGCCTCAGCTAGGGATGGATGAATCTGTCAATTTCAGTTTTCCAAATTTCTCCTTTTCCCAAGCTTAAATTCAGTTCTCCACACTTCTGCAATAATGTGCATTTTTTAAAAAAAGTTCTGGTGAAAAATTGTCACCTTTTTAGTGGGAGTTTCTCCTAATAAATACAGTTTTGTGTTTTCATTAATATACACCTTCATGTACATTTTCCCCAATATATGCATTTTTGTACATATCATTTGGTTGGAGAACTGTATTACAAAATTCAGAGAAGTGTGAATTTTGAAGGGTAGCTCTGTTTCAATTCAAGTTTTGGTTCAAGTGTGAATTGGTTAGTTTCTCATTAACATGCAAACAATCTCACTCCATCTTTAGCCCCAGCCAGCATAGCTAATGGTCGGGGAGATGGGAGCCACAGTCCAGTAACATCCACCAGGCCGCAGGATCCCTCTCTTCAAAACTAAACTATGAAGTAAGCAAAAATGACAGGGTGGTTTTTTTGCATGGTTAACTGTAGGATTCCAGTAGGTAATTCCCCCCCTGCGCTGTCACAATGCTGCACACAATCCACCTCCCTAATCTTTCAGCCATAAATCTTAACTTTTGCGCTCTAAATCATTTTGGCTGCTTCATTTTTGGCCGAGCTATACCTTTTCATTGCAACAAATTATTATTTAATGATCTTCTTTCTCAAGTCATTGACATTTAACACGGATTGCAAACTAGGCATGTGCAAAAGATCACTTTACTTCACTGACCCTTGAAATATAAAGACCTTTCAGACTGTAAGAGGCAGTGCACTGAGCAGGAAAATGGGAAGGATATTCTTGGTTGTTTTTTTTTAAAGGTAACTGTCTGAGTCAATGGGAAGAGGCACATACACATTCCAGTTAGTCTTGAAGAGAACTGACATCTGCAATGCTATGATAATGGACAGAGAAAAATGTATCAAAGGATGCAATTTCTTCCCTTCATTTATATAGCACAGATTAAAAACAGAACACAGGATAAGTATTTTGGCTGGTTATAATAAATTACAACTGAAATATGAGAGTACTGAAACAAACTTCAATCGTCAGTATTTTATTTTCCAAAAGTAAACTCCAGAGGTCTTGAAGGCTCGATTGCAGTGGCGTAGCAAGCGTGGGCGGTGGGAGCGGTCCGCCCCAGGTGCAGGCAATAAGGGGATGCATTGTCTGTAGGAGCCTCTCCCAAGGAGCAACAGCAGGGCAGGCTGCACGTCCCGCAGCAGACCCGGGCACCTGCCCCGTTGCACTCCACGCATTGAAAGCCCCCCACCAATGGCGGCTCCAACCCATACAGCCAGTTGCAGCACAATTTCTCCCCCTCCATCTGCCTAGAGACATCTCCCCCAAGAGCCAAGAGCAGGACCAAAACTCACAGCAGAACCCTCTTCATGGCGCAAACGTCTTCAGGCTGAGACCATGTGGGGGGACACCTCTTTCCACAGGGCGGGCACTTCTAGCTAATTATTCCAACAACCTTCCTCATCTACAAAAGGCAGGCACGCTCAACTCAGGTTCCTTCAATAAGCTTTTATACGCCCATCCAACAACCTTCCCTTGATGCGGCTGGGAAACACAGCTAGTCTCAGCTTGGCTGGCCCCAATCCCTGCACCAGAAGCAGACTAAAAGGGCTCCAGCTGCACCCTTGCCCCCAATTTGTGGGTGGCTTACAGCAGGAGCCCACCCAGGCTTACTCACAAGTAAGAGCCACACCAATTTACAAACAGAGCTGGCATACATTTACTTGGAAGTAAAGCTATACTCTGAGGTAGAACTCTGTCCCATGGGTGATGGTAAGGGGGGGCTTTCCCAGTAACCCATGACTCCTAATGTTTAAATTAGTGCGTTTCCCCCATACCTGTCTCTTAACAGTGTTCCATACCCAATGGTATAATGACAGGAGTATTGGAAGCAGTAGTGCAGTGGCGAATTCAGAAGTGGAGAGTTCCTTCATGAAAGCCACAGCCATGCCCCCTCCCCCACTTTTTTGCTGCTGGTTTAAGAATGTGATCCTTGTTAATTCCTTCTCCCACCTCAACAGACATCTCTAGGAACCAATAAAAATGAAAGGGGAGAGTGTTAGCTACTGAAAAGCGTCTTCTCGGAGGCTGACTCACCTTTCACCTTGATTTGCTCTAATCAACAGAAAGGAAGCTTGTTAGAAGACTCTTCTCAGTGGTTAACACACTCCCCATTCATGCTAATTGGCTCAAAGGATGCTGAAAACACAAGGACCCTGCTGGAACCCTGTTCCCCAAAAAGTAAGGGGTGTAAGGCCCCCCCGACCCTGGACAACTACATCCCTGATTGGAAGTCAGCAGAGTTAACACAGCAGTCGCAACAAATCAGTCTGTTAAGGCCAGTGGTAAAAGTGAGAAAGAAAAGCTAAGGTTTATTTACTTCTAATATACACAACCATCTCTCTGAGTTAGAGCTCAGAGAGAGAGCGCACCTCCTCATACATGGAAAACAAAGGAGAGTGTGTGGTCCCAGAAGAAGCAGGATGCTCAAAAGAAACTAAGTCGCAAGGTGGTCAGTGAGAGGAACACAAAACATTCCTCTTTCTGCCTAGCACCCCCCCTCCTTGGTTCAGGTAACCAAATATCCTTATGTTTAAGACTTCCCTTAACTATTTATATATCTGTTGCTTCATGTGAAATAAACTTTTCAAAATTAAAATTAATAAAAAGTGTTCTTCGATCAACTATGAGCAAAGATGGATTGACTAATCTGGCTTTACTGTCTATTGAACATGAATATACGAAGAAGATCAATTTTGACAAAGTAATTGATAAATTTGCAGAAGTTAAGGCTCGAAAACATAAACTGTAATGTTATTATTTATTACTGCAACAGACCAATTGTAGGTATAAGTTTTTTCCCCTTTTTTCCAAAAAATACATTATTGTAATTAAAAAGTATTAATCCATTACTTTTTTGTATTGTAATATTAATTATATATTTTTACTGGTATGATTATATATACAAAGTTCAATAAAAAATATATTATTTGTTTCATTTCATGATTATTACTGAAGATAATTTTGTTGTATAGAGGAGGGGGGGTGTTAAAAACGATCCGCTCCGGGTGTCAAATACGCTAGGTACGCCACTGCTCGATCGTTGACTTATCTGTAGATTTGCCAACTACCCAATATAAAATGGGTAGGAACTGGTTGTGAATACTCACTGACAAGGAATATATACACTCTCTTCCATTCCCTCACATGTTTCAAGGCTCTGTCTTCACATTGTCAGTGTGTCCAAGAGCTGAACCAAGGTTCAGATTAATTCCTTGGAATGCACCATGAAAAGAAAAATAGCAAACAAACTGCATTAATGCTTTGCTAGTTTCACACTGAAACTGATGATTCCTGACATTTTCTAGTAAATGAGAGAAATAACGACATCATAAGGAACACTATGGCCAGGATCCAAAGCACTGCACAGCTAGTCCCATGAGCCTAAGAGAACTCTTAGACTCCCCTTTCTAAAACAGCAGCAGCTCAAGATGCATGACAAAGTGCTTTTGAAACTGAGGGGA
Source organism: Rhineura floridana (assembly GCF_030035675.1). Lineage (NCBI taxonomy): Eukaryota > Metazoa > Chordata > Lepidosauria > Squamata > Rhineuridae > Rhineura > Rhineura floridana. Next base: position 33,965,340 of record NC_084484.1, read on the forward strand.
TTTGCAGAAACGGTTTGTGACATCCCATGGTAGCTGAAGGGAGGTTGAGTCAACTGATGAAAGGGGAGGAAGGTAAAAAAAATCCATTCTTCTGGACACATGTAAGCCCTTGGTCAATCTTTCTGTCATTGTCCATTTTTTTCTTTATCTTCTCCACAGCACTCCACAATCCTACTCAAAAATAAGCCCTACTGAGTTCAATAGAATTAACTCCCAGGTAATTCAGTACAGGCCTGCAGGTACAGGAGGAGCTTTACACATAATAACAATACATAATTACTAATCACGTAATTACTAATAAGTTTTGGACGTTTCACATTTTGGTTATTTACCAGCCTACCATGACAATGCTGTTCTTTACAAGAAGATAATGGACAATTTGGTGATTAGACACATTTACCATAAGTGTCTGCAGGAAATTTGTTTTTTTGGGGGGTGGGGGAGCAAAATATAAACATACAAACAATTCTGGTAGATCTTATGACTGAAGATTGATGACACCTACATAGACCTGACCTCTGAAAAACTTCCATTGTTTCTCAATGGAGAAACCTGTTAGCCATATGCAGGTAGACCTGGCATCCACATCTCCACTCACTGCTGAAACCCAGTTCTTTCCCTGGATCCCTTCACCCAGTCCAGCCCTTAATTAATTGCACTGCAGCTACAATAAACTTCACCTCTCCACTACATTTCTGTACAAAAACCAACACAGAACAATAGCATCACTGGCCTACACATTAAAGGCTCATCTATATGGGAGCAAAGTGTCTGCAAACCCTAGAGATACATCGTGAAGAAAATTTTTCTTCCTTTTTGGATTATCAGAGGATTGGATTAGTACGGATTTACAGGAGAAAAACTGTGTGATAGCTTCTGCTTGCCGATAACTTCATGTGAACCATGCAAATTAAAAGGAGATGTGAGTAGTACCAAACACACAGTACACCACAGTGTAGATGACCCACAAGAGTTCTCACAGTACTCTAATTCCCTCCTCTCCTAAGCAAAATGGGGATAACAACACTCAGTTATTTTACAGGGCTAGCATAACACACTTCCTTTAGCACAGCCCTATCACCTGCAATAAAATGACAGATTTTATCTGCATTGGTATTAGCAGAGTAATTTGAAAAATCAGACTCTGAGCTCCTTTTGCCTCCCTGGGAGGATGGGAGGGATATAAATTTAATAAATAAATAAATAGTAAACAAATCTTTTTTTTGTATGAAATATGACCCGAGGTTGAAAGCTTATGGACCTGTCTTTGCTGCTACCTTGTGTTTTTGAGTTGACACACTACTCTGCAATCACAACTACACTGACATTGTGGTTACCTAAATTACTGGGTCACAACTGTGGCTCTATATTAAGGGTGTGTCGGCTGAATTGCATCCCAGCATTATAATGAAAAATTGGGAAGGGGGGAGTAGGCCATGGCTTATAGTTAGAAAATGGTACAAAAGGCTGCCTTGAAACTTGGAAGCAGAGGTAAGCTTGAGGATAGGCCATGTCAAATTTGGGGTAGAACAGATAAGAAATTGCTTATTTTGAATGAGTTAAAACATTTGAGAACAGACTTTGGCATGTTGCCAGATTATTTGAGATTTTCTTTTATAAATTTTTTTTGGGTGGTTTTCCTGAAAAGATTGTTATTTTAACACAAGGGGAACATCCAGCATGTGTTTTTACCCATGAGCTGTGTAACATGGTTTTCTTTTATTTAAAAAGGCATTCTTTTTTTGGCCAATGTTATTCAACAGACTTGCTTATTCTGCTGTTGCTTGGTGATGGTTTCCTGTCAATCATAGCCTCTGGAAGTATAAAACCTTCATGCGACTAGGCAAAACCAGGCCTCAGCCTTTAAGAGTTTACAGCTCAGGTAGGCCAAGAAGTTAGAAGTTACGGGTGAAGGAGATGGGGAGAAGAAATCACAGAAAATGAGCAAAAATGGTTTGAGATGCATGGGGGAAGGGAAAACATTGCTGAGAGGCACCATCTATTCAGTTTCCAGCAGGCAGCTTTGAAAGCACAGGAGAGTCTTCAGGGGAAAAAAGGAGGAAGTGAGATTTAGGAGGCAACTGTGTGTCTGTGTGTGCCTTATTAGCTGAATTTTGTCTTTTCTTCATTGCAACCTTTAAAGCAGTGGTTCCCAACCTGGGGGCTGCGAAGTAATCCAGAGGGGGCCGTGAAAAGTAAATAAATGAATTATTTATTATTATTTTTTAAAGAAGTCTTCACTCCCTCGACACTGTATGCTTCCCACTGGCACTGCAGATGACACCTCCCCCTTGCTCCAAACAAGAGGGGAGGCCTTTTGCTGAAGCACCAGAGCGTCTTTCAGGCGCACTAAGGGCAGGCATCTGCCTATAAAATACATGGCAGATGCCAAAGGAGGCTGAGGGTGGAGCTACCAGGAAGAAGAGGGGATTACTATCACTGATTCCCATCTCCTTGCACTGCTGCTACTGACAGCGCCCTTACTTAGAATGAGAGGAGAGGGCTTTTTGTGAAGCAAAAAGAAGCAAGGCTGCACAGAAAGGCTGCTTTCCCCCTTCCGTCCTGGCAGCCAGCCTCCCTCCCTAGGGGGAGGGGGTCATGAACTTTTTTCAGCTTATAAAGGGGGTCCTGTGCTCATAAAGGTTGGGAACCACTTGCCAATTAACCTGAAACTCCCCAGCCAGGTCTGCTCCTGTGCAAAGCTTTAGCAACCATACAATGTGCAGAAATCAAGGCTAATTGTTGGGTATGGGGACCAACATGACCCTTTGATAATATCACTCAATGAACCAGTTGTTACAGGCAAAGAAACAATATATACCAATACAGTATAAAAGTTGAAGACGCCATTAAAGACACAGAAGCCTGGTTAGGGGGAAAAAAGTGGGCACGCATTATGTTTAATCTCTTCCATTTTTTTTAAATGAGCCAGTTGTTACAGATAGAGAAGGAATGACAGCCAGTAAGAGCTGACAGTGTGTTACGTAGGCAATATTGATTTGATATAGTAGCCTTTGTTGTGATTTATTCAAGCTTCACCACTACCATGGATCTGTCAGTGGAAAAGTGGTGGACCTAAGTCTCCGATTTGAACAACTATCATTCTGTGTAGGTGGTATTGGTTGCCAGTTGGGTACTTCTAATGTAGAAAGGTAGCTTCCCATTGGAATCTGGTTGGCCACTGTGATAGGTGGACTAGAGGGGCCGTTGGCCTGATTTAGCATGGCTCTTCTTGCGTTCTTCAGCTGTATGATAACTTTGCATAGGCTCCATGTGTCTATTCCATTAAACAGGCAAATCCAGCCCCAAGACAGTGGAGAAATGTGAACAAACCTCAACACAGGATACCATATCATATCCATATTGCCTAAATAACACATCTGTTAAGTTTTAACTCAGTTGTTGATGGCAGCATGTCTTTTAAGGGAAGACTAGACTTAGTGGAGTAGCTCAGTGACTGACCTAGTGACATCCCAGAGACACAGGTATTATCTCTGGAAATGGGCTCTGGACTCTGGAAATGCCACCATTTGGTGGCAATGGAGCATTTAATTACCAAAAAAAATTAACACTGAACAAATGTCTAACCATACATACAGAGACTTTGGATGGCTTATACATATATTTATTTTTTTTAACATCTAACATCTTTATGCTAAGTCGCTACGACATGAATTAAACACTGAAGAATCCTAAGCCCCCACAAGAATACTGATTTTGCTAATTTTATCCATACTTCTACCTGACCTTCTGATCAGTCAAAAGAAAGGCAGCTGAAATATTTCCAAAGTAAGATTCTCCTCAGTGACAAAGCACCTTTACAGGACGGTCCCAGCAGTTTCAGTAGGAAAAGGAAATGATAATGTAATGATAATTTTGCCGCCCTGGGCTCCTACCGGGAGGAAGAGTGGGATATAAGTCTAATAAATAAATAAAATAAATAAATAATATAGCAGGTGGGACTTGCAGGGTCCCAATCAGTCATCCTCCTCCAGAATATTCCATTCCCCCTTCCACATTGTTTTCCACTCTTCCACCCAGCAGTCAGGTGAGCATACTCAGTTCTGACTGAGCTATTTTACCCATTCCCTTTTAGAGTTTTTTTTTCTCTAAATGCTTTTGATACTTCTGCAAACCTTGGTGTTCCCTCAAGCCTGCTGATACCTCCTTCATGTGTATGGATGGTACTACTTTGGCTACATAAGGATTAGGGGATAAATTTGATTCAGTTCATATTTCAAGGCAAACCTAGCAAATTCATACTTTTCAAAACATGCAAAGCAAAACACAACTGTCCTTCAAAATTCGCACTTCTCTGAATTTTGCAGTGCAGTTCTGTAGGCAAGTAATGTGAACAAAAAAGCATATGCTAGGATAAATGTGAATAAAAATGCCTATGTTGGTGAAAATAACACACAAATATGCAGTATACTGGGGAAAATTGCCCTGCAAAAATGTACATATTAGTCAAAACTGCATAGGAAAAATATGTTTATCAGGTATATTTCAAATGAGGATTTATGAGATTATAAATTTCATGAGGATTTTTTATTAAAAAATCCCAAATTGCTGCCCAGATGAATTAAAGATTAGAAAAATGAGAAACTTGGAGAAACTAAATTGACTGATTTCTCCATCACTAATAAAGATCCACATGTACCTCTGAACTTTGGAAATAGAGGGAATGATACACACAGAAGTGATGATATTTTGGATTCCTTACTCAAATATATTCAATAATATTTTATGTCACAGAAAAAGAGACTTAACCTGCAAGATTTGCTGATGTATGTGGTTTCATGGCAAATTTTGCACTTTGGTGGTTCTGTCACTCTCTAGAATGACCAAAGGACCTAAGAAGTTCTAAATGGCTTTCACTAAATTCTATGGCATAAAGTAGACAAACATGTAGGTAGTTCGTGAGGATGGAAGAACCTGCCCATGTGACCACCAAGGTCATGATAAAAGTTAACCCTCTACCTGCAATCACCTCTTTACCTTCTGTCATAGAAATTGATTGCTGCTGCCATTCACTTCTACGACATAAAATAAAATGAAGCAGTGTACCTGAGGACAAGTTTATGGTATGGTGGGAATGAAATGTGTTCACAACCCATGATTCTGAAAAGTCTAGTTTCAAATGACAGTGGCCCCATGGAGAGGTGAAATGTATCTTGGGACAGAGTTCAGAAGATGGATTTCACACACGATCAGAAGTTTCTGAAATATACAGACAGTTTTTACACATATGCACATGCACATAGACACACACACTTGTTGCTAGTTAATCAGGGATGACACTTTCTTTGTTAAATAGTAGGGATTGATTTGAGGGGTAGTAGAAGATCAGTTAAAGACAGAAAAAGACATATCAAACTTAAGAAACAGCGAAGCTATCATTAATTGTTTATAAGTTAGGTGCCATGACAATCGCAGTATTAGCAAATAGGAAAATATTCACAAAATGAAATAAATGCATCAGAATTAATTTTGAGAGGAATGTTTAAGCATCAAGTATATTTTCAGAAGAGGTGTTTGGATAGCAAAGTCTGCTATGTTTGACAAGGCAAAATGCCAGCATGGTTAAACCTATTCTTATTGGTTGAAGTTTAAACAATGGGCAAGATTTTCTTCAAGTCTTGCCTAAGAAAACACTAGACATGTGCACATGATACATTCATGCAAATTTACCCATGCATACTGTACTGGATTGTGTATATAAGTGATCAGACATCAAATTTGTGAGCATCAAAGTGGGATGGATGACTCGCCCTCCTGCTTTGCTTAATACTCACACTGTTTTCTTTATGGGACTAGCTGAGTCTACAATTTGCTTTGTCAAAGGTGAGCAAAATTGGACCCCATGTACAATTGTTTCTCCTTTTCATCTTTGATGAAAGCTGACCTAGTTACTCAAGCAGCTATGCGAGGCTAGAGAATGTTTGTTTTGAAACATCTTACTTAGCCACACTCAAATAATTAGTTGGCCTGATTGAATGCTATCTGAGGTCATGGCCAGTTCCTTTTCCTTCATCCCTGGTACTGTCAGGCTGACTTCTATTAAACTGAACAAACACTAGGCTGCAACAATGAAGGGCAAGCTTGAGTCATGCACAAATAACAGAAAAGTAGGTCACCACAAGACATTTGGTAGACCGATATTGCAATGAAAAGACAAACATTAAAAAGAAGCGAAACTTTCTCCTGAAATCTTATTTTAATTGTGATGAGAAAAGAGTTTGCTTGTTTTTAAATTGTGTTTAGCAAGTTTAAGACTACTTTCATATTCAAGCTGAAATGAAATGTGTTGCCTAAAACTCACACAAAGAGACTGCATGGAATATATTACTGCAGTTTTCCTCTACTTTGAAGGCAAATCTAGAGAGATCCATCATGCACTCAGGAATTTTACCAGAGGAATCACACAGGATTGGTTCACACTAATGCCAAACCATAGTTTGGCGTTACATAAATGAGCCTTTGGTTCATACATTCCATGCGTGTGCTCCCATTCATTTTCTTACTTTCTCTTTAGCACAAACCAAAATTTGCCATTGCTTCTGAATGCCTGCCCCCCACTAGAACTGAAAACCATTGATGTACTTCATTTATTGGCTGTAGCATCAAGTAATGATGGCTTCCATGTATGAATAACCCACTACAGATTAATCCTCACAAATGCTTCATAATAACTTAAATTCTAATGTAATGTTTTATAATGGAGACAACTCACATAATGAGAAATCAAGTCTGCAAGTCTAGACGTACACCCCCCCCCGAAAGTACGCTCCACTGAATTCACTTACTCCTGAGAAGACATGTATAGGATTGTGCTGCATAATGTACATGCAGGGGGTGAACCAGTCCTTGGTAAAGTATGTGCAATACATATATTAACTTTTATAAGGATACAGATTACCAAATGTGAGTCACACACCTGCCAGACACTGATATCACTGAGATGTCTGCAGGTGAGCCATGGCAGACTGACTCCTTTGGAACTTAAGTTATTATTATTATGGCTTCCTTGATGAACAGAAGCTCTGCAGATAAATGTTAGGCTTGGAAGCTCTAATTATTCAGGTAAAAAGTTCATTAATTTCCTTGGGTGAGCTCTTCAACAATTAATAGGAGATACAGATTTGGATTCAATAGTCTACACATTTCATATTAACCTATGCCAATATTTACATTAGTCCCATTGTTGACATTGTCCCAAATTCCTGTGCGTTGGATCCAGATTGAATTAGTTGAACATGGGTCCTGCTAAATCAATGGAACAAGTCAGTCATTATTTAAGGCCAATTGATTTGAACAGAAACTAAGTTACTTATACAGTACTACAAGTTAGCCATACAGCATAATCCTAACCATGTTTACCCAGACGTAAGTCCTATTAAATTCAATGGGACTTATTTCAAGGTAAGTGGGGTTTGGACTGCAGCCTTAGTCTGGATCCAATCCTAGTGTCAATGTTTTATAATATAGGAGCAGCATGATTATCACTGTCCAGGGGCTCCATGATCCTGCCCACCAATGTGATTTCTATATTTCTTAAATTACCAGAATACCTGCAGGTGAAGTCCCAGGGGAGCATTAACAATACCAATCCTTTTAGTGTAGTTCAATGTAAAAATAGGACCTGAATTACCACCTGCTGAGATGATAACTATGTTTCTTATATATTTTAAAAGTAATTTTTCAGTAGTTTCCTCTGTCTATATTTAATCCATATTTTACATGTTTTTGCAACATCACTTCTTAATACCCAGATTTTAAAATAATTCAGTTTGTAATAGGAAATGTAAAACAAGAATATGAATTATGAATTCATACACATACAATGTCTTGTGAATCAAAATGTAATGACATTGGGCCCTGTGCAGAGACGCTCATGTACAAAAGTATGACACTCATTAAGTTCAATAATGTGGCAAAATACACTGTGGTCAATCAGATGTAGATATGCATTTGTAATTTTTTAAGAAGCGGAAATGTGCACAGTCCTCTGTCAAGGTGGTTGGAGTAGACTGCATGTTGCACTGACATAAGCATGACTATGCACATACGTATTCTAGAGCTGAGAGGAAACTACTCCAAGATTCATGACAAGAATTTTCAACAGTTGAAAATGCCTCTTTTCAACAATTTTTGGGCTTCTCTTGCAAAAATGTTCACTTACACATCTACATTGCCCCCGCTCTTGCTCTCAGTTGACTTCCATTCCCCTCTCTGACTTTATTATGTATTTGCTATATAGTAACATCATCCCAGTTACTGTGTAACTCCTGCCTATGACAGCTGACCCATATCACTAATCAAGAAAACAACATCCTCACTCTCAATTACCTTAAATAGTTAAAATGCCACCCCAGGCTTCTTTTTGGAGGATGGGTAGGGTATAAATTAAATAAATAATAATAAAACGGGCTGTCTAGCATTGTAGCAGCATCCTGTTCACTACATGAGCCCTGGTTGGTTGGAATCATCCATGTGACTAACTCATAAAGGAGAAAGTTCCATCCAAGAAGGGGAAAAATGACAATGAAGCAACAGCATCTAGAGGAAACAACAGCATGCGACATGAATGAAAAAGGTGAATATTCCATCAATTCTACTGTATCAAAATCAATTTGATATTTTAAAATATTTCTTTTGCCCAGGCTCATACAGTCTAGTGGATCTCCTTTCATGTTTATGTGTAGGTTAATTTGTTTGGATTACTACTCTAGATATCTGAAGGGCCAATCCTGGGTCTGTCCATTTATTTCCATGCAATGGTATCCACAGAGGTTTCACATGCATGGAACTAATGTTCTGCATATTTAAGACCTTTATTGTGCATGTAGGGTAGTGATTACTGAATGGGGCAACAGAGACGAATCCACAGATATTTGAAGGCAAAAGAGAAAATCCCTTGAGTTTGGGTGATGAAATAAGTTAAGACTTGTGGAGTGTGTTTCAGGATTAATACTGCTTTGACATATTGATTAAATATGAAATATGCCATAATGGCCTGGTATAATGGAAGACTGTGGGCTTTAACAATCTGAGCTTCAATGAATGATTCAACAAAAATGGCCACCACAGAAGAACTCCCAAGTATTAGTTTAAGAGACAACATTTTCCATTAATGCAGTGTCATTAGTGAACCATGCAAAAAGTCACTTCATCAGATGTTCACACACCTCTAGCCCTGTTTGGCTCCTCTACTACCCCATGCAATTAGAGTCATGTGAGGAAGTGAGGGATGAGTGTGCTAGTTCTGCCCCATCACCATCCTTGTCGCCAGAGCTTGGAAGTAACTAGTTAGTCGTAATTCATTACTTTTTTGAGTAATGAGTGGGTAATTCCTTTACATTTTGTTTGTAATAGAACTAGTAGTAATTTTACTACTTTTGTGGAGTAATTGTAATGTTTCCAGAATTACCTTTGGGCATTACTTTGGGGGGGGGAGCAGGGGAAGTCTTCTGCTCCTCTGATTTGTGGATGAAAATTATGTGCCTCAAACTGGACTTCTGTGCAGTGTCGCTCTTTCCTCATGCTCTGTGGATGGGCAGGAGGCGACGAGGGAGGAGGCGGAGAGTGAGACGGGGTGGAGTGGAGAAAACAATTATTTAAAAAAACGGATAGTGGTGGTGAAGAATGGAGTGGAGGGAAAAAGGATCCGGAGATCAAGAACATGGATAAAGCAGGAGAAGGAGGCAGCAGCAGAATGGAGATAAAGAACTGTGGAGGTGAAAGATGACAACGTGTGTGTGTGTGTGTATACTGTGTTTGCACTTGGCACAGAAAGTAGCCTCCACCACCCTGACTACTGTGCTGCATTTGCAGTATTTTAACTTTTCTGCATCTCAGGGGAAAATGTTTGCTTGGGTGAGTGTCCCTTAGTTGGTGGCAGGGCAGGGTCTGGGAGGTGGTTAAGTGAGAGAGATTATGCTGGCTGGCTGAGGGGTGTGTGTGTTGCACTTGGTTTGGCGTGCAAAGATCTGAGTAGTGGTCTCAGCCTCCCTCCCCACCACCCTTACCAGCGGAGAGACCACCATTGCTATCTTATGAATAAAAATAATTATTCTACTACCTCTGTGTTTGTTTATTTTTAATGTTGTTTTAGGCTACTTAGATGTGCAGCAGCCAAGGCCAGCACCTTGTAGGCGTTTTTTTAAAGTAACTGAAATGTAATTGTAGTGATTACTTTGGAGGAAAAGTAATCAGTTATTTTCAGAGCAATTGTAATTGTAACGGTAATTACTACTTTTTTGGGCCATGTAACTGTAACTGTAATTTAATATTTTTTAAAAGTAATCTTCCAAGTTCTGCTTGTCGCTCTCCATGAGTACAACATGTGCAACAGGCAGCTTGCTCTTCTCTTGTAGGCTTCCCATACAATTTAGAACCCTGGGAGAACACGGGATTTTACTGGGAGAAAGGGTTGGATATAAATCTAATAAATAATAAAGAACAGAACTATAAATTGTGCAAGGAGCCTACATAGAGAAGGATCCCTAGTCCAGAAGTTCTCCCTGTAATTAGTGAAGGGTGACAGCAGCAGGGGTGGAACTAGTGTGCTCATTCCCACTCTTCTTCATCACATGAGGGATTAGCATGCCTGAATATGGTTTTTGTGTAACATGGATGGTAGTTCCACATAACACCTCTTCTTGGGGGATGAACACTTCTTTGTCTAAACTTTGTTCTATGCAGCACATGCCCGTGGTGGGTGTCAGATGAGATCTATGAGGCCAGACCTCTTCTGACAGCTACTGCTGATATGAGCTGTACAGTATAAAGTTGTGAAGTCAGAGTCAAATGAAGCAGTTTGCTCTCTATCAAGATAAAAATATGATCAGTTTGGACCTATAATGTGCATTCCTCAGTTCTTCCTTCTGAGATGCCCCTATGCTTGCAGGTTCCTTTGTCTATTTGCTTGCCTGATTCTATACATGTCTTTATCTATGGAACTTGAACTATGAGAATCTTGATGAGGAGTCTGCACTGATGGCCAGCCACCAATATACACCTACTGTATATACATATTCTGGCAGCATTTTTTTCAGCAAACTGCATAAAACTACAGCAAGTAAATAGCTGTATTTTTGTAGCCTGGTCACCAAGGGGTGATAACCACCTGATTGTTTTTTTAAAACCTTTTTTAAAAAATAATTGCCCTCTCTCTCTCCAATAGAATTGTACTGTTGGAAGGAAGCAGCTAAAGGCGTGTATTTAAATAAGAACAGAGTCTCAGTGTGCAGTTAGGCTTGATCCAAATAGCTGCCCCCTTTTGAGTCTCATTGACAACAATTTGAGAGATTTAAGTCCATGCTCATCATCTTTCTCCCCTTGGAATCAATGAGATTTCAAGGTGCTTAAGCTGTAGATTTGGAATTGGGAATTTCTTCTCCACTTGGGAATTAAATAATATAAATTTTAAAGCAATTAAAAACAAATCAATGTGATTTTTATAAAGTTAAAATGAGTATTGTGCTTAAATCCTTCCTGACATAATTGTTCAGGAGATCTAATTGTGTGTACATTTTCTATTACTGTAGCTCTCTCTATTATTTTTTAAGCAACAGGGGTACTTTGTAAAAAAAAAAAATCATATAGGAGTAGATACCCATGTTGGCCTTTACAGGTACGTGTACAGACACCTCTTCTACCTGAAGCCATGATCTGACAATTATTCAGAAGAATCAGAATGTGCAACATAAAGCTGGCTCCTAACTGACAGCTGAAGCATGAGAAATTCAAATGCAGCCCCAAGCCTGCACTGGCATCCATTCTGAGGCAAAATGCAGGTGCACAGATGTGTGACAAATTCTAGCTTCAAGATTCAGGTTATGTTTGGCAGTGAGTGCCAGCTAACCAGAAAAAGATGCTATGTGGGATTTGTATTTAACTGCCTAAGGATAAAAAGATTTTTCTTCCCTAGGCTAACTTAAAGATGTACATCACAGTTAAATCACAATATTTGAAGGTGCCAGTTCAGTTCTCACATGCATTTTGCATCCCTTGATTTCATATCACTTGACTATTCAACATTTCCTGGCTTGCAGTGTTGAGAACTTTAGGGGTGTTCAAATGACAGCTGCTCACACATTCACTGAACAAATGACGCAGGGGTGGGGCAGTATCTGATAGCCCCACGTCAACATTTCCACTGGCCACACATTTATAATGGCCACTTATACAGCATTAGTCTGCAAATGTGCTACACATATATAGGCCTTCCCCCTGAACAAGAACATAGTTGGCTCAGTTTGCTATCACAAGAGCCCTATGTACATACATCTGCCCTGCTCTCCCTTACTGCATACATATGTGCATAGGTGGGTGGGTGTCACAGAAGGGACCTTATAGATCACCTAATCTAACCCACTGCTCAACACTGGATTTGTAGTGTAGATAGAACGCAACTTCATTATTCCGACAGCCACTATAAAAAGGCTTAAAGCACATAAGAATAACAATAGAGTGCATTCAAGCCACCTCAGTCACTAATCAACAAAGTCACATAGTACACACACCCATTTATTGTTCATAACAAGTCACTCACTGTGTTGGCCAAAAACATAGGCAAAAATAAAAATAAAAATGGCAAGGGCTGAGGAGATCCCTGGATAATCAATGTCCCTGGAATTTCCAGGGCCTAGTAACAATAAGAAAGGATCCTTGAAAACAAGTTTGGAACCTGATCCTGTGCTTGTTAACTCAGAAGACCGTCACTGTGACCAATGGGTCTTATTCCCCAGTGAGTGAGTATAATTACTCAAGTCACAGAAACATACATAAGATTGCATTGCTCACCTGGTACCCTTCTCAGACAGGGGATAAGTAAACACTGTTGTCAATAGCTAGCATGTAATAAGAACAAAAAGCAGCAGCTTGCCCAAAAGCATATACACTGTTAACGAAAGAACATAGCAGGTATCCTTCTGTTTTCCTACAATGGAGAAATGCAAGGAAGGGCCAACACTAGCATCTATAATAAGTTGTGTAGCAGAGAGGTTGCCATGCAGGTTATAGAGATGGGGACATTCTCACCTGTTCAGTTCCGCTCACGGTGACACACCTTAGTTACATCCCGTTTAGATTACTGTAACGCGCTCTACGTGGGGCTGCCTCTGAAGACTGTTCGGAAACTTCAGTTGGTACGACGTGCTGCAGCCAGAATGCTAACTGGGGCTGGTTACAGGGACCGTACTACCCCCCTGTTAAAAAAGCTCCACTGGTTGCCAGTTTGTTTCCGGACACAATTCAAAGTGCTGGTGTTGACCTATAAAGCCCTATACGACTTAGGTCCAGGCTATTTATCAGACCGTATCTCCTTGTATGAGCCTGCCCGGGCCCTGAGATCCTCAGGAGAGGCCCTTCTCTCAATACCCACATCTTCTCAAGTACGACTAGCGGGGACGCGTGAGAGGGCCTTCTCGGTGGCTGCCCCTAGGCTTTGGAATTCCCTTCCTAGGGAGGTAAGAATGACCCCCTCTTTGCAGTCCTTCCGCCGACAAGGAAAGACCTTCCTATTTCAACAAGCCTTTGGAATTGAAGGCTAAGGACAGGGCGCGAAGGGTGCTGCATTGCTAATGTCTATTATATCATTTTTAAACTAGTTTGAACTTTTTTAGCTATATGTGTGTATGGTTTTAATATTGGAAATAGTTTAATCTTATTTTAATGTAGACTTTGTATGTTTTTAATTATATGCATTTTTTATCTGGAAGCCGCCATGAGTTCCAGTTTTGGAAAAATGGCGGGGTATAAATAAAGATAATAATAATAATAATAATAATAATAATAATAAACTCAGCAATGATCCAAGCACTTTCCAAAAGAATTGTGAAGAAACTATCTTCAGAGCAGCTTTACCAGGGATAGACCTTTAAAGGAGGGCTTTCCCCTGTGGAAACTGAGCCTAGAAGGCAAAAATCCACCCATCCCTTTGGCCTTGTCCAGCAGATATTTTATTCTGAGCTAAAGAAGAATTTGGCACTTTCAGTGTTCACCCCTCCTTTATGGTAAACATTACCAATCCCTACAAGCTTATTTCCATGCCTGAGTTTGGCAGACTTTGCTGGTATCTCTAAGCAAATGCGAACAAAACTTGCAACTATAAAAATGTCCTCTTTTACATAACTATTAAAAGGCTTGGCATGCCTTTCCACCTGTGCATCTTGTTTGTCTCTGTTGTCAACCAGCTTCCCCCTCCCCCACCAAAAAAGCATGTTTCAGATCTACTCTGAAATAGGTCTGCTGCTTATATTAGGCAGGATAAAAAGTGCATTGCTATCTTGACCTTTTTAAAGTTCAGCTTCGAGAGCTGTTAGCATTAGTTCTTGCAGACTCCAGTTTAAACAGGGAAGCATTGAATTTAGTCACAAATGGCAGCCTTTTGTGCAAAAGAAACCTCAGCAAAATATAAAGTCATTAGCAGTAATGATAATTTTTACTGCTAGCATATATTTGCATTCTAAATATTCACAGAAAATAGGCTTCCCTGAGATCGAGATTGCTTTTTCTTCCCCCACCCTTGCAAATCTCAGCTGTATAGAACAAGTACATAAGAACATAAGAACATAAGAAGAGCCTGCTGGATCAGGCCAGTGGCCCATCTAGTCCAGCATCCTGTTCTCACAGTGGCCAACCAGGTGCCTGGGGGAAGCCTCCTTTTTGTTGTTGTTTAACCGAAAACCACACACATATGTAACATAATTCTCTGAAAAAGCTGCTTTCTCTTTGGTCAGGTTAGTGCATAAGCAAACCCACACACACACTTAAGTATTTATAGGCCCAAGACTAGAATTTTTTGCCTTCATTGCTATGAAATATTCTAGGACTATTACTGTTCAGAACAAAATGAGGCCATCGTGATTTATTACGTGAATTGCAGGAAGGCCTTACATTGATGATTACCAGTGGAAGTGGCTAATTCTCAAACCATCCAATGGTAAACAAAGGGATGCCTACAGTAATAAAATAAATACAGTATGTGATACAGTCTCTCTGATCCAACTAGGGGCCAGATGCATACAGTAATAGGATTCTGTTCACTTATCCCTAGTTGGATAAGTAAGCCTGCATGCATGCCAGCGTGAATTCAGATAGCAGTTTATCCTGTTTTCCCAACATTTTCTTACTTGATAATTTCCGCATTTTATTTGAACTTTCACATGAAGTAAAAGCCAATTCTGGAATTCTAGTGGAATATAGTGGGAGTTTAGTGCTCATTTCTATGTTAAAAAATCAGTTTGCAATACCGTTAACCCAGGAGTAAAGTGACAAAATTTGGGGCAGAACGGCATACAGTCCCTTCTTGCCATTTTCATGGGGAATCATAAGGGAACAGAAGTGCACATATGCAGAAAGGGTGGGGGAGTATGTCCAACGACATTCATTGTTGTGTCACACCATGCTCACTTGTGTCAATGAAATTTAGCACGGCATGGTGGTATATCGGTCAAAAAGCTACCGTTCCATAATACAACAACTACTGCAATGTGAAAGGAATGTTAAAATTGGGACAAAAGTACTGCCATTATAATTGGTAAAATTAACACAATAAATCCCATGTCTAAATGCAGCCACGGTCTATGCGGTTACTCCTGATCCAGCTGCTAGGCCTATACATGCAAAGTCCTATTAGAAAATGAGCAATAGTGCAAATCAGCTGTGCAAATGTGACAGCAGGGAGAGCTACAGTACCTGTGCACTGGATCAATGCCATTTCAACCATGCTATCGTTTTAAAATGTGTTGAATGTTTGTATTTACTAGTCATCCTTAAGAATCCCAGTAGGAATATGATATGTTTCTGATATTCACCAGTATATCTTAACGCTTCCTTCACCTGAGCAGCTTCTTCCTGGGTGTGGGTAGTCTGAATGGCTTGAGGAGCAGACATGGCCATTCATGGCCACGTGTGCTTGTAGCCATGCCATTTTCTGACTGGCCAAAAGTAAGGAAAGGGTATTTGAGATGACCCTGTTGTGCAGTCACACAGTGCTGGGGTCTATAGTTCCATCAGGTTATACCTCTCCATCCCACCCTCCCCCCAGTAGTTTGTGCCTTTGTTCCTGTCAATCTGTAGTCACCAATAGGAAGGAATAGTTGGTACACCTCACTGACAGAGTGAGTGGTGTATTTTTCATCTTCCCCAGGTGCACGGAATGGGGAGACTTGTACCTAAATTTGACTAGTTCTTTCTTTGTCACAACTTAGCTTATGTAGCCCTGAGTTCATATGTCTAGAGATTGATAAGACTGTCATCCCCCCTCCAATTACTCATATTTTTCAATCTTAAATTCAGTTTTCCTCATTTGTGCAACAGTTTGCCTTTTTTCAAAAAGAAAATTCTACTAATAAACAAACTTTTGTATGCAATTTTGACTAATATACACATTTTTGTATGTTATTTGCACTAATATATGTATTTTGCATGTATTCCCCTAAGATATGCATTTGTGTACTTATTGTCTGGTTGGAGAACTGCATTGCAAAATTTGGAGACATGCAAATTTCAAAGAATAGTTGTGTTTCAGTGGCTATATTGGTGTTAGAAGTGTGAATTAGGTTGTTTATAATTAAAATGCAAACAAAATCAAATTTCTCTTCCACCTGTACATATAACTTGTAAATAATTATTAGATACAGTCCAAATAACTGTGAGATTGTTGTGCATATGATCCAGAACTTTACAGGCCCTTGCCCTCAACAGTTCCTTGCCCTGCCCAAAGAGCTACTCATCCAACACATCCTTGGTGAGATGTGGCAGCTAGACTTAAAAATATATTTTTAAAAAAAGCTTTAATATCTTCTTTAAAAGCAATTCCAACACAGATGTGGACTGGTCTCTACTTAAAAGGCTTGTTGAAAGAGGAAGTCTTCAGTAGGCACCAAAAAGATAACAGAGATGGTGCCTGTCTAATATTTAAGGGAAGGAATTTCAAAGGGTAGGTGCCACTACACTAAAGGTCCGCTTCCTATGTTGTGCAGAATGGACCTTCTGTAGATGGGCTCCTGCTGGGAGGAAGGGCGGGATATGAATCAAATAATAATAATAATAATAATAATAATAATAATAATAATAATAATAATAATAATACTTTATCCCATCATGCCATAAACATGCAGTTGAGGATAAGCTGCTGTGAAAAGGGGACTGCAGAAAGGAAAGTGCCTAGGTGGATGAGGGGTTCAGCACATTCCTCACATCTGCTGCTTCTCTGTAGGCTGTTTCCCAACCCTACATCTGCCACCAAGCATATCACATCAGTTTGACTTGAACTACCGATCTTGTTCATTCTACTTACTAAATTTAGGTTTAACTGAATGCATTTAAACAAAGTGATTTGATGAGGGGAAATGAGATGTGAATGTGTGTGTGTGTGTGTTTCTGATACAAATATATAGTCGAGTTCCTTATTTTTCCCCTTTTGCAATATATCGCTGCTTTGTAAATTCAAAATGGAATCCAGCTGACAACAAACAAAAAGCAGACAGATGAATTTGAAAATGCCTCGTGCTGTCTGAAAACAGTTTAGTCACAAGCATTATGTGTGCATTTTCTTTTTGATACACCTGCATATACCCATAGATCCCATTAATATTAGATATATACAGTAGGGCCCCACTTTGCGGCACTCTGCTTTGCAGTGTTCCACCGATACAGCGGTTGTCAATTGCAGAAAGGCCCCGTTCCTACAGCACTTGTTCCACTTTTATGGTGTCTTGGGGGCACCAGGCGCCATTTTAGACAATGTTAGTCAATGCGTTCCGCTTTATGGCAGATTCGCTTTGCGGTGGCAGTCCGGAACGGAACCTGCCGTATGAGCGGGGCCCTGCTGTATACCAAAGGTCAATATACTCTCTTTTTAAAAACAGACACACTCCCAATAACAGATGGGGGTGGCGGGGAGTGCAACTTATGTAACTGTCACTTATGGCAAGCTGATTTCACCAGATGGTGTTTAAATTTCTGTATATATGCTAATTTCACAGCATAACAGAACAGTTAGACTTGCATATCACCATTCAAATCAGTGAGTGGGTATCTAACTGTGCTGGACTGTGATACTGTACATATCAGAGTTGGGGAATCAGTACGTCTCCAGATGTTGCTGGTCTCCAACTCCCGTCAGCCAAGGCCAGCATGGCCAATAGTCAGAGATTAGAGGAGATGGAGTCCAGCAACAACTGGACAGGTTCCCCATCCCTGGTACGTATAAAGATGCTTGGGTCTCACTCTTCTGTTACCATGGCTAGGGTACTACTTCCCCATACATCTGCAATTTGATACACAAGCAGTCCATGACTGCACAAAGATGCCAATACAAATATCACCAAGAAGAACATTTGTGTGTCACTCCCTCAAAATGGTGACATGGAGCATACCACCAAATGGGTAAGTTACTCTCTCACCACCTAGAAAGCTGAAGTTTGATACTCATGTAGCCTAAAGAACTGCAACTACTAGAAAAGTCTGCAGGGGGCATTTTAAAACAAAGTTTACAACAAAGAATAGTTTTCTACACACAGAGCAAGTATTGCTGAACTGATCACATTACACTTTTTATTGTGCTGTTTGACATTGACTTGCTTATTTGTATCTCTGTGCTGTTAGCTGCTTTGAGTTCCCCTAGCACAGAGGAAACAGGACTACCATTTCTAAAATAAATAAATACTGGTTCTGATCTTCATGGCCTGGGACTACAGTTATCTAAAGGATTGTCTCTTCCCACAGACATCTTTTGATGCCCAGCAATCACCAGTGGAGACCCTTCTCTGTGTGTCTCCACAAGCTGAGATAAGGTGGCTAGCCACGAAAGAAAGATTTTTTTTAGTCGTGACCCCTCCCTTGTGGAATGCCCTCCCCAGAAAGGCTTGCGTGGCACCTACTTTTAACATTGTGTCAGTGCCAGGCAAAGACCTTTTTATATCCTCAATATGTTAGCCCTGTATTATCCCTGGAATGTTTTAAGTGATGGTTATGCGATGCTGGTATAGTTTTAGTTTTATCTTTGGTTTTATTGGTTGTGTTAATTCTTTTTAGAACTATATTTTATATTTTACAATTTTATTTTTTAATTCTGCTGCACACCACCCAGACAGCATTAGTAACTGGTAAACTAAGAAATACATTCAGTTAGTAAGTAAATGAATGAATACACAAACACAAACTTGCATTTTAGGCTACTCTGTCATTTCTGCCATTACTAGGCTTGCTGCCTACCTTACAGCTTACACAGATGTAAACAAGTGCAATAATCTGTTTATCAGAATGTGCATGTACAATATTGCTATAACATATTACAGCATCCTCCCATTGCCACAGCACTTAAACAATCCCAATGTCAACCATTATGGACATCCCACTGTCTAACAGACACCCTGATTAAACTTGTGGTCCAAAGACTATGCCACACTATCATTGCCTCATTTCCACAGCTCCTCCAGGGCTTTTAAAAGGGTGAAAGTTTTGATTTTGCTGTCTATATTTACCCCACCTCGTGCTACCAAATTAACAGGACTCTAAATCAAGCCTGTGCCAACATGATTTGACAGCTGTTGAGGTTCATGGGTAAACAAGGAGCCACTACCAACTTGGGAGATATTGGGTATGCTGTCAACCACTATCATGGTTGCTTAGCCCTGTTCTCATGGTCAAATAAGTAAACAAGGCTACAAGACTTTTAGTCTGCTTTCACACAGCACTTTATTCCATTATTCTGATGATTTCTTACCTGGTAATTTGTGCATTATATCTGATATTTCACACAATGCACAAGGTACTGGAATTCTAGTACAATATAGTGCAATATAGTTCAAGTTTAGTGCTAATTTTTGTGATAAATAATACCAGAAATAATCTGTTTGCAAGCTTGGGAACCAGGAAAATCACAGGAGTTTTTTGCTAGCTATAGCTGCTCACTTGACAGGCTTCCCAGCATGCAGTGTTTTCTTGCCCTTTAGGCGCACACTTTTTTTTTGCCTGACAAAAATTGTACCAGTATTCTGGCGTATACAGTGTGTAACAGGTGAGGGACAAAAACAAGGCACTCATTACAGCCGTGTGAAAGACAGTTGCGCGAAATGCCGGTATATCGGCTGAAAAAGCTACTGTTCCTTAACGCAACAGATACTGCAGCGTAAAAGGAATTTTAGAAATCAGGACAGAAGTGCAACCATTTTATTCTATTAAACTAATGCAATAAATTAACACATGTCTGAAAGCAGCCCCTCTCAAACAGGGCCCCACTGTTATCCCTGTAACCAGGCCAATGGGGAGTGGTGGATGTGACACAATTGTGATGGCCTTTCTAGGTCAGTTGCCCAGACAGCTAGCTGTTCTTTAGTACACAGCTGCACTTCTGCCAAATGAATACTCCTGCCCATGCTACCACCGACCAAAAACCACTACTTCCAGTGGCACTAGCACTGGGAGAGGGCCCTGGAGGAGTGATCCTTAGGCTAGCTTTGCAACACATCCTCATCCCTGCAACAAGTTCCCTGAGGGGAGTGTTTGTGTGCAAGTGCATGCATCCACATGCAAGCAAATCACAAAGAGGTGTGTGTGAGGAGGGGAAGCACTGCAGGAATCAGTCCAGCTTAAGATGACAGAACGGTCTGTGAAATAATTTCTCAAGCCAGTTATGTTATCTTCTGCCCAACCGTGGGTCAAAATGCATTCATCACTGAAATACAACTGAATATTTGGCACAATTCAACATCTGACATGCAGTGACAATCAATAAAACTGTATAGATTACTTGCAATGGAATGTTACCAGTTTTATGCAGCCATTTAACCAATCCAAGTTGGAAAACCTTTGAATAATGATGTCAACATGTGATTCCAAGATATGAGAATCAAATATTGAGGTCAACCCATCAAAATATCTGTTTCTATATGAAAATATGGCAAATTTTGAAGGGGAAAAAAGAGAAATGGTTTCAGCTCTAAGGCTGACCTAACAGTGAAAATATGTTACTTTATACCAGTGGCAGGAAACCTGTTGACCTCCAAATATTATTGGACTCCATTCAGCCCTAGCGAGCATGGTCAATGGTCAGAGATGATGTGAGTTGTAGTCCAGCCACAACTGGGGGGCCACAGGTTCCCCCTTTGCTTTATATCATCAGTGAAAGTATCCACATCTGCAAAAATTGTGTTCTTTATTATATTAAGCATGAATTCAAACCAGCATTTAAAAATGAAAAAACCCTCCCAAGCTAACTAAATAAAAACAAATATCTTAACCACAATCTTATCCACTTCCTCATTCCACATATACTGTAAACCTTCCATTTGTAAAGTGCTTAGAGGCTTTTCATATTCAAATGGCATATAAATTTTGTTAAATTAAATAAAGAAATAAAGTTGCACATGGGCTGAAAGGGCCAAGCTAATTGGTATGTGGAAATTTCATAATAGTTTTCCCGTGATTTTTTTTTAAAAAGCAGCCATGAATGGGTACTATAATGCAGAGAAATCTATTTCTTCCTGTCCCACAGCCCCAATTCAAATCTCCCCCAACCCAAGGCTGTAAGCCAGAGACAAAAACTTATAAACACATGGTGGCAAAAACCTATTGGTGCATCAATGGCTAAGAGCAGCATGGGGGGTGGGTGTGATTCAAGCTGGCAGATCAGTACAGGGGCAAAGAAACCTTGTGCTCTGGACCTAATCCAAGTCAGGATCCCTGGAGGCATACAGACACCATAGCATCAAGGCTGCTCCGTGTCACATTACAGTCACAGAGATGCTTGGATCCCATATTTGAATCCATATCCTATGACCCAGAATTCAAATCAGGCTCACATTGCTTAAAGGAAACAAAGGAATTCATACTTTAACAACAGCAGCAGAAGACACTACTAAAAGTAGAAAAAAGAACACATGAAATGGAAATGGACTGCCTTCAAGTCGATTCCGACTTATGGTGACCCTATGAATAGGGTTTTCATGGTAAGTGGTTTTCAGAGGTGGTTTACTATTGCCTCCCTCTGAGGCTGACAGGCAGTGACTGACCCAACATCACCACACACAACACTAATGCAATTCTCCTTTGTTTTCAAACTAATATTAATACATTTAATCTGCAATCTGAAGAATCTCATTCATTTATAGGCCCATTTAACTCGATTAGTCTGTGTGTGTCACTGCATACAAGCAAAACTCCTCTGCTAAGGGTCAATTCACACATTCTGTTATCCTGTCACAGGATCGTGGCTGTGATTTCCATGTCTAGATCTGCTTAAAAATGAAACGTGTGGATCTGGTGGATGCATTAATTAATTCCTCACCTCCTCGAGCACTGCAGGTTTACAGATGTAGTTGTGGAGTTTATGTGGTGGGAGGAATATCATGAACAAAGAGGATAGTGCCACAAATCCTAACTCAGCAACAACTAAATTAGGCAGCTACAGAAAGCAGTTTTACTGAGTAGTATACAAGGGCTCCCACAGTGCTAATGGCTCTTCCTTAGGGGCATGCTAGCTTCTTTCTAAGATCTTCACTCACGCTCTTCAAGAGGAGCTGCATAAGCTGTGGGTTTTGAAAGAGTTCTGTGCAGGACATACATCTTTTGCAGCTCCTCTTGGATAACATGAAGGGGCGCTGTTGAAATAGGTTAACATTCTCTTGATGGAGAGCAATTAAAACTTTAAAACATGTTTCTCCACCTGTTCAAATTCCGTCAAGCTATATGGGTAGCAGAACTATTCACTTTTTAAAATCTGCATGTTCTATTTATATTAAAATACAGACTGAGTCCATGGCTCAAACAGAAATTGGTATCAAGAAAGTTCTGAATCACATGAAAATTATAGTACCTTAAACTCTCTGTCATTTTAATTCCAACAAAAACCTATCAACCCTAAACCAGATCTATCAAGTATATTCTGCACAATGCTGTGTTGTCTTCATTATACCAACAGTGTGAGGAAATAATCGAGTTACCTCTGCCTCTGAATTACCAATTTAATTATGATTATGATTTTTCTCAAGAGCCAGTGTGCTGTTGTGGTTAAGGACTATGACCTGGGAGACCAGGGTTCGAATCTCCACACGGCCATGAAGCTCCCTGGGTGACCTTGGGCCAGTCACTGCCTCTCAGCTTCAGAGGAGGGCAATGGTAAACCTCCTCTGAATACCGCTTACCATGAAAACCCTATTCATAGGGTTGCCATAAGTTGGGATCGACTTGAAGGCAGTACATCATCATCATGATTTTTCTGGGGAAAAAGTATTATAAAATAGGTCTGGCAGGGAGAAGTGGGTGGCATTATTTAGCCAATGTGGGCCACGTATATGATCTGTGCTAGTATGATCAGATACGCAAGGCTTTCTTTCTTAAAAAAAAAAGCTCTTCACATTTTCATCTAAGCCTTTAAAAGCTGACCTATATTACCCATTAACTTCCCAACTCTCAACATTTGTGCTGGTGAAATATTGATGCATTACTGGAACCATGCCATGTTTTTGATGATGTGCTTTTAGTGCATATGCACCAACACAGAACAATAGACTTAATTACTGCCAAAGACAAAGAGTACTATTGTAGTGTAACAGTCAAGAGGTGTTGCATGCAGTACACAAGATAAAATCTGGGTTTGCCATAAAGTGGACATTCATCAGGGGCAACAACTGATTCTGGCTAGTCCCTAATAAGTGGAGATGTATTAGAAATGTTTTGCAAACACAAATTTGTAACTTCACACTTGAAAGCGTTCAGCATACTGTATACTATAAAAGCAGTTGTGTACGAAATGGCCCTAAGAGCACGAAATGAACTTTTTCCAGAGCATATCCCAACTCAGCTGTGAATCTGTTGGGTGACCTTACACAAGCCTGTATCTCTCAGCCTCACATCTTTTGGATGGAGGTGATAACACTGACCTACTTTACAGAGCTGTAAAAAACTATTATCATTCGTAAGAGATGAAGATCCAAAGCTGCAAGTAGTCAAATAATTTACTCCCTACCCCTATTCTGAATAATGTGCTCTTCAGTGGGGGTATCAGTCCATAAAACAATTTAACCAGTTACCTCTTAAAGTGCTTCCAGACGGGTGCTTATTGTGCTGTCGGTGCTGCTCATGCATGCAAGTTTTGTGCATGCTACTTCATCCTGAATAATATTAATATCGTAACAATTCAAGCTTATTAGTTGCTATTTTTCATATAAGATGTTCTCAAAGTGACTTACAGTTAAAATGTAAAACATCAAGCACAAATTAATTGGCAAAGGTACAAAATCTAGCTCTAAATCAATAAAGCAACTGCAGCAATATCATTCAGCATGGCAGCAAGCCAATCGGCCAGTAGGGAATGCTTGCACTAAGTTCTTCATAATATTAGACACTTTTAAGTATGATCCATTAGGGGCACTCGTGCTGCAAGGCACAGGAGTATATCTGCACTGCCATTTTGTGCAGTGAGAATTATGCTGGCCTCATGAGAGTCCCAGTACTCCCAGCTGGAGCTAGATTGTGAGGACTAATACTCCATATACATGTCCCTGTGCAATCATCCATTGGAAGACTTTATGCTTTCAGAACCGCTGTCAGTGCTAGATTGATCCACACCATCTCATCCTTCTTAGAGAACAAGGTGCTTCATGCCCAACCATGTCTTACACTTTCTACTATGTTGAGATGGCAATATAAGATGCTCTTGGAATTAAACTGCAACGGTTTTACTCATTTTTGTGCAGTGAGTGATTTTAGAACCACATCTTTTCCTTGTTGTTGTTCTGCTTATTTGTTTTTATTTCAAGGTGAACAATTATAGCTAAGGTAGAATGCATAAAACCAGTTAAAAACAATCATTTTAAAAAAGTATTATTTTAAGTAGGAATCCCTGTACAGAATTCTCTTTAAAAAAAAAAAGATTCTGCATTATACCTACAAAATTGCTATTTGATGAGTCAGACCAATATCCATTCAGCCCATTACTGTCTATACTGACTCTGGCTCTCAAAGGCCTCAGAGGACTTCACTAGCTCTGTTACCTGAGATACCAGGGAGTGGACTTGGAACCTTGTGCATAAAACATGTGAAATGGCTTCTGCTTTGAATTAATTTTCTGATCAATGCCCTTCATATAAATAGTTATTTAGATCCTACTTTTTTTCTGCAAGATCAGAGCAGCATACATTTAAAGACAGCCAAACAATATGAACAAACAATAGCAAGCAAAAAAACTCACAGCACCCAAACTATCTGGAACAGCTCAAAAAGCCAGATTAAAAAGAAAAGCTTCCTCTGCCTTTCTAAATGCAAGCAGTGAGGGAGCCATATGAACCATCTATATAGTATGAGGGTGTGTGTGTGAGAGAGAGAGTGAGAGAGAGACAGAGAGACAGAATGCATAGGTACACATTTCAGACATTATGTTTTTAAGCACATAGTGTGGTATACAGTGAAGTCCTACTCAGGGTAGACCCATTGAAATTGATGAACCTAAGTTCATCATGTCTATTAACTTCAATGGGTTTACTCTGAATAGGACTAGCATTGAATATTACCCACAGTTTCTTTAACAAAACTATGGGTGATAGCCAATGTTAGCCATACTCAGAGTAGACACTTTGAAATACTACTCTAATAAATCTGTATCTAATATACTGGCACAATTATATTAATTTTCTTCTGAAATTGCTCTACACTTAGAGGTTTTTTTAAAAAAAAAATATCCTGCCCATTCATTGTAAAACAATTAGCTAATTTGATACCCGTATAACAGCTACCTTTACTATCTCTAAATTCCAATAAACTGTTTCTTGCCTCTAGTATCTGAATGCACTTCTTTTTGCCTTTCTCTCTCCCCTACTATTCCTGATCAACAGTTTGGACCAGAAGAAGGGGGAAAAGGCCTCATTTTAAAGCAGATGGGCAATCTCTTTTATACTAAACTCCCTCTCCACGTCCTCTGGAGCTGAAGGAGACCTTCAGGTGTTGTAAATGTAATTTACCTTTCCACTGCCTGAAGGGTTGGAGAGACACCTTACTATAAATAGAATCCAGGCCAACTCTTTTCAATGCCTCTGCAGAATTATTGCTTAAATAGTTATTCTTATGAGATTAATATGAATAAAGAAAAAGTGACTATATTATAATATAAATTGCTAACTATATGAGAGATATACTTGATTTGTCTCTCTTTCTAACACACACACGAACATACAAAGGTTTTAAGTGCGGAAGAAATGTCAAAGACACTAATACCAACTTTATATGATCTGAGTACTGAAATACTTAACAGGACAAAAGAACATAGGCCATAATCCTAAATTCTGGTGCCTTTAGAAGTAGTATCTCCATTTATAAATCCCACATACTGTGTGCTATATGGTTTAGGGTTGTCACCATTTTTTTTTTTTACTGGCCCTTCTCTTGTATCATTAATAGCAACCTGATACCCGAAAGTTTAGCAGGTAATATTTCAATGGCATGGAAATGAAAAGCATTCACAAAAACCTCACCAGCTTTATTTCCTTGTTAAAGGCACAGCACCATGGCCAGGACAACCTGAGGCCCTCCAGATTTTATTGGACCATAACTCCAATAATCTCTGACATTGGCCTTGCTGGCTGGGGTGATGAAAACTGTAGGCCATCAACACTTGAGAGGGCCACAGGCCTCCCAATCCCTACAATAAAAGAAAAGATGGCAATCCTCATTACTTTGTTGTCATGAATTCCTGAATTCTTGCCCCCCCTACAAGCAGTTATTATGGCAACCGAATATGTAATATTTAAGAGTCCTTTCACAGCTATCCCTTAAATAGAGTAGCATATGATAGAAGCAGAAGGCCAGGGATGGGGAATCTGACTTAACTGGTGGGCTACAACCCACATCAACTCCAGTCATTCCTGGCCATTGCCCATGGCTGATGGGGACTGGGCCATTCCTGAATTAAATAGATAGAAGCATAATTTTTCTTATTCTTCAATCCTTTCTTCATCACTTACGTAGCCGAAAGTATTCTGGAAGTTAGTCAAACACAGAAATCACAGAGTGAATTCATACAACCCATTTTTCTTCACCTAGCAGAATGTGACTTATTTGCAGTGACACTTTGTGGAAGTGTTGTTGATTCCAGACTTCTGAATGGTACAACTCACCAATTACATTTTTTTAAAAAAATCAGATAATTCAGGTTTATGTTGGCAAACCATAGGAACACATATTATATCGCTCATAGGACAAGAAACCATGCTGTCTTTTAACAAGAAGACAGCCATGAAAAGCTATATTTGCAGAGAGGAAATTAATAATATGCTTCCATGCCAACCGACCTGCCATCTGCCAGCTAGCAAAGCCTTTTGCAATCTCCCCCTGAATCTTTCCAATAAGGCTCAAAATGTTATCAGATAAATTCCAGCTTCAATAAAAAATACAATTAAAAATATGACACCCCTCTCAACCAAATGAACAATACACATCAGTTTCCCCCTCATCACAATTTTTTTTGCCTTCCTCGAAAACTTTCATAAGCATCCCAGAACAATACCTTTGGATTTGATCAAGAGCTTTTACCTAGGAGAAAGAGACTCTTAGGTACAGACGGACCATTCTTAGCTAATGATTTTCCAGGGGAGGGGGGAAGAATTACAAAAGCAGCCCATGTTTGAACATTATGGCAGCAGCTTGGAGGAACCCAGGTCTCAGTGGCTCCTTCCACACTGTTGCAGTAACTGTTGCAGTATGCCCTGGTTGGCTACAAATAGGTGGGCATAACTTAATTTTTGCAAAGATCCTGGAGGGACAAACAGTCAATGTTGTTATGGCAAGTAATACCATTCCCTGGCCCAACTGCATTCTTTGTACAGGTTGTGCAAGCCTCATGTTAAAATTTACAACTGTTGACCTTTCAAGACAAACACATCTCACCGGCTATGGCCACATCCGCACCATGCATTTAAAGCACTATTATTCCACTTTAAACAGTCATGGCTTCCCCCAAAGCATCCTGGGAAACATCGTTTGTGAAGGGTTGTTAGGAAACCCTCTTCCCTTCAAAGAGCTACAGTCCCCATTGCTGTTTAACAATCAATCTGTTTGTTGTATTGTTAATGCAAGCTGACAGTGTTTTGTTTCATTTCTTTCCCCCCCCTTCCTGTTTTTTCCCTTTCCTTCCTTCCCTCCTTCTTTCTTTTCTTAATAAATTTGAAATAAAAATCAAATTTAAAAAATCAATCTCTCTTCCCAGGAAACTCTGGGAATTGTGAGGCGAATAGTGGTCTCCTAACAGCTCTCAGAACACTTAACAAGCTGCAGTTCCCAGGATTCTTAGGGGGAACGCCATGACTGTTAAAGTGGTATAATAGCTCTTTAAATGGCTGGTGGGGGCCTATGTTTTGTAGCCTGTGAGGTGCCTAATAAGTCTGATATCACTGCTAGACAAGTAGGAAAACAACAGGGAGTTTACTGAGACCCTTATGGGTAGCTATACACAGCTATCTTTAGTTCATCAAATGTTGTGCAAGCTTGGTTTAGCAATACTTTCTACATATATATTGGCAGGACAGTTCATTACACGTTGGCCAGGAGAATTCATGTCGGGCATAGTGCTAAACAATACAGCCAGGACATGGCAGACCCATCAGCAGTGCTGATCCCCACAGATAACATGTAACCCACCTCTGACAAACATTGTGAGGAGAAATATAAAAAACTTGATTTTTCTTAAGAGTTCTTAAGAGTTCTTTCAATTGTCAGTTGAGTTGATTTAATCAAAACTATTTTGGAAAGTACATGGGAAAACCTTTCTAAGACAACAGTCCAGTCTCCACCAGGGACGGGATTCACTGACTGGTGCTGATTTGAAAGCATTGTGTCGACCTAACAGGCCAGTATTGATATGAGTTCATTCTTTGTCCACTATCCGCTGCTTTTACTGATCCATTTTTCCCCTCACAAAAATATTAATATTAATAATTTTAAAGGAAATGTCAATAATTTAAAAGGAAATATTTTGAAAGGAAATATCAATAAATGAAACAGCAATAAAATTATCATTCTTAATATCAATATTTTAAAGGCAGATTTTTAAAAATCAATTTCCAAACATAGCAGCAGAAAATTGCTACATAAAATTCAATTTGCAATCATAGAGAATAAGTGAATTAATGGAAAAATTGGTACCAAATCCAAATTGGGAGGAATTCTAGCACATTCCTATTCTTCACATCTGAAAGCTGGTTCAAATGTCAGGGTTCCTACACAAGTGCCAGCATCCGTGATAAATAGCTTAAAATATAGCTGGGACTAATCACCTCAAGTAGTTGTACACAACATGACATTTCCCTAATGGCTACTGGTTTGAGCATAGAAACACCACATCTTTTTTTAAGTAGTATTTATTTATATTTAAAATTAGCCGATTTTTATAAAAGCTGTCTTCAAATCAGGGTACAAAACATATTTTACCATGATCTTAATATTTTTTTAAAGTCCACCAAGAACACAAGAAGGGTCCCGCTGGATCAGACCAAAGGCCAGCATCCCTGCTTTCACAAGGGCCAACCAGATGCCTCTGGGAAGCTTGCAAGCAGGACAAGAAGGCAACAACACTCTCCCCACTTGTGCTCCCCAGCAGCTGTTATTTGAAGGTATACCATTCCAGTATGGGAGGTAGTACACAGCCATCATGGCTAGTAGCCATTGATAGCATTATCCTCTGTAAATTTGTCCAAACCTTCTTAAAGCCATCCACGTTCCAGGAATGTCAATGTATTGCTGTGCTGTGGAATGCCTACAACATGGAGGGGTCACAGCTCAGTGCTAAAGCACATGCTTTACAATCAGAAGTTCCCAGGTTCAGTATCTGATCTCTCCTGTTGCAGAATCAGGTGACAAGTGATCAAAAAGATCTCTACCTGAGACCCTAGAAAGTAGCTGTGCCCCACAGCAGACACTACTGAGTTACATGGACCAAGGATCTGACTCCGCATACGGCAGCATCACATGGTCATAGATAAAATTCATCGATTGTCCTTATGATTTAAGCAGGAATGGGCTGGTGAAGTACAATCATTTCCAGTGCTGATGGAGTACAATCATTGCTGACCATTCATTGTGCTGGCTGGCCCTGATGGGAACTGAAGTCCAGCAATATCTAGAGGGCTACAGGTTCCCCATCCCTGGCTTTAAGGCTGCATTCCTTTAAGTCCAATAACTTGGACTTAGAGTAAGCCCCATTGACTTCAGTGGGACTTATTTGAGTAAATATGCTTAAGACTGTGTTGCATGCCACAGAAGTGCTGCATAAATAGCTTCCGTAATTAAAGTTAAGCAAAAGAATTTTCAAAAGAAATTAAGTGTAGCTTCTCAGGAGTATTAAACAGAGATCCAGCGGTGTTTTGGCAGTAAGTACTTCTTATGAGTAAATACATGTTTAATCGTCCATTCTCACATGTGCTTCTCTTAGACATAGTTCAAGACACACTATGAGAACAGAAAGAAGACTGGCTTTGATCAATGACTGCATTCCCACGGTCAGGTTTGATGTGGTAAAACCATTGCCATTGCTTTTTACCTTGTCACTTTCACGTGGTGAATATTTCTTATGAATGCACCCCCACATGGTGACAGCTAGTAGTTACCACATCAGTTTGCAAGCTTTCCCCCTGATTTAGTAAATACCAGCTGTCACCATACCAGAGCACATTTCTAAGGATTATCTTACCATGTAAAACTGACAAGGTAAAATTATCTTGCGATAGTCACCCCAAAGGCAAACTTGATGATCAGACCTATGTGTTTTTACAATAAAGCAACCTCGTTCCTCTCTATCCTCACTCCCCTTATGGATTTTTTCTCCCAGACTCCTCTAAAGGAAAACACTTTGGTAGATGGTACTCTCATTTTAGCAAAATCAACATCTTTTGTCAATAAGGCAAGGCTCTGAAAGAGATGACTGATGAGAAAAAAAGAAACCAAACTACTAATGATCAAACAAGAGAAAAGCCTCACAGAAAAATTTCCAAAACACTTAAAAAAAACACAATTGTCTAATCAATGTCTTGCTCTGTCGATCAGCATTAGCTCAGCAAGTTATTCCCCAATATAACGAAGAATTTTGATCAATTAATGACAGCTGTTTGTTTAAATCACATGCCTTTTAAACCAATTAATCAATAACATTTAAATATATTTTCATAACACCAAAAAGTCAACAGAAATGTCTTTTTGATTTACTAAGAAACCATCTTACAATTTAATTAACAAAAGCTACCCCTGAAAGGACATCTTTAATATGTTGGTTTTCACTCCGTTACGTTAACAACCAAAATAACTTTTTTTAATAAAAGACAGGCATGCCCTTAACTCTCAGCCCCACTAATTAAAATTTGCCTTCACCAATTAAAATTGGCTGCCACCATTGAATCAATTAAAACCCTAGTTGATTCCTCAACCAATTACAGGAATATATAAGTCTGAAGGATTGGATGTGTGCATCTGTCTGTCTGCATGCATATGTGTGTATATGCATGTGTACACACACACACACAATAAATTTAACAGCAAAATAGCTATCAGCATTTCACTAGAGGTTGCCTCCCTAAAACATGAGAACGGGTGCCTCAGCCACATTCTTGATTTTGGTTAAAAATCTGGATCGATTCAGATAATATGTTAACAAGGCATTTGCATGGAGACAATCACATCACGTGTTCTTAGGAAATCGTAATACTCACTGATTCATGGTGAATCAGTGAGTCCTCATGTGACGGGACCAAGCTATAAATATGATAATTGCAATTGCTACAGTTTGGGGGTTTTTTTTCCCTGGCAAATCTCCTTGTAGCTGCTGACATGATAGGCAGCTATGAGGAAAGATGCAGCTCCTGAATTTTTGCCCTTCATGTAGCTAACTATTAAGGACACAGGAGTCCTGCCAGGAAAAGGTAGCAATCCTAGCACATGAGTCACAAGTATATCTCAATCCACTCATTCCCTCTCGTAATCAGGATACAAATGCATGCTATGCGCTTAGCCAAGAAAAATAAATGAAACAAAATCTACAGATGAGGGGAACTTCCTTTTTTAAGTCAGTTCTGAGGATACATTTTCAATGATGAATAAGATCATACAATTCCACCCATCAAAATTCAAATACAAACGGTGCAGCCTGCATCTGAGCTCTTTAAAATCAATATTTGACCCTTGATATCCTAAACAGGAAATTAGATATATCCTCTGTTTAAATTCATAACTTCTATCATTCAACCAACAGAAAGCACTCATAGGATTTTTAACTGGGATTTGATTAGAAATAATGGGAGCCCAATGTCAAAATGCAAAATACTTAATTCTGGAGTTCTTGTTGAATTTTCATGAGCAAAATTTAAGCCCACTGCTACAGTCTTTTAGGATCCAATAACAACCTTCCCACCATCATATTTAAAGGCCATATTCAGATGCATTTCCTTCAAATATAACCCAATAACACAGTTAACCCCTTTCTGGTTTGTGAGAATGATGAATGGGGTGGGGGAGGTCTGGAAGAAATCAAAATTATCTTGCACGAAGCAAAATAACAATACACAACCTGTGGTCTCAATTTCTTTTTGTTTTTAAAGTCATACTTTCCACGTGGAAGAAAAGCCAGATATAAAGTTCTTCAGGGAAAGTCATCCAACAAAGCAGTTAATCCCCTCTTTCTCAAAACAAAAACCCTAAATATGACACAAGGTTAAGAATCCACATGAAATATCACTTACCCAATTTCACACATATAAAATGAAAACTATAGAAAAGGTACAAAATGTAAATGTGAAACTTTAGCATTACACAACATAGGTCTACAACCCTCTGTTGTTAGTTATGTACCTCTGACATGGTTAAGTATGGTTCAGGAAGTACCTTAAAGCAAGCATTAGCAGGAGTTTAATGCTATTAAATCCATGATATTGGTAACAAAGGATGACAGAAGAACTATGTTCATACATGAGAAACATTTGGCACTGGAAATAAACCATGGTTCTTCCGGTAAAGACTATTTCATTTCCTTCCATTTGAAACTGTTATCAAGTGTTTATTTCATAAACTATATAAAAAAATACATGTGCTGTGATACATGTGAGACCACAACCTGTCCCATCATACAGTGTTGCTGTGTTTATGGATATCTTTGCTACTGCTTGCTGCCCAAAAGGGGAAGAATCAATACTCCATAAATAGATTTGTACAGTCCATCATTTTGGCCTTCCGGGGTACAAGTACACATATGGATTGTACAAGGGCAATTATACTTGACTGAACAATCCAAAATTGACTACAGCAATTCTCAAACTAAGATATTTTGGTTGAATTATGAAAATAAACCATCACCACCACTCCTGTTAAAATACACAATTTCTGCATGTCCCTCACTAATTAGTCCAATTAGTCATCCTAGCAGGAGATTCCTAAGAGTGATCATTCATGAGAAACAGCAATAACAAAACAGAACATATACATTTCTTTCTTTCCTGACCCGACTGATTGCTTTGGATTGTCTGTTAGGTTTTGATCATGAGGATGACAACAATGATTTATTTCAATGGGTTGGATCCAGACAGGCAGTGAAATCCAATACATGTTCACTCAGAAGCTCCATTGGGTTCAATGGGACATACTCCCAGATAAGTGTGTATTGGACTGCACCCTAAGCTGACCACACTTTGGTCTCATTGAAATCAGTGGGACTAAAGTTGGTCATGACTAACTTGGCTCATTGATTTCAATGAGGCTAAAGCGTTACAAACTTGGTCTTGACCCTACCTAGTGATTTTGGACATTCTCCAGAGACCACTGCAGCTTTGGGGGAAAAAGCTCAGAATGGAGTGAAACATTTCTGAGCAAACTGCAGAATCTGGGCCTCATCCCAAAACTGCTTCTACTCACTGGAGGTGGGGGCTTAGAGTACTATAGCTGAGTAGGAACCTACTCTGGCAAATGTAGAAGCATAAATGTTGGCCAGAACCTTACACTGAAGTTTAACATATGCCTAAGGCTGCAATTCTGTCCTCAGTAAGGCAGCTTAAATTTCTGCTGAAAGCTGTGTGCAGACTAGCATCCTATGTATCCGTTGGATGTTTCCCCATACCATCAACTCTTATCGGACCATTTCACACATTACTCAGCAACAAGTCAGCGTATGTCACCAAGTGTATGCACAACCACGAGCCATGGCCCATCATGGCTCTCTGCCAAACGCAGCTATATGATACACATTTCTAGGCACCTGTTTTGTCACATGTTAGGTCTAAATCTAAAAAAGAAAAGCATAATATGTGAAGAGGCTTTACTTTCTGTTCCGGAGGGAAGTCAAACCATGTACAGTAAGTAAGCGTTCCGGAGGAATGGAGCCTCAAATCGTGAAGGAAATGCTACTGTGTATATAAAAATAGGAGCTACCATAAAATATTTTTTGTATATATTTCAATAAGTTATTTTTACTAACCAGTTATGGATCATATATCTCTGAACTCTTTATTGATTTGTCCACATCTATAGTGATTCTTTTAAAGATCATAATATTTTTTTTTAATTCAAAAGTCCAGAAACATACAAATACATCCTTTTTTTTCCTTATAAAAGGGAAGGGGGGATCCAAACAACCTTGTATTAAAGTCAGGGTGTGCTAATCTCTCCCTACCCACCCACCTCCCCAACAGCCATTTAGACCTATCCATGGCTAAAAAGGGAATTTGGTGCCCTGCACTTTTCAACCAAGAAGGGGGGGGAATTCAGCAGTGCATATCCAATATAAAAGAATGGGATAAAACGATTTCTACTACCTTTATGACATCCAATTATATGAGAGCCCCCCTTTCCAAACACATCTCCTTTAGCATAACACACACCATATAAGGGGGTGAGAGAACAAGTGCTCTGTCTAGTTCACTCAATTGATTGATTCCTGCTCACTGTAAGGGGGGGGGAAGGAAGAAAACAAATGAAGAAAAAAAGAGAGAAAGAGGGATCTATAACTATGGAATCAGCACACCCTTTCGGAAACTTTCCCCGAAGCTGGAAATTCCTGTGCCAAGGCACTTCACCTTCCAACAAAATGGAGCAAAGGTGGGTTGGGGACGGGACATAGAGGAGAGGAGATCACCATTGTGTTTCTTTGTGTGTGGCTATTAAATACAAATGCTCTGGGAGAGAGGAGGGGAGGAGGTCTCAGAACTGACTGAATGTGGTCTGTTTTTCCAATACTTCGAGGTAGTCCGGCTCTGCATTTAGCTTTGCTTTTAGCTCCAGGTATTCGTTCCTGTTGGGCTCTACATAAACAGTGCTTGGGGGAGTGTAGAGCACCGTTTCCCGGAGCCTGTTATCCCCTGGGCTGGGATGCAAGTAAGGATGAGGGAGGCGCCTAAGGTCATAATTAGGGGAGTAAGTGTAAGAGGTTGGGGGAAACTTAGGGTACTCAGGAAGGTTACTGCCCCCCAAAGTGGAAGAAGGGTGTTTGTCGGGCTCCAAAATGCCCCTGTAAAAACGATCAGCATCCTGCACAGGGGAAAGCAACTCGTCCCGAGGCTCAATGGTGCTCACACTGTATGTGGGGCTCCGGAGGGTCTCCTCTTGGCCCCCTGGAGCTGCTGGAGGCTGCCCCAAGGCCTGTGGGGGTGGTGGGGGTTGGGGCTGGAGGTGATGATTGCTGTAGGTCACCTTGAGCTCATGAAGATCTTTGTAATCCTCACCCGCATTGCCCTCCCTGGAACGGTAGATCGGGTTCTTGCACATGTGGCCTAAAGGGTGAGGGATGTACTCATAGACGTGTCCTGCAGGGGTTTTCACCTTGGGCAAAGCCGGACCTCCTCCTCCTCCTCCATGGTGAAGATGCTGTGGATGTTGCTGGTGATGGGCATGGGGGTGAGAATGAGGGGTTCCCCCTCCTGTGTATACACTGTACTGCATGTTGAACGAGCTCACATCTGAGTTGTTGGTGCTGGCATGGTCACCTTGGATCTTCTTCCTGCGCTTCATTACCAGCACAAAGAGACCCGCAGCCACAAATACAGACATGATGAAAACCAGCAGCAGGCTGAGGATCAGCACTGACAAAGGCACCGTGGAAGAAGAGGAGGAGGAAGAAGAGCCACCAGAAGATGATGCTGAGTCATCCTCCTCCAAGGTGCTATTGAATTGCCCAGAGTTGGAAAAGGGGGTGGTCTTGGCTGGTGCCTGCATGGATGATGGAGTGGGTGTGGAAACAATGATGTCAGAGTAGTCTGGGCATAGCAGTTCTGCTTTGATGTTCCTCATGTAATTCTGAGCAAATTTCTTAGGAGATTCACAGATTACCTGGTCCAGAAGGACTCCTGTGTTGAGTTGCTCAATCCATAATTTCATGCCCACCACATCACATGTACAATCCCATGGATTCTCATGGAGATCTATCTGCAGCAGGGATTTCAGCTGGTCAAGCACTCCACTTACAGGAAGGTAGGAGAAATGGTTGCTTCTCAGGTTCAACCTATAGAGTGTTAAGCCAGAAAAAATGCCCCCAGGTAAAGATCTCAGCAGATTGTTGTTCAGAAACAAGAGCTGTAAATTGGGCACAGGATCAAAAGTGCCTGCCTCAATCTCCCGG
This sequence comes from Rhineura floridana, assembly GCF_030035675.1. Taxonomy (NCBI): domain Eukaryota; kingdom Metazoa; phylum Chordata; class Lepidosauria; order Squamata; family Rhineuridae; genus Rhineura; species Rhineura floridana. The sequence continues at coordinate 34,001,926 of NC_084484.1, forward strand.
ATTACATTATATTGCAGGAAGAGGTACTGCAAACTCTGAAGCCCATAGAAAAGCTCAGAGTTCAGTTTCTCAATCCGGTTCCCATTCAGATAGAGCCTCCGCAAGTTAGTTAAATCCCCAAAAGCCCGGTTCTGAATGACTGAGATGCGGTTATTGCCCAGGTGAAGCAAATCCAACCCAGTAGCATCCAGGAAATCCGACCTACGCACCAGGGCAATGTAGTTCTCTGTCAGGTACATCTTTTTCGGGTTGTACGGCTTGGGTTGGAGCTCCGAGATGCTCTCAATCTTCCTTTCTTGGCAGTTGACATTGAGACCCAGATCAGAGATCTGTAGGTTGCACGTGCAAGCCATAGGACACTCCAAAGGCACCGGGGATTTGGTCTGGTAAGCAATGCTGGGGCCATAGTTGCTGTATCCCAGATCCTTGGAGGGCAAGCGGGAGGTGGGACGCACCCTGGACTTGTTGGGCTGGCGGGTCCCTTTGGGCTTCAAGGGTGATTTGTAAACAGCCGAGGAAGATGTAGCCACAGAGTTTACAGAGGCTGGAGTGGTATGAAAATACCCTGTGGTGCTTAGTGGGGTCTGTGGTCTCATCTCATAATCTGAGATGAGCCTCCTAGGGCAAAGCTCCTGCTTGGAAACCTCATCCAGATCCCTCCCATGTAAACGGAATGGGGTTTCACAAACCACATCTCCCACCAGGGCTGAATAGGATATGCTGTCCAACCAATCCTTGAGAGCTATGAGCTCGCAGGAGCAGTTCCATGGGTTTTCCTCCAGTTGCAGCTCCACCACCTTATCCATGTGCTGTAGGAGGCCCAAATACGGAAGGAGTTTTAGCCGGTTGCCCCTCAAATCTAGATGAGTCAAGGGCACAAAACGGAAAAGGTTGTTGGGCAATGAAGAAAGGAGGTTGTCATTCAGAATCAGCACCTGCAGCAGGTGCAGCTTGCTGAAAGAATTGGGTTCGATAGTGCTGATATAATTGTAATCAACTTGTAGGTACTCCAAGCTCTCCAGCCCCACCAAAGTGTCATCCCTCAATATTTCCAGCTTGTTGTTATTCAGATGCAACCTCCTTAAGCCCCTCAGCCCATGAAAGGCTCCTGTTTCGATCTCTTGGATGTCATTGGCACCCAAGTGCAAAATCGAAGCCCCACTATAATTGACAAACTGGTTGGGGTAGAGCCTATTGAGAAGATTCCCAGACAGAAGGAGATGGTAGATGGAGAATTTCGGAGGGCTGATCTCTGAGAGGTTGATGATCCCCCGGTTCTCACAGCTCACCGTCAAGATGCCATCTTTCTCCTCGCAAGGGCATTTGTTGTCACAGATCTCTCCATAATACTCGATGCTCTCTGCCCACACCAGGACTAGAGATGTTAACGCAAAGGCTATGGTTTGTACCATCCAGATATGCATTTTCCTGTTGAGATCCTGCTCCAGAGTCACCGTAGAGCAGCAAGCATACATGTTATCTCCTGTGGATGGCAAGAAGAGAAAACCAACACAATTGTGACACAGGTGTGAGGGATGAAACCTAATCATGGCAAAGTTAGAAGTTAAGACACAGGGGAAGGATACGTTCAAAGAATTTAGGATGAGTGACAGGAGTTTTAATTAAAAGATTCCATTTAACCCTTGTCAAATATAAATAAATTACAGGTTTATTGTATTTCAAAAGGTAAAGTCACAATCCAAATGTTCCTATTCCTAGGAGTGCATTTCAACATCTTTAGTTTATTAGTATAGTGTTTCCCCCTTCCCCCTACACACACACACACAAAACCTGTCCATAAATATATATAAAATGGCTGTCAGTTTACTAACTTGGTTCTAATTTCAGAGAACAAAAGCACCATTTTACGAGGGTTTCAGCCTCACCTATTGCCCACGCAGCACCCCTTCCCCCTCTTTTTCAGAACCTTTGGAGTGAACAGCGACTTGCAAAAGGTCTTCCCCCATTTTTGTCAAAGCAAGCTGTTCACTTGATTTTTTTTAAAAAAAAATCCCTGAAATGCCACTGCAGCTCGAAAGAGTGATTGTTGGGCTCTAACGTTATTTTTTTTGGGGGGGGGGAGAATAAACCCTGAAACTAGTGAATCCCCACCAAACATCTGATTTTCTAAACAGTTTTGCTGTATAAGCTTATGCAAAAAAAGGCATCTCATTTTTTTTTAAAAAGGGGGGGAGGATATCAGAAGTGATGGAATTCTCCAGCCGAGTAATTCAGTATACACCCCCTCGTCATCTCACAGGCATTTCTTTTTTTTAAAAAAATAAATTACATTGCTCACCACTGGTGGAATATTTAAGCATTCTTATTAGAAGATCTTCTTGAAGAAGTTATCATCATCGCTTGTTTCTGGATCGATCTGCTCGTAAATGAGTTATTTTCACAAGGGCACTGGCAAAAAGGCAGCAATGCAACACAGATCTCTCTCTCTCCCTCCCTCTCTCCCCCACACACTGAAAAGCTCCATCCTTTAGCCACTCACCCAGGATTTGGCAAACATGCTAGACTTGAGGAGTGTCCCCGCAGCCTCAGCCATATCTGAGGTATTGCTTCTTCCCCCACACTTTGCAAAATTCATCTAATTGCAAGGAGAGAGCTAAGTGGGTCTCAGTGAGACAATCATCAGCTAGTCTAGAGGCGGTGGTGTCGCCGCTTCTCAGCTGCCATGGCTGTCAGCACTCCCCCCCCATCCTTCTGAGAAAGCATCCAAGGGAGGTGGGTTGGGGAACACCCCCAATGTATCCATTTACGCCCCCCTCGACCTGTATCTGAGGCTGACTCTCCAAACTGTATCCAGAGGGAAACACAGTCCCAATTTCCTTTCCCTTGCATAGCCTTTCTGTCTCCCCTTAAAGGGTCCTTCCACTTCTGTGAACACAATACTGAGGGAAAGATTTGCCCAGATCAACTCTTCTCACAAACCCAAGAACCTTGGATTTGGAGGATCGGATACATTTTTTTTAAAGTCCTTCTATTTCTAAACATTACTCAAATTGCCAAGCATCTGTCTAGGTTCAAGCATTTTGCAGCTGAACAGCACCCAGCCAGGTTAGGACAGAAGTCCTTGCTTCTCCAATGGAATGAATGGTTTGGCACAAAGGCGTCTCTCCTCTCTACATTAAGTAAAGAAATCAAGAGGCGGGGAGAGGGGAGACCCCCCCCCAAAAAACCCCTTACTTTTAACACAATTCTCCGATCTGCCAGAGCTATTCATCCACTAACTTATTGCTTCTCAGATAGCCAGGTCACAAATAAGTAAGCAGATAGATGGATGGATAAATTAAATCCATCCTTTCAGACTTCTCTTTTTTTAACAGCTTTATTTCCAACAGAGGTAGCAAGAGCAACAAAATAGTGTGCGTGTCCTTCTGAACAGGGCACAGGCTGAGGCAAATAAAAGTTGAACAGAGGGGATTGCTGGTTTGCACAGGCTAGGGCAAGGGATAGGGGAAACAGCTCGCTGGAATGCGTGTTTAGGGGAAGGAGAGAGCGAGAGATCTGAAAGGGAAGGAGGGTGAAATTCTTTCTTCAGCGCTCCTCTCTTCAGTGACCCCTTCCCAGGGGATGGAGAGGGGGGGGAAACACGAGTTCCGCCCCTAATAGAACCGCACTGAAGCAACCACCTCGGCTTGCAAGCCAAAGCTCTTCTCCAGCAGAGGGAGTGTCGTAAAAAAAGGGGGGAAGGGGAGCCAACAAGGCAGCAAGGAGAGACGGATCAACGCTCTCTTCCCCCCCCCCCGGCACTCCTTCACCCCCTCGCTACTTACTGAGGCTGAAATCTCCAGGGCCCAAGCATTGTTGCAACCCATGAAGCTGCCTCGCACGCTCGCTCGCTCGCTCGCTCGCTCGGTGTGTGTTGCAAGCCGCCAAGGCAGAGGCGAGTAGGAAGGCGGCGGGAAATGCTGTTGGGGAGGCTGCCCGGCGAGCGGTGCCGGCACACGCGCGCGCACACGCACAGCCTTGCACACGCCGCTGAGATCCCCCCCAACACACACACACACACACACAGAGCACACACACATAGACAGTAGCGGTGCCAAGGGCTGGCTCCCGAAGCTCCTCTCCCCAGTAGCGGAAAGTGGGGGGGGGGCAAGCTGGAGAGACAGGGAGGGGCGAACTGGAGAAGAATGACGGGGTGGAAGTTGCGGAGGGGGAGAAAAGGAGCGAGGGTCCCCCGAAGGAGGCTGGCGAGTGGAAATGGGGGGGATGGTCTAGGGAGGCAAGGTGTGTGTGTGGTGTTGAATGACAAGCAGGGGCGAGCAGAGGGAAAGGGGGTGACAATGAGAGCGATCGATAGGGGTCTGGGGGCATCAGTCATGGTGGCAAATCCTGCGTGGTGCTGGGGTGGGATCTGGGACAGAGGGGCGGGCGGAGGGGAGAGATTTGGCTGAGTTTTCACAGAAGGAACAGCAGCTGGGGGGGCATGGATGAATGATTTAGGGGAGGGAGGAGAACGTGTAGTGCTCAAGGGGGAAGAGGCAATGATTAAAATTCTGGCATGCATCTGGGTCAGAGGTAGGGCAAAAAGAGGGGGTGGCTTTGAGAGAGGGGAAGGAGCGTGGATTGGGACGGGACAGGCAGGAGGCAATAGCGCACGGTCTGGAAGCAAGGGAGGTGGAGAGGAAGGGTTCGTGTGGGGAGGGCAATTTGGATCGGTTTAGGGCCCAGGAAAGAGGCAGGAAGTGGGGGTGGGGGACAGACGACGGGGTCGTAGAGCCTATGGGGAAGAAGCCGGGGCAGTAGTAATGGAGAGCCGAAGATTCAGTGCAGGCAAGAGAGAAAATTGGGGGCCGGGAGAGAGATCAAGAGGAGCGGTGAGGCCGTGAATGGTGCTTGGGATGCAGAGGCGGCAGAGGGGAATGAATATGAGGGCCTGTGCAAAGGAGTGCCATAAATGCCTAGGGGAAAGAGATTGGGGGGTGGTGGTGAAATGTATGTCTTGGAGAGGCAATCCCTGCTTCAGTGGGCAGTCGCCACAAGTCTCTTTCCCCCTAAGCATCGTGCATCCCCACATACCGACACACACGACGGGCTCACTCCCGCGCTGGCGGTACTCACGCTTTCCATTGAAGAGGTCAACTTTCTCCCTGCTCAGCGGCAGCTTCTCCCACGGAGCCTTCCTCCTCCTCTTCTCCTTGGCGCTCGCCCCCTCGCCTCCTCGCTTACACCATTTCCCAGCGCCCTGGGCTGAGGCCACTCGGAGAAGCCTTGGCAGAAAGACAGGATTCGGCGAGCCGCCCCTTTAAGCCTCCTCTTTTTCTTCTTGCAGCGCGCTCTGGACATGGTAGTGCTGGCGACCAGAGCGCAGGGAACCCGTCTTCCCCGGCGGCGGCGGCGGCTGCTCTCCTCGCCAATTCCTCCGTGGGAGCCCCCGCCGTCGATCCCCCTCCGGTTGGGGATGGTCCTTCGGGCTAACGAGCTCTGGCACCCTCTGATGCATTCCACCTCAGCCTTCCCCAGCGATTGTCCTCGGACTGGGGGATTTCAAATAATAACACTGGTTTTTAAAAACCCAAACCGCCTTTGCAGCCTCGCCTGTTATCCACCGACCCCGGCTTCAGAAACGCAGCACAACCCTTTGAGCATCTCTTTACCGGGAGAGTGTAGAGAAACGGAGAGAGGAGATTTGGTTGGAGACAGAGCCGCCCCAGCAAAAACTGTGATCAACTTGTCTTCGCTTGTCTGTTCCTCTCCCCACACTCCCTCTCTTTCTGATTCCTCGGATGGCCACGGAAGCTAGAAGCTAGCAGGAAGCGAGGGGAGAGGGCCTGCGACTGAGAGTTTCCATAGGAGAGAGAGAAAGGCTAAAGCTACTTATTCTGTATGGAGCTGCTGTTGTAGCGAAGCTGCTTCAGACACAGTGGAGCTGGCTGCATCGGAGGGGGGAGAGGGGGAAGAGGAAGGCAGCACAGTGCAGCTTCTCGGCCAATAGATGGCAGTGTTAGGCATCATATTGGCATTCTTCAGCAATGCTCGCTTCGCTTGAAGCAAAAGCAGAGGGCTCCCCCCTCCCCACTTTTTGTTATGATGATGCTGATGATTCCTTGGCTTGGGGATCAGCCTTGTTGCATGCTTTACACAAGCAGGGGTACTTAGAACAGGAACGGGCAGGAGCTTGTTGCCAGAGAATCACAGGTCAGAGAGAGAGAGAGAGGATCTGTTGCTGAAGAAACCAGAAATCGCACCAGGCTTTCCTGATTGAGTGACCCCTTTTCTTTCCTTGCCAGCTGGCAGAATTGCAGGAGGCACTGTACTAAATGTGGCAAGTTAATATTTTAATACATGAAAAGTTGTCAACAAGGCTTGGGGTGTTTTGCTTTGCTGTTGAAATAGCCCTCTAGACTGAATTTTAAAACATACTTCAAAATTTCAGGTCTCCTTTTTTTTAAAAAAAAAAAGTCATATTTTAAAGATGTATAAGACATTATGTCAGCTTTGGAAACCAATCAATTAGCAAGTTTAGCAGCGCATCCAATAAATCATACAGATACACACATGTGATTGTGTATATTTATGCGGTATAGCTACTGGTGTCTAGTGAGTCTGGACATCTGGAATCACATCCATAGCTGATATATGTAGCAAGTTAGAACTCCAGTGGACAGATCTGACTAGTCCAGAAAGAGAAACATATGGAGGAGCAGAGCGACTAGATTCAGCTCCAAAATCTTTTGGCAGAGAGCCGAACAAATGCAGTTTGGTCTGTCAAAACTGCAAGAAGGATTGTGGCATTCAGAATGAATTCTGCAGTCTTAAGGTATACACAAGGTATAACCCACTCTGTGTATGTTCCACAAATGTCCGGCATGCCTGCAAGGGGGATGCCCATGTGACATGCCAAAGGCCTCAAAACAGCCAAGCTGGAGCTAAGCACAACCAGGGGGACATCTCTGAGTCATTCTAGGCCTCAGATGCTCCAGAATCTCCAGAGATAGCAGCAATCCTATTTCCTCAATGTGCTGAAGGCTACTGGGTAGGCATCAAATGTGGCCATAATGTGGCCTTGTTATGTCTTGAACTGCTCTTCACCCCCTTGCTTATCCAGAACAGGCCCATATCTTTCCTGAAGGCAGGAGAGTCTGAGTCCATTCTCTTTAGCAAGGCATTTCCATCCTTCATGCCTCTTGGGGTTACTCTGTGGTGTGGGTAAGTGTAAGTAACCCCATCTTGAAGAGGATAACTCCAATGACAATGAATCCTGAACTCGATTGTAGCATCTTTTGGACAATATCTGCTTGGGCAAGAGAGTGGAAAATGCTGAGTAGCCCAAACCTTCCTCAGTCAAAGCTATTCTTATAGCATGATGTAGCACTGTTAAATATTAAAGATTTAAACAGATAATGGCTGTATACCCATCCGTTGTAGCTTAGGCTGGCATCCCACCTGCAACTCTATCCATAAATGAATAAGGCTGCAATGATCCATTGTACTTGCAGCTTCCTTTGAAGATGGTCTGGAAACTTTGGCACTGTGTGTGTTAACTGGTACCAGGCAGCATGAATCCATCATCACTTGCACTGGCTTCCTATTTGTTTCCAAGCTCAATTCAAGGTGCTGGCTTTGGCTTACATGACTGTCAGTACCTAACAGAAATCCTCCATCTGTATGTTCCTATCCATTTCCTAAGGCTGGAGTCACCAATATAGTGCCTGCTGGTGCAATGGCACCCATGAAGACTTCCCCTGGCACTCGTGAAGCCTCTGAGCTCTCTCACATGCACCCTTTCATCGTGAAGTGGCAAAAGGGCAATTACCTTCCCTTCCTTGAAAAGGACAGAGTGAGAGAAGGAAGTTGAAAGAACATTGTTCTATGTGCTTTTCAAGGCTCAGATCAGCAGCAGAACAGGAAGCAGAGCGATGGAGAGGGTAGGAGGGAAAGGGGAGATATATGTGAGATTAGAGGGAGGAATGCACAGTTACTGGAGAGAGGCAGTGGGGGGCAGAGAAAGTGGGGTGCCTCAGGAGTCAGGGAAAGAGAAAGGGTGAGAATGAAGTAGTGAAAATGGAGTACCCATAAGAGATAGGAGGTTGTAGTATGCATGTGCGTGCATGCACGCACGCACATGTCAGATGCAATAAAACATCTTCTTGACACTGCATATTTTCCCCACAGATTCCCCCCACATTTTTTCCACATGTTTCTCCCCTTCCCCAGATCACAGATCATATCCATCTCCAGCGCCTGAAGCAAAAAAATCAGGGATCTGGGCCTTCCCAGAGGTGCCATGGTGCAAAAATATGAATCTGAGGAATGATCATTATAATTCTTGGGAGGGATCACAGCAAAACTTCCATCAAATTATATGTTGCTTCTGTGTCCACATATTTTATGTATTTATCTATTTATTTATTTATTATCTCACCCTTCCTCCCAGTAAGACCCCATGGTGGCAAACAAAAGCACTAAAAACACTTTAAAACATCGTAAAAACAGATTTTAACATATATTAAAACAAAACATCTTTAAAAACTTTTTAAAAAAAGGTTTAGAATCATAGAATCATAGAGTTGGAAGGGGCCTTGTAGGCCATCGAGTCCAACCCCCTGCTCACAGCAGGAAATCCACAGCTAGAGCATCTCCGGCAGACAGCCGCAGACAGATTTTAAAAAATCTTTAAAAAAAGGTTTAAAAACTTCTATTTTTAAAAAAAGGTTTAAAAACCTATTAAAAAGCAATTCCAACACAGACACAGACTGGGATAAGGTCTCTACTTAAAAGGCTTGTTGAAAGAGGAAGGTCTTCAGTAGGAGCCAAAAAGATAACAGAGATGGTGCCTGTCTAATATTTAAGGGGAGGAAACACATATGTGTTCTGTGAATTGTTGGTGGTTTTGTTCTCATCCCATGTAAAAATCAGGATGATATGAAGATCTGTGACTTTCATTTTGAGGTCTACCAATGTGTGCCTTAATTTGATGGTGGCTTTATGGGGAACCCTTATAAAATCAAGCAGATTCAAGAGGATGTGTTTGAATTCTACTAGATGTGGATTTTACACAGACTCGATGGGAAAGTATAAGTTTGTATCTCTTTGTGTGTTTTTCTTTTTGTCTTTCTCTGTCCCAGAGGGAGAGGGAAGGGGGTATGGGCCCAAAAGGTTTGACGACCCTTGCTCTGAGGTAATCTACAGAGGCTCAGAGGGTGACTACAAGAAGCATTTTTTATGGTGGCCCCCTTGCTATAGAATGCTCTCCGTAAGGAAGCCCACCTGGTACTCACATTGTCATCCTTTCAGCAACAGGTTAAGACTTTCTTGTTCTTCCAGGTCTTTTCATGTCTGGTTTTTAAGTTCCTGTTATACAGTAGACAGCTTTAACGTATACACTTGATAGCTGATTTAGTTCTGTATTTTATTATGCTGGTTTTGACTTTGGGTTTTTATGTGTTGTCTCTTAAATGTATTGTGATTTTATTGTAGTATGGTTTTAATAAGTTTTCTCTTTTTAATTGTATGATGCCTAGAGAATATATTTCATCAGGTGTCTCATGAACAAAATAAATAAATAAATATCAATTATGTGTTGAACGGACAAAGCAGGGGATTGTATGTGTTAGTGAGTTATCAGAGACACAATGGCTATATGATCAAGGCTGCATCAGGCTATTTTTGCTGTCCTATATAATTATCTTGTATTCAAGAGATACGTTCCCCAAACTGGTTTCAGTAACAAGCTGGGCTTGGGAGCACAATAAAGATATGATATTCTGATTAGCAAGCTAAGTGTGGGCTGGATGGAACAACTATCAGGTGGGATTCACAGTTGGCTACAGAACTGTACTCAAAGAGTGTATCAATCATTCCTTCTTAAAGTGGGGGGGTATCAAACAGAGTATCACAGGGCTCAGTCCTGGGCCCAGTGCCCTTCAACATTTTTATTAATGATCTGGATGAGGAGGTGCAAGGAATGCTTATCAAAATTGCAGATGATACATAATTGGGAGGGATAGCTAATACCCTAGAGCACAAAAACAAAATTCAAAGCGATCTTGATAGGCTGGAACATTGGGCTAAAAACAACAGAATGAAATTTAACAGGGATAAGGGCAGCGTTTTACACCTAGTAAAAAGAAATCAAATGCACAGTTATAAGATGGGAGATTGGCTCAGCAATACTATAGGTGAGAAGAATCTTGGAACAGTTATTGATCACAAGCTGAATATAAGGCAACAGTGCGATGTGACTGCAAAAAAGGCAAATGCTATTTTATGGTGCATGAAGAGAAGTATAGTTTCCAAATCACATGAAGTACTATTTCCCCTCTATTTGGCACTGGTTAGGCCTTATCTTAAGTACTCCATCCAGTTCTAGACACTGCACTTCTCAAACTCCCCCGCTCCACTGTCGCCCCCACCTCCCAATTGACCACTTGAAAATAGCTGGGGTTCTCAGTAGATCACTTAATAAATTTGTTTTTGTTCTAAAAATCAAAGTTCATACATAATTCATATTTTAATAATATTCATAGAATCATAGAGAATCATAGAATCATAGAGTTGGAAGGGGCCTTGTAGGCCATCGAGTCCAACCCCCTGCTCACAGCAGGAAATCCACAGCTAGAGCATCTCCCGCAGACAGCCATCCAGCCTCTGCTTGAAGACATCCAGCGAAGGGGATATCACCACCTCCCTAGGCAGTCGGTTCCATTGCCGAACTGCCCTTACTGTCAAGAAGTTCCTTCTAATGTCCAATCTGAATCTACGCTCCTGCAACTTAAAACTATTAGACCTAGTCCTACCCTCTGGGGCAGCAGTGAACAAATCTGTACCCTCCTCTATGTGACAGCCCTTCAGGTACTTAAAGAGTGTAATCATGTCGCCCCTCAGCCTTCTCTTCACCAGACTGAACATGCCAAGTTCCTTCAACCTTTCCTCATAAGACTTGTTCTCCATACCGGCTGTCATCCTCGTCGACCTCTTCTGAACCTGCTCTAACTTGTCTATATCTTTCTTAAAATGAGGCGCCCAGAACTGAACGCAGTATTCCAGATGAGGCCTGACTAATGCTGAATATAGTGGGACTATTACTTCCCTTGACCTGGAAACTATAGCTCTGTTTATGCATCCCAAAACCACGTTTGCCTTTTTTGCCGCAGCATCACACTGCTGGGTCATGTTCAACTTGCGATCCACTACAATTCCAAGGTCCTTCTCACACGCACTACTGCTAAGCCGGGTATTTCCCATCCTGTACCCATGCATTTTGTTTTTGTGGCCTAAATGCAGAATCCTGCATTTGTCTTTATTGAATATCATTTTATTAATTTCAGCCCAATTTTCTAGTCTATCCAGGTCCCTTTGGATTTTATTCCTGTTTTCCATTGTGTTAGCTATCCCTCCCAGTTTCATATCATCTGCAAACTTCATAAGGCTTCCCTCCACCCCATCATCTAAGTTATTGATAAAAATGTTGAAGAGTATCGGCCCCAGGACAGAACCCTGTGGCACTCCACTCGAAACCTCCTTCCAGTCCGAAGCAGAGCCACCGACGACCACTCTTTGAGTATGGTTTTCCAACCAGTTGTGAATCCACCTGACAGTATTTCCATGCAGTCCGCATTTGACGAGTTTGCTAATCAAAAGGTCATGGGGGACTTTGTCAAACGCTTTGCTGAAATCTAGATAGATGACATTGACAGCATTTCCACCATCTACTAAGCTAGTGACCCGATCAAAAAAAGATGAGATTAGTTTGACAGGATTTTTTCTTGACAAACCCATGCTGGCTCCTACTAATCACAGCACTGTCATCTAGATAGTTGCCAATGGACTCTTTTATTATCCGTTCTAATATCTTTCCTGGTTTTGAAGTCAGACTGACCGGCCTGTAATTCCCCGGATCTTCTTTTTTACCCTTTTTAAAGAGCGGGACAACGTTTGTTATAGGATTGGAAAGTTGGGATGGATGGTGTCTTTAGTCCCCCTTTCCAGCCTCTGATTTGGAATCTGCACAGGTGAAGTTGTAGCAAATAAACTTTCCCCACTAGTCCGACTAGTTCCTTTCATAGGCTAATAGGTTCAGTCACGTTTGTCAAGTGGCCCCCATTAACATGTGTAAGGATCTGGCCAGGAGAGCAATGTGTGCCACAGGACCTCTTTCAGGAGGTGTGGGTGGGTGGGTGGGTGTATATCATAAAGACACCATAGTCTCCGCTGACCTTCTTTCCAAGAAAACCAAACCCTGGGTACGTGCAGGAACCCCTGGGTAAGTGCACGAACCCCTGGAAGTCTCGTACCACTCTGAGATTGGGGTGCCTGCAACAATATTTTTTTCCCCTTCAGTGCCACGCATCATTGTCAAAGCTAGTGTCATATTATGAAAATAACAGGCCCTGAGCCAGCGCACTGTTTGGTCATTCAACCCTTGCTCAGAAAAAAGTAAATCAAGTGCAAGACGAAGTACATACATTTTTTTACTGTTCCACAAGTGTTCTCCCGACCACCTAAATCAAGGCCGCACCAATCATTTGAATACCACAGTTTGAGAGCCCTTGGAATATGGAACACACACTTTTCATACTCAAAGAAGTGTCTAAATGCCTTTAAAGAGGATAGACATTACTTAGGTCAGTTCCCAGAGCAAACTCAAATGGATAAATTACACAGGAAACTAGCACTTAGCTGGAGAATTCAATTGACAAATTCAACATTCTGTAACAAATGGTGCTTAAGAATAATTATGTACAAATGGGAATGAGCTGTGTACAGTACAAATACTGTTATTCTGCTATTCTGTTGCTTGCTATTGTCAGTATTTTAGCTGACTACAATTAACTGGTGAGCGTGGGAGGAGGCAAGGAGAGAAAACCCTTCCTAATTAACGATGTGTAAAAACCCTATGAAACGATATGGGGAAGTGCATGAAAACCAACTATTTGGAATGCAGGGTGTTTTATTTGAATTCATAATCTGCCTCCCTGTGAAATCTCTGGGCTTGCAATTATAACATTCAAAAGACACAATCTTCCTGCCCTGCCCTTCCCTGAGATAACAGGTTGTGTAGAAGCTCCTGCCACATATAGGAATGTTATACAGAATCAGTCTTAACTGATTTTAATATTGTATCTTTATATTGTTAAACTCTGTCCTGGGACTTTGTTGGGAAGAGCAGGTAAAAAAATCTAAATTGTCGTCATCAACACAACAACAACATATCAAGTTAGACGATGCAACGCTCTATCCTGCATTAAAGTTATCTCTGTCAGAAGTGCCCTCCCCACACAGAAGAGCATCAGTGCCTTATGATGCCAGAGACTGGGGTGTTGGCATGCAGGATAGGAGTAGGCCAGAGTGGGGAGGTTCGGCTGGCCTCCTCCCTGTCTCTTCTACTGTATTGTCACCCAGGGACATCATTTTGCCCATTCTCATCCCTGGTCATAAACACACACATAGGATGGCTTCAGCGGCTGTCTTGCCTGGTAGCAGCCGCTGCTGTTTCCACCTCCTCAGTGTGGTAGCAGCCATCTTTGTTTAGGGAAGAGGCTCCACCAAGGTATGCCAAATCAGGCACCAAGCAGGCGTTGCACCGAGTTTGCCTTTCCTGAAAAGGCATCGGCTTGCTGATAGATTTGTAGATTTGTATCAGAACAGGAAGGGCATTGGAGTGCCATCATGCCGCTGTCACTGAGTGGCAGGCAAGAAAGGAGCAGGGGCAGGGATTCCAGCCATGTACCATCGTATATGCTGGACTAGATGGACCTTGATCTGATCGATCATGACAGTTTTTATATTATCATGCATTTTCCAGAAAGAAATGGTCTACTTCATGTAACACCGAAATAGTATTCCTGTATCCTCTTAGTAAATATGTGACCACATACATAGTGGCTTGCTCTGACTGCCGGCCTATGTTCCAACTGTTATTAGGCAGCAGCCATTACATCAGGCTGCAGCAGAAGAGCGAAGAGACATGATGCAGGGCCACGAAATTGGCACAGCTGAGAGAGGAGTGATTTCTGCCTCCTCCTGACTTAGAATTTTTCCACCCCAGCTGACCATTAGGCGAACTTGTGTGTACTTGTACCTGAGCTTGCTTCTTTCCTCCTCCCTCCCAATACATGTTTTTTTTTTTTGTCTTTTGTGTCATGTCTTTTGAGATTGTAAACCTGAGGGCAGGGACTGTGTTGTTTGTAGTGATCTGTAATCTGGGAGGAGGATTAAAATGCTTTAAACAACGATAATTAAAAGTGGAAAACCTGTCTCTGGGCAGTACCACCTCAGATTGTACCTGAGCACTTACATGAATGAATGTTCCTTCATTAAAAAAAAAACACCCCATCTAAAAAAACAAAACTAGATGCCAGGGAGAATAGCTTGCTCCCTGACATCTAGTTTTCTATGCAGAGAGAATTCTTTGCATGAAGTTTTCAGTTATGTGAGCTCTCAGGGCTCATCTACACGGTGGTTTAGTGTGTTTGGTGGCACTCACATCCCCTTTTAATTCACATGTTTCACATGATGTTACTGGCAAACAGAAGCTATCCCGCTGTTTTCCCCCTGTAAATCTGTACAAACCTAATTCTCTGATAATATGAAAAGGGAAGGAAAAAATGTCTTCACTCCTGTCTCTAGGGCTTGCAGACTGTGCTCCGATGCTTTTAGGTGGGTGTGTCAATCATTCCCCTCTCCATCTCCACTCCCTCTTTCTCCGTTCATTTCATTTCCTGAGCACTAAAGAGCAACTTCTGGCTGCTCTCCCTCGTTCTTCTGGAATTTTTATGTTGCTGCGAACAATGCCTTTTTTTCTCTTTTCCCCCTAACTTGTGTGCAAAAGCATAACACTGATCAAACAAAGATTTGTATTTCAGCTGCATTGTACCAGTGAAAATACAAATAATCGCACTTCTGGGTTGTTGTTGTTTTTAAATGAAACCAATTGGTAGAACAAACTGAGCTTATTTGGTTGCCAGGTAACCAGAGGGAGTGGAAATGTTAAATTAGAGGGTGTGGTCTTTAGGAAACTGTGTGACTGATCCTTCCCCTCAGTGTGAATAGAAAACATTGTGTCTGCAGCTGGCATTGAGCCCTTACTGTGGACATTGGAAATAGAAAAAGCAGATTAAAACAGCATCTTTAGTACGAAGTAATTCTCCCATGTGGATAAGCCCTAAGAGTCTGAAATGTAACACAGCATTATTTTTCCCCTAGTGACAAACCTATTTATTTATTTTATTTATTTATTGCATTTGTATACCGCCCCATAGCCGAAGGTCTCTGGGCGGTTTACAACAATTAAAAACATTAAAAACAAATATATAAATTTAAAAACAATTTTTTAAAAAAGCAATTTAAAAACACATGCCAAAATGCCTGGGAGGAGAGGAAAGTCTTGACCTGGTGCCGAAAAGATAACAGTGTTGGCGCCAGCCACACCTCGTCAAGGAGATGATTCCATAATTTGGGGGCCACCACTGAGAAGGCCCTCTCCCTTGTTGCCAGACTCCCAGCTTCCCTCCAAGTAGGCACCCGGAGGAGGGCCTTGGATGTTGAGCATAGTGTATGGGTGGGTTCATGTCAGGAGAGGTGTTCCATCAGGTATTGTGGTCCTAAGCCGTGTAAGGCTTTATAAGTTAAAACCAGCACCTTGAATCAAGCTTGGAAACATACAGGCAGCCAATGCAAGCAGACCAGAATCTGTTTTATATGTTCAAACCATCTGGTCCGTTACCAATCTGGCCACTGCATTTTGCATAAGCTGCAGTTTCCGAACCGTCTTCAAAGGCAGCCCCATGTAGAGCACATTGAAGTAATCTAACTTGGAGGATACCAGACCATGGACAACTGAAGCCAGGTTATCCCTGTCCAGATGGGGGTGTAGCTGGGCCACCAACCAAAGTTGGTAGAAGGCACTCTGTGCCACTGAAGCTACCTGAGTCTCAAGTGACAGAGATGGTTCTAGGGGAACCCCGAAGCTACAAACCTGCTCCTTCAGGGGGAGTGCAACGCTATCCAGGACAGGTTGGATATTCACATATTAGCAGCATCTCAGTCTTGTTTGGATTGAGCCTCGGTTTATTAGCCCTCATCCAGTCCATTGTCGCAGGCAGACACTGGTTCAGCACATTGACAGCCTCACCTGAAGAAGATGAAAAGGAGAAACAGAGTTGCATGTCATTAGCATACTGATGGCAACACACTCCAAAGCTCTGGATGACAGCACCCAACAGTTTCATGTAAATGTTGAACAGCACGGGGGACAGAACCTAGGGTTGGACTTTGGAGCTAAAGGTCAGGTCTCCCCCAAATGATCATCCAGAGAATGGCATATGATGAAGGCAGTGGTGAACAATCCTTACATCAGTACCTAGGCCATGTCAAAGCTAGAGATGGGGGTACACAGCTGTTTCAGTCTGGCTTGCACTCAGTCATAGGTCTGTCTGTCCCATCAGAGTTCCTGTAATCTGTTGAAATTCATTAAAAATCAGCCATGTTCACAGAGTACCTGTAATCCTATTACTTACCTTGCCCCATACTCTGACCGTCATCTTCTGCAGTTTAAAAGTTAAAAAAATGCCTGGCTGATTTTTAATTAATTTAAGAAATTTTGCATTGAACTGAATGATAGTGTTGGGCATGCTCAGTAAGAACCAACTGTCAGTGTTCTAAAAGCCAGACTCAACAGCTGTTTGGCTTGGCTAATCAGGGGGCCACACCCACACCAGACTTTGATTTCACTTGAGACAGTCATGGCTTTCTCCAAAGAATCCTGGGAAGTGCAGTTTGTGAAGGGTGCTGAGAGCTGAGTTCCAGTGGTCAGACTGTTTAACAGTCAGCCACTCTGATTGAAGGCCTGTGAGGGGAACAGGGCATCTCCTAGCAACTCTCAGCACCCTTCACTAACTACACTTCCCAGAATTCTTTGAGAGAAGCCATGACTGTCCAAAGTGAAATAAAGGCCTGGTGTGGATGTGGCCAGGGACAGCTTTGGTTTAAATTTGGGTGGGAGGCTACATGTGCCTTTTGTAGAATAAAAAGGTGGGGGGAAAGCTGAAAAGCATGATACTGTTCACAATGTTTTCCCTTTGCAAAGGAAAGGCTCTTCCCTCTGCCCAGTGCCCACCCACCCAATCTCCTCCCTTCCCCTCGTCCTCTCCTCCCTGCTCCTCCCCCAGGTCAATGTTGGACTATGACCTGGGAGACCAGGGTTCGAATCCCCACACAGCCATGAAGCTCACTGGGTGACTTTGGGCCAGTCACTGCCTCTCAGCCTCAGAGGAAGGCAATAGTAAAACCAGCTCTGAATACCATTTACCATGAAAACCCTATTCATAGGGTCGCCATAAGTCAGAATCGACTTGAAGGCAGTCCATTTCCATTTTCAAACATGATTGCACAGAAATAAATCCCACTGAACTCAAAAAGTATGCAAATTATCAAACCCACCCTCCTTTCTCCTCCCTTCTATCCCCTCCCTCTTGTCCCTTCCCTTCATCTTCCTTTCCCCCCCTCCAATCGTCTTCTTCCCCTTCCCCCTCCTCCTTCTCCATGGTCAGATTTACCTATCCTAACCATGATTGCATATGAGTAAATCCCTTTGAAATCAATAAGTATGCAAATGATCAAACCTGCATTTCCCTTCTTCCCCTCTTCTCTCCCTTCCTCCTCCCCTCCCCTCTTCCTCCTCCCCTGCCCACTCCAGCCCTCCCTCCATCCCCCCGGTCAGTTTTACCTATCCTAAGCATGATTGCATGGGAGTAAATCCCACTGAACTCAATAAATATGCAAATAATCAAATCTGTCCTTCTCCTCCCCTTACCAAGTTCTTCCAAGCTACACAGCAAGTGGATTGGACTGTGAAAGACCAACCTAAATTGTGTTTGCATTTTGACAAATTTGTAGTGAGTACAATATCTCAGACAGGAGATCAGGTCTCCTGCTCCCCTGGTGCATTCACTATAGCTGCCCAAATTTCCTGCTTTTAAAGTTTGATAGAAATATCTGTGGGCTATAGGCACGTTCTTAAACCGCAAGGTTTTTTGCCTTTTAGTGAATTTCTTCTTTTTCTCTACCTGAAAAATGTGTTATTGTTTTCTACAATAAAATCACAGACTAGTAGAGTTTGAAGGGGCCTATAAGTTCATCAAGTCCATCTCCCTGCTCAGTTCAGGAATCCAAGTTAAAGCATACCCAACAGATGGTTGTACAGCTGCCTCTTGAATGCCACCAGTGTTGGAGAGCCCACCACCTCCCTAGGCAGTAGTGTAGCAGGATCCCTTCATGCCACGCCTCCTTGGCCAGCCACCTCCCCCTGCAACCTCTCTCTCTCTTTCCCCCTTACACACACACACACAACACACACACCATGGTTCGCCGGTGCTGCTGATCTGCCACCCCCTCAGGAGAAAGAAGTGGGGCTGTCACCAGCCTCACTCTCTCACTCACAGACCCCCACTTTGTTTCCTAACAGGTATGGCAGGGCCATGGGAGGGATAAGGAGGAGGAAGGAGAGGAGGAAGTGCCGCCCCCACCTAAGCCGAGCCCTAGGTAATTGGTTCCATTGTCATATGGCTCTAAGGAAGTTTTTCCTCATGTTCCTCCGAAATCTGGCTTCCTGTAACTTGAGCCCATTATTCCATGTCCTGCACCCTGGGATGATCAAGAAGAGATCCTGGCCCTCCTGTGTGTAACAACCTTTCAAGTACTTGAAGAATGCTATAATTTCTCCATGCCAATTTCTCTTAGTTTCTTGTCATAGGGCTTTGTTTCCAGTCCCCTGATCATCCTTGTTGCCCACCTCTGAACCTGTTCCAGTTTGTCTGCATCCTTCTTAAATCACAATGTCCAGAACTGGATGCAGTACTTAAAATGAGTCCTAACCAGTGCCAAATAGAGGGGAACTATTACTTCACACAATTTAGAAACTATACTTTTGTTAATGCAGCCTAAAATAGCATTTCCCTTTTTTGCAGCTACATCACACTCTTGGCTCATACTCAACTTGTGATGAACCACAATTCCAAGATCCTTCTCACATGTAGTATCACTGTGCATTGGCTTCTTTTTCTTAGGTGTAGAACTTTGCACTTATCTCTGTTGTATTTCATTCTGTTGTTTTCAGCCCAATGTTCCAGACTATCAATATCACTTTGAATATTGTTTCTGTCTTCCAAAGTATTAACTATCCCTCCCAATTTTGTGTCATCTGCAAATTTGATAGCCATTCCCTGCACCTCCTCATCCAAGTCATTAACAAAAATGATGAAGAGGACTGAGGGCCTGTGGTACCCCACTCGTTATCTCCCTCCAGTTTGGGAAGGAACCATGAATAAACAGTCTTTGGGTATGATTCTGTAGCCAACGGTGCATTCCCAATAGTTGTTCTATCTATCCAAAAAAGACAAAATTGTGCTTATGTTTTTAGCAGCAGAAGCAAACACCATATTTTTTCTGTAGTCATGATAGTGGCATCTGTAGTAATGATGGTACTATGATTTAAGTGAATTTTTAAAATGTGAGCCTTCACATGCAGAGTATTTCTTCTTTACCAGGGTTGGCAAACTGGTTGGGTTTTGCTCTAACATCAAGATGGAAAAGCAGCTGTAAAGCATGGAATGGCAGAAAAGGATGGGGGTGGGAAAAATAGATGTTAACTGTGTGTTTCACAGGTGAAGCAATACACACAGCCATCTACAATGGTCACCCACATAAGACCATTAAGTCCAAAGTCAAAAATTACCTATCTATACCACTAGGCCATATTTTCAATGAAAAATACTCAAGCAAAGGTAGTGGGCAGCTCTCTTTTGCTATACTGAATTCTCATATTTCCAGTTTCTATCCCATTTTGAGAGCCCGTGTGGTGTAGTGGTTAGAGTATTGGACTACGACCTGGGAGACCAGGGTTTGAATCCCCACACAGCCTTGAAGCTCACTGGGTGACCTTGGGCCAGTCACTGCCTCTCAGCCTCAGAGGAAGGCAATGGTAAACCCCCTCTGAATACCACTTACCATGAAAACCCTATTCATAGGGTTGCCATAAGTCGGGATTGACTTGAAGGTGGTCCATTTCCATTTCTATCCTATTTCATCCCTTACCAAGGTATTAGACTATATTGCATTAAGCAGCATTGATGCTTTTCTGAAAGTAACACCAACCTACTTCATTTTGCTGATTTATTTGTCATTGTACCATATTCTCATTTCTGATTATTTATTTTTAATGCAGAGACTACTAATACTGATGATGATGATATACCCAAGTCTTACAGCTATGAATTAAGAAAAAACTGCAATCATCTCCTGGGCAGTCTAATTTGACTTGCTCCATGGGTGTAATTCAGTGGTGGGGAATCTTTGGCCTTCCAGATGTTGCTGGACTCTAACTCCCATCAGCTGCAGCCAATGGTCAGGGATGATGGAAATTGGAGTCCAGCACCATATGGAGGGCCAAAGGTTCCCCATCCCTCATGCAATTTAGTGTTTTGGTGATGATTTGTTTTACACAATGACTTGTAGGTACTGTATTATTCTGCATACTAGGGACATAGTTTCAGAACAGTAAATTTAGGGACTTGTGCTTGAGCTTGCTTTTTCTTTCTCTCTCCTGCTTCCTTTTGCTCTTGTGTCACGTCAGTTCTTTTTAGATTCTGAGCCTGAGGGCAGGGCATATCTTAGAACTGATTTTTGTCAGCCTTTTTTGCTAATGGGTGGGATATTAAACAATAGTTCAGCATGCATCATCCCAATGACTCAGCAGAAAGGCTATGCAGCCCAAGGTCTGAGGGTGACAGAAGAATAGCACACATATGTACACTCTGCAAAAATCAGGCATAAACTCCAAAACTACTGCAAGAAATTTGTTCATCTAATTCCCCAAGTGGTGGGCAAGGCTGATAAAAATGTCACCCTTCTAAGCCCCAGTGATGAATCATTCCAGCCAGCCTCACTATCAATAAAAAAGAACTGAAACAGGGAATTCCTCCAAGGTCCTGCCAGCAAATACCCAGAAAATCACAAGTGATGAGATTTCTCTGAAAGCACAAACTGAAGTTTTATCACTGAAGATTGTGTAATCACTACTAACAACTATATAATACAGATCACAATATAAAAATGAAAAAGAAATAGAATGTGGTATATCTGGATTCCTTGTATTATCCAGTACAGAATATCTTGCCATACACAATCAGGTGGTAGTAGTAGTACTAATAGTAGTAGTAGTAGTAATTCACTATCAATCAGGTATGCAGTATCAAGGAATAATTAACCAGGAATCCTGCACAATCAGGATCTTGATCACAGGGATATCCCTATGTGCATACACATACAGTGTCCCCTCTGCAGATGATGTGCTGAATGCACACATATGGAGAGTTGTCTGGAAGGCCCAAAACAACCTCATTGTACAACAGTGGTGCCACCACTGAAAAGGAAAGCTTCCTTGTAACCTCTTGCCTGATTTGAGTTAGTGGAAGCACTCAGAGAGGGGCCTCTGAAGCAAAAAGCTATTGCTCTCCAAGTTCGTCATACAATCAGGAAAACTTCTACATGACTGACACACACTCCTTACAGAAAGCGGCTTGGGAGGTCAGGTCATTGCCTGAGCAAGCAGGAGAACTACAACATCCCTCCAAGGTATACAAGTATCAGTATCCCCATGTTGCAAATGAGGGGCCAGCATTTTGTCTCAGGCCTCCTAATGAGTTCATAAAAGAGATGAGAGTTGAACTTCCTGGCTCACAGTTCAGTTACTTGACACTAACCTATGCTAGGAGTCTACTATTCCTAAATCTAATGACTGTTACTTACTTTTTGGACTAATATATATTGATATCAGTTTAGTTTCAGGAAAAAATCATATCAGAATTCATTATATTTGTTATAGTGTTTATGCTGTATTTTATGTATTATCTATTTTAATATTTTTGTGGTTTTTATTGTGAGCTGCCTTGAGTGCTCTCTCGTAGGGTAGAAGGGCGGGATAGAAATACCTTAAATAAATAGGACTTCCGGGAAGGGTGACTTAGCCTGTGCCTGCTTTTGAGACGGGCTCCTGCCTCAAAAGAAGCTTATTCAGATATATCAGTCAGTTTTTTCTTTTTTTTTTGACTGATTAAACTTCTCCCGGGTAGGGAGAAACGAAGAGATTAACCTCAAAGCCTATTTTTGTTGGGACGACCAGATCTCATTAATTTATGGGACGAGGTCCAGCCGACGAAGGTGGGACGGATTTTTAACAGCAAGCTCTATCTGATAAAGCGAACGTTCACCTTATCTTCTAAGAGAGAACGCACTAACAGGCAAGCACCCTTCTTTCTATATTTTTCTTTTACTTGACTTAAATTGTTGCTGTTTAAAAGAGATTTGCCAGATTGATCAGTTTTTGACATCTCACTGGGGAGCCATAACTTCTCTCTGCTACGCACTAATTAATAGCTTATCTCTGTTTTTGTTGCAAAAAGCTGTCCTGGATTTGCATTCTAAAGATATACACAGAAGAGGGATTTCTATTCCAGATTTTTATTTTGAAAAATATTATACTGTTTTGAGACTACTCTCTTTTTGGTCTATTTTATTTTGACGAATCTGTTTCTTGACGATTGCCATTAATTGTTTCGATCCTGGGAACTGCATTTTGTTTACTTAACTATTGGAGAGATAAGGCTGTCTGCTCTGTTTATACTGTGATGTCACCAAGTTTGGAGTATTAACCCAATTGTTGCTGAAATAAGAAGTGGTTTTCCTATATTTTTCTTTTAAAATGGCAATTAAGAAAGTGGCTGAAAATCTGGAAATAACTATGTTTCAGAAAATAATGGATGAGATTGAGATAATGAAAATTGAATTGAGTAAAATGAAGCAGGAGATTAAAGATATAAGGGTCCCTGTGAGAGAGGTGACCCTGGAAGGGGTCCCTGTGAGAGAGGAGACCCCGGAGATTGGAACAGGGGTCCCTGTGAGAGAGGTGACCCTGGAGACTGGAATAGGGGTCCCTGTGAGAGAGGAGATCCCGGAGATTGGAACCAACGTGGAACAGGAACAAGATTTGGAGTCTATGGACTTTAGAAATAAAATCTATTGTTTGGAACTCAATGTTATCTCTGAAGAAATGAATGAAGATTCTAGAGATAAAGTTATCAATGGCATGGATAATCTTCTGGACTGGAATGATGTGATGGAGCCCAATATAGAGAAAATCTATGGAATTAACTGCAGCCATGTGACAATGGAAAAACTTTTAAGAGATGACCCAGTGTATTTTGAAAAAAAGAACAGAGATATGATTTTACAGCAGTATTTCAGCAACCTATTCAGAATGGATGGCAAGAAAATATTTGGGATAGAGGTAATCCCCATCAGACTCTTACTATATGACTATGGCTTTGACAGCAAGATTATTATGGAATACTGATAATGGAAGATTGGATATTGAAATTACTGGACTTAACAAGACTACTGAAGATGGAAGATGGAAAATGGAACTAATAGAGATAATAGAACAATGGCTACTGAAATTATTGAACCTAACAGATTCTGATGTGATGGATTAATTGAAATGTTTATTTTGACTATGGTTATGACAATAAGATTATCATAATTAGTAATGAGATGGATTAATCGATATGCTTATCTGGAAAAAAAAATTGATAGATATATTTCTTAAAGAATTGAAACCTCTCTTTGACTTTTTGTGGAAAGAATAAAGTAATGTTTATGAGATTTGATGATTAAGTAAGATAACTACTGGAGGAAAGTGATTTTATAATATGACTTAAGAGACAGGATTGTTATATATTATAGACTTATAACTGATTTGATCTTTGACAAATGGGAAGTCAATATTTTACTCTTTATTTTTTATTTTTGTTTTTTTTTTCTTTTTTTCTTTTTGTTTAACTATTTTTGATTTTGTTTTTTGTCTTTGAATGTTTTATGATTTTGTCTTGTATGTTTTATGAAAATCTGAATAAAAAATTATTGAAAAAAAAAAAAAAGAAATACCTTAAATAAATAAATAATATGCAGGGCAATACTATGCATGTCTACTCAGAAGTAAGGCACACTAAATGCATAGAACTGCAAATCTCAGCCAGCTAAACAAACACAAACAGGTAGACCAAGAAATTGTACATTATTGTACTATCTACCCTGAATCAAAGAACAAACACATAGAGATCTTGTTTGCAAATAAAGTTGGTCCTAGTGATTTTGTAAAGAGTCTTGTCAAATCTTTTGCAGAATCATTGATTGTTGGGTGTGGTTTTGTTTTTTTGTTTTTTGTCAAATTGGGAGGTATTTGTCACATAAAGAGTTGTAAAATCTAGAAGCTGAAGGAGCAAAGCGTCTCAAATATTTCCATGGACTGCAAATAAGTGCATTTCAACCAGAGTTTCTTTTTCGTTTTCCTCTATTGTTTGACATTTTATGTTGGTATGACCTTTTGGTTAAACAGCAAAGTGACTTGCTTTGACTCAGCTCGACAAGAGAAGGTAATAACAAGCCTGAGTTACAGAGAATGGTCTGAGGGCATGATGTGGGTGCATTGTTAAAGCTAAGGAGGTCTCGCCCTAATCTGTGCCTGCAGAGGGGCTTCCCTTGTAAGAAATTTTCAAGACATATTGGTATATAAAAAGGGGAAACTACAACAAAATGTTGCAGTGTGATGTGCTCCTCTTTAATATTCCAGTCAGTCGACCATGAAGCATCCTCCGGGACATTCCATTCCATCCTGTCTCCCCGCTCCAAGAGTAAATTAATAATCTTTGGCCGCTACACATACTCAGTCCTCATTGGACTGTTTTGAGGGTTTCTTTCACTTATATTTTCTTCTCCCCATTTGTGCAAAATGGTGCTATTTTGGCTACATGAGGATCTACACTTACCTCTGAACTTCGGAAATAAAAGGATTCTCTCTCTCTCTCACACACACACACAAAATTTGGTGTCAATGGAATAGCTGTGTCAAACACAATTTTGATTCACTAATAGGCAAAAAACCTTGCGGTTTAAGAAAGTACCTATAGCCCACAGATATTGCTATCAAACTTTAAAAAGCAGGGAAATTGGGCAGCTACAGTGAATGCACCAGGCAAGCAGGAGACCTGACCTCCTCTCTGACATATTGTACTGTCCTACAAATTTGTCAAAATGCAAACACAATTTGGGTTGGTCTTTCACAGTCCTTCCTGTGTAGCTTGGAAGAATTTGGTAACATGTGCCTCTGAGCATATGGTGAGTGGTGGCAACACCTGCCGTCTCCAAACATGGAGAATTATATTTTTGTATGTTTGTTGGTATTCTTCTTACTTTGCTTCTTTCCTGTGTTACTAATGTTTCTACAGAGAATCTAAACTAGAATATCTTATTTCCCTCATTATTCATCCTAGAAATCTGTGTCAAATTTATTTTCATTAATTTCAAAGTCTTTTTATTGGTCAATGTCATATGATGGTGAATACAGCCTTTTGTGTTTCAAATTGGAGGTTATGTTCTATTTCTATTTTGGGTGCATTAACAGTGGAATCTGAAACTGCAGTTTGATGTAAAATCAGACTGATTCCAATATGTTGCTACTTCAGCAATGACTCTAGCTGTTGGAAAAAAGCGGATGCATGTTTTCAGCCTGCTATGTTTAAACCACTTTATTTAAGGCAAGGTGGGCACGATCAATTAAAAGTATAGAGAACACCCAGAATTTTGCTAGAATATATTTCACTTTCCACAGTTTTATCTTGTGCAAATTGAGACACTCCTGAGGTCGACTGGAGACTATTCTGCAGAAGTCAGTGCCATTATTCCACAGTTATGTTTGGAGATTTTAGTGTAAATTTTACAAAGTGTTGCTGTACTTGTGTTGTGTTATGTTGTTTTATTTCTAGGCCTCCTTTCGGCCAAATAGGCCCCCAAGGCGGCTTACACACAAATAAAAATACAAATACAAAATACAAATAAAAACAATACAATTTACCAAAAAAAAAAAAATCAAACTAACAAAATCCTAACATCTCTAAAAAAAAAAAAAACAGGAGCAGCAAACCAAAAGCATTCAGCTTCCTGGTAAAGGGCAGTCCCCAGAAAAAATGTCACTAAGAGCAGGGGTGGGGGCCAAAGCAGGCGGAAAAGCTTGCCCCTTCATGGTCCCAGCAGTCTCATCCCTGCAGCAGTACCTCTCAGTCTGCAGCTCCTCCTGATAAGGCCCAGGCAGAGGGGTGGGGCAAGGCGGGTAGAAAAGCTTACCCCTTGATGGTCCCAGCACAGTCTCATCCCTTCACATATTCATAGAAATAAAAGCAAAAGAAAATGATTTCCTATAGGAAATTTCACTAAAATTGCAAAGTAAATCAGACATATTTAAAGTGACCATCTGAACTATATCAACTGTCTTAATAATGTTACTTCCTCTCTGCTAAAACAAGATCAGCACAGCACATGTCTTCTTTCTATTATTTGGGCTGATTGCAGGTGTTACCACCACTCACCATATGCTCAGAGGCACATGTTACCAAATCCTTCCAAGCTACACAGGAAGTGGATTGGACTGTGAAAGACCAACCCAAATTGTTTTTGCATTTTGACAAATTTGTAGGGCAGTCCAATATCTCAGAGAGGAGGACAGGTCTCCTGCTCCCCTGGTGCATTCACTATAGCTGCACAATTTCCCTGCTTTTTAAAGTTTGATAGAAATATCTGTGGGCTATAGGTATGTTCTTAAACCGCAAGGTTTTTTGCCTATTAGTGAATTTCCCTGCTTTTTAATCCGGGAGGTAAGAAATGGGATCCTGTGCAAGTTTGCTGAGAATGGATTGATCATTTGCATGCTTACTGAGTTCAGTGGGATTTACTCCCCATCAATCATGCTTAGGATAGGTGAAACTGACCACAGGGGATGGGGAAGGGAGGATGAGGATGAGGATGGGAGGAAAGGCAGAGGGGAGAACTGGGATGGGAGTAGGCAGGAGAGGGAGGGGAGGACAGATTTCATCATTTGCATGTTTATTGAGTTCAGTGTGATTTACTCCCGTGCAATCATGCTTAGGATAGGTAAAACTGACTGGGGGGGAGGGAAGGAAGGCTGAAGTGAGCAGGGGAGGAGGAAGAAGGAAGAGGGGAGGGGAGTAGAAAGGGAGAGGAAAGGGGAAGGAGGGGAAAGGCAGGTCTGATCATTTGCATGCTTATTGAGTTCAATTGGATTTACTCCTATGCAATCATGGTTAGGACAGGTAAAACTGACCATGGGGGAGGAGGAGGGGAAGGGGAAGGGGAATGAGCATATTGGCGGGGTGCAAAGGAAGGGGGACAGGAGGGCAGGTTTGATCATTTGCATGCTTATAGAGTTCAATGGTATTTACTTCCATGCAATCATGCTTAAGATAGGTAGAACTGACCATGGGGAGGAGGAAGGGGAGGGGGAGGGGGGAAGGGAATAAGGTGGAAGGGGAGGGGAAAGGGGAGGGGGAGGAGGGGAAGGGGAAGGGGAAGGGGAGGGGGAGGGGGAAGGGGAGGGGAGGAGGGGCAAGGGGAGGGAGAGGAGGGGCAAAGGGAAGGGGCAAGGGGGAGGGGATAGGAGGGAGGAGAAGGGAGGGTGGGTTTGGTCATTTGCATACCTTTTGAGTTCAATGGGATTTATTTCTGTGCAATCATGTTTGAATATGGTAATGGACTGCCTTCAAGTTGACCAGACTTATGGCAACCCTTTGAATAGGGTTTCCATGGTAAATGGTATTCAGAGGTGGTTTCACAATTGCCTTCCTCTGAGGCTGAGAGGCAGATACTAGCCCAAGGTCACCCAGTGAGCTTCAAAGCTGTGTGGGGATTCAAACCCTGGTCTCCCAGGTCGTAGTCCAACACTGACCTGAGGGAGGGGCAGGGAGGATATGAGATTGGGTGGGTCGGCACTGGGCAGAAGGGAAGCCCCTTTCCTTTCCAAAAGGAAAACATTGTGAACAGTATAATTGCTTTTCAGCGTTTCCCCCACCTTTCTATTCTACAGCAGGCACATGTAGCCTCCCACCCAAATTTAAACCAAAGCTGTCCCTGGCCACATCCACACCAGACCTTTATTTCACTTTAGACAATCATGGCTTCTCTCAAAGAATCCTGGGAAATGTAATTAGTGAAGGGTGCTGAGAGTTGCTAGTAGACACCCCCTCACAGACCTTCAATCAGAGTGGCTGACTGTTAAACTATTTTCTCAGGAGAATAGGAATCTCCTGTCAGCACCCTTCACAAACTACACTTCCCAGGATTCTTTTAGGGAAGCCATGACTGTCTCAAGTGAAATCAAGTCTGGTGTGGGTGTGGCCCCCTGATTAACCAAGCCCAGCAGCTGTGAGGCTTTTAGGACACTGACGGTTGGTTCTTACTGAGCATGCCCCACATTATCATAGGCTGCCAGCCAAAATTTATTAAATTAATTAGAAATCAGTCAGGCATTTTTTTAACTTTTAAACTGCAGAAGATGAAGGTCAGAGTATGGGACAAAGTCAGTATTAGGATTACAGGTACTCTGTGAACATGGCTGATTTTTAATGAATTTCAACAGATTATGAGAACTCAGAGAAAGAAGTCCAAAAGGGCTCTGGGTATTTTTCCTCTCTGTTTAGACTTTGAACTCTCTATTATCTCTGACTGTTTTGTGTATCACCATGATAATTGAGAGGGTTGTTAAGCAAGCGTTTCTGAGTTCAGAACTATAAGTTCAGGACTGTAAGTTTGGTAAGGTTTTATTTTGAAATGAGCTTATGGGAAGCATCAGAATGGCATGGGGGGTATTTTCAATTTAACATTGTGGAATGTGAAAAATCCACGCTGGCTATAG
Source organism: Rhineura floridana (assembly GCF_030035675.1). Classification (NCBI taxonomy): domain Eukaryota; kingdom Metazoa; phylum Chordata; class Lepidosauria; order Squamata; family Rhineuridae; genus Rhineura; species Rhineura floridana. Next base: position 34,030,697 of record NC_084484.1, read on the forward strand.
TATACAGCCACTCTTGTGGCTGTATAATAAAGTTGGTTTTCAAAATCTAGAGGCCCCCATTCTAAATGGAATTTCTACAGAATTTACAAAGACATACAACGTTGTGGAGGCAATTTGTCTGTTCCCACCAAAGGGAAGTTATCCTAAGGTACAGCCACTAGGTGTCCTTATAGCCAGTCACCTGTGCATGTCATGCTAACTGCTTAAAAGACTGGGGGTGAGGAAAAAAGAAAATTGAGAAATTAAAAAAAATATGCAAACTAAAGAAGGAAGAGTTGGAGACTTTGTTTTAACAATCATATGTTCTTTATATATTTAGAAGTCTATCATCAGTATAGTTAATGAGACATGCTAAGAAAGATAAGAAATTGTGTTATAATAATAATAAAATAAAATTTTATTTGTTAGTCGCCTATCTGTCCGAATTAACGGACACTCTAGGCGACTTACAACAACAGATTAAAATACACTATACAAACAAAACACAATCATCAATTAATCTAAAATATCAGTTTATACATCATAAACTACTCCATCCCAAGGATCCCGTAGGCCTGCCTGAATAGCCAGGTCTTTAAGGCTCGGTGAAAACCCATCAGGGAGGAGACATGTCGAAGATCAAAAGGGAGAGAGTTCCAGAGGGTGGGGGCCACAACTGAGAATGCCCTCTCTCTGGTCCGCACCAGCCTAGCTGCTTTGGTTGGTGGGACCGAGAGGAGGTCCTGTGTGGCTGATCTTGTCAGGCGGCATAATTGGTGATGCTGGAGGCGTTCCTTCAGATAGACTGGGCCGAAACCATATAGGGTTTTAAAGGTCAACACCAACACCCTGAATTGGGCCTGGTAAGCAACTGGTAGCCAGTGTAGGTCTACTAATATTGGGGTAATATGATCCCAGCGATGGCTATGCTTAATCAAGCATGCTGCCGCATTCTGTACCAGCTGCAATTTCCGGACCGTTTTCAAGGGTAACCCCACGTAGAGTGCATTACAGTAGTCTAAGCGAGAGGAAACCAGGGCATGTATCACTTGTGGGAGCAGATGCATAGGAAGGTAGGGTCGCAGCCTCTGTATCAGATGTAATTGATACCAAGCTGCCCGGCTCACTGCCGAAACCTGAGCCTCCATGGACAGATGGGAGTCAAGAATGACCCTAGGCTATGGACCTGGTCCTTCAGGGGTAATCTTACCCCATTAAGTACCAAGTTTATATCTCCCAACCTTCTCTTGTCACCCACAAGCAACACCTCGGTCTTATCGGGGTTTAGCTTCAGCCTGTTCTCGCCCATCCATCCACTTACGGACTCCAGGCATTTGGACATGGTATTCACAGCCAACTCTGGTGAAGATTTAAAGGAGAGATAGAGCTGCGTGTCATCCGCATATTGGTGACACTGCAGCCCAAAACTCCTGATGATGGCTCCCAGCAGTTTCATATAGATGTTGAACAGCATGGGGGAGAGGATAGAACCCTGTGGCACTCCACAGTTAAGAGGCCAAGGGTCCGAAACCTCATCCCCCAATGCCACCCGTTGGTACCTGCCTGAGAGATAGGAATGGAACCACAGTAAAACAGTGCCCCCTATTCCCAATCCCTCTAGGCGATTTAACAAGATACCGTGGTCAATGGTATCGAAAGCCGCTGAGAGATCTAGGAGGACGTTTATTTGATATAGCAGTCTTTAAGGCTGATATTTCCATTACATTTAGGCTGTAGTCCTAATCACACTTTCCCATTGAACACAGCTAGACTTGCTTCCAAGAAAACATGCACAAGAATATGGATTACATGCTGCAAGAGGGATTTCTTTCCAGAGCAAAAATAAGAAGAATAAATATGATATGCTCAGGCAGTTTGTAGCTATGTACTTTTCTGCTCATATCTCTGTTATCTGGAGGAAGACAGAACTTCATAATGGTGTCTAGAGAATGAATGAATGAAGGGAACTCTTTTTTCCATCCTCTCTTAGGGTCATTCACTGCTGTTGATGCAGTAGATTCAGGACAGACGAAAGATTACTACAGTCATAAAACTGGGACTGCCACCTTTTTCTGCTGGAGCCTCTGTGTCTCTAAAAGCCATGTGACTGGCAGAAATGTCATTCTTATAGTCCAGTATGTTATAGAGCTTTAAAAGGAACAGGAGCTCTACCAGACAAGAATGGCAGAGATACGTACAACACATAATAGAACTCACAACAAAATTACTTTTAAAAAAAAAGGTTGGATAGATAAATCAGTTATGATTGGCTACAATCAGTAAATAAAACCTCCATGTTTAGAGCCACTATACCTCTAAGTACTGCATGCTTGGGACAACAACAGAGAGGATGGCCATCACCAATATGTCTTCCTTGTGAGCTTCCTAGAGGTGTCTGTAGAAAACTGATTGCTGGACCAGAGAGGCTTGAATCCTCTTGTCATGCTCCCCTCCACATGCTCAGTCAATGTGTGGAGGGAGTGGAATTCCTTTTGCTTGTCCCATCCCCAATCTAATGGTACTTCTGGAACTGCCATCACGGCCTCCACACAATTGGGGGGGAAGAGGAGTGGGGAAAAAGCCATTATGCACAGTTGGGAACTGTGCATGCACAAAGTTTCCAGATTGTGTATTCTGGTCACAGAGGGGCAATTCTTACATTTCCCCCCAATACACAGAGGTCTGGACTGGTGGCTGCATGAAGTTCAAGGGATGGATGTGGCCCTGTTCCACTACAGTCCTTGACCATGTGGAGGGAGACCATAAGAAGAGAACTTTGGGCTGATCTAGTAAGGCACTTTTTATGCTGTTTGATAATCTGGCTGAAACTAGTCTGAACTCCAGTTGACACAAATAGAAGATAAAGTGGGAACAATATTCGTGGACTGCACCGCTTCACTCCTCCCTAATATCTAGTGCTCTGTGTACAAGGTGTTTTTATTTTAAAATATGGAGGAGCATTGAATCAGACAGAAATGATGAGGTTGTTTTGTAAACTAGGTCTGAATAATTTAGAACAAAGACACTGGAAAGCTAAAGCAGAGGTAATCATAATTAGATTCTGAAGAGTTTGATTTTGTATAGTATCCTTGCTGGATTTGTTCAAAGAATGGATTGTTATTTTTCAGAGCAGTTAAAATATCATGCCTTAACTTACACAGATATCTGTTTATTTTCTTTTTAAACCTTTAGTTTGAAAGGGGTGGGATTGTTGACGTGTGTGCGTTGTTGCGTGAAACAGCATACATTACGTTGGAGTTAAGTTGAGCAAGAAACTTCTTCAGAGCATTAGAGCACGTTAAGAGTCTTTATTAAGACATTATGGCCAAAGGCTTAAGAGTAAATACATGTCACTCCCCTTCTGGTACATCTCTCTTCAAAGATAAACACAGAAGAGAACCTCTCAGTTCAGAGGCAATACACAGAAGACCAGCCTCACAGTTCAGAGGCAATATTCAGAAGACCCAGCTTAACTCAGATAGCTGCTAGAACTTTTCCCAGTTTATCTCGATGGCTACCATAGCAACGGCCTTGGCAGTCCGTTCCCAGACTGGGCAAAGACATAACTCCCCCTAGTTACAGTTTTTCAGACTTGATGGAAAACAAACTCAGTGACAGTGCGGTTCAATGGTCAACAATCCCCCCTTTTCCCCATCATGTCTGTAACTCATTACAACAATAACAACAATACATTTCTCCAATACATCTTGCAATACAGTTCCAAATTACATCTCAGTACATTACAGTACATTTCAGAACATCTCTGTACATTTAGCTAGAACTTTATTCAATCACACTTTGGCTCATTCCAAGCCTTGTCACCAGTTTACCAAATTTCTCCTCACACAAAGGCTTGGTCATTATGTCAGCCACCATGTTTTGTTTCTTGCTGCTCCAGTCAATGCATGACCCGTGCCACATCATAACTATGCCAGAGGTTGACTTATGACTGCTCAGTTCCCCTGCATGATCTGCATCCACAAAACATTCAAGACCTCCTGTCTTTGCTCCTGACAAAACCAGACTCTTTGTCTTCATGCCTTTCAGATTTATGTCAAGATCTGGTTTAAATGTTTGCGCTTGTGTTTCTGGACACCAAACTCTGAAATATGCATTCTCTTGTGCTCTAGGTGCATGTTTGCCACGTCTCTTACCCTGTGGCTTGTACGCTCGGCTGCGATGCACTCTTTTAGGCATCAGCCTGAGTGCATTACATGAATACTGTGGCTGTGTGCTTTTAACAGCTGTCTTCTTACAGCTCTGACCGTCATTCTCTTTCCACCCCATTAAACTCAAGGCATCAGCACACTTCACACCCATGGACATTCTAAACAGTCCTTGTGTCATAAAACCCTGACAGACAAGTTTGCCTCTTCTCTGCAGAAAACATTTTCCTCTATCAAATGTTACACAATACCCAGAAGTCACCAGTTTTTGAACTGATAAAATATTATGAGCCAATTCTGGAACAAACAAACATTCTGACATTATCCCAAGTTTATTAAATCTCACCAGTCCTCGGGCTTCCACCCGTTTCTGTGATCCATCCGCAAGTTGCACAAAACCTTGCACTTCTTCTGAAGCATAAAACAAACTTCTGTCTTTAATTAATATATGGCTCGCCCCGCTGTCGACATTCCAGTTAACAGGTCCTAAATCTTGAGACTTCTGTTTACAAACAAAGTTCACACTTCCCTGCTTCAAGCCTCCGTCCCTGGAGTTGCGCTTGACTGCACAGTCTTTTCGGAGATGCCCACGAGCCCCACAGGCATAACAAGCCTTTAACAGCTGCTGCTTGTAATCCTGTTTGCTTTTGGCTGCCTCCTCCGGTTCGGCACTTTTCTCCTCCTTGCTTCTGACAGCTTCCATCAGCTCAGCTCTCTGCGCCTCCTGCCTCCGCTGCCATTCCTGGGACAAATCCTGCAACGCGTCCCACATCTGTTTAGCCGATGGCTCATCTCTCACACACATCAGTTGAGAATCCGATAGAGCCAAGATTATAAACGCCTGCGCCCTCTGATCTTTGCGCTTCCAGGCCGCGGTCAATACCGCCGGGGGTGGTTCATCTATAATGTCCCATAAATCCTCTGTTATCAGCAAAGCCCGCATCCTCGGCTTCCAGCTGCCATAATTCTTTTCCGTCAATCTTTCCATTGGCAAGCCTCCCCCAGACAGGTTTACAGCCATGTTGCTCACCTCCGTCTGGTACAATCAATCAAGCTGCCCTCTGGAACTCCGTCTGCCGTTCAGACCAGCAACTTACTCCCGTGTAATGCGCTGTGGATCTGGGCCCATAACCCTGTTGACGTGTGTGCGTTGTTGCGTGAAACAGCATACATTACGTTGGAGTTAAGTTGAGCAAGAAACTTCTTCAGAGCATTAGAGCATGTTAAGAGTCTTTATTAAGACATTATGGCCAAAGGCTTAAGAGTAAATACATGTCACCCCCCTTCTGGTACATCTCTCTTCAAAGATAAACACAGAAGAGAACCTCTCAGTTCAGAGGCAATACACAGAAGACCAGCCTCACAGTTCAGAGGCAATATTCAGAAGACCCAGCTTAACTCAGATAGCTGCTAGAACTTTTCCCAGTTTATCTCGATGGCTACCATAGCAACGGCCTTGGCAGTCCGTTCCCAGACTGGGCAAAGACATAACCCCCCTAGTTACAGTTTTTCAGACTTGATGGAAAACAAACTCAGTGACAGTGCGGTTCAATGGTCAACAGGGATATGCTTTCTCTTTGTAAGGCCCGTATATTTTATAGGTGGCAAAAATAATTAATGAAGAAGAAAGGAATATTGTACCATTGATGTCAGTGAAATTCTCTCTCAGGTGTTCGACTCTCTAAGCTGAATGGTCCCATATAATGATTGAATAATAACGATTAAAGTTCTGTCTTGCAGACTCTATCAATAGAAGCAATAGGTGTGGAAGTTCCTGCTATTTGTTAAGATTAAACTTTAAGCTCTGCCAGAGCTTGGAAGATTACTTTTAAAAAGTAATAGCAATTACTGTTACATGGCCCCCAAAAGTAACAATTACCATTACAATTGCTCTGAAAGTAGCTATTACCATTACTCACAAGTAATCACTACAATTACACTTAAGTTACTTTAAAAAAATGGAGTTCCTACAAGGTGCTGGCCTTGGCTGCTGCACATCTAAGTAGCCTAAAACAACATTAAAAATAAACACACACACACAGAGGGTAGTAGCATATATATTTTTAGATTAACAGAATGGCATAACAGAATCTCATATCCACCCCACATCCCACCCCAGCAATGGTGATACCCCAAACATGTATACTTTTTCACTCAAAAACAAATTTTACACTTGAAATGCTGTGTTTGCAATACATTTCTGTTGTGTCTCATTTTTGCTCAAAGAGTGCGTCAGATAAAGATACAGTCATTACGTTGCCCCCAGTACTGAACAGGCGTCCTGTTGCAGTGCTTGAAGGCACGCCTGTGTTGTGCTGCAAAAAACAATGCAGCACCCCTTTCAACTCAGACACATTTTTATCAACATGGCAATCCCCTATCATCAAAGAAAAATGCAAACTTTAGTACTTTATACTTTGCCTTTGTAAATTTTTTTTTTTGTCAACTGTATAATTTAGAGGTAACTTAATCCTGTACATATTTACCTGGGAGTAAATCCAATTGAACTCATTGGGCAGACACATATGCCCAATTGAACTGTCAGAGTTAGTAGAGACATAACGTAGGTAAACAGAAAATGCACATATCAAAAGCAATCCACCAGAATATATGTTATCCCTTGTGCAATTAAAAATGTAGTATTGCACAGCATATAGTGAAACTATGGAATTTGTTACCGCAAGAAGCAGTGATGGGCACCAACTAGGATGGCTTTGAAAGAGGATTAGACAAATTCATGGAGGATAAAGCTATCAGCTGCACCTAGCAATGATGGCTATGTTATAGAGCTTTAAAAAGGAACAGGAGGTCTACCAGACAAGAATGGCAGAGATACGTACAAGACCCAATTAGAATAACACAACTCCCTTCCCCCCTACCCACCTGTTTCAAACATGGCCAGAAAAAGTACGTCTCCTAAATTCTATGTCTGACAGCACATTTCTTTCAGAGGTAAAAATTAATCTGCAATCCTATATACTTATCCATTTAACTCAATGAGGCTTAATTCGGAGTAGACATATATAGGACTGGACTCTACATTTCAGTATTTCAGGGGCTATACTTTATTAATGCTGTACCAACTACAACTACCAATTGCTGCTTATGCATGTATATGGTATCAGCCTAAGCTACCTCACAGGGTTGTTGCAAAGATAAATGGGGGGGAGGGAATGGCAATGGTCGTGGCATTCACAAATCAAAAGTAAATCTGGGGAGGGGAGCACACACCAGAAATAAGATGTCTGACAAACAGAATGTTAATGGGTGAAGCTTTCTCCATAATTGTATTTCCGTATCAGAAAAGGCTTACTCCATTTAATTTCTACCTGCCCCACAGCTGTTAAATGCAGAAGAGCCTGATCTCCTGCAATGCCAACCCTAAACCATGCAAAGAACACAAGTTAAAAAAAAAAACATCTGTAACTGCATTCTCAGACAAAAAAGTTATGAGACAGTAGACATAAACACACACACACAAAGCCTTGACAAACAGCAACAAAAATACTCTGAGCATGAGCATATTCACATTTTAAATTTTTACTCATCATTGTTTTTGCTTATTTACTGCCTTGGGCCAGTCCCTGCCTCTCAGCCTAACCTACCTCACATGGCTATTGTGAAGATACAGAAGGCAGAATTAAAATGGCTGCAAAAGGAAACTAAGGCTGCAATCTAATACATGTCTACTCAGAAGTAAGCTCTATTGGGTTCAATGGGACTTACTCCCAAGTAAGTGTGTACTCAATACACACTTGCCTGGGAGTAAGTCCCATCAAGCCCAATGGAACTTACTTCTGAGTAGACATGTATTGGATTACAGGTTAGTCCTTGTATTATAGGCATCATCTTTTATTTGCCTTAACCAGATTGATGCATCCTTGTACTATGAAGTGTCATATTTTTCTCTCCCCCCCCAAAATTAATACAGCTTTAAGGCTTCAACCAGTCCTTATGTTGCCTAGTTAGTGCAATCCTATACTCAATTTGATTTACCTGGGAGTAAACTCCATTAAACAGACTGAGTAGACTTCTATATATTGTACTGTAAGTTATTTATACGATTTATAACAAGTGCCTGGACAAGTGCCTGTTTGGAAGTTTGTGCAACTCCCCCACTCCCTCAGCCAGCCAGTATAGTCTCTCTCACTCAACCACCTCCCAGACCCTGCCCTGCCACAAAGCAAACATTTTTCCTTGGGGTGCAAAACACTCCAAATGCATCGAAGTAGCCAGGGAGGGCTACTCCATCACACCAAGTGCAAACACTCTCACACACACATCGTTGTCTCTCACCTCCACAGTTCTTCATATCATTCTGCCACTGTCTCCTTGCCTTCCAACTCCATTGTACCCCCACTCCCCTATTCTCCACCATTGTCCATTTTTTCTCCACTCCACCCTGTCTCACTTTCCACCTCCTCCCTCAATGCCTCCTAAACACCCATAGAGCATGAGGGAAGAGTGTCGCTGCACAGAAGCACATGAATTTTAGCCAAGAATCAGAGGCGCAGAATGTTTCCTCTGCTCCCCCCCCCAAGTAATGCCCAAAAGCAACGCTGGAAACATTACAATTACAGCTCAAAAGTAATGAAATTACTCCTTGTTCTATTACAATCAAAATGTAAAGAAATTACCCATTCGTTCCTCAAAAAAGTAATAAATTACAAGTAATTCTTTTTCCCAACAAATTACTTCCAAACTCTGAACTCTATGCCAGGGAAGGGGAATCTTTTTTTTTTTATCATTAATTTTATTCAAATTTTCAAACAAAACAAAAAAGAAACAAATTAAACAATAAAATAAAATGTTGACTTCTGATTTGTCGCAGATCAGTTATAGGTCTATGATATATAGCAAACCTGTCTCTTAATATATTACAAAATCACTTTCCTCCAGTAGTTATCTTAATAAATCATCAAATCTCATTAACATCACTTTATTCTTTCCACAAAAAGTCAAAGAGAGGTTTCCACTCCTTGAGAAATATATCCCTCGATTTTTCTTCAAATAAACATGTCAATTAATCCATCTCATCAAGTCTACTAGGACCAGTAATTTCAATAGCCATTTTTCCATTATCAGTGTTAATTCCATCTTCCAACTTCCATCCTTGCACCCATAATAATCTTGCTGTCATAGTCATAGTCATATAGTAAGAGTCTGATGGGAATTTCCTTCATCACAAATAGTTCCTTGCCATCAATTCTGAATGTGTTGCTGAAATATTGTTGTAAAGTCATATCTCTGTTCCTCTTTTTTACGAAATGCACAAGCACATCTCTTGAGAGTTTTTCCATTGTCACAAATCTGGAATTAATTCTATAAATTTTCTCTATTTCAAATTCCATCAAATCATTCCAGTCCAGAAATTCCATCGAAACATTGATAGCTTTATCTCTGATATCTTCATCAATTTCTCCAGGGACAACGCCAAATTCCAAACAGTAATCTTTATCTCCAGGATCCACAAACTCCAAATATTTTTCCAGTTCCACACTTGATATATCTGTTCCAATCTCCAGGACTTGCATCCTTCCTTCAATTTTTGCCATAAAGTCCAAATCTTTTTCCAATTCCACATTTGATATATCTAATCCAATCTCCAGAATTTGCTCCTTCCCTTTAATTTCTTTTTCATCTTCTATTGCTTGTCCATCTGCTTCTTTTCTCATATAATCCTTTATTTCTTTCAACTCCTGTTTCACTTTACCAAATTCAGTTGCCATCTCTTGTCTACTCTGTCCCAGTTCTTGTTTCATTATCTTAATCTCATCCATTATCTTCTGAAACATATCCAGAGGGGAAAACCCTTCCAGGGGTACATCCAGGGTCTCTGCCACTTCTTTGATTGTCATTCTTAAAGCTGAAAAGAAACCCTTCAAATTTCCAATATAGCCACAATTCCCAAGCAAAGAGTAATTTGCTTCTTTTTCCAGCAATAAGGGAGTTAATATTCCAGGCCTGTTGACATCTGGCTAGCACAGTTCTTATCTCCCGCACGTCCAAGAATGCAAAACAAATTTGGTTCACAGCGCCGAACAATTAGTAACATACACGAACAGCAGATTCGTCTAAAGAAAGTAGTCCAAGAAAAAGTAGTCCCAGACATATATCAATCAAATAATCATCTAAGTCAGATTTTCTCTTCGGGTAAGTTGCCCCTCATCCGTTTTAATCTTTATAGTTTCCAAATTCAGGCCTGCTTTTTGCCATAAAAAATAAGATAAGCTTTTTAAATTTTCTTTCCTCCTCCTTAATTCCTTGTATAAAAGAGAGAAGTGTAACTCACCCAGGTATCTTAATTGCTGATTCTTAAACAAATCTCTTTTACTGTAGTAATTTAAGCCAAATTATAAGATTAGACAGAAGAAAGCTCGCCCATTGTGGATCGTTTAAAAGAAAAAACGTCTCGCTTTTTTTCAGCCCAGCTTGCTGGAAGTCCTAACTCCGTCCTCGGCTGCTAGGTATGCCTTTCTTTCCCAGGGAATTCCTGATCAATTCCAGCCACCGACAGCCCAACAAAGTTTCTGTGGATAATCTCTTCGGCTCACCCTTGCCTGGGAGAACATTTACACCAGTCAAAGTTCCCTTTTGACTGATTTTAAACTGAAAAAAGCTTCCTCTGAGACAGAGCTCATCTCAGAGGCAGCCACAGGCGGAGCAATCTTCCGGGAAGTCCTCCAGGGAAGGGGAATCTTTGACCCTCTGGATATTTCTGGATTCCAACTCACAACAACCATAGCCAGCATGACCAATGATCAGAGATAGGGTGAGCTGTACTCCAACAGCAGCTAAAGGGCAACAGGTTCCTATTCCCATTTTATACTAAAGGGAAAAATAATATGGGGCAGGCAGGTCTATACCCTAGAAAGACAGGATGGTCGGGGATAACCTAATTTAGGGAATGTCCCTAACATCTCTTTAAACTCTCTTCCCAGCCTTTTGGGCTGGCCCTACCATTAGGCAGAGTGAAACGTTCATGTCAGGCAGCAGATTTTGGGTGTCATGAAAGGGCACCAAGTTGTTAATTATTTAATTTATTTTTTACTGCCAGGGAGAGGGAAGAGGTGCCTGTGGGACTTTATGCTTCAGATGCCAAAGTAACTTGGCAGACCTCAGGTACTATGCATCTTGATTTGCTGAGGAGGAGGGCACCATTTGCTGCTCGGCACCATTTCACACTACCTGATGGGGAGACTGGGCAAACTCAGTTAAGGGGGGGAAGACTGGAGCTTTCCGAGTGGATAAGGCTTCTTTAGGATATAGACTGGAAGGAACAAGGAGTGAAGAGGCATCGGCAGATGCAGAGAGGGAGTAGCACAGAAGGAGCTGGAAAGTCAACCAACATGGAGCATCACAACATGTTGTCGTTGCCCATTAGTTTGTTAAAAATAAACCAGTAGTCCATAAGCACCAGTGGTCCATAAACGTCATTAGTTCGTTAAAAATAAAATGATATTCTCAAGTTCCCATGAAGTGTGGATTGGGTCCCTTGTCTTTTCTCCCCCTCTTTCTTTCTTCTGGCTGTTGAAGACCATTTTATTCTGACAGGCTTTGCTGTGTGTAACAGATGTGTCTTCATGTGCGGTGGTATTTTTAAAATGTAATTGTTGAATGTTGTAAGCTGGTGGTTTGTACATTTATTTGGGAGTAAGCCCCATTGAGAACAGTAGGGCTTAGGTGTGAGCTTCATGGCTGTGTGAGGATTTGAATCTGGGTCTCCCCAGACCTAGACCATATCCACACAGATATTTATTCCACATTAAACAGTCACGGGCCACATCCCACCAGACATTTATTCCACTTTAAATGGTCATATCTTCTCCCAAAGAATCCTGGAAAGTGTAGTTTGTGAAGGGTGCTGAGGTTGTTAGGAGATTGTTATCCCCCTCACAGAGCTCCAGTTCCCAGAATTCTCTGGAGAGAGGGGCTCACTATTAAATTACTCTGGCCACTGGAGTTCAGTCAGGGGAATAGCTTTGTCTCCTAATATCGCTCAGCACCCTTCACAACCTACTCTACCCAGGATTCTTTGTGGGAAGATATGAATAAAGTAGAATAAATATCTGGTGTGGATGTAGCCCTAGTCTAACATTCTAACCACTACGTTGTTGCTTTTAACATAAAAATCTACAACCTGCCTCAAGATTGCTGGAGGTCAAGAGCCTGCCTTGAGTAGAGTCTCCCCATAGACTGATAGAGAAAGGTTTAATAAAAAAAGTTTGAAATATATAAACAGCCAAACATGTTTAAGAGATCTCCTTTTCAAACACTGCTAAGTCTTGTCTGTTTTTTGCTTGTTACTGATGAGGTGTTTTAGATTAGAGCTAGAAAATAAACAAACAAAAAATAATTCAAAAATATTCCTGAACTCAGTTATTGCATGTACAGTTATTGTATGTCCATCCCAAATAAAAAGATGTATGTAATGCTCACTAGTAATCAGAGTGTTGTTCTCTCTCCTCTCCTGCACTCTTCTTCCCGTCTAGGATGGCAGGGAGGGGGGCTGGCCTCTAATCGAAATTGACTTTGGGAGTGGGGAGGGGCGATGCTCAGCCTCCATGCAACCCAGCAAAGAACTTTAAAGCTAGTCCTGCTCAGTGTAGACCCATTGAAGTTAATGGGTATGACTAACTTGGGTTCATTCATTTCAATAGGTCTACTCTGAGTAGGACTTAGTTGCATACTACCCCTTAGTTGAATACTAGCTAGGTTTTCAAATGCTAATTATTGATCACCTTCTATGCTGGTTATTGGGTACTTCTGTGGGCATTGAAAGGGATGCTTGCAGGTATAGTGGTCTCCCCCCCTTCCACACTAGCTATACTAGATCAGAAATATTTCCCATCCATTATATTTATATTTGTTATGCTTGTGTTCCACTTTCCTTTTGAGGAAAGAAAGTGGTATGCATGGAATTCCTAGGTGGTCTCCTATTAAACTATTTTCAATTGTCTATTTTTATGGTTGTAACCCACCTAGGACCTTACTGTGAAGGGTGAGCAAGACACTGAATTAATAATGATCACCTAGGAGTTGTGAGGCCCAGGCCTGCATAGGTTCAGAGACAGTATACCATCGGGTGCCTTCAGTCCATGCTCTGAGCAATCCTGATTATTTTATCGAAAGGTTGGGGCAGGAATGTCAACAGTAAAATAAATACATACAAGTAAATTTTCAGGGGAATAGGAAAGTGTGTGCACACAATAGTGTCGCAAAGATGAATATGAGCGGTTTGTTGACTAAAATTGCCAGGGATGTGATTCACAATAAATTGTGATATGTGGGAGGGGGAAAGGAACCCTTTTCAAACAGTACGCATGTAACAAAGAGTCAGTTATCCCATAATATGAAAGCTAGAATTATAAGATGAAGTCATTAGGTATCCTCTAATTGTAGTTCTAAGCAAAAGAATAAACAGCTGTTCCCTATTTATCCACATTCGTGATTGTATATAAAGATGTCATATTCTTCCCTTAGCCATCTGTTTTCAAATTTCTGTACTCTAGATATTTTGCAGGCATTCTCTGTTGTTTCTAAAATATTTTAGAGAGAGAGAAAGTTGACCTGTCTGTGGCTGCTTATTAAATCTTCAGTTCTATACCCAATTTCCTTGGGAGTATACCCAATTGAACTCAATAGGATTTACTAGATGTATAGGATTGCATTGCAAGGATGTGATGATAACTTTTAGCATTATTTTAAATTATTTTCCCAACACGGTTTCCTTTTTAATTGTTTTAAGTATAACGAACATAGGCTTTCATGGAAAAATCCATCATAATCCCTGTATGCTATTACTGGCTGTAATTTAGACCCTGCCTGCAGGCAAATACAGCTCTGAAACCATAGTAAAACCAAAATAACTCTGTATAGTGACCTATCTGGGTTATCCCAAGTGTTTCACAGTGTTCTTCTGAGAAAATAGTCCTTTACTTTTTACAAATGTGTGTTTGATAAAATGTACATATGAGTGGTTATCCACTGAAAATAACATGTTCATCTGATGAGGATTTGCATATAAATAATTATTGCTGAAATATCAAAATGTACTGAAATATTGTGACAGCACACCTAAACTAAGGTGTTGCAAGAAATGATGCAGTTGAGTGGTTAGCTTGTGGAACATGGTGTATGTATTATTAATGGATTAATCTGCCTCTATCATTTATGGTTACCCTTCTCCCTGATCTTTATTAAGCTGCAGGATTTGGGAACATGACATGAATTTTATTTTAAACCTTTGTTTACACATGTACTCTCTTTGTATCACAAACACAAGATTGGATCAACAGGACATATATGGAGAAAGCTGAATCAGATTTTGTTGTGTGCAAATATTGGCTGCTTTCATGCATGGGGCTAATAGCACTAGTTTAACGGGTTAAAAATCTAGCGCTTCGTTCCAGATTTCAAAAATCCCTTCCACACTGCAGTACCAATTTAGTGGCATTTCGTGCAATGGTCTTTCACACAGCACTCTCACCTACTGCAGCCGTTAGAAGACTGCTTCTTTTCCCGCCTTTTCTGTTCAAAAGCTCTGCTTGTTCCTTCTGCGTGGGGGGGTTGAAAGAGGTGCAATCGCGATCAGCTGAGAGGCGCGGTAGCACAGCAGCAGAGGCTCTGGTTGAGCACAAGCAGCAGCAGCACAGGCTGCTCTCAGGGGCAGCTGGGATCGACTGGGAGGCGCAGCGGTGGCAGCGCAGCAGCACGCGAAGGCTGCATGCTGGGATGGCTGTTGGTAAGGGCGGGAACACACTCATGCTGGGATGGCTGTCACATCAGCAGCGGCAGCTAGTGCAAAACTCCCGCAATCTTCCGGATTCCCAGCCTGCTCTCGGAATTTTTGTGGTATCATTTATTGAGGAAATTAGCGCTAAACGTCCACTACATTCCACCAGAATTCCGGAGCTACCCGTTATGTCATGTGAAAGCTCAAATTTTATGTGCAATTTAACAGGAAATAAATCATCAGAATAACGGAATAAAGTGCAGTGTGAAAGCACCCAAAGACTATGAAATGGAGATAAACTGTTGAATAGAAGGTTGTGTTATCGTTTAAAAAATCAGCAGCAAACTCTTGATTAATTATTTTCTGTCTTGCTTTTTAAAGGAATCTTCTTGTTTTTATTGTTGCAAAGATCCATGACAACCTCACTACAATATGCAAGAAGACTAAATGCAATCCTGTAGATGTCTATTCAGATGTAATCCTCATTCAGTTCAATGAACCTACTCCTGGTGAGTTTATGAGTAAGCCCGACTTATTTTTGAGTACATATGTACTGTAAGAATTTGCCTCCGATATAACTTCTTTCTTAAAAGGATTTTTAAATGAGTTTGATAACTGAATCTAGATTCGGAACATGTCCTGTTGCACTCAGGTCCTGCTTGTAAGATTTGCATAGACATCTTGTTAGATGCTGTGATAACAGGATGATGGACTAGATGAGCCTTTGGCAAGGTTCACTTATTCACTTGAAGAGAGAGCCATCAATTGCATATAATCAAGTGATATGCATAGCTTTAAATTTAAATAGCCACCGGGTTGTGGGTATAAAAAGGATAGAGACTGAGACACAGGGAGACCTTCCCATGACCTCTCCTGCGAAGTTGCTATTGGCCTTCAGATGAAAGCTTCCATTAGCGCTAAAGAAAACTTCCCTCTCATTGCTAATAAATTCAAGTGTGGATGGTGCTGTAGTGGAACATGGAAAAAGGTTTAATCCCCCTCTTCCCATGCATTGTAGTCCTGACCTGCTCCTCCCCCACAGCTGTTTAAAGTACATGTTTAAAAAAATCTATGCACATGAATCTTATTTATTTATTTAAGATATTTCTATCCCACCCTTCTACCCTAAAGTAGGGTGCTCAGGATGGCTCACAGTACAATCATACAAAATAAAAACAAAAAAACATTAAAATAGATAAAAATACATAAAATACAGTTAAGAAATCTAGGGGAGTTATATGAAAAGGTGGATGTAAAACTAAAAAGAGGGGAAATAATTGTTTACATGCAATTAGCATTCTGTATAGTTTGAATGAGAAGTGAGCTCAGCTTTATTATAACACAGGTGGGCCAACTGTTTTTAAAAATCCTAAAAAGGCACTACTTGCCAACCAATTAAGCCACTTTCACACTGCACTTTATTCCTTTATTCAGATTACTTCTTAGCTGGTAATTTGCACATTAAATTTGCTCTTTCACGCAATGTACAAGCTAGTTCAGGAACATTTGTGGAATATAGTGCAAGTTTAGCGCTAATTTTCATGATAAATGATACCAGAAATAATCTGTTTGCAAGCTTGGGAGCCTGGAAAACTGCTGTAGTTTTTCACCAGGTGTAGCCGCTCATGTGGCATCCCAGCATGCAGTGAATTCTTGCCTTTTAGGCGAGAGGGATTTTTTTTGCCTGATGAAAATTGTGCCGGTATTCTGGTGTAGGCGTGGGTACCAGCAGCTTTTCTCACACACACCCCATGTCTATACAACTAAAAAAAAAAGGATATTAGATGATAAAGGGAGAGGAGTTGCATGGCTACAGGATGAGATCTTAGACCTCCTACACAGTGGGGAACTACACTGCACATGTGTACAACAGGTGAGAGACAAAAACAAGACACTGTTCATTGTAGCCATGTGAAAGATATTTGTGTGAAATGCCAGTTTATCAGCTGAAAAAGCTACTGTTCCTTAACACAACAGTACTGCAGTGTGAAAGAAATTTTAGAAATCAAGACAGAATCACAACCATTTTAATCCATTAAACTAACACAATAAGCCCCATGTCTGAAAGCAGCCAAAATCTACAAAAATCTGTTGCCTTCTGGCTTCTTACAACCAGGTGTGGAAAGCCAATAATAATTGGAGGGCTGGGTTTTATAAAGGGCCCAGTTCCATCTAGAATCCCACACTGCTGCTCTTGCTTTCCTTAGAGTAGTATATATTTATTATTATTTATTACATCTTTGGTCTGTCTTTCTTTCTGTGATATTCAGGATGGAGTCATAGAATTCCCAGGCACTGACCAGGCTCAGAACTGCTTAGCCTTGCAAGGCTGTTGAATCATGTACCTTCAAGCCCATGACTTGGGACCATAGTATCAAATGGCATTATGCCACTGGTTAGAAATCTGTGAGGTTCGACCACAGTCACTATAGATGTCCATTTCCCATTCATTTTCCCACACTCTGAGTGCACAGCCCATTCATATAGATATGCTTTGGGCCCTTAATCAGAAAATAAACAGTACATCTGGAGCATATTCATTTCCATAATTTGTGCCCATCCAGATGTGGTTGGATCGCAAGTGCCATCATCCCTGACAATTGACCATGCTGGGGATGATGGAAGTAGGAGTCTAAACATCTAGAGGGCCAAATGTTCACCATCACAGCTGTAATCCTCCCAACCTTAAAAAGGTGGTGAAAGGATCATAGAAACTAAAAGGATCATGACACAAACATATGTATGTATATATGGCCATATCTTATGTTATAATATATGGATAGTAGGAGTACATAGCTTGCATAGGATGAACAGGAAATTTAATTGGATTTTTCAGGTTTCTTGCCCAGCTATTGAGTCAAGACAAATTAACCCTGTATTACTCTCTTATAACTTCAACTGGACTAAATTAATAGACAGTTCCATATGCATCATGCTTAGCTAATTCAGACACAGTCTGGTGTACTGGTTCCTGATTTGTGTGAGCTTTCTTGCAAAAATTTCATGCAGATTCTGAATATAATGGCCCTGTGACCAATAACATGTCTCCACAGGAAACAAATCAAGGGAAAGGGATCAAACTAGCAAATATTACTCATTAACTTCAAAAGCTTTATTCACATTCCTGTAGTATTTCCGGGGAACTAATAACAGCCAACACTGTAGGGCCAAATAATTGTAATCAGCAAAACATTCAAATTCATACTTCCCCTTATCATCAGAAAGCTTTCCAGGTGGTTTTGACATAAACAACTCATTTAAAAGGTACATTTTGACCCAGTTCTTAGTTAAATCACTCAGAAGCCTCCTTAATTCCTCTGTTCAGTGTGATTTCTGTCTTTAGCTTCTTCTGCCCACATTAATGTAAATGATTCATTGGCCAGGTGGGTGGGGAAACAGCTTGGAATTTTTTGATCTCCAAAAGACCTTTCTAAGTCTATAATTGGTCACTTGATTCGTAGTGTGTTAATCCTGCAGGGGAACAAATGAGATCACCATCTACATTTAGATTTGGGTGTGGCATTTTCTCTATGATAAGAAAGTACAATGCCACTCTGTTGTAACCCAAACAATGTGTAGGGTTACCAACCCTTGAAATAAATAAATTCTGGTACTTGGACAAGGCCCAATGGAACACAGCATGGGCCTAGGGCTGGAGCAAGCACTACTGGGTGAATCTTGGACAGAGCGAGGGAGAGAGGAGAAATTCGATTCAGCTAGCATTTAAAGACAAATCTATCAAATGCACACTTTCCTAAACAATATGAGAACTGAAATACAGTCACCCTTTGAAATTCAGTTACTCATATTTTGCAATGCAGTTCTCCAGCCAAATAATGTTTACAAGAAATATGTATATTAGGGAAAAGTGTGTACTAAAATTAATATATTAGTGAAATAATGCATTATATTAGGGAAGATTGCATACAAAAACGAGTACATTAGTCAAAACTGCACACAAAAATTGATTATTAAGAGAAATTCACAATAAATGTTGAAGAATTTTCATACTTTTTTTAAAAAAATGCATATTGCTGCAGAAATGTAGAGTACTGAATTTCAGATTGGAAAAAAAGAGAAACTGAGAGAACTGAAATTGACACATCCTTCCATCCCTAGATAGAGCTCAACATTTGTGACCACAACCATGAAATAAAGAGGCGAGACACAGATGAAGTTGGATGAAAACTTGGGCCACGTTTATTAAACTTATCAACTTTAATAAACTTTATTAAATGAACCAACTGTCTGCAGTGTGCATGTGTGGGAAACTTGATATTCAATCCCTTGGGGGAGACCCATCCTGCCATGTAAAAGGGTGTGTGTTTGCACCTAACTTCCACCACCTTTTCATTGGCCCCACCCTAAAGGTGGGTAGGGAGGCCTTCCTGACTCACCCCCTCCTGATGCCACACAACTCCGAGTGAGTAGCACAGGTTAGCCCCAAAGGAGATCCCTACCCAGCCAACAGGTCCGCACAAACCCAAAAGCCAGTCTCAGGTGTGGCCTTTCACCTTAAAGGTGCCTAAGGGTGTGTGCCAATACCCTAACCTATAAAGTTCTAGCACATAGCCACCACAGAAGAGAAGAAGCCTCTGCTTAGTCCTGTTTATCCCACCTGCGTCAAATAATGTCATGCAGGGCACACTGCAGATAATTCAAGAAGAAATTGTTGCCCAAGTCTGACAAATGAACTCCATCCGGTTGATAGAGTTCCAACCTTGTACACTTCACCTCAGGGTGATGAACAACCTCTCCCTGCAAACGTGCAAGGACAAGGTGGATTCCCTTATTTATGTTTTTACGCATCCAATTAAGAGACCTAAGGTCTTCTGCACCCCTCCAAACCCGCCTGGGAAGCATGTCTGACCAAACAATTAATGTTCAGGGCCAACTCTGCCAAATAATCCCAATTTCCAAACAAGACTGAACAATAGGGGTCTTACCCTTCAGTAGCCCCAAATCATTACCCCTAAATGTATAACTAAAACATGTGGAGAGTGCTGCACCAACCCAGAGTTGAACAGCATAGGCAAGAACTGGTCCCATTTAATTCCCCACCTACCCAGCCACTGGACCTCCGCACAGTGACTGAGACCCAACTGGTTTCCATAGGTGGGCTGTGACGCTCTATGGCTGGCCCAAAAAAGCATACTGTACCCACAGATGAGCACTCTGATCCACTCCAGCACCCTTCAACCACCTGTCAAAACAAAACCACAAGTGACCAACAGAATAAGTGAATACTGCCATCAATGCAGGCCCTTAAAAGGCCTAATAAACCTCAAAATGCCCCCGACTTCCAACGCTCCACTGCTTGAATGTTGCCACTCCCCAGGCCAAGGCAGGCTGCAGTAGATGCCACCCCACTATGAAATGAGTGGGTCCCTAAATCGGCCACCTCAATTCCCAATTGTGTGAGAGCACACTTGGCAACCACCCAAAACTGATACTTAGTAAGAGGCTGGCCATCCCAGTGGCAGAAAAAGGGGCCTGATTGTGACCCACACCATTGAGTAAAACATTTAATGGCTTTGACAGGGCACAAATTCCTTGACCGAGGAAGCAGCCAAATTATCCTTAGTGCCCTTGCTATACTGATCAGTCTTAGACTGGTGCAAATGAATGTGGACATAGCCTTCACCCCATGTGATATCCCTGTGCTCTAAGGCCCTACCAGACCAGTCAGATCTAGAATTAGCCCGCAGTTCAGCCATTCTAAAGGCACCAAAAATGTTGTCACAGCCACAGCATGAAACAGAGCCGCCTCATACTCCAAAGCACAGACAGCTGGTCATGTACTGTACAAGCCAACCAAAACCCCTGGAGAAATAGGACGTATGGGTGCTCTCCCCCAACCTGCTGGTTTTGGGGGACTTCAACGTGCATGCCGAGGCCGCCCTTACTGGAGCCCCTCTGGATTTCATAGAAACCATGACTTCGTGGGAACTGCACCTTAGTAATACAGGGCCAACCCATGTAGCCAGTCATGCTCTTGACCTTGTGTTTATCTCGGGAGGGGAGGAAAGTGCTCTGGAAATGGGAGTTGTTTCTTCTAACCCCGTGTCATGGTCAGATCACTATCTGGTGAATATAGACCTCTCGATGCCACACACCATCCGCAGGGGACAAGGACCTATTAGGATGGTCGCCCCAGATGCCTGATGGATCCTAAAGGATTCCTGAATGTGCTGGGAGAGTTGGAGCTGACTGAAGGACGCCCGGTCGAAGCCCTGGTGATGGAGTGGAATAGGGAGATCACTAGGCCAGTTGACCAGGTGGCTCCGAAACGTCCTCTCCCCCTGAACAGAACTCAGACAGCACCCTGGTATACACCACGGTTGTGAGGTCTGAGAAGGGAGGTGAGACGACTAGAGCGCCGGTGGCGGAAATCTCGCTCTGAAGACGATTGGACACTGGTTAGAGCGGCAATAGCTGCCTACCAGGTGGCAACAAAGGCAACAAAGAAGGAATTGGAAGAGAGTGAGACAAGAGAAGCCCAGAGCAGGGGCAACCAGTTCAGCAAAGAAGCAAGCAAGCCAGGAGCTTGGGAGAAGCGGTAACGTGGCTGAGTGCTTGATCGTGAAAGGCGAGGGAGAAGTGTGCTGCGGAGATGGCAGTTTCACTTTCAGCCAGAATGCCTCTGGAGAGGCTCACTGAACGTAATTATTCTAGCTGGAGACTTAGAATGCAGGCTTTCTTGACGAAAGAAGATGTATGGCAGGTAATCGAAGACGACCCACCAGGTGCTCCGCAGCCAGCGTGGATTCGCATGGATGAAAAGGCAAGAGTGTTTATTATATTGGCTTTGGAAGACTCTTAGTTATTACATGTGACAGAACGGCCAACAGCGAAACTGACTGCTTTGAACGAAGTACATGTGAGACAGCCAGCCAGTAGCAAGATATACTTAGCGCGTACACTTTATCAGATGAAGCTGGCTGAGGACAGGACAATGTCTGAGCATTTGTTGGAATTACAAAGACTGTTTGCAGAGCTGCAGGAGCGGAATGTAGAGCACACACAGTTGCAGAGAGTTTATATAATCCTATCTTCATTGGATTCGTCTTGGGATCCGTTAGTCAGTTCATTAGAGACTATGCCAGACGCAGGCTTGACTACGGATTACGTCTCAGGCAAGCTTCTCCAGGAATGGGAGAGAAGGAAAGAAGCCAAAGGACGGGAGAAAATGGAGAGAAGAGAAAGCAGGAAGACAAACTGCAAAGACACAGAAGCAAGATCGTTTGGACTAAAAGCTTGTTATTATTGTGGTTCGAAAACACATCGACAAAGAGACTGCGAAGCAAAGCGTAAAGGACGAGGCTGGAAGCCGAAAAGTGTGCAGCTGGTGAGTGCTGGGACTAGTAAACCGAAAAGCTGTGAGAAAAGAGACAGTGATGTATAGGTTGTTGATTCTGGAGCCACCCATAGCTTAATAAAGGACAAAACTTTGTTCAGAACTTCACTTCCCGTGAAAGAGGATGTTGTGCTGGCGGATGGCACACACAGAGAGGTGTTGGGAAGAGTACAGTAAAACTCAGTGTATTAAATACAATTATGACGGATGTATTGTATGTACCAGGTTTGGAATGTAATATAATGTCTGTAAAGAAACTGAATGCAATGGGATATACTGTAACATTTAAACAAGGGACGTGTGAGATACAGAAAGGAGCCAAAATCTGTATGAAGGGGTTTCTGAAGGATTTGCTGTTTTACATTCAGTTCAAACACGCAGGTTGTGCTGCTATGAGTGCTAACAGAAAGCCTCATGACAGCTGCATTCATCTATGGCACAGAAACCTAGGACATGCTAGTTTTGGTACAATCATGAAAACTCCCAGTAATAGTGTGGATGTAACACTGAAGGAGTGCGACAAATATGTAGAATGTGATGTGTGTAAACAAACCAAAGCCACAGTTGCTCCCATATGCAAAGAGGCAGAGTGTAACACAAATGCATCATACCAGATGATTCATGTTGATTTAGCGGGACCGTTTCAAAGCTCACAGGGAGGAAACCGAGACTTCAACACATTGCAAGGTTTGGGGCAAGGTGCTGGGTGCACATACCCAAAGGGAAGAGACATGGGAAACTTGCTCAAAGAGCACAGAGGGGAAATGTGATCGGATTCCAGAACGCATATTACCGTGTTTGGGTACAAAGTCAGAGAAAGGTGGTGCTGAGTAGAAGCATCAAAATACAAGAGCAGGATTGGGTTCAAAGTACATATGTTGATCTAAATAGTTCACAAGATGCATCCACAGAACATGACTTAGAGCAGGAGGTAAAACAACAACAAGAAGAAGAACCTGTTACTGGAGTGGATGGGGAGAACATAGAGGAAACTGTAACATTGAGACGCTCTGAAAGAGCTAACCTGGGGAAACCACCGGAAAGGTTTCAGATTGGCACAATCAGAAGTAAAGAAACAAATAAATACACAGAAATCTATGATGAGGAAACGTTGTATCTAGATTGTGTGAAACCATAGAGGTCTGTAATGATTGTAACTCTGTACAGCAATGTATCAAACATGTATTGTTAGTGCAAATGTATGTCTTTATGGAAAAGGTGGGAACTGTAGGCTGCTCAGAAGTATGTGCATAGAGTTTTCCAGAAAGACAGTACAGAACCGACTATAAAGGGGTTAATCTGTGTTCAGGACTGCCAAGGTCAGCTCACAGCAGATGCAGCTGGCGAAGGGCAGTGAAAGCTATATATCCTTGAAAGTGAAAGCACAAAGTGCGGGGGATGTCGTTAGAAGTTAGGAGAAGCCAGGAATGCGTTTATGTCTATAACTTAAAGTCAGTAAAGACTCTTAAACCTATAACTGTCTGTGTCTATCTATCTTGGGTACACTGCTGCTATCCACAACCAGGTACAACCGGTCACTAGGCTTACGCTTGGAATCTCCGCTACAACAGTCAAACCTGTCTGCTTTCTACTGGTAAAAAGAGAGTCAGCCCTTTGGAGTTTCCCCTTTAATAGTGACCTGCTGGTGGCAATCATCTCTGCTGGTGGCTGCAATTTTATAGCCCAGCCCAGAATACATTGAGAATGCACCAGTGACAAACGTCTGTGTTGGGGCTCGGGAACAACAGCTTTCAATCATTCACCAGGATTGATTTCCCAGACAGATCTCCTCAGGTGTAAAGGGAGAAGAAAAAAATCCAGATTGGGGGAGGGATGAAGGAGGATTTCAGTCCCTACCCTTGCTGTTCATCCTATTGCATTTGTCAGAGACAAGGGCCAGGAAATTTATTTGATAGTACAAGCCACGTAAGAGTTAATACTATGAAAATATTTGTTCAGGAGAGATTTTACACCTATAACAGTTCAAATAAAATATTGATGAATCTAACTTGATTGGATGTTAAACATTTGGAATCCCTGTCACATAGAAAACATAAGTGCTGCTGCCTACATAAAAAGAAAGCATTGCACAATAACGTCTTTCTAGGCTTGACATATGGCAATGAAATGCAAACTTTGCCTTAAAAAAAGATTGAGAGGAAGGAAAGCGGAGGCACAGGTGGCTTTGAAGTAATCAATACTTGGCATAAGGGGACTATAACGAAGAAGAAGAAATAAGAAAGGATAAAGAACTCAGTTTGGGCAACAGGCCAAATTGGAGGATGTAATTTTTTAAAAAAAAAAAACCAAGGAAATGAACTGCTACTCCGTCTGTTGTGTGAAAAAGCTTTCTTCAGGACAAAAAGCCAATAAATTATTTAAAATTATTGTAAGAATATTTGTTGTTATTTTAGAAGAGGCAAAATGTGTTGACCAAAGAGAACAGAATGCTTGTTTGTACTTTCTAGAAGTGTGTGTGGCGAAAAAGAGAGAACAAAAGAATAGAGGGAATGTGAAAAATAACTGGGGAGGGGTTACCTTAAACAGATTTACACCCAATTTTGTATATCCTTTGTTGCCAAATTTAGAAAATGTGATATAAAACCAGGTCTATTAAATGAAATTTAGAGTGATTTTGAAAACTAGACAAGGATTTACATAAAATCTGTCACCAAAAGCCCCTTTCAGACAATCTGTATAGAATGAATATGCAAAAGGGGTATGTGTGTTTGCAGAATTCTTGATCTTGAGAAGAGACTATGCACATTTACATATGTAGAGGCTGTACACATAGTAGACTGAACAAATATTTATTTATTTATTGCATTTATACTTCACCTTTTCTCCAAGGAGCTCAAGGTTGTGTATATGGTTCTCTGCCTCCTCATTTAATTCCCACAAGAACCCTGTGAGGTAGCTTAGGCTGAAAAGCAGTGACTGGCCCAAGGCCACTCAGTGAGCTCCATGTCTGAGTGCGGATTCAAACCCTGGTCTCCCAGGTCCCAGTCTGACACCCTAACCACTATGCCGCACTATGGGCCAGGAGCAGAGCCTGCCACCATCATCCCACATTAATTTCAGTCTTCACAAGTCTTGTCTGAAAACGGCTAGTGTGGTATCTAAAAGTATGTAATTGTTTATGAATTCAGGGCTCAGTCCTTTGAATCACAAGACAGAAAGGATGCTACATGGTGCACCAGTAATATCACACTTTGTGCTATTCATGTACTATTTAGGCACAAATGCACTTCAGCCCATTGATTTCGACACATTCATTTTAATGAGCATAAGGACACCTTAATTCTATGTTGAATTGCAGCCTAACCATCACATGAAAATTATGGGAATGGAATAAAGTCCTTATTTTTTTTCCCCCAAAAAGTAAGATTTGTTAAGACTTTCCAAATCAAAGAAAAACATCTATTGCTACAAGCATAAAAAAAACTTACACATATACAATAATACATACAAGAAAAAGTAAGAATTTTTAAGTTAAAAAATAAGATAAGCAACTGTAATAGCTGACAAAAAGAAACAAAGTGGATACACAGATATAGGTTTGGTTACAGAAAACATAAGATCAAAGCTGGGAGGAAGAGCGGGATATAAATCAAATAATAAATAAATAAATAAATAAATAAAGGAAAAAGGCAACAATACATCTTCGACAAATGTACAATGCATTGCACATCAACAAATATTAACTGAAATAATCAGGGGTTCATAATATAATTAATCAACAATTAAAGTACGAAATAAATCAGTCGGCCTATAACATCCCTCCATAAAGTTGCATGCATTGATGGAGGATCCCAATAGTGTTTTTGATCAAAATATATTTAATAAAACAAGACAATTTCGCATAGAACATATCCAAGGAATAAAGTCCATTTCTGTTAGCTTTACCATGTTATAAATTGCCATGGGAGTTGGTCTGAGTGTTAGAGAAAAGTACAACCAGCTGACAATTACCTGAACAAACCCTCACACCATGTGGTGGAGAACTATGAATGTCCACATGTCAGAATGTTCACTGTCATGCCAGTGTGGGTTCAATGTATACATAATTCGTGCAATCCATCTCCTTATACAAAAATGTGAAAGATCATTTTGTATATGCATTTGTACATGTTAGGTGCAGTGGAAGCATATGAGCATTCATGTTTTTCTGTGGAAACAGAGGCCTGTTCAAGTGAAAAGTCTGAATAGCCAACAGTCCTTGGTAATTAGCTCCGTACATATATTTTGCTTAAACACTGGTAGCTTTTATGGTCCAAATGCATACGCACACAAAAAATGAGACCCAGTGAACCTGAATCTAGCCTTTCACAGCTCTCAAAAGGACATCTCAAAAAGAGAGAATTAAATGAAATTCAAGCAGAGATTGGTGTGTGTCACCATAGCTACAGCAGTATCCTAGTTAAGGCAAATAGAGCAGGTCCATCTACTCTTGCTGCATGTCAGTTGCAATTCCATTCTAACAGCTTGTCACCAAAGGTTATACATGTAACCAATATAGCTGGCCCTGGGTAGCTGAAATGAATGCCTTTGGAAAACTACATGGGACATTCCTAGACTCAGTTGCGTCCTCCTGCATGATTAACAGACAAATCACTATCAGGTGGCTTTTTGAAAGGCTAGACAATAGTGTTATCAGTGGCTATTAATCATGTTAGGACTTTCATGCAGAGAAGTAGTAGACCCCTGTGAACTAGATGCTGGAGACAAAGAACAGGTGAAGGTCATTGCCTTTATGTCCTGCTTGCGAGCATCCAGAGGCACTAGGCAGGCTGCAGTTAGAAAGAGAATGCTGAACTAAATGGAGCTTGGTCTGATCCTGGGGCAATCCTTATTCCTATGCCAGACCCTTGGGTATTGGTCATTATGCACTCTGTTATACTGATATTATTGTCAAAACTATTTGACAGAACTATTTGCTGTAGTTGTTCTTGAGTGCCGAGCTCTTCTGGGAGATCATTGGGAGAATGACTGTTTTCACAACCACCTCTCCTCTCTTGAAACCATTTTTTTTTTGAGGCAGTACTCATTGGTAGAGCACCAGCATTTCTTTTTTTAATTTTTGTTGTCCATGCCAGTGTAGTGCTATAAATCCACAAGACCATAATATTTTGAGGAGGGCATTTCATGCCTAGGGATCTTCCTTTAATGCCTAGGGATCCTTTCTGGGCCAGAATGCATACAACTGGTAAATGCCTGCCTACAATACTTCTTGTTTTAGAATATTTTCTGACTATTGTCACATATATGTGATGTTCCCTGTAGCATGCCTAGTTTGCTGTATTTAGGAGCTTGAACCCATGCTTATTAGAATCCATTCTATGAGGTTTATAGTGGTAACCAGAGCTAGTAATTAGAAGGCCTTCCTATATAGCTATATTAGCTTTCTTGCAGGTCTCACAGTTCTTTGAGGTGAACTGCCAGCTCAGAGAGACTGAGCTAGATTGCAGATGCCTTATCAGTACAGAGGTATGAGAACTGGGAGAATTATTGCTTAATAGTAAAAGCAACTAGAGAATATCTCCATCAGACGTAGACCATCCAACTTTCTCATATGACATATGCTCGCTGTCTCATGCCTTGCACCTGTTGTTTAGAACTAAGGAAACTCACTAGTCAATTACAGGCCTCAGCTATTTATCTAGGGTTCTGTTTATTAAGTGCCATCTAAGCTTTGTGAAAAACATAAACATCTTCATAATAATCCATATATAGCAGGTGTGGCTTATTAGCAAAGACTATAAAAAGCCCTGAAAAACCATCCCATGCTGGAACTCAACATAGACCCAAGTTCCTAGGATGGTGTGCTTTGTACCAAACCTCCGACAGGGCTCCACTTGTCATTCTGAAGGGTTCCCTGACAACAGAAGGAATGTAAAATTGACTGCTTTGCTTTCTGTATCTCTACACTTAGTAGTTAATAAACCTGTGACTTTTCACCCCATCTGTGTTGTTACTGTATCCAAATTTGCAAAGAACCATAGCCTTTGACACAAAAAGTTGTCTCTGGCAAACCAGCCAGACATTTTGTGCTGGCACCCATGATACATTTATCAAGATATGAGTACTGACACCTACAAAAAAAGAGAAAGAAATGAAAACAAAAACAAAACACTGCTTGAAATGACCAGAGTTCTTGGAACTCAGTAAACATTATCAGTTTCTCCTGTGTGCTAGCATCCTTTCATATGCAATGATGGCTGGAGGTTCCATGTGAGTGGGGCAGTGGAATCTGCTCTGGGCTTTAGTCTGAACTTTGAAGGTGCTGAAACCCAATCCCAAAATACTCCTTGTAAATTCAGATTTGTAAAACCCAGAGTGGATTCTACTGCCCCACTGACATGGAGCCACCAGCCACCGCTGCTTATATGATTGGTCACTATTCTTCCCAGTTCTTTAACCTTCCTTTGCTTACCAGGAGTCTTGGTGTGTATTCCTCATGTGCATCTTAGGCAATATAATTCCCCATCTTGTAGTGGAGGTGAGGTTGCCCTCACTCCTCCTTCCTTCAATTAAGCCTCAGGAGTTTGTCTCACACAGGGAGGCTGATGAGGAGAGGGACATGTGGTGGCCGATACCAATTGGAAAGGAGCAGGAGCAGGGCTTGTAAGCCAGCTTCTCCCCAAAGCCTTTCTCTTTGATGTTTCTGCTGTGTCCACCCTCCCTACATGCAGTGTGGGCTTTGCTGGCCACCTGTTAAAGGGGCTAAGTAGGATTTTTTGGGGGGAGGATTCCTTACTTGGCTATAGGATCTTTCCTTTTTTCACCTGCTTCATACTGTTGGGATGAATTTATTTGGGTTTTGGGAATGGTGTGGTTTGTTTGCCTTGTAGGGCACAGAGTCCAGATAGGTAAGGAAGTTGGGGAGAAAATCTTTAGGTATACTGAGACATTATGGGGTTACGGGCACCCTTTAGGGATCTGACAGTCCTCTGTGCCTGGTGTGACCTGGGGGATGCCCTTTGATTTGTGGGTACAGTGGGGCCTGGGTACACATGTTGGGTCCACACTCAAGGCTCACCTAGCAAGAAGGGAGTAATTTCTTCCCCATCCACTGCTGGGGAGCCACAACCAGTGGCAATTTGGTTAATTACTTAATTTTTTCTGCATTTCCTCCAAGTTTTTTAATTACTTAATTTTTTCTGCAGTTCCTCCAATTAATATTATTATTAATAATAATAACTTATTTTTCTGCAGTTCCTCCAAGTTTTTTAATTACTTATTTTTTTCTGCAGTTCCTCCAATTAATATTATTATTAATAATAATAACTTATTTTTCTGCAGTTCCTCCAAGTTGTTATAATTTAATAAATATAACCTACATTTCAATGTCATGTCTCTAGTCTTCATTGTGGGTGTGGGGGCAATACCTCCTTGCTTGGATTTCCAGTATTGTCAGACTTCCACTGCAACTTGCCTCTAATAATTCTGTTCCCTACTCCTCTCTGCCAATTTTGATTGTTTCTTGGACCTGAATTCGACTCAACTTCTATCTCATTCTTTGATTTAATGTTATAGACTGGATGCCTTATTCACCAAAATAGTATTGTCTGCCCTGTTGCCTGATCACCAGTTGACATGGCCTTGTGGAGAGACAGTGAAACCTTTCATGTGATGACAGTACTGTTGTGGGTAATATCATGGTGCTGGACGCTGCAACAGACTGAAGCAGTACACCTCTGTATATATCAGGATGTCCCATCCTAAGTGCTTGATTCCCGCTGCTTCATGGAGTTAGACCAGTTTAAAGTTTCCAGTTTAAATAGTTTATGGCTTAAAATTTAAATGTTGTTTGTTCAATATGGGAGAGGGGCAGTATAGATAGTAGATTGCCTTAATTATTTGTTTAAAAATATTAATTACCATTTTTACCAGAGATGTCCAAGTTTTTAATTATTGACAAATCATTTTCTCATTTCTATAATGAAAAAGATACTTAAGAAACCTGTAATATATTCTTGCTACTTAAACAAAAAAGATATCTGTTTTCATTTGATGACAAAATGTGACTTTGTCTCTTAAAGACTGAGTGCCCTTTTTGTAAAGGAGCTTCTAGAATTACTTGTATTGAATGGAAAAAAATGATTTCATTTTTAGGTGGTTGCTATTTGCAGAGAAACTAAATAGGCTCATCAATGCCTGGTATCATATTCTGCAAAAAAGGCATATATGCTAATTTAACTGATTCATTTTTACTTATCCTATTCAGAAGGGCAAATGATTGTTGCAGATTTCACTGATCTACTTATTTGCCCTTAATTAAACATTTAAAGTTTTATCATCTCTGTGCCAGTCAGTATTTAGAACCTGGCTTGGCTGCCAGTAACAAATGTTGTGAGCTATGGACCCATCTGGATCAGGAAGAATAGTGGTGAAGGCCCCAGAAGTGCTAGGTCCAGATTCAGGACCTTACACAAACTCAGCCAGGAGCCCCTTAAGCTAGAGACTACCCAATTGGGATTTGTATAGACTGGGGATTGGGGAGAAATTTCTTCAGTCCACATTTGACAAGAAACTGACTGTTTTTAAGATGTTTTGTTTTCATATGTTTTTAAAGATGTTTTGTTTTAACATGTTTTAAAGTATTTTGTTTTTAAGATGTTTTAGAGTGCTTTTAGTGTTTTTGTTTACCGCTATGGGCTCTTTCTGGGAGGAAGGGCAGAATATAAATTTAATAAATAAATACATATTTTATGGGTGGGGTTACAAAAATGTGTATTTTATAAGGAAATTCATTGAAAAGCATATGAAATGCATATTTTAGGAGGTGTATAAAATGCATACAAAAGACATACTGTTTCAGTGTGATTTGCAATGCATTTTAATCCTCAAAAAACAGGATAAAAAGAGCGATGACTGAGCGCACATGAAAGTGATGTGGAATAGAAATAGGCTGATGTATCCATCCCTACTGCCGATAGGACCCACTGGTCCAGATTCCCCCGAGGAGCCAATCCTCTTTGCAACAAGCACTCAGGTTCACCAATACAGGCAATGCACAAGGTAGGGGTTGAGAGGCAATGGAGTGGTAAGCTTCTGGGTTTGCCTTTGTGTTTGTCTCAGATTGTGTAGAAGTTAGTCACTCAGTAGTAGGAATGTGCTAGAATTCTACCCAATTCGGATTTGGCTCCAAATTTTCCATTAATTTGCTTATTCTCTATAGTGGCGGATCAGATTTTTATGTATGAATTTTCCATGGCTATTTTTGAAAACAGAATTGTTCTAAAATATTAATATTAACAACATTGATTTTATCGATATTTCCTTTCATTTATTGATATTTCCTTTCAAATATCAATATTGATATAAATGTTTTTTGTGAGAGGAAAAAATGGATTGGTAAAAGCAGCAGTTAGTGAACAAAGAACTAACTTGAGTCGATACTGGCCTGTTAGATCAGTGGAATGCCAATGGATCCCATTCCTACTCAATAGCCAGAACTAACTTTGTTGGTCTTTCAGTTCAGTTGAAATTATCACTTTTAAAAATAAGTTGCTGGCTGAGTAGTCAATCTAACACTAGTGGCTAACAGTCAATTCGCAAATCAGGCCAAATGATGGAACTGATAGGCAGCTATGAATAAAATACAAAGCTTCACAGAAGCTCAGTGCCTAGAACACTGTTTTGGAAAGCAAGTACTCGTTTTCTAAAAGCAAACCAAAATAATTGTAGGTTAAGAAACAAAAATGGTGTTAGAGTCCAGCTATTGGTCCATTTATCACTGCATTGTTTCTGTTAGATCAACAGAATGCCTTTGAGCTGGCATTTCAATAGCATTGCATTGAAGGTTGTTGCTCAAAGTTCTCAAGCAGAATGTCTTTTTGAGTGTTGCTACTTGCAGTCCTTTGACTGGAGATGCCTGGGACTCCAAAGTGCAGGTCTACAAGTGAATTCTGGATTCCCCAGACTCACATGCCAAAATATTTATCAGGGCCTGGGGACTGAGTTCTGGAACCACAACATCTGATTTGGAATATGGTGGAGGCAAATTCTGTAAACATCCCTAACATTTACTAGCCTGTCAGCGACCCCCCAAATTCTTTTTCTACAGGCAGGCAGAGGGACCAGAGGCAACAGATAATCTGTTTCTTGAGCTTGTAATGGCTTTCTAGAAGTGAGGGTTTTGCCAACTAGCAGGGTGCTACAAGTGTTTCAGAAACTCCATCTGCCAAAATTCCTCCTTCTCCACAACTATTATGAGGCAGAGAATTCCTGTCCTCTTTTGCAGAGGCCAGGATAAATGCTTTTATAAAAGGAAATTGAGAAATTCCTGTTGCATCTAATAAATGGATTTGACTTAGGCTAGTCCTTTTGACCACAATAGGTCAGAAAATAGTCCAGCCCTCTATCTGCTTACTTTAACCTCTATGAGCCTCATTAGCTACAGATAATGCAGATTTCCTTAAAGCAATGGTGGGGAAAGTTTTTCTTTTTTTAATGACCACTGTTCCAGTACTGTGTAGCTTCCGTTAAAGTACAGTCTAGTTTGTGTGTTTGTGAGAGAGGCCAGTGAATCCACTTAAAATGCTGTGACACTGCACTCTTCCCAAACTGTAACAAACAATACAGCAGAATCTACTGTTATTTGTGCAATAATTGCCAATTATGGGTCTGTGGTTGAATGGAAATATCTAATGTGGAGGATGACACTGTGGTACACTAAACAAAATGGCTGGATCCAAAGACTGCTTGGATCCCACTTGCACCTCTGCAAAATAAATGTGCTCTATTCCTTAACGGAAAAGACAATAATGCTGGGAAAAACAGAAGGGAGTAGAAAAAGAGGAAGGCCAAACAAGAGATGGATTGATTCCATAAAGGAAGCCACAGACCTGAATTTACAAGATCTGAACAGGGTGGTCCATGTCAGATGCTATTGGAGGTCACTGATTCATAGGGTTGCCATAAGTCGTAATCGACTTGAAGGCACATAACAACAAATTCTTTAAGGGAAATAGTTGGCAAGGCCTGACTCACATGAGACAAATGACATCCAGCAGGAATGACCCTGCTGCTTTGCTGTGCCATTCTGTATGGTATGTTGAATTTTATTGACTGATGCTAAAGCTCTGCATGCTGACTCATCCTGTAAATGAAAGTAGTAAAGTAGTAGAGTACACTGGGAGGACAAAGAGTGCATCGACCCTGTAGCCAGGCAGTGCATATGTGACTGCTCCACTTGTGAGCATGAGGGGCTTTTCATCAGCAGGCGAGGACTTTGTGGTGATGCTGCCACCAAGCTATCTGATTGGTATTGAACTGTGATAGGCCTTTTCAATGGTGGCTCCTCATTTGTGGAATGCCCTCCCCAGTGAGGTACGACAGTCCCCAACGTTAATTAATTTTAGGTGGAATTTACCCAGGCATTTGATGGAAGAAGGAGACTGTTCCTGGCAACCTGGATATCATTGGATGGAAAAATGTTATCTGCAACTTTTTTTTAGAATTTTTATCTGCAACTGAAGTGTCACAGTCGGCTCTACCTCTCTGTGTCACCTGAATCAAGAGAAGTGGTTGAGGTGCTAGACAGGTGTCTGGAGGCAGTGATGGGTTGGATGTGGGCCAATAAACTGAAGCTACATCCTGAAAAGTCAGAAGTGTTATGTGTTCCATTTCTCAAGTTCTGGAGATTGGAAGATGGCCTGTTCTTGATGGGGTTGTACTCCCATCGAAGGAGCAGGTTCAGAGCTTGGGGGTACTCCTTGATCCAGCATTGTCACTGGAGACTGAGGTAGCCTCAGTGGCACCTATTTTCAGCTGTGGCTGATTCCCCATCTGTGGTCCCTTTTGGACAGAGATGACTTGGCCACAGTACTCCATGCTCTGGTAACTTCCAGATTGGTTTATTGCAATGCACTCAGTGTGGGGCTTCCCTTGAAGACGACTTAGAAACTTCAACTGTCCAAAATGCAGCAGCCAGATTACTGGCTGGGGTTCCTTTTAGAATTCATATAATTCCTGTTCTAAAACAGTTGCATTGGTTGCCAGTTCATTGCCAGGTCCAAATCAAGGTGCTCACGTTAAAGCCCTAAGCAACTTAGGCGACAAATATCTCAGAGACCATCTCCTTCCGTACAAACCCTCTTGGGTGTTAAGATCAGCAGAGGGGGCCTTCTTGATAGTTCCACCACCCTCAGAAGTTCAAAGGATGGTGGCCCGGGAGAGAGCTTTCTCTGTGGTAGCCCCTAAGATGTGGAATTCCCTCCCTACAGAGTGCATCTGGCACCTTTGCTATATAGTTCTTGGCAGAGCTAGGAAAAGTTACTTTTTTGAACTACAACTCCCATCAGCCCCAGCCAGCATGGCCACTGGATTGTGCTGATGGGAGTTGTAGTTCAAAAAAGTAACTTTTCCAAGTTCTGGTTCTTGGCAAATGCTAAAGACACAGCCTTTACTCTGGCCTTTGGCTTCAGAGATATATACTTTCAGAACCCACCCTATTCTTGTGATTGAAATGTGTTTTAATTCTTTTTAATATTGCATTTTAGATTTTGTAACCCATCCTGGGACCTACTGGTGAAGGGCGGGCAATTAACAACAACAACAACAACTGCTTTTTAGAAAGTTTTAACTGTAACTGTTTTTAGAATGATTTCATTGTTTTTAGAATGCTTTTATAGTAGTAGTTATTGTTGTTAAATTGTTTTGTTTGCCACCCTGGGCTCCTTCAGAAGGAAGGGTAGGATATATATGTGTGGAGGGGCTTTTTTGGTCATATAACACATGATCACATGCAGCCCACAAATGAAGATGCCAGTTCCCACAAACAGTGCCTCTATGGGTGTGAAACATTACAGTGACCCCTAACCTTACGTTTTAGAGAGAGAAAGATGTATTTTCCCCCTTTTCTAACCCTTCTGCACTAATCCCCCTCCTGAATAGCACTTTCTCAAAAACTTATGGAGTCATTTGTTTTCATTATCAGAACCAATGTCAAGTAAAATTAAATTAAATTGAGTCCTTCTATCAGCAAGAAAATCACCGCCCACGGCATGGACGATACAATTATTATTTTTTAAAATCATTTCTGCAGTTCACAAAGGTAGATGAGTGATACTTTACATGCATAGAAAAGAGACAATCATAATATTTCATCACTAATGAGTGGTGAGACTTGGGACCTTGTCCTCACAATTGCTTCTTCTAGTTGTTTCCAAATACTGTGTAAAGGCTTTGGTTCTTATGTCTGGCATATTAGAAGCATGCTATAAATAGGGTCATGGTTGTCTTTAAAAAACAGAAAGTGTAGGTATTCCAAGGGGAATTTTATCGAATTGTAAAAACGGATTGCGAGAATTCAGGATCAACTGATATTGCAACTATGTAGGTCTACTGAGAACAAAAATTGTCATCATTCTCTGGCTTTCATCCCAAAAGCTTCCATGAGGCTGATGATGGGGATGGGGTGCGGGTGGGAGAAAGCCAATACATGAGGATAAAAGCAACAGTATTATATTGAGTCAGACTAGTTGTTATGAAAGGACCTTTGAACCTCCTCATGAGCATAGCTCACTAGAGCTTCAAGTGCTCCTGTTCAAATAGAGAGTTAGGATGTCTATACCCTCAGGCTTCCAAGATATGTAGCTGCTCAGAATTCACGGAAGGGCTGTTTCCCAGGATTCCTTGCTATTGCAGGCTTCCAAACTTTGGTTCGCTAAAATGAATCAAAGATTAAAAATCACCACTATTTCATTCCTCCATACACAATGTTCCATCTGTCCTAGTAGTATCTGTGACTTCCAAAGACTTCAGGAAGATACATTTCCCAGACCTATTTTAGATTTTCTGCTGGAAAAACCGGGGTGGTGGTGGTTGAGCTAGGTCCTCAATTTTTCAAAACATGAGGTTAACCCCTGAGCTACAGTTCCATCCCCAAAACACTGGATAACAACATTGTAATAAAACCAAAACCAAAAGTTGCAGCCATAGCTACTTCAGGAGCAGTTACATCTCCACTCCATGTCCTTGGAAGTATCTACCATTTTATGAGAAAACCACTCAAATGATATAGACTTGTCTAGACAAAGAAGGCACGTGGTGTAGTGTATTGGACTTCCAGGCTTGCCATACCAGGAACTTCTGAGTCAGCCCCAGACTCTGGCAGATTCAATTTCCAGTCCTGCCTTACAAGCAGCACCATGTTGTGGCCTTGTTCTCCCCATATCATTAGTTAGTAAAGTTCTTCTTGTTGTAGATCCTCTGTGTGGCCTTTTTCTTCATGATACTTTTCACTTGGGAGTTTAAATTTTTAGTCATACCTATTTGTTACATGTTTAATTTTTAAACCAAGGGTGCTTCCAGATTATCTTTTCTGGGTGGGATTCAGTTGTGTATGAGCAAACTGAGGTTGTACAATTATAGTTGATTAGGAGGTCTTGCACAACAATCCTGCTTCCCCAGAAGATCAGACTTTTCACAATAAGGAAAGTGGTGGGGAAATGCACTGGAAGGCGTGGGATAATTCTTGATGCAACATCATCTAACCTCCCCACAAACAAATCAGGATGACCATACACACACATATATGTTCCTCTTATTTGTTATTCACTAATAGGCAAAAAACCTTGCGGTTTAAGAACATACTTATAGCCCACAGATATTTCTATCAAACTTTAAAAGCAGGAAATTTGGGCAGTTATAGTGAATGCACCAGGGGAGTAGGAGACACGACCTCCTCTCTGAGATATTGTACTGCCCTACAGATTTGTCCAAATGCAAACACAATTTGGGTAGGTCTTTCACAGTCCAATCCACTTGCTGTGTAGCTTGGAAGAATTTGGTAATGTGCCTCTGAGCATACGGTGACCACAGAGGATGGGGAGCAGAGGAGAAGGAGGAGGGAGGGAGAGAGGGAGGGCAGAGGGGAGGAGGGGTAGGGGAGCAGGCAAGAGGGGGAGGGGAGGAGAAGGACAGATTTGATCATTTGCATGTTTATTGAGTTCAGTGCGATTTATTCCCGTGTAATCATGCTTAGGATAGGTAAAACTGACCACGTGGGAAGGAGGGAGGGCTAGAGGGGGCAGGGGAGGATGAAGAAGGAAAGGAAAGGGGAGGAGGAAGGGAGGGAAGAAGGGAAGGAGGGGAGAGGCAGGTCTGATCACTTGCATGCTCAATGAGTTCATTGGGATTTACTCCTATGCAATCATGGTTAGGATAGGTAAAACTGACCATGGGGGAGGAGGGGGAAGGGGTGGATTGGAGGAGGCAAAGGAAGGGGGAGGGGAGGGCAGGTTTTATTATTTGCATGCTTATACAGTTCAATGGCATTTACTCCCATGCAATCATGCTTAAGATATGTAAGACTGACCATGGGGAGGAGGCAGGGGAGGGGAGGAGGGGGAAGTAGGGGATTGGAAGGGGATGGGGAGGGAGGGGCAAAGGAAGTGAGTGGGAAGGGGCAAGAGGGAGAGGATAGGAGGGAGGAGAAGGGAGGGTGGATTTGATCATTTGCATACTTTTTTAGTTCTATGGGATTTATTTCTGTGCAATCATTTTTGAAAATGGAAATGGACTGCCTTCAAGTTGATGCCACTTATGGTGACCCTATGAATAGAGTTTTCATGGTAAATGATATTCAGAGGGGGTTTACCATTGCTTTCCTCTGAGGCTGTGACTGTCCCAAGGTCACCCAGTGAGCTTCATGGCTGTGTGGAGATTCAAATCCTGGTCTCCCAGGTCGTAGTACAACACTGACCTGGGGGAGGGGCAGGTAGGGGAGGAAATTGGGTGGGTGGGCACTGGGCAGAGGGAAACCCCCTTTCCTTTCCAAAAGGAAAACTTTGTGAACAGTATCATTTTCCCCCAGCATTTTATTCTACAGCAGGCACATGTAGCCTCCCACCCAAATTTAAACCAAAGCTGTCCCTGGCCATATCCACACCAGGCCTTTATTTTTCTTTAGACAGTCATGGCTTCTCTCAAAGAATCCTGGGAAGTGTAGTTAGTGAAGGGTGCTGAGAGTTGCTAGGAGACACCCTATTCCCCTCACAGACCTTCAGTTAGAGTGGCTGACTGTTAAACCAGTCTGGCTACTGGAGCTCTGTTAGAATAGGAGTTTCCTCTCAGCACCCTTCACAAACTACACTTCCCAGGATTCTTTGGGGGAAGCCATGACTGTCTCAAGTGAAATCAAGGCTGGTGTGGGTATAGCCCCCTGATTAGGCAAGCAAAGCAGCTGCGAGTCTGGCTTTTAGAACACTGACAGTTGGTTCTTACTGAGCATGCCTGACATTATTATTGAGTTCAAACGAAAATGTATTAAATTAATTAAAAACCAGCCAGGCATTTTTTTAAAACTTTTAAACTGATGATAAACTGATGATAAACTCTGATGAAGGTCAGAGTATGGGGCAAGGTCAGTAACAGGATTACAGGTACTCTGTGAATATGGCTGATTTTTAATGAATTTCAACAGGTTATGAGAACTCTCAGAGAAAAAAGTCCAACAGGGCTCTGGGTTTCTCCACTCTGTTTTTAGACTTTGAACTCTCGAATCTCTCTGACTGTTTTGTGTATCCCCATGAAAATTGAGAAGGCTGTTAAGCAAGTGTTTCTGAGTTTAGGACTATGAGTTTTGTAAGGTTTTATTTTGAAATGAGTTTATGGGAAGCATTAGAATGACATGGGGGTATTTTCAACTTAACATTGCGGAATGTGAAAAATCTACGCTGGCTATAATATGCAGCCACTCTTGTGGCTGTATAATCGGTGATATGTGACCACTTCCAGAGATACTGATTCAGTTTTCCTGAACCAACATGTGAACTGAAATGCAGCTACAAACATGCATGTATTAAGGGGAAGTGCACACAAAAATGCATCATATGGGAAATTGCTTGCAAATTGTACACAAGAATTACGAGAAATATACACACAATGTGTACTAATTTTCATGCAACTTTTTTTAAAATGGGGAATCATGATGTATAAATGGGGCAAAAGGAATTTAAGACTGGAAAAGTGAGAAACTGAAACTGACAGATTCAATTGCTAGTGTCAAGTGAATGAGTGAAAAGGGCAATGCTCCCTTCCATTAGTTTCAATAGGAATTAGTATTCTTGACTAACTTTAGGTGGTCCAGCAGTATATCAACAGTGCAGACAGTGTCCAATGAAATTTCACATGCTAGAGAAATGGTTGCTCAAAAATATTTACCATGCTCAGAGGGTGGGGCTTTAGAGCTTTGTCTAGCTAGCCCCTTGCTCCTCCCAATGACTAGCAGATGTGGAATAATATTACGGAAAAGAAAAGAAATCATGCAGTCATACTTTATATAATTTATCCAGGGCACAAGATCCAGCTGCTCTTGATGCAGACTGTGCAACCTTGCCTTATCATTTTAATTTTTAGTCATCCGTTTATTTGTTAGCATGGTAAACACAGAGCCCTGGCTGTACTGGAGAAGATTCATTGAATGGTGCTAAATAAGAAACATAAGTCACATAGGTTATATAAAATCTGCTTAAGTTTGAAAGAACTAGTTTCGTAGCCATAAATTTTACTGCTGCAGAAAGAAACTGAATTGCTCTAGTAGCAAACAAACAAGAGGAATGCTTCCATTCTTAATAAAGTGCTTTAAATATTTTCAAACTCTGGTTGCACTTATTTTGCCATTGTTAAGTGGTAAACAATAACTAATTTGAATTTATCTTTGCTCAGTGAATTTACAACATTACCAAGCAAGTTCCACAACAGACTAGTGGTATAACAGAAGTAATTATAATCTGGAAGAAATCATCATGCTAAAGTGAAAGTAAAAGGAAATGCATTGTGCCTCCAGAAATGCAATGTATTATTCAGCATCTTCTATACACAGCTCTGTATGTATTCATAGCTCTGGTTCAGACAACCCCTGGCTCCTGTGTGAGCAATTTATGAGTATGTCGTAGCTGCCATAAGGATTGCAACCCAATCATGCTTATTTAAGAGATGCCGTTTCTGAGAGTTGGTGCCTTCATGTGGGGGCAGAATTTGGCTGAGTATGAGAAATGCTTTTTTTGGGCTACCATGATCTCACAAATAACTATGGCGGTGTGAACAACCCCATTTGTGTTGGGAGAAAAGCACCAACGCTTGTAACAAGTAACCTGAACCAGTGGGGGGGGTGATAGACAGAAAGGCAACCTAATCT
Source organism: Rhineura floridana (assembly GCF_030035675.1). Taxonomy (NCBI): domain Eukaryota; kingdom Metazoa; phylum Chordata; class Lepidosauria; order Squamata; family Rhineuridae; genus Rhineura; species Rhineura floridana. Next base: position 34,071,082 of record NC_084484.1, read on the forward strand.
TCCCTTGCTGATTCCTTCTTTAGTAACTACTTGTTTGTTTTTTTCCCAGGCTTTACTTCCTTCCTCTTCCTTTCTAGATAATCAGAGATAGTGTCTATGTGCATATGTATGTCTGTAGTCTGAATGACTTTGTTCCCCAGTAGTAATAAACCTTTATTCTTTCAACCAACAGTCTCATCATAGAATCATAGAATAATAGAGTTGGAAGGGGCCTATAAAGCCATCAAGTCCAACCCCCTGCTCAATACAGGAATCCAAATCAAAGCATTCCTGACAGATGGCTGTCCAGCTGCCTCTTGAATGCCTCCAGTGTTGGAGAGCCCACTACCTCTCTAGGTAATTGGTTCCATTGTCGTATGGCTCTAACAGTTAGGAATTTTTTTCTGATGTCCAGTCAAAATCTGACTTCCTGCAACTTGAGCCCATTATTCAATGTCCTGCAATCTGGGACAATCGAGAAGAGATCCTGGCCCTGCTCTGTGTGACAACCTTTCATGTACTTGAAAAGTGCTATCATATCTCCCCTCAGTCTTCTCTTCTCCAGGCTAATCATGCCCAGTTCTTTCAGTCTTTCCTCATAGGACTTTGTTTGCAGTCCCTTGGATCATTTATTTCTACACTCTGCTGTAATATATACCAAACTACAATAATGTGGAGGTACCGGCTCTCATTAAAGGCCCTCTTCAGCCTTGAATAAAGTGGTGTCTCCAGGGCATTACCAATAGACTCATGTGACGTGATCGGAAGTCCATACAAAGGACTCATGTGTCCAGGGTAAATTGCAGTTCTCTGTGTAGCCATAGTACTAATCTAGCACCCCTTGCTGGATCATCACCTTGCAGTGGTGAGTGGGCTTGTGTGTTCCAATGAACCCTATGAGTGATGGCTTCGGGAGTCATGTACTCTCAGCAGGGTCACCCGTGGTGGTAAGGTCAAGGGAGAGGAATCAGACAAAGAACGATCCAAGAATGTCCTCAATGGCAGAACAGGTGGATAACAATGTGTATATTACAACGGCTGTGAAGGTGGATGAAGGCTGCAGCATATATAAGACTTCCAATCATCGTGGAATCCATGCCATTGGATCAAAGCCTTTTTCTGTCATGATTGTGTGTTGATCATTGTGCACTGATCTCCCCACATAAAACAAATTCACACACAGATGTCTTCCAACCAAAACAAAACAAAAGCCCCATGGCGATCCCCAAATGGCAACGGTGGCAGGACTGTGAAATCCGGAAGCCCCTAGTCATGGACCGGCACATGGGCAGTGGATACAGACTCAGTTGTCTTGGCTCAAGGACTGAGGCAGTTGAGTAGTTCGGCAGCTACATACACTCTGATCACCCCATATGGGGAGGGGGCTTGAAAACGTGCCCTAAACATAGTCTGCCTCATCTCTCTCCCCAACTGGATCACCATATCCAGTGGGGTCACCACTTAGCGGTCACAAAAGACAATTCAATTTTGGAACATGGAAATATGGACATTGCTGGACATTGCAGATAGAGAACATCCTGAATGCAGGACTGCCATCATTGCAAGGGAGTTGAGACATTTTAATATTGACATAGCAGCACTCCAAGAAACTCGAAGAGCAGGAGGGACAATTGAAGGAAGAAAAAGGAGGTTGCACCTTCTTCTGGAAAGAACTGCCTGAACAAGAACGACGAATACATGGAGTAGGCTTTGCTATTAAAAATGATCTTGTGAAGCTCTTGTCAGAAGTTCCTATTGGCATTAATGAATGAACGACTCTCAGCTCTCCGATTAAAACTCACCAAAAACCAGCAGGCAACTATTCTAAGTGCTTATGCACCAACATTAGATGCTGATGAAGACATCAAGGAAAAATCAGAGCTTGGAAAAGTTACATTTTTGAACTACAACTCCCATCAGCCCAGTTCAGTGGCCATGCTGGCTGGGGCTGATGGGAGTTGTAGTTTTAAAAAGTAACTTTTCCAAGCTCTGGGAAAATTTTTATACCCAGCTGGACAGCATCTTATAAGAGATACCTAAGGAGGATAAAATTATCCCCCTGGGCGATTTCAATGCAAGAGTTGGGCATGATTTTGATTTATGGCCAGAAACCATTGGGAAAGAAGGAGTTGGCAATAGCAACCTGAATGGCATTCTACTTCTGACTAAATGTGCAGAGCATAATCTTGTTATTACAAACACACTCTTTCACCAGAAAGATAAATTTAAAACATCATGGAAGTACCCTCGGTCAAAGCACTGGCATCTCCTGGATTACATACTTGTCCGTGCCAGAGATCTTCATGATGTACTCCTCACTAGGGCCATGACGAGTGCCGATGACTGCTGGACAAATCACCGATTAATTCGATCCACTATGCCATTAATATTATTCCTCAATGTAGGCTCCAAGGAAGAAAACCAAGGCATAAATTGAACATCCACGCCTTTCAAGATCCTATTAAGCAAGCTTGCTTTCAAACAACTCTCAAGAAACATCTACCTACGGAAGTCCCTGAAAATGTTGAAGAACACTGGATTAAACTGAAGAGTTCCATTATTGCAGCATGTGAATGAACTATTGGATACCAAACTAAGAAACATCAGGACTGGTTTGATGAGAATGATAGTGAGATTGAACATATCATCGACAAGAAAAAGAAAGCCTTCCAGATATGGCAAAATGACATTAACTGTGCTGCTAAGAAAAAAAATCTATGCCAATGCAAAGGCTGAGGTCCAAAGAAGAACTAGAGAACTTAAGAACGCCTGGTGGATAAAGAAAGCTCAAGAAATCCAGCATTTTGCAGATGCTCATGATGCACGGGGCTTTTTTAATGCCACTAAGGCCATCTACAGACCAACAAATTATGGTACAAATCCCTTACGTTCAATAGATGGTACTAAACTTCTAAAGGTTAAAGAATCTATTGCACTGCGTTGGAAAGACCATTACCATGACCTCCTTAATCGTAACTCTTATGTGGCTGGTGAAATCTTCTCGCAAATCCCACAACAACAAATTAGAGATGAGCTTGCAGTATCCCCTAATTTGGATGAAGTCAGTAAAGCCATCAATCAAATGAAGAATAACAAAGCTAGTGGACCTGATGGGATTCCTGCTGAAGTCTTTAAAGAAGGTGGGCCTGAACTTACACAACAACTTCATAAGCTCATTGAAAAAATCTGGATAAGGGAGAAGATCCCGGAAGACTTTAGGGATGCCGTAATTATCACTCTTTTCAAGAAGGGTGATAGAACAGATTGTGGGAACTACCGAGGCATTTCTCTTCTAGCTACTGCAGATAAAATCCTTGCAAGGACACTCACAAATCTTCTCCTACCTATCTCAGAAAGCATCCTCCCTGAATCCCAAAATGGTTTCCACCCTTCCAGGTGAACAGTGGACATGATCTTCATTGCACGACAGCTTCAAGAAAAATGCAGGGAGCAAAACCGACCTCTGTATATGGCATTTATTGATCTGACTTAGGCCTTTGGTACTGTGAATCGAACTGCTTTCTGGACCATCATTCTGAAAACTGGATGTCCTGATAAATTTGTGAATATTTTGCGACTCCTCTATGACAACATGACAATGACAATTTTGGATAACAATGGCTCTCAAAGTGATCCATTCAAAGTGGGATCAGGTGTCAAACAAGTGCTTCATCAGCAGGTGCGAACCAATCCCTCTGCAGCACCATCAATCCAGCTTAATGGTGTGACGCTGGAGAATGTTGATCTCTTTTCTTATCTTGGCAGCCATCTCTCTGTAAAAGCTGACATCGACGCTGAAATTCAGCATCATCTGAGCTCTGCGAGTGCCACATTCTCCCGAATGAAGAGTAGAGTGTTCGAGGATCAGGATATTTGCAGGGAGACCAAAATGCTTATTTACAAAGCCATTGTACTACCAACCTTACTGTATGCCTGTGAAACATGGACCATCTATAAACACCATTCCCAACTTCTTGAAAGATTCCACCAACGCTGCCTCCAGAAAATTCTGCAAATTACTTGGGAATATAGGCGGACTAATGTTAGCGTATTGGAAGAAGCAAAGACTACCAGTGTTGAAACAATGATCCTCCAATATCAACTTCGCTGGACCAGCCATGTTGTTCAAATGCCTGATCACCGTCTTCCAAAGCAGCTACTTTACTCCCAACTTAAGGATGGAAAATGGAATATCGGTGGACAGCAAAATAGGTTTAAAGGTGTTCTTAAAGCTAATCTAAAAAAAGTAAGATGAGCATCGAGAACTGGGAAGCTTTGGCCCATGAGTGTCCCAATTGGAGGCCAGCCATTATCAAAGGTACTATGGACTTTGAAGAAACATGAGTACAGGACGAAAGAGACACATGAGATAAGCGGAAGGCAGGTCAAGCAAATCCTCATTGTGACCATCTTCCATCTGGAAACCTATGTCCTCAGTGTGGGAGGCTGTGTGGATCTAGAATTGGCCTCTGCAGTTACTTACGGACCCACTGTTTAAGACCTTATCTTGGAAGACAATCTTACTCGGCCACGAGTGATCGCCAATGATGAATGACTAATCTAGCAAGTGCAAGAGGAAAGCAGGGAGGTATTTAATGAGACCTCCCTGCTGGTGCTCCTTCGACCACCAGGCTAGGTAAGCAGGAAAGGGGCACCAGAACAGGTCACAGTGGCTCAAAGATAGGGGCTAGGGAGCTCATATTGGAAGGGGGGTTGTGAAAGTGGTAGAGCCCTGTGACGTCCTTCCCCGGCACCACCTGTGAAGCTCTCACTTGTGGCTACCAGCAGACAGGAAAGTCAGGTTTTCTTCTTACCTTTTAGAGCTCTTGCACAGTTCTCAGAAGATCCCCCAGCAAGGCCTAACTACCCAACACTCTGTATCTCTTATAACCTTTAGACTGTGCCTTAGTCTCTGCCAGGCTATCTCGATACCTTGTGTCTATGCCCTGGGTTTCTCTGTGGTATTGGATACAATATCTTTTCCTCCGCCGCTGCCACCATTCGATACAATTACTGTTCAGCCTTGGTTACTCTGCCATCCCCCCTGGATTGTGAAGAATCAGGCTTTTTGTAAACCAAGAAATATTTATTGAACACTAAAAATAACAAGATTACTTAATTACTTTGTTGACAAGCTTATGGTTTCATATATGTTCTGACATGTACGTTACTTCTCATTAATTGCCTCAGAACTCCGACTCACTATCAACAACAACAACCTCCAAACACCACCAAAACCTCTCTTTCACCTCTCTAAACCTCCAACATCCACCACCCAGATTCAACTGTCATTCTTCCATTTATACTCCCAGCCATTCAAACGCTCAGCCAATCATCCAGTATTCTACTGCTCATGTACTCCCCCTCCTCTTTCACTCCACTTACCATATGTCTTCTATATAACCAGCACTTACCATATTTACAATATAAGCAGGAACATCACAAGCCCCAATGTGTTTCCAGTGTTATGAAAGGAACAACAGTGTTCAAATGGGGCTTAGAATGAATAAAGTGGTTTCTGATTCATTGGAGAAATAGTTTGGTTAGCTGGGCTCAATCTCAAATTGAATTGAGGGGCAGGGAATGCCACCCCTCACTAACAAATCCATCCAAAACAGACATCCTCTAAGATCTCCTGCTGGGCTCCTGCTGGGAGGAAGGGCAGGATATCAATCAAATAATAAATAATAAATCAATCAATCTCCATTAGAATATTAATGGAATTTTATTGTAGTGTTGTTGTACTGTTGTTTTACTGTAATCTATCCTGGGATCACATGATGATCAGTGAGCTCTGAATTCTCTTATAGGTAAATAAATTAAATAAACGCAGTTCCATTGATCTGGGGGACATGACAGGGCATTCATGAGGCTGCAAGCACCAGTGAACAACATGGCATTTCTGGGGCTTGTTTGCTTTCACTTGTGTGGGAGCACTTGGGAACTCAGGACATGGTGTTGGGAACAGAGTGTGACAGTTGGGATCTAAATGTCTGTACTGGCTGCACATCCTCTGTGAACAACAGGGAAGCTTGTAGCAAAAACATGCAGTGAAGGAGTATAGCAGGAGCAGAACAGCTAGGTTAGGAGCAGAGCTTGGAAAAGTTACTTTTTTGAACTACAACTCCCATCATCCCCAGCCAGCATGGCTACTGGATTCGGCTGATGGGAGTTGTAGTTCAAAAAAGTAACTTTTCCAAGCTCTGGTTAGGAGAATCCAAGCCATATTAGGACCAAGTTCTGGTCAACAGACTGGTGATGTCTTGAGGGGCTGACCACTCCTCAGTGAGTTTCTGTTCAGTCACCAGGCAGAGTGGCCCAACCAAGTCCCTTCCTGTTACGTGAACCTGGTGTGAAAGGACCCACTGGAGTGTAGCTCCTCTCATGCCACCAGGGCAACATGTAAAGCCCCAGGCAGTAAGGGAGGAGTCACAGACTAGACTCCTTTCAAATCACAAGCTACAGTATTGTGGGGAGGAGACACAGCACGGGCTCCTTTTATGTGGCCTAGGCTTGACAAGTTATGCTAACAATGCTACATAGAGCCACTCATACAGGCACACAGGAGCTGCCTGCTTCTGCATCAGACCAACAATCCATCTAGCTCACTATTGTCCACACTGGCTGGCAGCTGCTTTCCAGAATTTCAGGGAGGAGTCTTTCCCAGCCCTACCTGGAGATGCTGGGGATTGAACCTGGCACTTTCTGGATGCAAAGCAGACACTCTACCACTGAGCTGCATCCTTTCACCCATGCTGCAGTGGATTCCGTGCCCCCATCCAAACATAAGTGGGGAAATATACTCTGGGCTCAAGTTGTTTAGAACTCCACATTATCTTGGAAACTGCAGGATTTTTCTTTTAAAAAAATTCACTTAGCTGGATATGCTGGCATTAACATAAAGGAATAATAATGATTTCAGAGATTCAGCAGATAATCCAGATGCAATCATCCTCAATTAAAATAGGATTTAATATTCGTTTTCTTTGATATTTTCACAGGTGGGAAGGAATTATGCTGTTTCTTTGCATTCACTGAAGATAAACAAATACAAGAGTCTATGGGAGTGTTCATTGAAACTAATAGCAATATTGACCAATCTTTTAGCAATAACAGGAATATCTATAACTTGTTTGTTTCTTCTTCTGCCTTTCACAGCTTACTTGTTTAGTATTGGCAATGGAAACTAGGTATTTGGGACAGCCCCCCTCCCGATCTGATTCCAAACCAATCCAGAAAAATCAAATTACCTAGATGTTCACTGGTTGACTGCTAATTTACAGGAACATAGGAAATTGCCTAATATTAAGTAGACCATTGATCCATCTAATCCAGTATTATTTACACTGACTGGCAGCAGCTCTCCAGGGTTTTAGACTGAGGATGTTTCCAGCCCTGCATGGACATGCCAGGGACTGGACCTGGGACCTTCTACATCCAAAGTGGATGCTCTTCAACTGAGTTACGGTCATTCTCCAGAAACTCATCTGGGGGCAAGAAGTACAAATAGGAAGAAGAGGGGATGTAACAGGATAGTTCTGCCCATTTTAGAAGGGACTTCGAATATAGGTAAGCCAAGGATGGCATTTGAACCTGGGATTTCCAGAGTTTGTCGCCTACTCTAACAGGAGCTTTGTTACTGCCTTTCCAGAGTACTAGAGGCTATACATCTGCACACTTCGGCAACACCTAGGGCGAGTGTGTTTTAGACACTGCCCAATATTTATGTAAGTCCCTTTTAAATTACAATAATAACACCATTAAGGCATTATACCCATGAGCAAGTAGAATACGCGAGTGGAGACAAGCACCCACCTACCACCTCAGAGGTCAACCATTTGCAGTGGGGAGTCTCCTGTACTCATGGAGGCTCCCAATGTGATCTAGAACCTTGATTTTCAGGAGGCATCCTGCTGCAAATTATCACCTCCAATTCATGGAAAGTGATGGGGCCGAGCAAACATTTTCATGCCCATTCATGTGTTCTACTTATTTGTGAGTTTAATGCCTGAAAGGGGCTATTAAACTTGACAGCTCCCAATACTAGACCATGGCAGGAAGATGCCTACAGTATGCAGTGAGATATAATTGCCCTTTTATGGGCTTACATTACATCACCTCAGTCTCTTCATTCATTGCCACTGAAATGGGCAGCTGTTAAGAATAGGGGTGAAAATCGATTCAATTCTCATTGAAAGCTGAATCTATCAAATGAACACTTCCTGTAATAATATGAGAACTGAAACACAGCCATCCTTCAAAATTCACATGTATCCACATCATGCAATGCAGTTCTCCACCAAAAAACTTTTCAAAAAATGCATATATTAGGAGATGTGCATAACAACAAATACATTAGTGAAAATAACGCACAAAAATGCATTATATTGTGAGATTGACATGGGCCATATTTGGACTGGTCATTATTACCAGGTACTGAACAATTCCTTCCTGCTTCCTTCCATTCTTTTGTAGTAGCAGGATGGCATAAAATGTAGGTTTTCAAGCACCTGGTGGGTTACTATTCATGATCCATGGATTACATCCAGCTTTGGGTACCAGAGCTTCTGTAAATCTGGGCTAAGTTATAAACAAGATCCAGACTGGTCTCCCTGGGAGACCATCAGTATATGAATTGTCCAAATAAATGTGACAAATGGTGCTAAAAAGAATGTTAGCTAGGCTTAATTTTTTTTTAATTTACTTTTTTCATAGCTCATTTTGCAGAGGGATTAGAGAGAAGAGGAAGGGGGTGAAAGCCTCAGAAGATAATAATGGTGATTGCCATTACTGTGCCCTGCATGAAAGATTAAGAGGACATGGATCACCAAGGTTACTAGAGAGCAGGCATTATGGTATGTGAACATTTTGTCAGGTACCTGGTATGTGTAGGTTATTTTCCTACAGAATATATAATGTCTCCAAACCTACAGGATCTGAATAATGCACTCCTACAGATCAAAAAGGCCACAGTTGGGCTGAAATTCCTGCAAAATGAGTAAAAAAAGTGTCCCATTGATTATTTCACATTAAGTGCTTTTCTTCTCTACATTCCGTTAGCACAGAGGATACCCTCTGGTACTGTACTCGTAATTTTCTCCTATTGATTTTAACAGCTTCCTTGACCTTGAGCAAAGAGCCTTAAAATATCACCAGAGACAGTGGCTGTATGAAAAGCCTGTAAAGTGGGGATAAACAGAATGTGTACAGGAGGAAACACAGAAAGATTGAATGAATATGCCACTCACATTAATAAATGCAAGTACAACTAGGACTGCCAAAAGCACTTTGGAATCATTGTCCCCCACCCTTTGTGCCTAGATTGAAAATTCCCATCCCTTTTTTGTTTGTTGATTTTGATTTTGTTGGCCTTCTCTCAAAAGTTTTCATTAATTTTCACCCACTGTTATTGTGGGTGGCACTGGAATTGGAGAGGGCCCTCAAGGAATCATCCCAGGAAGCTTCCCAGGAAGCCACCCAGCTTGAGAGCAAGAGTCACTGGGGCATCACAGCCCAACTGGGCCAGAGTTATGCTGTTTTTATGTTGCTTGTATGGCGTACAAGCAGTGTGGTGTAGTGGTTAAGGTGTTGGACTACGACCTGGGAGACCAGAGTTCGAATCCCCACATAGCCATGAAGCTCACTGGGTGACCTTGGGCCAGTCACTGCCTCTCAGCCTCATGAAAACCCTATTCACAGGGTCACCATAAGTCGAAATCAATTTGAAGGTGTGTATATATATATATCACAAGCCATAGTCCCAGCTAGGGCTGGAAGGATTTGTCAGTTTTGTTTTGTTTTTTTTAATAATTTTTATTCAAATTTTTCCAAAAACAAACAAAACAAAGTCAAAAAGACATAACAATACAACAACAAAAAATAAAAATAAAATAGTTGACTTCCGATTTGTCGCAGATCAGCTATAAGTATATAATATACATCAAACCTGTCCCTTAATGTATACATACAGAATCCCTTTTCTCCATAAGCTGTCTTAATTAATCGTCAAATCCCAGTATCATCATTTTATTTTGATCTTTCAACAAAAAGTCTAAGAGAGGCTTCCATTCCTTAAGAAATGTATCTGTCGATTTTTCTCTAAGTAAACATGTCAATTTATCCATTTCTACTAAGTCCATTAATTTCAATAGCCATTCTTCCATTGTTGGTGTTGATTCCATTTTCCACTTTTGTGCATATAATAATCTTGCTGCCGTAATCATATACAATATTATTCTTCCATATTTCTTTTCTATTTGTTTATCCATAAAACCCAATAAAAAAAATTCTGGTTTTGACTGAATATTTATCTTTAGAATTTTTTGCATCTTCCTACCTATCTGTGCCCAAAATGATTTTGCCTTTTTACATAACCACCACATATGATAAAATGATCCTTCTTGTTGTTTACATTTCCAACAAACATTAGAAACATTACTATACATTTTTGACAACTTTTCTGGAGTCATGTACCAACGGTACATCATTTTATAAAAATTTTCTTAAAGATTATAACATAGTGTAAATTTCAAACCTTTTTTCCACATATTTTCCCATTGATCCATTTGTATGTTATAACCAAAAATTTTTGCCCACTTTACCATACACTCTTTTACTTGTTCTTCCTCCATATCCATTTTCAATAAGAGTTTATACATTTTCGCAATTATATTTTCATCATTTGTACACAATCCTATTTCAAAATCAGATTTACTTATTTCAAACCCATACATTTTCTTGTCCATTTTATATCTTTCTAACAATTGTAAATAGGCGAACCATTGAAAACTATATCCTTCCTTTGTCAGTTGTTCTCTCTCTTTCATTATATATTCTCCATGTACATTTTCTAATAGTTCTTGATAAGTTAACCATTTCTCTTTTCCAGCCATTTCTCTTCTATAAAACGCTTCTTGGCTTGAGACACATAATGGTATTTTCGAATAAAACCTTGGTTTATATCTATTCCATATTTTCAACAGAGGACGTCTTATAAAATGATTGTTAAAGTCTACATTTACTTTTACTTTGTCATACCATAGATAAAGGATTTGTCAGTTTTGGTTCTCTCATTTTCTAATTTTTCCAATCTTAAATTCTGTTCTCCACATTTCTGCAGCAATCTGCAATTTTTTAAAAAATCCTCATGAAAATTCTTCAGCATTTCTCCTAAAAAAGCACATTTTTGTATGCATTTGACTAATGTACACATTTTTTGCAAGCAATTTCTCATCATCTAATGCATTTTGTATGTTATTTTCACTAATATATACATTTTTATGAACACTTTCCCCTCATGTATGCATTTTTAAAAACACTGGTTGGTTGGAGAACTGCATCACAAAATCTGGATATGTGTGAATTTCAAAGGGTGGCTATGTTTTGCTTCTCATATTGTTTCAGAAAATGAAAATTTAACATATTTACCTTTAAATGTGAACTGAATCCAATTTCTGCCCCATCCCTAGTCCCAGCCTGTGTGACATTTAGTAGTTCAAACAGAAAAAATGATGATGCAATTCCTTCCTGTGCAATTGTTACCCAGTCTGGCTCATGTGAAAAGGAATCACATAATTTACTCTACTCATGTAAGTATTCCATTGGGTCAAATGGAATGGGACCAGACTTTGAGGAATCAGTACACACGCAACCCTGGAAATGTGTAAATCTGGCCAGAGGTGCTTGCACCTTGACCTACACAGTCCCTTGCAGCTTCTGCTCCCACTTTTTGCCACATCAGAGAGGGGTGAAGTCGAGGTGCAGACATGGTGTAAGAGGCACTATTAAAAGGGAAGAAGCAAATATGCATGGCATCATCATGAATCAGTGAAGTATAGAACTGCCATGCCAGTCAATAGGTTTGTCAAATACGGTCAGCGGGTAAACTGACCACCTATTACTTAATCATGGTCAAATATTCAAAAAATGGCACTACATGGTGTAAGAGGCACTAATTTAATATTTAATATAGATGTATTAATAAGGGCAGGAGTGAGGGCAGCCTTGCAGTAACCAGGGGCAAACCAGGCAGCATAGCAAAGCGTATCCCATTGGCTTCCTGCTATGACAGCAGGCACCTCCAAAAAGAAGTACAACCACTCATCATCAGTAGCAAAGCCACTGCATCATGATAGAATGTCTGACTAGGATCAGGGAGATCCAGGCTGAAATTCTTACTCAGCCATAAAGGCGATAAGAGAGTCAAACACCCAACATTGCATAGATACATAGGCTTCATTCTGACAGCACTTTATCCCCTTTTCCTGATCTGTTTTTTTGTGTTTTATGTGATCTTTCACACTACATTAAAGCCACTTCTGGGAATTTCCACTAAATCAACTGGAAGTTTAGTGCTCACTTCTGTGTTTATTGCTCCAGAAAAAAATCTGTGTGCAACCCCGTTAACCTGAAAAATTGTGGGAGTATGATGTTTTATTTTTCCTGTGGTTTTCTTGGAATCCCACCACCACCACTCATGTAATAAAATTTGGGGCAGTATTCCGGCATACAGCAAACATCTGGAAGGCCAGAGGTTGGTCACCTCTGAACCAAGAGATTGAAGGCCAATTTGGGGATCATTGTTTCTTCTCCATAACAAAGCATGATAATTTTCTGTGAAGGTGCAGAATTTATTTATTACCTAGAGAACTGGGTTAGGTTCTGAGCACCACAGTTTAAGAATTATATCAACAAACCAGAACATGTCTAGAGGAGGGTAACAGATTGTGAGGGACCTGGAAAGCAAGGCTTGTATTCAACATTAGTTCTACTCAGAATAATCCCACTAAAATTAATGAACATGGCCAACTTAGGTTCATTAATTTCAGTAGGTCTACTCTGAGTACTACTTAGTTGAATACAACCCTAGGTCATATGAGGAGGATGGGTTAAATGATATTTTATTTATTTATTTACATATGTGTAATCCACACTTTCATAAGAATATGAAAGGTGGAATACAACATATAAAAATAAAATCAGTAAACACAAGATGGGTTTATTTAGCTTGGACAGTGATATGGTTATTGTTTGTATTTACTTTGTTTTGGAAAAATCCTTGATATTTGCAGATGTTCATGTACGCTAAAATTATATTCATGCAGTGTGGGGACTAACAAATGGACAACAGCAGGCTCTCCAAACCCTTATGCTTGCAAAGAGCCTTATACTCAGGGCCAGCACCAAAGGGCAGCCAGGTCAGGCCCTGGTCAAGGGCCCCTGCAGCCCAGAGGGGCCTCTGAAGGGCCCCTCCTTAGGGTGAAGGGATAGCACTCTCTTTCCGCAATGCTCGGCAGGGTTGACTCCCGACCCTGCCGCAGATTGCAGAGACAGAGCTCCCAGGCTGGCACCCAAGGGCCCAGTCATGCCTAGCACTGGCTCTGCTTATATGGCAAGGATGGAAGGATAAATACCACCACCCACTAACAGTAGATCTCACTGCCCTTTCTATGTTCGAAAATATACAGTAATTATCAATCTCTTTTTGAAACCCAATTGTACATATGGACCACTTATTTTAATTTATATGTTTAAGACAAGATTGATGGAACATTTTTCTTGTTAATGTCAGCTGATGAAATTTCTTTTTTAGGTTGCATTTGCAAAAATAAAATGTTAATAAATTTTTTTTAAATTGTGATATTATAGCCATCTTCAAGCATTCAAAAGGCTACTAATTAGATGATGAAGCAAATTTGTTTTCTGTTGCTCCAGAGTGGAGGACTCAAACCAGTGGGTTCAAATGAAAAGAAGGGGTATTTTGACTAAGCATTAGGAAATGAAACTTCCTGATTGTATGAGCTGTTTGACAGTGAGATGAACAGACTCAGAAGGTGAAATACTCTCATTAGAGGTTTGTAAGCAAACATTGGAAGATCAGCTATTAGGACTGCTGTATCAGCAGATCTCCAGTATCAGCAGGGGATTGACCTAGATGACCTTTGAGGTTCCTTCAACCTCTATGATTCTATTATCTTTATTAACAAATACTGAAGGCTGTGATCACACATTATAATTTTTTTCACCCTATCCCTTTTTGTATGAGTGGCTTACCCACATAAAAAACAGAATTGGGCTGCAGCAATTTCTATAGTTTGGAAGTTACAAAATGTACAAGAATCAACTTGTCCTTAACTCTCCCACCAAAGTCAGTGGAGCTACATGTGCTTAATACAGGTTGGATCATGCCATTATTTATTTACTGACAAAACATCCAGACAATCATGAAAATGTTTTAAATGCATATAGAGCAGTGCATAGGGTCCCATTTCAGACACTGCACATCCATTGCATGGATGTTGGGCTGAGGTGCAGATAGGGTTGTGACAATTAGGCACTGTCCCACTTCCCTTTCCTCACACTGGGAGTACATGTGGAAGGGCTTCATATGAGTTGGTCTCATATGGTGCCTTCATTCATTTCATTGAAGTATTCCCCACCATCAAACTTTTTCAGTGGGGCCCATGTTATCTTCAGGTTCCAGGCATCTGCCCTACTTTCCCACCTCCTGGGGGCCCAGGATAAAATGTGTCAGTAGATTTTAAACCCAATCTTATATATGTTTACTCAGGACTAAATCCTACTGAGTTTTACAATGCTAACTCCTATGTGTGCAGAGGATTTCCATGGAGCTTTAATGCAAGAAGTCATTTCTCAATTTTCATGTGTAAAATGTGGTTCTGGAGGAAAGGGTGGGATACAAATTCAATAAATAAATGAATTTAGACAGATAAATAAACAACTTACTCTAGGAAATAGTTAACTGAAATAAGCATGTGAAGGGACTCAGAGTGTTGGGCCCTGCCACACTGAAGCACAGCATGGATCCAGCTTTGGAACAACCGCTTGAAAAAAGTAATTTATGATAGAAATAATTGTTTAGAGGATCACTCTGTGTTTAATATCTAAGATTTTGTTTCTGACAAATACATGTCTTGGGGAAATGCTGTTGAGGATTTAATTCAATTTTAAAAGAATAAAGAGTGCAAAAACCATGTGTTTGAGATTAGATGAGACTTGTCCAAACTCAATCTCTATCCACCCATGGAATTACTGAAGCTCTACACCCAGGGTGATAATTAAAGTTGCATAAGGGTGAGCTGATGAAGACAAAAAAGGAGTGAAAAAAATGAAGAGTAAGAGAACCGCAGGAAGCAAAATAGCATGAATCAGGCGGGTTTCCAACAGATTATTAAAAAAACCTCAGTTAAAGGCCAAAAGAATTATTATTTTCAGGTTCTCTGGCTACATGGCCTAACAGCACCAAAGCTGAGCTCCCTGGACACCTAGCTTTTGGCATGTCTTTAAATTCTGTTTGCTTGAGTAACAAGACTTCATCAATTATTGAAGAAAGTATCCCAGCCCAGCATAAAAGGGGGAAATATCATGTAAGAAGTGGGAACCCCATAAGAACCCCTGTCTCTTCTACCTACTCTTCCGACCAACTCCTTATGTCAGTCATAACGAGATGCACTATGCCCCAAAGCTGAACAGCCTTTGCCTCTCAGGGCAGCTGCGCAATTTAACTGGATAAGAGTAAGACATTTCCTTTAAGAGATCATGTCTTTTCAGCTGCATATAACATACTAGATGTTAAAACACACCCTTGAGGTTATGAAGGCATAATTGACAGTCACTCAATCCATGCTGGATAAATCAAAAGGGTTGAAGTCTTTGTACCAGGATAATTTGCTGAAAGTGCTTCTGGCCACAGTGGAACCTTAAAATTCTGGTTCACCAAGAGACCTTGTGGCATATCAAGGTCAGAAACTAGATTAATCAGAGAAAAGTGAGCCTCATTTCAAATAGTTAAAATTGTGCCCCCCTCTGACTCATAGGCCACAAGGAGTTATCAGTACTTAAGTCTTGACTGGATCAGCTTGTATTCCTCCAGCCATAGGGTGGGCCAAACTACATGTGAATTAATTCACTAATAGGCAAAAAAAACCCTTGCGCTTTAAGAAAGTACCTATAGCCCAGAGATATTTCTATCAAACTTTAAAAAGCAGGGAAATTGGGCAGCTATAGTGAATGCATGAAGGGAGCAGGAGACCGGACTTCCTCTCTGAGATATTGTACTGCCTTACAAATTTGTCAAAATGCAAAGACAATTTGGGTTGGTCTTTCACAGTCCAATCCACTTCCTGTGTAGCTTGGAAGAATTTGTAATGTGCCTCTGAGCATATGGTGATTCTCAGAAGAGCAGCTGACTGTTAAACCACTCTGGCCACTGGAGCTTTGTCAGGGGAGTAGTAGTGTCAAACACGGGGGTTCACAGAGGCATGCAGCTAATGAACAGATAAGGCCAGACCATAAATCTGCCAGGCAGGAGGAACCAGGGGGTCAGCCAGCATGTTTTAATGTTTGGGAAGCACCGAAGGAGGAGGCAGAGAAGTCCTTAAGGGAGTCCAAATGTCCAGAAATGAAAAGATCCAATCAGGCAGGGCATGGTTCAAGGCACGGATTTAACAGGAGAGCTGGAGTAATGTCTGCAGCAATGCTTAATGTTGACTCTAGCAAGGAGTCTCCCTTTCCTTCCAGCCTTTTGTACTTTGCGTGCTGGCCCAGACGCTTTCAATCAGCCTGTGTTGTTGTGAGCTCTCCTGCTCCTTCATCACGCTGATTGCCTCCGTTGCTGCAACACCTGTTGGTGTCTTCTCTCTGCTAGGGAAGGGGCAGCCTCCTGGTCACTTCCTGATTCTAACAGGCAGGCTCCCTCAGGGGCTTGTCTCTGGTCTGGTTAAGGGTCCCGGGCTGTCTCCCTGCTTGTCCCCTCTCCTGGGTCTGTGGTCTCCCATTCCTCTTACTCCTCGGATGAGTCCTCTGAGGGGGGCATGACAAGTAGTCTCCTAACAACTCTCAGCACCCTTCACAAACTACATTTTCCAGGATTATTTGGGGGAAGCCATGACTGTCTAAAGTAAAATCAATATCTGGTATGGGTATGGACACCTGATTAGCCAAGCCAAGCAGCTGTGTGTCTGGCTTTTAGAACACTGACAGATGGTTCTTATTGAGCATGCCCAATGCTATAATAAACTTCAATGTTAAATTTCTTAAAATTAATTAAAAAGCAACTATGTATTTTTTTAAAAAAATTAAACTGCAGAAGATGAAGGTATGGGGCAAGGTCACTGATAGGATTACAGGTACTCTGTGAATATGGCTGATTTGTAATTAATTTCAACAAAGTTTGAGACCACTGACAGAAAAAAAGTCCAACAGGGGTCTGGATTTTTTTCTCTTGATTTATACTTTGAACGCTCAGTTCTCTCTGGCTGTTTTGTGTACCGCCATGAACACTTAGAGGGTTGTTAAGCAAGTGTTTCTGAACTCAGGACTATAAATTTTGCAAGATTTTGTTTTGAAATGTCCTTATGGGAAGCAACAGAATGGCATGGGAGGTATTTTCAATTTAACATTGTGAAATACAAAAAATCCATGCTGGCTAGAGTATACAGCCACTCTTGTGGCTGTATAATTAATATAGCTCAGTGTCTGAGTGGAAATTAACACACACAAACACATTGTCAGCATGGAGGCCCTGATTCAGACTGGAACTCTAGCATGGGGGTAGTGAGGTTTTAAACATTTGCCTTCTGATGTTGTTCCAATTTTGAGGGGGGGATACCTGCAATTTGCACTGCAAAAAAAAAAGGCCCATTGAAACAAATGGGACTAAACAACCCTGGAGGGTCAGGTTTGGATGAAAAAGAGGACAGGAACTAACATCATTGATATTCTGACAGTGTAGAAACATGGAGCTGATACTATCTGAAGCTCTTGTCATAAATATCCAGTGAAACAGGAGAAATGAACTAGAACACCAAGGGACTACATAGGAAATAAACAGAAAATATCGTCGTGATCCTTCTGGGGCAGGAATGTGCACAACTTCTCAAGAACCTATCATGACCCATGATGTTATGGTGCCATGGCTCCATTTATCTCTCATCTATACAGAAGCCCTTCAAACTCCTGATGACATCACAGACAATTACAGATGCATGCCTTTTTTCTATGATTTGCCTCCAAAACCTAAGCATTGAAACTCTCTCAATAGTGAGCTTCTCTTTAGTCCATTTTACTCTAACAACCTCACCCATGATATACTAAGGTGTGTAATTAGTTAATTCTCTTTTCCTCTTACATTAATTTACTAAATTTATTAGATACCCAACAGCTATTGCTCTCTGGACATCCTACACAAATGATTTTTATTGGTGTAATTTTGTTGCATTGTGGTGTTCTTTCTTGATGATCTTGTTATGTGGTGTTTTTCCTCTTTTTTCCCTGCTGATGTTAATTTTGTGTGTGAATGGGGGCAGGGCGAAACAGATCTCCACAGTTTGCTCAGAGCACTGTGTCTACTTAATAGTGTTCCACTTTATAGGACATAAGTGTTGTTTGTTGCAGGTTGGTTTTCTTTCATTTCATATCTGCCTCCCCCTTCATAGTTATCAGGGCTGGCGTCAAAGAGCGGCCAGGTCGGGCCCTGGCCAAGGGTCTGCGGTCCACAAGGGCCCCTCATTAGGGTGGGGGAGTAGCACTCCCCTTCCATGATCTGCAGCAGGGTCCCTGCTGCAAATCACAGGGAGGGAGCTGCCCGACTGCCCACCCGCTCATTTGCTGGCCAAGCCATGCCTGCTTGCTTGCAGCCCCCCTCATGCCCACTCTCCCGCCCGCCCAGTCGCTCACTCATCTGCCCGCCCTGCCTGCTCACTCACTCTCCTGCTCACTTGCCCAACCACCCGCCCTCCCACTTGCTCACTCTCTCACTCACTTGCCCTCTTGCTCGCCCTCCTGTCCCCCACCCACTTGCTCGCTTGCTCACTCACTCACTCACCCTCCCCCACCCCCACTTGCTACCCCTACTTGCATGTCTGCTTACTTGCTCACCCACCCCCTGTCCGCTTGCCACCCACCTCCTGCTCGCCCACTCACCCCCACCCCCTGCCCACCCGCCCGCTCAGTAGGTAGGTAGAAGGGGCATGCATGTGTCCGTGCATGTTCCAGGGCACTGGCATGCCTGGCACCGGCCCTGATAGTTATCATTGTGTACTGGCTTAAATACACACTAATTAAATCACAGTGCAAAAAGGAATCTTGATGTGATTACAGGATTGTCTCCATATTTCATTTGTGCTCATTTAATCCATGTGTGCATGTGCTCATGTGCATCAGTAACTTATAACAAAAAAAGATATGTGAATTGAAAACTCCAGCAAACTGTGTATATGCCAATGCTGAAATGGATTTTAAAAATTCTATAGCTTAAACCATTGCTGGCAAAGCAATGCAGGGAAGAGCAATGCCATGGAACCAAATCAGAATGGACAAGTGTTACCTGCTGCAAGCCTGCAACAAAAGTTTGCAGTGTATCCTCTGTCCAAGCAGGAATGCTTGTGTTCAGAGTTTCAGGCAACCATTCCCTCCAAGCAAGGCACTCCACTCTTCTCTCTCACACACACACCAGTCTTGAATTTTCCTTTTCTAACAAACACACTACATTCTGTGGCTGCTGACCATGCTCATGGCTGTTTGTGGTGTGCAATTCCACCCTCCTTTTTAAAAAAAAAAATGTTTTGTACTTCCACAAATCTCAGTGTATCCCCAGGTTCCCTTGGGGGGATTCCTCCATCTTGTTTTTCAGTGGCCCCACTTTGGCTGCATAGCTGTTTGCATTTACCACCTGAGTTCACTATTAGAAGAGGGAATGAGGGAAATCTGGTCATCCTTAGACTAGACCACTAGCACAGTCTCAGTGCTATATCCAATCTTGCATAGCTTTTGGAAACAACAGTTAGGCATTACTGAAATTACAACCTGCTCCATCATGGCAATACATTTCAGGACTTTTTAATCTTTCATTTAGTCATGGGCCAAACATAAATCTGAAGCCACCTGGCATCCTGATTCCAGAAATGATATAGCCAAGATCTCAACATTCCTTCTCCAGAAAACAAGAAACCCTTTCCTGCCCTCCTTAGTTATCTTCATGATTAGGCTGAAGTCACAATTTATTGTGCTCATTTGTGATTTATGTACATGCATCTGAATCAGTTCCTCTTGCTTAAGT
Source organism: Rhineura floridana (assembly GCF_030035675.1). NCBI lineage: Eukaryota > Metazoa > Chordata > Lepidosauria > Squamata > Rhineuridae > Rhineura > Rhineura floridana. The sequence goes on from NC_084484.1 coordinate 34,091,138, forward strand.
AGGTTCTGAAGCTTTCCCTTTCCTAGGACAATAGCCATTTAAAATGAAAAATGTTATAGTTGGATTATCTCTTTATGCAATTTATGATAATTGTTTTCACCCTTTTATGAAACTGAAAATTCCATCTCTATTGTGCCCTACAATATCTATCAACATAATCAGCAATGCCCTGCTTTAACGATCTGTTGGTATTGGAAAAACGAGAACAATGACCTTTGAGCTAATTAGTTTATATGAAGAACCTAGTGAGATGGAAAGTATAAGACTTAATGGTATTTTAGATTATACATTTTAATCATAACTGTGGAAGTAATATCTGATCCTAATTAGGCTACAGGAACCAAGTTCAAACATACATGCAAGTTACACTCATTTTTTTCTTCAGGAGATTGAAATATTGTCTAATTAACTAATTCATATTCAAGGATTAGCTTTAAAAACTATGTGTGGAAACATGGCAGCATATGAAATTATATATTTGTTTCTCCATTTTTAAACACCCATACTGATGAAGAGTTATGTGTAACTCAGAAGCTCACATACTGTGAACCTTAGTTGGTCCTGATAAAGGTTTTGTTTTACTGAACTTCTGTGTTAGTGTATGTATGGGGGGATTATTGGGATGTGTGAGAAATGTTCCTTTATTTTCATATATATTTCTGTATTTCTACACTCTGGCATCCCATGGTAAGGACACTTATTGGAAAAACTGGTGTACAATTTCTGCCTGCAGCTATGAATCATTGTGTATTGGTTTAACTATGCATCTTATGCTCAATTGAAAATGGAAATGGATTGCCTTCAAGTCGATCCCGTCTTATGGCGACCCTATGAATAGGTTGTTCATGGTAAGTGGAATTCAGAGGGGGTTTACCATTGCCTTCCTCTGAGGCTGAGAGGCAGTGATTGGCCCAAGGTCACCCAGTGAGCTTCATGGCTGTGTGGGGATTCGAACCCTCATCTTCCAGGTCATCGTCCAACACTCTAACTACTCCATTAGGGATAGGCAAATCTGTCAATATCAGTTTCTCCCAGTTTCTCATTTTTCTACACTTAAGTTCAGCTTTCCTCATTACCACATCAATTTGTGATTTTTTAAAAAAGAGCTTCATGAAAATTCATCACATTATTAGTGTAAATTTCTCCCAATCTATGCATTTTCATTTGCAATTTTTCCTAATCTACACATTTTTGAAAAGCAATGTTTGCATATTATTTTCACTAACATACACATTTTTACCCACACTTTACCATAGTTTATGCATTTTTGTGAAGATTTCTTAGCTGGAGAATGACATTGCAAAATTAGGAGAAGTGTGAATTTTGAAAAATGGATGTGTGTCTCTTTGCATATTGTTTCAGAAAGTGCAAATTTGACAGGTTTAGTTTTAAATGAAAACCGAATCTAAGTTCTCTCCACCCCTACCTAACATGCAATTGTTAAAGACACAGGAACCCTGCCAGAAAAAAAAAACAGGATGCTAAGAGGCAAATAGCAGTGGCCAATGCTAGAGTAAATCCTTTCTGGCTGGGTGGGGAGGTAGGGGAGCCTGAACGATTTGACACAGCTTCCCTTTTTCCAAAGTCTTGTACAATCTCTTAGGACCCACCCTATTCTTTTAATTGTAAATTGTTTTTTACAGATTTAATATTGTATTTTTACATTGTTGTAACCCGCACTGGGACCTTATGCTGAAGGGTGGGTAAGAAATAGGGATGGGGGAGAAATCAGATTCGGTTCTCATTTCAAGCCAAATCTATCATATTTGCACTTTCCAAAACAATATGAGAACCGAAACGTAGCCTTCCTTTGAAATGCTCACTTCTCCCAATTTTGCGATGCAGTTCTCCAGCCAAGCACTGTAGACAAAAATGCATATATTAGGGGAACGTGTGCACAAAATGAATATATTACAAAAATGCATTCTATTAGGATAAATTGCTGGCAAAAATATGTACATCAGACAAAGCTGCATACAAACGTATTTATTAGGAGAAATTCACACTAAAATGCTGAAGAATTTTCAAGAGAATTTTTTTAAAAAAACGCAAGTTGCTACAGAAATGTGGAGAATCAAATTAAGATTAGAAAAATGAGAAACTGAAAGAACGGTACTTGATACATGCTTCCATCCCTAGAAATCTAAATAGTTAGTTATCTAGCCTGCAACACCAAGTTAGTAATTAATTTAAATATTGCATATTAAACAAAAGCTGATTACTTCTAGAAAGATGACTATATAGAACATGCACACTACAAAAACATAGGCTACAAAACAATGCAATAAGCTGTTTCACTTTGTCCTAAACCCTGCTGCAGTTCATAGATGTGAGTTAAATATTTACAGCTTAATTTTGTATTTTATGTACTGCAGGAACTTTTTAGAACATGATCAACCTTTTTTCAAAAAAACCCAAACCTCCCTCCCTGCCTCCCTCCTTCTCTCTCTCTCTCTCTCTCAGTAGTGCATTCAGGGTAGGACTTTGGGGCAGAAGTCTAGGACTGCATTCAGCAGAATAAGCAAAAACTGTGTAAAGCAGGTGGTCAACAAACTGGGCTGCCTCACCTCAAGAGTTTGTTGTTGTTTCCTTATTAAGGAAAATACTCCTTGAAGGTGCTGTGATGTGATGGCCTCTTCACATGTACAAAAAAGCCTTGTACCTTTTCTAGAAGGAAAACAAAAACAATACATATGTCTTGATTATCAACATCTCCTCAGGTCTCCAACAAAAAAGTTGAATGCATTTCAACTAAGGGCGCCCCCAGACTGTTCCTTTTTTTGGGTGGGATTCAGTCACATACTAGCAAATTCAGGCTGCAGCATTATAGTTGATTGGGGGGTCTTGCACATAGGGTTGCCATATTCCAGTTCCACAAATCTGGGCAGGTTAATTTGCATATTATGTAAAGTATTTGCATATTATGCATATTATTTGCATATTATTTGCATATTATTTTCATATTATGCATATTATTTTCATATTAATATTTGGATTGTCCAGTTGTTTTGTTTTTGTGCCTAGGAATTACCACCAAAAGCTGGGGAAAGATGTGAGAAATCTTTTTTTTAAAAAGCAACATTTTTAGCCTTAAATGCCTAGACTCTAGTTTCCAACACTAGGGAGTATTGATTGATTGATTAAGAGAATTTATATCCTGCCCTTTTGCTGTTAAAAACAGAGCTCAGCACAGCTTGCAAATATAATAAAAACAATAAAAATACACAATCAATATAAAAACATAATAAAAACACAAAATAGCAACAAACATAAAGTAAGTCAGGGCAACAGTACGGTTAACCATATACGATATATTTCAAAGATGTGGTGGGTGGAGAAAAACAAGAAGCCAAAATGTTAGGAAAAGGAATCTTTCACACCACATGCTCAGTTGTAAATACTGTTGCAGCAAGCTTTACAAGTTCCTCCAGTATTCCACTGGTGCAGGCACTCAGGCATTCAAAGTATCTGTATGTTTCTTAGGTTTTATAAAAGCAGAGCTTTGCTTAACTCAAAATTTCTTCTCCCTTTGATCAACCACATCTACACAGGTTCCACCTCCATACTCAAAATGAAACTGGGCCTGGAAGTGTGCAACAACCCCACACATACCTTGCTAATTAGATTACCAATGCCAGGATGTCTGTCTTATGGACTACTGTCCTGCTCCCCTCCCCCCACCGGGCATCATGAAAGACCCAGTCCTGGGCTCAGAAAGAAAATAAATATCTGGTCCTCTTCAAAGTACTGATAAGCCTCTTGTTTTAATTGAAATAATAATTATAAATTCTTGTTCTTATCACTAATGGGAGTTAATTATCTTGCATATGCTGCTGTTGCTTCTATGGCTGTAACGGAGTGAGGTTAAAGATAAGTGAAATGCAAATAGGAAAAAAACAACACAAAAGGCAGTAACACTTTCCTAAGTGTAATACCATACCAACCACAACAAGATTCCTATGAGTAAGGCAGAAAACTAAGCATCTCACAACCAAAAATATGATAAATGAAGAAATATTTATATAAAAGCATGACTATCAAATATATTTATTATTTACACAAACTGTAAAGATATTTATAGTGCAATCCTAGGTTTATTTATTCAGAAGCAAGTCCCAGCGTATTCAGTGGGGCTTACTCAAACAGGGACAGAAATGCAACTTCAAGTGATAAGCAACTTCATTCACACAACCCAAAATTCCGAATCATGCCACTTTACGCTGTTTTGCAACTGTTTATACTTGTTTTTATGGTTATTGGATTTTAAATGGCTTTATTTCTTGTTGTGAGCTGCCTTGGTTTCCAACCCTACCTCACAGGGGTGTCGGAAAGATTCCATACACGCACACGCACACGCAGACACTGCAGATGTACAAATACATACAGCCCATATAATAGTTTATTGTCAAACCAGTTGGTCATTGCAGAAAAATCAGTATTCGTTTTAAAAAAATCAGTATTACTTTCCTACAGAATAAAAACTGTAATACCTAAGTAAGCCCTGCCTACTTGCTTTAAAATAGGACTGGAGGGCACAAACACAATTCTTTTTTACATTCACTCCAAAGTCCCATTGATTTTCAGCACATTCATAACCATGTCTACTCAAAAGTAAGTCCTATTGAATTCAATGGGATTTACTCTGGGCATATGGGATTAGCATTGCTTTTACAAAAAGCAAGCATTGGGAAAGTTTTCAAAACACTGCCCAAGATCTGACTCCTGCACACAAGAGGAAAAAAAAAACTGAAATGTATATACTTACCCAATTTATGAGATTTTCAGATAAACAGGGGGTGAAACCACCATTTTGTTTTCTAGACACTGCCTAAGGTCAATGAAACTGAAACACAATCCCTGATTGGCTGCAATCCTGAACGGGCGGGGTTAAAGCTACGAAGTGCTATACAGTACTGTTTAAAGAAAGATTTAGCAGTCGGGGGCGGCTGACGTTTTTATGTATATCTCGAGAACCGGACCACCTAGAAACTTAATTTTTTTTAAAAATTAAAGCTGAGAATCCAGGCCACCTATGGGGTTAGCCGGACACCGGGTGGCATGCATAGAATCTGGGTAAAACCCGGCTAACCGGGCAATATGGCAACCCTACTTGCACAACAAACCCACTTCCCAAAAAGAACAGACTCTTTGTGATAAGGAAAGGGACGGGAAATGCACTGAAAAATGTGGGATAACAATTGCTTTGATGCAACATAATCTAACCTCCCTGAAAACAAATCAGAATGAACTCTCAAACAGATTGTCTTGATGCATTCTAAGGCCCTCAACCCATAATCAGAAACAATAGGTGGCTGAATCTGAGTCTGGAAGGCTACAACCTTTTCCCCTAGGCAGGTTTTGCAGGAAAGATGTTTATAAAGTTATTTTAGAACATTTGTATGCCTATGTGGATATGGCATTTATTAAAAACAGAGTTGATCTGGGCTGAATTTGTGAGGTCTGATCATCCTTTGATGGCACACACAATGGTTGCCCTGGTATAGGGTGTTAAATCAAAGAAAAACACAAACAGAAAACCATTGTTATCCTTACAGCACTTTAAGAAATTGCACACCCCCTGTATTGTAAGGTATAGAACAAATATTTTAAAAACAGCAATGCATTTTAAAAAAGAGTTAAAGAAATAAATAAAAAGAAATAAAGATACGACTCTATGGAATAAGAGAGATATTTAAGTTACCGATGATGGTATGTCCCATATAACTCCCTCCTGTATTTCCCCCACAAGCCAAATCTATAAACAACCACTTTAATACACACTATCATCTCCCCCTTCCTTTTTCTCAAAAGGCAACCAAACGTTAGAAATGATTCAGTGCTCACAACCATTAGGGGGGAAGAAACGAAGCTTGCATGTTCATAAAATCTGTAGGAAGCCATTTTCTAGTGGCAAGACAAATATGTTTCACCTCCTAAAACAATTAAATTATTTTTCCCTTACTTGCCCTCATGAAGAGTTCCACAACAGTCTGATCCATGCAGATAAATATTGGATGAACTCAAAGCCTCAATACATCATGTTCTCTTAACAATTACCTCAGCCATAAATTATTCTATGCAATTGCAGGAGTCAATTACTCCTAAATTACTACCATCATTGTAAATTGCAATATTCACAAATACTAATCCTAATACCATGATCTTTATTACAGTTCTGTCTTGTTATTAAAAATGTTTAGAGAAAATGTTATTAGGTTGACATGGGACATTGTAAGGTGGCTTTTGTTGGTATTTTTAATTGAAAAGAAATATAAAACTTTAATAATTAGGGAAAACAATTAACACAACCCCTTGCTATGCAGGTCTAATGAATGAGGGGATGGATGTAGGAAGAATTACGCAGGCATGTCAAATGTGTTTCTAAAGACATTAAAAATAACATTGTAATTAAGAAAGGAAGCTTTCATTGTTGAACAATTGCATGCAATACCCTTTTAAAGCTTAAACACCCACTCAGGGGTGAACTAATAGGGCTCAGCTTCAATGGAATAGGCCAGAGCTAGTCCTAGGAGCAATGGCCAAGGTTAATGGCAACAAACATGAGAACAAGCCCCCCTCAAAGGAGCTGGAAGTAAGAGCAAAAAGGAATGGGATAGACAACAAGCATAAGAAAAGAAGAGACAGTTCATATGAATGCTGAATCTTTATTTCTCTGAGGAAGGGCCAGTAGGGTCCAAAATGTGTTGGGATAATAAGGGCACCCCCAAACGGTCACCATTTTGTGGTGTGATTGAATCACATATCGGAACATTCAAGTTGCACAATGAAAGATGATTTGGATCTTTTGTGCAATCAACCTGTTCCCCCAAAAGATCACATTTTTTGTGATAAGGATAAATGATGAGGAAATACACTGGAAAGTATGGATAGCACTTGATGCAACATCATCTAACCTCCCCACAAACGAATCAGGATGAATGTTCATTAAATAGCTGGTGCCATCCAATCTCCATGCAAACAAATCAGGAAGAATGCTTAATAAACTGGCCATCTGCTTGTCACCCCTGTTGCTGTTTGATCCTACTTCCAAGGCTAATAGCAAACTAGTGTCCCCAAGCACATCTGCTGGTCCTTCAAAATGAAGTCGCATAAATTCCTATACGGCAAAGTTAAGACCCAGGAGTCCAGGCAGCACAGTGGGCACAATTCTAGTTCTGCAGCCTGCAGGCCAGGGAAACAGATACATAACTGAATCAGCTCAAGCAAAGAGCTTATGTAGACAGTGCTCCAGGAGGCAGGAAGTGATGATGACCTAAATAAATAGAGACCATCTTGGAGTTCTAAGATAACCAGAAGGCAGTGTCAACTGCAGAGACAATTTGGATTTTTGCTGCAAAACCTCCGTGAATTTCCGAAGAGTCTTGATAAGTAATTTCAGCAGCCAATCAGGCTGCAGCTGGTTAAAAAGCAACAAAGAGGAGGAGCTAAGGCTCTCCTATTCCACCAGTGGGGTCAAAGTCTGGATCCAAGCCAGTGTATTGCGTTATACTGCATTTTATTTTGATTTTGTGTGTGTGTAATTTTCATTTCCCCGAGACATGCACAAACATTGGGACAATGTAATATATATGGCTCAGATCAAGGATTATCTTGTTACATTTCACACATGATTTAAATACAGGTGTGTGTTGGGCGTAGGAGGACTAATTCACAAAAAACCCTGAGCTGGTGGCACATGCAATGTTTAGTCATTTTACTGCACTAATCTACACACTGGCAACCCCAGGTAGAACCAGAAACAAAAGTGTTCTGGATTAATCCAGAATAAAGGCCATCCTGCCTCAATTTTCACCACAGACTAGGATTCCCAGTCTTTTACAGATCTACTGAGAAGAATGCCCCACTGAGATTGATGGGGTTACTCTCAAGTATATGGAGGGGGGAGTTTATACTACAAGAGACCAACATAGCTACTCTTCTACAAAGCAAGTGATAGTGATGTGATACAAAACATACACATACATGACAAAAGCCTACCACTTTGTTCTCAAGCAGCTGGTGGTGGTGGGGAGGACTTCTTTTTCTGAAGACATAAAACCAGAAATTTTTTTTAAAGCATCAGTTTATTTTTATCAAATAAAATTCTGCCCTTTCCAATTGTTCTGAAACTACAAGAAAGGGGGGCAAAACACTATAAAAAGTCATGCAAAATAGGCAGGAAATAAACAAGAAGGAAAGAATTCTGATGGGATAGAAACAGAGCAGCTTCAGGAGGTGTCAGGGGTTTCCTGAAATGTGGAGGAGCCACAGCTGAACTGTACATTGACCACCTGTGCCCTAAAGGCTACACAGTGACAAGCAGAAAGAATCTACTCTAAAGTAAGGCACATGCTCCTACCAAAATATGCAGCTATCCAGCTGGTAGCTCAGGCCTGTACAACATATGACCCATCAAGCCAACAGATCCCACCAGCCATGAAGCATAGCCTATCAGAGACTCTATAACCTTCTTGTTTTCGCTGCCTGCAGTGGTGGCTGGTGACCATTAGGATGCAGGGCAGAATGCAGGAAAGCCAACAGGAGGTGGAAACAGAGCCAATGACAGGCAGAGTCAATTAACTCTAGTTTTGTCCCCATCCTCCTTCTCTGTTAAGTTCCACAAGGGCAATACCAAGGCTAAGGAGGATGAAGCTGACAGATAGTGCCACTCCCGTAGGCCGGATGTAAGGATGCAGGCAGGTGGGATCTGGCTGAGGTCAGATAGAGGTTGGTGGGGTAACCCCCCATCCACCCTAATGAACCAGCTTCCACTGGCTGCCTGCCTAGTACTTCAGCTTGGTAGACCACAAGTTGTGCAAGCCTATTGTAATCAGAGCTTGGAAAAGTTACTGTTTTGAACTACAACTCCCATCAGCCCCAGCCAGCATGGATGGCCACTGGATTGGACTGATGGGAGTTGTAGTTCGAAAAAGTAACTTTTCCAAGCTCTGATTGTAATATATCACTTTCACCTCTTGACATGTAGCGCAGCACCAAACATTTCTCCCACACTTTTCTTCCAACCATTCTCCATCATTTACTCAGAAAAGAAATTGTATTTGAAAATCATCAAACGATAGCGATGTTTTTGGTGACATGCTCATGGATGGGGTGTGGAGTTTTTGTTCTGGTTCCTGTGCTATTGAGGCAGCCAAGTGGTGTTTGTGAGTGTTCTCACTTTCATTCTAATTGCATCTCTCTCGTGGTCTAACCTCTACAGCCTTTCTGAGTGTTCACACATCAGTTAAAGCCCAGGGGAAGACACCATGGCTCTTTTTTCTCCCAGATCTGCAAGCAGGGGCACCAGCTGAGGGTTCAGAGCATTAGAGAAAGGTTAATGGAAAGAAAAATATGCATAACTTTCACTTACCTTGGGGGAAAAAACCACTCACCACTCACACATTGTAACCATAAGGTAATCTCAACATCTCACACCCACTATGAAATTCTAAGGGGCCCTCAGAATGAGGCAAAATAAAAAATATAGGAAGCCTCTTTTGCAGGGGAAGAAAACTTCTGGGAAATTGGGAATAGATTGTGGCACAGCACTGGTATATTACCTTGGTGGATGCAACAATCAGTAGCAAAGTGATGTGTAAGCACTGAAAATAAATGCACTCCTGTTAGAAGGCGTAAGTTCCATGCCTAGAAACCTTTTGTGTGTGTGCATGACTTCAGATGGAAAATATAGGTGTTGATTTGTTTTAAACTGTTTTTAATAATGTATTTTATACTGCTGTGACCTGCCCTTGGACCTACTGGTGCTTTGTTTGATTATTCAGCAGGATTGCTCACAGGCCAAACGCATGAACAGACTCTAGCATTTGAGGTGAGGTGAGATCAAGTGATATGAAAGTTCTGCCTGATCTGTGATAACATACTTGCAAATGCAAGTTACCAGCTGCTACAATAGTCAGGTGATGAACTAGCTCATAATTTGCGGTGCTGTCCAAAGTTAAAGTGTAAGTGGAGTGCTCATAACTATTATCCAAGATAATTAAAAGGAAGGGGGAGGGAGAAATTCACAATGGGAAGGAAAAGAGCCAGCCCTAATTTTCCAGTGTTCAGAATTAGAGCCCTAAGGCATATTCACTAAGTGAAGTGAAGCAATGAAACAGACTTTGCCACCTCATGTAAAAAGGCGAAATTATTTTGGGCACAGATAGGTAGGAAGATGCAAAAAATTCTAAAGATAAATATTCGGTCAAAACCAGAATTTTTCTTATTGGGTTTTATGGATAAACAAATAGAAAAGAAATATGGAAGAATAATATTATATATGATTACGGCAGCAAGATTATTATATGCACAAAAGTGGAAAATGGAATCAACACCAACAATGGAAGAATGGTTATTGAAATTAATGGACTTAGTAGAAATGGATAAATTGACATGTTTACTTAGAGAAAAATCGACAGATACATTTCTTAAGGAATGGAAACCTCTCTTAGACTTTTTGTTGAAAGATCAAAATAAAATGATGATACTGGGATTTGACGATTAATTAAGACAGCCTATGGAGAAAAGGGACTCTGTATGTATACATTAAGGGACAGGTTTGATGTATATTATATACTTATAGCTGATCTGCGACAAATCGGAAGTCAACTATTTTATTTTCATTTTTTTGTTGATGTATTGTTATGTCTTTTTGACTTTGTTTTGTTTGTTTTTGGAAAAATTTGAATAAAAATTATTAAAAAAAAAAAAGAAACAGACTTTGCCACCCAATGTGACAGCCCGAACATGATCAGGAAGTAATTGCGATTGGTTATAACCACATGGTCATATCATACCTAGAAACCAATCAAGGTGAACAAAACAGACTGAGGTTTTTGCAGAGTGCCTAAATATGAATGAAAGATTCCTGAATGGTTTGCGGGGGGTGGGGGGATATGAATATTTACAACATAAACATTTCTAACAAGCTATGATTATGTCATGGTTCTGGCATAGTTTGATAACTTGTATAATGCAATGTCACACCTTCCTATTTTGCATTCCAAAATCACAAATTTAGGATTGTCTACTAGCAGAAACCAGTAATGATTTGAAATGAATGCTCATGAATGTTAAAGAGGAAAGCACAAAAGCAGGACTACAGCTGAACGTCAAGAAGACTATAATAATGACAACAGAAGATTTATGTAACTTTAAAGTTGACAATGAGGACATTGCAGTTGTCAAGAATTATCAATACCTTGGCACAGTCATTAACCAAAATGGTGATAACAGTCAAGAAATCAGAAGAAGGCTAGGACTGGGGAGGGCAGCTATGAGAGAACTAGAAAAGGTCCTCAAATGCAAAGATGTATCACTGAACACTAAAGTCAGGATCATTCAGACCATGGTATTCCCGATCTCTATGTATGGATGCAAAAGTTGGACAGTGAAAAATCTGGATAAGAGAAAAATCAACTCATTTGAAATGTGGTGTTGGAGGAGAGCTTTGCGCATACCATGGACCACAAAAACAACAACAAATAACTGGGTGTTAGAACAAATTAAAACAGAACTATCACTAGAAGCTAAAATGATGAAACTGAGGTTATCATACTTTGGACACATCATGAGAAGACATGATTCACTAGGAAAGACCATAATGCTGGGAAAAACAGAAGGGAGTAGAAAAAGAGGAAGGCCAAACAAGAGATGGATTGATTCCATAAAGGAAGCCACAGACCTGAACTTATAAGATCTGAAAAGGGTGATTTATAACAGATGCTCTTGGAGGTCACTGATTCATAGGGTCGCCATAAGTCAAAATCGACTTGAAAGCACATAACAACAATCACAAAGCTGTAGAAGGTGAATATAAATCTCCCCACATTGTTCAAATGCTCTTGTCAAAAAAGAGGGGGAAATCACTCAAGGGTGATTCTGCCCAATGCACAGTGAAATTTACAAGCTCAGTATAGGCTGAAATGTGGGATATACACATATATGATTTACTAAAACTCCCTTGAACAGTTGGACATTTTGTCATCTCACAAACAGTTTTAAAGATTCCCCTCAGTTTCAAAAACAGTTTGTGAAGTACCATCAGGGCTGTGGTTTGAGGGGGGAAGAACAAGTCTAAAGCGCCTATTTGGCTCAGAAGTCTTGGTCTATTGTTCTTTGGATTCTTCCATGGCTCAGAGAGGCAAGAGAGTCCTCAGAAAGTGGCAATGAGAAGACCTTTCTGGTGATGGCTCCTCAGAGTCTATGGGAAAGCAAACTCTCTCTCTCTCTCTCTCTCTCTCTGTGTGTGTGTGTGTGTGTGTATTTGTGTGTCTGTTGGTGGAATGACCTGGGGCAGAGGATGGACAGAAGGAATCAGAGGGTATGGTCCCCAAACTGTCTCTCAAATCTAAAATGTCTGTGGGTTCAACAAGGTTGGTGGCTCCATCTCTCTGGTCTCTCTGATCATCTGCAGAGTCCCTTCTTCACATGATTTATCATAGAATCACATAATAGTAGAGTTGGAAGGGGCCTATAAGGCCATCAAGTCCAACCCCCTGCTCAATGCAGGAATCCACATCAAAGCATTCCCGACAGATGGCTGTCCAGCTGCCTCTTGAAGGCCTCCAGTGTTGGAGAGCCCACTGCCTCTCTAGGTAATTGGTTCCATTGTCATATGGCTCCAACAGTTAGGAAGTTTTTCCTGATGTCCAGTCAAAATCTGGCGTTCCTGCCTTCAGTTTGAAACTCAGAGGGTGACCATGACAGAGGAGGGCTTTTCAGTGGCAGTCCTGTGGCTACAGAATGTCCTTCCTAGGGAAGCTTGCCTGTCACCCACATTGCTATCTTTTCTGCACTAGGCTAATATTTTCCTGTTCTCTCAGGCCTTTTAATATCTAAGTCCTTGTGGTACAGTAGGCAGTTTTAATGTATGCATTGGATAGCTGATTCAGTTCTGTTGTATATGGTCTTTTATTGTGCTAGTTTTTGGTTTTGGTTTTGATGCGTATTAAGTGTATTGTGGTTTTATTGCAGTATGTTTCTATCATTGTTTTTTACTTGTTTTACCTCAAAAATATAATTAATGAAATAAATGAGAGGCCTGACCAGAGTGACAAAGGAAAATAATGTACAGAGAGAAAGAGAGAGAGAAAGCACTTCCAGAATTAGCAGCCGTCTCACTGCCTTACTATTGCATGTGTCTCCCAGCTGAGAGATGGCGGATGAAAAGAAGGGATTGAAGCTTGAAGGATAAAGGTGAAATGCCACAAGGCTCATATGGAAGTGTGAATCCTAGCCATAGGTTTTACAAATGGGCATGAAAACCATGCAGTTCACTTGAGGGTGTGGTGGGTGTCACTAGTTTACTGGGGTTCCCTATTTCTTGAGGAGGGCGCATTGCTCAGTAATATAGCACACACTTTACATCCAGAAGGTCCCAGTATCCTGACATCCCCAATTTTAAAAAAAAGGATCCAGTAGCAAGTGATGGGAAAGTCTTTTCTGCTGAGACCCTATAGAGTTGCTAGGCTAGATAGTGAAGTACTCTGATCTAGTGCAAAGCAACTCTGTTCTATTTAATATAACAAAAGTGCAAAGAAGACATACAAGACAGAAAGGTACCCAAAATGCTTTTCTCCACTTTCATAGTGTACCTCAGATGACTTTTTATTCCACAGTGTGGGAATAGAGCAAATTCATTCTGGTGTCAGATTTATTTCTTTTTCATACATTCATTTATGAAGATTCCATCTCCTATAGTACCTTGGCATAAGCCATCCAAAGCAAATTTATTCATTTAATATATTTATTCATTCAACACTTCATAATTGCATTTTACTTTTCCTGCATTTATCAAACTACAAACCAGTATTTTCCCTTTATACACTGAATTACAAACATGGGCATTTTAAACTTTTAACTTAATTTAACTTTCTGTATTTATTTTTAATTAACCACAGATCAGTGATGGACTCATTCTAGATTGCCATCAGTGCCTTGGTGCATTGGATGATTTGGAAGTAAATGGGACATGGTGAAGCAGGTCTGCAATATACATGTGAGAGATGGCTTGGTTTTGCTTATCCTCTTATCTGGCAGCAAAACCATATGATAGTTCACAATTCAGTTTTGTGAGCAGAAACTCTACCACACCAACCTACGCAGGTTGAAGGGAGTATAGGATTCTGAGATCTGTGACTACCATCTTCCTGCCTCTACTAGGTGACCATGTTCATCTCTGTCTGTACCAGCCCTCAGTACTGTAGTTGTCTTATGGGAATTAGTGTGGACAGGTTCACACATTATTGGGAATGCCATCAGTATATCTGTGATCTTCTTCTGCTTCTAATGCAAAAAGCTTTTATCTGCTGTCACAAATGTGTAACTCAAAGAGATTGAGAATTTTGAGAATATTCTTTCCAGATTTATTTTTTTAATTGTTTTTATTGCCATATTTTAAAATTATTGTAACCCACCTTGGAACCTCTGGGTGAAGGTTGAGTAATAAATGATGATGTTCATGATGATGATTATGATGCAAGATGTTGTGTAATCAAGCCAACTGCAATTATAATAATGCACATATGTGACGACTCAGATCTGCTTAAAACAGTGTATGCTTTTGAATGGTGAATATGAAAAGCAATTATGCCAATCATGAATGATAACAACAACAACATAAGAGGACAAATATAAACATCTCTCTACACCAGCATCCTGTGGCCATACATATGCCTAAAATAAAATTACAGCAAAACATGAAGATAATAGTCTTTTCCCACTGTTGTTCACCAGGCGCTCTTGTTCAGAGGCATGGAACCTCTGATCCTGGAGAGAGTATAAGCATCATTACTAGAAACTGCAAATTCAATTTCTCAGCTTACCCCTACTCTGTTCTAAGCTGGAATAAAATTGTAGACTTTTTATATGGACTGGCAGTTCTGCAGAAACGGCAAGATTTCTCAGAAGCTTCCTGATATGTGCCTCCTATTTCTAAAGCTAAATACTGTGGCAGCACAATAGCCCTCTCCTGCACATGTTACCAGCAATGGATATTCGGAGAGATATACTGCCTTTGATACTGTAGATAGTATCCACCCATCATGGCTAATAATCATCCATCGTCTTATATTCCAGAAATTTTTCTGGCCCCCCTTTAAAGCCATCCAAGTTAATGTCCATCACTATATCTTGTAGAAGTGAATTCCATAGTTCAATAACAATGTGCTGTGTGAAGAAGCACTTCCTTTTGTATCTTTGTTTGCTGCCCTGGGCTTCTGCTGGGAGGAACGGCAAAATATAAATCACAACAACAACAATAATACAGTCAAAGAAAGGAAGAGGGAGCATATGTGGAGGCTATAATATGTTGGGAAAGGACCTCCAGAAGACAGGATAGAGAGAAAGGCACACCTTTCCCAGCCTTGGTGGGCAATTTGAAGAAGTAGAACTGGGGCAGGTTGAAATTCCTGGGTCAGGCAGAGAAACAACAAATGCAGGCTCTGAAAATGGCTTCTTGGATTTCTGCTTTAGCTAACAAAGATCCAGGGGAAAGCAGGAAAAGGAGTGGAGCCCTGAAGAGGGCTTTTGAAGCAGCTTCAGCAACCCTTGTTTCAGCAGGCAGAGATAGGGAAGAAAAAGCAGGGGAGTTGGACCCCTGAGTTCGGGCTGGCTAAATGATGCAGCAGATACAGTAGGTGATTTTAGACAGAGTGATATTCAGCAGAGTGGAACTGGATGACCAGTATCCAGAGCAGTGATTCAGCAAGTCATTTCGTAGTAGAACCAGGCAACCAGAACCCCAAAACGGCTCTAGGAGTCCAGTTCTGATACCATTCTGAACAAAAGCCTCAAAAGAAAACGACACTGATTAGATCAGGGAGGTGTTATTCCTCAGTTTCCATACCTATTATGAGTCATATGGTCCAGGTGATTTTCTTTTGTGGAGACAGGTAGTGGTATTCACTCTTTAGCTAGATTGATAAAATATAGATTTGAACAATGGGCTCCTCTCCTGAGGGCAAAACTATTACAATTACTTTTGGATTGCACTGATTAGATTGCCAAAAGTCATCTCCTGTGCATATGAATGGTGACATTACCTCAGTTGCAATGACAAATTTTACTCTTTCAGCTACTTTTTTCCATCAAGTCTCAAGCAGCCTCTTTGCAAAGTGAACCAAACTGAAGCCATTTTAAAAATCATACAGGAAGTATTGATGTGGAGTGTCTCCCAGGTTTATAAGCTAGTAGCCAGCCTGACAAGAAGTTGTAACCTAACAGGAATAGAGTCCATTTAGTTGTTGTTTTTCTTTCTGAAAAGAGTTTCTCTTTGCCACATAAGAGTGGATTCCCTTTTGTGTGAATACATCTCTCAGTAGCAGGGCTTGCGTGTGGTTTGAATGTGCTAGTGAAAAATTTCTGCAGATGCTGTAAGGATTCTGATCTACCCTGGATTATCAGCAGAAACTGAGCACCATTAAATTACTTCGCCATGCCTTTAAATCTGCCAGAGTTGGATGAAAGTACCCACACATGCTGGCATTACATTGATTAGGGGAGCCAGAGAACTAGGACAAGTGATTCACAACAGCGAATGGCCCTTCTCCTTGCGCGTTGAGCCCGCACAGAAGGGGACAACATGTTAAAAGTCTTGCTGCACCATTAATTCTTCAATTATTGCATTCTTCACAATGGTGCCATATGAATAAACTCAAGGTGGCATATAAGGCTCTCCATTTTATCCTCACGATAAACCTGTGAGGTAGGTTAGGCTAAGAGATAGCGACTGGCCCAAGTTCACCCAGTGAGGTTCGTGGCTGAGTGGGGATTCCAACTCTGGTCTCCCAGGTCATAGTCCAATGTCTTAACCATGTTGCCAGAGTTTGGAAAAGTTACTTTTTTGAACTACAACTCCCATCAGCCCCAGCCAGCATGGCCACTGGATTGGGCTGATGGGAGCTGTAGTTCAAAAAAGTAACATTTCCAAGCTCTGCATGTCGCCACATTGGCCCTCTTAGTCCTGGGGCCTGAATGCAGCCCTCTCTATCTGTCCATTGGGATTGGTCCCCAGGCCATGTCTTTTACCAACCCAGCTGTGAGCCATATCCAGTGTTATGTGTGTGTGTGTGTGCACGTGCATAAAAACCTCTAACTTTTGAATGGTTGGAATGTAACCTACTGCACAGGTAACATCTGCTCCTCTACCCAGTTTTGCCTCTGACCCCACCCACCACTGGCATGTAGGGTTGCCAGGTTCAATCCCTGTGTGTGTGTGTATGTGTGTGTGTGTGTGAAATTAAGCACACTACCCCTACATTAAACTTCTCCAGTAGAGCTTCCAGTTCTTACTCAAACCACATTAGATTACACTGGGAGGCAGGGAGGTATTACTTTCAAAACCACCTGCAAACAATGGTTGCATAAACAACTGGGAGGGAGGAATTTTCAGCCTAAGTGTCTGCATTCCCTCTGGGCAACCTTCTGTGTGTGAGTGGGGGTGTCACATGCCAGTAGGGTTGCCAGGTTCATGGCCTGAGACTGATCCTGTATCTTTAGGAGAAGAGAAAGTCAGCCAAGTGCCGGTGTTCTTGCAACACTGTAATGGGAAAAACCACAAGGTGGAATTCTCTCTCCCCCCTGCACAACTTTTAAAGATATAGAAGACCTCTTGGTTGCCAGGCCCAGCCTCCAAGAGGTCTTTTGTATCTTTAAAAGTTGTGCAGAGAGGAGGGAGGATTCCACCTTGTGGTTTTTCCCATTACAGGGTTGCAAAAACACCTGCACTTAGCTGACTTTCTTTTCTCCTAAAGATACAGGATCAGTCTCAGGCCATGAACCTGGCAACCCTACTGGCATGTGACACCCCCACTCACACAAAGAAGGTTGCCCAGAGGGAATGCAGACACTTAGGCTGAAAATTCCTCCCTTCCAGTTGTTTATGCAACCATTGTTTGCAGGTGGTTTTGAAAGTAATACCTCCCTGCCTCCCAGTATAATCTAATGTGGTTTGAGTAAGAACTGGAAGCTCTACTGGAGAAGTTTAATGTAGGGGTAGTGTGCTTAATTTCACACACACACACACTTTTAAAATAGTTAAGGATGTGACTTCTATTTCTAAAAGCATTATGAAGCCAAGTACTCCTCCTACTTCAGGTATATAGGAAAAGTCAGTCACATGCCACTTTTTGCTCTATTACCATTTTATCTCAGAAATCAAAAGACAGAGATGACACAATAATGATCTGGGCACCTATCATAAATGACAAGGCACTGCGTCTGGTTAAATAAAATGCTCTGTGTAAGCATTTTATGCAGTATGTAAGACTGCAAGAAAAATGCTGTGTCATACCTTGCGGATGGGCATTTTACATTTTGTTGTTCCTTCCACTGTTTATTCAGTCATATCAAACCCAGGTTGTTGTATGAGAAACTCTCATTGCCTCTGCAAGGAACTACAGTTAGGAGCTGCACAAAAAGACTACCCCCCCTCCAAGATTTCTAGAGCCTAACAGAAAAATCAAGGGAAATCTGGAAGGTTCTTAATCGAGTAGAACAGATGAATGTTGATAAGATGAATGACATTTTTCAGGGTGAATGGATTGTTTATAATCTCTCAGAAGTATAGAAAGCTGCTTTATGCTGCGCTGGACCATGGGCTCATCTAGCTCAGCATTGTCCACACTGACTGGCAGTGACTATCCAGCATTGAACATGGGACCTTCTGCATACAAGCCCTGCACTCTGTCACTCAGCTATGGCTCCTTCCCTCTGAAACACAGCTGTTTAAAGCACAGGCACCCTGCCGAGAAAAAAAGAGGATTTAGAATGCATGCATCCAAGTTAAATACATCCAAGAATTAGACACAGAGCCTTTAGGAAAGTTCAGCCAGATTTAGAATGACAGCTGCCATACTGAAGATGAGGTGAAGGCTCTGTGCTTTGCTGCTGTTACTTAAAACAGCCAAGTAAAAATCAAATTATTCAGTGGAATCATCTCTGCCTAGAGTGATCTTGCTTTTCCCTTTAGAAGCCCCAAAGCAGAAAGAGATGCAAGAGATGCTGAACATCTACCTATCTGCAATGAGTCAACTCTTGCTATTTCCCCACTGTGCAGTAAAGCTAGAGATTTGCCTTTTATGGAAAACAGGTACGGATGGACTAAAGGACAGTTGGAGGAATCAGTAGAGAAGGACAGGCTATTTCTAGCCCATGACACAGCCATGGGGTGTTACTTATATGTCTATTCCATTTTCATATTAATCTGCACTTTTAAAACAAATCCACTCAAAATATGCATTCTAATACCCTTTAAACTGCTGAGAGCTGCATCATAGCATTCTGAGATGTGTGAACTCAGGTGGATAGTTAAATCCCAACTGCACATTACTCCAGGAGGTGTAGGGATCACATGATTTTGTGTCGAAAAACTGCATAAGAAGGGCAAGGGTTGCATTCCTCTGCCTGAGATTTTGTAAAGGAACAGAAAGCAGGATCTCCGGGTTGCAATCTAGCAATCTATGCTTCCCAGAATCTTCCTCAATGTAGAGAGGTTCTGTGGCTTGTTGAAAGGGTTTGTTGGAGGCAGCAAGAGTGAAACCATTGCTCTCTTGCATAAGACCTACAGCTGAATAGTGTTTTCTCCAGTTATAGTTTACATCATAACTCTTCTCTGTAAATGTGGACATTTGTTGAATTTTTTTTAGACAATGAGTATTTGACATTCAGTGATACAAGATTTGAATGTGTGGCCATAATTGACAATTGGTTCCTGACAGCATCCTAGTCATAAGAACTAGTAAGGTGTTGGGTGCTGACTGGATTGGAGTCAAGGCATGCTACTGAAAAATAATCAGCATGTTTAGAGAACTCTTTGCAGAAGCACAATATATTTAAAATATGTTAAGGAGGCACCCTCCCCAAGAAAAAAGCCCAGTGAGGACTAAGAGTGCTCAGTAGCTATATAATGTCTATTAGAGAAAAAAAGAAAATTGGGGAAGTGAAATGACCATCATGTGTAACACTTAGAGTGGTCCTGTTAAAGAGTTGAAGATATACTGCAATAGTTTGTTGCAGGTCCACTTGTGACCCACTAAAACAGCGATGGAGAACAGTGGATTTTGCTGGACTATAACTCCCATAATCCCTGACCATGGTCATACTGGCTAAGCTGATGGGTCCAACAAGAATGGGAGGGCTACAGGTAGCCCTATCTCTGCACAAAACCCAAAGCAGCACACTACCAAGTGTGTTAACCCATCAAAACAGTAGCACCTCAAGGGCCAGGCTACTGGGTGCAGGTTCAAGGCCACAAGCAGCCCAGTGTGCTCTCCCCCACGGACCCCCATTAGGGGTGCTTGCTACTCCAGCACTCTCATTGGACCCGCAACTCCAAACCTGACATCTGATTGGCTAATCTCACTGCCACTCTCATCCTGGGGTCAGAAATTTGTAATATTTAAAATTGAGATTGTGAGCAGAGCAGCACTGCCAACAACAACAGATTTTAAATGGGCAGGGCAGCAAGTAGGAAGAGTGGAGTACACAGGGGGTGGGGTGGGCAGCAGAAGACACCTCATCCCAGGGGACTTCAAAACTGGCATTGCCTCTGCATCAGAGGTGCAATAAAACTCCTGCTTTGCCATGTCCCTAGAATTACAAAAAACAAGGGGACTGTCAAGGATCTTGCAGGCCACCATACACGGCTGCTAGGTTGTATTTGGCGTGCTAGGTCAGAGGTTGTGCAGGACTGGAGTTAATAATAATAATAATAATAATAATTTAATTTGTGGGTCGCCTATCTGGCCAATGGCCACTTAGGCGACGTACAATTTAACAATACATTACATCATAATAAAATGCATAATAAAATACAATATGACAATAAAACAATAAAACAGTTCCAGTACAGAGTAGCAGGCTATTTGTCGTAAAAATTTAACCCTCCCTGTAAGTCCCAAAGGCCTGTCTGAAGAGCCAGGTCTTCAAAGCTTGGCGGAATACATTCAGGGAAGGGGCATGTCGAAGGCCATACGGGAGGGAGTTCCAGAGAGTGGGGGCCGCCACTGAAAATAGTATTTGCCATCTGACAGGCTGTGAAAATCAATATTTGACAGTATATGAGAGTTGACATAACATAGCAGTCAACATTGGTAATATTTAACACTCAGCAGCCTGGATGTTAAAGCCTGAGAAAGCAACTTCCAGTAGTCAAGGAAACCTAGTAATTTTCTTCACTGCCCCCACCCCCCAGACTCCAGATCCTGTTTTCCAATCATTTCTCAAGTACTCTGAATATTAAAAAAAAATGGAATATCCTCCCCCGCCTCTCCAGCAAAGCATTGGTTCACTCTGAATTCACTTGTAGCTTCTAATTAGACATCTGTTAAAAGTCCATAACAGGAAATCTAATAGAGAGATGCTGCATTTTGTCAGAATGATTAATGATTCACAGTATGAAAGTGTCCCTGCATGAAGTCTATTATTTGAAACATACAAAATCAGATTACGCTTTTACTTTACAATGGGCCCCTCTCGACACAAGCTTTGTTATTAGAGGAAAGAAATTATGTTTGAATGAGCACTCTCGTCATAGAATTCTCATCATATGCTTGTAGGAAGGAATGCCTTTAGTGAAGCCTTCTGTTCTTATGCGTCAAGAGGTTAAGGTCTTATTAAATGAACTGACTAACAAACTTTGGGTGCATTTGCACCTACATATTTAAATTGGGTTGAATCTTGTGTAACTGACAAGTTTTCCCTCCAAACAATCCTGGAAACTGAAGTCTGGCGAAAGTGCTGAGGATGCTTTGCTAGAGGCTGCCAGCCTTCTTAGGACAACCATGCCAAAGGCTTTTCTTTTGGTTGGGAACTGTGACAATTAAACAAGTTCAGAGGTGGGCAACAAGGATGACCAGGGGACTAAAAAAAAGCTCAGTGAGGAGAGACTGAAAGAACTGGGCATGTTTAGCCTTGAGAAGAGAAGATTGAGGGGAGGTATGATAGCACTCTTCAAGTACTTGAAAGGTTGTCACACAGCAGAGGGTCAGAATCTCTTCTTGATCATCCCAGAGTGCAGAACATGGAATAATTGACTCAACTTACAGGAAGCCAGATTTGAACTGAACATCAGGAAACATTTCCTAACTGTTAAGAGTGGTATGAAAGTGGAACCAATTACCCAAGGAGGTGGTGGGCTCTCTAACACTGGAGGCATTCAAGAGGCAGCTGAACAGGTACCTTTCGGGTATGCTTTAAGTTGGATTCCTACACTGAGCCTTATGGCCTTACAGGCCCCTTCCAACTCTACTATTCTATGATTCTGTGAGGTTTGAAACTGGTTTTCATTTGTATTATGGGCATATCTTTGAATTGGAACCATAGTGCTGTAGCCAATATGGCACAAACATTTTATGCAAGAGTCCAATCCTACTGCTTCCTCCCACTGCACCCTCCCAACCTTCTCCTGGGGGTTGAGGTACCTCAGGGAGGAGGAGGTCCAGAATCTCTTTTGCACGAGCATGCTTATATTCACACCACACTGGTTGCAACCCATAGAATAAATGAGTTGGAAGAAATCTGAAAGTGCATTTAGTCCAATACCCGTCTGATGCACAAAATCTATAACGACAGCAACCCTGATAAACAGCCACAGTTTCCTACTGCATTAGGACACTAAAGGGTAACTTAGCATCCATAATTTCCTGTTCTCCTAAATCAGTTGGAAATGGTGAACTATGGATCTTACCAAACTCTCAGCAGGCCATGCACAATCTAAGCACCCCAACCCACTAAGGAAGATCTGATCACATATCCCCTCCCTGGATTCTTATAGCCAGGAATTGTGACTATAATTCTGGGTTCTCACACAGGAATGAAAAATGTGCATGCAACATGGTTGTCACTGATCAGCTGCATAATGAACTGCATTCAGTGCATGGAATCCCTTTCTACAGAGTACACAGTGGAATGGGCAATGAGATTTCACATCTGCCATGTGATGCAGATGGGCTCAAACATCTGTAGGTGCTATGTGGTGCTAGGCCACCACATACTAATTATTGGATAAACATTCCTTGTCAGATTTTCAGGCTAGTACATTGTTCATTATCATTGGACTGGATCCCTTCACATTTAAGGGGACCTGGTAGTGACTGAGTACAGATGCATGAAATGGAGGTGCATCAGTATATGCCAGTATTTCTCAACCAGTGTGCCTCCAGATGTTGTTGGACCACAATTCCCATCTTTCCTGACCATTGGCAATGCTGGCTGAGGCTGATGGGAGTTGTGGTCCAACAACATCTGGAGGCACACCGTTTGAGAAACACTGGTATATGCAGCCATTGAATTATCCTACAGAATGCAGCATACAAACCACTAGCAGCAGAGACCCTTGAACCTAGGCCATTTTAGAAGTTGGACATGAGCTTAGCTCTTAAACACCACATTACACTATTTATCTGTATGTTTGTTTATTGTATTTATATTCCACCTTTTCTCCAAGAAGCTCAAGGCAGTGTACATGGTTCTGCTCCTCCTCATTAATTCCCCCAACAACCCTGTGAGGTAGGTTAGGCTGAGAGGCAATGACTAGCTCAAGGTCACCCAGTGAGCTTCATGGCTAAGTGGGGATTTGAACCCAGGTCTCCCAGGTCCTAGTCCAACACTCTAACCACTACATAGCACTGCCTCTGTTACCACACTAGCAGTCAGAAAGTACCTCTTGGCCTAAAGTAGCTTCAATATCTCCTCCTTAATTCATTCTGCCATTTGTCTCTCTGACTGGGTCCCATTTACCACTGACCCAATACAAAACTTTATGGAATTAAAACAAAACAAAGTCCAAGACATTAAGCCTATATTTCAAATATGAAATAATGATCATTTCCAAAACAAATATTCACCCAAATCCAGAAGGTATTTCCAACATAAAATACTATATTCCTCCAGTTCAACAACATTTTATTCACGTTTGGATAATCTGCATATACAAAATTTAAACTGTCCTTGGGTTTCTTTATAGTTTTACAAGAACATAAAAGGCTACAACACTATGCATACTGTGTCCCACTGTGTTAAATGGAATATTTCTCCTTCCCGTCAAGAATATTTTCTGCAGTCCACTGATGTGAGGACACAGGAAGTTGTTGTGCTCTTGACGTAGGTTGCTGACCTTGCTTCCTGTTGAGGAGTTATCAGGAGCATGATGCAATTATTAAAGCTTTTGCATATAGGTATTCAGTGTGCTGCTTTTGAATGATAAGGGAACCATTTCATTGTTTCAATTAGGGTCTTTAAATGCTACAGCAGCACTGTAGGTTGAACCCACTGAATAGCAGCTCCCACACTAATGCTGTAACATGTAAAGGGCACCTAAGACATTTCAGAAATTATTAGTAATTTGGTAAAATGCCTGTCAATAGAAATAAGAGGTTTTAGAATGCCAGCAAAGTGGTAGCTTTAATCCAAATGTACCCCAAATTGCATAGTAACTGTCAGTGTTTGATAAGTGACATCATCCAGACTTGTAAATGTCATGTTGCATAGAGGGTAGGGGGTTTTGTTACTGTTTTTTATTGTTAGAATTCTTAACTTCTTCAAGCTTGGAAAAAGAAGAGGCATAAGTCTCTTACTATAACATTTATTCCTCACTGCTAGTTCATTAATCAAGTAAATAATAATAAAAAACCTCTTACAAATGGGTATATATAAAGCTTTGAATTTGGTTGTTGTACAGCCTTTTGTTAACGTTCATTAAATGGCTATGCCAAATAGCTCATTAATTGCCATGCAACTATTCCTGCTATTTATATACAGTATGTATATTTCCCATATATATAAATATATAATGCTACAGTAAATAAAATGCACTTTATATATATTACTCAAAATGATTATATCCTACAGTCAATAAAGTAAAGTAAGCAAGTACAGTAAATATATATAAACTGCACTTTATAATATTCTGGCTGTGGTTCTCTTTAACACTCTAAAATGGTCTGAGTAGCCTTCCTGGATGGTTCTCAGACTGTTTCAGAAAGTGCAAATTTGATAGATTTGGCTTTAAATGAGAATTGAATCAAATTTCTCTCTCATCCTATCTCCATTCCTCTGACTGGCCATATCTCCTTCCCAAGAAGGGATGCTATGTCCTTTCACAATATCCTATAGCATCCTCTCTATCATGGGAACCTGCAGTTGCAACTGTATCCCAAATATTTGCACTGAGCATAGCTATCAGGTACATCTTGGGGCTGATGTCCTCATTCATAGAGCTATAATGCATTTATTATTATATCTTGAACCAATAAATGCAAGAATTCAATCTCTGGTTTGTCTTCACTTTCAAAGGTGAAAAGATGTAAAAGCCAAAATGAATCAAAAGAGGAAGATTTTTCAAACAATGCCTCTGGGATTAGGGACAACTAATGTAAAACCTAGATGGGTCTGCCCCTCTGATGCACTTCAGATGTTTTGGACTATTTATTTATTTATAGAATTTATTAGTCGCCCATCTGGCTGGCTGTCCAGCCACTCTGGGTGACGTACAACATAGGCATATAATACCTAGACATTGAAAATCTAAAAACAATGAAGATAAAATCTAGCCCACCCCAAAAGCCTGCCTGAAGAGCCAGGTCTTCAAGGCCTGGTGGAAACTCATCATAGAAGGGGCATGGCGGAGATCATTTGGGAGGAAGTTCCACAGGGTGGGGGCCACAATTGAAAAAGCCCTCTCTCTAGTCCTCACCAGTTTGGCTGTTTTGACCGATGGGATGGAGAGAAGGTCTTTTGAGGCTGATCTCGTTGGGCAGCATAGCTGATGATGCTGGAGGCGCTCCTTTAGATAGACTACAACTCCCATCAGCCCAAGCCAGCATGATGAATGGTCAGGGATGATGAGTCCAAAGTATCTGAAGGGCACCTGGTTGGAGAAGGCTGCTCCAGTATTTCAGAAGAGTGCTAAATAGCAACCACAAAGCTGATTTCTGCTTCTCTGATCCAGAGGCGCTGAAGAGTTTTCTGTATATGGTCAACCTATAATATATGCATGCTGTTTGTTACATAGGGTCTGGCTAGCTATGACACTCAACAATACAATCTTATGCATGTTTAATCGGAAGGAAGTCCTACTGAGTTCAACAAGGCTCACTCACCAGCAGGGATGGACAAATCTGTCAATTTCAGTTTCTCTCCGATTCTCATTTTTCCATCCTAAAGTTCAGCTCTCCACATTTCCACATGTTTGTGATTTTTTAAAAAAATAAATAATCCTCATGAAAGTTCATCAGCATTTTAGTATGAATTTCTCCTAATATAAACATTTTTGTATGCAATTTTCACTAATAGACACATTTTTGCAATTTTGCAGAGAGGTAAGCGGCGGTAATGCAGCCGAAGCTCTGCTCACGGCCGGAGTTCGATTCCAACGGAAGGAGGAAGTCAGATCTCTGGTAAAAGGGGTCGAGGTCCACTCAGCCTTCCATCCATCCGTGGTCGCTAAAATGAATACCCAGCATATAGTGGGGGGTAAAGAAAGGCCGGGGAAGGAACTGGCAAAACCACCCCATATATACGGTCTGCCTAGTAAACATTGCAAGACGTCACCCTAAGAGTCAGAAAAGACTCGCACTACAAGTGCGGGGACACCTTTACCTTTTTTAATGCATTCTGTATATTATTTTCACTAATATTCATTCATTCATTGGCAATCACTCGTACATTTATATGCACACTTTGCTCTAGTATCTGCATTTTTGTACACATTGCCTTGGCTGGATAACTGCATTGCAAGATTTGGAGAAGTGTAAATTTTGAAGGAGGGATGTCTTTCAGTTTGCGTATAGTTTCAGAAAATGTGAATTAGGTAAGTTTGACATTAAATTATTTATTTATTTACTATTTGATTTATATCCTACCCTTCCACCCAGCAGGAGCCCAGGGCGGCAATGTGAGCAGAATCAAAATTCTGCTCCTTCCTTACACATTGATCAGTGGGTATAATACTGCATATAATACCAAATATGTGAGTTACTTAGCCTAATCAGCAAGCCAGTTGCAGTGTGGTATTTGGATTTGAGCTGGTGTAACCCTACCAGTCACTAGGAATAGGCTGCCCAACTGGAATACTCTGCATTAGCTAGTTTGTGGATTAAAGCCGCTGTCAATTACATTTACATTTAAATCAATCCTGTTGCTTGCTTAAGAAAAGCCATCAGGAGGTCAACTGGTATGGCTGAGCTGGTTTTACTGCATGGCTCAGTCACACGTGTTTAAATTTAACTGAATAGAAATCAATATCCAGTTATGAGATGAATGTCTTCTGCTAGGCAGAGCTGCACTGTCTGGACTTGTTTGGGTTTCTCGGTAGAAAAATATCTGTTACCCTTTCAAGCATGCATCACTGGAAGTGCTAATTGCTACCTGCTGTCAAAATTAAGTCTCCTTTAGCCTTCATTTACAAGCATGAGAGGGGAAGGCATGTCCTTCACAGGATTCCAAATAGTGTTGGAAAAGTGGATGAAATTCTCTCCCTTTGCTCTAACAAAATAATTTCCTCACAGGACTCTATAGCAATGGAAGCAATTATGAATTTAAAAATATTATGGGTTGGGCAGATGGTTGTAATCCAAACCCCAGCCCAGGAGCAGTGGGGTTTAATGCTGGTGAGAGAGAAATGTGAGGGGGCAGGGAGGCAAACTGCTGCATCAGCCTGGAGTTGGTGCAGTGATTGGGAATGAACATCACATGACAGCAGTGGGGCTGGATCAGGATCGCATACTGATGTGAAAAATGGGGAGAACTAAAAATACTAGAAAATCGAAACCATAATTGACAGATTTGTCCATGCCTATCTCTGGAGGGGCTTCACTTTTGGGGGGGTATTGGGGACTTGGTGGGAGGAAAAGGCTCTAGCTGCATGTCTATCCTTCTGGTTGTGCAATCACTGGATGCAACCCCATTTCTGGATTGCTTCCTTGAGCCTACACATTTTTAAATGAATAATGTGAAGAACAGCTGATCTGTAGAGCAGTGGGAAATAATTTGGATATCTGTAGCTGAAAGATTACGTTTGAGCTGGGAAAGTTCTTTGGTGATCCGTTTAAAGGGATGAGATACAAACTCACTTTAACAATCACCCAGTATTTCCACAGTAGGGGTGCTTCCAGGTGGGGGCCTTATATCACAAATGGATCCTAAAGATCCTATTTTTCTCTCCCTGTGTTGGGCATGTTAGTTTGCACACATTCCAATTTTTTTTCCCACTCATGGATATCCATTGCTATTTTGCTGCTTGGCATCCAAGGTGAGGAGCAAACAGAAGGAAGGGTGTGACAATTTTGTTGTTGTTACGTGCCCTCAAGTCGATTACAACTTATGGCGACCCTATG
Organism: Rhineura floridana; assembly: GCF_030035675.1. Classification (NCBI taxonomy): domain Eukaryota; kingdom Metazoa; phylum Chordata; class Lepidosauria; order Squamata; family Rhineuridae; genus Rhineura; species Rhineura floridana. Next base: position 34,119,472 of record NC_084484.1, read on the forward strand.
AATCAGTGACCTCCAAGATCATGAACCACCCTGCTCAGATCTTGGTGTGGCAATATAGAACACTTAAAAAAATTGCCCTACCCATGACAAACTGCTTGCCAAACAAACAGACATGTGCTTTAAAAGTCCAGGCTGGCATTTGGATGATGATGATGACATGGTGTCAATGCTGTGAAAAATATGCATGCACGAGCAACTCCAATTCCATAACTAACCTCCACCTGGAACGATACTAAGAGTTTATTGTGACATTATTTACTTTTTACAGGGCATCCATACTGCATCCTCATCAAATCAGCATCCTCTTGAGTTTTCTCTGACTTTGTTTAGAAGGAGTTGAACAGCAGTGCAGGTTTCACAGACGTGGATCATTGCAGCCGAGGGTTGAAATAAGACACAGACACAGCAAGCTGGGTAGAACAAAGGCCACTTTATTAAACTATAACAAACCCCTTACACTATCCTGCAGAGGGGAACCTAGGTGCGGGAGCTGTCTATAAGCAGCTCTTGGGCGACCAGCCCCTGCTGGGGCAAGGGCAAGCCATTCTGCTTATCCCTTACCCCCACCACACCATGCAGGTGAGCAGGGGGGCCTTCCCAAGTCACCCCCCCCGGTTACCCTACAACTCCGGGTGGATGAGGTAAGTTGGCCCCAAAAGCAGTCCATATCCTGCCCTCAGGCTGTAAAGCCCCGAAAGACAGGCCTCTGGAGCCACAAATCACCTCCAAAGGTGCCTAAGGGGGCCACCTAGTTGTCCTTACCTACTTCCCTTCCCACACCTTACCTCACAAGTGACCAGACAGCTTAAACCAACTCAAGGAATTAACTTAACCTCGTTGAATTAGCCAAATTAACCAAAACAACCTATTAACCATGACACCCCTTAACCCAATTCCCTCCCCCCACCACAGTGTGGGGTAGGCAAAAAATCTGCCCTCCAACAAAGGTGGGCAGGATTAAAATTCCTACTCGGCCCCGAAGGAACCCAGAACACACCATAGCAACAGGAGGGCGGGGTGGGTGTCACGTGCCAAGAGGAGGACTTGAGGGGGTTGGTGGGGCTTAAATAAGCCCAGATGCTCCACTTGCTGCATCCGCCTTTTCCATGTGATGCGCAGAGCTGCCCTCACTAGTGATGGCGGCCAAGGCTTCAACTCCTGGCTGCAAATGCACCCCGCCCACCCAGACTATGTTTGGGTGAGCGGAGTGGGACTTCTTAATGCTACTCTTCCATCTTTCCAAGTGGCATTGTTCAACATGTATGGTAATGCAGTGGGTGGGTGAACCTTTTGCCACCTGGCAGTATAATCTTTCTGCTTTCTGCCATTTTATCATCCCTCTTTTTATTACTGATCTCTTAATTAGCACCAAACGCACAGAGTTTCAGAGAGGAAGAGGAGAACACTGCTGCCTTACACCCAGAGATCTCTTCAGAAATTTGGACAATCATTAATAATAACAATAAAAAGAAACAGCAGCAGCTGATCTTTCCTGCTTCTGGAACAAATTGCCACTACCACTTCCTTCTTCAACGGAGGAAGCTGAGTGGATATGGAACTATGGCTTCTCTTTTCACTCCAAGAGAGCATTTTGCATGCATGCAGTTCAAATGAAAAAATAAGGTTCCTGAAACAGAGTTTTTACATGTATATTTTGGAATTACTCAGCATAACATAGTACCACTAGAAGCTGCTGCCTCTGCTTGCTTCACTCACCAACCCCGTCTGTTATCACCAAAGCTCCACTGCCTCCCCACAGGTCGCCAAAGGTCCCCTCCTCCTATGGGTTACTAAAGCTTCTCCTTCCCCCATGAGTCACCAAAAGCCTCCCCCTTCTTCCCAGAAGGATCACCTGAATTGTCCGCTTTCCCCCATAGGTTGCCAGAGCTGCCCCCTTTCACCCATGGGTAACCAGAACTGCTCCCTTCTCCCAAAGGGTTACTAAAACCCTTCCCCTTCCCCCATGGGTTGCCAGAGCCCTTCCCCTCACTCCACAGGTTGCCAAAGCCCTCCCTGTCTCCCCACAGGTCACCAGAGCTCCCCCTCCCCCCATGGTCACCAGAGCTCTCCCTCCCCTGTGGGTCATCAGAGCTCCCCCACAGGTTGCCAGAGCTCTCCATCCCTAGGGTTGCCATATTCCAGTTCCACAAATCCAGGCAGGTTAATTTGCATATTATGTAAATTATTTGCATATTATTTGCATAGTATGCAAATTATTTGCATATTAATATTTGGATTGTCCAATTGTTTTGTTTTTGTGCCTAGGAATTACCACCAAAAACTGGGGAAAGATGTGAGAAATCTTTTTTTTAAAAGCAACATTTTCAGCCTTAAATGCCTAGACTCTAGTTTCCAACACTATGGAGTATTTATTGATTGATTAAGAGGATTTATATCCTGCCCTTCTGCTGTTAAAAACAGAGCTCAGCACAGCTTACAAATATAATAAAAACAATAAAAATACACAATCAATAGAAAAACATAATAAAAACACAAAATAGCAACAAACTAAGTCAGGGCAGCAGTACAGTTAACCATATACGATATATTTCAAAGATGTGGTGGGTGGAGAAAAACAAGAATCCAAAATGTTAGGAAAAGGAGTCTTTCACACCACATACTCAGTTCTAAATACTGTTGCAGCAAGTTTTACAAGTTCCTCCAGTATTGTTGGAGTCACTGTGGCCCTTGAGTCTCTTCCCACTTTTAGGAACCAAGGAATCTGCCTTATACTGATTCAGGCCATTTCGTAACATGATTTCTTAAATGCAACACCATACCAACCACAACAAGATTCCTATGAGTAAGGCAGAAAACTAAGCATCTCACAACCAGTCAGGATTCCTAACCAAAAACCAAACATAGGATAAATGAAGAAATATTTATATAAGCATGACTATCAAATATATTTATTGTTTACACAAACTGTAAAGATATTTATAGTGCAATCCTAGGTTTATTTATTCAGAAGCAAGTCCCAGCATATTCAGTGGGGCTTACTCAAACAGGGACAGAAATGCAACCTCAAGTGATAAGCAACTTCATTCACACTACCCAAAATTCCGAATCATGCCACTTTACGCTGTTTTGCAACTGTTTATACTTGTTTTTATGGTTATTGGATTTTAAATGGCTTTATTTCTTGTTGTGAGCTGCCTTGGTTTCCAACCCTACCTCACAGGGGTGTTGGAAAGACTCCATACACGCACACGCACACACTGCAGATGTATAAATACATACAGCCCATATAATAGTTTATTGTCAAACCAGTTGGTCATTGCAGAAAAATCAGTATTCGTTTTAAAAAAATCAGTATTACTTTCCTACAGAATAAAAACTGTAATACCTAAGTAAGCCCTGCCTACTTGCTTTAAAATAGGACTGGAGAAGGGGGCAGAAAGAGTTAGAACACAAACACAATTCTTTTTTACATTCATTCCAAAGTCCCATTGATTTTGAGCACATTCATAACCATGTCTACTCAAAAGTAAGTCCTATTGAATTCAATGGGATTTACTCTGGGCATATGGGATTAGCATGCTTTTACCCCCACAAAAGCAAGTATTGGGAAGGTTTTGAAAACACTGCCCAGGATCTGACTCCTGAACACAAGAGGAAAAGAAACTGAAATGTATATACTTAACCAATTTATGAGATTTCAGATAAACAGGGGGGGAAACCACCATTTTGTTTTCTAGACACTGCCTCAGGTCAATGAAACTGAAACACAATCCCTGATTGGCTGCAATGCTGAACGGGCAGGGTTAAAGCTACTAAGTGCTATAGTACTACTGTTTAAAGAAAGATTTAACAGTCGGGGGCGGCTGATGTTTTTATGTATATCTCGAGAACCGGACCACCTAGGAACTTAATTTTTTTTTTAAATTAAAGCTGAGAATCCGGGCCACCTATGGGGTTAGCTGGGCACTGGGTGGCATGCATAGAATCCGGGTAAAACCTAGCTAACCGGGCAATATGGCAACCCTATCCATCCCCTAATGATCATCGAAGCTCCCCCTGCCCCCGTGAGCCATCAGAGTTCCCCTCATGGGTTGCCAGAGCTTTTCCTGCCCCTACAGGGGTCACCAGAGCTCCCCCCAACCCCCAAAGGTTGCCAGAGCTCTCCCACCCCACCCCCACTGTTCACCAAAGCTCCCTCTTTTGTAAGCATGAAATAAGAAGAAATAATGCCATAGGGTTAGTTAAAGACACCAAGAGAATAAGCCGCATGTTCAAATATTCTATTCATTTTATAATAATCTGTGGTCTTCCTTTAGACAAAATAGGGTTCTTTGTAAGCTGATGCATTTCATTTCATTCATTCATCTATTAGAATATGTATATTATTTATTTGTTTGTTTTATTAGAATGGGAGCCCACTTCTCGAGCCCCTGACCTGGCCTATAGTAAAGTCATCAGACAAAATACAAATAATATTGTATGTTATAGTCCTTAAGCACCATAATGCTATTTTAAAAGAAAGCATTATAAGCATGGACACATCTGCTTTTGTATGTACGTTTGATTGTCTCTCCCTTAGATCCTGTTTAGTTGGTTTGGTCCCTTTCAGAATCACCCATGTTCAGATCTTTTCTCTCAGGTAAGGCCGTTTAGGAGCATGGATTTCGCTTTTCTCTCCCTCCTTTTATTTTGTTTGGTGTACTTCTCATTACTTTCCTCCTTTCAGAGGTAAACAGTCCTTCCCATGGCATTTCTCCTTTTCCCCTCTCAGCATGCATTATTTAACTTGCATTATCAGATATAGATAACTAACACACACATGGCATTCATAACAACCAAGAGGCCAAAGCAAGGCCAGGCTGCTTGGTATCCAAGAGGTGTACCCAGGCACTGAAAATTAAGCACACACACGATCAAAGGCAAAGCACATAATTGCTTAAGGTAAGGTAACAACAAATTCATTTGAAGGACGTTATTAACAAGCACTTTAGAAAAGAATGTGAACTTAATAATAAGTGAGCTGAAACACCGGGTCCCTCTTTCAATTAAAATCCACATTTTGCATATCTCTGATGTGGAGAAAAATGCCAGGGTGAGGGACACACTGCTGTAATTACCCAAGAAGTCATTTGTCTCCATAGCCTGGGAGACAACACAACCAAAACACTCCTGACAGATAACTTGGAGTGCTTTTATATAGCAGTACAATGACTTGGGATTTTGTTCATTTGAAGTTTTGGACCTGGAAAAGGTATCTTCTGCCATTTGGTTGTTTTAAACAAGCATTTTCTTTGGGATGGGGGAGGAGTTGTAAGTAAACTGGAATGCTTCCTTCCTCTTCCTTCCTCTTATACTAGTGCCTCTTCTCTCTCAACAGGACATTTATCTGAGTTAAGGGAGCTAGGCAGAAAAGCTTTGCAAACCCTGTTTGAGACTACAAACACTGATTATTTCGTATGATCACCACCAAGCTATCAGATGCTGAGGGAAAACAAGAGGAGTCTGGATCCTCAGGGGCATCTCGGTTGCTGCTTCTGGAAGCAGAATGTAGGACTAGATGGTTTATTTATCTATATCAGCATGGTAGGGAACCTGTGGCTTTTCAGATCTTGCCGCACTATATCCTTGACGATCAGCCATGTTGATGGCTGGGGCTGATGGCAGCTGGAATCCATAAACATCTGGAAGGCCACAGGTATTACACCCCAGATCAAAGTATTTATGTCCTGTTTTTCCAAGCCTAAGCCTTCAGAAGGCATCTAACAATGTAATGACAATACTAATACAATTTTAACACCATAATAAACATCCAGTAAAAACCTAAAAAGAATACACAAATACACAACAAGGTTGAAAGCAGCAAAAAAGAAAACAGAGAAGCAGAGCGAACATACAGCATCATAAAGAGCAATCCACCACTACCCTCGCACAAGTCTGGGAATGGATTAGACGGAGGCCTTCTGCCGGCTGCCACAGATAGAAGCAAGCATGATTCTGCTAGTGCAGAGCTTCCTCTTCCACCTGCAAATGTGTGGGTGGGGTGGAAGTGCTGCTGTTGGGATCCCCACCAGTGGCAGCCAGGAGGATCTGAAATGGGGTGTTTTAGAGGCAGGGATGGGCTGAGCTCGGCTGGGATCCACTGGAATCCAATCCAGTCCTACTACTGTCATGTAATGGCATTGAGTTCAATTGCTGTGTTTGCTCCAGGCTATGGATGGGGGCCGCTTGTTTTTTCCAATTCAAACGTGTTCCATTGAACTAGCAGGCTGCATCAGTTCAAGTGCATTCTTTGTTGCTTTTACGGTTCTGATACTCATCCATTCCCACCCCCCATCACCTCCTCCTCCTCCGTCCGCTGTGACTGAGGCTGTTCAGTTTCATGACTGCAAGGATAGAAAAAAATTCCTTTTGGAAATGAAAGAGCTTTCAGTGCCTGCCCACCCACTCAGTCCCCCCCCTTCACCTCGTGCTCCTCCCCAGTCTGCTGAGGCTGGTAAGTTTCACAGACATTCGCAAAGACAGGGTGATCAGTTTCAAAGATGCAATTATATTGATATTATTTTTAAAAAAATAATAATACATTTGGAAAAACCGTGGATGCTCGCAGCACTCAGGATCAGTTTGCAAAGACAGCAAATATGCAAATTATCAAAGAGTCCTGCACCAACTTGAGACCCTTTTTGGACTTTTTTCTGCCAGAGTTCTCATAATTTGTTGAAATTCATTAAAAATCAGCCATGTTTTAGCATGGAGATTCTTCCAAGCTACACAGGAAGTGGCTGGGACTGTGAAAGACCAACCCAAATTGTGTTTGCATTTTGACAAATTTGTAGGGCAGTACAATATCTCAGAGAGGAGGTCAGGTCTCCTGCTTGCCTGGTGCATTCACTATAGCTGCCCAGTTTCCTTGCTTTTTAAAGTTTGATAGAAATATCCGTTGGCTATAGATAAGTTCTTAAACCACAAGGTTTTTTGTCTGTTAGTGAATATTGTAATGGGACATGAAAAAGGAAAATGCACTAATCCAGTGTTTGTCATAGTCAGGGGAGACACATTAAAATTGGAGGGCATGAACCTGGGTCCATTAATTTCGGTAGGTGTGCTCTGACTCTGACTTACGTTGATCAACCTAATATTATTTTATGTATTTACATTTGTATCCCACCTTCCTCCAAGGAACTCAAGGGGGGCTGCACTATTCTCCCCCTCTCAATGTTATCCTCACAACAACCTTGTGAGGTACGTTAGGCTGAGAGATAGTGACTGCCTGAAGGACACCAAGTGACTGAGAATTTGAATCCTGGTCTCCCAGGTGCTGTCTTTCTTTGGCCTTTCTTTTTGACACTGAGTTGCTGCTTGCAGTGTTTATTGAATTCTAATTTATCTTACAGTTCCTTCAGTATTTCTTCTTAATGGTAATAGCAGTTCAAGAATGGAACCAATTACTAGAGTGGGGATGGAAGTTTTCTGCCACTGAAGATTTTCAACCACAGGCTGGGCAGACTTGGAACAAACTGAATATATCACCATGTGTGGAGCGGCCCAGCCACCTATAAACAAAGAAAATTAGGAGAGGTACCCCGACCTCACCATGTAGCGAATAAACCATCGGAATGCTCATAACGTGGTTGGTACAACATGGATGCAGACTACCTCCTTTCCCCCAAAGGAGCACCTTGTACCCAGGATATCTAAAGCCTCACCCTCAGGCCTCCAGTGTGGACAGAAGGCAAAACTGGCACCAGGAGAAAACAACCAAGAAGGTGGAGGGTACATTGATGCAGAAAAATGGGCATAGCCATGGTCTGATTCCACAATCATCTCTGCTGATTTGTCAACAAGAAATCTAAACAAATTTTATGCCAACATGGAAAGGGCAGCAGACATCATCTATCCTTTGGGAGGGAGAGAGTGGCGGAGACTAGCAATGACAAAATCAGGGCTTTCTTCAGTTGGGCTGCTCCTCACAAGAGGGACAACTTTACATTGTATATCATTTATTTCTTGTAGTATTTTAAAATTGTAAACCACCTTGAGTGTCTTGGCAGAAAGGCAGTATATACATTCAATAAATAAATAAATAAATTTGTTGAGGATTCTGTGTCTGGATTTCCTGCATCAAGAAGAGGGTTGGACAAGATACCTTGCACGGCTGCCTCCAACTCTATGATTTTATGGTTTTGAATGGGTACTTCTACTGAGCTTTTGGCAATATGATATTTTTTTTGATATTTTACTCACATTAATTAATTAATCAGCTAAAAAAGCCAGGAGATTAATAAACTAAAATTCTTCCATTGTCCACACTTAATTTTACCTCTGCTTAAAATTGAAATTAATTCAGTTTAGTACATTTATACACCACCTTTCTTCTATCACAGCACTTAAGGGGCTCCCAAGTCTCCCACCTAGTCACTAACTGGCCCTGGATCTGCTCACGTACAGCAAAGTAACTGCATCATCCAACCATGGCCTACCTTGATTTATTTGCAGGGTCCCTGACTATATGCACTGAGCCTACATGCTTTATTGATTTATATAGAGATTTAATGCCAACCATCCTGGCGCTTATGCATTACTCAGGGCCGCTTACAATAATTTGGAACCACCTTGTCATTGAATACTACAAAATACATTAAGACATAACAAAGGCAGAGACCCCCCCCTACACACACAGTATTTACATAAAACAGTAGCTACTTAGCAGGCAACAACCCACTGGAGTAAAAATGTCTTTTTATCAACTGCTGAAAAGCAGCCCAAGAGGGAGGCCATCTGTACTCCATGGGGCAAGGTATTCCACAATAGGACTATAAAAAGGTAATCATCAGAACTCTTGAGTTCTGTCCAGAACCAAATTTACTACTGCGCAACTTGTACCCATGTAAACATGCACACTTGATGAAGTGGATGTGATCCTGTTTCCCTATCCTCCTCCATGCATTCATTGTAAATAGTTTTAACCCATGTGGAGGTGGCAATGATTTTTTTTTGGGGGGGGAAGTAATATGGAAGTTCCGACTGTTGCCTTGCTAATTAACAGATCACGCATCAAACTGCATATATTAACCCTGTACAATGTTCTGGGGTTGTTTAAAGTTCATAAGGAGATCAATTAACAAGGAATGATTTGGAGAGAGCATAGCTGGCAGGCTCTGCTGCATGAACTCCCAAACACCTCATTACGCTTGCAGCGATCCAGCAATTCCCTCACTGAACACCATTAGAGACATATGCTGATGGTAGTCTCCCTTTATTAGAGTCATAAAGAGCAAAGCAGCCTCATTAAAAAAAAACACGTTTAACTGGCAGTTTTGTAAAAACATAACAATGTTATATATGTAGTGGGTCCCTCTTAGCTATCACCTATCAAACAAAACAGCGCCATCCAAAATATATCAAGGAGTGATGTATGGGTTGGGTTGCCTAGTTTATCACCATAAGCCAAGTGTTCTTACTATGTTTAAGATCATCATGGGAAAGAATAATCTTTCCTCATCTCCTCTTCAGGAAACCAAGCCAAACACACACATTCACAGCACAATCCTGTACATGTCTACTCTAAAATAAGTCCAACTGAGTTAAAAGAGTTTACTCCTGAGTAGGGAAGGAAGGATTAGTCAGTTTCGGTTCTCTCAGTTTCTCATTCTTCCAACCTTATTTTTGATTCTCCACATTTCTGTCACAGTGCCATTATTATTTTTTTTAAAAAATCCTCATGAAAATTCTTCAGCATTTTAGTGTGCATTTTTCCTAGTACATTTTTTTCTGCAGTTTGGCTAATGCACACATTTTTGCAAGCAATTTCTCCTAACATAATGCATTTTTGTGTGCTATTTCCACTCGTATATTCATTTTTATGCACACTTTCTCCTGGTATATGCATTTCTGTAAACATTGCTTGGTTGGAAAACTGCTCTGGAAAATTCAGAGAATTTTGAAGGATGGCTGTGTTTTGCTTTTCATATTGTTTCAGAAAGTGTGAATTTGATGTATTTGGCTTTAAATCAAACAGAATTTCTCTCCCATGCCTACTCCTGAGTAGGTGGATATTGGATTGCAGTTTTGGGACCGCTCTAGTTGTGAATGTAATTTGTTTTAGACTGTTTTTAATATTGTATGTTATGTTGTGACCTACCCTGGGACCTCGTGGTGAAGGGTGCATAAATCTAATCATTGTCATCAAAATCTCTAACTTCCATCCTGTGGGCTCAGGACAGATAAAAATGTGACTAAAAGTAAGGGGAAGGATGCACTGCAACATTTTTTATTGCAGATCTTGCCTCTCTCTCTCACACACACACATACACACACACACAAATCATTTTAATTTTATAGATAATGTATGACAAGATGCTGAAATGCTTAAAGTGAAGTACATTTCTGTGCCATAGAGACAGAGGAAGAACTCTGCATAGTGCAAAAAGCTACCTGTTAATGAACCAATCAAATCTGAGTATATAGTCAAGTAAAATGGGTCACAAATTTCATAGCATATATCAAATATATTATAAGTAGGATGGTGGCCCTGGGGCTCAATCCAGACCTTGGGGCTTTCTTTCTGCTTCCTCCTAGCATAACCCCAGAGGCTGATAGTAGTGTAATGGATGAAGTGTCAAATTAGTGATACAAGTTCTAATTCCCATTCAGCCACAGCATTCATTGTGTGGCTTTTGGCCACTATTTACCGCTCTTCTTAAGTGATGTCACAGGATCATTGTGGGTATAAAACTGGAATGAATTGATCTATGGTAACCAGACCTCCTCAGGTCAGTGTGGGATACAAATGTCACAAATCTAATTACTATCATTATGGCTCAGCTACCGTCTCCTTATGTGATCTGAGCCACTGGCAAATGACTCTTTGTCTCATTCCTCCCAATATAAAAACAGTTTCCCACTCCCCAGCCCTGCCTTTCACTATGAATGGAGTTTCTAATCAATTTTTCTCTAAGCCAAGACAAAAGAGAGAGATTTAACTTGGTGCGAAGAGCAAAATAGTATTTTCCACACCTTTCTGAACCATACCTATTCACTCTCATTTGCCTATTTCTTGGAGCCAAACTAGATAAGACGCCATGCAACTGTATGAACAGCTGGAACATCATTGGTCATTCCCTGACCTGGCACAGCTCATCTGACAATGAGCCTTTGATGTCATCAGACCAGTCCTGTGGAATGCTTTATGAATCAGCAACTGTATGAACAGCTTTTTTTTTTAAAAAAAAGTAAATAGTGGGTGTGATATCCCTGACCTGGATCAGGACCATGATATGGGATGTAGGGGAGATTAACTATTTGCCCATCACTGTTGTCTCGATTCAGATTGGGGCTCCTATGCCTACCATTGTAATTGGAAGAAAAGCTTCCATTTGTGCAAATGGGTACTTTTTGCCCCCAATGCAATTAGCAGGCATGGGGGGGCAATTCATATTGAGGGCACAGCAGAAAGGATTAAACCTCCTGAGTCCCATATGCCAGGGTCCACGCTCATGACACCTGCTATTTACTTTGAAAACAACAACATGCTTCACTCAATTACCAATTACATGAATGGTATCTCATCTCATATGGTGAACTACTGAACAGCAATGGTGATTCCATTCTTATCTACCAGTCATATTCAGAAAGTAGCACTGGGTGAGTACTGCTTGGCCCCCTGGCACCAGTGCTATTTAACATCTATATGAAGCCGTTGGAAGCAGTCACTAGAAGTTTTGGAGTAAGGTGTCATCAGTATGCTGTTGACACAGCTCTATTTCTACATAACATAAGAACATAAGAAGAGCCTGCTGGATCAGGCCAGTGGCCCATCTAGTCCAGCATCCTGTTCTCACAGTGGCCAACCAGGTGCCTGGGGGAAGCCCGCAAGCAGGACCCGAGTGCAAGAACACTCTCCCCTCCTGAGGCTTCCGGCAACTGGTTTTCAGAAGCATGCTGCCTCTGACTAGGGTGGCACAGCACAGCCATCACGGCTAGTAGCCATTGATAGCCCTGTCCTCCATGAATTTGTCTAATCTTCTTTTAAAGCCATCCAAGCTGGTGGCCATTACTGCATCTTGAGGGAGCAAATTCCATAGTTTAACTATGCGTTGAGTAAAGAAGTACTTCCTTTTGTCTGTCCTGAATCTTCCAACATTCAGCTTCTTTGAATGTCCACAAGTTCTAGTATTATGAGAGAGGGAGAAGAACTTTTCTCTATCCACTTTCTCAATGCCATGCATAATTTTATACACTTCTATCATGTCTCCTCTGACCCGCCTTTTCTCTAAACTAAAAAGCCCCAAATGCTGCAACCTTTCCTCGTAAGGGAGTCGCTCCATCCCCTTGATCATTCTGGTTGCCCTCTTCTGAACCTTTTCCAACTCTAGAATATGCTTTTTGAGATGAGGCGACCAGAACTGTACACAGTATTCCAAATGCGGCCGCACCATAGATTTATACAACGGCATTATGATATCGGCTGTTTTATTTTCAATACCTTTCCTAATTATCGCTAGCATGGAATTTGCCTTTTTCACAGCTGCCGCACACTGGGTCGACATTTTCATAGTGCTGTCCACTACAACCCCGAGGTCTCTCTCCTGGTCGGTCACCGCCAGTTCAGACCCCATAAGCGTATATGTGAAATTAAGATTTTTTGCTCCAATATGCATAATTTTACACTTGTTTATATTGAATTGCATTTGCCATTTTTCCGCCCATTCACTCAGTTTGGAGAGATCTTTTTGGAGCTCTTCACAATCCCTTTTTGTTTTAACAACCCTGAACAATTTAGTGTCATCAGCAAACTTGGCCACTTCACTGCTCACTCCTAATTCTAGGTCATTAATGAACAAGTTGAAAAGTACAGGTCCCAATACCGATCCTTGAGGGACTCCACTTTCTACAGCCCTCCATTGGGAGAACTGTCCGTTTATTCCTACTCTCTGCTTTCTGCTTCTTAACCAATTCCTTATCCACAAGAGGACCTCTCCTCTTATTCCATGACTGCTAAGCTTCCTCAGAAGTCTTTGGTGAGGTACCTTGTCAAACGCTTTTTGAAAGTCTAAGTACACTATGTCCACTGGATCACCTCTATCTATATGCTTGTTGACACTCTCAAAGAATTCTAATAGGTTACTGAGACAGGACTTTCCCTTGCAGAAGCCATGCTGGCTCTGCTTCAGCAAGGCTTGTTCTTCTATGTGCTTAGTTAATCTAGCTTTAATCATACTTTCTACCAGTTTTCCAGGGACAGAAGTTAAGCTAACTGACCTGTAATTTCCAGGATCCCCTCTGGATCCCTTTTTGAAGATTGGTGTTACATTTGCCACTTTCCAGTCCTCAGGCACGGAGGAGTACCCGAGGGACAAGTTACATATTTTAGTTAGCAAATCAGCAATTTCACCTTTGAGTTCTTTGAGAACTCTCGGGTGGATGCCATCCGGGCCCGGTGATTTGTCAGTTTTTATATTGTCCATTAAGCCTAGAACTTCCTCTCTCGTTACCACTATTTGTCTCAGTTCCTCAGAATCCCTTCCTGCAAATGTTAGTTCAGGTTCAGGGATCTGCCCTATATCTTCCACTGTGAAGACAGATGCAAAGAATTCATTTAGCTTCTCTGCAATCTCCTTATCGTTCTTTAGTACACCTTTGACTCCCTTATCATCCAAGGGTCCAATCGCCTCCCTAGATGGTCTCCTGCTTTGAATGTATTTATAGAATGTTTTGTTGTTGGTTTTTATGTTCTTAGCAATGTGCTCCTCAAATTCTTTTTTAGCATCCCTTATTGTCTTCTTGCATTTCTTTTGCCAGAGTTTGTGTTCTTTTTTATTTTCTTCATTCAGACAAGACTTCCATTTTCTTTTTTTTTTAATAATTTTTATTCAAATTTTCATACAACATACAAAACTAAACATTCAAAGACAAAAAACAAAATCAAAAATAATTGAACAAAAAGAAAAAAGAAAAAAAAAATAAAGAATAAAATATTGACTTCCCATTTGTCACATATCAAATCAGTTATAAGTCTATAATATATAACAATCCTGTCTCTTAAATCATATTATAAAATCACTTTCCTCCAATAGTTATCTTACTTAATCATCAGATCTCATAAACATTACTTTGTTCTTTCCACAAAAAGTCAAAGAGAGGTTTCAGTTCTTTAAGAAATATATCTATCAATTTTTTTCCAAATAAGCATATTAATTAATCCATCTCATTACTAATTATAATAATCTTATTGTCATAACCATAGTCAAAATAAACATTTCAAACAATCCGTCTCATCAGAATCTGTTAGGTTCAATAATTTCAATAGCCATTATTCTATTATCCCTATTAGTTCCATCTTCCATCTTCCATCTTCGATAGTCCTGTTAAATCCAGTAATTTCAGTGTCCAATCTTCCGATAGTCCTGTTAAATCCAGTAATTTCAGTGTCCAATCTTCCATTATCAGTATTCCATAATAATCTTGCTGTCATAACCATAGTCATACAATAAGAGTCTGATGGGAATTACCTCTATCCCAGATATTATCTTGCCAACCATTCTGAATAGGTTGCTGAAATACTGCTGTAAGATCATATCTCTGTTCTTTTTTTCAAAATGCACTGGCTCATCTCTTGAAAGTTTTTCCATTATCACATGGCTGCAGTTAATTCCATCCATCACATCATTCCAGTCCAGAAGATTATCCATGCCATTGATAACTTTCTCTCTAGAATCTTCCTTAGTTTCTTCAGAGATAACATTAAATTCCAAACAATAGATTTTATTTCTAAAATCCATAAGCTTCAAATCTTTTTCCTGTTCCACGTTTGTTCCAGTCTCCAGGGTCTCCTCTCTCACAGGGACCCCTATTTCTTTAAGCACCTGTGACATTTTGCTCAATTCAATTATTCCAGTCTCCAGGGTCTCCTCTCTCACAGGGACCCCTATTTCTTTAAGCTCCTGTGACATTTTGCTCAATTCAATTATTCCAGTCTCCAGGGTCTCCTCTCTCACAGGGACCCCTATTTCTTTAAGCTCCTGTGTCATTTTACTCAATTCAATTTTCGGCTCCTTACAACCCTGTCGCAGGTCTTTTTCCTGTTCCACGTTTGTTCCAGTCTCCAGAGTCTCCTCTCTCACAGGGACCCCTATCATTTTGCTCATTTCAATTTTCAGCTCCTTACAACCCTGTCGCAGGGTTCGTTTCGTTATCTCAATTTCATCCATTATTTTCTGAAACATAGATACTTCCAGGTTCTCAGCCACTTTCTTAATTGCCATTTTAAAAGAAAAATATAAAAGAACCACTTCTTATTTCAGCAACAATTGGGTTAATACTCCAAACTTGGTGACATCACAGCGTAAACAGAACAGACAGCCTTATCTCTCCATGCTTAAGTAAACAAAATGCAGTTCCCAGGATCGAAACAATTAATGGCGTCGTGAGAAAACAGATTCGTCAAAATAAAATGAACTAGGAAAAAAGTAATCTCAGACAATATAATATTCTTCAGAATAAAAATCAGGAATAGAAATCCCTCTTCCGTGTATATCTTTAGGGTGCAAATCCAGGACAGCTTTTTGCAACAAAAACAGAGATAAGCTATTAATTAGTGAATAGCAGAGAGAAGTTATGGCTCCCCGGTGAGATGTCAAAAACTGATCAATCTGGCAAATCTCTTTTAAACAGCAACAATTTAAGTCAAGTAAAAGAAAAATATAGAAAGAAGGGTGCTTGCCTGTTAGTGCGTTCTCTCTTTGAAGAAAAGATGAACGTTCGCTTTATCAGATAGAGCTTGTTGTTGAAAATCCGTCCCACCTTCGTCGGCTGGACCTCGTCCCACAAATTAATGAGATCTGGTCGTCCCAACAAAAATAGGCTTTGAGGTTAATCTCTTCGTTTCTCCCTACCCGGGAGAAGTTTAATCAGTCAAAAAAAAAAAAATCTGACTGATATATCTGAATAAGCTTCTTTTGAGGCAGGAGCCCGTCTCAAAAGCAGGCACAGGCTAAGTCACCCTTCCCGGAAGTCCAAGACTTCCATTTTCTGAAGGAAGACTTTTTGCCTCTAAGAGCTTCCTTGACTTTGCTCGTTAACCATGCTGGCATCTTCTTGGCCCTGGTGGTACCTTTTCTGATCTGCGGTATGCACTCCAGTTGAGCTTCTAATATAGTGTTTTTAAACAACTTCCAAGCATTTTCGAGTGATGTGACCCTCTGGACTTTGTTTTTCAGCTTTCTTTTTACCAATCCCCTCATTTTTGTGAAGTTTCCTCTTTTGAAGTCAAATGTGACCGTGTTGGATTTTCTTGGCAATTGGCCATTTACATGTATGTTTAATTTAATAGCACCATGGTCACTGCTCCCAATCGGTTCAACAACACTTACATCTCGCACCAGGTCCCGGTCCCCACTGAGGATTAAGTCCAGGGTTGCCGTCCCTCTGGTCGGTTCCATGACCAGCTGGTCTAGGGAATAGTCATTTAGAATATCTAGAAACTTTGCTTCTTTGTCATGACTGGAACACATATGTGGCCAGTCTATGTCCGGGTAGTTGAAGTCACCCATTAGTACCACATTTCCTAGTTTGGATGCTTCCTCAATTTCATATCTCATCTCAAGGTCTCCCTGAGCATTTTGATCTGGGGGACGATAGATCGTTCCCAGTATTAAGTCCCTCCTGGGGCATGGTATCACCACCCACAACGATTCTGTGGAGGAGTCTGCCTCTTTTGGGGTTTCGAGCTTGCTGGATTCAATGCCTTCTTTCACGTATAGAGCGACTTCG
The DNA here is from genome assembly GCF_030035675.1 of Rhineura floridana. Classification (NCBI taxonomy): domain Eukaryota; kingdom Metazoa; phylum Chordata; class Lepidosauria; order Squamata; family Rhineuridae; genus Rhineura; species Rhineura floridana. The sequence continues at coordinate 34,136,200 of NC_084484.1, forward strand.
CCACCAATACATCCTTCCCTGTCCTTCCGATATAGTTTATATCCAGGGATAACCGTATCCCACTGGTTTTCTCCATTCCACCAGGTCTCCGTTATGCTCACTATATCAATGCTCTCCTCTAAGACCAAGCACTCCAGTTCTCCCATCTTGGTTCGCAGGCTCCTAGCATTAGCGTACAGGCACTTGTAAGCAGTGTCTCTCTTCAAGGGTCTTTGGCACTTGTGGTTTGGCCTGTGGTAATTTTGCTCTTCTGAATTTATATCCTGTGCCCCTGCTCTCACAATGCCTACTTCTAGGCCTACCCCTTTTAAAATTTCATCATTTCTTTGGTTTTTATCCCAGGGGGGAGGTTTATTCCGAACCGGACCTTTCTCAGCTCCTGTCGGGTTTCCCCCCTCAGTCAGTTTAAAAGCTGCTCTGCTACCTTTTTAATTTTAAGTGCCAGCAGTCTGGTTCCATTCTGGTTCAAGTGGAGCCCGTCCCTTTTGTACAGGCCCGGCTTGTCCCAAAATGTTCCCCAGTGCCTAACAAATCTAAACCCTTCCACCCGACACCATCGTCTCATCCACGCATTGAGACTGCGAAGCTGGGCCTGTCTGGCTGGTCCTGGACGTGGAACCGGTAGCATTTCAGAGAAAGCCACCTTGGAGGTCCTGGCTTTCAGCATCCTACCTAGCAACCTAAATTTTGCTTCCAGGACCTCACGGCTGCATTTCCCCATGTCGTTGGTGCCAACGTGCACTACGACTACTGACTCCTCCCCAGCACTGTCTACCAAACTATCTAAACAACAGGCGATATCCGCAACCTTCGCACCAGGCAGGCAAAACACCTTGCGGTCTACACGCCCATCACACACCCCACTGTCTATGTTCCTAATGATCGAATCACCCACTACAAGGATCCCTCCACCCCCTGGAGAAGCTGTGGAAGTTCTAGATCAGTGTCTGAATGCAGTGGTGGACTGGATGAGGGCCATTAAGCTGAGCTTGAATCCTGGGAAGATGGAGGCTATTTGGGTGGTTGGCTCCCATGTCTGGGAGATAGCCAAGTTACCTGTTCTGGTTAGGATTTCATTCCCTCTGAAGGAGTGGGTGCATAGGTTGGGATACATCTCTGTCACTAGAGGCTCAAGCATGCTCTTACCAGCTTTGTCTGGTTCTCCATCTACAGCCGTTCCCGGACAGGGATAGCCTGACCACTGTAGCCATGCATTGGTAACGTTGAGGCTGGATTACTGCAGTGTGCTCTATGTGCAATGATGCCAATGGGCCTGGTGTGGAAGCTCCAGCTGGTGCAGAATACTGCAGACAGATTGCTGATGGGGTCACAAGGCCGACAACATGAGACACCTCTGTTTAAACATCTGCACTGGCCGCCTATTTACTACTGAGCCAAGTTCAATGTCCTTGTATTCATTTACAAAGCCCTGAACAACTTAGGTCCAGGGTATCTTAAGGACCACCTGAACCTTTATATCCCAGCTTCATCACTGAGATCACCTGCTGGAACATCATTGGTTGTTCCCTGACTTGGCACAGCTCATCTGACAACAAGCCATTGGTGTCATCAGCCCAGTCCTGTGGAATGCTTTGCCAATGGGGATTCTGCAGGCACTTTCTGTTCTGATTTTTAAACACCTGAGGACAGCTTTTCTATGTCACCAGGCTCATGCAGGCAACTGAGACAATATCGTTCTGTAATAGCGAGTTCATTGATTTTAATTTTTTATATGGTTTTATTCTGTGTTGATATATGCTGCAATGTAAACCGTGTTGTGAGGTCCGCCTGAGAAGTGGTTATATAAATGCCTTATAAACAAACAAACAAACAAATAAGGGAGCAAGTCTCCCAAGTCTCTTCAAACTAGTTAGAGTTGGGTAAGAAGCCCTTTGCTGCTATCTTAGCTTCAGCAGAATCAAGTCAATGAATGGAACCAATGCTGCTGACTCTTAATGCTCCATTCAGCATATAGCTCAAGTTAAGATGAGTTGCCACCAAGTGCCCTAGATTTAACTCTGTTCTTTGAAATGTTTCCAAATGCAGTTTGTTTACCTCCTTCAGCTACTTTTAACTGAGGTTGCTGCTTGCAGCAAATTGCGACATGTAGTTCCAGCTTCTGATGATATGCAATCATATTAATCATGAGAAACTTCATTTGGACATTAAGGGGTTGCCAGCTAAGTGCTAGGGGTCACAAGACAGCCATTAAATGACAGTGGTTTCCTAGTATAATTTATGTATCATTTTTGACAGAGATTTCATTGGCGTTAAAGGACTGTGCCACCTTGAAACAAACAATATGCTAGTGCCCTATTTTTCTAATTGTATTGGGGGGATACTCTCAAATGTGATTGAGAAACATCAAAAAGCTTCCCCCCACCTCTCACTGTTCATGATTATGAAATGAAAACACTGATAACAGTGTTATCACCAATTACAAATTAAAGTTATTTCAATTGCTTAATGACAGTGATTAAGATGACAGGAGGATTATACAACCATGAGAGTGGCTGTATATTATAGCCAGTGTGGATTTCTCACATTCCACAATGTTAAATTGAAAATATCCCCATGCCATTCTGATGCTTCCCATAAGCTCATTTCAAAACAAAACCTTACAAAATTTATAGTCCTGAACTCAGAAATGCTTGCTTAACAATCCTGTAAATGTTCATGGTGATACACAAAACAGTCAGAGAGAATACAGAGTTCAAAGTCTAAAAAAACCCAGCACCCTTTTGGACTTCTTTCCATCAGAGTTCTCATAATATGTTGAAATTCACTAAAAATCAGCCATGTTCACAGAGTATCTAATCCTATTACTGACCATGCCCCATACTCTGACCTTCATCTTCTGCAGTTTAAAAGTTAAAAAAAGCCCGGCTGATTTTTAATTAATTTTTAATTTAAGACATTTTGCATTGTCACACATGCTCAGTAAGAACCAGCTGTCAGTATTCTAAAAGCCAGACTCACAGCTGCTGGGCTTGGCTAATTAGGAGGCCACACCCACACCAGACTTTGATTTCACTTGAGACAGTCATAGCTTCCCCCAAAGAATCCTGGGAAGTGTAGTTTGTAAAAGGGGCTGAGAGGAGACTCCTATTCCCCTGGCAGAGCTCCAGTGGCCAGAGTGAAATAACAGTCAGCTGCTCTGATTGAAGGTCTGTGAGTGGAACATGGCCTCTCCTAACTTTGCAGGAATCCATGACTGTCCAAAGTGAAATAAAGGCCTAGTGTGGATGTGGCCAGGGACATCTTTGGTTTAAATTTGGGTGGGAGGCTACATGTGCCTGCTGTAGAATAAAAAGGTGGGGAAAACCCTGAAAAGCAATGATACTGTTCACAATGTTTTCCTTTGGGAAAGGAAAGGGGCTTCCTCTTTGCCCAGTGCCCACCCACCCAATCTCCTCCCTTCCCCTCCTCCTCCCCTCCCTGCTCCTCCCCCTGGTCAGTGTTGGACTATGACCTGGGAGACCAGGGTTCAAATCCCCAAACAGCCATGAAGCTCACTGGGTGACCTTGGGCCAGTCACTGCCTCTCAGCCTCAGAGGGAGGCAATGGTAAAACCATCTCTGAATACTGTTTATCATGAAAATTCTATTCATTGCATTGCATAAGTTGGGACTGAGTTGAGATAAGGTTGCTTAGCAACGGGGAGCCTGAGCCCTCCCTGGACATTCTCACGCCTCCCCCTCTTTCAGGCTCAGAGCAAGAGGGGGAAGAGGGAGGGCTGCTCACAGCCGAAAAGCGGGGAGGCAGTTTACCATCAGCTCCTCCCCTATCCCCCATCCTGGAATCGGAAACTTCAGAAGAGGAGGGGGTGATGCTTCCCCCCTCACCGCGCACACGCAGACAGCTGAAAAGACAGGAGAGAAGGGGGGGAAGGCGGGCAGTACCTGAGGGGCAGTTAAGGAGGAGCGAAAGATTGCGCGCCCGTTTGGCCCCTTCTTAAAGAACAGGCGGGAAGAAGTCCCTTGCTCTGTCAACTTTCTCCCAATGCCGCAGGACCTGTATCCCTGTATTGCTTCATGAGAAAACGCAGTCTTTGTTTGGACATTACCCTAATAAAACATGAATTAACTACAATCGTTGGTCTGGTTCCTGAGTCACATCCTGGGCCTGACATATGCAAAGGATAAAACCCAACCCTTCCTTCTCCCTCCTATCCCCTCCCTCTTGCCCCTTCCCTCCCCCTTCCTTTGCCCCTCCCTCCCCATCCCCATCCCCTTCCAATCCCCTCCTTCCCCTTCCCCTCCCCCTCCCCATGGTCTATTTTACCTATCTTAAGCATGATTGCACGGGAGTAAATACCGAATTCTATAAGCATACAAATGATCAAACCTGCCCTCCCCTCCCCCTTCCTTTGCCCCCCTCCAATCCACCCCTTATCCCTCCCTCTGCCCCTCCCCCATGGTCAGTTTTACCTATCCTAACCATGATTGCATAGGAGTAAATCCCATTGAATTCAATAAATACGCAAATGATCAGACCTGCTTTTCCCCTCCTTCCTGTCTCCTCTACCTTCCTTCTCCCCTCCCCTCTTCCTTCTTCCTCCTCCCCTGCCCATCCAGCTCTCCCTCCCTCCCCCTGGTCAGTTTTACCTATCCTAAGCATGATTGCATGGGAGTAAATCCCACTGAACTCAATAAACATGCAAATGATCAAATCTGCCCTTCTCCTCCTCTTCCCTCCTGCCTGCTCCCATCCCTCTCCTCCCCTCTGTCCTTCCTCCCCTCCCTCCTCCTCCTTCTCCTCCCCTCCCTATCCCCTGTGGTCAGTTTCACCTATCCTAAGCATGATTGCAGGGGGGTAAATCCCACTGAACTCAATAAGCATGCACATGATCAATCCATTCTCAGCAAACTTGGACAGGATCCCATTTCTTACCTCCTGGATTAAAAAGCAGAGAAATTCACTAATAGGCAAAAAACCTTGCAGCTTAAGAATGTACCTATAGCAAACAGATATTTCTATCAAACGTTAAGAAGCAGGGAAATTGGGCAGCTATACTGAATGCACCAGGGGAGCAGGAGACCTGACCTTCACTCTGAGATATTGTACTACCCTACAAATTTGTCAAAATGCAAACACAATTTGGGTTGGTCTTTCACAGTTCCTGTGCAGCTTGGAAAAATTTGGTAACATGTGCCTCTGAGCATATGGTGAGTGGTGGCAACACCTGCAATCAGCCCAAAATGGGAGGGAATATGCACACACAGTAGATAAAATGTTCCACAATGAAACAATAAATGACGTCTGATTGAGATTTAAATCTCAGTTTCAAAGTACAAAGTGCATTCTCAATATTTGTGACAGCTAAAAACAGCAACAAAACTAAATAACTAAAGGCAGTTTGAAGGCTGTTGGACTTGGCCAGGGCCTGTCATTAGACAGAGTGAGGCAGCCATACCAGGTAGCTGCTTTGGCATGACATGGAAAAGCAACACATTCTTCATTATTTAATTTATCACGCTCACATTTTGTACAGCCTTGAGAAGCACTTCTGCGATTTTCAGATTCATATGCGAATTTAATGTGACCACCTCTGAATCTTATGACATGGGGGAGGGGGAGAGAGTGTCATGGATGCCATTTGCTACTTTATCGCAGGCAGCAAAATGTCTTCACCAGCCCTGATTGTATTGTGTATAGCTTATTTTTTTTGTAATATGACCTTTGTAGGAATTTTTTTTAAAAAAAATATCAATTTTATTTGTTTGTTTATTATTACATTTATAGCCCACATTTCCTCTAAGAGGCTCAAGGTGGCGTACAAACATGGTTTCCCCCTCCCAATTGTATCCTCACAACAACCCTGTGAGGTAGGTTAGGTTGAAAGACGGTGGCTGCCCTAAGGTTACCCAGTGAGATTCATGGCCAAGCAGGGATTTGAACCCTGTTCTCCCAGTTCCCAGCCCAACATTCAACCCAGTACATCACACTGGCTCTCAAATTAGGGAAATACATGGTGTTATGCATACTATCATGATCAAGCCGATATGCCCAACTCTCTGTCTTTCTCCTGTGACTGAAGGCTTTATCCAGTAGTTTTGTACAATAAGTTTTAAATGAAAGTACTTACTCATTGGGTGAGTAGACATCTAAAGAGGAGAACCTTAGCTCAGGGGTGGATCATATGCTTTGCATGCAGAAGTTGCCAGGTTCAATTCCTGGTGTCTTCAGGGTTAGGGTTGGGAGAAATTCCTGTCTGAAATTCTGGCAAGCTGCTGCTGGTCAGTGTAAACCAGGGGAACCTGTGGCCCTACATATGTTGCTAGACTACAACTCCCATCACCCCTGACCTTTGGGCCATGCTGGATGGGAACTGAAGTCCAACGACATGTGGAGGACCACAAGCTCTCCATCCCTGGCATAGACAATACTGAGCTAGATGCACCAGTACGTGTGACTCATTATAAGGCAGCTTGCTATGTTCCACAACTATACACATATGAGGAGAGTGAAGATCTTGTTCTCAGGATACTCCTTCTCTGCACCGGGTATGACCAGCTGAACATTCTAATGCAGTGCCACAGACTGGAGAGAGTGGAAGGTAGCCCCTGGAATGGGTTATGTTTCAGTAATCTCTGTTGCCATCTCTGTTGTCTTTTCGGTGCCTACTGGAGACCTTCCTCTTTCAACGAGCCTTTTAAGTCCATACCTTATCCCAGTCCACATCTGTACTGGAATTGTTTTTTAAGAGACGTTTTGTTTTTAAGATGTTTTCAGTGTTTCCTTATTTGTTTACTGCCCTGGGCTCCCTTTGGGAAGGAAGGCAGGATATAAATTTAAACCAGCATCCAGAGACAGGGGGCTTGAGAGCTTGGGCATCTGGCAGACCTGTCCAGAATCTTTTCATGGGGGTTAGCTAGGGTGAGAAGGGAAGGCACCATTCTATATTTGTGTAGAAGAAGGAATTTCAGAAGGTGGGGTTTGTATGACAAGCTACAGCTGCTGAAATTCCCTCTTCTGAGCAACTCCCTCCTATGGGGCTGTGTCACCTGAAGCCCCTCATCCTGGCTTAGTGAGAGATACACTGGCATAAATTCTACGTCCTGACTGAGCTGAGAGTGGGGTAAGTCCTGAAAAAGGGTTATTCTGGAGAGTGATAAGAGTGTGGTGGGGACAGGACAAGGGGAGATTTACCTGTATTCCAAATCCCTTCAGCTCTGTCATGTAATTTAGCAACCTGGCGGAACTTAGCTGGCAAAACGTCCCTCCACATTCTTCCTGAATAGAATTTGGAATAGGGGCAAATTGCGCTGGCATAATTTACTCTGGCATTAGTTATGCTGGTTTCCCATCATTTAAATTGCTCTGCCCGTTGAGAAAAACATTCTTTAAAAATTGCAGATTTATACAGAAGCAGAATGGAATTGGGGTAAAAATATGCAAAAGTGACTTGTACCAGAAACAAACAGACCCACCCATCCCTACTTCTTAGTATGAATTTTTGTCAGTTATTTGCACCTTTAGCTATTACATGACTTATGGCGACCCTGTGATTAGGGTTTTCATGGTAAGGGGTATTCAGAGGGGGTTTACCATTGCCTTCCTCTGAGGCTGAGAGGCAGTGACTGGCCCAAGGTCACCCACTGAGCTTCATGGATTACGCAGATATTTCTCCAAACAGCATTGTTGTTTTATGTTGCTGGCTTGCCAACTTGTATATATTTATGTATGTATTAGATTTATATCCCACCTTTCCTCCCAGTAGGAGCCCAGGGCAGCATTTTGACTGAAAATGACTTATGAAAAAAAAAATCTAGTTGAGACAACTCCCTGCAGTGCTACAGAAAGCCAGTCAGTGATATGCTGTTTAATCTGAGATTGTGCATATTATTTATTTCTCATTTATTGCCAAGAGAAACAATATACATATAGGAAGCAGTATGTTAATCATTAAGTGAGAATTTGTTATGAGAGGTTATCCTCTGCAGAGAGATGTACCTTTATTCTTCCTTCCCCACGGCCTCCGGAGCAGCAATACTCACACAGGAAATAGATAATGAAATGTGCTTTAAATTACTCATGACTCATATGTACTAGGGGATAAGCCAAGAAGAGTAATTTCTCCTTAATAGGCACTTTCATGTAAAAAAACCAGAAACTGACCATGATATATTCCAAACTGCGATTAGCTAAGGCCCAGTTCAGATGCTTCATCAGATTGAAGATCCTGTTCCCAAGGTGGATCAGCAGGCATATGATGGAAGTGCTTTGAAGCTGCTATGGTTAGAGGTGTGAATCATGTGGTTCATCCAGCTCCAAAACAAGGGGAATAATTCACTTATGCAGTTGTCTGCCATAAGATATGCTGATGACTGCAAATGTGATTAGGCAAAGTCATGGAGGGTATTCTATGTTTAGCAGTTTGTCATGATAGCTAAACAGAACCTCCATGAGATAGTATAATTCTGAGGCCAGGTCCTGTGGAAGGAACAATCAACATGGGAGAGGCTGTTGCTTTCATGTCACATTTGTGAGCTTCCTAGAAATATCTGTCAGGCCAGGTTTAGAATCAGAACGCTGGATTGGACTGAATATACCTCCGTTTTGATCCAGCAGAGATCTTACATTTTTATGGTGGTGGTGGTGGTACCAAAATATAGATTTTCCCTTATGAAAAATTTCCAGAAAAAGTCCCAGGTTGGCAGTTGTTACATCTTGCTTAGAGTACCAGCACACTTCCAATAGGGCTTCTTCTCACCTTCAATTTCAAAATCATCTTCCAGTCTAGTTAAAAGTTACATATGCTGTGTTTTCAATTACTCTATAATTATATTCACTAATAGGCAAAAAACCTTGCAGTTTAAGAATGTACTTATAGCCCACAGATATTTCTATCAAACTTTAAAAAGCAGGGAAATTGGGCTACTATAGTGAATGCACCAGGGAAGCAGGAGACCTGACCTCCTCTCTGAGATATTGTACTGCCCTATAAATTGGTCAAAATGCAAACACCATTTCGGTTGGACTTTCACAGTCCAATCCACTTTCTGTGTAGTTTGGAAGAATTTGGTAACATGTGCCTCTGAGCATATGGTGAGTAGTGGCAACATCTGCCATCTCCAAAGATGGAGAATTATATTTTTGTATGTTTGTTGGTGTTCTTCTTACTTTGCTTCTTTCCTATGTAGCAAATGTTTCTACAGATAATCTAATCTAGAAAATTTTATTTCCCTCATTATTCATCCTAGAAATCTGTATCAAATTTATTTTCATTAATTTCAAAGCCTTTTTATTGGTCAATGTTATACGATGGAGAAGACAGCCTTTTGTGTTTCAAATTGGAGGTTATGCTCTATTTCTATTTTGGGTGCATTAACAGTGAGTGAAAGAGATTTAAGATTAAACAACCAAGAGCTAAATTCAAGATTAAAGTGTTAAAAACAAAGAGTTGCATCAATTCTCAAAATAACCACAGCAATGTTATGAGCACAGGTCAAACAGCCACACACACTTCAAACAAAAAGTATTTGAGCGTTTGTCGTTTATAAACCTGTTTAAGGATTTATACCACCAGCATCAACCCAAACACAAGAAGCCTCTATTTTTCTCCCATGAGTGGGAAAGCAATGATCCCTCCACCCATTGCCACCCTGGGCTCCTTCTGGGAGGAATGGTGGGATATAAATCTAATAAATTAAAGAAATAAATGCTGCTGCTACAGTCAATTTAAAAGTTCTTTTCAAAAAAGAAAAAAAAACACAAAACCAAGAGACTGAACAACACTGGACTACACTTCAGGGTTGTCATACACAACTTCCTCTCAGCCCCCCCCCCCAATATCTGTACAGCCACACTAGGCTACTTTTCAGGGCTGCTGTAACCTATCCAGCACTATATCCACCCCTCCCCACTGCTGCACTATGCATATATTAATGATTTTGTGTGTGTGTGTGTGTGTGAGAGAGAGAGAGAGAGAGAGAGAGAGAGAGAGAGATTTAAGAACCAAGAGCTAAATTCAGGATTAAAGTGTTACAAACAAAGAGTCTCATACAAACTCAAAATAACTACAACAATGTTATGAGCACAGGTCAAACAGCCACACACACTGCTGTAGTAAAAGTAAAAGAGAATGTAATAAAATAGATAAAATCAAGGCCGTATCCCAGGACAACAGGAGACTTGCAAGCTACATTCACATATGCAACTGTGTATGTCTTGTGTCTTGTTCTGCACATTCCTTCCTGCCTGGTTAGATAAGCCCAGAGCTTGGAAAAGTTACTTTTTTGAACTACAACACCCATCAGCCCCAGCCAGCTGGCGCTAACTGGGGCTGATGGGAGTTGTAGTTCAAAAAAGTAACTTTTCCAAGCTCTGGTTTGTGTGTGCCTCTCTGTGTAAGCCTTTGTGATCTGCAGAAACATATAAAACGGGGAAGCAGAAAAGGGGGGGGCACAACTCATGCTTCACCCATTGTTGTGTAATTAATGTATGTGTTTGCCCTACTGCAGTAGTTGTGAATAAAGTCTTGGACTCGCCGCTACTTGTTTGGTCTTTTCTCTACCCGAGAGAACCCCTATAAGTTTTATGACACTGCAAACAAAAAGTATCTGAGCTTTTGTCATTTATAAACCCATTTAAGGATAGGGGGTGGGGGGTGGCAGGGCGATTGAGCCAGCAGAAAGAGCAGGCTGCGGGAGACAGCAAGGGTGGGAATACACACACACACACACATCACCGTTACTCACCTCCATTCTGCTGCTGCCTTTTTTGTCATCCTTGCCCTCTGGCTTTCTCCCTGCACCGGCCATTTCTCTCTCTCTCTCTCGTGCTTCCTCACACAGAGCACGAGGGAAGAGCAAGCTCAACAGAAGGCCAGTGTGAGTCACATGTCTGTTGCCCACCAATCACAGGAGCAGACTTCCCCTGCTTCCTCCAAGTAACTGGAAGGGGAGGGGGAAGGGGAGTGAAACGAAAGAACTCCTGCTTTCTACTGCACGTGCGTGACGTTATAACCCATGGTAATGCATTTTTTAATCTATTAATTAAAAACAAACCATGCCTTTTTTTACTTTAAACCTACTGAAGATGAAGGTCTGTGTTTGGGGCAAGCTCAGGGATTTGATTAGAGATACCTTACAGTCATCTCTGAGTTTTAATGAACGACAACAGATTATGAGAACTTCGCAAGAAAAAAGTCCAAACAGCTTCTTGTTTTTCTCTCTCTCATTTTTCACTTTAACCTGTGGATTCTCCGGGGGTGTGTGTGTGTGTGTAGCACCAAGACAACTTTCAGAGTTGTAGAGCAAGCGATTCTGAATCCAACAGTATAAGACTTGTAAGTTTTTGTTTTGAATTGGGACTATACAAAGCGCCAGAAAGGTGTGTGTGTGGGTATTTTCATTTAACATAGGAGAATGCGAAAAATCCCTACTGACTACTCTCGTGGCTGTATAAATAGGTTGTATTATACACTGCATGTGCAAGATAGGGCACCCAAATTTCATCACCCTCACTCTCTACAGTCCCCCCCATTCCCTAAACTGCTGATCTGAGGGGGCAGGTGATCCTCTGAAACAGTATGCAACATGGGGGGGGGAAGAGCTTCATTAGGTAGGAGATATTGACAAAAACTGGGTGTGCTGTCTTTCATGACCAGAACTGTGTTCTGCTAGCACAAGACCACTATTGGATACAACTCAATATGCTTAAAAGAAGATAGAGTTCCATAACTGTGTACAATTACTTGTATCAAATGTATTTTTGGCACCAGATGGCTGCTTATTAAGGAAAGTCACTGGGATAATTCTTGGAGATCTGGAGCTCCAGATAGACACTTTATATATGGCAAAACTATCTCCAAATTAGTCAGCATTGGAAAGGATAAATATCAACATGGATGAAATCAAGCTGAAGCAATGGATGCCGCACACATATTTCTCTGGGCTAAAAAAGTTGGACACAGAACCCATTGAACAAGCACAATCTGTTTTGGGGTATGCAGGGGAAAGAGGGGTTTTTCCAAACACATGACCATCTGTACTGCATATAAGTGGACTCCATCCCCATGTCCTGGATTGATAGTCTGGGAAAATGTGCATGCATTTCCTCCTACTGGATGGAGATGAAGGCTTGGATATAATATCTAACGGAGAGCGCTATCTAAACTATAGGAAGCTAGCATAATTTATACTGGGGTAAATTATGCCAAATTCTGTGCAGGAGCAGGGTTACTGAGAGCTGAGCTTGCCTGAGCCTGGCAGAGGGAAAGCAAGCCTTTAAATAGAGTTTGACTTTCACCACTCTTTTTGCCAGTGTGACTTCTGCTGCATTGGTAGGTCACATGACTGAGCTGGACAGAGTTTGGAATAGAGGTAAGTCTCCCCCTGCCTCACCATACCTCACCACTCCTCCAGAATACCCCTATTTCAGAACTTACCCCCTCCTCAGCTCAGCCATCACAGCAGATCTTGGGTTTGGATTGCTCCCTTAGTCATACTCAGAGTAGACTCACTGAAATCAATGGACCTAATTTATTCAATGGGTCTTCTCTGAATAAGACTCATATTTCATATCACCCTACATATTCCAGAAATTAAACTCTGGAAGAACTCTGGATTCAACAGGATGAGTTCTGCTCTGGTAAGCAATTCTGGTGCTATAGAACACGGCAGTCTGAGAATACATTTGACAGAGGATGTTTGATAAGGATCTCTAACCCAGATACAGATGAGCACCTTGAGATTGCTGTTTTGCAGTGTTGATCAATGTGCACTTGGAGATCAGGAATGTAATGAGGAGGGAAGACCAATGAATCAAAACTGAAAGCCATAATAAACTGCATGCATGGTGCTGTGTATAAAATTTGAATAAAAAAACCGCAGGTTACTAATGCATGTGTTCCACACACACCAGGTAAACCAGCAATTCAGGTAAGGAGAATTTTGAAAGCATCCCTAGCCCATGTCATGTTGTATCATCCAAATGTTATAACTCAGACTGTCATAAGGCAAGGGGAGCATCTTTTGTCCACCAGCTTTTGCTACAGCACCTTCCCTTCTGCATGGCCACTTGGGGCCATTAGGTAGTCCTCAAAAGGAGGGGCTCATTGTATCTTCATATGAAGTCATATGAAGACTGTACATACACCAACCACAATTTGTGCAGTTACGGCAAATTTTCAAACAATCCTCAAATAATTTTAGAATGTCCTGATCCATCTTTTTGTTCTGTTGAGTGGCCCACCTATTTAAATATCTCTTCTGTGACTTTTTTTTTTAAAAAAAAGTACTATAGAACTGCATCTAGATGTTTTTGAATAATAAGAAATACTGGCAAAAACACTGGCTTAAAGGAAAATAAGGCTTATTGTACTTAGAACGTTATCAATAAGCAATGTTTTCTCTAGAGATACTGTACAGTTGCAACAGTTTCTCCCATTTTTAAATGTCTTAGGTGCTGGCTTCAAATTGATTCCGACTTATGGCGACCCTATGCATAGGATTTTCATGAGGCTGAGAGGCAGTGACTGGCCCAAGGTCACCTAGTGAGCTTCATGGCTATGTGGGGATTCGAACCCTGGTCTCCCAGGTCGTAGTCCAACACCTTAACCACTACACCACACTGGCTCTCGTAGTCTAGCCTCTGTGAACAAATTAATAATTAATAGCATTTGGAGAAAAATACTTCTATTTAATTTTGATTACCTAAATAGCATTACTGATAGAGTATGGGAGCAATGCAAACCCAAGATCCTCTGGGATGAGTAGAGTTTGGAAGGGATGGACTGCTGGCTGAGCTGGCTGAGCATGGGCTCAGCCAGGGCTATGCCTCCTGAAATCCCTAATCCCAGAGATACACTGGTGTAGGTCCTCTATCCTGGCTGAGTTGAAGCCACTTGAGCCAAGGTCAGGGTAAGTCCTGAAATAAGGGGCATTCTGGGGGAATAGGGTAGCCAGGTCTCTAGGTCTCCAGTTTTTGCCCAAAGACTCTGGTTTTTGGGGGTACTCTCTGGGTCTCTGGGTGAGTCACCTTAATCTCTGGGCTCTTAGTTTTCATTTTTTAAAAAATAATTTTCTAGGTGGTCTGGTTCAAAAGATATAAAACAAAGTGTCAACAACCCCCTGCAACTTCTGTTAGTACTGGCTGCTCTAATTCCTGCCCTTTCAGGTTTTTAGCCAAGGGTTTGTTGACCCCCCCCATGCAATACCTAACAAACAGTTTCCCTTTCCTACTTCTCTCACATGAGAAATTCAGTAAATATATATCTTTCAGCAGCATAAAGAGTACTTTATCTGCACAGGGTTGGGACATGTGTCTGAGTAAACATGCATAGGATCGCACTACAACAGAAGATCACAGCAGGATCTTGGTAAGCATAAAATTGTACATGCAGGGTTTTATTATTTGCAAAAACGGCATACCATACATTTTATCTTTCAAATAATTTTTGAACAGATATTTTAAAAAGTGTACATGCTGCAGTGTTATACTTTTCCAATTAAGGAGTCAAAAAAGTTTAAATTATACTGGACTGTTGAAGAGGACAGTTTGTCCAGAGCTTGGAAGATTACTTTTAAAAAGTAATAAATTACAGTTACAATTACTTGGCCAAAAAAAGTAGTAATTACCGTTACAATTACAATTGCTCTGAAAGTAACTGATTACTTTACTTTTTCTCAAAAGTAATCACTACAATTACATTTCAGTTACTTTTTAAAAAAAAACTCCTACAAGGTGCTGGCCTTGGCTGCTGCACATCTAAGAAGCCTAAAACAATATTAAAAATAAACACACACACACAGGGGGTAGTAGAATAAAAAAAATTATCCATAAGATTAACATAATGGCATAACAGAATCTCACATCCCCCCCAAGCAATGAAGATACCCCAACTCTTGAAATCAGATTTTACACTTGAAATGCTTTTATAATATGTTTCTGTTATGTCTCAAAAGAACAAGATGCTCAAAGAGCATGTCAGACAAGGAATGTCTTTTTACAGTCATTACGTTGCCACCAGTACTAAACAGGCGTTCTACTGCGGCGCTTGAAGGCATGCCTGTGTTGTGCTGCAAAAAACACCGCAGCACACGTGGAAAGCCATGGAGTGATGACACTTCCCTGCTGGGAGACCTCAGGTACCTCACCAGTTCCTCCTCAGCAGTGTCCACTGCTGACTTCTTGCCCTGGGGCAGAAAGTTAAAGAAGTCATCTTCTAAGTCATCTCCTTCCTGGTCTTTATCTGAAGACTGATCACTGTCCTCATTAAGTACACCCATCTTTATTTCAGCTTTCAACAAGGCTTCCATTGTGTATCTAAGAAAGAGAGAGGATATGTTAACACATATATGTTAGGAAACCATCATCTGCTCTTCATTTCCTGATGCTTGTCATGTCCCCTGGTTCAGGGTCCAGCCTGAGCCTGTGGATGATGACATGGAAGGTAGGAAGGTGACCAAGTCACCACACTCATGGGGCAGCACAGCAGACCCTTACCTGCAGCAACCCAAGGTTGTGATGAGGAGCCCCAGGAAGAAAAGGCCCAGCCCCTGCCTACCACCTTAAGCCCTCTGATGCCTCCCTTGAGACAACATTTCCCTTGGAGTAATCCACCCAAAGGGCTTCCCTAATGTTCTTACTTGTTAGTATGGGTGGTGGCCTGACACGATTCCAGACAATCTAGTTTGAAGCGAGGGTGTACGCAGGCTGCCAGAAGAAGCAGATCCCTGCCAGATCCCCACCTCTCAAGGGTTGTCTGCTGCTGCTTCAGCATTTTGGGAGGAGGGGTGTCATGCATTGGTTCAGGAAGGCCACGTCTCCTTGCCTTTATTGCTTCTTCAATTGCTCTCAGCTTCTCAGGGTGTGCCCTCTGAGGAAGAAGAACAAAGCATGAATCCAAGAAAAAATGGAAGAGGAACTTCACAATTTAAACATAAATAGACAATGGACACTCTTTGAGGACCAGCATGTCAAAGGCTTACCTCAAAATGTTTCTTCACATTGGATGAGGAGGAAACAGCTGATCTCAGGTTTTTGATCCTTGGAAGGCAGTAACTGCATCGTACAACAACATTTTTCCCACTCTGGCTCACAAATGTACAAGCTTTCTCAAAGCCAAACCATGGTACTTGCTGTTCTGCAGATGTGGCTGTGGGCAACTGGCACTGCTTCATGCCCTCCTCCTCCTTGTGCACAGGGCCTCCTTTCTGAACCTCACTTTCTAGTTTTGCCTCCTCAGGATCAACAAGCTGTGACGCAAGTGGCCGCACTAACTGACTGCTGCTCTCAGCAGCAAAACCTGCAACAGGCGTCTCTGTAATAAACAAGAGATAATGCTCCTATATGGGTGAACTTCAGCTGCGATGTGCCCCCATCTCTTCCCCATGCTGCAAGATGCCCCAGTCAGAGTGGAAGTAAGCAGGTCGATAGCACAATTAAAAGAGATCCTATTTGCATCATTTTTGCTCACTAAATAACCCTGCCTGGGCCAGTCTAACCTACTATCTCACAGGGTTGTTGTGAGAACAAAATGAGACTAGGGTTCAAATCCCCACATAGCCATGAAGCTCACTGAGTGACCTTGGACCAGTCACTGCCTCTCAGCCTCATGAAAACCCTATTCATAGGGTCACCATAAGTTGGAATCAACTTGAAGGCGGTACATATATTTTTTATTTTGAATATGATGATTATGATAATAAATATGCAGCATTTCAAATTAATTCTGTATGAGAAGCATTCCATGCCAAGCTTGGAAAACCAAGGATGAGGTATAAAATGTAGACAAAAATACTTTTGACAAAATGCCATTTATATTTTATATATATGAGCCTGGGTAGGGAACATTTAATCTAGCCTACTTGCTTTCAGCAAGAAGGGTTAAGTGCCTTCAGGCTAGGGCAGTCACCAGAAGGCCACAGCAGAGACAAAGGAGCCTAGTGTTGTGCAGATGTTAGATGGGAGCTTTGGGGAGTAAAGATGGAGGCTCCTGAAGGCTGCAATTCTAAACACACTTACTAAGGGATTATGCCCCATAGAACTCAACAGGACTGACTTCTAAGTAGATATAGTTTGGATTGTGCTGTTGGTAAACCTTGACTAGGGTTCTTCTGCAAAGACATCCATATCCAAGCAGGGTTGGCAACCCCCTGCCTGGAATACCCTGCCCTTATCTTTTAATGTGGCTGCTCCAAATGTTTTTACAGATTTGACCCTTTACTTCAGAAAGAGGTCTGAAAAATGAGTAAGAGTAAGAAGTATCTTTTAAAATTGTTCTTTTCAATTCACTCTTGAATGAACATCATACCTAGGGCAGATCCACACCATTCCTTTAAAGCACATTCAACACCCATTTGAAGCACATGAATCCCACCACAGAATCATGGGAACTGCAGTTTGTTAAGAGTGGTGAGAACTGTAACTGTGAGGGGGAAATGACACTTCCCAGAATTCTTTAGGGGAAGTCATGCGCTTTAAATGCGAGTTGGATGTGCTTTACACATATTGTGTGAATCCGCTTAATAAATTTTGCCTGCATGTAAATTGTTTTAATTAATTTTTCAAAATGAAAATAAGCTATAAAGTGTAGTGGGTGACCATGGGCTACTCACCATTTCTCAGCCTATCTGCCCCTCAGGATGAAAACAATGGAGACCCATGACTACCCCAAGGCATACTTAAAATGTAAAGGAAGTATTGTACAACCATAGTATGCAATTGGATACTTATAGGGACACAGCATGACAAAACTGGGTGGAAGTAAAAGTTCTACACTTAGGAAAAAGAAACCAAATGCACAGTTATAAGATGGGGGATACTTGGCTCAGCAGTACGACATGCAAGAAGGATCTTGGAATTGTTGCTGATCACAAGCTGAATATGAGCCAACAGTGTGATGTGGCTGCAAAAAAAGGCAAATGCTATATTAGGCTGCATTAACAGTATAGTTTCCAAATCATGTGAAGTATTAGTTCCCCTCTATTCAGCACTGGTTAGGCCTCATCTTGAGTGCTGTGTCCAGTTCTGGTCTCTGCACCTCAAGAAGGATGCAGACAAACTGGAACAGGTTCAAAAGAGGGCAACAAGGATGATCAGGGGAACGCCCTATGAGGAGAGACTGAAGGAACTGGGCATATTTAACCTGGAGAAGAGAAGACTGAGGGGAGATATGATAGCACTCTTCAAGTACTTGAAAGGTTGCCACACAGAGGAGGGCCGGGATCTCTTCTCAATGATCCCAGAGTGCAGGACACAGAATAATGGGCTCAAGTTGCAAGAAGCCAGATTTCGACTGGACATCAGGAAAAGCTTCCTAACTGTTAGAGCCATACAACAATGGAACTAATTACTAGAGAGGTAGTGGGATCTCCGACACTGGAGGCATTCAAGAGGCAGCTGGACAGCCATCTGTCGGGAATGCTTTGATTTGGATTCCTGCATTGAGCAGGGGGTTGGACTTGATGGCCTTATAGGCCCCTTCCAACTCTACTATTCTATGATTCTATGAAAATATTTATACAAGCATGACTATCAAATATGTTTATTTATATAACCTGTAAAGATATTTATAGTGCAATCCTATGTTTGTTTACTCAGAAGCAAGTCCCAATGTATTCAATGGGGCTTACTCAACCAGGGAAAACTGCAGCCTCAAGTGATAAGGAACTTGTTCTTTTAACAAGTCCTTTAAGTTGAGAGCTTATCCCAGTCTGTGTCTGTGTTGAAATTGCTTTTTAATATGTTTTTAAACTTTTTCTTAAAAAAATGTTTTTAAAGCTTTTAAAAATGTTTTTAAAGATGTTTTGTTTTAATATATTTTAAAGTCTGTTTTTATGATTTTTAAAGTGTTTTTAGTGCTTTTGTTTGCTGCCCTGGGCTCCTACTGGGAGGAAGGGTGGGATATAAATAAAATAATAAAAATAAATAAATAAACTTCATTCATTTTTTTAAAAAATGAGTATTAGTTTCCTACATAATAAAAACTGTGATAAACCCTGCCTAATTTCTTTAAAAATAGGGTTGGAGGGAGAGAGATTTACAACACAAACACAAGTCTGCACTTTACTCACAATCATGAAAGGGCGGGGTTGCAGCCAGAGCTTTGAAAAGTTACTTTAAACTACAACTCCCATCAGCCCCAGCCAGCATGGCCACTGGATTGGGCTGATGGGAGTTGTAGCTAGACCATGATCTGTTTAAAAAAATGTTGTGCAGGGGGCATTTATGTTTTGGTGTATATCTCGGGAATTAGACCACCTAGAAACTTAATTTTTTTTTAAATTGAAGCAGAGAGTCCAGAGAGTAAGGGGTGGTAGCCAGAGACCCGGAGCCCCCCCCCAAAACCAGAGACTCCAGCCAAAAACACACACACCGGGGCACACACACACACACACACAAATCATCGTCACCTGCACAGCTCTTCGCCATTCTGCTGCAGCCTTCTCCTCCGTTGTTGTCCTTGCCCTGGCTTTTTCCTCCGGCGTCCATTTTTTCCTCTCAGAGTCAGACGCTAGCAGGCTCCCCCTGCCTATTCATCTCTTCCCTCGTGCCTCCTAACACAGATCACGAGGGAAGAGACAGTCTGCGCAGAGGTCCAATCAGTGTGAGGCACATGTCTTGTGTTAACCAATCACAGCCAGGAGCTGACTTCCCCTTGTTCCTGCCCCCAAGTAACGTCCAACCTAACGTGGAAACATTAAAGTTGAAGCTGAAAAGTAGGGAAATTACTATTCGTTCCATTACTTGCCAAATGTAATGGAATTACCCACTCGTTATTTAAAATTGTAACGAATTAAAAGTAACTCGTTAAAAATAACGAGTTACTTCCAAGCTCTGAGTTTGTCTTATTCATAATGTGTTTTGAAAACCTTCCCAATCTGAAGTCTTTCTGGGAGTAAAGCTGCAGTGCTAATTCAACATACTTGGGAGCTAAACCCATTGAATTCAGTAGGACTTACTTTTGAGTAGATGTGGTTAGGATTGTGCTGTAAATCAATGGGACTTTTGAGTGAACACAGAAAAAGATTGTGTTGTAAATCTCTCCCCCTTTGATCCTTTTTTTAAAAAAAAAGCAGTTAGGGAGGACTTAGGTGTCTCTGCTTTTATTTGGCAGGAAATTAATACTTTTTTTTAAAAAAAAGTTCTGCAATGGCCAACTCTTACTGACAATAAATTATTATATAGAGTGTATGTATTTTCAATCTCCAGTTTGTGTGTATATGGAATATTTCCAACGGCCCTATGAGGTAGGGTTGGAAACCAAGGCAGCTCCCAAAAAGAAATGAAGCCATTTAAAATCCAATAACCATAAAACAAGTATAAAACAGTTGCAAAACAGCTTAAAGTGGCACGATTCTGAATTTTGGATTGGGTGAGTGAAGTTCCTTATTCTAGGGTTGCCAGGTTCAGGGCCTGAGACTGATTCTGTATCTTTAGGAGAAGAGAAAGTCAGCCAAGTGCAGGCGTTTTTGCAACACTGTAATGGGAAAAACCACAAGGTGGAATTCTCCCTTCACCCTGCACAAGTTTTAAAGATACAGAAGACCACTTGGAGGCCAGGCCTGGAACTACACTTCCCAGGATTCTTTGGGGGAAGCCATGACTGTTTAAAGTGGAGTAATAGTGGAATAAATGTCTGGTGTGAATGTGGCCATAGTGATGATAGATCATGATGCAGCATCATTCTGAGAGGGCAACAGATGCCAGTTGCCAGCTATCTGGTGATCATCTGAATACAGATACCTGCAGTCTCAATCCAACATAACAAGTTTTCATTCCACTGAAATCAATGAGATTGGTGACTGATGTGTTTCACTTGATGGGACCTACAGTGCAATTCTATACATGCCCACTCAGATGTAAGTTCAAGAAATTGAGTTCAATGGAACTTGCACACAGATTAGTGCATATAGGACTGGATCTTTAACTACAAATAATTGCTCTGGATTTGGGTCTTAATAAATATTTTATTGAAATATTAGTTTATTAACATTGCCCTTACATCTACCAAAGAAATGTTTTATCAAAAGTGCTTTGTCTCACAGCCATATAGCTGGCATTTATAAAAATGGAGTTATTTCTTTGTGGTTTAGAGGAAAATTATCCCACCAACCTCCTTATCCCCAGCATGTCTTACCATCCATTTTGACCTGATACCTACAAGTAGACTTATACGCAGAATTATTCAGGAATTCTAAGACACCCCACCCCCAAATCGGTGTGGTTTTGAAAGGTTCATGCTGCCATCTTGATTCAAAATGATGTCCAATTTACTAAACACAGATAAAACCAGCTCTTTGATCTCAGGAACCATCATAGAAATTTGGTTGCAGTATCTTAAGAGGTGTCCAGATACATAGCAAACAACTCCCTAAATATCAAAAACCTAAATGGTCACTCTTTTCACCTACATCTAGACATAGGTACATAGGAAGCTGCCTTATACTGGGTCAGACTGGTCCATCTAGCTCAGTATTATCTGCACTGACAGGCAGCAGCTGTCCAGGGGATGACAGGGATTCGATTGTGATTGATTTATTAAATTGTGTGTAGCCATAGGCTGTTACAATAGCTTAAAATATAATACATAATATACAAGGTACATACATAATAAATTAACAATACAAGTTAAATCCATAGGAAGTAGTATTAAAACCCAACAATTAATTATTGGGAAATTTCTTGACAAAATTAACTCTAAGCTTCTTTGTGGCAAGAGCAAAGTTTGCCACTGATATTATTATGTGGGCCTGGGGGGTTGATAGTAATGTGACCACTGTGTGAGTCTCAGTTACCATATTGCTTTTTAATAAAAGGGGAATTATAAATATTGCTCTTGGGGCATGATATAAAGGACAATGGAGCATATAATGTACTAAATCTTCAAGGGCCTTACAGCCCTTGATACACAGGCGGTCAGCATAGGGGACGCCACAGTATCTACCCTGTAAGATCATTGAAGGCATGGTCTGAAACCTTAATTCAGTATATGCTCTTCGTAAAGGAGCAGACATCAAAATATCTAGATACGAAGGCCATGCATGATTGACTTTAATAAGAGGGTACCAAGTAGAAAAAAGCGACGTAGCAATAGTCGCTCTATCTTGTTGTGCGTCATAGTTTTATATTCTATTACGCAGTTCAATTGGGCTAAGACTCTTGAGCAAGTTGCCAGATAGATCGTAAATAGATGCTAAATCATGAAATTTAGTGGCCCAACCCCCCTTCTCCAGTTGATCTTCCCAACACAGCTTTGGTAGAGCTTCGGGGTGGGCTAATAATACCTTCTTCCAATAGTGTATAAACGCGAGATCCATCCTAGCTGCCATGGAGGGAAGATTTACTTCTGCTCTAAGGTGGGCAGAAGGAGTTCCTTTAGGTAGTCCTAAAATTTGCCTATGGAAGGTGTTTTGTAAAGACTCGAGAGAGGAACGGGAGGAAAAACCCCAGATTTCTGCTCCATATATAATTGAAGGGAGGATTTTTGCAACATACAGCTTAATCAGGGGTCTTACTAATTGGCCACCCCAAGAATAAAAAAAATTCTTCATCTGGCCTAAAGCTTTGCTTGCTTGTAACTTAATATGCTCCAGATGGAGGGACCAAGACAGGTTATTATTAATATGGATACCCAAATACTTAAAAGATTTTACTTGTTCCATACACTGGCCTTTTAGGGACCAGGAGGATAGGGATCTACTGTTCTTCCCACAGACCATAATTTTTTATTTGGAATAATTAATTTGGAGGCGGTGATTGTCACTATATTCCTGAAGACACAATAGCATACGTCTTAAGCCGACCTTATTCAGTGACAGCAGAACTAAATCATCAGCATAAAGAAGGGACGGGACTTTTTTTCCCTTGATCGAAGGGGGAAAAAAGGAAGGGGAGGCCATTACTTCAACAATATAATTAATAAAGAAATTAAATAAAAATGGAGCCAAAATACACCCTTGTTTCACTCCTCTTTTTGCTGGAACATTTTGGGAAAGAAGTCCATGGAGGCCTAATCGGATTCTTACATAAGTATCATGGTGCAGTATTTGTAGTAGCCACAATAGTCTTTTATCGATACCTGCTTTTTCCAGTTTCTTCCACAGTAAAGTTCTATCGATGGAGTCAAATGCAGCCGCGAAGTCAATAAAGGCCAGATATAATGATTGGATTGACTTCATTTTAACTGTCTTGATGAAATGTTTTAGGATAAACACTTGGTCCAACGTGCTTTTCCCTTCTTTGAATCCGGCCTGTACTTCGGCTATAATAGATTGATCCTTTTCCCAGTCAAGAAGTTTGTGTACTAAGTAGCGTCCATATATCTTGGCAGCCACATCTAATAAGCTAATTGGCCTATAGTTGGTGGGATTTGTAGGATCACCTTTTTTTAGTATCGGCACAACTATGCTTATTCGCCAACCCTGGGGAATGCTCCCCGTGTCATTAATTTTTGTGAACAGTGCTGCCAAGATAGGGCTCCACCATACAGGGTCCATTTGATATAAATCTGGAGGGATCATGTCCTCACCGGGGCTTTTCCTGTGCGTAATGATGAAATTAGTCTGCTGATTTCTGCACAGGAGACAGGAGGCCAAGGAGGGAGTTCAGCAGGTGGGACTAGTGAGAGGTGATGTTGAGGAGCTAACTCTCCAAAAATAGCATGGAAGTATGTAACCCATTTTTCAGGAAGGATCGGGGGAGCCATTATAGGCGATTTGTGGGACAATCTGCTGTGGACCAAATGAGAGTCTTCCACTAACTCAGTTTGTAATCTGTGAATCCTTGGAAACACCAAGATATGTCCTTAAATTTCTGCAGCATGACTTCTGTAAAACGCTGTACATAGCATATTTGTCAGCCGATAGATTTCCATAAATTAAATGAAGGAAAGAGGCAGATCAGTTTTGTAATCACAAAAAAGAAAAAGAAACAAAGAAGAAAGAGGTTTGCAGAAAATTAACTTTTTTTTTTCAAACCATGGATACATATTATATCCTTCCCACTAATATAAGCGGATTTTCTCTTATTATCACTACAAGCAAAAACCTTTTATTATCTTTTCTATTGTGATAGCTGTTTTGCCCTTTATGAAGCAAGGGAAACTCAAATTATAATTCAGCATTATGAACTACTGCTAAAAGGCGTCTTCCTTTTTTTTTAAAAAAGTAAGAAAATTAACAGGAACCTGGAATCAAATAGTGTGAGACTGAAGTGATGCTGATTGTACTGTTGGTACTGAACAAATAAAATTCAGAATCAGCTGCGTCACTAGGGAGGTGCAGCGGGAGCGGACCGCACCGGCTGACACCATGAGAGGGGGGTGACACCCAGAGCCGCCCCTAGGCACCGGGAAGTGGGACAGGCAGACAGCTGCCCTGCCCACGCTAACACATGGAAGGTGTGGGGGAAGAGCAGGGAATGGTGCTGAGCTGGATCTCCCGCAGGGCGGAGCCTCAAGCGGTGCTACAGCCGGTTACCAGGCAGGCTAGGCTGAGCTCACTCTTTCCCAGGTACAGCAGAATGCCCCACTAATCACTGGCTAATCACAAGCTCAAATCCTTGATTAGCCCCCCTTAAGGCTTTAATAATCCCTTTCCCGTAAATTTGTGTACGGTGAAGGGCTGGGAAGGAGAATTGGCACGGTTGTTGTGGCAGCTGCGGTTTAAGTTCCAGCGGTGTGCACATGCACACTTGTAATGGCTTTCTCGGCTGGGGGGTGGGGAGGGGCTGAAGCCTCATAACTTCGAATGGCAATCTGCCTGTGTGTTTGTTGGCGACAGCCAGGGGTTCTTCTTGGGATGAAGGTTGGCCCGTTTTCTGGCAAGAAGCTGTATGTCTAGGAGTAAAATGCTGATTCTTGAAGCAGGGTTGTATTTCTCCCGTGTAGGAAGAAGTTGTAAATGTAATGATGAAAGTAGCATCGGTTGCATTTCTGCCTGCAATGCAGCTTTCCAAGACATAGAAACTTTCCCCTGAAAAGAGCCTCTCTCTCTCTCTCTCTCTCTCTCTCTCTCTCTCTCTCTCTCTGTCTCTCATTTTTAATGGGCAAAGAAACTGTTTAACCATCATTTAGAAGGTGGTTCTTTTTTAGACCTATGGGAGCTATCCTGAAGTGGAGTGGACTGTCAGTTCACTGTGGATGAGGATGTTTGTTTCAGGTGTTTCCCTATGAAAGGTATTACCTATAAATTAAACAACAACCACCCTGCCACCTCAGGAACAGCCCAGCTCACTTCTCTCTTCCTCCAACCTTCCTATAGGTTTAAGGAATTGGTGGGCTAGAAAAGTGTATTCATTTCCCTTCTAACTCACCCACTCCCTGAAAATCCCACTATTTTCTCCCCCTACTGAGTAGGGCCATCTCTCCTTCAATCTTTGGGTTTTGTACAGAGAGCTGTGAATGAGCATTAAGGCAGACAGACCTATGGCTGAGGAGTGGTCAGTGCCAGTCACTGCCGCAGATGATTCCCATTCAAATACCCCACCTCTCCAGCAAAGGGCAGGATGCAGAAAAAGCAATGTGCATGATTTCTAAAATATTATGAATGGGCAGTTATGCTGGCTGGTCATCATAATCCAGGTAAGTCAAGGAGCCTCCATCTACTTCACCTCCATGAATGCCAGCCCAGGTCTCTGTAAAGTGTTTTGTCATTGTATGGTGGAATAGGCAGAAAGAGGGCAATACACTTTGCAAACCTCATTTATGCACCAGAGCTGTCTGAATTCTCAAACCTCCTGATTAGGTCCCAACTACCATATTAAAAGGCAAGTTACACATTCAACACTACAAACCAAAAACAAAAACAGAATGAATCACTACAAACTGGTTTACTCTGTGGGGTTGTCTTGTTATCTCACACACACAAAAAGGGCAAAAATCCATTCCTGTTTTTCCCACGTTTGTTTCAGGAGTAATTGAAACTAAGGTGGAACCTTTTTGTTGTTGCTACCAATGAATGCGGGTCACCATCTCTTACTGATCGAATACAAATACCTTAGAGATCTACTAGTAGAGACCTCATTCTAACTTTTGCCCACCCCTGGACTATACCCATACATACACCACCACCATTGTATGCATCTGGCATCTGCACATAAAGAGCTTAATAATGATCTTAGTGATGCATTTACCCTGGGACTCCAGAACTCAATATATATATATGGGTAGACTAGAAACAAGCTCACTGTTCTGCCGGTTCCAATGTGTCTTGACCTCTCTCTTCTGAAAATGGCACATAAACTATGTATACACTCTCTCACACACAGACAAATGCACATACATATTGATTGTTTACTGCATACATATATTATATTTCTGCCAAGGCACTGAGGGCAGTTTACAATTTTAAAATACCAAAACAAATAAATGAATTAAAATGTACAATGGTGTCCATGTGTGTGTGTGTGTGTGTGTGTGTGTGTGTGTGTGTATACATACACACACACACACACACTTGAAGGCGTCCAGCTCAGATGATACTGCTGAGATTATGTAACTCAGGAATTAGCTGTGGGGTGCCGCAGAGTACCATCTTGTCCCCCATGCTCAGGGCTGGCCCAAGGCATGCTGGGGCCCTTGGGCATCAGCTTTCCCCAGGCCCTGGTGTGTGTATGTGTGAGCACGTGGGGGCCCCACACACCCCACCTACCTGTCAGCTGTCTTTTAGCATTGCCATTAACCAATATGGAGGCCATTACTAAGGATCTGTATGGTCTGGTATAGGAGGAGGTCCATGGGGGTGACACCATGAGTTACCACACTGGGTGACACCAACCCTAGTAATGCCACTGTTCAGAATAGACAATATGAACACCTAACCCAAATTATTATATTTAAACCTTCATTATATTAAATCATGTTTGGCCCCAATCCAATGAGAATGACCTGGTACAGAAATGGGTTGATCTATGCATAAAAGCAGTGGGTTTTTTGTACATAGACTACCCCCTACGTATGCATGTCAAAGAATGCCGCAGGGGAGAAATTAATTTGGTCCATTTTTTTTTTTACAGTGAACCAAACCACTGTGGACTGCTGAATGTGCTTTTGGACTGGAATGCAACTCCCAGTCAAATTACACACTTCCCCAGATTTTGCAATGCATTTTCAGAGTGCAAAAAGTGCACACAAAAGTGTGTATGTCACATAAAAGATGGACATACTCCAGAGGAGTACATTGAGAAACATAGGTGTGTATTTTTCATTTAAAAGTGTGTATTTTAAATTAGAAAGTGCATACAAATTGTGCACAATTTAAATGTGGATTTTCATGCATTCTTTCAAATAATCTGCTCCAAACTGGATGGAATGGATGGATGATTTTTCAGCAAAATGTGAATCAGGACAGAATTAGGGTGCTCAGTCCATTTCTGTGCTGTTTCTACAGGGATGCTGGGTCCTATAACTCATCAAGTAATTTGCTGTTTTCAACTTCTCACCATGCCATATGGGACACTGCCATTTTACTATTCCTGCCATTTTTGCATTGTTTGCTCCAGAGACTAATGGAAACCCTGCAGAGAATCCTCCCGTAAAGTCATCCCATTGCCACAGCCATGGCCACCAGATGCATTTTGACAGAAGGAGGCAGTAGAGCAAGCCTCAGTGGCCACTGAGTCAGTTGAGATGAAGCATCCAGGTCCTGCCCCTACACCTGGTGATGCTACTGGGAGTGAGGAGGGTCTGCACTTATGGGCTTGAAATCAGCAGAACCATTCTGACTTGAGTTGGAATGGGTTTTTTGTGTTTTTTGCCAATGATTGGATTTCTGTTTCATGATAATAATATTCAGTAATTTTAAGTCAATAAAATGAAAATATTCTGTCTCCCAAGTATATTTGCACTTAATCGTTTTGGGCCTAGTCAAACCTGAGAGCAACTATGATGAAAAGAAAGACATGTACCTCAGTGGTAGAGCATTTGCTTTGCATGCAGAAGCAAATCCCTGACATACCCAGATAGGGCTGGGAGAGACTTTCTGCTTGAAACTCTGGAAAGAGTTTATATAATGCATATATTAGTGGATATAATGAATTTCTTAGATACACATAAATCTGTCAGGCACTGGAAAGCAGCAGTTTCAACATTACCAGCCTCGTAAGGAATTATAAATGTAGATTCCCTCAACCAGCCAGCACATTCAAATGTCTTAGACCATCACTTTTATTTTTAGAATGTTCTGGAGTATCTTGTTTGAGTTGCCAAAGAAATTTCAATATTTTCAATGAGCAGATCCAGAAAAATCTGGATTGCTGGGCAGTTACTCCAGCATACGGATGAATTCAGAACAGTAGAAGGTCACAGCTGGGAACTTTCAAGGATGATCAGTCTATTGCACAATAAAGTCAAATTGTTATTCATTTTGTGTGTGTAGGATTATGACTTACCTCAAGATAGTGGTTACAGCAGGGATGGGGAATCTGTGACCCTCCAAATGGTTCAGGAGCCCAGCTTCCATTGTCCCTGACTATTGGCCATGCTGGCTGTGGCTGATGGGACCTGGAGTGCAACAACTGCAGGAGGGCCATAAGTTACCCACTCCTAGCTTGTAGGAAGCTGCCTTATACCAGGTTTGACTATTTGCCAGGTCCACAAAGTCCAGTGCTGTCTGTCAGGAGCTCCCCAAGATGTCAGGGGAGCTACCTCATCCTTTTAACTGGAGATGCAAGTTACTCTTCTGGGACCTTTTGCAAGAAATAGATGTGCTGTATCTCGGAGAGTTATTTATTTATTTATTTATTTATTTATTGAATTTTTTAGTCACCCATCTGGCTGGCTATCCAGTCACTCTGGGCGACGTACAAAATAAGCATACAGATACAATAAACGTTAAAAATCTGGACACAAAGATAATAAAATCTAGCCCACCCGAAAAGCCTGCCTGAAGAGCTAGGTCTTCACGGCCCGGCAGAAATTCATTATAGAGGGGGCATGGCAGAGATCATTTGGGAGGGAGCTCCACAGGGTGGGGGCCACAATTGAAAAAGCCCTCTCTCTAGTCCTCACCAGTCTGGCTGTTTTGACTGATGGGATAGAGAGAAGTTCTTTTGAGTCTGATCTTGTTGGATGGCATGGGTGTCAAATGCCATGA
This sequence comes from Rhineura floridana, assembly GCF_030035675.1. Classification (NCBI taxonomy): domain Eukaryota; kingdom Metazoa; phylum Chordata; class Lepidosauria; order Squamata; family Rhineuridae; genus Rhineura; species Rhineura floridana. The sequence continues at coordinate 34,165,245 of NC_084484.1, forward strand.
AGCAGAATTGGTCTCCTTTACTCATAACTTAGTTTGGGGAGGGGGAATGAGAAGGTACTTCTAAGCAAAACATCTGTAGGAATGTTAGGAACATTTTAATATCATATTTCTCAGGAGAGTTTTGTGCATTGCCAGCATCTAAAAGGTAAATGGCAAAACTCCTGACTCCCCCACCCTATCACATTATGACAGTGATTCTCCCCTTTTCTCCTTAAACTCTCTTTCTGACACTCACCTCTTTCTCTGGTTCCCTCTTTTCCCCCATATAGCCAGGATGATTGTGGTGGAAATTGTCCTTGCAAGAGGTCTGAAGTTATTACCTGGAGAGGGCTTTCCTAAACTCCTCCTTCCACTCAATCTATTTCAGTTGTCCCCCTCCTGCCTTCATTCTCTCCCTCTGGGCTCTACACCCCACCACCTCCATGAATTTAGGCCAAGGCCATATGAGGCCCTCGGGCTGCAGGTTGCCCACTCCTGACTTAGAGCTTCTGGAAATGAAATGGAGAAAAGTGGCTGGGACCAACAATTTTGCTTGTGTAGAGAAATATTTGTGTACCACTACATCATAAAATAGCAAGGCAATGTACAGTGTTAAAATATAAACACTATTAAAATACATATTATTTATTATTTATTTATTACATTTATACCCCGCCTTTCTTTTCATGATTGAAACCCAAGGAGGCTTACATATGGTTCCCAGGTGGTCTCCCATCCAGGCACTGACCAGACCTGCTTCAAGAGATGACTGAAAGTCAAACGCAAGGATGCCTGCTGAATCTTTACTGAAAGAGGGTTCCACAGTATGGGACCAGTGACACTAAATGCCCAACTTCTAGTGGGGACTAGTTGTAACATGGGGAACAATTAACATCTCTCCTCTGGATGATCTTAATGATCAAGTTGGGATGAAAGGACTCAGTTAGTCCTTAAGGTATCCACGGCCCAAGCCATTCAGGGCTTTGTATATCAACACAAGAACCTTTATCATGACAAGGAAGCATATGGGCAGTTTAGGGGAGATTATGTAAGGAAGGGGGAGAGTTCAGAGCCCCTCTCTGATGGGCTGTTTTTCCTATTAAATTAGACACAACGCCCATGCTTTATATGTGAATCGGTTGGAGGCATGAAAAGAAACATACATCTACTATCATCACATCCAGTTTGGCCCTGCATCACAGGGACCAGATTAACAATTTTGACAGGTCATTGACATCAGATGGCTACTCGGGCTTTTGGAAACCTAGTTCTTCCCATTTTCTTTTTAATTATTGATTGTCACATTCTCTTATTTCAGCTTTATTGGAGACTCCTGGTTTTAAATGTTTGATGAATAGTGTTTAATGAACCTTGAAGGTGTGACCGCAGCAGCTAATGTATTTGAGAACAATCACCGCTTCGGAAAAATAAAGGCTCTTCTATTATTTAAGCTTGAGAAGTCATGCAAACCGAGCGAAAATGTTTCTATCAGTTTCATTCATGCTGACTTGTTCTTTTCCTCAAAATTATGCTAAATTTTAAATAGCTCTCAGCTACTAAGGTTGGATCTCATACACACCAAAATGAAATGGAATGGTTGTTCAAGAGATGTACTTAGTGTTTTGCAAACTTCTGTCAGTCATCTAAGTTTCAGGATACGCTACCTTCCCCATGCAATCCTTGAAATATTTTGCAAGTCTCACCAAAACTATTTTTGGCTTTCCTTGGAATCTGTTATCTATTCAGCACTGGTTAGGCCTCATCTTGAATACTGCGTCCAGTTCTGGTCTCCGCACTTCAAGAAGGATGCAGACAAACTGGAACAGTTTCAGAGGAGGGCAACAAAGATGATCAGGGGACTGGAAACAAAGCCCTATGAGGAGAGACTGAAAGAACTGGGGATGTTTAGCCTGGAGAATAGAAGAGTGAAGAATAGAAGATATGATAACACTCTTCAAGTACATGAAAGGTTGTCACATAGAGGAGGGCCGGGATCTCTTCTCGATCATCCCAGAGTGCAGGACATGGAATAATGGGCTCAAGTTGCAGGAAGCCAGATTTCAACTGGACATCAGGAAAAACTTCCTAACTGTTAGAGCCATACGACAATTACCTAGAGAGGTAGTGGGCTCTCCAACACTGGAGGCATTCAAGATGCAGCTGGACAGCCATCTGTCAGGAATGCTTTGATTTGGATTCCTGTATTGAGCAGGGGGTTGGACTCGATGGCCTTGTAGGCCCCTTCCAACTCTACTATTCTATGATTCTCTGATTCTATAATTTGCCTTGGCATGAACCTCCAAGGTTACTTTCATTCTGTCAATATTTTCTGTGGGAGGGACTCAAGCACATACCAGAAATTTAGGTTTGCACAATTAAAGCAGATTAAAGAGGTCTGTTGCTCTGGGACAACAAATCCACTAAAACACACACACACTAGACATTTTGCAGCTAGGTAAGTGATGAGAAAATGCACAGAAAAGCATGGAATGAATGATTAACAGGAATATGCATAAACATCACAGAAGCAAATCAGGAGTAATGCTTATTGTCGTATAACATCCCCACAAACAAAACAGAACAAATGCTCAATAAAAGCAGGATATGGTCTAACTTCTGCGTAATTTGTGCAAGCAAATCAGCATAATGGTGAACTGAATGTTCCTGATATATTTCATCAGCCTTAATGAAACCATTTTTTCTCCTCCTCCTGTTGAAATTCCCAAACTTGCTTTGAACTCCCAAACTTGCTTTGAATTAGAGAAGTTTCTGGGCCAACTCCATTCAAGGCATTTCTGATGAAACAAGAAGTCTACTAACTTGAATGTGGGTTACTTAATGTAGAAGTAGAAGAGCTAGTTTCCATCCCTGATGCACAGTCCTATGCATGTTTACACAGAAGTTCCACTACATTTATTTATTTAATTTATATCCCACCCTTTCTCCCTGTTAATGGGACTTACTTCTGTTGCATGGGATTGCAGCCTTGTAGTACAATCTTATGCATGTTTATTTGTGAGTAATGTCCAATGATTTCAATGGAACTTACTTTCAGTTATGTAGGTCACATCCACACCATACATGCAAAGCACATTTAAATCATATGGCTTCCCTCAAAGAATCCTGAGAACTGTAGTTAAGGGTACTGGGGATTGTACGTAAACTACAATTCCCAGGATTCTTTAGGGGAGGCCATGTGCTTTAAATGTTCTTTAAATGTGCTTTAAATGTATGGTGTGGAAGTGATATAGTCTTAATCAGCAACAAATGTGATATTGGGTAGAGAAAACTGAATTTGATCCTGGAGCCTAAGAACTGGAAATCTTTTGAACAAGCTTGTTGACCATGTTGTTGACTATGGCCCCATATAGCAAGCTGCTCCACTTGTTTCTCAGTGAAGACTGTTCCGGACTGACTGTACCAAAAGTGGTCATTGACTACTCCTGGGCAGGAAGGAATATAGCATGGTGTTCTGTCTCAGTTGATACGACTGTATAATCTGCAATGTTATTGCTTTGTGTCTTCATTAATTCACCGTTGCCCGTATGACATTGCAAGTTAGTATGGATTTTCATATTCACAAATCTGCATTAGAAATACCACCAAAACCCAATATGCTTTCTTGTGTTGATAATCAATTGCATTAATGTCCATGCCCTCAGATGCAATGCCATGGAGTTTCTTGCAATAGGTGGTCCGTGGGCGATCCTCTGTCATATGCCAACCCTCCTGTCTCCTTCCCCCCAATAGCCAGGTGCACGTCTGGTACTGAAGTTGGATCCACCCTCTGTCCACGCCTCCTCCTCGCTTACAGTTCATTCCTGCCTCTGGTACTGAACTGCGGTACTTCCTCCTTTTGGCTTCTGTAATTGTATCATATTGGTTTTTTTTAAAAAAAAAACTATTATTTTGCGATCAAATGTAAAATCAAATGTTTAATAATATTTCCACTTAAAAGCTATTTTGCGATGTTACACAAACAGTTCATTGAAAACACGGAGTTCAGAGGAGAAGGTTTTTAGCTGACCTTCCTTGGGCTGTTAGGGAGAAGGGGAGGCAGAGGAGCAAGCTCTAGTAGTTTAATGTGGCATTGATCTTGCAACTGATCCAGCATCAGGCAAAGCCTCTCTTTTCCTGCCCAACAGCTGATGGGAGGGGGAGCCGAAAGAGCCAGGCAGCCAGATCTCTCTCTCTCTCTCTCTCTCTCTCTCTCTGTGTGTGTGTGTGTGTGTGAGAGAGAGAGAGAGAGAGAGAGAGAGAGCTCACACATTGTAAGTTGTGTTCTTTTCCTCTGAGTCTGGAACTGACTAATCTGGGTCTTCCCTTTGCTAACTTGGAACTGAATGAGAGAGGATCTCTTGCTTTCTCCCATGGTGGGCGATGGGTGATCTAACACAATTTGGGAGGAGGAGGGATGAAGAGGAGATTTGGTGGGTGCACTGGGGAGAAGTAAACCCTTTCAAAATGGCAACAGCAGGAGATATTGGGAAACAATTGAACACGGAAAGGGATTTGACTCCAAGTTCACCAATTCAGTGGAATTGGGAGTAACCAGCAGCTCCCATCCTTAGTATGTGCTATGCTATATGTAACAGCCCTGATATTTCTTGGGGTGGATTCCATTAACTTTGCCCTTTTGCACATCCATAAACCTGTGCATGCATGGGAATTAAAAACAAGATATAAGTTTCTGCACTCTTCTGAAAAAGCATGTGAAAATCAAACGGCTGTTATGGACCAATCACTGAAAAGGGGTGAACTTAGGGGAGTGGCCAATGCTAAAGCGATTTAGACAAAAAAACAAAAATAAAAAGCCCACACATATGGATGCTTGATAATTGGATTTTCACAATAATCTGAGCACAAACAAGATATACGTGGATCTCGAGGCCACCAATGTAATATGGAAAACGTGGATTTTGTGGTTAGGTATGGATGGGCCCTCAGTGGACCTTTGCTTGAGCAATGAGGTCTAGCTGAGCTCTGGTGTCTAGTTATACTCCTAGTTCCTGCCTTATTCTCCAGTCCTACCTTCTAGTTTGCCCTCTGTTCCTAATTGATTTTTAGCCCTGATTCTGGACCTGTTCTCTGGTCCAGATTGCTTTTCGGTTCTGATTTTCAATTCCTGTCTTCTGGTTCACACCAGACTGCTTGCCTATGGCCCAGCCCTGACAGTGACAAACTAGATTTCTTGAAAATTATTATTATTATAACCAGAGCTTGGAAGTAACTAGTTACAAGTAACGAATTACTTGTAATTTATTACTTTTTTGAGTAACGAGTGGGTAAGTTCATTACATTTTGCTGGTAATAGAATGAGTCGTAACTACATTACTTTTGAGGAGTAATTGTAATGTTTCCAGCATTACTTTTGTACATTACTTGGGGGGGAGCAGGGGAAGTCTTCTGCTCCTCTGATTTGTGGATAAAAATCATGTGCTTCAAATTGGGCTTCTGTGCAGCGTTGCTCTTCCTTCATGTTCTATGGGTGCTTAGGAGGCAACGAGGGAGGAGGTGTAGAGCGAGACGGGGTAGAGAAAACAATTGTTTAAAAATTGACTGGAGTGGAAGGAGAAAAGAGCTGGAGGCAGTATATATATACAAAAGTATGTGTGTTGGGGTATCATCATTGCTGGGGGTGGGGTGAGGGGATGTGAGATTCTGTTATGCCATTCTGTTAATCTTATGGGTAAAAAAAATTATTCTACTACCCTCTCTCTGTGTGTGCTTATTTTTAATGTTGTTTTAGGCTACTCAGATGTGCAGCAGCCAAGGCCAGCACCTTGTAGGCAATTTTTTTTAAAAAAGTAACTAAAATGTAATTGTAGCAATTACTTTTGAGTAAAAGTAAAGTAATCAGTTACTTTCAGAGCAATTGTAATTGTAACGGTAATTACTACTTTTTGGGGTCCATGTAACTGTAACTGTAATTTATTACTTTTTAAAAGTAATCTTCCAAGCTCTGGTTATAACCAAAGCAACACATTGAGCTGAAGCAGGTATGCTTGCTTTATTCATAATTGTAGAGTATTTATGTGTGTGTTTCTGCATGAGGTGCCTTGAGTATTGGTTTTAAATAGAAACTGAGGTCTATAAATTTAATACAGACTTTCCCCTCCTCTCTGTTGTGTACCTTCAAAATCTGCTCCAAAAGTTGCAGGACAGGGAGAGGAGAGGATGGGTAAGTCCTGTTGCACCAACACAACTACACACATATAACGCAAGATACAATCCTGTGCATGTGTGTGTGTGTGGAGGGGAGGGACAGCATATTTTCCTCACTGTCTCTCTCAACTCGGTGTTAAATTGGAGGTGTAAGAATCCCTTTTGTTATGTTTGGGCTTCCCCCCACAATACTGGAACTCAGTCAAATGTCTTTCTCAATAGGCCCCAAACTGGCTCATATAGAATTCTAATCCTGATAACGTGCATTGAGTTCTGTGTCTAGAACTTGATTTGTCATACACCCCACAAACAGTTGATTATTTCCACTTTTATCAGCACATTACAAGCTCGCCAGCTGTAGCTGTATATTCCTTTTGATAGTAGGATTCAAGCCAACTGACTATATTCCAGTGACAGCTACTCATTTAGGAGTGTGTGAGACTCAGCCCTTTGTCACAATCGGGGGCTTGTGAAATTTGCATGGTTCAATACTTCAGCCTATTTCATTCCATCAACTATGAAATTTCTTAATGATTATTTACTTATACAGTATACATTATTGTCAGCAGATTGCCAACAATCTGAAGATCATTAAATTGGACTTGTGGAGGGCCAAATGTGTTTATTAATCAAGCATAAAAACCTGCCATCTTTAAAATACTCTTCCCTAAAAAATATTGCCCTGAAAGGAAAGATTGATATGCATATCTCAGAGGGGAAAAAATGAAATACATTTCAATCTGTCACTGTTCCCCCACCCTCAAAGAGGTGTATAGGTACACCTTATGGATTTGGACCTGGATTTAAAAAAAAAACATTGGCCAGGTGAATGTCTCAATAGTAGCATTCTGCCAAGGAGACAGTGGGGGAATCCAATGTTTCATATAGACATTGTTAGAAGTGCTTTAAGGATACTCTCCTTGTGTCCTATCATTAACCAATGTCATGTACAGAAAGGTGTTTTTGTTTTTGTTTTAAAAAAGGACAGCTGAAATCCAAATATAGTTTAGTTTTGATATACAAGACAGGAAGGGTGTTGTTTTAGGCTCACACTAGGGGTGCAAAAACATGATTTGAAGTATGGTGAGTGAACTTAATGGATTTATACTGAGTGATGAATGAGGTGAATTTGACCTGTATCACAGTCTTGTCAGGGAACACCAGGCAACCTAGAGACTAAGTAGCTTAATAGAGCCTTCATTTCCCCATGGATGATGAACACAGAGAAACATTTATCTGTGCCACTGCATTGTTTGGGATGGGTGATTGATGGGTTTCACTTGCTAATATCTATATCCTTCTTACACTGCCCAGGAGATGGAAAGCATGAAGAAAATAAAAGGACAAATCTCCCTAAGGGTTTATAAATGACATAAAATATATGAGAAATGTTTGTATTGTGAGCATGAATTCCACTCCATCAATCAGTCCCGTATCTGGTCAAAACCTCAATAATGTATTGAATTATTTTGAGAATTATAAATACATCACCCAGATGTGTATTTTCCCAATAGCAACACTGTAAAATTAGTCATTTTTTAATTAACAGGGCAGGCTTTCAATTCTCCAACCACGACCCTAGGAAACTGCACTAGAGCGGGTTAAGAATGGTTGTGGACTTTTAAGGGCACTGCTTCAGAAATTCCAAATTCTTCATTCATAGGTAGACTGATCCTGTGCATGCAGGATTTTCTGTACAGAAAACCTGATGATTGCTATTTATGTATGTATGTATATGCTATTTATGTATGTATGTATGTATGTATGTATGTATGTATGTATGTATTTATTTATTAGTCACCAGCCACTCTGAGCTACGTACAAAGCAAAAACATATAAAACATCAAAACATCTAAAACATCAAAAAACTTAACAGTAAAAGCTAAACAATAAGGTAAAGGCAACTGAGTTTAATAAGGCTTCTCACCTGTATAGTCTGAAGATGTAACTGCAGATGAAAGTTCCTGGTGTAAGTCTTCCCACATTGGCATAAAAACCAGTGTGGGTGATAGTCTGCTTGTAAGATCTAAAATGGCATCTCCCCCCCCCCCGATCTTAGCATCCAGCAACTCCAGCAGGGAGAGGGGCGGGACAAACAGGCCCCTCAAAATCGAAACCAACAGGGCAGTTCTCAAAGAAGCTGAGGCAAAGGAGCCAGGGTGTAAACACAACCGATATCAGGCAAAGTGGATGAGACCATATGGTAGGATGGCGGCTGCTTCAGGGGCACTTCCTAACCCTCAGAAGCCGAAAGATCTTTGTAGCAAGTGGCATCTTCCAAGGACAGGCTGCAGCACCGGGCCCGCCGAGAGGCTGCAGCTCCAGCCCAGCTCGGCACTCTCCACTACGAGATGTGGCGGTGGCAGCCTGGAGTAGGTAGAGTATCACATCCCATTCCTGGGTCATACTGATCGCTGGCATCCAAGTTCAGGTCAAATAATGAGGGAGGCAGAATAGAGAAAGGGAGGGGGGACTCCCCCATATTCTCCATGCATTGTAGCCTTCAGGCAAGGGGGAATTACCCCGTAAAAGCCATCGGTGTTGGAGCTCCATCGCCCGTAGCTGTTGCATCTACCGCTATCTTCTTCTAATATTGTCCAATGTCACATTTTCCCAACTTTCTCCTCCCCCTCAAGCAGCATGTAGTGATTGAATGTCCTTTATTGAGTTACATTGTAGGTACGCAGGTCATAAGAAGTTGAAATGATGCCATTATGTCTGGCTAACTGCCCTTACTAAACCTCTGGATAAACTGGCAGTTGACTTTCAACTATTATCTTCAAAATCTAATCACTCCATATTCCAAAGAAAACAATTTTAAGTATCCCCCACAAAAGTCAATGTGTTATACTGTTATTTATTGTATCCCTGCTCATGTTGTGTCCAAGGCAGTTGCCTCTGTTGCCCTAACATAGTTACACTCCTCATAATCACTTCTTATGTAAAAAGGAACTCAGATTAAATCATGTGTTTTTAAAAAATGTGAATCTCCCATCTGAAATGAGGAACAGCAAATTGCTTTTGAAAGCATATTCCTGTATAAGTTATGATTTCTGTGCTTCTGTGCCACATGTTTTGTTTTAGACCCTCAAAGTGTATGTTTCTACAGATGATATATCAGGTTTCAAATATTCAGGGAAATTCAAATGTCTCAAATATTCAGATGGATTCAAATAATAGCTCAGCACAAAGTAGAACAAAGAGGCAGACTTATTTGAAGAAGCACAGTTCAGTACCACTAAGTGTATGTATTACATATAGCAAAAAATATTATTATTATTATTATTAAATATATTTATTAGTCGCTTTTTTCCAAAATGAAACTCAAAGTGACTTACAAAAAAAAAGAAAAAAATTGTGCTCAAAGTAGCTTACAACAAAAGCAAACAGCAATTACAAAAACAATTTCATAATAAAATAATGCAACAGCAGTAATAAAACAATAACAAATGTCACAACAAACACAAAAGCCTTTTCAATACTATAAGCATAACATTACATTCTTTAGCAGGCCACGTTACATGTCTTGGCAATATGGCAAAATTAAAAGGAAGTTAAGACAGTTTCAGCTTTGCTCCTAGAAACACCCCACCCATGATGTTACTCACAGTCTCACTCCTGCAGCCACTTCTTGCAAGCCCTCCAAAGGCTGGAGGTAGTGGGGTAGCTGGAAACACCACATTCATGATTCTATGCACGGTAGCTCAGACAAGTCCCATCATCTTCCAGAGAACTTGCCATGTTGATAAAATTGCAACCTCAACCCCCCTGTTAATACCACTTTTGCAGGTGTTCATTTCCGTTGGCTCCATACTTCTCCCAGAGCCGCCACACCTGCTCCACGCTGAGGCCGCAGCTCTCCCGCACGCTGAAGTGAAGTACTATTAGTCAGTTTATGTGTTCAGAATTGGGAAACTTCTTAGTTCACTTATCACAGATAATAACTCCCACTTGGCAAGTAGTACAGATTGGGCTATTCCATTTCTGAACTCATGCACGTTATTCTCTTGTTAAGCATCATTGCAATCAGGGTCAGTTCAAGACATTTCAGCTCCTGAGAAAGAAATTCCAGTTCACACATGCGTTCTGTTCTTGTACTAACTCTAACAAAATGATGCATTAGTTAGACATGCATGTTGAATTTAGAACAATTCCCATATTCTGTCAGCTTCTTTCTGTCTTCCATCTACTCACATTTACATTGCACATTTGCTCACTGATAAAGCACTGCACAAAAGCAATCTTGATGTGACCACAAACATGATTTCAACATTATTATTGTTGTGCAAAGTTTTACTAATGACATAACAATGACTGAATCCTAAGAATGCAAACAGACCCAGGCAACAGCCAGTTCTTGTGTTGCATCAGAGATGGGCTCAACTATTGTTATGCTGCAACATGATGCCTGCATCACACCCGTTGAATATCAGCCACCTCCACACCCATACTATCTTAAGACTGTGACCAGACACAGACTCTATCACTTCAACATCATCCATTTTTTTCTTGTGCTCCCCACTTCAGCTTTGTTAACCATCTAGCCTGATGAAGAACTCTGGAGAACTCAAAAGCTTGCACAATATTTTGTGATAATGGACTAATAAAGGTGTTGCCTTGATATGGACTTCAGACTTTATGTTGGCCAACATGACTATCTTTAGTTTTTGTGTGATTTAGGAATTAGTTTTGGGTATCAGAACCAGACAGAGCTTACATACAAATGTTCCATACAGAAATTTATTCCTGGTTATCTCAAACATTCTTCCTTTCAGCTATCCAATATAAGGTGGCTAGAGGGGATTATTTTGTTGCTGCCATCATTATCAGAAATCCTTGTCAATCTACTGAAATTCACCCAAACATCTACCACTGCCTTCTGCTCACTCCTGAATAAAGGAACAGAACTAAAGGGACCCTCCCATTCCTAATGAACATACATATATACAGTTTACTTGTTGAAGTGTTTTGCAGAGCTTTGAAGCCATGACATATAAATTCCTGAAAGAAGACATGCTGCCTGTGGACATGTGGAGGGGCTTTTAAACCATGCTGAGAAACTCCCTATGCAAAATATATAGCACCCTCCTCAGCCCATGAAACAGTAGTCCCACATACCAGAATAGAGAAAAAGTCAAAGCAAATGGGTAAGTGGCAAGGAGGAGGTGGGTCTACTCATGAAGAGGATCTTACTGAGGCCATCTTGCCCAAAGACTCCCAGGTGAGCAGAAGTCAAAGTAACAGCTGAAGGAACACTCTTCTATCTTTGATGTTGAGAAGAACAGACCATTAATAGAGGAGGCCCTGTTAACTGCAAGGCATACAGAAGTTAATTTTATGATGGTATGGAAAAGAGCTTTCTCTGCGGTGCCATCTGCCCTACTCCCTTTGGAGATTAGGCAGGAGCCAACCGTTGGGTGCCTTTGGACAGACATCTGCTCAGCCATTTCCAGGTCATTAATGTCACTTTTTAACACCATAATTTCTGTAATTGATGTGAAAATTCTACTGTCATGTATTTTATGGATAGCTTTTATTGATAGGTTTTATGATTTACTGTTGTTGATATTTGGAATTATAAACCGTCTTGGGACTCTCCAGAATGAAAGGTGGCATAGAAATAATGTTATAAATAAATTCACTAATAGCCAATCCCCTTGTGGTTTAAGAACATATCTATAGCCCACAGATATTTCTATCAAACTTTAAAAAGCAGGGAAATTGGGCAGCTATAATGAATGCACCAGGGGAGCAGGAGACCTGAACTCCTCTCTGAAATACTGTACTGCCCTACAAATCTGTCAAAAAGCAAACACAATTTGGGTTGGTCTTTCACAGTCCAATCCACTTCCTGTGTAGCTTGGAATAATTTGGTAACATGTGCCTCTGAGCATATGGTGAGTGGTGGCAACACCTGCCATCTCCAAAGATGGAGAATTACATTTTAGGATGTTTGTTGGTGTTCTTCTTACTTTGCTTCTTTCCTGTGTTACTACTTTTTTTAACAGAGAATTTAACCTAGAAAATTTTATTTCCCTCATTATTCATCCTAGAAACTTGTGTCAAATTTATTTTTATTAATTTCAAAGCCTTTTTATTGGTCAATGTCATATAATGGTGAAGATAGCCTTTTTCGTTTCAAACTGGAGATTATGGTCTATTTCTATTTTGGGTGCATTAACAGTTGAATCTGAAACTGCAGTTTGATGTAAATCAGACTGATTACAATGTGTTGCTACTTAAGCAATGACTCTAGCTGTTGGAAAAAGAAACTTAGCCTGCCCAAGATGCATGTTTACAGCCTGCTATGTTTAAACCACTTCATTTAAGGCAAAGTGAGCATGGCCAATTAAAAACATAGAGCACACTTAGCATTTTGCTAGAATATATTTCACTTCCCACTGTTTTATCTTGTGCAAACTGAGACACTCCTGAGGTCCACTGGAGACTATTCTGCAGAAGTCAGTGCCATTATTCCACAATTATTTTTGGAGTTTTTTTTAGTATAAATTTTGCAAAGTGTTGCTGTACTTCACATATTCACAGAAATAGAAACAAAAGAAAATGATTTCCTATAGGAAATTTCACTAAAATTGCAAAGTAAATCAGATATATTTAAGTGACTATCTGAACTATATCAACTGTCTTAATAATATTGCTTCCTCCCTGCTAAAACAAGATTAGCACAGCACGTCTTGTTTCTATTATTTGAGCTGATTGCAGGTGTTGCCACCACTCACCATATGATCAGAGGCACAAATTCTTCCAAGCTAAAGGGTACAAATTATGGGAACTCTGACAGAAAAAAGTCCAAAAGAGGTCTGGGTTTTTTCTCTCTCTTTTTAGATTTTGAATTCTCTATTCTCTCTGACTGTTTTGTGTATCACCATGAAAATTTACAGTGTTGTTAAGCAAGAGCTGCTGAGTTCAGGACTATAAGTTTTGTGTTTTGTTTTGAAATGAGTTTTTATGGGAAGGATCAGAATGACATGGAGCGTATTTTCAATTTAATATTGCAGAATGTGAAAACGCCACACTGGCTATAGTATACAGCCACTCTCGTGGCTGATTAATAAATAAATAAAACCTGGAGGTTACATTGAATGTCTACATGCAGAGTAAGTCATCCTAGCCTGCAAGATTCCTTTGTATTAATCTCTTCTATTTCTTTTCCTTTCGCCTAAGTGACCTTTCTGCTGACTGGTGGCTTGTAAAATTTCTGCCACTGGCTACTGGTTTCCCCTAGCAACAAGGGTCTCTCTGCCAGGATGGTCTCCAGCATACAAGAACATTCTCAACAATCAGGCAACATCAATTAGTAAATAAATCCTTTGAAATTCAAATAATACAATGTATTTCCAATCTCCTTTGAAGATAAAGCTCTGGGTGCGACAAAGTCTAATTTACATTTTTTTTGTTAATTAGCATGAAGATAAAATATAAATTTCCCCACCAGTTTGTCAGGACATAATATCCATATTTGGATTAGCATGGCATAACTGTTGGATTCCCAGCTGGGGTTTCAGTCTCTTTGTGATCGTTTTTACCAAGGCCTCTCCTAATTAAACAGCATCTTAACACTTTTATTAGGGCCAACAAAGAATTACAAAGCACAGTGACAAAGCTTTTGAGTTTCTCAGATGTCTCCCTCCGGCATAAACAAACAAGCAAACTATACAGAAGGATATTGCTAGTGAAAGACATTATAGAAACCATGTCTGCTTTATGTTCAAAACTTGACATGTGAAATCACTGTAGACTAATGAGGTAATTTTGTGCACAGTGCAAGAGAGCACACTACACTAAAGCATATTGCACAATGTCTGCTCTTAGGGATGGTGTCAGTACTTGGGATCATCAGGCCCCAGCACTCCAAGAAGGCCCACTGCTGTTGGTGATGCATATGTCTCCTTAAAAAAAAAAACTGTTCCTGAATGTCTGGGTCTGGCTGCCATTTTAATTTCCCACAATGCCTCAGAAAGAGATCATAGTGGAAGTCTGGTGGAAAATTTAAATTGTGAGTAAATCTAGCTGCCCAGAACAGTGTGGAGTGCTGCTGCCCGTTACCAATTAAGTCTGCCATTGAAGGAGGCCCAGCAAAGAGCACTTTGCCTCAGCACTTGGCTTGCCTTCTCTGCCAAGCAAGTACCTGTAGAATTGCATATGCTTCTTTCCTGTGAGTGATCTGCTGCTGCTAGAAGTCTGTTTCATGGACATGGTTTGCTTATCACCTTACTACAAATCCCTTGTTCACTTAAGTTGGAGGTGGGACCTAGGCTATGGCCTGTGCTCAGGGCTGGTGCCAAAGGGTGGCCAGGTGGGACCTTGGCTGAGGGCCCCATGGCCCACAGGGGCCCCTGAAGGGCCCCTTGTTAGAGTGGGGGAGTAGTGCTCCCCTTCTGTGATCCCTGGCTTCCTTGCTTGCCAGCCCTCCCCCCACTCGCCCTCCTCCCTGCTTGCTTGCTCTCCCCCGCTTGCACGTTTTCCCCTGGCCCGCTTGCTCGCCCTCCCCACCTGCCCGGCTTGCTCGCTTGCCCTCTCCCCACCTGCTTGCCCTCTCCTCCCACCCACTTACCCTCCCCCTGCCTGCCTGCTCACCATCTCCCTGCCCGCCTGCTCACCCTCCCCCACCTGCCCACTCACTCGCCCACTCTCTCACTTGCCTGCCCACTTGCCCCCCCGCTCACCCACCATTCTGCCCCCTGGTCCGCTCACTCACTCACCCACTGTTCCGCCCCCCACCCACTTGGTAGGTAGGTAGGTGGGGCATGCATGCATGTGGGTGCCAGAGCCCAGGGCAGGTTGGTGCCCAAGGGCCCTGGCATGCATGGGACCTGCCCCACCTGTGCTGTTGGACTACAACTCCCATCACCCTTGACCATACACCATACCGACTTGTACTGATGGCGGCTGGAGTTCAACAGCATCTGTAAGGCCGCAAGTTCCCCCAGCCCTGAGTGTAAATGAAAGAAGTGTACCTATTTTTCTCTTTTATATTCCAGAGGGTAGTCCATGAGGGATAGAAATTTCCTAAAATTGGGAACAGTTATTCTTGATGTTATTTTCCATGTTAGAAAGTCATGTTCTGGGTTGCACTGCATGCAGATGTTTATACGTTTTATGATGCTGGCTTTCAGTCCTTTTCTGAATTCCTGCTGGCTATTTACTGTCAGGATAATAGCCTAGTGACCACTATAATGAAGTTGAGTTAGAATTTATCCCTTCACTGGTGATTCCAGTCTACACAGCTAGCAAAATCTACAAAAAAACCCCATCTTAAATTAATATTTGCCAAGGAAAAACATTTATTACACAAAAAGGTTAAGCACTAAGGTTTGCACAGTACTGGCTCTGATTAATTATGAATACTTCAATCCTAGTAATACATGTTTTGTGATCAGAATGATAGATAACATAAATTAACAAGCCTTCAGTTCCAGCAGTGGAACATAAGTTAATATTTATACAGTACAGTGAGGAACAGAGAGAGTGGTTTCCTCATGACAAGTGTGGTAAAACTTTTTCATAGACTTGCAAAATATGCAAACCCAAGTTAGACTGATTGTTCTGTGGAAGGGATGGAAATCTTGACTGCTGTAAACTTGCATTCCTTGCCAATGACAGGGAGACTTGAACTACCCTTCAGTAGTTACCATTAGGAGAAGAAGGAAATGCAGCACAGACACATAGGGTGGATCCAGACTAAGTTAGTTGAACTTAGTCCCTATGATGTCATTATTAACTTGTCCTATAGATTTCCATGGGACCTATGTGCAACTAATGTTTTCTTGATCCAAGCTATAGTTGTTTCTTAGAGCTCATTTCATGTCTGTCTTGACATATTTCTCCATCAACTTCTAATCAATGAGAACTAGTAGATTTATTGTAAAAGATCCCATGAGGTATAACTGATCTTCATTTTCTTCCAGTGGCCTTTAAACTGTGATTATTTCACTGTCAGTAAACTTCAAGGGGGGGAGTTTATTAAGTAACACGTCGGCACTGGACCCTTGCCCCTCTTGGCTAGTAAAAGCTAGCCGGGCTGGAACTGCCGGGTGGGCCAAGGAAGTGATCAATGCCTCCTTGAGAGAGGGAGTTGTCCCCCATTGTCTCAAGGAGGCTGTAGTGAGACCTTTTTTGAAGAGGTCCTCCTTGGACCCAGATAATTTGAACAACTATTGACCGGTAGTGAATGTTCCATTTCTGGGCAAGGTCTTGGAACGGGTGGTTGCCGCCCAGCTCCAGACGCTCTTGGATGAAACCGATTATCTAGATCCATTTCAATCCGGTTTTAGGCCCGGTTTTGGCACAGAAACAGCCTTGGTCGCCCTGTATGATGACCTCTGTCGGGAGAGGGACAGAGGGAGTGTAACTCTGTTGATTCTCCTTGATCTCTCAGCTGCTTTTGATACCATCGACCATGGTATCCTTCTGGAGAGACTCGTGGAGTTGGGAGTTGGGGGTACTGCTTGGCAGTGGCTCCGCTCTTACTTGGCGGATCGTCTCCAGAAGGTAGTGCTTGGGGAGCATTGCTCGATACCCTGGACTCTCCATTGTGGAGTCCCTCAGGGATCGGTTCTGTCCCCCATGCTTTTCAACATCTACATGAAGCCTCTGGGTGCGGTCATCCGGAGTTTTGGAGTGCATTGCCATCAGTACGCTGATGACACGCAGCTCTATTTCTCCTTCTCATCTTCTTCAGGTGAGGCTGTTGATGTGCTGAACCGTTGCTTGGCCGCGATAATGGACTGGATGGGGGCTAATAAACTGAAACTCAATCCAGACAAGACCGAGACGCTGTTGGTGAATGCCTTTTCTGCACAGATGGTGGATGTTCATCCCGTTCTGGATGGGGTTACACTCCCCCTGAAGGAACAGGTTTGTAGTCTGGGGGTTCTTTTTGATCCTTCCTTGTCACTGGAGGCTCAGGTAGCCTTGGTGGCTCGGAATGCGTTCTACCACCTTCGGTTGGTAGCCCAACTACGCCCCTATCTGGGCAGTGACGACCTCGCCTCAGTTGTTTATGCTCTGGTGACCTCTAGATTGGACTACTGTAATGCACTCTACATGGGGCTGCCCTTGAAAATGGTTCGGAAGCTGCAGCTAGTGCAAAATGCAGCAGCCAGACTGTGGACGAGGACCAATCGGTCCTCACATATTACACCTGTTCTGGCCTGTTTGCTCTGGTTGCCGATTTGTTTCCGGGCTAGATTCAAGGTGCTGGTATTGACCTATAAAGCCTTACACGGTGCGGGTCCGCAATACCTGATGGAACGCCTCTCCCACTACGAACCTACCCGTGCACTTTGTTCGACATCTAAGGCCCTCCCCCGAGTACCGACTCATCGAGAAGCTCAGAGGGTAGTGACAAGATCCAGGGCCTTTTTGGTGGTGGCCCCCGAATTGTGGAATAGTCTCCCCGAGGAGGTACGCCTGGCGCCTACGTTGTTATCCTTTCGGCGCCAGGCTAAAACCTTTCTATTCTCCCAGGCATTTTAATTCATGTTAAAGTATTTTAATGTTTTAATGGTTTAGTGATCTTAATATTACATTATTGTTATTATGTATCTGTATTTTTATATTTCGTGATTTTTGTTGATTTATTGTATTATCTTATGTTGTACACCGCCCAGGGAGCCGTTGGTTATGGGCGGTTTATAAATGAAATTAAACTAAACTAAACTAAGTAAGTAAAAAGCAAGAATGTAAAAACCATAATCAACCAAAAACAAATGAACATTTTGCCATTGCTGGAGTGATAGCCCTTCACTTTTCTCTCAGAACAAAGCCAGGTGGAAGCCATCCTGTAATTAGGGATGTTAGAAAATTCTAACAAAAACAGAAATGGGAGTGGAAATTGCCAATATTCACCTATGTGTCCCATGTCCAGAACAGAAATCAATCCAGAAAATTTGATTGATATTTGCTGTTGTTGTTGCTTTCCGTCTGCAAACAATAAGTAATTCACCAACTTTTTCTCCCTTATTTGCACTGTGTTTTGTTTGCAGTTCTTTTAAATTGAAATAAATGCAGTGAAATAACATAATGACATCCTAACTTGTGTAATTCACATACTTAATTACATAATTTATGTGAGTTATGTAATTTTGTCTCTGGACTGGACAGCAAGATGCATCATGTAGTTTCTGCGGGAAGACTAACTGCAGTGGAACAGAAACAGTGCTGCATGTGATGAATATAGGGTGGAATGGAAAACAATGCCTTCTTACATCCCTAACTGCGATATACTCTACAGCAGCCTTGTCCAACCTTTGGGCCACAGATGTTGCTGGACTGCAACTCCCATCAGCCCCAGCCAGCATGGCCAATGGTCAGGAATAATGGGAACTGTAGTCCAGCAACATCTGTGGCCCAAAGGTTGGACAAGGCTGCTCTAGAGTGTAGTTTAGGCAACAGAGGGTGTGGTCAATATTTGAGTATATGGAGTAGGCCTAGTAAAAGTTTTCTATTTGAAGAGCAAGTGCTCTCTAATTTGTGTTATCACAAGCTGCTCCCCCATGGCAGCCATTTTGTGACTGGTGCCCCCAGCATGTGGAGTTTGAGGGCTGCATTTGTAGTGTGGTGCAATAATGTCACTGCCTCACATCTCACCCTAAGCCACATACCATTCAATGCAGCATCTATAGGGTTACCACCACCTGGGGCAGGGAGGAATTCAGAGCACATTCAGACAATCTCTGAGCTTAGTGCACATTCACAAAAGAGAGGCACTTTAAACCTGTTCACAGACACTTTGCCCACTAGGATTTTTAAAGCCTTCTGCCACTGGGGTGGGGAAATGTTCTCAGCACATGCCCAAAGGACTCAAACCTAGGAGTCAGAATTTTCGTACACAAAAGATGGCCATTCAGTAAATGAAGTGGACCTTTGCTAGCATTATTGCAAACATTTATTTTAACATTTTATATCCTGATTTTATTCTACTAGAGACAGAACACAAATAATATTAACCAGCAGCAATTAAAATATTCATCCATAGCGGAATGCTTTGAGGATTGTGTACCCTGCTTATTTTTGAAACACATGTATATATAGATGAGCAGAAAGCAAGACATTCTTTAACTGGTATATCCTACTTTTATTAATGATAGGATCACTGCTTTGTACAGGGCTAGTGTACATTAAATCTTGTTTAAACATTCATAGATTGATTAGCAGGAAGTAAAAATACACATATAGTGAATTCTTTCCAAGCAATAGTGGTCCTTGTGAGTTAATTGGAGATCTTCAATATAAACTTGGAAGAGGCTGTGACCTTTTAAAACATGCTACCTTAATTG
The DNA here is from genome assembly GCF_030035675.1 of Rhineura floridana. Lineage (NCBI taxonomy): Eukaryota > Metazoa > Chordata > Lepidosauria > Squamata > Rhineuridae > Rhineura > Rhineura floridana. The sequence continues at coordinate 34,184,690 of NC_084484.1, forward strand.
TTACCTTTAGAGCAAATTGATTATACAGCCATGAGAGTAGCTGTATACTATAGCCAGCATGGATTTTTTGCATTCTATAATGTTAAATCGAAAATACCCACCATGTCATTCTGCTGCTTCCCATAAGCTCATTTCAAAACAAAACCTTACAAAACCTAAAGTCCTGAACTCAGAAACACTTGTTTAACAACCCTCTGAGTTTTCACGGTGATACACAAAACACTCAGAGAGAATCAAGAGTTCAAAGTCTAAAACGATAAAAAAAATCCAGACCTCTTTTGGACATTTTTCTGTCAGCGGTATCATAATTTGTTGAAATTAATTAAAAACCAGCCATGTTCACAGAGTGCCTGTAATCCTATTACTGACCTTGCCCCATCCTCTGACCTTCATCTTCTGCAGTTTAAAAGTTTTAAAAATGCATGGCTGATCTCCTAAGGTCAGTGTCACCTATCCTAAGCATGATTGCACTTGAGTAAATCCCACTGAACTCAATAAGCATGCAAATAGTCAAATCTGCCCCCCTTCCCTTCTGCCTGTTCCTATCGTCCTCCTCCCCTCTGACCTTCCTCCTCCTCCTCTCTCCATCCCCCGTCGGTCATTTTCACCTATCCTAAGCATGATTGCAGGGGAGTAAATCCCACTGAACTCAATAAGCATGCAAATGATCAATCCATTGTCAGTAAACTTGCACAGGAACCCATTTCTTACCTCCCGGATTAAAAAGCAGGGAAATTCACTAGCAGGCAAAAATACCCTTGCGGTTTAAGAACATACCTATAGCCCACAGATATTTCTATCAAATTTTAAAAAGCAGGGAAATTGGGCAGCTATACTGAATCCACCAGGGAAGCAGGAGACCTGACCTCCTCTCTGAAATATTGTACTGCCCTACAAATTTGTAAAAATGCAAACACCATTTGGGTTGGTCTTTCACAGACCAATCCACTTCCTGTATAGCTTGGAAGAATTTGGTAACATGTGCCTCTGAGCATATGGTAGGTAGTGGCAATACCTGCAATCAGCCCAAATAACAGAAACAAGACATGTGCTGTGCTGATCTTGTTTTAGCAGGGAGGAAGCAACAATATTAAGACAGTTGATAGAGTTTAGATAGTCACTTAAATATTTTTTATTTACTTTGCAATTTTAGTGAAGTTTCCTATAGGAAATCATTTTCTTTTGCTTCTGATTCTGTGAATATGTGAAGTACAGCAACACTTTGCAAAATTCACACTAAAAAAACTCCAAAAACAATTGTGGCATAATGGCACTGACTATTCTGCAGAATAGTTTCCAATGGATATGAGGAGTGTCTCAATTTGCACAAGATAAAACAGTGAGAGGTGAAATATATTCTAACAAATTTCTAGGTGTGCTCTGTGGTTTTAACTGGCCAATCTCCACCCTTCCTTAAGTGTAGTTTAAGCATAGTAGGCTGAAAACATGCATCCTGGGCAGGCCAAGTTTGTTTTTTCCAACAGCTAGAGTCATTGCTTAAGTAGCAACACATTGTAATCAGTCTGATTTACATCAAACTGCAGTTTCAGATTCTACTGTTAATGCACCCAAAATGGAAATAGAACATAACCTCCAGTTTGAAACATAAAAGGCTGTCTTCACCATCCTATAACATTGACCAATAAAAAGGCTTTGAAATTAATAAAAATAAATTTGAGACAGATTTCTAGGATGAATAATGAGAGAAATATAATTTTCTAGGTTAGATTCTCTGTAGAAACAGTAGTATCACAGGAAGTAAGCAAAATACAACAAACCAACTAACATCCTAAAATGTAATTCTCCATCTTTGGAGATGGCAGATGTTGCCATCACTCACCATATGTTCAAAGGCACATGTTACCAAATTCTTCCAAACTACACAGGAAGTAGATTGGACTGTGAAAGACTAACCCAAATTGTGTTTGCATTTTTACAAATTTGTAGAACAGTACAATATCTCAGAGAGGAGGTCAGGTCTCCTGCTCCCCTGGTGCATTCACTATAGCTGCTCAATTTCCCTGCTTTTTAAAGTTTGATAGAAAGATCTGTTGGCTATATGTACATTCTTAAACCTGAATTTGTTTTGCCTATTAGTGAATACTATCTCTATTTAACCAAACATAGCTAAACGTAGGTTCTATTTAGCTATCATGACAAACAGCTAAACATAGAATACCCTACATGACTTTGCCTAATTACATTTGGAGTGGCTATCAGCATATCTTGAATTGATCCATAAACATATTAACTTTAATTATCTGTCAAAAATCAACTCTCCCTTATTATGTTGGTTTATTAAGATATATCAGTAGAAGAGTTTGTCTGGAACTCTAGCCACCTCCTGCTGGTAGGTGAAATTATTCTTAAGCACTAAACTTTAAAAAATTCTTCCAATCATTCAAGCACAATAAATGCACTGAGACATTTTTGCACTGGCTTATTTATTTTGGAAGGTGGCCAAATTAACATGTAATTCTAAATAACCACAGCTGCCAACATAAAGTAACATGAAGTGACACCAGATCACTTTAAAGCATAACCACAGCACTAGGTGTTACAATCTTGTAATCTCCAGATTTTGGCATTGTTTGTCTTTCACAGTTTTATCCCCCCAGCATAGATTTTCCGTATGAGAAGGCAACACATTGACTAGGTGCATAAATGTATGTGCATAAATATGTGGCCAGGGACAATGTTCCTACCAGGCATAAAACCAGTATTATTCACTAATGACATAATTGAAAACTGTCTAGTGATAGTGCCATTTCAGACCACATCTGGTGATTGCATAGGAGGAGTCCCTGTCTTCTGCTTGCTGGGTCTAAACACTGGGTGGATACAATCAACCATTTTCCTGCTCACATTCAATCACACATTTTACTACACCTAATATTTGGCAAAATACTTTTTACCACGTTGTAGGAAGATACAGCGAGCTCCCCCTAAGAGTTTGGTCATCTGTGTGGGTTCACAGAATGACTGTTATAAACATTGAAACTGATCTCTCTACTGCTGTGCAAACCAAAGGCATGCATTATTTTGCCCTTCAGAAAAGAAGGATGAATGACTTACGTTGCTAGCACTGCTAAAGTAGGCATGAGGTATATCCACAACAAATGCTTTATCCCTTCCCCACAAATGTCAGCTTGATGTGATTAATATGATATTGGAGTGACATGAGAGCCATTTCCCTGTGGCTCAGTTCCATGCAGTTCTGGTAAAACAGAACCATGTGAACAAGTTGAATAATGTGGGTCCATTGCACACCAGCAGCATCCCTCCCTGCAAGCTGTTAGGACTCAGAAAAGAAGCAAATCATCTGGACAACCTACATGGTCTGTTGGAAAAAATGGCACTGGTCCAGGGCTTGCACAGCCTCTCCTGATTCAGAAGTAATGGAGAAATAGAACTCGGTATTATCCGCGTACTGATGGGATCTTGCTCCAAAGCTCCTGATGACCTCTCCTAATGGCTTCATGTAGATGTTATCTAGTACTAGGGACAAGATAGCACCCTGTGGCACTCCATAGTGAAAACACCAGAGGGCCAAGGAACACTCTCCCAATACTACTCTCTGGAAACAACCCTACAGATATGAATGGAGCCACTGCAACATGGTACCATCAATGCCCATCCTGCAGAGCCACTCCAGAAGGATACCATGGTCAATGGTATCAAAAGCTGCTGAGAGATCAAGCAAGAAGAACAAGGTTGCACTCCCTCTGTCCTTCTCTCTATAAAGGTCATCCATCAGGTCGACCAAGGCTGATTTGGTCCCAAACCCAGACCTGAACCCACACTGGACTGGATCCTGAAGATCAGTCTCATCTAGGAATGTCTGCAGGTGTTCCACCACAATAATCTCAGTCATCTTTCCCAGGAAGGGAGCATTTGTGACCAGGCAACAGCTGTCACAATTCATTGGGTTTAGGGCTCTTTTTTTTTTTAGTAGTAGCTGCACTGCTGCCTCTTTTAATGTGGCAGGCATCAACCCCTCAAATAAAGAGGCATTTACCACTCCCTGAACCCAGTTGGCCAGCCTTCCTCAGATCGATTTCAATAGCGATATTGGGCAGGGATGAAGAGGGTATGTAGTTGGACGCATCCCTGCAAGCACCCGGTCCACATAATCAGACCTTATAAACTAAAACTGATTAATTTCAGTTGGTGTACTCTATGAATGGGATCTGTTGGCTGGTGTCACTTCAAAAGCATTTCATCAACCTAACAGGCAGTATTGATTCAAGTTTGTTCTTTGTTCACTATCTGCTGCTTTTACTGGTTCATTTTTCACTCTCCAAAAATACTGATATTCATATTTTCTTTCAAAATATCAATGTTTTGAAATAAAATATTGTTAATTTCAAAGAAAATATTGATAAAGGAAAGTGGCTTTGCCACCACCTCCTCCTCTGCTGCGACTGAAGAAAGGAAAAGAGAAAAACAGCTGCAGTACCTCCCCACCTCCTCCTCGGCAACCTGAGTCCTTAACATGGGGAAGACTTGGCTTGGAGATTGGATTATTCAAGTGGAAGGGGTGGCACACGTGCACACACAGAGAGGTACTGCTGTGCTATGCTGTGAGTAAAATTGAGATTTTCTTTCAGTATATTGATACTTTGAAAGGAAATATCAAAAAATGAAAAAATAATATTTTGGAAGAAAATATTGATATTTTGAAAGATAGTATTTATATAGGAAGGGAAAACAGCTCTGCCTTCTCCTCTTTCTCTTCTGTGACTGAGGCTGGTCAGTTTTCACATTAGCAAGCAGAGACTGGTGGTTTTCCTTTTAGAAAGGAAAGGAGGAAAGCAGCTCTCAGTGCCCCCACCCCCACCTCCTCCTTGGCATAGTCTGAGTCCTTAACATGGGGAAGACTTGGCTTGCTTCCTTCCACTTGTGGCTTGGATTATTCTAGTAGAGGGGGGTGGCAGAGAGAGTGAGAGAGAGCTGTACTGCTGTGCTGTGCATAAAATCAATAGAACATTATATTTGAGGAAATATTTGCAGGGGGAATCAGGTGTTGGGGGAAATCTGCTGAAGTTTGGAGCAAACAGGATCACTCCTCAAAGATGGAGAATATGTTGACCATTGAAAATCTGGTGCTAAATCCAAATTCAGCTGAATTCTCACCCATCCTCAGTGTATGAGTATGACTGTATGAGTATGACTAATGCTGGATAGAAACCCAGTACATTTGTTTTCGAGTTCTTTCTGAACTTTTGGAGAATTTCACCACCTCCTCCCAGAGAATATTCTATGAAATGCCCTATCCATTTTGCTGCCAGCTAATAGGTGGAGAAATTTTAGATGTAACTGTGGATCCAGTTTTAATATTAATATGATTTTAATATTATTGAAGAAAGAAATAAGCTTGGCATTTATTCTAGTCCTCTCCTCTAAGTCCATTGCTTCTTTTATCCAGCAGCATGAACCAACAATGTAATTCTACTTAGTATTAACTAATGTAAAATTTCTTAAAGAGGAGTTTCTGATAATTCCTCACACACACAATTGTTGGAGAATCTCATTTCCCTGCAGAGAATAATCAGCAAAATCTCCTCTCCCAATTTTGCCAGCCACAGATAGGTTAAAATATTTTGAGGAAAATAGTGAATTTTATCCATTTCAAATAAATTCCTTTAATAATTGTTGTAAGATTTTTAATAATAATTCATTTAATAGTTGCTGTAGATGACAAGATTCGAAGGGAATTTGAGAGAATTGGGGCATAAACAAAATCAAACAACCCCCATAGTACTTCAATGATCCAAAAGACAAAGTGATCTGCATCATTGGTCTTCATCTGATGTAGCACAACAGATAGCTGCTTTTTCTTCATACAGTGCTAAAATAACACCTGCAAGTTTATGCAAAAACTGAGCAAAGCCAAAACTACATGCCAAACAAACAACAATTTGGGAAGTAGTCAAAAAGTTGCCTCCCCTTAACAACACTTCTCATAAAAAGATAACAATTTACATTGCTTTTACTTACTCTTATACTCAATTGTACTCACTTATTTTCAGCAATGTGATTATGTAGCTAAATATGGTTGACTACACAGTGGTGATCTCTTATTGGGCTGGATCACCCATATTACTATTCCAGGAAGGAAACAGCAGCTAAGGACAAGGAATGCTGCCAAAGAAGTTTCAGTGGAAACAATAGTATCAAGCATAAGGGGGGAGATGCATATTCACACAAAGTGTTGGATCCAGATTCAGTCATGCTTAGAGTGGACCTGTTGTCATGTTCTACTGATTTCAATGGTTTTCCTCTAAGCATGACCAAATCTTGATCCACTCTCACTGGATTTTCTTTGAGGGGGGTACTTTCTATCCCATTGAAGTTGCTAGTTTCTACCTGGAAACTGAACATGGCAAGTATGTCAATCTTTCGTGCCTTTTTATGTCTGAAGATTTTTGTCCTTTGGACTTGAGAGTGGCTACAAAATAGTCCCATTTGAAGACTATTTCAAGTACACATTCGTTAAGGACTTCACCTTATGGTTTGTATCAGGAATGAACATCTCAAATGCTACTTTCAGTTTTTTCCATCAGTATGCTCCTACTTCTACAATGAAAAGTGCATGGCATACATGAAAAAGTTGAAAGAAATCAAAAGGCCATAGAGTCCAAACTGCTGCAAGTCAGGGCCACCATACATTTCCCCACATTGATCAACCCACAATGTCCAGACTGCAGCTGTGGGAAGGGCCATATTTCAGTGGTAGAGCACATGCTTTGCATACCAAAGGCCTCCAGGGCCAATTCCTAACATCTTCAGGTACAGCTGGGAAAGACACCTCACGGAGAACCACTGCAAGTCAATGTAGTCAGCATGGAGCTAATCAGACCATATGCCATTTTTTCCGTTAAGGCAGCTTCTAATGAAGTTGTTAAAATCAAAACATAAATGCACTACAGACAGATATATTTGATGTTGATCTGGTTAGCCCCAGTATAGAACATTCACAACTAACATACAATGAAACTGGCTACTTGAACCTTACAGACTTTCATGAGTATTGATGTTATTTTTCTGAGTTTCAAAAGCATTCCTGAAAATGTCACTGCTTGTTGTGAATGTGTCTTAGTTGTTCTTCATTAAAAGCATACTCCATTTGTTGATCAATGGTTGCCAACACTTTTTAAGTGAAATCACACCAAACTGCAGAAGAGAGCAGCACTTAGAATGCATAGAATCATAGAAATATAGAATAGTAGAGTTGGAAGGGGCCTATAAGGCCATCGAGTCCAACCCCCTACTCAATGCAGGAATCCAAATCAAATCATTCCTGACAGATGGCTGTCCAGCTGCCTCTTGAGTGCCTCCAGTGTCGGAGAGCCCAGTACCTCTCTAGGTAATTGGTTGCATTGTCGTATGGCTGTAACAGTTAGGAAGTTTTTCCTGATGTCCAGTTGAAATCTGGCTTCCTGCAACTTGAGCCCATTATTCCTTCTCGCATGTCATATTGCTGAGCCAAGTATCCCCCATCTTATAACTGTGCATTGGTTTCTTTTTCCTAAGTGTAGAACTTTGCATTTATCCCTGTTGAATTTCATTCTGTTGTTTTCAGTCCAATGGTCCAGCCCATCAGGTCCCTTTGAATTTTGTTTCTGTCTTCCACGGCATTAGCTATGCCCCCCAACTTTGTATCATCTGCAAATTTGATAAGCATGCTTTGTACCTCCTCATCCAAGTCATTAATAAAAATGTTGAAGAGCACTGGACCCAGGACCGAGCCCTGTGGTACCCCACTCGCTACTTCCACCCAGTTTGAGAAGGAACCATTGATAAGCACTCTTTGAGTACAATTCTGGAGCCAACTGTGGATCCATCTGATAGTTGTTTCATCCAGCCCACATTTAGCTAGCTTGCTAATCAGAATATCATGGGGCACTTTGTCAAAAGATTTGCTGTAGTCAAGATATATTATTTCTACAGCATTCCCACAGTCTACAAGGGAGGTTACCTGATCAAAAAATGAGATGAGATTAGTTTGGCAGGATTTGTTCTTCATAAATCCATGTTGGCTCCTAGTAATCACTGCATTGCTTTCAAGGTGCTTACAGATTGACTGCTTTATAATCTGCTCCAGAATTTTTCCAGGGATTGATGTTAGGCTGACTGGTCTGTAGTTCCCTGGTTCCTCCTTTTTGGCCTTTTTGAAAATAGGGACAACATTAGCTCTCCTCCAGTCATCTGGCACTTCGCCAGTCCTCCATGATTTCGCAAAGATAATAGAGAGCGGTTCTGAGAGTTCTTCAGCCAGTTCCTTCAATACTCTAGGATGCAGTTTATCGGGCCCTGGAGCTTTGAACTCGTTCAAAGTGATTAGTTATTCCTTGACCATTTGTCTATCAATCTCAAGCTCAAATCCTGCTCCTTCTACTTCATGTTTCCCGGGAGGGTCATAGACCCTTTCTTGGGAGGAGACTGCGCCAAAGTAGGAATTGAGCACTTCTGCCTTTTCTTTGTCATCTGTTATCATTTTGCCATCTTCATTGAGTAGCTGTGCCACCTTTTCTCTCTCTTTTACTATGGACATACCAGAAGGAAGCTTTTTTGTTGCTTTTAGCATCCCTCGCTAGCCTCAGCTCATTCTCAGCTTTAGCCTTCCTGACACCATCCCTGCAATTCCGTGATACCTGCCTGTACTCTTCTTTTGTGGCCTGGCCTTCTTTCCACTTCCTGTATGTGTCCTTTTTTGTTTTCAGGTCATCTCTAAGCTTTTTGTGAAGCCACATTGGATTCTTCTGCTGTTTTGCCTCTTTTTTCTTTGTTGGAATTGCTTGCCATTACGCTTTTAGGATGTCCTTTTTTAGAAACTCCCACCCATCTTGGACTCCTTTTCTCATTGGGGTGGCTTGCCATGGAACCGTACTTACAATTGTTCTGAGTTTATTAAAACCAGTTTTCCTGAAGTCCAGGGTGTGTGTATGGCTACTCTCTGCTTTCGCTTCTGTTAAAATCAAGAATTCAAGTATGGTGTGGTCACTTTCCCCCAGAGTTCCCATAACTGCCACTTCATCCACCAAAACATCTCTATTGGTTAGAATCAAGTCCAGGATAGCTGATCCTCTGGTTGCTTCCTGCACTTTCAACAGGTTTAGTTGAACCAAGTTATCTAGTTCAAACATTTCTGATCTGTGACTTAAAGTAGTTCAGGTAATTGTCAGGTGAACTAAAGGTGAATCAAGTTCATTTGGGGTAGAACTTTGAATGATTTCTAGTTCAAGATCATTCCCTTCTCTCCCTTCTCCCGAATCTTCCCAGGAGGCCTGGACTTTTAGCTTTTCAATTTTTTAAAAGTAATTCAATTGGACATCTATAAAGAAAGTTAGAAAGCAAATGTGGAGACAACATGGAGGCATCTGCTTATTAGGCAGGTGCATAGGCATAGCTTAGACACTTAATCATCTGAAGGAAGGATTGTGAGGCATTTATTGTATCTTCCCTGCTGAAGAGATTCTGGCTGCTTTTACAAAGCACTTTATTCCATTATTCCATTGATTTCCTACCTGGTAATTTGCACATTTTATTTGAACTTTCACACAATGTAAAAGCTAGTTTTGGAAATCGAGTGGAGGTTTCATGTTCATTTTCATGATAAATGATTCTAGAAAGTTTGGGAACCTGGAAAATCTTGAGAGGTTTGCACTAGCTTCAGCTACTCACGTGATCGCCATCCTAGCATGCCATGCATTCCCGCCCTTTAGGCTTGTGTCATTTTTTTCTCGATGAAAATTGTACTGATATTCTGGCATAGGTGCGGGTAGCTGCTTCTCTTCCCCCTTTTTCCACGCCCCTCATGTCAAGATGCTAACTCACACAGTGAATTATGGAGGAACTACAGTGTGCATGTCTATAATGGGTGAGGGATGAAAACAAGACATAGTTCGTTGCAGCAGTGTGAAAGACATTTGTGCGAAATGTTGGTATATTGGCCAAAAAACCAACACTTCTTTAACACAATAGGTACTGCAGTGTGAAAGGAATTTTAAAAATCAGAACAGAAGCACTACCATGTTAATCCTCAAAACTAACACAAGAAGACCCATGTGTGAAAGCTGCCTTACTCTTTTCCAAAAGGAGTGGCTTGAAGCAAGATGTACAGGTACAGAAACAAAGCAAATGATGCCTTGTGCCTTTAAGAGCTGTGTTCTTTATAAACAATGAAAGGCTTTTCTCGTATGGAAATATGATTATGATGAACGCTTCACCTCTTGACATTCTGCCTGTCAGACATTTTATTACTTGTATGTGGTCCCTGGTTTACCTTTGGACTTTATACTTCAGCACAGCAGCTGGTAATATTCTGAATGTTGAAAAAAGGTTGCTGAGGATTTTTTTTGAACTGAAAAGTTTACTTGGATGATTTCAAACTGAACTAGTTCATTTTGTAGGCTTGAACTAGTTCCTTTTTGGTGAGGATGAACTTGATCTAAAACTAGTTCCTTTTCAAAATGAACTTTCCAAGCACTGGGAGATACTGTTGCATTATGTAGAATCTCTTTAAAAAATGCTTAACATTTATGCCATTACCCTGCATCTCCTTGAGGCTACAGGGTTGTACATTTCCCCCAAAGCAGACCAACTGTTAGATCATTATTTACACCCATATTAACCCTGCGTAACACATACTGAAATATTTTCAGAAATATTAACCTGCCAATGCAAAATAAAGTAGAATTCGACGATATAATTTAAATAGACTTCATAATTTAAATGAACATACAAATTTTCATTGGGTATAATTGCATATTTATATACTATTCAATACATTGTAGGGAAGTGACAGCTATTTCCTCCACGGACTTGTACAGTTTTCAAGACAGGCTTTTTATTTACTCTATTAAATATGTAATTGGATAATATAAATATCTCAAAAACATGTATAACTAACTTGATTGACAGTAATGGCTTCTTCAGAATCAGTGAAGTCTACTGAATCAATGTGCACATGGAATATATACATAATTTGGTAACTATATAGCTATATAGTTATATATTGAAACTATATACATAATTTGGTAACTACGTATTGAAATGTACTTACTAGCTGTTGTGTGTATTTGTGCAGCATGTGAACATTTTGTCTTCATAATGTTTGTCTAAAAAAACTCTCCTTGAATATGTCACAAACAGGTTGCAGCTCAATACAATGCAGAGTTAGGCACACCTAAGTTTATTTATTTTATTTATTTATTTCTGCGATTTATTTATCGCCCATCTGGCTGGAAACCGAGCCATTCTGAGCGATGTACAAAGTCATAATATATAAGTATCACAACATCAAAACAGCAGTAAAACTAAAACAACAGGTAAAGGTTACTACAATAAAGTTCAATAAAGCTTCTGGCCCGTATAGTCCACAAGGTGCATCATTTGCAAAACTGAAAGCGGCATCTCCTCTCACTCTCAGCATCCAGCGTAGCAAACAGCGAGAGGCGGCACAAACAGGCCCCACGAAGACGCGACCAACAGGAAAGTTCTCCCCAGAAGCCAAAAGCAAAGGCGATGAGAGGCAAAACGCGGCCGACACAAGGCGAAATGAGCAAGGCCAGCACGGCAGGACAACGGAGGCCACAGGGGCGCGCCCCAACCCCAGCAGCCAATGGAAAAACTGCCACGGTGAACAACACTGTCTCCCGAATAGAGGCCACAGCCCCAGGCTCGCCGAAGGGCCACAGCTCATCCCCAGCTCCGATCCGGCAACCAGGAAACTGCGGCAGCGGCGGCGGCGGCCCAGCACAGGTGAAAGTCTTACTTCGTATTTCTGATAGCTGGCATCCAGGTCAGGTCCGAGGATGGTGACATAAGAGGGGGGGAGGCTACCCCGTATTTTCCAATGCATTGTAACCTTCAACAAGGGAGAAATTACCGCATAAAAGCTGTTTGTTGCGGAGCTCCCTCGCCTGTAGCTGTTACTCCTGCTGCCATGATGGTTTCGATAGGTAATCAATTTCCATTTTGGCATTCCAAAAAGGAATCTCAAATATTACACTGGAATTGGTGTTAAAACTCTACTTAACACACCTTGACTTTATACTCATGCCACAAGACTGTATTGTCAGTCCCTTCAAATCTCTCTATATGTTAATGATTTAGATGAACTCCTTTTGTACCAGATACAGTACTTTCGTACCAACACTTAGCCCTATTCATGTGTTCAAAAATGCATGTGGGCATACGGTGTGTAGGGGGAACAGCCCCACCACCAGCATCCTCATGCACCCTGGCTGCACCCTCAATCTTTACATGTCTGTGAAAGTCAAGTCAGGTGCCCTTAACATTGCCAAGGATCAGGGTGTAAGTGGCTTAATTCATCGCAGGGTAGCCAATGTGGTTCTGGACTACAACTCCTGTCATCCCTGACCATTGCTCATGCTGGCTAGGGCTGATGGGAATTGTAGTCCAAAACATTTGGAGGGCACCATGTCAATTATCCTTGCATCAGAGCAACTGTCATCATTTCACTGGGTTCCTCTGAGGTAGTCTCCTCCAGAATATATATTAGTTAAATCTAGCCATTGAGTCTGAACGCATTGTCAATTACTTTCCTTCCATCCTGTCTGTGCACATTAAGTTTCACAGAGAACATAAGCAAAAAGAAGGAAGCTTTCCTGGTGCCAAATTTGGCAACATCTTTTTTTATTTCCAGGTCTAACAGCAAGAATGGCAACAGAATTTCCTGGGCCTGGTACACTGTGTTTGGACTGGTCCCCTGCACGCCTTTGCCAATCTGAAAAATGCAATGAAAAATCATGCAGCATATTGCACAGCACATTACAATTGTTACACCATGCAGCCAAATCATTAAGTGGTCCACCAAGACCCTCAGCAATTTTCAGGTGGTCCATGGGGAAAAATGTTGGGGAACCACTGGTCTATAGGAATTTAAATTTGCTGCACCTGCAAGATGTTTGAATATTTTATGGCTGTATTTGCTGATCCATTTTGTATGTTATATTTTTGTTTTATGGTTACTATGCATTAATAAATAACAGCTGAGTGATGACAATCTTTTTAGTTTAGAGAAAAGGTAAGTAAGAGGTGACATGGCAGAAGTGTATAAAATATGCATGGCATGCAGCAAGTGAATATAGAAAGGTTTTCTCCCTCTCCTAACACTAGAACTCATGGACATCCAATGAAGCTGAATGTTGGAAGATTCAGGGCAGACAAAAGAAAATACTTACTTATGCAGCACATAGTTAAACTATGGCATTCACTCCCACAGGAGGCAGTGATGGCCACCAGCTTGGATGGCTTTAATAGAGGATCAGATAAATTCATGGAGGATGAACCTGTCAGTGGTTACTAGCCATGATAGCTATGCTCTGCCTCTACCATTGGAGGCAGCATGCTTCTGCATGCCACTTGCTGGAAACCACAGTGGGGAAAAATGCTCTTGTGCTCAAGTCCGGCTTCTGGGCTTCCCATGAGCATCTGGATGGCCACTGTGAGAACAGGATGCTGAACAGATGGGCCATTGGCCTGATCCAGCAGGCTCTTCTTACGTTCTTATTTTAGTACTGGTTGTGGGAGGAGGTGTGGATGGAAAATCAGGGACACACACACACACACACTGTAATATCAGGGTTTTTATCTCGGTATACAGGAAACCTTTCTTCTTTCAAGAGAATTATTTCTCATACCAAAGCAAGCCAATTGCGTTTTATTCTGTAACTGCAGGACTTTTGGGGAGTGAATCCAGAGTCAGGTTAGCAGCATCAAAAACAAACTTTTCCCTTTTTCAATATGCTCTTGGAGACCCCCCTCCTCCAAGTCCCAAGTTGTTAAACTGTAACCATGTAAGACTAAAGTATTGGCGGGGAAGATCCTATGGTGGACAAACCATCATTTCCTAGACCCAGCCAGCTCACTCCAACATGGTTGAAAGGTGGGGTGGCTTTTTTCTTTCCTTCGCCTTTAAGGGATAATTCAGTGAATGTGAATAGATGGAACTAGAATAGAACTGTGACAGCAGACAGGATGAGTACCAACACTTCAAAACAATCATGAGGCTTCACTTCAAGTCCCATGATCCCCACCAGGAAATGATGCAAGGCGTCAGTGTTGAAAGGGCCCTTTGCTACCTGCTATCCTCTTCTTTCCAAAGAAGGAAAGGAGGAACAGTAGCTAAATTGCCATTTTGGAGGGCATATTGATCACTTAAAAATCCTCATAAGTTTTTGTAAGCAATCAACATCACTTGAAAATTGCTGTTTTCAGGGTGATTTTTAGGTCTCAGCAACATACAGAAATAGTTTGATTAACTCTTTAAGTAATCTTGGTTGCCTAATATATAATAAGAATTCCTTACAAAATTTCAATGAAGGTTTCACGTTAGAACAGCCTTTCCCAACCAGTGTGCCTCCAGATGTTGTTGGACCACAACTACCATCAGCCTCAGCCAGCATTGCCAATGGCTAAGGCTGATGGGAGTTGTGGTCCAACAACATCTGGAGGCACACTGGTTGGGAAAGGCTGCTTTAGAATGTGTGAAACCACCCAGTATACAACATGCCTTCATGTTGCTTGCCCTGCAATCACATATATGAGGTCTAGACTTTGCTCAGATTTCTGTTCTGGCCAGAATAGTACACCTAAATATCTACTTTCATGAGTCATTCCCAAACTCTGTGCCATTGCACACTAGTGTGCCTGCCTTAAAGAACCATTAGCATGCTGGGAAAAAAAATCAAATAATGAATAATAAAGGATCTTGTGACATTCTGGGCATGCCTCCACTGTGACAGCATTGCAGTTTGCAAGTGGAGGAATGGAAAATCTTATTGAGGAAGGCCACAACTCAGGGATAGAATGCATGTTTGCATGCAGAAAATCTCAGGTTCAATCCCTAGCATCTTCAGGTAGGCCTAGGGAAAACTCCTTCCTGAAACCCTGAAGAGTTAATGCTAGTCGGTATAGACAATACTAATGCAGACAAACTAATAGTTTGACTTGATATAAAGCTTCTTCCCATGTTTTGATGACAAATTAATTTGTCATCGGAATATAGGAAGCGGCCTTTAAGGTTTCATTATTAAACTGAGATTATGAAAGATGCAGGTAAACGCATGGCAGTTGACACTGTGACCATAACATTCAAAACTCTTTCTGAACTTTCCAGCACTTGATTCTGAGGCAAAACCAGTTAATCATTTTTCCACTTAATAGAACTAGTAAGGGGAAAAGAGGGGTTGCAGTCACAAAACAGAACTGCCAAACTTTGGATTGTATATCTGTACATGGCAGAGTGGAGACCCTTTGGCCCAGGGGCCAAACGGGGCCTTGAAGCCTTTCTGTCTGCCCCTCGGGATTTTTACCCTTCACTGGCCCTGCTTTACATCCTCCTGGAGTATGTTTGCCTGGCTGAATAGTTTTGTCCTTGAACTCTGATGAATCCTATTGCTTGCCTGAATGGTGGATGGAGATAGGGATGGGTGTGTAGAAACCTCTGACTTTTGTGTGGCTGGAATGTAGCTTAGTATACAGAGATAAAAGTCACATCCATTGCTCTGGCCACTTTCATCTCTTGGTGCACCTTCTATCACTGGTATATAGCTTCTGGAACTCTGTCCAAGATGGAATGTAGCTTTCAAGCTGAGAAAGATTTCCCATGCCTTAGGTAGATAGAAGCACTTTTCAAGAACCGACACCTGAATAGAGCTATTGACAATGTGCGTACCTCACCAGAATGCACTGGAAGGTTTTAGCAGGTTGTGAAACATATACTTTCCTTTTTATCCACAAGTTTGGGCCCAAATAATTATGTAACATGCCCCACAGTGGTCCTCCAGCAAATGAAGCTGTTAGATCACCATCCTTGTGTTTATACCATGTTGAATGTCAGGTGTTTTTCCATAAGAAGCTGTGGCATGTTGTGGCTGATGTTTGGATGGATATATCTATAGAGTAAATTCTTATTCAGTCTACTAAGAGTCAAGCAAGGATGCAAGAACCATGGTCAAACTGCTTCATTGGTTTTTAAGTTGTCCATTGTGTAGTGAGATAATTTCACCATAAGTTCCCTTGCATGTATTGCACCTTAATATCTAGCACTATGCTGATGCTAGGATGTCAAGAGACTTCACGTATATGAGCAACATATCACAATTCTTGTCATCTCATAATCTGTTCCATCCATGCTTTTCCCCCCTGGTTTAACTGGTATATTCTGTGGAGTAAAATATAGCCAACACAAGGTGAATGCAGAGGAAGTGAAGGAGATTGGCAGGAAAATACAGATTGGCAGGAAAATACAGGACAAACCTGCAGACAAAGCCTGCTCCACGAGCTAGAGACATCCCCAGCTGACGAAGCATCAAGGCCCCAGCTGACAAAGCGTCAAGGCGAGTTAAGCAGCAGAGCGAAAAGAGGGTAAGTAGCTCCCATTTATTCCATTATTTAATTGAAGTAAAACAGCTCAGAGCAATAAGTAATAAGGGCAGCCCAAGGTCACCCTGAGCTAGGAGCCAAATCCTGAAAGAACCTATATCTTAGGAGACAGATCCTAGGAGAAGGAAGCCTATAGAAAGCTAGTTTTCAACACCACCCTAGCAGGAAAGCTTCAGGGGACACTGTAAACAAGGCTAAATTCCAGTCGGAGAGAAGGGGGAAAAGGAAACTCCACCGACACATACAGGGAGAGAGTCAGCTCAGTCCTTGCTAAAAAGGGCAGCTTCAGCCTTCCTGAGACACAACCACAAGCTCTGTTTCCCTAGGTTAAAGAAAGGTCAGGCTGTTCTAGGTGGGAAAACAACAAACAAAAAAGACTTGCCTGGAAGGCGCAGCCCCTTGCTTAGATTAAAAGCAGCCAAAAGCTTAAACAGCTCCGCCCCTCGCTCAGGAAGGAAGGAAGCCTGACTTCCTGCCTTCAAAGGAAGGAAGCCTGAGAGAATACTAAAGAGTTAAGCCCCAGCTGATAGCCATCAGCCTCAAGTAACACATCATTGGCTGGCAGCAGTAGCTGGGAGGAACCAGCCACACATATAAAGTCAGAGCACCCTAGTGAGGGAGCCTGCTCCACGAGCTAGAGGGAGCCCCAGCTGACAAAGCGTCAAGGCGAGTTCGGCAGCAGGGCGAGTTCGGCAGCAGGGCGAGTTCGGCAGCAGGGCGAGTTCGGCAGCAGGGCGAGTTCGGCAGCAGGGCGAGTTCGGCAGCAGGGCGAGTTCGGCAGCAGGGCGAGTTCGGCAGCAGGGCGAGTTCGGCAGCAGGGCGAGTTCGGCAGCAGGGCGAGTTCGGCAGCAGGGCGAGGAGGCCAGGGCCCCCCACTCTGCCCGTCTGTTCCCTGACCTCAACTAAACCGCAGTCTCCAACCCATTGACGTAATAAACCTTAAACAAAACTATGCAGGTAAGAAGCCAGCAGGGGTGTGGGGGCTTTCCAGTGTTTTGCACCGCCTGCAGCATGTACGACTATCTGCCTGTTGGACAGAAGTCGTGGGTGTGCTCTCGGTGCAATGAGCTCCTGGCTCTCCGGGAATGACTTCATTTCCTTGAGGCCAAGGTGGAGGACCTGGAAAAGCTGAGAGAGGCAGAGAGGTGGGTGGAGGAGGCCTTCAGGGACGTTATAGCTGTGTCCCACTCCAACGATGACAGCTCTCCTGCTATCATGGACAACGATGGTCTCGGGGAAGGAGAGCATCCAGCTGAGGAAGAGAGAAACGATCCCTTAGAAGGGACCCATTCCTTGGGGGATGAGCAGCTATCCTCTCGTGCCAAGGATATATCTCCAGGGGGTGGAGGAATCCTTGTAGTGGGTGATTCGATCATTAGGAACATCGACAGTGGGGTGTGTGATGGGCGTGTAGACCGCAAGGTGTTTTGCCTGCCTGGTGCAAAGGTTGCGGATATTGCCCGTCGTTTAGATAGTTTGGTAGACAGTGCTGGGAAGGAGTCAGTGGTCGTGGTGCACGTTGGCACCAACGACATGGGGAAATGCAGCCGTGAGGTCCTGGAAGCAAAATTTAGGTTGCTAGGTAGGATGCTGAAAGCCAGGACCTCCAAGGTGGCTTTCTCTGAAATGCTACCAGTTCCACGCGCAGGACCAGCCAGACAGGCCCAGCTTCGCAGTCTCAATGCGTGGATGAGACGATGGTGTTGGGTGGAAGGGTTCGGATTTGTTAGGCACTGGGGAACATTTTGGGACAAGCCGGGCCTGTACAAAAGGGATGGGCTCCACTTGAACCAGAATGGAACCAGACTGCTGGCACTTAAAATTAAAAAGGTAGCAGAGCAGCTTTTAAACTGACTGAGGGGGGAAACCTGACAGGAGCTGAGAAAGGTCTGGTTCGGAATAAACCTCCCCCCTGGGATAAAAACCAAAGAAATGATGAAATTTTAAAAGGGGTAGGCCTAGAAGTAGGCATTGTGAGAGCAGGGGCACAGGATATAAATTCAGAAGAGCAAAATTACTACAGGCCTAACCACAAGTGCCAAAGACCCTTGAAGAGAGACACTGCTTACAAGTGCCTGTACGCTAATGCTAGGAGCCTGTGAACCAAGATGGGAGAACTGGAGTGCTTGGTCTTAGAGGAGAGCATTGATATAGTGAGCATAACGGAGACCTGGTGGAATGGAGAAAACCAGTGGGATACGGTTATCCCTGGATATAAACTATATCGGAAGGACAGGGAAGGACGTATTGGTGGCGGAGTCACTCTATACGTGAAAGAAGGCATTGAATCCAGCAAGCTCGAAACCCCAAAAGAGGCAGACTCCTCCACAGAATCGTTGTGGGTGGTGATACCGTGCCCCAGGAGGGACTTAATACTGGGAACGATCTATCGTCCCCCTGATCAAAATGCTCAGGGAGACCTTGAGATGAGATATGAAATTGAGGAAGCATCCAAACTAGGAAAGGTGGTAGTAATGGGTGACTTCAACTACCCAGACATAGACTGGCCGTATATGTGTTCCAGTCATGACAAAGAAGCAAAGTTTCTAGATATTCTAAATGACTATTCCCTAGATCAGTTGGTCATGGAACCGACCAGAGGGACGGCAACCCTGGACTTAATCCTCAGTGGGGACCGGGACCTGGTGCGAGATGTAAGTGTTGTTGAACCAATTGGGAGCAGTGACCACAGTGCTATTAAATTAAACATACATGTAACTGGCCAATTGCCAAGAAAATCCAACACGGTCACATTTGACTTCAAAAGAGGAAACTTCACAAAAATGAGGGAATTGGTAAAAAGAAAGCTGAAAAACAAAGTCCAGAGGGTCACATCACTCGAAAATGCTTGGAAGTTGTTTAAAAACACTATATTAGAAGTTCAACTGGAGTGCATACCGCAGATCAGAAAAGGTACTGCCAGGGCCAAGAAGATGCCAGCATGGTTAACGAGGAAAGTCAAGGAAGATCTTAGAGGCAAAAAGTCTTCCTTCAGAAAATGGAAGTCTTGTCCGAATGAAGAAAATAAAAAAGAACACAAACTCTGGCAAAAGAAATGCAAGAAGACAATAAGGGATGCTAAAAAAGAATTTGAGGAGCACATTGCTAAGAACATAAAAACCAACAACAAAAAATTCTATAAATACATTCAAAGCAGGAGACCATCTAGGGAGACAATTGGACCCTTGGATGATAAGGGAGTCAAAGGTGTACCAAATAACGATAAGGAGATTGCAGAGAAGCTAAATGAATTCTTTGCATCTGTCTTCACAGTGGAAGATATAGGGCAGATCCCTGAACCTGAACTAACATTTGCAGGAAGGGATTCTGAGGAACTGAGACAAATAGTGGTAACGAGAGAGGAAGTTCTAAGCTTAATGGACAATATAAAAACTGACAAATCACCGGGCCCGGATGGCATCCACCCGAGAGTTCTCAAAGAACTCAAAGGTGAAATTGCTGATCTGCTAACTAAAATATGTAACTTGTCCCTCAGGTCATCCTCCGTGCCTGAGGACTGGAAAGTGGCCAATGTAACGGCAATCTTCAAAAAGGGATCCAGAGGGGATCCCGGAAATTACAGGCCAGTTAGCTTAACTTCTGTCCCTGGAAAACTGGTAGAAAGTATGATTAAAGCTAGATTAACTAAGCACATAGAAGAACAAGCCTTGCTGAAGCAGAGCCAGCATGGCTTCTGCAAGGGAAAGTCCTGTCTCAGTAACCTATTAGAATTCTTTGAGAGTGTCAACAAGCATATAGATAGAGGTGATCCAGTGGACATAGTGTACTTAGACTTTCAAAAAGCGTTTGACAAGGTACCTCACCAAAGGCTTCTGAGGAAGGTTAGCAGTCATGGAATAAGAGGAGAGGTCCTCTTGTGGATAAGGAATTGGTTAAGAAGCAGAAAGCAGAGAGTAGGAATAAACGGACAGTTCTCCCAATGGAGGGCTGTAGAAAGTGGAGTCCCTCAAGGATCGGTATTGGGACCTGTACTTTTCAACTTGTTCATTAATGACCTAGAATTAGGAGTGAGCAGTGAAGTGGCCAAGTTTGCTGACAACACTAAATTGTTCAGGGTTGTTAAAACAAAAAGGGATTGCGAAGAGCTCCAAAAAGACCTCTCCAAACTGAGTGAATGGGCGGAAAAATGGCAAATGCAATTCAATATAAACAAGTGTAAAATTATGCATATTGGAGCAAAAAATCTTAATTTCACATATACGCTCATGGGGTCTGAACTGGCGGTGACCGACCAGGAGAGAGACCTCGGGGTTGTAGTGGACAGCACGATGAAAATGTCGACCCAGTGTGCGGCAGCTGTGAAAAAGGCAAATTCCATGCTAGCGATAATTAGGAAAGGTATTGAAAATAAAACAGCCGATATCATAATGCCGTTGTATAAATCTATGGTGCGGCCGCATTTGGAATACTGTGTACAGTTCTGGTCGCCTCATCTCAAAAAGGATATTATAGAGTTGGAAAAGGTTCAGAAGAGGGCAACCAGAATGATCAAGGGGATGGAACGACTCCCTTACGAGGAAAGGTTGCAGCATTTGGGGCTTTTTAGTTTAGAGAAAAGGCGGGTCAGAGGAGAGATGATAGAAGTGTATAAAATTATGCATGGCATTGAGAAAGTGGATAGAGAAAAGTTCTTCTCCCTCTCTCATAATACTAGAACTCGTGGACATTCAAAGAAGCTGAATGTTGGAAGATTCAGGACAGACAAAAGGAAGTACTTCTTTACTCAGCGCATAGTTAAACAATGTAATTTGCTCCCACAAGATGCAGTAATGGCCACCAGCTTGGATGGCTTTAAAAGAAGATTAGACAAATTCATGGAAGACAGGGCTATCAATGGCTACTAGCCATGATGGCTGTGCTCTGCCACCCTAGCCAGAGGCAGCATGCTTCTGAAAACTAGTTGCCGGAAGCCTCAGGAGGGGAGAGTGTTCTTGCACTTGGGTCCTACTTGCGGGCTTCCCCCAGGCACCTGGTTGGCCACTGTGAGAACAGGATGCTGGACTAGATGGGCCACTGGCCTGATCCGGCAGGCTCTTCTTATGTTCTTATGTTCTTAAACCTTTAGGCAAACCATTCTAAAATGTCAGCATGCTGAAATCAGATGAAGCAGTAATGCTGAGATTATTGAAGAAGATACTATTATTGATGGTGCAATTCATCATATTGAGACACACCTTCTGACCCAGCAAATGTTTGTCTGTTTCTTCTCAAACCTGGACTTACAGAAATCACACTTCAAATTATGAGTTGAACACATAACCAGCATCATGACTTGATCTTGTGAATTCCTGGGATCTCTCTGTATTTGAATAGCGTCTTGAGTAGAGCTGATAGTATACTATGTGAATTCTCACAGGAGAATGGGCAGGCACTGCATTAAATAATCTGTGCCGTTTGTCACCTTGAAGTCTACTTGCATTGATGACATCATGTTTGCCTTTAGCTGTCAGTTTGATAGTCTGTTTCTTCACAATGTTTTCTCTAAAAACATTTCTTTGTTCATTTTAAACTATATGCTTCTAAAAGCACTTCCACATGACCTGAAACCAAAAAGTGGAAAATATGTTTGTGACCTTAACAAAGAATATTAACTAACATATTTTAAAAAGTACAATAGTATACCTATGTGTTATATTGACAGATAAAAGGTCATCTTCATTGTAAAGTGAAAACTATTCTGGTGAGACAGCCCCTCCTTGAAGTTTATTTGCACCCTTGCTTTGCTAGCTGGGTCTGTGGGTTGAATGAGAAATTAAAGAGCAATTGCCCAGTGTAATGGACATGGCCTATATTGTTTGAATTTTTATGGGTTGGTCTACCCAAGTTCACCATCCCTATTTTCCTAAGGTCTACAAAAATAATGCTAAGCATCCCATCTCCCTACTTCTGTCTACTAAGAGGCAAGTTCTGGGAAATTGAAAAGTTTTTTCCAACAGGAATTGATTTACGGTAAAGTTCTTGTTCCTTCTTACTGAGCGGTACAATGTCAGTCAGCTATTTGCTTCCCCAACCCCCTGAAATTCTTTGAAATAATATTAGGAAGGGAAGAAAAATCCTGCTTGGCCATGCTGATGGACGGTGGGTACTTGCTGAGCAATGTGGAGTGGTGTGCAGTAACAGCACTTTCAGCCTGAAATGTTATTTATTGTTCCTTTCCTTTAGAAATGTCAACATCAAATTGACCTTAACAAGTTCAAAACAAATGAAACCAACTTTACTGAAAGCAGCAGTATGCCACCATCAAAATATTTAGACATTCTCCAACAATGAAAACAAATTGGTGTAATTTAATGCAGGAGTTTAAAACCATTCATGGCCCCAAAGCCCTTCTAAACAAGAATGTGTTAGCAACCTGGAGATAGACTATTCATTACAAAACCTGGAGAAGTGTGCAGACTGGGAGTTGACTGGGAGTTGTGCTCCAAAGTGCAAGTAAGTTTAGGAGTGTTGGATTGGGTCAGTCCACTGCAAAAAGTGGCCAAAACAAATTCCTACATCATCTTTAGTATCAACAAATATTTAGAGATCTCTTGCACTCCTGCTCGTTCAAAATCAATAGAAGTATTCTTCAATTTATGTGGAATACAAGAATACCTCTGCTTCTTCCCCTTTCCATGCAAGAGCATTGAGTTATGGTTTATTGTAGAGTTCACCATCATAGTATATCAATCCAAAGGATTCCTATTGTTGATTGTTCCTTTGAGACAAAAGCAATCATTTGGGAAGGGTGGTGGTAACCAAATCAAATAAGCAAACAACCTCGACTATCAAATAACTTGTACATCAAAGTTATCACATTTAAATGCTCTGGGAAGGCAGTCCTTAAGGCTCAGAAGGTAATTTTCTTATGATTTAAACTGCTAATTAAATATAATGAGCTAAAACAATTGAACACATCTAGTGTACCTAAACAACATTCACATTGGTTGGCTGAGTCTCATGGTGTAAGGTCGTATTTCCCTAGGAAATAAAATTGATCATTACTGAGAGAGAAAATGTCAGTCGAGGGATATTATCAGATTAAACCTTAAAATTTGTGAAGGGTTGTTAAATAAAATAACAGGAAACAAAACAAAATAGAAATTGAGTGGATTATTTTTTTTAAAAAAAATCCACATTACTCAAAAATAATTTATTGGTTGGCTGCAGAAACCAAGTGATGATTTAGTTGGAAATGGGAGGGCTAGAATGATTAAAACCCATTAAATATGGCTTCCAGTTCCACCTGGTGGAGTGCAGTTGAAGAAAAGTGGCAGGTACTTTCTAAAAGCTCTAGTTGTAACTTGTAGCACAAGTTGCAGTCGAGGGGCGAAATAAGACACAGAGACATCAGCTTGGGTTGAACAAGGGCCACTTTATTAAATTACAGCAAACAAAACCCAATTTAAAGTGACCTGCAGAGGGAAACCTAGGTGCGGGAACTGTCTATAAGCAAGTAGCTTGCCACACAGCTCTTGGGCGACCAGCCCCTGCTGGGGCAAGGGCAAGCCCATCTGCTTACCCTTTACCCCGGCCACACCTTGTAGGTGAGTAGGGGGGCGTTCCCACGTCATCCCCACCCGGGGCCGTATAACCCCTGGGTAGATGAGGATAAGTTGGCCCCAGAAGCAGCCCATATCCTGCCCTCGAGCCGTAAAGCCCTGGCAGACAGGCCTCCGGAACCGCCAATCACCTCCAAAGGTGCCTAAGGGGGCCACCTAGCTGTCCTTACCTATTTCCCTTCCCGCACCTTCCCGCACCAGTGCAAGATGCATAGCCCGGTAGGGCATTAACCTGTCTAATACATTCAAGTTAGCCAAATAAGCCAAAACCACCTATTAAACACAACGCCCCCTAACCCAATTCCGTCCCACTCCCATGGTGTGGAGCAGGCAAAAAACCTGCCCGCCAATGAGGGTGGGCAGGATAAAAATTCCTACTCGGCCCCGAAGCAACCCCTAGGCACACCATAAAAGAGGGAGGGCGGGGTGGGCGTCATGCTGGCAAAGAGGAAGGTAGGAGGGGCGGCTGGACTTAAATAAGCCCCAAAGCCCCGCCCCTCCACACTGCACATCGCACGCACACAATAGGTGCGACGCGTGACGTTGCCCCAAACAAAGATGGAGGCGGCAGCTTCGCCCCATCTGCAACCATGCCCCACTCGTCAGCTGCGTGGCGAGCGGGGCATCATTTGTCAGCTGTTAATTGAGGGCATGATCCATTCCCAGGCAGCCACAAGAGCAGGAGGACTGGCATAGCCCTTATGTTTATGAGCCTGGCTTTGAACTGTGATTGTGCTCACCTCAAGTCTGCTCATAAGAACCTGAGAAATTACGTTCCAATATCTGTCAAGTACTCCCATTTTAAATCTCACCCCATCTCTTTTTATGAATATTTATGCCATTCTGCCCTGCACTACTGTTTGATGACTCAACTTATTGTTACTTTATCAATGCTTTTGCTGTATGCTTCAACATTTTGGGTGGTAAAAGGGTGTGTGAATGCACATTTTGTGCTTTGAACTACTTTTTATTCAGTATTAGTTTATTATTTATGGAATTATTTCCCTCACAAAATTTATTCTAATAACTTTTGAAATGCTAGCTGCAACTTTTTAGAAGTTGGAACATAGGTATTGCTGTCAAGGTTGTATTTTCACCCTGCACTCACAGTATTTTTGTGCATTCATGTGCATTTTTTCCAATAGTTCATATACAATTATCTATTCCATTAATCTTGCATACTTTTTTAAATTGATAGCATTTTTATATCTCCTTGGCTTTGCTGTCAACATTCATGTCCCCCTGACAATATCTCTATGTTTGAATTTACATTGAGATCTTTTGTTTTCTCTTATTAAAATTCCTACAATTTATTTTCAGATTGTTTTTAAATATGGCTATTCTAATTGCGACACCTTATCTACACTTTTCTCTCTGCTTCTGCCTTCTTTTCTTCTCTTTTCCCCTTTAGAAGTAAAACATTTCCATGCTGATTGCTTTTCTATCAATGCATGATTCCTCTCCTTTTTTCCTGTCATATATTGGCTATCTAATATTGGTCTTTCATTTTCCTCAGCGGAGAGATTGCCTCTGTTTCCATTTATTTCACCACATTTGTGCCATTTGTGTATGGTTAGCTGCAGATTTTTAAATTATGCACCTTTTACCAGCTTCACCAACGTTTGCCTATTTTTCTGCAAAACTTCCTACAATGTTTTTCTGTGCAGTCACATCCCCAAACTGAAGAGACAAGACACATAACTTTGGGTTTTTAATGAGCAACAACTTTAATGAAGAATATATAGCATGGAGACATAACTAAATCCCAGAGCTTGGACAAGTTACTTTTTTTTGAACTACAACTCCCATCAGCCCATCCAGTGGCCATGCTGGCTGGGGCTGATGGGAGTTGTAGTTTTAAAAAGTAACTTTTCCAAGCTCTGCTAAATCCTTCTTTCCCATGTGGATGCCCTATCAGACTGAAGGAATATCATTCCTGCTCTCAGCAGGGGCACATGTACTTGCACCCCCTCCTCTCATTAGAAGATGACACAGGAGAGATTCTCCTGACAGGGAGGAATTGGCTGAGACATGTGGGGGGAGAGGGGCCATAGGTCCAGTTGGGAAGGGGCTGAGCACGACTTACAAGCCAGCTCTACCCTTAACTCAGCCTCTTCGCTGCACCCTCCCTCCCTCCCTCCCTGCTGTATGGACTTGGGCAGTCACCAGTTGGGGCTGAGCAGGACTTTTTTGGTGGGATTCTGATTTCAGCTCCCTCTTGTTTTGTTTGCTTTGTACTGCAGGGATAGGGATGGGGAAGAATATCCGCTACATAGGACTTAGTACTGAATTCTGACTGAATTCGACAGTCTGCTATCTTTTCAGATCTGCACTGATTTCTTGCGGTGGGGTGCAGCTGTAATTGGCTCTGATTTTTTGTGGTGGGCTGGAGCTATAATCAGCATGGATTTTTTTAAAAAAAATTCCCCAGTTTTATGTAATTATCTTCGTAATTTCCTCTGAGTTAATGCATTCGTAATCATGTGTAAGTGTGATAAACAGGAAAAAATAAACACATTTTTTGTTCAATGACAACAAAAACAAAAACAGTGGATTGAATCAGCAAGTGCCAAAGCAAGTGGGAACAAAAAAAGGGTGGATCAGGATCGAACAAATACAAGTGGATCAGAACTAGGCAGAAAACTCGATCCCTCTGTGGGGATTTGATTCAATTGGTTTCCAGAGCGGTGACCTGGCTTGCACATCAGGGTGAACACCAGGATGGCAAGGCCAGGATGCAAAGATGAGGTGCATGCTTCCTCATCCTTGGCTGGGGAGCTGCAGCCAGTAGCTGCTGACATGCCCTGGGGACTGGAGGGATTCTGCCCTACCAGAAAGAGTTTAGTCCTCACCTGCCCGAGCGGTTTGAATTTGGTTTGAATTTTTATGGATTTGATTTGAATTTGGTTAATTCGGTTAACTGGATTGCAGCTCCTCCAAAAAAAGTTTGTTATACTTGAATAAATATAATGTTACACCAGTCTTATGTCTCTGAGTCTTCTTTGCGGGTGTGGTGGCGGCAAAGGAGCTTTTCTCCTTCTATCTCAACCTTTTCGGGTGAGCTTCCCTAGCTCAGAGTCAATGGGTCATCTCTTACCTATGCTTGCACAATTATATCCCATGCATAAATGTGCCCACGAAGGTCTGCCCACATTGCCATTCCCTGGGCCTCACTCCTTTGTTTGTTGTTTGTTAGAAATGTTCATTTTGTCTGAACATAAAAAAACAAAATATGAAACTAATGAGTATACATTGTCATATATATAGATGGAGAGAGAGAGACAAAGAGAAAGATATTTTTTTTCCTGTTTTAGGGTTACACACACGCACACACACATTTGGACTACAGGATACAAACTTGCAGTATTATCTGTTCAAGAATTAGAGATCAGCACATATAGGGTTAAAGGTTGTCTGTCATTGCCCTGTCTGTCAATTAAATTAAAAAGTCATACCAAACCTGTACAGACTTGTCTGTTTTGTTTTCTCCTCTTGCCAGCCTCAACCCCCAAGTGGGATCTCTGTCCATGTTCTTATATTTCCTACACTGCTTCTATCAGTATCTTTGCCCTGGCCTTTGACACCTGAGAAATATATTTTTAGGACCCGCCCTATTTTGTGATTTTGGTTGTTTATAATTGTTTTTAACACTGTATTTGTTGTAACCCGCTCTGGGACCGCTGCACGATAGATGAGCAATAAATGCTATTAATATTAATAATAATAGTAATATTGATATTGATAATAATGTTTCATTTATGCTTCTCAGAAATGTGGGAATACATGTTATATATTTTTCAGATAATGCCTGTTTTTATGAAAAATATGCACACTTCATATTGCATTAGTAAATGTAAATAGTTTAATAAATACTTTAAATTTTAATACATAATTTAATCAAACATTTAATAAATACATTATTGTGGTAATAATAATATTTCCCAGCTGGATGAATCTGTCTTTGCCATCAGTGTCTACTTTGTGTTGTTTTTTAAAATTTATCTGCTGTTATTTTCTGTGTTGTTTTTAACTTGTTTTATTGTATCTTGTACATAGCCTTGAGCCACGTGTGGAAGGCAGTTGTTGTTGTTGTTGTTGTTGTTATTGCTGGACTATAGTTCCTGGGATTAGTTTAATGATATGGGCAGAGCCAGTGCCAGTACCTACCTTGCCTTGCACTCCCCTTCCACAATCCAGGATCACTGCCGCGGATCACAGGGAGGGAGCTTCTGAGCCACCTGCCCATTCCCACGCTCCACCTACCTACCTCTCCTATCTTTTGCCACTGCACGCGCTGTGCACACAGGGATGCCATTAACCAAGATGGCAGCCAAGGTTTCCTTAAGGTGCTGATGCCCCTGCTACCATCTTGGTTGATGGCAGGGATGCTTGCGCCTAGCATGAGAGCCCAGCACCACAGAGAGAGAGAGAGCAAATAAGGCACATGACTTCAAAATGGTTAAAGTCCTCTCATGGATGTTCAGGTAAAATGTTAAAGTACATTAGTGCATTATTAATACTTTTTTTTCCTGGAGGACCACTTTGACAAGGGAAGAAGATTGACCAATCTACCTGCAGAGTGCCTGATGCCAAGAGTCATTGCTTCATATTGGCTTTATATTTTTGTTGTAGTCTGTGCACAAATTTCCTCAGCCACTCATTAGACATCCTGTAGGAACAACTGGATGTGATGAGGGCTTGTTTAAACCTTGATCTGCCCCAGTCATGTATGAAATGGGGTGAGGGCTGTTTTATAGTGCAAAACTTCTGCATCTGAGGAATGCCAAAGGGGCTACAGGGAAGCAAACCATAGATACAGACTCATTTCCCATCACCTGTATGCTCTAAAAACTGGAACCCATCCTGTTCTGTATGTTGAGGCAGATCTGGATTTCAACATATTCATTGCCACCATCACATCTAATATGGCCTTTATACCCACTATTTTTCAGTCTTAGCTCCCTATTTGTATAATGTTGATTATAACACAGATCTAGCTCTGAAGAGCTTTGAACCCTCTCAGGCTGCAATGCTGTGCTCATTTACATGGGAATAAATCCCACTAATTTCAATGGTGCTTATTTCTGAGGAGACATGTATAGGATTGCACTACAGCACTTTATAACCCATGGTTCAGGTCAGGGCCAGCGCCAGGCGTGACTGGGCCCTTGGGTGGCAGCCTGCCCCAGGCCCTCTGCTCCCAGCCCCCCTGACCATGTGGAAACATCCACCTATCTCTTCTCTCTTTCTGTGAATGCCATGTGTGCTGGGTGCACAGGTTGCTGCCATCAACCAAGATGACGGTGGAGGCTTCTCCAAGGGACTGATACCCCCATTGCCATCTTTGTTGATGGCATGTGTGTGTGTGTGCTATGCTGCATGTGCACACATGCCTGCCATCAATCAAGATGGCAGTAGGGGCGTTAGCCCCTTGGAGAAGCTTTTGCTGCCATCTTGGTTGATGGCAGCTGCATGCACAACACGCAGGGCATTCACAGAAAGGGAGGAGGGGTAGGTGGAGTGAGCAGGTGCTGCGGGCCCACATGGTCTGGGGGGGGCTGGGAGCTCTGTCTCTGTGATATGTGGCAGGGTGAGGAGTTGACCCTGCTGAGGATCATGGAAGGGAAGCGCTACCCACACACCCTAAGGAGGGGCCCTTGGCCAGGGCTCAACCTGGCCACCCTTTGGCACTGGCACTGGTTCAGGTATCAAAAGCTTTTGAAACACTGGCCTAATCATAATTAAAGCAAAACTTAAATGTGACTACATGTAACAAGCTGCTGAGTAAAATCTGCTTAATTTTAATGATCTATCCTCTTATCAATAATACATACTTATTATGGATTTTAGTATTCCATTCCTATGCAACTTTGGGGGGGATATTCATTATCACTCTGGAAATGCCATTTGTAGGCCAGTTTTGATCTTGTTAGATGCAGGAGATTATTGCATTTTGGGGTGTAGGGAAAAATACCAAAGATAAGAGACTAGCAACATTTGACTATTTATTTATTTTTCTACTTTAACAGTGTTTAGCATGTTTTTTTTTTAAAAAAACCCCTCAAAGTGGCTTACAGCAATAAAATACATAAAAGAAAAGAAAATCCACAAAAAAAATAGACAACCATCAAAAATACCAAGAGAAAATGGCATTTTAGGAATGGATTGGGGTGGATTAGGTTTGTACATTGACAGTTTAATAACCGTACATGTATCCTTTCTTTCCCATTATGCTTACATATGATTGATAATGGTTTTACAAAAGTCAGTTGAAAGTATTTCTTTACTTAGCACATAATTCACCTGTAGAATTCACTGCCTCAAGATAGGGTGATGAGCATTGGCTTAAAAAGTAAATCATGGAGAATAGCTCCATCAGTGGAGATATCACAATAAGTAAATAGGATCTCTGTATTCAGAGACAGTATGCATTGGTTTCCACTTCTGGGGAGTGGGGAACCAGCATGGAGGAGAGTGTTATTTCCTGCTTGTAGACTTCCTAGAGCAGGAGTTCCCAAATAGTGGTCCACGAACATCATTCAGGTGGACCACAGTGTGTCGGCATTAAATATATTGATTTCTAATTGTATTTTTATTGGTTATTGGTTCTTTTAGTTCTTTAGTACATTACAATTGCTACAACAGGCAGAAAAAGATTAAGTGATCGTACAAGGCCCTCAGCGATTTTCATGTCGTCCAGGGGAAAAATGTTTGGGAACAATTGTCCTAGAGGCATCTAGTTGGCCCCTGTGGGAAACAGAATGATGAATGAGATGGGCTTTGGTTTAATCCAGAGGGCTGAGCTTATGTTTTTATGTTGAAAAGTCCATAATAACCGACCATTTGATAATAATTTGAATACCTTCTTTCTCTCTGATGCTTGCCAATGAGAAATCAAATGAATTTATCAAAATGGAATATCCAGTTTAAAATGCACGTAAGATGAACAAATGGTTCTGGTAATAACACCCAAATGTATGACAGACTGGCTGCATCCAGACATGGGGTTTATTGTGTTACTTTTACTTATGATAATGGTAGCACTTCTGTCCTGATTTCTAACATTCCTTTCTGACTCCACTGTGTGTTGTATTATGGAACTGTGACTTTTTGACTGATATACTACCACCATGTCACAATAAATAAAATTCACACCAGTGGGTATGGTGTGATACAAGTCTTTATAGAGAAGGAGTGGCCACAAATCTATCAAGACTTATGCACTGGGCTTATTTTATGTACACTATTTAAAATGCAAATGATTAAGCGATATATGAATGACTTAGATAAATAAAATAAAAGAGAACTTGAGACAGACATTAACTACAGCCCCATTCACACATTATGCATGAGAAGGAGGCTTCTTGAATACAAGAAGCAGCAGGGATTCATTGCTGAGCTCATTCAACATCCATATGTTGAATGAAGACACCTGTAAAAAATAACCTACACCCATTGACTTCCACAGGATCAGGAAATGTGCCATTGGGGTTCTCAATCTCATGGAAGTGTATGAGCATAGACTTCCCTTTTACAAACACATGCTCTCAAAGCATGTATACTGGAGGTCAGGATGGATAAACCATACAGTGGGAGCAGAGTCCCACAGTCTCTTGTATTAATGGATTCTCATTTGCATGAATAGTCCATGGAGGGGGCCAGTCACCAGAAGGTCATTGTAGGAAAATGGGAGCCTAGTGTTGTGGAGATGTGAGATGGGAGCACTCAGGAATAAAGATGGATGCCCCTGAAGGTGATAATTCTAAGTACACTTATTAAGGGACTAATCCCCATAGAAAACAGGACTTACTTCTGAGTAGATATAGTTAGGAATGTGCTGTTGGTAAGGCATGACTAGGGATCCTCTGCAAAGATATCCATATCCAAGCAGGATTGGCAATGGAACCCTGCCTGCCTTTTAATGTGGCTGCTCCAAACTTCCTTACAGACCTGATCATTCACTGCAAAGAGAGATTTGAGAAATAAGAGTGAAGAAGATTATCCACCATTTTTTCCCTGTGAGCTGCTATAAACTTTCTTTGACAGCTGACCCAACTCCAGTGAATAATAATAGACAGAGAGAAAACACACACGGTTTGGTCTACCTTCGTGGGCAGTATCTTGGGAACAACAGCAATTGAAGCCATACTTCCCAGTATGTGAATTCTCTTTTACCACTGTTGGGCAAGAAACAAGCCATCATGCAACCAACAAAGTGCATCATCAGTGGGTTTAAGGGGGTTGAGCTGAGGGCATGGGACCGATGTTGCTTCTGTGGATGTAACGGAGTAATGTCAGAGGTAAACAAAATGCAAATAGAAAAAGAAAAAGACAGTGATGTTATCCAAGATACAATACCATACCAACCACAACAAGATTCCTATGAGTAAGGCCGAAAACTCATAACTCACAACCCATCAGGTTTCCTAACCAAAACTGAAGAAATCCTGGTAGCCAGTCAGCCAAGGTCATAGAAATCCCCATGTTGCACAACCTGACCCGGGGGCTGCAATTAGTGCAGAATGCTGTGGCACAATTGCTGACGTGAGACCCTATCAGCACGTAATACCTCTGCTCTGAAATCTGTACTGGATGCTGATTTGCTACCGGGCCAAGTTCAAGATGTGTTTTCCATGTTACAGGTTCCACATAGTACTTGCTCTGCTCTGCTTTGCTCTGAGGGCCGGGGAGGGGGGGTTGCTGTGGTCTGTAAGAGTTCCATCCCCCTCTTCAAGCACCATGTTCATGTAACTATGGGCCTTGAGTGTTTGTACCTCGAGTTGGGCCAGAGGGACAGATTGGGGATTCTGTTAGTGTACCGCCCACCCCGCTGCCTAACAGACTCCCTGACTGAGCTGTCGGAGGTGGTCTCGGAGGTTCTGTTGAGATCCCCTAGACTACTGGTACTGGGGGATGTCAATATTCATGCCGAGGCCATCCTATCAGGGGCAGCTCAGGACTTCATGGACTCCATGATGACCATGGGGCTGTCCCAATATACCACCGGCCCAACTCATGTAGCAGGTCACACTCTGGACCTGATTTTTGCTACGGGACATGATGATAGTGATCTGTGTATAGAGAGCCTTACATCAGCTCCTCTGTCATGGACAGATCACTGCTTGTTGAGGTTTAGACTCAACGACTTTTCCCCTCTGCAAGGGTGGGGGACTGATTAAAATGGTCCACCCCCGGAGACTGCTGGACCCTGAAGGTTTTCAAAAAGCTCTGGGGAGTTTTCCAGCTGATAAGGCTGGTGCTCATGTCGACACCCTGGTCAATCTGTGGAATGCGGAAATGACCCGGGCAGCTGACATGATCGCTCCTGTGCGCCCTCTCCTCTGTAGAGCTCATACAGCTCCATGGTATACTCCGGAGCTGAGGGTGATGAAACAATATAGGAGACGGCTTGAGTGCAGATGGAGACGGACTCCTGACGAATACAACTTTGCACTGGTGAGTGCTTATAATAAGACGTATTTTGGGGCGGGGCGGGCAGCAAAGAAACAACATATCACTGCCTCTATTCAATCCTCTATTTCCCGCCCGGCAGAGCTGTCTCGAACTGTCAGAGGGCTCTTACACTCTGGCCCTAAAGACGTGATGGAATCTTCTAAAGCTCAATGTGACGAATTTGCCAAGCACTTCCAGAATAAAATCTCTTGCATTCGTCAGGACTTAGACTCCAATGTTATAGCAGTGGAATCAAATGAGGTCTCCAGAGCACAGTCTGGTCATATTTTGTTGGATGAGTTTCAATTGGTGCAGCTTGAGGACATTGACAAGGTGCTTGGACAGGTGCGTGCAACCACCTCTGTGTTAGACCCTTGCCCCTCTTGGCTAATAAAAGCTAGCAGGGATGGCACTGACGGTTGGGCCAGGGAAGTGATTATTGCCTCACTATGTGAGGGAGTGGTCCCGCACTGCCTTAAGGCGGCGGTGGTGAGACCACTCTTGAAGAAATCCTCCCTGGACCCAGATAATTTGAATAACTATAGGCCGGTAGCAAATGTGCCATTCCTGGGCAAGGTTCTGGAAAGGGTGGTTGCATCCCAGCTCCAGGCACTCTTGGATGAAACCGATTATCTGGATCCATTTCAATCGGGTTTCAGGCCCGGTTTTGGTACAGAGACAGCCTTGGTCGCCCTGTATGATGACCTCTGTCGGGAGAAAGACAGAGGGAGTGTAAGTCTGTTGATTCTCCTTGATCTCTCAGCGGCTTTTGATACCATCGACCATGGTATCCTTCTGGGGAGGCTTGCGGATTTGGGAGTTGGAGGTACTGCTTGGCAGTGGTTCCACTCCTATCTGGCAGGTCGTCTCCAGAAAGTAGTGCTTGGGAGCACTACTCGATACCCTGGGTGCTCCAATATGGAGTCCCGCAGGGATCAGTTCTGTCTCCCATGCTCTTTAACATCTATATGAAGCAACTGGGTGCTGTCATCAGGAGTTTTGGAGTGCGTTGTCATCAGTATGCTGATGATACGCAACTCTACTTCTCCTTTTCATTTTCTTCAGGTGAGGCTGTCAAGGTCCTAAACCGATGCTTGGCCGCAATAATGGACTGGATGAGAGCGAACAAACTGAAGCTCAATCCAGACAAGACTGAGATGCTGTTAGTAAATGGATCCCCTGACCAGATGGATGTTCTACCTGTTCTGGATGAGGTTACACTCCCCCTGAAGGAGCAGGTGTGCAGCTTGGGAGTCCTTCTGGACCCGTCCTTGTCACTTGAGGCGCAGGTGGCCTCGATGGCACGGTGCTTTTTACCAACTTAGGCTGGTAGCCCAGCTACGCCCGTATCTGGACAGGGAACATCTTGCTTCAGTTGTCCATGCTCTGGTAACCTCAAGATTGGACTACTGCAACGCACTTTACGTGGGGCTGCCCTTGAAGACGATTCGGAAACTGCAGCTTGTGCAGAATGCAGCGGCCAGATTAATAACCGGGACCAAACGGTCGGAACATGTGACACCGATTCTGGCCCGCCTGCACTGGCTGCCTATATGTTTCCGGGCCCGATTCAAGGTGCTGGTTTTAACCTATAAAGCCTTACACGGCACGGGCCCACAATACCTGATGGAGCATCTCTCCCGATATGAACCTACCTGTACACTACGCTCAACATCAAAGGCCCTCCTCCAGGTGCCTACTCAGAAAGGCGCCCGGAAGGCACCTACAAGAAAGAGGGCCTTCTCGGTAGTGGCCCCCGAACTATGGAACACCCTTCCTGACGAGGTACACCTGGCGCCTACTTTACTATCTTTTTGGCACCAGGTGAAAACCTTCCTCTTTGCCCAGGCATTTTAATATTTTAATATTTCAATTCTTCTAGTATTTTAGTATTTGTATTAATGTTGTAAATGATAGTTATATGTTTTATCTTTTTTTAAAATCTATTTTTGATTTGTATTTAATATGGGTTATTATGTTATTTTGTCCTTGTAGTATGTCTAAATTGCTGTCTTGATGATTAGCTGGTTTTTAAAATTGATTGTATACACTATATTTGATGTACACCGCCCAGAGAGCCTCGCTATGGGCGGTATAAAAATTAAATTAAATAAATAAATAAAATAAATTGTAAGAAATCAGTCCTTTAATGTGGCAGCACCTGTGCTTTGGAACCCACTGCCTATTGACATTAGGCAGACACCGTCATTATACTATTTTTGGCACCTACTAGGAACATTTTTGTATAGGCAAGCCTACCCAGGCATGTAGAAGCTATTATGTTTTTTATCTGTTTTTAACTCATTGTTGGTTCTATTATTTTGAATTTTTATTTTGAATATTTATACAAGCATGACTGTCAAAGATGGTTATTATTTACACAACCTATAAAGATAGTTATAGTGCAATCTATGCATATTTACTCAAGTCCCAATGTATTCAACAGGGCGTACTCAGATAGGGAAGCATGCACAGGATTCCAACCTCAAGTGATAAGAAACTTCATTCACCCAACCCAAAATTCAGAATCATGCCACTTTAAGCTGTTTTGCAATTGTTTTCTACTTGTTTTATGGTTATTGGATTTTAAATGGATTTAGTTCTTGTTATGAGCTTCCTTGGTTTCCAGCCCTACCTCACAGGCTTGTTGGAAAGATTCCATATTCACACACCTGAGATGTAAAAATACATACACCCCATATAATAGTTTATTGTCAAAACTAGTTGCTCATTGCAGAACATTTTTTTAAAAACATCAGTATCAGCTTCCTACAAAATAAAAGCAATGACACCTAGGTAAGTCCTGCCTAACTGCTTTAAAAATAGGATTGGAGGGGGGGGAGATTTACAACACAAACACAATCCTTTTCTGTGTTCACTCAAAAGTCCCATTGATTTACAGTGCAATCTAATCATGTCTACTCAAAAGTAAGTCCCATTGAATTCAATGGAGTTCACTCTTGGTATGTGGGATTAGAATTGCAGCGTTACTCCCAGAAAAGCGAGTATAGGATTAAAGTGTCATATTGGGAAGGTTTTCAAAACAGACTGTGAATTAGACAAATAAACTGGCCTCTTCAACAGCCCAGGAAAATTTAAACAAGTTGCATGTATACTTCTTTTACATTTCTGTTCAAAAATTATTTGAAAGATAAAATTTATATGCTATATTTGCAAGTAATTTAAAGAAACCTGCATGTACACTTTTATTATAACTGTAATTGTTTACAGTAAACAATTGCCTACCAAGATCAGGGGTGCAGTTGTGTGGGGTCTTGGGGCATCTTAGTCCCTTACTTTTTTGGGAGCCAGGTCCCAGTAGGGTCCCTATGTCTCCAGTATCCTACGAGCCAATCAGCATGAAAGGGGAGCATGTTTGTCTTCTAACATGCTTCCTTGTCCTTTCCTGTTCATTGGAGCCAATCAGAGTGAAAGAAGGTGAGTCAAAGATTGAGAAGACTCTCCTCAGTGCTAACACTCTCCTCTTTCAAGATTATTGGTTCCTCGGCATGAACAAGGATCTCATTCTCAACCCCACAGCAAAAAGACGGGGAGGGGGGCATGGCTATGATTAACATGAAGGGACCCTGCACTTCTGAATTTGCCACTACCCTACTGACCAAGATCCTACTGTGATTTTTTTTTGTTCTACATCTCCTGACCTGCACACACAGAGAAAGCTATAAATCAGGAAAAGACAACAGTTTTCTGGCCTTGCAATGGGTTCTAGCCATTGCCTGAGGGTCATCAATGGACTGGATGGGAGCTAACAAACTGAGGCTCAATCCTGACAAGACTGAGATGCTGTTGGTGGATGGTTTCTCTAATCGGATGATGGATACATACCCTGTCCTGGATGGGGTTACACTCCCCCTAAAGGAGCAGGTTCATAGCTTGGGAGTCGTTCTAGAATCTTCCCTTTCACTTGAGGCTCAAGTAGCCTCGGTGGCTCGGAATGCGTTCTACCAACTCCGGTTGGTAGCCCAGCTACGCCCGTATCTGAGTAAGGAGGACCTTACGTCAGTTGTACATGCTCTGGTAACCTTACGTTTGGATTACTGCAATGCGCTCTACGTTGGGCTGCCTCTGAAGACAGTCCGGAAGCTACAGCAAGTGCAGAATGCGGTGGCCAGACTGTTGACAAGGACCAAACGGTCCGAGCATATAACACCTGTTCTGGCCCGCTTGCACTGGCTACCAATATGCTTCCGGGCCAGATTCAAAGTGCTGGCATTGACTTATAAAGCCCTGTATGGCGTGGGACCACGATACTTGTCGGAACGCCTCTCCCGCTATGAACCGGCCCGTACACTACGTTCTGCTACGAAGGCCCTCCTCCGGGTTCCAACTCACACTGAGGCCCGGAGGGTTGTGACAAGATCTAGGGCCTTCTCAGTGGTGGCCCCTGAATTGTGGAATAGTCTCCCCGAGGAGGTCCGCTTGGCGCCGACATTGTCATCTTTTCGGCGCCAAGTTAAAACCTTCCTCTTTCCCAAAGCATTTTAACTGTATTTTTTAACTTAATATAACAATTGGATTTTTGCACTGTATTGCTTTTCTTATTGTATTTATTGTATTTTTCTGCTGTTCACCGCCCAGAGAGCTATCGCTAGTCGGGCGGGATATAAGCCTAATAAATAAATAAATAAATCAAATCCCTTGTCAATCACAACCTTTACTTCACTTATTGGCTACAAACCTGAAAGGGTGGGGTTAGAACAGCCAGCTATGAGCCCATTTAACAGAAGTTGTGGGGGAAGCTGTTTTGGTATATATCTTGTGAACCAGACCACCTAGAAATTTATCTATTTTTTAAAAAAATGAAAGCTGAGAGTCCGGAGATTGGGGTGACTCACCCAGAGACCCAGAGAGGACCCCAAAAATCCAGAGTCTCCAGGTGAAAAC
The DNA here is from genome assembly GCF_030035675.1 of Rhineura floridana. Lineage (NCBI taxonomy): Eukaryota > Metazoa > Chordata > Lepidosauria > Squamata > Rhineuridae > Rhineura > Rhineura floridana. Next base: position 34,223,026 of record NC_084484.1, read on the forward strand.
TGGAGATCTGGCAAACTTAGTAAAGATGGGAGGCTTTGAGGCTAAGTAAGAGTGTGAGGTTTAGATATATAGGAGCAGTATTTTTGGAAACAAAATGTGGAACAAGTGATCTTGGGAATCTGGAATCTTTGCATGTGGATGGGAGAATCTTTAAAAGAAAGAACAACAACATACATTTCACCACTGGCATCTAAGCATTTGAATCAGAAGCAGCCCACCATTTGTCTTTTATATTTTCTAACTGAATTCTGTTGCTAGATTCTAAGTATGTATCCTATTGTACGTCTCCATTTGAGTTATTAAAAGATGGCACTAAAAGGTCCTTTTTTAATGCTGAAATTAATGAAGATAGAAAAGGTGATCTTACATTGCAGGCAATTATTGAAATGTAATCCAAATATCTTACTGCTGTAGAGGAAGTTCTGAAATTTAACAGGAAAGTACTGTCCATTGACTGAACTGCAAAAAGAAGACAGACATAGCAAGGTATGTTCAGAAGTACCCAAAACAGGGGTTCTGTGTGCTTTGTCTCTTCTTCATCTTTATTGCTTAAATGACAAATACACTCACCTGCAAATCAGTTCCTAGTTTTATCTTCCTTTTTGCTCACCCAAATTTCAGGCCATCAAGTTTTTTTTTTAATTGCCGTGCAAGTTTATTGTATTAAATGTTTGTTTGGTGCCTTCAAAAAGAAAAAAAAGCCAGCATATATTTTGTGAAATCTTGAAAAAAGTGCTTAAAGTATGGATTCTATGTTGGCTACATGAATGTAACAGCAGCCAGCTAATCAGTGCTGTGCACAGCCCCTTTGGCTGCAAACACAATGAACAGGTTTCCCTGTAAGAGTGGGGTGTGGAACCTATGGCTTTCCAAATGTTGAGTTAAACCCCACACTGTCCTGCTCCACAGTTGTGTCCAATTTATGTAAGCAATTTAGTACCCAAGCCAATCATTGAGAAGGACCATAGCTCAGTGGCACAGCATCTGCTTCGCATGCAGAAAGTCCCAGGTTCATTTCTTGACATCTCCAGGTAGGGCTTGGGAATGTCTCCCATCTGAAACCCTGGAGAGCCACTACCAGTCAGGATAGATAGTACTGAGCTAGATGGACCAGTGATATGACACATTATAAGGCAGCTTCCTATTTTCCTATTCCAAACTGTCTTCTTTCCAGAATCATTGCAGAATAGGTGAAAACTTTGTCAGCTATGGCCAATACAGTTGAGGGGGTAGTTCCTACATGACCCCGGAAGCATCCAGTTAGGCCTACATTGATCCCATTTGAGTGGAATGTGGGCAGCATCAAGAAGAATGAAGATACCAGCCTGGGGGGTGAAGCAGGCTTTCAGAGCCCTTGTGGTTCTGTCCAATGCACAGCTAATGTGACACAATGTGTATTGTGATGTCACCATTTGATCTCCCTCTAGCTGGAGGGAGACAGAATGTCTCACCCCATGCACCAGTACTGAGCATGGGAAAAGGAGGAGAGCAATTAAACTAAGAGGTTTGAATCAAGGTTGTGCTAATTAGTTTTGTAAAGGAATGACTATTAACACATATAATTATATAAACTGTGATGAATTTTCCTCAGACTGAAGTGTAAACCTCTATGAAGTAAAAACAATTTAGCATTGCCTGGAGTTTCCCATCTCTGCAGGGGTGAGTACACACATTTCATTAAAAAAACAGCAATGATATAACAGCTTGGCTTCTGTTATCAGCTAATTGCTAGCATAGACAATGAGTCTTGGGAACAAGTGATGGTTTTACCCCAGAGGTAGGCAAAAGGTAGGTGGGGACCTCATCGTAGATCTCTGGGTGATTTGCAGTGGATTAGCAAAGATTTCTGACTCCCAAATGTTTAACAATAGCAGTGCCAAAACTAGTCTTCCCCCCCTGTTGAAATGAAGAAATCTTGGGGTAACTATGAATAGATTTTAGTGTTAAAGGATTGTGAGCTCAGCTCTGATACTCAAAACAGCTGCTCAGAGCTTCTGAACAGCTGTTCAGAGGCATCATGTTACTTTATATTAAGTGTATGTCTTTTGTACCAGTTCTAGTAAAACACACAGTTTGTATATCTTGCAAGATTCAAATCTGCCTTCCCCCATTTTACACTACATCTACACAACATCTGACTACTAAGTCACACAACCAGTTATTGTAGCCTTCTACACGCTTGATGAGCCCTCCATCATGATGTTGTTGCTGCTGCTGCTGCTGTTGTATAGGGATGGGCGAGAAGTTTGATTCAGTTCGCATTTCAAGCTGAATCTAAAGATTCACAGTTTCCAAAACAATATGAGAACTGAAACACAGCCATCCTCCAAAATTCACACTTGTTCAAATTTTGCAATGCAGTTTGCCAACTAACCATTTTTTTTTTTAAAAAATGAACATGTTAGGGGCAAGTGTGTATAAAATGAATATTTGAGTGAAAATAGCATATAAAATGCATTATATGATAAGAAATTGCTTGCCAAAATGTCAGTAGTCAAAACTGCCTACAGAAATGTGTTTATTAGAAGGAATTTGCACTAAAATGCTGAAGAATTTTCATGAGGATTTTTTTTAAAAAAAAAATGGCAAATTGCTGCAGAAATGCAGAGATTTAAGTTTGGACAAATGAGAAATTGAGAGAACAAAAATTAACAGATCTTTCTATCCCTTTATTTATTATTTAATTTCTATCCCGCCCTTCCTCAGGGTGACAAACAAAATCAGTAAAAACACCTTAAAACATCATAAAGACAGACCTTAAAATACATTAAAACAAAACAACTTTAAAAACTTTCTTTAAAAAAGCTTTAAACGCATCTTAAATAAAAAGGGTTAAAAACATATTGTTTAGAATTTTTTTTTTTTTTTTAAAGCATATTAAAAGCAATTCCAACACAGACACAGACTGGGATAGGTCTTAACTTAAAAGGCTTGTTGAAAGAGGAAAGTCTTCAATAGACTCCAAAAAGATAACAGAGATGGCGCCTGCCTAATATTTAAGGGGAGGGAATTCCACAGGGTAGGTGCCACCACACTAAAGGTCCATTTCATATATTATTATTATTATTTATTAGATTTGTATACTGCCCCATAGCCGAAGCTCTCTGGGCGGTTTACAACAATTAAAAACATTAAAAACAAATACACAAATATACAAATTTAAAAACACTTAAAAAACAATTTAAAAACACATGCTAAAATGCCTGGGAGAAGTGGAAAGTCTTGACCTGCTGCCGAAAAGATAACAGTGTTGATCATTCCATAATTTGGGGGCCACCACTGAGAAAGACCTCTCCCTTGTTGCCATCCTCCGAGCTTCCCTCGGAGTAGGCACCCGGAGGAGGACCTTTGATGTTGAGCATAGTGTACAGGTGGCTTCGTGTCGGGAGAGGTGTTCCATCAGATATTGTGATCCCAAGCCGTGTAAGGCTTTATAGGTTAAAACCAGCACTTTGAATCGAGCTCGGAAACATACAGGCAGCCAATGAAAGTGGGCCAGAATCAGTTTTATATGTTTAAACCGTCTGGTCCTGTTACCAATCTGGCTGCTGCAGTTTGCACAAGCTGCAGTTTCCAAACCTTCTTCAAAGGCAGCCCCACATAGGGTGCAATGCAGTAATCTAAATTGGAGGTTACCAGAGCATGGACAACTGAAGCCAGGTTATCCCTGTCCAGATAGGGGTGTAGCTGGGTCACCAACTGAAGTTGGTAGAAGGCACTCCGTGCCACTGAGACTACCTGAGCCTCACGTGGCAGAGATGGTTCTAGGAGAACCCCTAAGCTACAAACCTGCTCCTCCAGGGGGAGTGCAACCCCATCCAGGACAGGTTGGACATCCACCATAAGGTCAGAAGAACCACCCACTAGCAGCATCTCAGTCTTGTCTAGATTGAGCCTCGGTTTATTAGCCCTCATCCAGTCCATTGTCGCAGCCAGGCACTGGTTCAGCACATTGACATCCTCACCTGATGAAGATGAAAAGGAGAAATAGAGCTGTGTGTCATCAGCATACTGATGGCAGCACACTCCAAATCTCCAAATGACTGCACCCAACAGTTTCATGTAAATGTTGAACAACATGGGGGACAGAATTGACCCCTGCCGAACCCCATACTGGAGAGTCCAGGGTGCTGAGCAATGCTCCTCAAGCACCAGCTTCTGGAGCCGACCCGCCAAGTAGGAGCGGAACCACTGCCATGCAGTCCCTCCCACTCCCAACTCAGCCAGTCGTCCCAGAAGGATACCATGGTCAATGGTATTGAAAGCTGCTGAGATATCAAGGAGAATCAACAGAGTCACACTCCTCCTGTCTCTCTCCTGACAAAGGTCATCATACAGGACAATCAAGGCTTTTTCTGTGCCAAAACCAGGCCTGAAACCCGACTGAAATGGATCCAGATCATCGGTCTCATCCAAGAGTGTTTGGAGCTGGCCTGCCACCACTCGTTCAAGGACCTTGCCCAGGAATGGGACATTTGCCTCGGGCCTATAATTATTAAGGTTTTATGAGTTCAGGGAGGGTTTCTTCAGGAGTGGTCTCACAACCGCCTCTTTCAGGCAGCCAGGGACCGCCCACTCTCGCAGAGAGACATTAATCACTTCCCTGGCCCAGCCGGCTGTTCCATCCCTGCTAGCTTTTGTTAGCCAAGAAGGGCAAGGATCCAGCACAGAAGTGGTTGCATGAATCAGTCCAAGCACCTTGTCAACGTCCTCAAGCTGTACCAACTGAAACTCATCCAAGAAATCAGGACAAGACTGTGATCTGGATACCCCGCTTGATTCACCTGCTATAACACTAAAAATTTTATCCTGGAAGTGCCTAGCAAATTCATTACAGCGGGCCTCAGATGGATCTACCATGTCCTTGGGGCCAGAGTGTAATAGTCCCCGGACAATTCTGAAGAGCTCTGCTGGATGGCAGACTGATGATTTGATAGTGGCAGCAAAATATTGTTTTTTTTCTGTCCTCACTACCCCTAATTACAGCTTGCCATAGGCACTTACCAGTGTGTAATTGCATCCACCAGGAGTTCGTCTTCATCTGCACTCAAGCCATCTCCGATGTTGTTTCATTGCTCTCAGCTCTGTGGTATACCATGGAGCCATACACGCTCTACACAGGAGAGGGCGCTCAGGAGCAATCATGTCAACTGCCCGGGTCATTTCTGTATTCCACAGTTCAACCAGGGTATCGACAGGAGGAGCAGCAATATCAGCCAGAAAACTCCCCAGAGCCCTTTGGAAACCATCCGGATCCATTAGTCTCTGGGAGCAGACCAACTTAATAGGTCCCCCACCCTTGCAGAGGGGAAAAGTCGCTGTAAGTCTAAACTTCAGCAAGCAGTGATCTCTCCATGACAGAGGGACTGATGTAAGCTCCCTCCCCACATTCAGATCACCATCTCCATGTCCAGTTGCAAAATCCAAGTCTAGAGTATGCCCTGCTACATGTGTTGGGCCAATGGCATATTGGAACAGTCCCATGGTTGTCATGGAGACCATGAAATCCTGAGCCGCCCCAGATAAGGTGGCTTTGGCATGGATGTTGACATCCCCCAGAACCAACAGTCTGGGAGATCTCAACAGTACACCCGAGACCACATCCGTCAGTTCAGCTAGGGAATGTGTTGGGCAGCGGGGTAGGCAGTATACCAACAGAATCCCCAGTCTGCCCCACTGACCCAACACAAGGTGCAAACACTCCCAACCAGTAGTCACATGGACAGGGTGCTTGCAGAGGGAGATGGTGCTCCTATAGACCACAGCAACCCCCCTTCCCGACCCTCAGGTCTACGCTGATGCTGAACCAGGTACCTGGTGGGCATAGCTGGGAGAGACTGACTCCTCCTTGCTCACCCACCCAGGTCTCAGTTACACATGTCAGATCGGCTGCCTCATCCACTATTAAATCGTGAATGAGAGATACCTTATTGTGCACCGATCTGGCATTTAGGAGCAGCATCCGGAGACCTGAGAGCTGGCTGATAGGGCAACCAACAAACCTGTGGGTGTGGGGAGGACCAGAACAAGGCACAGTCGTTAACTGCCTGGGGCACATTCCCCTTACCTGGCAAGTCCTCCTCACAATCCCGTATCTCCCTCTACCCATCACTACAGTGTTTGGGGCCCCTTCAAGTCTGCCCACTTGGCTCTGAGTCCTCTCTCCCAGGCACATGACTCAAGACCCATAAAAAGCCAGGCAATCTGCAAAGCAGGAGCCACCTCAGCCAGCTGGCTTATGTATCACCTCCAGGGGATGGACAGGTGGACCATACCAGCTGAGTACCTGGGGGCCTGATCCTGCAAGGCGTGACCCCTGCAGAGCAGAAATCCAACAGGGAGAGGATGGTGGTGGTAGGTGAGCAGCAGCACAAGCAGCAGAAGCAAGCAGGCAGGAGCAGGAGCAGGAGCCGCAGGAGCCGCAGCAGCCGCAGCAGCTGCAGCCGCCGCCGCCGCCGCCGCCGCCGCAGCCGCCGCCGCAACCGCAGCCGCCGCCGCAGCAGCCGCCGCCGCAGCAGCCGCCACCGCTGCAGCAGCCGCCGCCGCCGCCGCCGCCGCCGCCGCCGCCACAGCAGGCTCTCCTTCCCTGGGGGGGGTGGTCCCGTTCCTCCTGCAGGCACTGGGTCTCCCAAGCCACCTCAGCCAGCCATCTTATGTATCCCCTCCAGGGAAGGGACAGGTGGATGATATCAGCAACAGATGGCTGAGTACCTGGGGGCCTGGTCCTTCAAGGCGTGACCCCTGCAGAAAAGAAGTCCAACCGGGAGAGGGCGGTGGTGGTAGCTGAGCAGCAGCAGGAAGCAAGCAAGCAAGCAAGCAGGCATGCAGACAGCAGCAGAAAATGTCTCTCCTTCTTCCTTGGGCAGTGGTGGTCCCCAGAACGTTGTGCAGAATGGACCTCCTGATAAGATGGTATCTACAGGAGGTTCTCACCTGCAGAACACAGTGATCGTTTCTGGACTTGGATAGCCTGACCACTGTTGTCCATGCACTGGTAACCTCTAGGCTGGATTACTGTAATGCACTATATGTGGGGCTACCCTTGAGATTGGTCCGGAAGTTGCAGCTGGTGCAAAATGCAGTGGTGAGACTGCTCACTAGGGCAGAGTATCACCAACATGTCACCCCACTGCTGAAAGAATTGCACTGGCTACCTATTAGCTACTGGGCTAAGTTCAAGGTTCTGGTTTTGGTGTACAATGCCCTATATATCTTGGAACCAGGATACCTGAAAGATTGTCTTATCCCTTATATACCCAGTCAATCACTACGCTGTGTAGGTGAGGGCCTCCTGCAGATACCATCTTATCAGGAGGTCTGCTCTGCACAACATAGGAAGCAGACCTTTAGTGTAGTGGCACCTACCCTTTGGAATCCCCTCTCCTTAAATATTAGACAGGTGCCTTCTCTGTTATCTTTTCAGTGCCTATTGAAGACCTTTCTCTTTCAACAAGCCTTTTAAGTAGAGACCTTATCCCAGTCTGCATCTGTGTTAGTACTGCTTTCTAAGATGTTTTAAAGCTTTTTTTTTAAAAAAAGATGTTTTTAAAGATATTTTGTTTTAATATGTTTTTAAAGATGTTTTAATATATTTTAATTTTTTGTTTGTATGATGCTTTATAGTGTTTTTAGTGTTTTTGTTTGCTGCCCTGGGCTCCTACTGGGAGGAAAGACGGGATATAAATTTAATAATAATAGTAATAATAATAATAATAATTACTACTACTAGTAGTAGTAGTAGTAGTAGTAGTAGTAGTAGCAGCAGCAGCAGTGATAGGGAAGTTGTGCTATTGCCACTGCTAATCGTGATTCTCCTTTCCCCTTCCTGAGAGACTATTGCCTGTTGCCAGATAGCCCGCCTGCTCACCCACCAGTCTTTGCTTCCCATGACAGCATGAGGACTTACATTTTTATTATATAGGAAGATATTCTATTGTTGTAACCCTACCTCCACCATAAGTTCCTTATAAAATTGATAAGAAATCCTATAAATAAATAAATAAATAAATATAGAGTGGCGAATTTTGAGAGGCCATTTCTGCACAGCTAAAAAAAAAGTTACTGTGGATGGAATTGGCCTATTGCACAAGATTTTGTATAGGCAATTATGGAGGGCTTTGGGTATAGTACAAAAATGATTAATAAGTGCAAAAGTATAAAAAGAAGTGATATCTCAAAAGAAGTGATATCACTAATTTATGTTGTGGAATCTAAAAACAACACCCTTGAATAAATAAAACTCTCACTGGAATGCTTGCGTACTTTTTTGATTAAATTGAAATCAGAAAAGAAAATTACCAAAGTACAAAAATACCTACGAATAAGCAAGGCTAGCAAAAGCAGTTTACTGAGAAGTTATAGTTCTTGCATTTTTCAAATTATTAATCTCATCTCCAGCGAGAGAACTGTAATTGTTCAGCAAAATTGTTAACTCCAGGTGGCTAAATCCGTGAAGGTATTCATGCACTCTAGCTTCTATTTGACTGATGTTAATGATCCTATGGAAAGTTTGGCAAGTAGCAATACTGTTATTGTAAAGAGGATACAGAAGCAATCTCTTTCAGGGTTATATTAGTTATTTCTCACAGGGATATATCAGTTATTTCTCATCAATGGTTACTTTCACATTTGTTTACTCATGTCCATTCTATCCCATTAACACCTTACAGACCATGAGGGGAAGCCAGTAGGAGGGAAGGTCGGCGGAGGAGGAGCCAGTTGGAAGCACCATGGCATCCACTTGCTGCTCATGAGCCACTGACCTGGCTGAACGCAGGCTCTGTTGGGAGCTGCATGCAGGAGCCGGAAGAGAAGAGCCAGCTCCCACAAATAGCCCTACCGGGAAGTAAGTGCTCCCCGTAGATCACCACTGCAGTTATTTTCCTCTGCTGACCCTTTTGCCAGTGGAATTTGCCCATGGATCAGAACCTGCAGGAGTGTTCTGAGGGAGACTTGGATGCCACACAAGTCCCTTCCGTGGCTCCTCCCCTGCCACACCCCAAAATGCCCTATTTACGGGGCTACTGCTGGCTTTCACTGGCTCTCCATGGGCTAGGCTGGCCATCCCTGGAGGACCCCCAGCTGAGCCGGCAGAGTCCCAGCAGCACCACAGCTGAGCTGGGACAAGGGGCTTCTGCTGGCTGAGCCAGGGGTCTGCCACATCCACCTCGCCCCAGGCTGACACAAATACTAGTTGGATTGCACCCTTAGTCTATGACAGCCTTTCCCAACCAGTGTGCCTCCAGATGTTGTTGGACCACAACTCCCAGCAGCCTCAGCCAGCATTGCTAATGGTCAGGAGAGATGGGAATTGTGGTCCAATAACATGTGGAGGCACACTGGATGGGAAAGGCTGGTCTATGAACGTGTTTCAATTTGCATAAAATGTCTATAAAAATGTGCATTTAAATAGAATTTCTAATCCGATTCTCATAATATAAATAATTCTAAATGCATCCCCCCTTTTTTTAAAGCTGAGAACTTTGTTACATCATTGGGTAAAGAGCAAAACCTGATGGTTTACTTACATTCCCACTTGTTACCTCCTGGACTGATGTGAATCAGGGCAGTCTGCATTAGAATTCTTGTCTCTTAATTTTATCAGATCCGTCATATTCTACATTTCCAGTTGGGAGATGAATTATTTATTTATTACATTTATATCCCACCTTTTCTCCAAGGAGCTCCAGGTGTCATACACAGCTCTCTCCCTCCTCATTCAATCCTCACAACCACCCTGTGAGATAGGTTAGGCCAGCCATTCCCAACAAGTGTGCCTCCAGATGTTGTTGAACCACAACTCCCATCAGCCTCAGCCAGCATTGCCAATGGTTAGGAAAGATGGGAATTGTGGTCCAACAACATCTGGAGGCACACTGGTTGGGAAAGGCTGGGTTAGGCTGACAGGCAGTAACTGGCCCAAGGTCATCCATCCAGTGACTTTCATGGACAAGTGGGGATTCAAACCCTGGCCTCCCTGGTCCTAGTCCAACACTCTAACCACTACACTACTCTGGCTCTGAATGCAGTGCCTCATGAAATATTGAGAGAGAAAAACATGAACAAAACACAAAGGTTGAATTTACATGGTACTCTAGATCTTGAATTAGGAGTGTAAGAAGCTGCTTTGTATTTGTCCTTCTAGCCTAGTATTGTGTACTGTGACTGGCACTGGCAATCTAAGGTCTCAGACAGAGCTTTTTGACAGCACCCATTGCCTGTCTGTTTTTTAACTGGAGATGCCATGAATTGAAACTGGGATGTTCTGCGTGCAAAGAATGTGCTCTAACACTGATCTACAATCCCTCCCATATTGATTCATGTTCATTCCAAAAGCCAGTTAAGGCCACTTCACATATTACAGGATTTACAGGGAACCTGAAGATGTTAAATATGCACAGAAGCAATGAGAGCTATGCAGGTTAAATTCTGACTGGATTTAACAGGAGTTATTCCCAAGTAAGCGTGTCTAAGATTGCAACCTTAAATCCACAAAATGTGAAGTTGACAAACATGGATTTGTGTGTGCTTGCAAAGACCTATATTATGCAGACACTGTAATCAGGAATCCAGTATTGAATGGTCCATATATGGCAAACTCGGATTTGTGCATAATGTGCAAAGCCATGTTTATTCCAAGGCATTCTTAGAGTACTCTTGTAGAAGTCTCACTGGGGCTACTGGAATTGAGTGACTAGCTGTGAATAAGTAACTGGGAGGTACAGGTTTAGATTATGCTGTGAAGCGTTTACACTCAATAGCAATTCATATAAAACCTGCTCTCCACTCATTCATGGCCTCAAGATAGTAATTTTTCTGCTGCCAAAGAGGGAGGCAATAGTTGTGAAATCCAATGAAAAGCACTGCGCAAAGCATCACACAGTAAGGGTGAAACTACATATTACAAGTAGTTCCATAATTCTTTCCCCCAAAGTGTTTAAAAAAATCAGGTAAAATAGCTACAGTGACTTCAAGGGTGACCAGGGGACTTGTTGCTATGAGAGGTTATTTTTAATCTTCTCTTTCTCTCTCATTTCTCCAGATTTGCCACCCCAGAGTTTCTTTTCTTCCTCTGTAGTGTAAAATACAAGCATCTGTATAACCCTATTCTTGTGTTCTAGATCGCTCACATGGTGTGAGGATGATCACACTAGCTTTAATCTTCCAAATTTCTCTCCATGAGTTGGAGGGGTAACTTCTGCAGCAGGGAGCCTTTTCTGCTCATGTAGGTTCCTCACACATTTTAGAATCCTGATTTGCAGGGTTCTAAATCTCGTGGGCAGCCTACACAAGTACAAAAGGCTCCCCACCTCAAACATTATCTGTTCAGTTTATAGAAGATGATGGGGTAGGTGGAGCTAGTATACTTGTCCTCACTCTCTCTCGGTGAGAGATTTAAAACTTCCGAATAAAGCATATATTATATCTCTCCAGGACAAAAGTTGTTTGGCATGTGTAGAAAGGATGCAAAAGGCACAATTCTGCACAACTGCTCAGCTGAAAGCCACTTGTAGATCATTCCCATTAAAAAAAAAAAAAAAAAAAACCCTCTTCTGGAAAAGAACAGAACACATAATGTGCCATTCTAGCCTCACTAGAGCAAAAGCAAAGCCTCAGATTTGCTCCTTAAATATTGGCATGATTTTTAAAATTAAAAAATATATTGCATTTATATTCCACCTTTCCTCCAAGGAGCTCAAGGCGGTGCACAATTTTTTTACCTTCACTTTATCCTCAAAACAACTTTGTGAGGTACGTTAGGCTGAGAGATGGTGATTGGCCAAAGGACACTTAAGTGATATAACTGATATAACTGTGGCCAGCTCTGAAGAAAAGTCCCATGCACGAACTACTGAATATTGCCTTTGTATGTTCACTGAACTGTATAAATCTTAAGTTATAAGCATATGTGAAGGCAGAACCATGTTGGAGTTGTGATTGTTCATTGATGGTTCAGAACAAGTTACAATTTTAAGAAAATTAAATGACAATACAATAAAAACAACAGGAATAAAGCTAACAACAACAAATACAATACTTGCAATAATTTTTTTTATCTGTAGCTTAATTAATTGGGGGACCTTTTTAGTTAATAAAAATGTTTAAAAATATTAATCTACCAGGTTGTACATATAGGGCTGCAATCGTACATGCATGGACCTGGAAGTATTGAACTCATTGGGGCTTATTTATTATTTATTTGTTTGTTTGTTTATTAAATATATATCCCACTCTTCTTCCCAGAAGGAGCCCAGGGCGGCTATGTTGTAGACATGCATGTCTACTTTGATGCAGACATGCATTGGATTGCACTGTACAGGTTGCAGTACTAGATATTATATTAAAATATGTTATCTAAAGCCCCTTGCTTTCATTTTTCAAATGGATATTTTATTTTATTTCTAAAATGTGTATACCTTTTTACTGAAATAAATGACTAAGGTAGGGTTGCCATATTGCCCTGTTAGCCGGGTTTTACCCAGATTCTTTGCATGCCACCCAGCGCCCGGCTAGCCCCTTAGGTGGCCCAGATTCTCACATTTAATTTTTTTAAAAAATTAAGTTTCTAGGTGGTCCGGTTCTCGAGATATACAGAAAAACATCAGCCGCCCCTGACTGTTAAATCTTTCTCTAAACAGTACTGTATACAGTACTATAGCACTTCGTAGCTTTAACCCCGCCCGTTCACGATTGCAGCCAATCAGAGAAGCCAGGATTGTTTCAGTTTCATTGACCAGAGGCAGTGTCTAGAAAACAAAATGGTGGTCCCCCCCCCCATTTATCTGAAAATCTCATAAATTGGGTAAGTATATACTTTTCAGTTTCTTTTCCTCTTGTGTGCAGGAGTCAGATCTTGGGCAGTGTTTTGAAAACCTTCCCAATACTTGCTTTTTGTAAAAGCAATGCTAATCCCATATGTTGCTTATCACTTGAGGTTGCATTTCTGTCCCTGTTTGAGTAAGCCCCACTGAATACACTGGAACTTGCTTCTGAATAAATAAACCTAGGATTGCACTATAAATATCTTTACAGTTTGTGTAAATAATAAATATATTTGATAGTCATGCTTATATAAATATTTCTTCATTTATCATATTTTTGGTTTTTGGTTAGGAATTCTGACTGGTTGTGAGATGCTTAGTTTTCTGCCTTACTCATAGGAATCTTGTGGTTGGTATGGTATTACATTTATGAAAGTGATACTGCCTTTTGTCAGACCCTTTCAAATTATGCAGTTCTCTGAATTAGGAATTTACGTTTGTCATCCCCCCCGTCCTGTGCACATAAATGCATATTTTAAAGGAAAACATGCATATCCAAATGCATTGAATATCATATAAAATGAACATAAAATGAATCTTTTTAGGGGAAAATGCATACATAATGCATTTCCCATGCAGATTTAAATGTAGATTCCCATGCAGTTTTTTAAAAAATCTGCTATATATATATATAAATGACAGAACAGACCCACAACTGAACTCATATGAACCTGTTATGGAATGAAAATAAACTGACCCATCCATCCCTGGGTGGAACTCCCAGAACTCTGATTTTCCTCCTCCTCATCCCACCAATTCTTTAACCCCAAAAGACTTAATTGTAAATTAATTTTGTAGTGAACATAATCTTATCTGCTACTCTTTACTATTTTACAACATTAATATGCATTTATATATTTCTCGTCTTACCAATTGATTGGTAAATTTTTGTGTGTGTTTTTTTAAAAAAAGGAAATGAAGGAGAGCATTAATAAAAGACCTTTGCCTTGTATATCGTTTTCAGCGGTAGGGAAAACAAAGAAATATTTTTGCTGGGATTTTCTTTGTAGCCTAGTCCCTTATTTTTCCCTTCAGAAGATGGTTTTCCATTTTAAAAAAAGAATCAGGTTTAAACGTGTTGCTCAAAAGTACTTGGCAAGTTATATCAACAAGAATGCAATATGCACTGCGAATTATATGAGATATTGAATGTTAAGGGTGTGTTAAAAGAGGACAAGATGGCCTCAGTCGCTAATAAAAACACACACACACCTGAAATAGCCCAAATTCTATTGCCAGGTTGTGTGAAATACTGCCTTCTCTCACTGCATCTGTTTGACAGGTTGATGCTGTTGAATTTGTCAGTAGTATCACAGCCATAAAGGGGTTAATTGTGTAGGCCAGTCCCTTTCAAACCTCAAAGCTGTCCCTGAGGTATTTTATATGTCTCACTAAAACCAGAAGATTTAAAGTTTGCTCCAACATTGTAAGTTTTTTTAACACACACCAGAGAATTACTGTAACCAGTATTAGGAAGAATATAAAAACAAATAAAAAGCAAGAGATGATTTAGTGAAGCAGACCTGGAACAGAGCTGAAGGATACAAGCAAGTTTAAAATATGTATTTGAAATAGCACAGAAATAGAAACCTGGCATGTCTGGAAGAAAACATGAACAAATGTCTTTTATTAAACCACACCATTTCTGATTCTTGTATAAGTGATTCAACAAAATTGCTGTTTTCCTGTGCCTGGATTCCGCACTGCTTTGGTAAAGCCTTATGAAGGGAATCACAGGGTTCAGATCATATAGGTAGGTACCCCTGTAGCATCACAGAGCTAGTCCAAGTACTTGCTAGGGAGAAGAGCCTGTTAAGAAGCAAAGAGGCTGTCTGGCTGCCACATCACTTCCATGTGGTTTAGGAAGTACTGTAGATGTGGCCCGATTTCTTTCCTGGAAGAAGCCGCTGAAGAGAGGAGGAGGCTAAGCCTATAGAAGGATTCAGCCTAGTAGAGATGATTGGTTAGAAGGAGAAGGAAGAGAGGCAATTTGCCTGGTCAGCAGTGTGGAGCTTTTATTTTATTTTGACTGCTACTTTAAAGTTTATTCTGTAATATGTGTATATTGTTTTCACTGAGAAATTATAATGAACCAGATTTCTCACTAACATTTATGACTGCTTGGTCCAGCATCACTATAAACGAGGAGAGTGGAAGATTTTTCAGCTTGAGGGTCACATTTCCTCATGGGCAGTGCATGCCAGTGGTGAGTGGGGCCAGAGGCGAAAGTGGGCGGAGCAATGGATGTGACTCTTACTTTTTTACAGTAGGTTACATTCAAGCTATGTAAAAGTCAGAAGTTTCCACAAGAGAGCTGTTATGAGGTATCAAATATTTGGAATTTTTAATCTTTGATTCATCTCAGTGAACCAGAGTTTGAAAAGGCCTGCAACAGCAAGGATTCCTGGGAGACAGCCCTTCTGTGACCTCTGAGTACATATCTTGCAATGCCTGAAGGTATAGACTTCCTGACTCATGGAAATTTGTCCCCAGTAAGAATAGGCGCTCCTTTCAAACAAAGGAAATGTTTATGATAATCTAGGCCATCACGAGGAAACAGAATAGCTCCTTTCAAACTAGGAGGTGTTGTGCATTTCTAAGCCTTTGGAGAAGACAGGATAAACTCCTGTTAAACAAAGAAACTGTTTTACACAAGGATTATGATAATCTTAACCTTGAGGAATCATCTGGACTCTACAGCAGGGAGATCACACCTATCATCCGGGAATTTATCAGGAAATGAGTGGGTTCCCACCTTCCTGATCACATTTACTTTTGGTTTACTTTGGGGTCAGTTTAGTTAGGAAAAGGTATAAAACATGAGGAGTGAGAAGGGGAGTTCAGTTTCTCTTCTGGAGGGCTCCAACAACGCACGCTAGCATCTTTGGGACAATTTCAGAGCTATGGATTTGGGTGAGAACTTTCAAATCTGGCGCTGGTTACAAAGGGTGGAGCTTTTGCTCATTGGGCTAGATACGAAAGTCTCTCTCTCTCAGCTTTAGGCTTGCAGCAACTCTCCAGGAAAGGTATATGCAAATATCTGGGCCTTTTTCCTTTCCTTTCCTTTTCTTTTCTTTCTTTCTGTGTGGGTGAACTTAATGTGAAAGTGTTCATAGGGTCAGTCTCTTTGCTTTAGTCTATCCAGTGTTGTTGAATGAATGAATGAATAATAGTTAGAAAGCTACTCATTGTTAACTGCAATTGTATACTGCAATATTTTCCCTTGTTTCTTCTCTTAATAAAACCACTCTTTATTTTACTTTCAGTGTATGTGTTATTGGGTTAAGGGTAAAATTATACATGCTCTGGGGGTGACGTGCGGCTAACTCCAGCAAAAAGATCCTGCTGCTCTCTTTTGGGGACTTGGATTTCTAGTGAGCTACGCTCATGAGGAAGTTAAAGGTCCCTTCGTAACAGAGCATGCCCCCCACCCCCACTCACACCCTCCATCCGGGCAAGTAAGAAGCATTATCACAATTCAAGGTCACATTATTACAGGCAAACAAAAGCACGAGGGCACGGAACATGGGGTATGGCCTGTAGAGAATTGTTAATGTCATACTGAAAAGCCTGGAGAGCCACATTTGGCCCCCAGGCTTGAGGTTCCCAACCCCGGTGTAGGCTATCCACCGTAACTAACTACATCAGCAACCTGGATTGTGGAAATTCTGTGGTGTGGGTAGAGCTCATGTGCTCTGCGATCCCATTTGATTTTGTTTTTCAAACATTACCAAAAAGCATTGATCCATTTCATTTGGACTGGCCTTAGACCCCAGTCCAAAATGGCCATCATTCTGTTCAACACAATTTGTCACTGGCAAATATAAGGCTATATGCGAGGGGTGGGGAATCTTTTTTCGAATGAGGGCTACTTTCCTTTGAGGGAAATCTGTCAGGGGCTACATACTGGCAGTAGGCAGGATCAGAGTTACAAGTGGGCAGGGCTAGAGGCCAAAGTAGGAGGGATCATCTGCTTTTCTTTTTCTGCCACACCCTTCTTTCTTGTGTCTTTGTCACCCCTCCCCCTCTTTCCCAACTTTGCTGCAGGAAATTAGATTGAAACATGCAATTAGGCCTAGTGCTGCAGGTTGACCATTCCTTCTGTTGGTAAACTGTGGATCTTTCTCTGTGTTGTTGAATACTAGCTGAGGAGAAAGAAATAGAACACAGCAACAGGCCACTCTTTCACAGTTCCTGCCCTTCCAACAGACCAAGAGGGTTCTGTTGGCAGAGGACCTTTGCAGCCATGCCGGGAGAAGTCCTGGCATGGCTTCAAAGCCCCTGGCAGTGGTGTGGTCATGTATGCCGTGTCATGCAGGGGGTGGGGCAGGGTGGCTATTTAGACATTGCTCCATCCTAGCTTGGTCTATTTTCAAGCTTGCATTATGCGGAGCAGGATGCCGTAGGAGCAGGAGGGCCTGACTGGGCCTTGGCAGGTGGCCTGTTTCAGTGGTGGACAAGACAGGAAGAGAGGGGAGCATCGCACGATCCTGGTGTGGGCCTCCAGTTGGAGCGGCAATGGAGTGGGAGTAGTGGAACAGTGGTTACAGTGGGAGCAGCAGCGGCAGAGTGGTGACGGTGGCATTGTTGGTGGACTGCTGGGGCACACACAGTTTGGAGTTGGGGGCTGGGGCATCATTTGCTCAGTCTGGAAGGCTTGAAGGGCCGGGGGGTAGGGATTAACTGGGCCTTACCAGCCACGTTGGGGCCTAGGTGCTTGGCACAGTCGCCATTTTGTGGTCGCGTGTTCGGCTGCCATTTTAAGAGGCCTAGGCCTGGTTTGTGGCAGCCATTTTAGACTCGGCTGCCATTTTAGGTGGGCCTGGGTAGTGGCAGCCATCTTAGTGGTGCCTTAGTTGGTGGCTATTGCTAGAGGTGGCCATTTTGGGAAGGTCATATTGGGGGTAGACATCTTGGTTGTGGCCTAGTCAGTGGCCATTTTGTTTAGTGCCTAGGCTGACTGGCATTTGGTTGCTTGATCAGTTTTAGGTCTGCTATTTCTAGACCTGCTAATTAGGACTTAAAGGTAAGCTGGATGCCATGCCTCCTAAGAAGGACAGCGGTGGTCTTAAGGGGAAGGGCATGTCATGAACCTGTATATGTTCATGAGTTATTAAAAACCATAAAGGAGACATCTTGATTCAAGTAAAGAACTCTGGGAGTCTAAATGTTAAAAAAGACAGGCCTCTGCTAGAATAACCTTTAGGTTTCGGTTTCCAGCTGAAGACGGTTAAGACAAAGCCTAAACACGAAACACCTGGCTATCTGTGCTGATTAACAAGTGCCTGGTACTCAAGGTTGTTCTTGGCCTGTGAAGTTTGAAACACCAGTTGGGAGGGGGGCCTGGAAGGTGCGAAAGAGTGAGAAACATCTAGAAGGGGTTACATCAGACATTTTCTGATTGGTTCCTGAATCTTGGACCATTAGAATTCTTTCCCTTAAGTATAGGGCTGGAGACCCATAGCCTTTGTTCTCCGCTGCCTTGGTTCCAGAGTTCCATTCTTTTCTGCTTTATGGTCCCAGGGTTGCCTATGGGAGGTAACCTATGCCTGGTTCCATTGCTTTGTGGTTAACATCATTCTCTCTTAGGAGAGAGGCCACTTCAACCATCTACCTCATGTGTAAGTATTAGGTTAGAAAAGGTTGTTATTTTCCTGTTGTGTGTATGAACTCTCTTGTATGTACCTAAACCCCTGTTTGGGTGTATGGTCTTAAAGGATTACTTGCTGCTACCTATATTGATGTGCACTTATCTATTTTAATAAAGCTACTTCTATTTAACCTGGTGTATTCATTGAGAGAGAGGGTGGTTCTGAATTCAGCACCTAGACCATCTCAGTCACATAACTACCAAAGAGGGAAAAAGAAGTTAAAAGCTTAATTCTACTTTGTGGGTTTAACCAGAGGTTTCCTGACAAGGAGTGAAGTTTGGCTCTTGTCTTTTTGGACCTTGGTTTACCTAGTGTCTGGGCTCAGAGATCCCCTAGCTCTGAGTGGAACCAGTAAGAAGGGTGGTGGCAGCCTACCATTCTACCTTGCAGGGTTGTTGTGACCGTACACAGCCTTGGCAAGGGGAAATTGGTATTTTTTGGTTCCAGATCAATTACCCTAAGGGTGGGGATTGGGTCTGATGCATGATCCTTGAGCCTTGACAGCGGGGATTCATGACAGGGCAAGCCCCCAAAGTGGCCAGCTCAGTATCTGCTTCCTTCACCTCAGGACCTGCTATGCTCTGAGGATGAGGAGCCTGATATTGCATCCATGTTGCAATATCAACATGTAGACAATCTTGTGAGAACACCCAAATGAGGGCTAAGATGGTTAAGGGGAAGCATGATAGGAAGGGCTTGTCTGACACTGACAGTTATGCTATCTTGGACCGTTTAGCTGTGTTGGAGGGATCATCTGGCCAGCTGCTCCACTGCATTCAGTACTTGATGTGGAGCTGGTGGCTACAGGAATTTCAGAGGTGGAGGCTGCTGCGGTTCATCCTGGTTTTGGTGAATCTACTCCACAGAATACTGTGTGGGGTTTTCCTGGGTAGCCTGGGATGGGTTCCTGGGTTATGCCATGGGGCACAGCTCAGGGGTGGCCTTACTCAGGGTATACTGGAGCAATGTATGGGTGGAGTGTTCCTCCTTCTTCCCAGCAGCCGGTGGGTGAGGCCTGTAAGCAGGTTTGGAGCTTGGGAGACACTTCTGTGGTTGCTTCAGCTTGAGGGGCAGCTCACGATCCTTTGTCCTCTGTACAGACTAGGGCAGTCCCATTTGGGGAGACATCCACTCCTCTTGGGGCTCATTTGCTTTGGGCAACAAGGGAGCATATTTGGAAGGAAGAATACATTGATGTTTTCTCTTTACTGTACCAGGAGAGCCTGAACAGAAGGAAAAGGATAAGCAGGATGAGAATTAAAAAAAAACAGGTTGACAGGACCTGAGGTAATCGGATGGCAGGCTTTTTGATCTACATGGGGGTGGTACTCCAGCACCAGCCTGTGAGGGTGGCAGCTTTAGTACAATATTTGGATATCATTTTCAGGGCCCATACTGAATTTATGGGGTCAGCATAGTTGGCCTATGATGAATTCTTTAGGATGAGGGCAGCAGTTGAAGTGAGTTTAAAATGGTACAGGAAGGACTCTAAGTTGTGGCAGCAGTTTATGACCTGTGCAGTGTGATAGAGCGGACAGCAGACATTTGCTGGCTAAGTCTAACACATTGGTGGTTTTCTGTGGATCCACAGGGCAGCAGGTTCAACCTCGCCTGCTCTGTTGGGAGTTTAGTGCCAAGGGCTTTTGCAACAGGAACCCATGTAAATTTAGACATGAGTGTTCCATCTGTGTGGGTTTGCACTCCTTTACCAATTGTTCCAGAGCACGGGGCTTCAGAGGGCCCCAGAAAGGAAAGAAGCCTGGAGGGCAGCCTTTGGGAAATGGGCCCCACCCTGATTAATGTTCAGGGACTCTTTGGTTTGCTTCATCAGTACTCCAACCGTGCTGATGCAGCCTATTTGGGGGGAGGTTTTTGTTATGGCTTCAGGATTCCAGTTGTTGGGGAGAAGTCCTATATGTCTGGAAATTGGAAGTCTATAGTTGGAATGGATTTAGTGGTGCAGGAGAAAATAGATAGGGAGGTAGCTGAAGGCAAGGTACTGGGACGTTTTGTGTAGCCTCCTATGCCCACTTTGAGGGTATCTCCCTTGGATATTGTTCCTAAGAACGAGCCTGGACAGTATTGCCTTTCATCATCTGTCTTACCCTAGGGGGGCAGTCATTGAATGATGCTATTCCTGCCAGTCCACCCCTTGGACTTTGATCTGTTGGGGTTTTCATTTAAGGGTTTGTTTTATGTAGATTGAGCTCTGCCCATGGGATGTTCTATTTTGTGTTCAGCTTTTGAATATTTTAGTACATTCCTTGAGTAGGGTCTCAGGAGGTAGGCCAGCTCTATTGCAGTAGTGCATTACCTTGATAATTTTCTCTTTGCTGGACCTGCTGGCTCACAATAGTGTTTTCAGCTTATGTCTCCAGGAATTAGCATGGATTGCTGTGTGATTATGGGGAATGCCATTTAGTCCTGATTATTATTAAAGATATTTGAGATGGGTGACATACTATTTAAACAGGAGGAGAGAAACAGTGTCTTTGGGGGGGAAAATTGAAAGCCAAGGATTTTAATCCTCTCTAAATCTATAAATTTCAATACAAACCTATTTATAATTATTTAATACAGAGCACAAGACTCAATCCCCTACTTCTGATAATTTACTATAGAGTCGTTCCTTTAAAATCAATTGGCCATATGATTTTAAGATTACTACTACAGTTTATATAGCCATCTGAAGCAACTGAAGGCAAAAGGGCTTAGAAGAAGCCCATTGCATTGATTAATTAACTGATTAATTAGTAATAAATTATAAGTATTTTAAATTTGCAGTTTCTTTGTGCCCACATATTGATTTCTTTTCTTTAAAAAATATGTATTGCATTTTCATTCTAAGCCTGCGGACTAGGTTCTTTTATATGCAGATTTTGCAGTCATTTTTGCTAGTATCATAAATTCAAAAATTTAAATCAATATGCATGACAATTTTTGAAAGTGATATATATTTTTATGCTGATATTTGCAATACAGAATAATGCCATTCCTGTAATTTATTAAAAGCATCTATATAGAGAGGAGAGATTTATAGCTTTAATAACTTTGTCACATTAATGTGCATATTTTAATGACATTCAGACAAAAAAAATCATAAATGAACTCATGTTATACTTCCATTGGAAAAAGTACCCTTCAAATATTTCCCAGCATTTAATCTCTTACTTTTATAGTTGGCATTATTTATAATGATTATAAATTATTTTTTTCTGAACATTTAGGCTTGATTTTAGTTGAGCTTAGCAGACTTACAAAGGACAGCCTCATACCTCCTACCAAGTAGCTGGTGGGGCTTCTCTGTGCATAACCAGTAAAGTAGGACATCTCTCTTGCCTTCCCATTTTAACAAGCTATTCTGTGGATAATCTAAAGGATGGTGCTTTAGCTGTCATTCCTCATTTTGAATCCATCTATCTTTGATGTTGTATAATATTACCACTACCTTGGCAGGATGCTTTTGTTATCTTGAGCCTCATTCTGGCATGCAATTAAAAGAAACATCATGAAATATTTGTGTGTGTGTGTGTGTGTGTGTGGTATGGGGGTATAACTCTGCACACCATGATTCACTGTGTAATGTTAGGTGGAAAATTTCAGTTCAGCAGCGTGTGGAATGGCTAGGCCAAATTGGAAAACTCAGTTTGGGGTTCATATGTGGTATTCACCAAAGTAGGTGTCACGATCCATGATGATACTCATCACCAAGCAAAGATAATGGGACAAGCAAGTTGAGATCAGCAGCCCAAGGTAGTGGTGGTGGTGGTTGGAACAGAGGGGATGGTAAGGCAAGGTGATGGTCAGGACCTTGGACAAGGGCCAAGGTGCTGGTTCAGAACCACAGATCACAGAAAAAGCAAGTTGTTTCAGCAGCACAGTGGAGCAACTGGCAGTACTTTAATCTGGGCTACGTAATCAAGATGGAAGTTCCAACCCATGAATACTGCATCTAGCCAGTTAAAAGGCCAGGGCCTTTGTCACTCCTTCTTACATGTGGAAAGCCCTTTGCAAAACAGCATCACAAATGATAAAATGGTCCTGCTCTCGAAGGTGACAGAGAAGATGCAACTTCTCTGCACTCCGTCCCACCGTATATTTAATTAGGAGGGTTTAAAAAACAAAAACAAAACAACAACCCCTAATTAAATATGAGCCCTGCCCACAAACTGATTTGGGAGTGGATCCAAGTCAGGGTGGTGGGGTTGGCATGATGTCCCCCTCTGGATTGGAGCCATGGGGTGGACAGAGGAGTCTGTGCACAGTCAGACAACATTCAGTGGATGAGATGCAGTGTCTGGTGCCAGAGGTTCCACATAGGAAGGAGTGGATGTGTTTCCTCCTCAGATTGCTGTTATAGGAGGACTTTTCATCTCAGGATTACTGGCCTGGGGCCATGAGAGTGCTTATAGAGGCCTGCAGAGCTGAGGATACAGCCCTGCCATTAGCCGGTGAGACCTTTTCCTTAGACAGCATATGCTGTGGGCCACTGACGGCCATTTCCTTCTGCTGGAGATCATGCAGTAAACTCTAAAGAAGCCCACAGCACTGAAGTGTAGTGGAAGGTGCTATCCCACTACTAGTGTTGAAGTAAGATTTAGCTGCTATTCCAGTCAACGTCTGTACATGAGGAGGGGGAGAGAGGTGGGTAAGGGCACCACTTTTCCTTTGTCTCATACACAAAGATATCTCTTTATGGAATAAGAGAAAAAGACCCTTATTCCCAGTTTAGGCTGCAATCCAGTACATGTCTACTCAGAAGTAAGATCCATTGAGCTCATTGGGACTTACTCCAAGATAAGTGTGTATTGGATTGCAGCCTTAGGGTTTGGACAGCAGTGCCTAATCAACTGTTCTGTGGCATTGTAGTTAACATTTAATGAACAAGGTGGCATAGTAGTAATTCAGTGCTACTTTTATGTGAAGCATCCTATATTCACAGAATCACTTATAGAAAACAACTTGTGTGCTCCACTGCTGGAAATGTTTTCTTTAGGCCTTTATATACACATTTTGCTGTTGGGTGTTAGATTGACAGATAAGAAAGGCAGAATCAGGTTTACCCAAAGAACTGCAATGGGAATTAGCTGGAAATGGAGCACTCTCCCCTATAATGTGCTTGGATAGGATTATGCATCCAAATACCACTGTAGTGGAAAGGAGCACTCCTGCCATAGAAGTGCTTAGGGCTGCTGCAGAGCAACAGATGGTGGGCTTTCTTCTGCCCTGCTGAAGACATGGAGGACAGAGGAGGTTTCCTCTTGTCTATAAAGAGATTGGGTGAGCTCCAGGTTGTTAGGCATCCCTGCCAAAAGATCCATCATCACTTTTTAGTGTTTAATGAGCCTGTTGTCTGGAGTTCCATGCAGAAAAGAGCTCTGGTAAGGTACAAGTGGATCTTCATCTCCAAGGGAAAATCATATTCATCTCAAGCAACAAATCCTCCAGGGTGAAACAGCAAATGCATGGCTGGAACTCATCCTGGTATTTTATGTACAACAAAAGTAACATACTAATTTTAGCAACTGGAAATTTTCTTTCTAGCTGTTCTTTATCACCATCATGTACCAAATGTTTAAGAAATACTGTCTGGATCAGGACTGGAGAGGGAACAGGAATATTTTTCTCAATTTGCAGGAAAGCCAATAGGCTCTATTCATTCATTCCTATAGCCTTCCTGCTGCTGCCTTGTTGCTTTAATTTCTCATCCAATTGAAACCATCCTATTTAAATTAACCATGTGTCAATAGCACAGATGGGCTCCACCCTGTTTAAACAGAGCAAACCTAAGTTATTTCAGTGCCTACACTGAATAGTGCCCTGTTGTTTAAAAATGCAGAATAACAGTGGGGGTTTTCTGTTCAACATATGCACATTTCTAGTGTTTTGACATGTTGAAAGTGTTAGAATAAGCAAACTTGCATGTTCCCTTGCAAAAAGGGAGATGTTCCCTCTAAGGCAGCATTTCCCAATGAGTGGGCCACCAGATATTGTTAGACCACAATTCCCATCTTTCCTGACCATTGGCAATGCTGGCGGAGGCTGATGGGAGTTGTGGTCCAACAGCATCTGGAGGCCCACTAGTTGGGAAAGGCTGCTCTAAGGGATATTTGGGAAATCCCATGTACCTGTTTACCAGTGATGTAACTTCCTAAAGGGTGGGGTTATTTGGCTTTTTCTTCCTCCTCCTTTGTCTGGGATTTTTGCATATTCTTCATTAAGCCTGAGGAGAGTGAAGCATGCACATGCTCCTCTCCAAGATGACCATTATTATGGACTGAGACTCCTTTGATTTCATCTAAGCTAGAGCCTATGTTTCCTGAACATATGAAAGGTCATGAGTAAACATTCTTTATCTTTTACTTAAGAATATTGTGCCTGTAATTGTGTCTGAAGGAAAGGGTGGACTGGTTGATTCTCATCCCACTACTTGCATTTATATCTCTGCCAAGAAATAGGACCACGAAACAATTCCTATTTCACACATATTTTTAAAATACCAAACAGAAAGAATCAATCACTAAAACATAACTATTGAAATTAGAAATTGTCTACACCTTTGGCTATGATCCCTGTACACTAATATGAACTGGTAGTGACAAAATCTGGATCCTGTGAATGGCTGTTACTGACACAGAGACTTTTTTGGTGGTGGCTCTGCGTCTGTGGAATGACCTCCCAATTGAAGCGTGTCTTGCCCCAACCATAGCATCTTTAAATGCCTGGTAAAAACTCATTTTTTGTTAGTCTTTTAGAGGCTGACAGGTAACATAATTTTTTATGTTATTTATGTAACTGACAAGAATTATTGTAATGTTTATATTTTTATGTATTATGTTTTTATATTGTTGTGCAGCACCCCAATCTCTAAGTGGTAAGAGATCTCCAGGGGTCCCTGTGCTTGCCCAGGTTTGGTTTCCTTGGAAATAAGGTTAGCGGAGTCTATGCTGTCTTTATGAAATATGGTTTATTTACATACATTCACAGCCTGAGGATAAGATGGAGGGGTTCAAAGCATCAGCAGTCCAATAGATCTTGCTTTTCCATCAGGCTTACAGGAGGCATCCTACAGCCATGGTGCAGGGAGCCAACCTCTCTGTGTCTTCAGTTCCCAGCCTTTCCTCCTACTAGCTAAAAACACAAGCTTCTCTTCGGCCCTGGGGGGGGGGGTTCTCCTGAAGAGTTTTAATAACAATAGGATTTCCGGGCCCATTCACCAGTTAGTGGGCACTTGACAGAGCTATTAGCCCAATTGACCACTCTATTAAATTAACAAAGGTCACCTGACCAGCAGAGCAGTTTTCTCAGCTGCACAGCCCATCTCCAGGTGCAGGGTTCCAAATCAGAGGCTGGAAGGGAACTCATAGAAATCATCTATCTCAATCTCCAAACCTATAAAAATATTATCTTATTTTTGTAAACTGCTCTGTGGACTTGGAGACTTCCGGTCAAGATGGAGACTGGTATGCAGCA
This sequence comes from Rhineura floridana, assembly GCF_030035675.1. NCBI lineage: Eukaryota > Metazoa > Chordata > Lepidosauria > Squamata > Rhineuridae > Rhineura > Rhineura floridana. Next base: position 34,248,971 of record NC_084484.1, read on the forward strand.
TTGGCATGAGCTCCGCAGCAAGACGCCAATATAATCCTTTTATTGCTTTTGACAACAGTTTTACTTTTTATTTTTAAACTTACTGCGAGGATTCCTGCTTTATCTTACCAGAGTGATAGCTCCTAATCCCTCCGCTTTTCCTTTCTGGAGGCTTGCAACCGTAAATCAACTGCACCGGCGAGATGCTTGCTTTTGACTGATATTGAAGAGCCCTGGGTAACGAAGAATATTACACTCCACTCGATCCTGAGCTAATTAAACTTTTGCTCAAGCGATATAGACTGTGTCTTCTTCTTGGAGGTTATTTATACAAGTGTTTAGCTGGCTTTAAATAATGGTTCTAACAAGGAAAAAGCTTAAAGAACAGAAGGCTAGCCTGCCAGCACAAATTTTACCACAACAAAAATTGCAGCCTAAAATTACAACCTTCTTCCCTCCTATGTTGGAACCTTCCGCCGGGGAGAAGAGACTTTCTTTAACTTCCGACTCTGCCGTGGCTCCGCCTTCAATCATGGATAGGTCAGTAGATTTCAATAAGAACTTTCCTACCCCAAAAGAGGATTCCTACGCTATCCCTTTAAGCGGATTTGTTATATAACACAAGTCTCCCCACATGTCCTTTTGTTTCATCTTTGATGCCTCCCCCCTTCTCTCCCCCCACCCCCCTTGAGTCCATGGAAAATGTGGAGGGTACTCCCTTCTCACCATCTGCTAGCTCCTTAGCTCCATTCCTCATGGTCCTGGAGGAACTAAATTCAATGAAATCTTACCTTGCCAAATGTAATGACTTATTGAAAACTTTGGCACTGACAGCTAAAACGCTACTAAAAAGTAACTCAATCCATCAAAAGGAGGACAATAATAATAATAAACAACGGGAGGAGGCGGCTACAAAACAATGAAACCCTGCTTCTCAACTCGATCACCGGAAAAAACATAAAAAAGGCAAGAAAGAAGTCAGGAAACCTAAGAATATCAAGAATTTTAAATTTCTTCATTATAAGAAATTAAATTTTAAACCTCTATTTGCTATTTTACAAGCACTAGCCAGTGCCCCTTCTTATCTTTCAAGCAAGCCTTCTTCTCATACGGAAATTGTAACCCATGACAGAAAATCGCCGGCTGGCATGCAGACTTTGGCCGCTAGTACCTCTTCTTTGAATTCTCTGTTATCAACCTCACCTACTCGTCCTCTTATTCAAATTACTAAAATGTCTCCAGTTCCAGCAGTACAAAAATTAATACAGGAAGGGGCAATGGAACCCACTTATTTGAAGAACAACTGGAATTTAGTCCTAGAACAAACTAAAGTGGTTCTCCTCAATTATCCTAACTTTTTGAGAAGACGTGGACATTATCCTAACAAAGCCCAGTTTTGTGATTTTCTGAGTCCATTTTTACCAGTTTTCTCATTCTGATATAACAAACATTCTTTTTTTGCATAGTAACCAAATTTCGACAAGAGTTATTATAGCCTTTAGGAATCGAGAGATAACTCAAAGATTTTACAAACTAAAGCCACATCTCGCTGTGAGGGGCCTTTTGATAACACACTGTTTTAAGAACATGACCCTCCCATTCCCTTTGGTTAAGCACAAGCCAACTCCAAGATTATTCAAGAACAACTACACCCTTGGCACCCCCACTCCTTTACCTTGGCACCAATCTCCTATCTTGCATCAGCAAAGCTCTTTGGTCACCTCACGCAGTGACCCACGAGAACTAGAGGATTTACAACTGATCGAAGTTTTTATTGATCTTCCTAAAGAGGAACAATTTAAAATAATCAACAGATAGACCGATTGAAAGCCGACTTACAGTCTCTACTCGTAGTCTCATCAGAACCAATCACTAGAGACATGCCAATCTTCAATTTAGAATCGGATATAGCTGCTCTGGGAGCAGCTATACCATCTTCTCTGACTTGGACGGACAGGCAACTGCTGGCACCCGAGGAGTTAGGCTCTACCCCCCAGGCTATCCAGCCACCTCATTTGGTACCTTGCCTGGGAAAATTGCCCACTTCTAATGTCAGTGTCTTTCTACCGGAACTCGATCAGATTCACCCTTTAAATGTTTCAGGGAACTGATATACTAATGTTCCAATTGTTCACTCTCAGCCCCGATTTGGGACACTTATGTCCAATGCATCCCCTGTATCATCTACTTCAAGCATTTTATTTTGGAACATCGCCGGTTGGAATAACAAGGTGGCAGACAAAGAGTTTTTCTCCTTCTTACAATTATTTGATATTTTATGTCTTCAAGAGACTTGGCTAGTAGAGGAAAGTAGTCTGTAGGTAGATGGATTTAAAACCTGGTCTAAGCCAGCAAGACGTCTGGCCCTGAGAGGCCGGGGCAGTGGCGGCCTGGCAATTCTGATATCCACTAAGATAGATGTCTCAGTATCAGGGGTATCATGTCCAGTTCCGGATTCATGCCAAGCTCTACGTATAACATCCAACGCTGCACACCCGACATTTATATGTATAAACGTTTATTTTCCGCCCTATAACATCTTGCAAAGGGCGCAAATTTGGCAAGAATTTGATGACTTTATTGATTCCCTGTACTGAGAGCATCCCTCATGCTTATTGATTGCAGGAGGAGACTTCAACGCCAGGTTGGGCCCAAACTACCCGGAGGCTCTTGATGCTCTGGATTTTTCCCCCCTGGAACCGGCTCTCTTACCTCGTTTGTCTCGGGACAATTTAATTAATAAAAATAGACGCGCCCTGTTTAAGACCCTTGTAAAGTCTCAACTTTTATGTCTGAATGGCTCAAAGTTTGATATCTCTAAGGGCTATTACACCTTTATATCTAAAAGAGGAGCCAGTGTAGTAGATTACATTCTGGTCTCCCCACAGTGGATAGACCATTTAAAAGAGTTTTGTATTGGCGACAGACTGGACAGAGATCACCTGCCCTTGACATTAACTATCTCATCTTTATCCATACATTCGAACCAACCCAAGTCAATGTCGATCTTAGATGCCACTTATGGTCTTAGACGTTTAAGATGGTCTTCAATGACAATGGAAGCGGTGAGGCAACTTTTAATATCTCCAAAATTAATGGAGCTGCGTCAAAAAGCTCTCTCTTCTTCATGTGATATCTTGCCTATATATGATCAGATTATTTCCCTTCTACAACCACTAGTTGCCACATCTAAACCTCCTTCTATTAGTGTTCACCCAGGCTTTAAGCCTTGGTACGATAAGATCTGCATGACAAAAAAAAAAGCAACTGCGTTATCAAATACAATTTACTAGGCTTCATTACTCGGAAGTAGCCATCTCACGACTTCAAAGACTTAAGAAGGAATATAACAACCTCTTGAAAGAGAAAAAATCAACACACATAGCCACAAATTGGCGATGCTTGGGTACAGCGGCCCTTCAGGGTAAGGATGAGGAGTTTTGGCATTTGGTTCATGGCAGATTGTCTCACAAACCGCCTATAATGGTTCCCCCGATCCTTCCTGAAACGTGGGTTACACATTTCCATGCTATTTTTGGACAGTTAGCTCCCCAACACCATTTCTCATTAGTTCCACCTGCTGAACTCCCTCCCTGGCCTCCTGTTTCCTGTGCAGAAATTAGCAGATTAATTTCAACATTATGCACAGGAAAAGCCCCCAGTGAGGACATGGTCCCTCCAGACTTATACCAAATGGACCCGGTATGGTGGAGCCCCATTTTGGCAGTGCTGTTTACAAAAATGAATGACATGGGGAGTATTTTATTATTATTATTATTCCCCAGGGCTGGCGAATAAGCATAGTCATACCGATACTAAAAAAAGGCGATCCTTCAATTCCCACCAACTATAGGCCAATTAGCCTATTGGATGTGGCTGCCAAGATATATGGACTCTACTTAGTACACAAACTTCTTGACTGGGAAAAGGATCAATCTATTATAGCCGAAGAACAGGCCGGATTTAGAGAAGGGAAAAGCACGTTGGACCAAGTGTTTATCCTAAAACATTTCATCAAGAAAGTTAAAATGAAAACAATCCAATCACTATATCTGGCCTTTATTGACTTTGCGGCTGCTTTCGACTCCATCGATAGAACTTTATTGTGGAAGAAACTGGAAAAAGCAGGTATCGATAAAAGACTATTGTGGCTACTACAAATACTGCACCATGATACCTACGTAAGAATCCAATTAGGTCTCAATGGACTTCTCTCCCAAAAAGTCCCAGCAAAAAGAGGTGTGAAACAAGGGTGTATTTTGGCCCCATTTTTATTATTAATGATATTGTTGAAGTAATGGCCTCCCCTTCCTTTTTTCCTCCCTCGATTAAAGGGAAAAAAGTCCCATCCCTTCTTCATGCTGATGATTTAGTTTTGCTGTCACTGAATAAGGTTGGATTAAGACGTATGTTACTGTGTCTTTTTTTTTTATTATTAATAATTTTTATTCAAATTTTTCAAAAAACAAACAAAACAAAGTCAAAAAAACATAACAATACCACAACAAAAAATAAAAAATAAAATAGTTGACTTCCGATTTGTCGCAGATCAGCTATAAGTATACAATATACATCAAACCTGTCCCTTAATATATACATACAGAATCCCTTTTCTCCATAGGCTGTCTTAATTAATCGTCAAATCCCAATATCATCATTTTATTTTGATCTTTCAACAAAAAGTCTAAGAGAGGCTTCCATTCCTTAAGAAATGTATCTGTCGATTTTTCTCTAAGTAAACATGTCAATTTATCCATTTCTACTAAGTCCATTAATTTCAATAGCCATTCTTCCATTGTTGGTGTTGATTCCATTTTCCACTTTTGTGCATATAATAATCTTGCTGCCGTAATCATATATAATATTATTCTTCCATATTTCTTTTCTATTTGTTTATCCATAAAACCCAATAAAAAAAATTCTGGTTTTGATTGAATATTTATCTTTAGAATTTTTTGCATCTTCCTACCTATCTGTGCCCAAAATGATTTTGCCTTTTTACACAGCCACCACATATGATAAAATGATCCTTCTTGTTGTTTACATTTCCAACAAACATTAGAAACATTACTATACATTTTTGACAACTTTTCTGGAGTCATATACCAACGGTACATCATTTTATAAAAATTTTCTTTAAGATTATAGCATAGTGTAAATTTCAAGCCTTTTTTCCACATATTTTCCCATTGATCCATTTGTATGTTATAACCAAAATTTTTTGCCCACTTTACCATACACTCTTTTACTTGTTCTTCCTCCATATCCATTTTCAATAAGAGTTTATACATTTTCGCAATTATATTTTCATCATTTGTACACAATCCTATTTCAAAATCAGATTTACTTATTTCAAACCCATACATTTTCTTATCTATTTTATATCTTTCTAACAATTGTAAATAGGCAAACCATTGAAAACTATATCCTTCCTTTGTCAGTTGTTCTCTCTCTTTCATTATATATTCTCCATGTACATTTTCTAATAGTTCTTGATAAGTTAACCATTTCTCTTTTCCAGCCATTTCTCTTCTGTAAAACGCTTCTTGACTTGAGACACATAATGGTATTTTCGAATAAAACCTTGGTTTATATCTATTCCATATTTTCAACAGAGGACGTCTTATAAAATGATTGTTAAAGTCTACATTTACTTTTGCTTTGTCATACCATAGATATCCATGCCATCCCCACTTCAAATTATGGCCCTCCAAATCCAATAGTCTTTTATTCCTCAATAAGATCCATTCCTTTATCCAGACTAGACAGCAGGCAGCAAAATAAAGTCTCAGATTTGGTAATCCCAGTCCTCCTCTTTCTTTGGCATCTTGTAGTAGTTTAAATTTAACTCTTGGTTTTTTTCCTTGCCATACAAATTTAGAGATATCTTTTTGCCATTGTTTAAAAGGTAAATCAGAGGATATTACAGGTATTGTTTGAAACAGAAACATCATTCTCGGTAATACATTCATTTTTATCACAGATATTCTACCCATTAATGACAGTTGTAGTTTATCCCATTTTAGCAAGTCTTTCTTAATCTCTGTCCATAATTTTTCATAATTATTATGAAACAACTTTGAATTTTTGTTTGTCATAATGATACCTAAATATTTCAACTTTTTCTCTATTGTAAAATCTGTCTTGTCCATTAACTCTTTCTGTTCCCTTAAAGTTAATTTTTTCACCAACATCTTTGTTTTTTGATTGTTGATCTTAAATCCTGCTAACGATCCAAATTCTTTTAATTTGTCCATCAATACATTAATTCCTTCCAAAGGGTTTTCTAGTACAATTATCAAATCATCAGCAAATGCTCTCAATTTATATTCTCCTTTTTTTATCTTTAATCCCAAAATTCTTTTATCTTGCCTTATATCTCTAAGCAGCACTTCTAAAACCAGAATAAATAAAAGGGGAGATAAAGGACATCCCTATCTTGTACCCTTTTGTATTTCACATGAATCCGTTAAATCTCCATTAACAATTATCTGAGCCTTCTGAGATGTATAAATCGATCTAATCCATTTTATAAAATTATCTCCAAAATCCATTTGCTCCAAAACCTGAAACATAAATTTCCAATTCAAATTATCAAATGCTTTTTCAGCATCTAAAAAAATCAAAGCTGCTTGTTTATCATTTCGTTGTTCTAAATATTCCAAGACATTCAAGACATTCCTGACGTTGTCACGTAATTGTCTTTTAGGTAAAAACCCTGATTGATCTTCCTGAATAAATTGTTGCAATATTATTTTCAATCTTTCTGCCAAGATCGTTGTAAAAATTTTATAATCATTATTCAATAGAGATATTGGTCGATAATTTTTTGTTTTAGTTAAATCTTGCTCCTCTTTAGGTATTAATGTTATATTAGCATTTTTCCAACTATCCGGTATCTTTCCCTCTTGCAGAATAAGATTCATTGTAGACTGTAAAGGTAGTAAGAGTTCTTCCTCCAAACATTTATAATACATTGCAGATAACCCATCTGGTCCTGGTGCCTTTCCTAATTTAATTTTGTTTATAGCTTCAGATATCTCTCTTGACGTAATAGGGCCATTAATAGCTTGTCTCTGAAAATCTGTAATTTTAGGCAAATTCTGTTTAGATATATACTCTTCTATTTTTTCAGATGGAATTTCCTGACATTTGTACAATGTTGAGTAATATTGATGAAAAATCTTTTTGATTTTTACATTATCTGTCAACGTCTCTTCTCCTTCTTGTATCTTTAAAATAATATTTTTTGACGTTCTTTTCTTAATTTATATGCTAACCATTTCCCAGGTTTATTTGCAAATTCAAAAGTCCTTTGTTTAGCAAAATTTAGTTTTCTTTCAATTTCTCTAACTGTCAGCATTGATACTTGCTTCTGTAACATTTTAATTTGATTTACAATAGAAACTTTAGTTGGATTCTTTTTCAATTCTTCCTCTTTTTGTTTTATTTCTTCCAAAATTAATTGCATTTTCTGTTGTTTCTTTTTTTTTAATTCAGAGTTACATTTAATAAAATATCCCCTCATAAACGCCTTACTTGTATCCCAAACGATATTTTCACTTGTTCCTTTATGTAAATTATGTTCAAAAAACTCTTTTAATTTCTTCTTACATTTTTGTACTACTTTGTCATTCTGTAATAAAGATTCATTTAGTCTCCATCTAAATCCAAGATTTTTTTTTTTTAATTAATATCACAGGATTATGATCCGAAAAAGTTTTTGGTAATATATCCATTTTAAAAGTATCCTTCACTAAAATTTTAGACATCCAAATCATATCAATCCTCGAGAATGTTTTGTGTCTTTCTGAAAAATAAGTAAATTCCTTTGCATTATCATTTATATATCTCCAGGTATCCACCAATTCTAAATGTTCCATCAGTTCAAAGCAAATCTTCGGTAATTTACCCTGTGTCTCTTTGATATTTTTTTCAGAAAGCCTATCAATTTTTGGTGAGATTACCCCATTCCAATCACCCATGACACACCAATGATCATATGAAAACTCTGACAATTTTTCCATAAGTCCTGTGTAAAACCTTGTTTTATCTTCATTGGGGGCATAAATACCCACTATCAAAATGTTTGTACCCTGTAGAGTAATTTCAACCCCCACAAATCTACCACTATCATCCAGTAATACCAATTTAGGAAGCAATTGTGGGTTAATGTAGAGAACAACTCCATTTTTTTTTTTGGTCCAGCCGAAATAAATTCTTCACCCAAATTTTTACAAATCAAATATTTGGAATCTTTCTTCTTAATATGAGTTTCTTGTAAACAAATTATATCCAATTTTAGTTTTTTCAAATAATGAAACACTTTCTTTCTCTTCTGCGCCGTGTTGGCTCCATTTATATTCCAAGTTAGATATTTGTAATCCATCTTTAAGCGTGTATTTTAAAATGTGCCTGATGCTCCTTTTAATCCACCATCTTCCTTCCCTTTGAGTTTATCTTCATCCATGTCTTTTGAAGCTTTTCTCAAGAAGTCCCTTGCTTTTTGAACAGTATTCAATCTATATTTCTGTTGTCTGAATGTAAAAATCACTCCTTCTGGAACATCCCATCTAAATTGAATTTTGCGTTGCTTGAGTTTCTCTGTAAGGAAAGCATATTCTTTTCTCTTACGTAAAAGTCTAATAGGAATTTCTTTCATCACCAGTATTTCCTTACCATCAATTTTAAAGGTATTTTTAAAGTGTTGCTGTAATACCATATCTCTGGTCGTCTTCTTTATAAAATGAACAAGCACATCTCTTGGAATTTTATTCATTGTTGCATATCTGGAATTAATTCTATACACTTTGTCTATTTCAAATTCCATCCGATCTTCATTCAAATCCAGAAATTTTACAAAAGCATTAACAATTTTATCTCTGATGTCTTCACCTGTTTCCTCAGGGATTGCACGGAATCTCAAACAATGTTCTTTGTTTTTCATTTCAGTCACAGCCATATAGTCCAAGTTTTTTTCTAATTCCAGATTTAATATATCTGTTCTATTCTCCAAGATTTGTACCTTTTCTTTAGTATTTTTTGCATCCTCCTTTATTTGCCCAATTGTCCCTTTAATCTCATCCACTTGTGTTTTAATATAGTCTTTTATGTCTGTCAGTTCAGTTTTCATTTCCTGTTTTATATCATGTTACTGTGTCTTCAGGAATACAGTGATAATCAACGTCTCCAAATTAATTATTCCAAATCAAAAATTATGGTCTGTGGGAAGAGCAGTAGATCTTTATCCTCCTGGTCCCTAAAAGGCCAGCGTATTGAACAAGTAAAATCTTTTAAATATCTGGGTATCCATATTAATAATAACTTGTCTTGGTCCCTCCATCTGGAGCATATTAAGTTACAAGCAAGCAAAGCTTTAGGCCAGATGAAGAAATTTTTTTACTCTTGGGGTGGCCAATTGGTAAGACCCCTGATTAAGCTATACGTTGCAAAAATCCTCCCTTCAATTATATATGGAGCTAAAATCTGGGGGCTTTCGTCCCGTCCTTCTCTCGAGTCCTTACAAAACTCCCTTCTCAAGCAAATTTTAGGACTACCTAAAGGAACTCCCTCTGCCCATCTTAGAGCAGAAGTAAACCTTCCCTCCATGGCAGCTAGGGTGGATCTTGCGTTTATACACTATTGGAAGAAGCTATTATTAGCCCATCCAGAAGCCCTATCAAAACTGTGTTGAGATGACCAATTGGAGAAGGGGGGTTGGGCTACTAAATTTTATGACTTAGCATCTAGTTACGATCTATCTGGCAACTTGCTTAAGAGTCTTAGTCCAATTGAATTGTGTAATATAATTTACAACTATGACGCACAACAAGATAGAGCGACTATTGCTACGTCGCTTTTTTCCACTTGGTACCCTCTTATCAAAGTTAATCATGCATGGCCTCCATACCTAGATATTTTAATGTCTGCCCCCTTACGAAGAGCATATACTGAACTAAGGTTTCAGACCATGCCTTCAATGATCTTACAGGGTAGATACTGTGGCGTCCCCTATGCCGACTGCTTATGTATCAAGGGCTGTAAGGCCCTGGAAGATTTAGTACATTATATGATCCACTGCCCTTTATACCATGCCCCAAGAGCAAGATTTATAATTCCCCTTCTACCAAAAAGCAATGTGGTAACTGAGACTCAGATAGTGGTTACATTATTATCATCCCTCCAGGCCCACGTAATAATATCAGTGGCAAATTTTGCTCTTGCCGCAAAGAAGCTTAGAGCTAATTTTGTCAAGAAATTTCCCAATAATTAATTGTTGGGTTTAATACTATTTCCTCCAGATTTAACTTGTATTGCTAATTCATCACGTATGTATGTTGTATATTATGTATTATATCTTTTTTAAGCTATTGTAACAGCCTATGGCTATATACAATTTAATAAATTAAACAAACAAAACTGCTCTGTGACCATTTTTGGTGAAGGTCAGCATAGAAATCTCTTAATAAACAAACTGGACTTTGAATAGGGATGTACGGAATCAGTAATGGGAAATCTGTGTCCCTCCAGATGTTGTTGGACTCCAATTCCCATCAGTCCCAGCTGCATGGCTGTTCTTTTTGTTGAAAATGTGTACAAAAAGGTATATTTTTCAGAACCAAATGCATACAAAATGTGTATTTTGGGGTAAGAATATATTGTTTCCATTTCCTTCCCAAGCACTAAGAAATTATTGCCCCTACATTGGGGTAGTTATTTTTAGAATTTGGATATCTACATATAAATTAGAATGTGCAAATTCCATGCAAATTGTGTTCTCTTTTGTCCTCTTTTATAATGCTATATTTCTTTTTTCTTTTTTCTTTTTTTTGGCAATGCTTCAGTGTCCTCTCACTAGGCATATCAGCAGAAAAGCCCCTTTCCCTCATTTCCATCAAATGTATAATTGGAATTGAAAGGAGGTCTTTGGTAGAGGATCTTAATGTGTGAGCAGTCTAATATGGGAGGAAGTGTTCCTTCCTACACCCCGATCCTGAACCATGTAGGGGTGTATCCCAGTAAGTTCTTCTCTAAGTATACTCATTGGGCAGTATCCAATGCACTCTTTCCATTGGGCTCCTACTGGGAAGAATGGTGGGAGATAAATCAAATAAATAAATAAATAAATGATGCAAGGATTTCTGTTTGCCCACTGGAACTTCCCCTCACCTCTTGCTATGCGCACCACACATCCTTCCCAAATCTTCTCTGAAGGGTTGGGGGAAAACCCAGAACAGATTTAGGTTCTGTTGTGCATCCTCTTGCACTTACAGAACAAGTGCATTGAATACTACCCATTAGGATTAACGGATCTAAGTTAATCATGTCCATTAATTTCAGTGAGTTTACTGTAAGTAAAACTAAAATTGGAATCATCTCATAGTGTCTAAACTAGCACTTTGCTGTGAGCTCAGAAAGAAGTAGGGAGCCGGTACAGTTGTTTCAACATGCTCCCGATACCTGGCTTTAGACACTGTATTGTTGCCTTTTGTACATGAAAGATTTTTGTCCAGTCCTTCAGCAGTTCAAAGAAAGACTGATTAAGACTGAATGGGACTCTTAATATAATCTAATTCAAATAGCTCTATTCTGATTTGAGAAGCACAGGTAGGATGCCCTCGGGAGAAGAGGCCCCTGAAATACCTGGCTCTCTGGTTATTAGGGTTGCCAGGCTCAGGGCCTGAGAATGATTCTGTATCTTTAAGAGATGAGAAAATTCAGCCAAGTGCAGGTTTTCTTGCAACATTGTAATGGGGAAAACCACAAGGTGAAATTCTCCCTTCCCCCTGCACAACTTTTAAAGATACAGAAGACCTCTTGGAGGCTGGGCCTGGCAACCCTACTGGTTATTATCTGCCCTTGTAATGTTATTGTCTGTAACTGTTATAAAAGGAAATATGATGTATTTGCTCTCCATTACTTCGATTAGTATGAATTTTATTCTCCTGGCTATATCTAAGTCTTCTCTTTCCAGTGATTTTAAGCTTTGTGCTTAGTTTCATTGAATGTCCCTTAAGAACATAAGACAAGCCTGCTGGATCAGGCCAATGGCCCATCTAGTCTAGCATCCTGTTCTCAGAGTGGCCAACCTGATGTCTGTGGGAAGCGCAAAAGGAGGAACTGAGAGCAACTGTGCTCCCCGCCTGTGGTTTCCAGCCCTGGTATTCAGCAGCACGCTGCCTCTGACTGTGGAGGTAGAATGTGGCCATCATGCTTAGTAGCCATTGATAGCCTTATCCTCCCTGAATCTAAATTATTTTAGAGCCGGAGCTCAATGACAGAGCACTTGCCTTGCATCCAGAAGGTCTCAGGTTCAATCCCAGACATCTTCCAGTAGGGCTGGGAGAGACCTGCTTGAAATCCTGGACAGCAGCTGCCAGTCAGTGTAGACAATACTGGTCTAAATGGGCCAATGATCTGACTCAGTATAAGGCAGCTTCCTATGTTCCTATGTGGTTTCAACCTCATTTAAAGCCATCCAAATTGGCAGCCATCACTATCCCTTTTGGGAGCCAATTCCATAGTTCATGTGTCTTTTAACTAGAAATGTGAAGAACTGAACCTGGGACTTTCTACATGCAGAGAAAGTCCTCCATAACTTGGACTGAACAGGAGAGGCAGTAGAGCTAAATGAGTTCATGGAAAGTTATTATACAGACAATGGGGATATTTTGTGATTTTCTATTATCAGTGTGAGACAACCTCTTATTCTTATAAGTATTCCTGTATAGGCAAGATGCTTAAAAATATTTTCATTAGCTATGTGTAAGTAAAACTAAAATTGGAATCATCTCATAGTGTCTAAACTAGCACTTTGCTGTGAGCTCAGAAAGAAGTAGGGAGCCGGTACAGTTGTTTCAACATGCTCCCGATACCTGGCTTTAGACACTGTATTGTTGCCTTTTGTACATGAAAGATTTTTGTCCAGTCCTTCAGCAGTTCAAAGAAAGACTGATTAAGACTGAATGGGACTCTTAATATAGTTAAGTTATTATATAGACGATGGGGATATTTTGTGATTTTCTATTATCAGTGTGAGACAACCTCTTATTCTTATAAGTATTCCTGTATAGGCAACATGCTTAAAAATATTTTCATTAGCTATGTGAAAGTGGTAACTAATTCTACAAGCTGATGCACCATTATGTACAGAGAAATATCAATTTTTAACGGGAAACATGTTGCATGATTAAGCCAACTGGAGATCATAATTTGAATGCAATAGTGATTCACATCTGCATTGTGAAGAGAGAATTTTTTTAAAAAAAATAAGTCTGCAGAAAATGAATTAATTTTGCTTATCCTTGCAATTCTTTTTTAAAAAAGCTCAATGGAAAAGAGATTTTCCCCTCCCCCTCTATTTTTATAACTGACTAACTAGATCTATGCCTGTAGAGAAACCTAAGCTAGTTCCAGCCTGAGCAGAGAGCTTATTGACATGGGAGAATTTCTTCACAGTACGAAATTCACAGTAAGACACTGTTTTTACCTTCATTGTTGATTTGCACCATCCACAGTTCGTGCTCAATGGTAGCTGCAAATACAGTATTTTCCATTAATACAAGTAGGCTTTCCTCCATGAAGGATCAATCACGCTGTTTCCTACTGGCCCCACCCTTTAATTCTGCATTTTCACACCCTCTGGTTGCTAGGGAACTGGACATGCACATTTTTTGACCTGCACAGCTTGACCCTGCCCCAAAAGCCACAATGCAACCTGGGAAAGGAAGTAAAGTTAATATTGAAGTTGAATGGACACTATTGCTGTTTCTTTGTATTTGCAGTGGAACACAAATCTGTAGTGTAGCAGATAGAGATAATTAACCTCACAGTATCTCTATATCTTCAGTTTGTTTTGGCTGCAGAGAAAGCTGAGTAGAGTGAGCCCTGGTCAGCCACGTTTTATTGCTGTTTCTGTGTGTTTGCAACTGAACACAAATCTGTAGAGCATAGCATAGCCAGATCCCTTCCCTTCCCTTCTTTTGCCATTGTTTGTTTAACAAGGACTGCTTAGTTCCCTGGCACAGAAAGGTGTATTTAATCAACATTGCTTAGCAAACTCTGTGTGGAACTGCTGCTGACCAACCAACCACAGATATACATAGAGTGGTATTTGTTCTGTTTGCAGTCAAAATGTACAGCCAGAACACCCCTCCTGGGTGATTTGTAATCCCAGAGTGTTATTGCAGCTTCCCTTCCTACCCCAGTCCAGAGCTTGGAAAAGTTACTTTTTTAAACTACAACTCCCATCAGCCCCAGCCAGCATAGCCACTGGATTGGGCTGATGGGAGTTGTAGTTCAAAAAAGTAACTTTTCCAAGCTCTGCAATGGCCTTGGTGACAACTGTTTGAATGAAACTGATTTAAAAAACAGTAGCAGCCCATTTGGAGGTGAGTTATAATTTGGTGGGATCAAAGAGAGAGAGAGTGCTGGCTGCTCCTGGAGGTTGCCTTGGGGTTTGTTCAGAACCTCATCACACAGAGATATGGAAGGTTGTTGTCATCTCTGCAAGGAGCCCACAACCAGGGGGAAAGAGAAGAGACAAGAGACACAAGATGACAAGAGGATAAGATAACGTGAAGGAACAAAGGATGACAACCATGAAGGGTAGAAGATACTAATATTTTTTAAAAAGTTCCCAAGATCATATAATTCTATTGCTTTGTGTGCACAGTATTTCAGATTCGCACAAACTATAAGCCACCAACATAAACAAAATGCTGCTGCTCTGCTGAGCAAATCAGCTGTAAGTTGCTGAGTAAACTGCAGGAAACAAAATGAAGTTCACAGGATACAGTGGGTGTCGAAAGGGAGTAGGAGAAAGTGACGATTCAGGCACCACCGAAAAGCATCAAACCAAAGCACTCCTGTGGACCAGAGTGGAGCCGTATTGTTCTCAACTCTTTGTATTATCAAGGGTTACTCTGAATTTACACATAACTTCTGTTTGCAGGTAATGTCATGTAAATGATGCAAATTAAGAGGGGATGAAAGGAGCTGCAAGCAGACAGAACCCCCCTCCATAAGCCCAGAGGCTATGTATTCCCTCTGCTGTTGCGGCTAAACTCTTTTCTGATCATGGAGCGATGATCCTGCAGGGCTTCAGAAACAACTGATTAAAATCTTCAGCAAAACAGTTTAGAATTTCAGGTTCTTTACAGCAGCTGTGGGGAGCTTTCAGCCCTCCAAGTGTTGTGGAACTACAACTCCCATTATCCCTGGCCATGGGCCATGATTGCCGGGGCTGATGGGAGGTGTAGTTTAGTCTCCTTCTGGAGGAAGAGTGGGATATAAATTTAATAATAAATAAACAAACAAACTTATGGAGGGCCAAAGGTTCCACACACCTGCTTTAAGGTTTCAATCCTATACACATCAACCTGGGAATAAGGCCCATTGAACTCTGCAAAAGTTTTTTTTCCCTTGTGGCATTGTTTATTTAGTTAGTTACATTTTGTAGGTGCTTTTTTCAAAACAAGGCTCAACAGAATTTACACAACATTTAAAATATATAGAAATTTGAACAAAAATATAAAACCAAGCAATACCCAACAGCAATTTATTTGAATAGTACTAAAATCACACATATGGGGAAATTAACAAAACCGCCTTTTCACTAATCAAACAAAACCCAGATGAAAAGAGCCCATCACAAGCCGTCAGTTTCCTCTCTCTCTCTTCCCCTTTTGTTTTCTTATTTTGTGTCAGACGATACGCCTGTAGGCAGAATTTTGTGTTTTTACAGTACCCAGTGAGTTTAGTCAGGGATTTATGATTTATTTAGAGAGGTGGAAGCTTTTCAATCTTTTCCTTAGATAACTTTTTGTGGCTATCTTAAAATTAAATCTTAAAGGTAAAAAGAAACTCCAACAACTATACAAGTGTACTAATTAGTAGTCTTGAATCATCCCCAAACTTAATATATATTATCGTCTGGATATGAAAATGCCTTACAGAGGCATAAGAGAGAGAAAAAGCAAGGTAAATTGCAGGAGGTCAGGGGGTGTGGGTTCAAAATATATTAATCTTAGATTTAAATGCTTGATTGCCATACATTTTCTCAGGCTTGGAAGATTTTTTGGCCCTTGGGGGGGAGGGGAAGAAGTAAGCTGGGTCCTTTTGCAAAAGAAATAAAATAAAATTACATGACTCCAAATGAACTTTATTTTCACACATGCAAGATATAAGTGGGAGCATGTTACCGCATTCTTCCTTGTGGGTTCAAACCCTTGTCTCCAGTTTCCGAGCCCCATGTCATCTGCAGTGAACTACCGGAATCCTTCACTATCAGTATTTCTGTGGCTGCCCTTGTTTTATACCCTGGCCCCTTCCTCTGGCTGTTTTTAAAAGAGTCATTTTTTCAATGGTTCCCCAAAAAAGAATCCTGATAGGATGCCCCCACTGTATGACTATTCAGGAGACTTTCTAAACTCAGCCAACAAGGACCCCTCCTTTTCAAGACCTGCTATAGAAAAATTAAACAGCAAGGAGCCATAGAGTTAGGGTAGAGACACATTTATTGTTCTGTCTGTTCTAGTGCATCTCAACCTCTCTTTCTGGAAAATGGGCACACGATGCTAGTCAAACTCCATCCTTTTTACTGTAAAACATGGAGGGATCAGCTCAACTGCACTTTTAAAAAAATCAGCTTCAAACAGATTTTGCAACTGATCAGCACATCAACCTGTTGCCCCTCCAGATGTGGCTAATGAAACACTTTGCTGTAGGCTCACTGCCTGATTTTCCCAAAGCCTGGAGGACAATGTGAAATACCTTTGAACACAAGGGGGTAGTTTAACAAACATGAAGTCTAGCATCTGGGGAAGATTTTATGAGAAATTCCTTTTAAATTTAAATCAATGAAGCCAAAGATGCTTGTATTTAAGAAAGTTTATTTGGGGAAAGGAGAGGGGGAAGGAAAGTAAAAAAATCACACATAGGGAGACTTACAAATGAAATTAAAAAGTCAGTCTAACTTAGCTAAGCACAATTTATCTGCTTGTGTAGACTCTGGAGTTTCAGAGTATGTGACTTCCTTGCAGAAAAGATGTTTTGAGAGAATATAAGAACATATTTGCCAGTATATCACACTGTCTGGAAAGTTTCATAGTAACATCCACACAATCATTTTTTAAAATTTAACACCATACATTTAAACACTTTCACTCTTTGACAATCATGGCTTCCCCCGAGTAATTCTGGGAACTGTAGTTTGGTGAATTGGTGCTGCAAATTGTGAGAGGAAGAGCAACGGGAAGAGAAGTTCTATCTCTGATATAATAAGTAGCTGTTCCATCTCCCTAATGATTCTAAACTTAACTTTTCAAAATAACTAGCCAGAGACCAGCTGGCTTATTGTAAGTAAGTAAGAAACCAAGCAACCAACCAACCTCTGAATATATATTTGGAAATAAAAACCCAAGATATCTGGCTAATGAGGGTTCACTGCAGGAGTGTCAAATACTAGAAACTCTTGGGGCCACAATTGGGTCTACAGAATACCATGGTTTCTCACAGTGGGTTTTGAAATCTTGTCCCAGAAAGGATGTGTGTGGTCTCTGCAGGTATCTTATACAGGGAAATATACGGATGCTTGTTCTGTGATCTCTATTTTTTCCCCTTCATATGTATTGTGCTCATAAAATATTTCTGGGTGTGCATGAGACATATTTTTTCCTTGCTGTAGAATATACAGACTCTATAGTACAACTTCACTGAAAATGGATCTTTTTTAGTTTAATTGGGTGTTGCATTTACTTTTAGAAAGTAAACATGTTGCTTTCAAAAAAAGAGAAGAAAGGTATTATTAATGGGAAGAACTGTGTCAGGACTGTGATTTTCTGTTTTTTCCCCTACCTGGATTAAGACTTCATGGATCCCAGAATCTGGAAAAAAACATAATCTGAACATTTTTTGGGGGGGGGGGAGGAATCCGAGAAAATAACAAAATCAGGGCGACAAACCAGAAATCAAAATACTGAGATTGGCAAATCTGGAACCAACTTGGTACTTATGAACCTTCTTAAAGAACTTTCAGGGGAAAAAACCCCTCATCTGTCCCAGCCCATAATGTTGGCACAATCCTTTTAATTCTGTTTTTTACAGTGAGTTCAATTGTCCCTCAAAATTTCATCAATGTTTTCTGTTAGTCCTGGATGCTGATTACACCACAGACAATGCTATCCAAAATCTTCTAAAGGCTGATATTTTTTTAAAAAAAAAAACTCTCTAGGGAACTGCTCAGTCTTTGAACTGTTAATCCACAGGGCACTGCTAAGAGGGTCTCCCAAGCCTTGGGAGCAAAGGAGCTGTGCATACCTTGAGCACTTCAAGGCCAAGATCTGGAAAGATCCCTAACCTGAAGCATAAGAACACATTCTTTATATCTTCTCTGTATAAGTAGGAACATAGGGTTACAGCAGCTAAAGGCCTTAATCAGTCTGTTAGTCTCACTTCGTGTCTTTAAAGCCTTGGACCAAGCCAGATGGCTGGAGCATAGCTTTCCTGTGGACTGGAAGTGTGGGACTGGGAGGAAGTCCTGACAATTCATTCACTGGAGAAGAACAAGAAGTCATGGGTTACAAGTTGCAGCATTGCAGATTTAGGCCATGGTGTCAGTAGGACAACAGGCATCTCATGGCCCAGGAAGGCATAAGCGTATTTAAACAATCAGCCAAGTCACTATCACTTCACCCATTAGTATGTTGGGCCAGGCTTCCTACCTAAACTTCAGGTTTGATGTAACTGAATAGTAACAATCACTTCCTTGAAGGTGCAGATGAAAGTTGAAGTAGTATAGGACAGAATCACTGCTACCACAAAAGAACCCAAAGGTATAAAAACCCAAAGGTTTTAGCAGAGTAAACATTACTGCCTTGCAAAATTGGCTGGAGGATGGATATTCAGAGGATATTAGGAGAAGGAAGAAGAGGGGATAAGAGATCTCAGAGGTAACACTGGAGGAGAGCTGAAAGAAAAAGCTATGATAAATTCAAACCTCTATTTCAAATCTGCAGCCGAGCCATTAATTGGACATGATCAATGTCTTCTGACCTAAGACTTCTTGCTGTATAGCTTCCCCTTTATTCTTATATGCCTGACACCACCTTTTTGCTCTCATTGTCTTCCTGCTCTCACCCCATAATTCCCTTCCCACACTTCTTCCAGTAACTGGATAGTCATTGGGAAGCTGTCTGTACACAATAAAAGGACCTTTCATGGCTGCCTCATAAATGATTTTTTCCAGATATTTATAGCTCACTAGACCTTTCCCTTCAAAACAATGTTCATTACTATGTGGCAGGTACAGCACTGTTCATAGCCCAAACGAACTGTCCTCTTCAATGCAGCACAAAAGGACTGGGTCAAGAAAATGCAAGTGCATAATGTTACATATCTCCAGACTGGATGTGATCTACCTAGCCTATAGTGTAACACCATGGGCAAGAGGGAGGTTGCCTCCAGCCTGCCTAGAAGAAGGAAAACAGGTGTGAATCCATGTTGACATCAAAGGAAGGCCCATGTGCTGCTCAATAAGAGATGCAGTTGGTTATCAGTGTAGCCATATGCCCACATAGGTATAGTACCTTTCTCAATGGCAGCAGAAAGAGGTAGGGCAGGACTGGGGAACTATGGTCCTCCAGATATTGTTAGACTATTATCTCTGACCATTGGCCATCCTGTCTTGGGTTGATGGAGTCTAACAACGTCTGGAGGACCACAGGTTTCCCATCATGGCCAAAGGTGGGGAGGTCATGGCTAAAGTTGTTTGGGAAGCTTGCACCATTAATGCTGTGACTGGGAATGGTTAGGTGATGCTGTATGTCATCACTTATCTGAAAGTCAAGCCACCGAGGTCACCTGAACCAATAAGGCAGAAATAGCACTTAGAAAAGCTACATTATGACATATGATGTTACTAAATGTTTCTAAAAGCAGGGGGTTAAAAATAAGTATATTATCAAAGACAGCAACATGAATATTTCTCCCCCCCCCAAAATGTGCAAGTTTCAGCTCAGCCCTACTTTTTTAGTTGTAGCCTGAGCTTTCTGACTTTCATTTCTATTTCTGGATGATAGTCATTTATTTTATATTACCTAATTTTAGCCCTTTCATCTGGTTTGAAATAGGCCACTAGTTTAAGTATACTAAAAGAGGATCAGTAATGGTACACTATTTTGCTATTATGCTAAAACCAGTGGGATAAAATACATAGAAACTGGGTTGCAACAGCTTTTAAAATGTATTAGTATATGTTTCTGGACCGCAATATTGCTCTTCTTACATTTATACCAATTCAATAGGGCCCCATTAACATGCCAGAACATTGTTTAGAATGACCTAGTTTATTGTAAAATTCCAGAGGGTGCCTATATTAGTCTGCTCTAGCAAAGACAACAAAGAGTCCTAATGCACCTTAAAAGACTCAGTTTTTTGGGGTAAGGCAAACTCCCATGGGTCCACAAAAACTTACAGCAATCTTCATTGTTTTTTGAGTGGATAGTTTATCTAGAAGAAACACGATTCTGATCTGTCTGAATTAGGAATGGAAATATTTGTCATTTTCAGTTCTTTCCATTTCTCATTTTTCCAATCTTAAATGTTCCAACAATTTGATATTTTTTAAAAAAACCTCATGAAAATTCATCAGCATTTTAGTGTGAATTTCTCCTAATAAACATTTTTGTATGCAGTTTACATGCAGTTGTTTTCATTAATATATTCATTTTTATGCACACTTTCCCCTAATATATGCATTTTTGTAAACATTATTTGATTGGAGAACTGCACTGCAAAATTGCGATGTGTGAATTTTAAAGGCAGGCTGTGTTTCTCATATTGTTTCAGAAAGTGCAAATTTTGTGTATTTGGCTTTAAATGCGAATTGAATCTCATTTGTCCCGTCCCTTGACTGGCATGTG
This sequence comes from Rhineura floridana, assembly GCF_030035675.1. Taxonomy (NCBI): domain Eukaryota; kingdom Metazoa; phylum Chordata; class Lepidosauria; order Squamata; family Rhineuridae; genus Rhineura; species Rhineura floridana. The sequence goes on from NC_084484.1 coordinate 34,269,871, forward strand.
AGTGGTCAACATGTTGAAATATAACCCTGGATACATGGGAAAACAGTGACTTGAGAAGATACTACAAAGGCAGTTTTTGAGTTACCTGAAAAAGTACCCATTATATCAAAGGTGGATTATGCATTATAAAAAAAAGTCTGATTACTGATTCACTGCTTTTGTTCTTAATATGATGTCTGGGTAGCATCAAATGATCATTGGTTTTATCTTCAGTGCACAGATGTGTGGTTCAAAGTAACAGAACTTTTCTAAAAGTGTGGTTCATTGTAGCTCTGTTGAATTCTAAACATTATTTATTTGCAGAAGAATGCTTGTTTTACCTAGGGCAGAGATGGGGAACATGAGGTCCAGGGGGCAAATGCAGCCCTCCAGGTCATTCTATCTGGCCGTTGGGACTCTTCCTAGTCCACTGGCCCTGTTTAACATCCCCCTTAAGTATTTTTGCCCGGCTGGAATTTGTCTTCCAACTCTGAGAATGAATCTTGCTTACATGGATAGAGGATAGAGAGGGGTGTTGTAAAGGGGTATGAACATTTTGGGGTTTTATTTGTTGGTTCATATTAATGGATCAGGGCATAGGGGCTTGAGTGAAGTGAACTCTGGGATACAGCCCTCATGCTGATCCCAAACTTTCTGGTTTCTGACTTCAGGTAAAACACACATTGACTAGATAGTTATAAAGAAGGTTCCAAATTGAAGAGTTACCTAAGGAACAATCCCTTTAACTGAACAGTGACCCCCAACCTGATATTCACACACAAGATAAACAAGTTCTTCCTAGAAACAGGAATTTATGTATTTATTTATTTATTACATTTATACCCCGCCTTTCTTTTCATCATAGAAACCCAAGGCGGCTTACATATGGTTCCCAGGAGGCCTCCCATCCAGGTACTGACCAGACCTAACCCTGCTTAGCTTCAGCAGGGTGCTGGCCTCATGTGCCTTCAGACCATACTCATACAAGGTACCAGACACAGCATGTATAATTATTAACTTCACCTAGGTAAGGCAAATATTCCAAAGGAAACTCTTTCATGTCATTACATCATTTACCTGTACCTCCTCCCAGTCCACATGCAATTCTATGCAATCCAAAAACACATTTAAGGAAAACATTATGCCAGAGTCAAATCAGCACGCTCATACCTCCAATTGTCTCCTGGATACTTCACATTGCTGTCTGGGAATATCGACTCACTGTGCTGGACCTTGGACCTTGGACCAAAGAAGGGTGACAGCTTTTGTGTCTGGTTGCTAGTTATTTCAGATGGGAGAGCTTAACTCTTGCCAGGCATGGGAATCTTGTTCCTGACTTTGTGTCTCAACAGTCTTCAGGAAAGATACATCCCTTTCCTATCCTTTTCCTCTCTTTTTTCTTCTTTTTTTGTATGAGTCTATGTGTTCATTATTTGGGGTATGAATAGGTATAGGATACCTCTATACTCTCATAGCTCTAGTGTGTGTTTGCATTCAATAGATGCTGCCTGTGTTTTAACTGTAAAATGAATGCTATATTTTCCTTCTTCCACTTTAATAAACTAATCTCTTATTTTGCCTTTGGTGTGTGTTTTCTTGGTGTTATTCAGGGTAGAATGACATGCATTAAAACAGTGTGCAGATATTCATTCTAGCAAAAGGTTCACTACACTCTTGGGGTACATTTGTCTTGTGAGGGGTGGATGCACATTGGGAGTTCAACCTGACTGAATACTTTGAAACAGGGAAGAAAATCTACTGGGGGCGGGAGCAGGATCAATGCTCTGTTTGTACACATCAAAATATAACTTATGAAAAACTGGTTAAGTCCCTCCATAGTAACATAGGAAGCTGCCTTATACTGAGTCAGATCATTCGTATATCTAGCTCAGTATTGTCTCCACTGATTGGCAGTAGCTCCCCGGGATTTCAAACTGGGCTCCCTCCTAGTCCTACCTGGAGATGCCGGGAACTGAACCTAGGGACCTTCTGCATACATGTCAGATGCTCTACCACTGACCTATAGCCCTTCACTTCAATAGTCTCCATAGCAGGCAAATTCTTCATAATCAGGGAGAAAACCCACATGTGATATGACTTTAAAAAAATAATAAAAACAAATTAAAATACCAATATATAATAATATTTGGAGAATCTGCTGTAGGGCTTGTGAAATTGAATTGTGGCTTTGATGATGTATAAATTGTGTTTTCTTTTATGAAAAGTGGATAATCTGAGGGTATAGCCCCAACCAAACATATTTTAACTTTATTGCTATCATGTCTTCACTAGGAAATCCCTTTTATTGGAAAGCTTTATACACTGACTTCGATCTGCCTATGAGTATTTTCTGCCCTTCACTCCCCTGAGATAAATTAGAACAGCTGATCCTGGAGTTATCTGTTCATAGCTTATCTTTACTATGAAACTTGCCACTTAGTCAAACTTCTCCAACATAATTAGCTCTTAGTTGCTGATACATATTAAGACACACTAAAAGCTCAACACTATATCAATCACTGTTCAGTGATCACAACAATTTGTACAATTATAGATTAGCAATCTAATGAACCCAGTGGATGCAAACTATCAAAGGCGGCAACTCTGTTAAAAAAGGAAACGTTAATATTCTCGAGCACAATACTAAAAGGCAAACTCAATTTTTAAAAAGTTGACTTGACAGCTTTTTAAGATTGCATTTGAGCACATCAACCTTATTTCCTGCTGTTTGTTATTGAATAGTAAGAGAGAGATACTCTGCACAAGTTCAGACATTATGAATGTCAAATTGCAGCGCATTTTCTGTTTTTCTCTGAAGGGGTGAAGACTGAATCACACCCTTTCTGACTTGAAAAGCCTAGCCTAAAGCTGGTTTTGTGTCTATTTGTGCCATTTGCAAGTGTGTGCAGTGAGAAGAGAGAGGGACTGAGGGAGAAGGCAAGATGAGAAAGGATTCCTTCCGCTTCCTCTTCTAGCACTGCAGTCCTTAGTGGAATCAGATTCCACCATTAGCTGTTATCCAATTCTTCACGAAGCCACAGGAGATCATATTCACTTCAGAGCTCCCATTTCATGCCTACTTGCACCTTTGAACAAAATCATGCAGTTAGAGAAGCTGAAAAAACAAACAAATCACAGACCTTTTATTTATTTCAAAAACGTAAGCAGAAATATAGTGGCAAATGAAAACACTGATCAGTTCTGGGACAGCTTAGGCTGAAAGGTTTTTTAGCTTCATCACCTTCATCACCTCCTTCATCAGGGAGGAGCTGTACTTGCCAACAGACAAGGTCAATGCAATTACTATTTATGAGGTCATTCCTGATGCATTTTGGCAGTTTTCAGCAGTTTTTTTCAGTAGTTAGCTGGGCACCATTAGCTGGACAATATATAACCAAATGTAGGAGCTGTGTCTCCAAATATGGTTGTGTGGCCAACTAAATATTGCCCAGCTCCCACTCTCAATCTTATCATTGGCATAGTGAGTTTAATGCCTGTGATTATCCAGCCCCCATTTGACTACAAAGGTATTTTATAGCCATCAGTCCTCATGAATCCATTTGCAGAATTTCAGTCCTTGTGAGATTTTCATGCCAGGATGGGGAACCTCAGTTCCAGGGGCCAAATGTGACCCTTCAGGCACCTTCATCTGGCCCTTGGTGCTCTTCCCAGGCCAAACTGCCTCTCCCCAGGCTGCAACTCTCACTGGCCCTGCTTCACACCTGACTGGAATATGTCTCTGACTCTTGCTTGCCTGGATGGAGGATACAACAGCAGTCTTTCCCAACTAGTGGGCCACCAGATGTTGTTGGACCACAATTTCCATCTTTCCTGACCATTGGCAATGCTAGCTGAGGCTGATGGGAGTTGTGGTCCAACAACACCTGGTGACCCACTAGTTGGGAAAGGCTGCAATAGGGTGTGTGAGTGTGTGGAAACTAGCTCTGTACAGTAAAAATGACATTTGTTCTTCTACCTACTGTTGCCTCTGCCCCTGCCCACTGCTGGCGTGTGGTCCTCGGAAGTTCATCCAGAAGAGAATGAGGCTCACATGCTGGAAAATGTTTGCTATCCTTTTTTTTTACACACACATGTGACACTTGGCTGTCAAACTGGCAGGCTTTAAATAACTGCATATACCCATGTCTCCAAGAACAAAGAATATAGTTTCATTGTTCTTATGAGTTGCTCAGTTAAACATGGGGTACCTCTGAAGCATTGCTTATAGGCACAGTGGCAAAGTTGGCCAGCTACCAATGGCCCAGCACCACCTCCTTGCCACTGCACACTCCTTCTCCTCAGTCTGCCCACAACACCACTTTTTCTTTCCATGCTATGGCTGGCATCTTCTCATCCTCTTCTCACACAAATAAGCCTGCCTGCCGATGAAAGACTTACATTAGCAGGAAAATGAGAGAGAGAGGTACTGGAGCCATTCCCCTAGTCAGTTGGGGGAAATGACATAGGCCAAGCAATGCATTCCACTAAACAAGTGATCTTTCCTTTTTTTCTGAAATTCTGATTTGCTCAATGCTACTTTAAGCAGAGCTTGGAAGATTACTTTAAAAAATAATAAATTACAGTTACAATTACATGCCCCCCCAAAAGTAGTAATTACAGTTACACAATTGCTCTGAAAGTAACTAATTATTTTACTTTTTCTCAAAAGTGATCACTACAATTACATTTGTTACTTTAAAAAAAACACGTACAAGGTGCTGGCCTTGGCTGTTGCATATCTAAGTAGGTAGCACTGGAGCATGTCTCCTTTTTGTTTCATTATCTTGGGTGTTCCCTGTGCTTTTTTTGTACTGATGTGTTATTGCCATGTTCAAATATGTGTTATTCATGTGTTATATTGTACAGAAAATATATGAGTAAGATGTTTTATGGGAATTGAGTCAAAAATGAAATTAAATAATTAACTAAATCAATGTATGCCCTCTTATAAAAAAGATATCTAATGGTTCGTTTGCTCTCCTTACTTTCCCCAGCGTGGCTCAACCCAGCTTACCATTGCCTAAGGCAGGGATGGGAAGCCTATGACCCTCCATATGTTGTCGGGTGACAGCTCCCATCAGCCCCAGCCTGCATGGCCAATGGTCATGGTAGCCGTTGTCCAACAACATTAGGAGGGCCACAGATTTCCCATCCCTGGCCTAAGGTGGTGTTCACTAATACTGAGACACTTTGCGTATGCAAGTTGTGTGACTGAATTAGAGTGGGAAAAAATGCATATAACCTATTTATTTATTTTTATATCCCACCTTCCAGGATACATATCCTTCCAATGCAGGTTATAAGTAACATTAATCATAGAAGCATACAAGAATGCATACAATTTATGATATTGGTTTAAAAAAAACTTTCTGAGGAAGACTACATTAGCAAAGTGCATAAACTTATTTTCGTTGCCATTTAAGTGCTCTTCAGATTTTCAAAAATAATGTTTGAGGGGCTCAAACTGGGGATGGGGGCACACTTGCTGAGTGCACTGGCACCACCCTGAAGTTTCTGCATTGAGCAGGAAGGCCTGACAGGGTCTCATAGGCACATTCAGCTGATATGAAACCCAAATAAAGAGTTTCCAGTTGCGGGGATTGTGATGCCTCCGCAGGGTTTAAAATTGTATACAGGGATATTCCCTCTGTTGTATTAAACAATGTATTTATTAGGCTGGAGTTATGGTACTCTAGAGGCCTAGCCTATGCCTCCTTAGCTATAATGTAACTTCCTGTCAGGTGATATCACCCCTTTTTTATTGGTCAGGCCTAAGTAGGTTCCTGCAGTTAGTTTTTCTCTCTAAAACCTGCCTCAGTTTGTTTCCACCATCGACAAAACTAGCAGCAGGCCTAGTAGCTCTAGAGGACAACACTGCCGCTCTGGGCTCCTACTGGGAGGAAGGACGGGATATAAATGATCTTCTACTACTACTACTACTACTACTACTACTACTACTACTAAATCTCCTTTTTTCCTGTATCTCTCTCTTAGAAGCTATCTCTTTGCCAGTCTGTCAGTCAACTTTATTGCTCGAGCCATAGGCCATTGCATTGCTTGAGCTGAAGGCCATTTGCCAGAACTAATTCTTCCACCAAGCAATCTTTGAAACTATCTCTCTCAGAAGCTGTCTCACTGAAACCCCATCTTCCTCAAAGGACTATTTCCCCATTGAACCTACCTTCTCAACAATCCTAAAGTCAACAATAGAATCATCCACCATCAAACTTCTCCACCATCATCACCATTCTCAGTCCTCTATCACCAGAGACTGTTAAGTTTTCTTGGAAATTTTGTTTATTTGGTTTAATAAAAAAGTTCCTGATTAAAGAGAGATTGAATTGACTGTCTGATAAAGTGTGTTTAAGAACCACAGGCTCAGAACAGAGAGGCTTCTAAACACACAGCCAAAAATGCTTAGAAACCCACTTCAGACCTTTCCACTGTGTCTTTCCACAGACACAGAAAGGTGAGGGTGCTCTAGACATGCCAGTACACCTGGGGCCATCAGGGCAAATCTGGCATGCATATACACTCCAGTCGGAGCCCTCACACATTCTTTTTGAAACATGAAGAGGACTATTTTATTTTATTTTATATTAAATGTTCCATCTTGCCCTTCTGGTGTCCATGCATCATTCAGATCAGCTTATAAGTACAACTATTTAAAATAGCAACCTCCCAGATGCCTTACATGTCCTGCCTATGGACCACACTTCTCCCACTTAACCTGGCAGTTGGTCTCCTTTAACTTAATAGGATTTACCTCTGAATAGAAACAGGGTTTTGTTGTTAATATTCTTATTTTAATTAGTTTTCTACCTGTCCAAAAGATCAAGATGGGATAGAACGTGGAAAAAGCTATTTTAAATCCATTCTCGATCATTAATCACAAAATGTATGCTAAGCAGGGATTAGCAATGAATTTAATACCAAAAACACAAAAAGCATCTCTAGTTGCAGATTAACATACAATTCTATCAAAAAGGTCAACACAGTCATTTCTTCTCCTTCAAAAGAAACTCAGCAAATTTTCTTCACCTAAGGCTTAGAATGAGTTTAGCATGTCTGTTTATACAAAACTGAAGTAGTCTTTCATTGTTATCTCTTCACACACACAGTCATTTCAAGTTATTAAATAATATGTCCCATTAGATTCAATAATATTTCTCCGAGGCCTCATCTCTGCCCTATAGATTTAAAGCAGTATCACATCACATAAAACAGTCATGGCTTCCCCCAAAGAGTCCTGAAAATCTGTAATTGGTGAAGTACACTGAGAGTTGTTAGAAGCAGGGCCGGTTCTAAGGGCGGCCAGGTTGGACACTGGCCTGAGGGCCCTGGAGCTACAGGAGCCCCTGAGGGGCTCCTGAGGGGCTCTCCACTCCCCTCCTGTGATCTGTGTCCCCCCACACCCCCCACTTACCTGTCAGCCGGCTTTTTAGCATTGCCCTTAATGAAGATGGCAGCCACAGCTTCCCTAAGGTACTGAAGCCGCTGCCGCCATCTTAGTTGATGGCAGAGATGTGCACACGTAGCACACACACATGTGCCATCAACAAAGATGGTGATGGAGGCTTCATTCCCCTTAGGGAAACTGCGGCCACCATCTTCATTAAGGGCAATGGTAAAGACTAGACAGTTAGGGGGGCTGTGGGGGCACGCTCGGGGGGACCATGCACACACACACACACACTGGGGGCCAGGGCAAGCTGATGCCCAAGGGCCCCCGCATGCCTGGAGCCAGCCCTAGTTAGAAGACACCTATTCCCTTCAAAGCTACAATTCTCAGAGTGGTTTAACAATCAGTCCCTCTTCCCAGGAAATTCTGAAAATTGTAGCTATGTGAGAGGAACAGGAATCTCTTAACAACTCTCAGCACTTTTAACAAACTATAGTTCTCAGGATTCTGTGGGGAAAGACATTACTATTTAAAGTGATATGGTACTGCTTTAAATGTACAGTGCAGATGAGGCCTAATCAAACTAGGTCAAGTAATATGTGAACCACATACACACACACACATTCCATGTCGATTGTTAATTAGCATTTGGAAACATTGAGTACTTACTGTGAGATTTGTCCCAGATGCCCCTTTCAGGCCAGGATCCAGTTGTGGAGGGACTCACCTCATTCCAGATCCAGACCCTATTCCCAGGATTTCCTGTCTAGTGATGTTTCCTCAGCGGGCCTGCCTGCCTACCTCTATGGGGATTTTCTTCAGGGAGAAGGCCTGCCATCTCTCCAGTTGTGCTGACTCCTGGTTTGGGCTCTCACTTTGAAGCCACTTGCCTGCTTCTTCCTGGCTCCTCACTGGTCTGTCAATTTTCTTTCTTCTTTTGGGGGGAGGTAGATGGAATAGTCTAAATACAAGCCTGGCACACATCAGGACATCTGCACACTGGTACTACCAGTAGCAATCTTCCCACCCCGGCTTTCCCAGCTTTGTAAAATCTGGCTGAGGCATTTGGGCTGCAGAGCCAACTGAAACACACTTGTAACTAGCTGTCTAACACAACGTTGAACAAAAGCCCGCACTTTGTCAAACAATATGTGCACATTCAGACTTGGAGCAAAACGTTCATACATCCCTGAGCAAAAGTGTAGGGCCAGCTATAACTTTTACACCAGGTGTGGAGAACCATTGGCCCTTCAGATGTTACTGAACTACATCTCCCACAGCCCCAGTAAGCATGGTCATGGCAACACCACATGTTATACACTATAAAATATAGGTGAATTCACATCCTTTGAAGACATCTTACTTGCTTTTGACAAACATGAGTGCTGTATCCTAAACACCCAAAGAGCTCTAGAGCACATGACTGTAAGCAGATCCACACCATACATTTAAATCACATCCAATGCTCATTTAAAGCACATGACTTCCTCCAAAGAATCCTGGGAACTATAGTTTCTCCTCATAGAGTTACAACTTCCCAGCAACCTTAACAAACTACAATTACGATTCTTTAGGTGACCTGTGCTTTACATATGTGTTCGATGTGCTTTAAAGGTATAGTGTGGACCAGGGGGCACTGGACTTAGGCTATTGAAATTTAGACAAATTCATGGAGGATAAGGCTATCAGTGGCTATTAGCCATGATGGCTATGCTCTGCTTCCATAGTTGGAGGCTGGAAAACACAGGAGGGGAGAGATGCTCAGGTCCCGCTTGCGGGCTTCCCACAGGCATCTGGTTGGCCACTGTGAGAACAGGATGCTGAACTAGGTGGCCTGATACAGCAGGCTCTTCTTATGTTCTTATGATATTTGAGGGAGAGAGAGGCAATGTCAAGAAAAAAGTCAGACTCTTTCATATGCTGTTGATGCTGAAAAGTGGACTTGGTTTGATTTAAATGTGTGTGAGATATTTGCTCTAAGGATGTTCAAAATGCCTTGAAAAAATTACTATTTTCCCTCAACTCTTTTAGCGTGCTTTTAAAAAAAATATTTAGCCCAAACAGAAACTCTCAAATTTGAATTGAATATATCTTTAAAAATAAATGGTGGCAACCTATGGATGTCCAAAATTCCTGCAGAGGATTTTATTGATCTTATGAAAACCTTTTCAAATTCCCATGATATTTCTTGGAAGATTTCTCTGAAAATGATTATTTATTTATTTATTAAATTCATATCCCACCCTTCCTCCAGGAAGGAGCTCTGGGTGGCAAACAAAAACAAAAATGATCCTCAAAGGAACCAGAAAATGGGGTCCCTCCCAACTTTAACTGCAGTGCAAGGGAAGGTGATTTTTGTGGAGATTACAGCTGTGGACGGAAAAAGTAAAACTACCCCTCCCTGTGCTGCGGTCCAAATAAAAATCAGTCCCTGCTTCCCTTGCTTACTGTAAAATAAATGAAAAATCCTGACATGATCAGCAGCAAAATATTTAGCATTGCGTCTAGTTAGGGCCTCATTTGGTAACATATTTTCTTTGATTTTAGGAATGACAGCTAAACCTCAAAGTCTTGCTCTTGTTTTTTGTTAACTTTTATCGCAAAAGCAGTTGTTATATTCCACTGTGATTGCCTGTGGTTAATAACCTTCACAAAAGATGAACTTGGAATTTTCTTTCATTCTAGACTCCTCCAGAGGGAGACATCAGAATGAAAAGTGTGTTACTTAGAGGATCAGATGTGGACAAATAAGGGAAAGACTGGGAGGGAACACTGTATATGTGCACGGCAGCATCCACTCAGTGTAATAAAGAATGGTTTCCTTATCATCTTGGCTTTCATCACAAATGAATGGCTTAAATAATGCAACACAAGAGAAGCCAATAAGCTGTGACTGCTGAATCCTCTATATATGCTTGCTTACTAGTGCATCCCATTCTTTTTCCAATGACTCAGTTACACATGGATGTGGTGAATTGCAGCTTTCATAAACACTGGTGAGAAGTGAATATGTGAAAATGTCATTCTTTGAAAAAACAGACATGTGGGGGGATCTAATGTAAGAGCAAGCAGATGCTGGTAGGACATATTTTAAATATTTGAAAATAGATTTATTAGATGGATATTTATACCTCCATGATGGCAAGCTGTTACTAAAACTGTGCATACACACATCCTTGGGAATTCAAGAGGTTCAAAGATGAATTGCAGAAGTGGTCAGTGATATTTATTTATTTATTTATTTATTTATTTATTTATTTATTTATTGCACTTGTATACCGCCCCATAGCCGAAGCTCTCTGGGTGGTTTACAGCAATCAAAAACATTAAAACAAATACACAATTTAAAAACATATTTTAAAAACAATTTAAAACACAATTTTAAAATTCAAAACAATATAAAAACAATTTAAAAAACACATGCTAAAATATATAATATGCTGTCCTTTAGTTATTGTGATATGGCTATTCACATATTCAGGTAATAAGGGAAGTAATCACATTGCTGATCTTACCTACATGACCATTTCCTTTAAATATTGTTGTGGGAGTGTGAGAGCAGCCATGCCATAATGGGTAACACAAACTGGGATGGTTTAAAGTCATCATTAAAATAAAGCACCGTCTAGACTCAGTGTAGAATATAAATTAATATTTGCTGAATTAACTCTTAAAGCCAGATTGCACAAGGCATAGAAAATTTGTGATTTTTAAATTTTTATTTTAAAGCAGCCTCAGGAGACCCAAATTGAATTGGTGTTGGGTGAAGAAGTTTTAACCTCTTTCACCATTTATCCAATTTATATCTCTCACAGTTATTAGCCACAACTGATAAAAAAATTAACTCCCTCCCCCAGTCTGCTAATATAGGGACCAGTGCAGGTGTATCTGTTGTGCTGCCCATATAACAGTTGGAGAGAGAGATTTAAATTACAGAAGTGACATACACAGAAACACTCACACCCAAATCCCTCATCCAGTGGGATGGGGATAGTATGGCTGATTTTAAATATTTAAAAACTTTGGAGGATTCAATCATGGATTGCCTGCTAAAGTATCTAGTTTGGCCCTTGCTTTTTATGTTTGAAAATGGCACAATAGCACAGGAGTAAGAATGCAATTGCAGAGTGTCAAATGAACTTAAGATAGGAATCTTGTTTACAATGTATCAATTACAGAACTCAGCTTTCTTATCTTGGATGGCATATGAGCTTCTTTATCAGTAACTTGTTTGCTTAGGGCTGGCAGTGCATGAAAGAATATTGATAAGTGACATTATTAATAACAGCAGACAGTGCTGTTTTCAGTAAACCTGCTCTTTTTAGTAGCCCTCTGAATGGTATCCCATAGGGCTCACCACTGAGTTGAACATGTGGAGAAACTGGGCATAATTGCACAGAAATGAGTATTGCATCCTGGGTAATGTAACAGGATTGAATTAGGAGTGGTGTTACCATTGGGCAGCTATAGAAAGCTGTTAAATGCCAGGAAAGAGGAATGCCCTATATTTTGGGGAAGCCGGGATGAAAAACATCCTTATCGATCTGCCTTTGATGGGTTAGAACATTGTTCCACCTAACCCAGTGCTCTCTTCTTTGTCCCTGTGTGCCTCTCAGAGGAAGAAGTCTTGGTAAGCTCTTACACAGAGACCCCAAATGGGATACCTTAGGGGATGTATGGGGAACCTTATTGGACTCCAATTCCCATCAACCTCAGCCAGGCACCATCTCTGTTGTCTTTTCGGCACCTGTTGAAGTCCTTCCTCTTTCAACCTTGTAAGCAGAGACCTTATCCAAATCTGCATCTGTCTCGGAATTGTTTTTAGATTTTTAAAATGGTATTTTAAAGATGTATTTGTAGAGATGTTTTAAAAGAAGTGATGTTTTAAAGATGTTTCCAATGTTTTTGTTTGCCGTACCGGGCTCCTTTCGGGACAAAAGGCAGTATATAAATGTAATAAATAAAAACAACAAGAACAGAAACAATAATTTACACCAGAAGCATGGGGTATAAATACTGCAATAATAAAACATCAAAATTAATCCTGGGAACTTTTGGAGGTCCTGCTGTGGTATCTCTCCTAGCAGGGACAAGAAAGCTGCAAGTCAATAATTCCTCATTTCTTTGTTTTGGGAGCTGACTTTTATGCTTTTGTATACATATAAGATTATTTAGATTGCTAATAGGTTTGATGTTGGCTTTGGGTTGAAACATGATCATCTGTAAATTCTGTGACATGGTTGCAGTCTGGATAGATGTCCACATGAATTATAGAATTGATAATAAACTGGCATACCTACAAATCCTATCACTGGATTCCTATTTAAAACTCCCACTCCCTTCCTTGGATCAAAAGATTTAAACAAGACATAGAACTGAGAGTCATACCCATACTAATGACACCAAAGTCCAAACGAGCCTATGACTTCATCCACTGGCTTCATGTAGATTGGAGACAAGATGGACCCTGGTTGTGCTTGTAATCCAAAAGCCATATGGCGTAACAGCAATCTCCTAGCACCAACTTTTGGAACAATCCTGTAATATAAGATTGGAGCCAGTTCCTTCCAGTCCAGTTTCAGCCGGGTGGTCCAGTACAATACCATAGTAATGGCATCTTTAAGAGAGATCAACAGCGTCAAATTCCTTCTCTCCATCTCCTGACAAGGGACATCCACTAGGCTAGGGGTAGCGAACATAGTGCCCTCCAGATGGTGTTGGACTATAGCTCCCATCATCCTTCACCATTAGCCATGGTGGCTGGGACTGATGAAAGTTGGAGTCCAACAACATCTGGAGACTTATTCTAAAAACTAGGATGAAAGACTGAAATTGACGTAAGTAATCATTTCCATCCAAGAATACTTGAAGTTTGGTTACCACCACATGTTCAAACACTGTTATCAATGTATATTTTAAACAGACTGGTTCACATGGCGATTTAACCTGAGATAGGTTCTACTTGCATGCCGTTTAATTCACAGCAATCACATGATGTAGGAGGCAAAGGGAAGGCATCCTGGTGCTTTCAGCTTTTAATCTTCAGCAAATAAATCCAAATTTAATCCAAAAAGGGAAGGAAAAAAGTCTGTACTTCGTATCTCTAGGGACTTGTAGATGCTTAGCTATGATGCTTTTGTGAGTCCAAGCCCACTCCCTCTTCCTCCCTTTGTTATGTCATTTCCTGCTGGCTCCTGTTCTGCAAGCCTGCTGCAAATGGTGCTTTTTTTTTCTTTCCCCCCAACTTGTGCAAAAAAGCATAACATTGTTCAAACAAATATTTGTATTTCTGCTGGATTCTGAAAATACAAATAATAATACTTAAGGATTTTTTCTTTCTTTATGAAACTTACTCTGGAACAAACTGAGCATGCTCGGTTGCCAAGGTAACCAGAGGACATGATAGTTTGACTCTAAGAGGGCATGGTCATTAGGAAGCTGTGTGATTGACTCGCTTCAGTATGAACGGAAAACAGCAGTTGGAAGGTAGGAAGTGTGATCTTTAAACTCCCATTGAGATGGAAAAAGGCTTTTGTCTTTAAAATGGAGTTTAACTCCAGTGTGAATGAGCCCAGAGTGATAAAACTTTTAACATCATTAGGGTCTAGGGTTTTTCAAAGATGTCTCACATGGTTTTTAAAAAGAGGTCTCAATAACAACTGCCTTAAAAGCTACTTTGGTCTTTTCCTCAGAACACATTTAATACCCTCCATCACTCAATGAATAAACCCTGATGTGATTATCAGATGATCATGTTTCAGCCCAGAGCAAAAACAGACAGCAACCACAAAATGTCTTTCATGACATCCAAAAACTGGTACTAGAGGCAGGTATGATGAAAATGTGGTTTTATTTTGCTTTATGGTTAAGCCATCCCTTTGTCAGCTTGAGACAGAAGTAAAAGGGAACTGCCAATAAACATGCAAACACACTTTAGACTGTTGGACATGGTGTTTACTGAGCCAATTTGCGGTGATTACATGGACAGTTCCAGGCAGCCAAATGATTTCACAGAATCAGTCACAGACTCTCCTTGAGAAGGGACGTTATGATCTGAATTCAGTCTAGAAGATGCAGGACAAGCAGGGCCAAATAAAATCACCCAGTATTAAATCCCTTGTTAAGATAAAAATGATTCACTATGTTGATTTATCTTGTTGATACCCTAAGAATGGACCAACATCTCTATTTCTGCAATCCTAATTCTGATATCTGTGGAACTGGTTTTAATGTTCTTCCAGCAACATTTAGTGTCCTTCCAAGTCAGACTCTCCAGATAAATGTTTCATATGATTTTGGGCATGCACATAAGTAGGATTTGAATGTGATGGACTGGAATTCCTGGCCTAGAATTATAGTTCTTATGCACATTTTAAGCCTTGGAATTAGTTGGTACAATATATGATATCATAACTTCAATGTGATGACCACTTAAGAACAAAATGGAGAGTTGTAGCCTAGTTCCTAGGGTTGTGTGGCCAGCCTATGCATGGCTGGCTAACAACTTTTGAAATGCTTTCTGAAACATGGTACCAAATCTGAGAAATATCTAGAATCTGAAACATGGTTACTTAAAAGTATACTTATTTCTCTATTTTAAAATTGATATCCAGTATTTTGCCACTAAGGCCTTGAAAGCTTCTCTGAACAAATATTAATAGAACAATAAAACCCTGATCAAATGCAAGTACACATCCATTTAAAACAACATAAAACAATAAAAACAGCAAAACCATTAAGCCTGAAAGGTGGCATCGTTTTACAAGCCAGGGAGTTCATACGTAACTTCTAAAGGGCTCATTCTCAAAAGTGTGGTAGAAGAAAGAGATCTGTATTGATCTCTAAACATTTCAATGGAATTGATCTGGCAAATGGACCTGGTAATGCTGGAGATGTTTGTCCAAGCCTAACTCAAAATGCATTGCAAAGGTTCTTAAAAGCCTGCTTCAAATGAGAAGCGGACTTTTACGGCCCCCCAAATGTTTTCTGGATTGCATCAAAATCTGAGCTGGAAAAGGATTCCCGGCTTCCCTCCTCTCATCTACTAGCCCCCTCTGACCTTCTCATCACAATCCATCACGTCAAACACCTTCAGCATCTTTCCCTTTTCTGATTAGCAATATGAGATGGCTTGACAGAAGTGGAAGCAAGCAGAAAGGAGTGGATTTCTTTCTTCCTCCCCTCCCTCTCCACTGCCCTGACATGCTATGGAACACGACAGGAAAAAGTGGTGGCATTTGGGACATCTGAATCAGGAGTGGCTGTGCAAGCCCAGTTCCAGTGTCTGGTTGCAGTGATGGGCCAAAATGAGGACCAAATACTGAAGCTCAATCCTGCCCAGATGGAGGCTCCTTTGGGTGAGTGGTTCTGCTGTCTGGGATTTAGATCAGTTACCTTTTTAGGATACAGTTGCACTCCCTCTGAGAGTCTGGTAGTACACCTTAATCCATCATTGCCACTGGAGGCCGCAGTGGCCTTGGTGGCTAAGAGTGCTTTTTATTAGCTTTGGCTGGTACACCAGCCACAACCATTCCTGGATAGCTTAGCTCGTTCACTGGTAACGTTTAGATTGGATTATTGCATTTCACTCTATGTGGGACTGCCCTTCACAAACTGTCACTATTGCAGAATGCAACAGTGCAGCTTGAATCTGCCTTTGCTTTCCATTATCATGTAACACCTGAACTGAGGAAACACTAGTAAATAAAGCCCTAAACAACTTAGGATCAAGATATTCAAGGGATCATCTTATTCCCTACATTCCTGCCCCATCACAGTGGGCATCTGTGTTGCCACCTCCTTGTGGGGCCACACGTACAAGATGTTTGTTCCATAGCTCTATGGACTAGCATCTGCCCTGTGGAATACTCCCCACAGAAATCAGACAGGCGCTGATGATCATGTCTTTTCATTTGTTAAAACCCTTTAAAAAAATCTGCAGGTTTTCCCAGATAGATGATTCTGTTCCCAACAATATTTTTGATAGGATTTCATGAGTACTGTTTTTAACATGTTTTGTTGTATTTTGTTTTAATTTTGTACAGCACCATGGTATTATGAAATGTTAGTGGCCTATAAATGTTTCAGAAAAAATATAATAAATATTATTCTTGTCCAGGGCTGCAAGCACATTATCCAGGGATCCCAGGATTTTATCAGAGAGGCTTGTGTGAAGTAATGTGATATCTCTAAAGCTAATCTCCCCTGACAAGAGGGAAAGTACATGTCAGAAAAGATGAGAAGATATTTGGTTGGAATGATTATAATATTTTCATCTTGTAGGACTATAAGAATTGTCCTGGAGCTATGAGAGCCAGCTCATGTTATTTCCTTTCATGGGACAATAAAAGATATGAGACAAACCCATGTTTTGTATTCAGTCACAACCCAGCTAGCTGCCCTAGCAGGACTTGCCTAGATGTTCGTTTTGAGTATAGAATCAAAGAATTATATTATCCTTTCAATGTAAAGTGCATTTTGGTGTATGTCTTTGGGCCAAACTGCATATGACATGAACATAGGTGCATTCTGAGGGCTGCTATTTTCAAGGAGCAACTCATTTTAGCATAAATAGCATGGGGAGAGGTTTCTCAACCATAGCCATAAGTACATGCCCCAAACCTCAGTCTTTCCATCAATGGTTTCAAGCTGTGTGTTTGTGGAGTTAAACACATCTGGAACTTCTTAGGATGAAGAGTTTCATTTAAAATTCTGTGCTTTGGGAAAGGTTTAAGTATAGATACCTTGTCACTTCTCTGTTGAAACTTGTTTCCTCAAAACTGTTTTTCCATACAAGCAGCAGTCACTGATATTTAAATTTATGGGATTTGCATATAACATGTAATTTGGTACATAAGCAATATTGGAAAAAAAGTGTTTGGCATGGTTTAGGCACAGTTTATATAAAGAGATAATATTATCCAAGGAGTATGCTAAACACAATGGAGTATAGGGGATAGTGTTCATCTTGGTTCAGTTCCATTTTTATTCCAGGCTATAGTAGTGCTTCATCAACAGGTGTGAACTAGTCCCTCTGTAGCACCATCAATCCAGTTTAATGGTGTGACGTTGGAGAATGTTGATCACTTCCCCTATCTTGGCAGCCATCTCTTTGTAAAAGCTGACATCGATGCTGAAATTCAACATCGTCTGAGCTCTGCCAGTGCCGCATTCTTCCGAATGAAGCGTAGAGTGTTCGAGGATCGGGATATTTGCAGAGAGACCAAAATGCTTATTTACAAAGTCATTGTACTACCGACCTTACTGTATGCCTGTGAAGCATGGACCTTTTATAAACGCCACTCCCAACTTCTTGAAAGATTCCACCAACGCTGCCTCCAGAAAATTCTGCAAATTACTTGGGAAGACAGACGGACTAATGTTAGCGTTTTGGAAGAAGCGAAGACTACCAGTGTTGAAACAATGATCCTTCAACATCAACTTTGCTGGACTGGCCATGTTGTTCGAATGCCTAATCACCATCTTCCAAAGCAGCTACTTTACACCCAACTTAAGGATGGAAAATGGAACATCAGTGGACAGCAAAAGAGGTTTAAAGATGTTCTTAAAGCAAATCTAAAATATTGTAACATGAACATCGTTAACTGGGAAGTCTTGGCCCATGAACATCTGCTGTGGACTTTGAAGAAGCACAAATAGGGACAAGAAGCACGTGCTTGAAGAAGCACGAAAGGGACAAACGAGCTAAGTGGAAGGCACATCAAACAAATCCTCATTGTGACCATCTTCCATTTGGAAACCTATGTGCTCACTGTGGGAGGCTGTGTGGGTCCAGAATTGGCCTCTACAGTCACTTACGGACCCACTGTTAAAGACCTTATCTTGGAAGACAATCTTACTTGGCCACAAGTGATCGCCAATGAATGAATGACAAATTCAAATACGTAGGAGATCCATCAAACTCATCTGAGGACAATATGCAGCTTTTGGAATTGCAAGCACCAGATTAAATTAGAGCATATAACTGAGTGGCATAATGCATGTTTTGCATGTGTAGCATCATCCCAGGATACACATCTCCACTTAGATAGATACGCAGATACACACCTCCACTTTCAGAGGATCCCAGGTGCCAGGGCTGGGAAAGAGTCAAAGTTCTTGAAGAGCTGCTGCTGATAATGAGAATAGATAGCACCAGGTTAGATGTGCCACATTTTTCCTGTAAGTGCATTGTAGCACAAAGTGGGGGAAAGCACCATACAAATGTGAGCAAAATATATGAAAGTGCTTTGCAGTTAAGAAGTTGAATTTCCAATCTTTGGGGAAATCTTGTTTGGGTTTTTTTTGTGCTAGTATGCAATTGCTTTAAATAGATATTATAGTTATAGAAGGCTGGTTGTGGGGGTCAGGAAAAACTACCAATACAGTGACAGTAGTAAAATGCTGACATTTTTTCATCCCAAACAGTACTTCAGTGAAGCCATAATTACCACATTTGTGAGTTTTAATTACAATAGAACATGGCTTTGTTCTGAGTCATGAGATCAGTTCCAGTGCTTTCTTGGTCCATCTGACACTACTTTTCTTCTAATTTTAAAAAAATGTGTTTAATTTTGTTTACATGAACAGCATTTTAACAATTGGTCTTGTTATCGTCCCTCAAAATCCCTATAGATTTTGCATCTGTTTTTGCATCAGATTTTGCATCCAGTCTGCATCTGTGTTGGAAATGCTTTTTAATATGTTCTTAAACTTTCTTTTAAAAAATGTTTTTAATCTTAGAACATGTTTTGATAGCTTTTTTAAGTAATGTTTTTGAAGATGTTTTGTTTTAATGTGTTTTAAAGTTTGTTTTTATGATGTTTTAATGTTTTTAGTGCTTTTGTTTGCCGCCCTGGGCTCCTACTGGGAGGAAGGTCAGGATATAAATCAAATGATGATGATGATGATGATGATAGATAGATAGATAGATAGATAGATAGATAGATAGATAGATAGATAGATAGATAGATAGATAGATAGATAGATAGATACTTTGTTTGCGCAGGTCCCTGAGTGCACATCAAGTTTTGTTTTAAGTGAAATTTGGTGGTAAGTCCATCTCTGTGCAAATTACAAGAATGAATATGGGTAGAAAGCGATACTGTTTCTTTGGCCCAAAGAGAATGATGGCATTTTGACCCATATGTCCAAGGAATTCTTAGTTGTGTTTTTCCAGGGGTAGGGAACTTTTTTTAGACCGAAGGCTACATTCCCTTCTGGACAACTTTCCAGAGGCCGCATGTGGGGCCAGAGGCAAAAATGGGTGGAGCAATGAATGTGAATGTTATCTTTGTATCATACAGAAGTTTCTACACACACACACATGCACACACACCTCTATCTTCCATCCAGGCAAGCAAGAGTCATGATCAGAGTTTGACACATTCCAGTCAGGCAAAACACTCAAGGAGGGTGCAAAGCAGGGCCAGTAAGAAGTATAGCCTGGAAAGAGGGGATGTGGCTGAGGAATGTGTATGGCCTTGGCAGAGTCCCCTGCCTGGGTGTTTGGCCTCTGAGCCTGAGGTTCCCATTCCTGTGTTATTCCCTAGGCTAATTTCATTCTGATCTCAATGTTACCCCGTCTCAGCGTAGAACCTTTCAAACCTCTTCTGTGAAAATGGGAAGAAGGTTTCACCCAAGCATTGGAAAAGAGCCACAGGTAATTTGTAGTATTTCCTAAGGAATGGGTACAGTGCCTGCCCTCACAAAAAGGA
Organism: Rhineura floridana; assembly: GCF_030035675.1. Lineage (NCBI taxonomy): Eukaryota > Metazoa > Chordata > Lepidosauria > Squamata > Rhineuridae > Rhineura > Rhineura floridana. The sequence continues at coordinate 34,289,968 of NC_084484.1, forward strand.
TCTTTTGAGCTTTTAAGGTGGGTGGCAGACCAGCTCTTCATTGGGAATTAATGAAAACATGGCCAGGGAGGAATCCCAGAGGATTGCTATCATCCAGAGATAAATGCTTGGAGATGAGGAGAAGCTGGTGACTGAGCAATCCCTTTCTCTTTGATCTGAGGCTGGAGCAACCAAGTTGCCCATGCCATTATTCAAAAGACCATTACAACAACACTGACAGCTAGATGAGATGGATTATTGGAGAACAAAAGAAAAGAAAATACCTGATACATAAAAATTTTGGACATACAGTGTTTTAATAATTACATTCTGAAACCAAGTCTTCATTTCCACATATGTCTGGAAAAGCCCTCTGAGTTTTCTTTCACATTTTCTGAGCCTAGCGTACTGGAAATCTGAAATTCAAGATATTACTGCATGTGGTGGGAGCCTCCACAAAGATATCCCTAGAAAATTCCTGGTACATAAACTGCTTCATGTTCACTAACAGCCTCTCCTCTGATTCTTGCTATTAGTTGACCCACTTTTTCTTCTCCTCAGTGACCTCCCTCTCCCCTCCCCTTCTCTATTCATTTGACTTTTGCTTCATGCAAATAGAAAAGCACTCAATGAACTAACAAGGAATCCCTGCCCCCAAAAAAGAGTGATTTCAGTACCTACTTATGCTGTTTGTAGTTTCTGAATACATATACAGGCGGGCCCCACTTATATGGCAGGTTCCATTCCGGACTGCCGCCGAAAAGCGGAAACCGCCGAAAAGCGGAGCCCATTGAAGATAATGGTGCATGTCATGTGAAAATGACGCGATAATGGCATGCGACGAGCAAAAACCGCCGTAAAAACAGAACAAGCGTCTTAAAGCAGGGATTTTCCCTAATTGAAAGCTGTCATATTAGCGGAACGCCAAAAGTGAAGTGCTGTAAAGCGGGGCCCGCCTGTGTATGTAGATTAAAACAGCCACTTGTGATTTTGTTTCTACACATGACGTCACAAGTACCTAAAACAATGTCATAAATAAACCAAACTTTTTCGTTCTTCCTTTCAGAATCTTCCCATTGCTATTTTTTTTTAAAAAAGTCATTTATTTCCCTCCCATACGCAGTTTCTTAATTCCCACTTTTCTCTTTGGCTCAATGTGAGCTTGTAGGTAAAATGTGTGCAAGATTCCACATGTGTGATATTATAGAACTAACCTTCATACATTTATTTGATAGCTGAATGTCATTTCTGAGATCTGAAATAAGATCAAAACAAAGTATGTGATTCCCAGCATCATAGAATTCATTTTGATACTTATACTAACTTTCAGCTACACTATACTCATTAGCCCCCTACTCTTGCTAATTGTTGTTAGAGTCTTTCTTCTCAGCAATTAACTCCCACTCAGATCCACCTCCCTTTTTATGTGGACTCATTTGGTTGCTGTTTTAATCACTTGCTAGATGACTCCCTCTTGGTTAGTCTCCAAGAGGATGAGTGGTCTTAAAGTAATGAGTGTTTCTATCTGTTTCAGGTAGTGGTAAAATTCCAAAAGATACTAGGATAGACTCTCTGGGCAGCAAAACTGCATTTAGAGTTTGACATTTTAATGCTGAAGCATTTGGATACCTGTCAGCAATTAGACTTGGTAATGGATTTTCTTAAAATAGCATTTTGAAGTTAGCTGGAGATGCATTAACTCAAGCACTTAGCGCAATTGTCTGAGATGTTAACATGTAGTAGGTTCTCAAGTGGTGTACTTGTGCAAAATATTCTTGCAAACACTATTTAAACATTACTGATCATATGTTTTCTGATATAGAAAAACATTATATTGAATAAAATGACTCCTTGCATGTGAATAACAACAGACAGGTTCATTCACACTTCTTTGTCTCTGAATTAAATCAGTTGGTGTTTTTTCACCTTCAGTTCTCTAAGATAGGTCCCCTCAACCCTTTTGAAACTTGGGGCACTCAGGAGCAGAAGTGGCTTGCCTGGTGGACAGCAGGATCAATGCCACTTACCAGAGAAGGATGGGCAAAGCCATTGGTAGGTTGGTGCAGTAAACTGGTGGAGCCAATCCGATGCTTCTGCCGGTGTGCCCACACCATGCCAACCTCCCCGAACAATAATTTCTGTATTTTATTACTTCTATTGCTGCTTGTTTTTATCTGCTGTTTTTTCCCCCTGACTGTATATGTATTCATGTTTATTGTGATGCTATATTTTTTATCTTTGGTATTATTGTTTGGTTTGATGAGTTGAAGCTATTTAGAAAATTCTCTAAACCAGGGTTAGTAACCTGTGTCTCTCCAAATATGGTTGGACGACAACTGTCATGGCTTACAGAGCAATCCAACCCAGGGGAAGCTAATGTAAGTTGTGCTGGAGCAAGAAAAGCTGGCATAAAGTTCCACCACATCCAATTGCCATTCAGGAGCCTCTGGGTTGACTGAATACCAGCTCAGCTGGGACCTGCGCGCAGGGACCAGAAAGTAAAAGACTGCTGTCTTAAATACCCCTACTGGGGAGTAAGCCCTCTCCATTAATTTCTATTGCAATTACTTTTCTTAGACTGACCTTTTGTCTGGACTGGGACCTGCAGGAGCACTCCAAATACTATTTGGATGTGACCCAAGACCCCTCATCTTGGCCCCTCCTCTGACATGCCCCTGACATGCCTCTTTTTTGGGCTTTACACTGGCTTGAACCATGTTGGCTGAGCCAGCTGGATCCCAACTGAGCCGGGCTAAGGGACTTCTGCTGGCATAGCCTGGCTGAGCTGGGACCTACTCCTCTCAGCCCATTGTAAATGCAAGTTGGATTGTGTCCCTAATCTTTAAGAGAAGCATATGATAAGCCAGGATCAATCAGGTAGCCACGCCAAAGGCTGGTGTGGCAAGTCCAGATTGGTGACCCAGCCTTGCCCATAATGGAGGCTGAGTTGCCCTGACTCCTGACATCTTTTTATTCCAGGTGAGGGCACAGCTATCTTTTTGGCTGCATAGTAGCTTTCCTCTATCCCACGCATTAAAAAGTGACATTTACTTACTTATACTTCTGAAATTGTTTGCTTACTTGCCTCACAGGTATGGATACAAAGTAGGACACCACAGGGATGTTTGAGAAAAGTTAAGGGAGTTTTGATAAGACTAGTGAAATTTGAAGCAGGATGGTCCCCATATGCCTAAGTGGTCACTGTATTTCATCTATAGTACAATTCAAAACAAAATATGGGATTTGTCTTCAGATGAACATCTGCAGAAGTTCAAGGGAAGTAAAAAAAGTAGCGAAATTTCACAGTTTTGACTATTCCTATCCTGGTTGTATTTTTGGAACAAGAAAGACAAATGAGCTGCAGTGAGCCTGAATGTTACATTATCAAGTCCCAACATATGTTGCTCCTCCACATGTCCTCATTATCCAACTACTGCCTAGAAGTATAGCCTATGTGAAATATTCAGGGACTTCTCACCAAGAAATGTTTTATATTTACATACATCATGCCAGATAGCCACAATTTACTGGCCAGTTAACAGTGATATGTGACTGCTGCATACAATTTGCATTAATATATCTACTGATGCTTGTTGGCCACACATTAATTCTCTTAACTTGGACTTCCCTCCTGTAATATATGTGGATTCTATCTATTGTTGTTATGTGAATTGAGAATTATTCTGGCTCCCGTTACATGAATCAGAAGTAGCTATTACGTGAAATGGGAGTTATAAAGCAAATCATGTAAGTAGCTTCTTCACATAGTACATTGGGTTCAATTTTTTTCTTTATTAAGTTCCTTAACTCCATAAAAATGTGTGTGTGGGGGTGTTGTGCTTTGCATAACAGTAATAAAGGACATCTTAATTTTCTTATATTTTCATATATATATGTTAGCAGCTGATGAAGGCGGAAGCTGAAACGTTTTGTTAATACAATAAAAACCTCTGTTTGGTTAATCACAATTACGTGTATATATATATATATATATATATATTAGACTGCATAGATGAACCACTTCCTAATTTGGAAGCCTGTCAGATAGGTAGATAGATAAATACAAATTTATATTTGTAGTGTTTTGCCCAAACCAAAGAAAAATAACCTATATGTTCATCATATACAAGGGAAAAACAGCACCTTGAACGTGAGTTATAGCAATGAAACAATTCTGTTTTGTGGTTGTCTTCAGTGGTTGGATAGAAAAGTGATGGCCTGTTTTCTTCTTTTTTTATAAAGGAACAATTGTGGTAAAATAGATGAGGTAAAGTGACAGACCTCTATTGATGCAGTCAGTTGAACATTTGCTTTGCTTTGTGTTCATTCTATATGGCAAGGATGGGGAAGTGGATCTGGCCAGAAAGACAGATCCTTATCTCCCTCACAGGCCAGCTTTGGCAGGTGGGTGGGGCCATGCACCTCTCATCTGACAGCAATTTTTCCAAGCAGTTTTATCTCAGCACCCATCATGTGATGGGTGCTGAGATGGAGCACTTTGAACCTCCATTTGCAGGCAAAGGAAGTAACCACACAGTCTGCCCTGCCTACATGATTGCTTCCTTTTCAACATTACTAGAAGCAAGCATTCCATAATGGCATCCAAATGGTTCACTACCTGTGCAATTCTTGCTAGAGGCCATGACAAACTAGAGATGTTTTAAAATAAAGACTTACATCTAAGCCAGATTCTCCTCTACTCTCCCTACAATGCCCTGCTAAGACTGACCCAATTCCAAATATGCAAGAAAATGTGATGTAAATTGTTTAGGCAAAATAGTTAAACTTAACCAATCCTCCAGGAACTTCATGACAATGGTGAGTGTAAGTGGGTGTGACTTCCTCACACTCTGTCACGCTGTCTCACATGCAAACACACACAGATGACATATGCAGGCACACACACAGACAGGCACACATGCCCCTCAGCTGATCCATACAGATCAGCTGAGGAAGGGAGTTTTAGTCTCTTCTCCAGTCATCGAATGATCAGTCTGATCAGGGTATAGGGTTCCACAATAGTACTGTCTTTTTCTTTATTATTTGATTTATATCCCACCTTTCCTCCCAATAGGAGTCTACTTATTTTTTTCTTTTTTTTCTCTGCTGCAAAAAATTACTAGGGTCTTGGGGGACCAGAAAAATTTGCTTACAGGACATATTAGGCCAATTGTATGTGTGTGTGGGAGGTGTTAAGTCACCCCTCCTCTAAAACAAAGATAAGTATAGACTTAATTGTATTCCTGCGAACAACTGACAAATGTCCAAGGGACTCAAAAGGACTTTTACAAAATTAGGAAAATTTGCCTAGAGGTGGTGGGGTCTGAGAGCTTACCATCACAGATCCCAAATCAAGATTACAAAAGTGTGGATAAATAATAAATAAAGTTTTATCTTTTATAAAGATAAAATATAAGTTTTAAGGCCAGTATCAAGTTAAAATACAGTATGTCAATCAAATGAATTTGTGTACAGTTTGGAGTGACAAATTTCGTTCCTTTTCCTCCCCATTCTCTATAACCCTAATAATTTTGTAGATTGTAAAGCACTGGCACTTGCAAAGCAATAATAGATGATTTAATAACAATAATAACAAACAAGAATGTTAGTAAATATAGAGGACCAAATTCTCTTTCCTCAGATTAGCTCAATATTTTTCTCAGTTCCATATTCCCATTGGGGAAAAAAATCCAGGTAGCTCAGAAGATTCATCCCCCCCCCATACCCCAAGTAGGAATGCAATTGATTGGCTGGTGCCACTTTGAAAGCATTCTGTTGACCTAACAGCTGGTATTGATTTGAGTTAGTTCTTTGCCCACCATACACTGCTTTCAATGGTCCAATTCTTTTCTCCCCCAAAATATTGATATCAATATTTTGAAAGGAAATACCAAAAGAAAAGAGGCTTTGCCACCACCTCCTCCACTGTGTGAGACTGGTCCTTGGGAGCTTGGATTATTGAAGTGGAGGGGGTGGCAGGGAGAGAGAGAAAGAGAGAAACTTGTTCTACTGTGCTGTGTTGTTCTGTGAGTCGAAGCAATAAAAGAACAACATTCTGAGGTAATATTCGAGGGGAAAAATCTAGTGTCGGGGGGGGGGAAGCCACTGAAGTTCAAAGCAAAAATGATCATTCTGCAAAGATGGAGAATATGTGGAAAATTGAAAAATCCAGTGCTAAACCCAAATTCAAGCAGCATTCTTGCCCATCCCTAAATGCAAGCCTGCACTACCACCTTTCGCCTCAGAAGTGCTCTGTGCAGAAGCAGCAGCAACAGAAGGGGGGTGGGGGACACTTCTCCCTTCCATTGTCCCATCTAAATGACAAGACAGTGTGTATTGTGGGAGATATATTTCTTTCAGGGGGATTTATAGTTGCAAGGGGCAGAAATGCAGCAGAGGAGTGAAGAGCTCTGGTGAGTAATAGTAGGAAGTATAAGGACTGGAAGACCTTCATCATTTTGTGGGGTATCTCCCAAATAAGGATGGAAGGATCTGTCAATTTCACTTCTCCCAGTTTCTAAATTTTTCAGTCTTAAATTCAGTTCTCCACATTTCTGCAGCAATTTGTGATTTTTTTAAAAAAAAAATCATCATGAAAATTCTTCAGCGTTTTTGAGTGAATTTCTCTTAATAAACACATTTTGTATGCCGTTTTGACTAATGTACAATTTTCTGCAATGAATTTCTCCTAATATAATGAGTAGTATAAAAATACCACCTGCTGTCAAAATGATTGATAGTGACCCCTGACTCTGACCTCCCTCTGACCTCCCCCACCCCTAGCCTCCACCCTTCCCCCAGCCCCCAGCCCTTCCCCCCCTACCAAATGACATCACCAGACCCAGACCCTGTCTGTGGACCTAGGGGCTATGATTTATGGCCCCCTGACCTTCCCCTGACCTCCCTCCCACCCTTCCCCTCTGGAAATGGACCCCAAAGGGGTCTATTTCCAACCCTTCCCCTCCCCAAGGACTCACTGTAGCTATGGCAACCAGTAGACAATGGATTTGAACCAATCAGGAAAGGGGGTGGTCAGAGCAGGCATTTTGCATGCCCAGACATGTTCTGAGCCTTGAACACAGCCCCGGTCAGTATTGCATGCCCAGGCATGTTCTGAGCCTTGAACACGTTCTGAGTTTTGAACATGGAAGCATCTAACACTCCTAAGAGTCCTGAGGAATTAACCAAGCCTATGGACAAGTAGGATTGTAGGATTGTCCTATCCTTCAGCACCATTGAAAGCACGTTCAAAGAGGTTCTTAAAGCCTCGGCGTTTATTATTTCCATCAGCAGATGTGAAAACAGAGCTTGGAAAGAAAGAGCCTGGGCAGTTCGGAAAAAAAGATTCTGTTTCAACAAGATGCTTACCGGTGGTTGTGCAGCTGGACAAGATCCAGACCCCAAAACCACATTTCTGGCAAATTCTAGTGAACTCTTAGAGTGTGATTGAGGGTGCCATATGCAGACTTACTGTGCAAAAGCCGTTGAAGAACTGGCAAACCATGAAGAAACCCTCCTTGGACCCAGATAACTTGAACAACTATAGACCTGTGGCGAATGTTCCGTTCCTGGGCAAGGTTCTGGAACGGGTGGTGGCCGGCCAGCTCCAGGGACTCTTGCATGACACTGATTATCTTGATCCGTTTCAATCCGGTTTTAGGCCTGGGTTTGGTACCGAAACAGCCTTGGTCACCCTGTATGATGACCTTTGTCGGGAGAGGGACAGGGGGAGTGTGACCCTGTTGATTCTCCTTGATCTCTCAGCTGCTTTTGATACCATCGACCATGGTATCCTTCTGGGAAGGCTCACGGAGTTGGGAGTTGGGGGTATTGCTTGGCAGTGGCTCTGCTCCTACTTGGTGGGTCGTCAACAGAAGGTAGTGCTTGAGGAACACTGCTCGACACCCTGGACTCTCCATTGTGGAGTCCCACAGGGATCGGTACTGTCCCCCATGCTTTTCAACATCTATATGAAGCCGCTGGGTGCGGTCATCAGGAGTTTTGGAGTGCGTTGTCACCAGTACGCTGATGACACGCAACTCTATTTCTCCTTTGTATCTTCCTCAGGTGAGGCTGTTAACATACTAAACCGTTGCCTGGCCGTGATAATGGATTGGATGGGAGCTAACAGACTGAAACTTAATCCAGACAAGACCGAGACGCTGTTAGTGAGTGCCTTCTCTGCCCAGATGGTGGATGTTCACCCTGTTCTGGATGGGGTTACACTCCCCTTGAAAGAACAGGTTCGTAGCTTGGGAGTTCTTTTCGACCCTTCCCTGTCTCTTGAGGCTCAGGTAGCCTCAGTGGCACGGAATGCTTTCTACCATCTCCGATTGGTAGCCCAGCTACGTCCCTATCTGGACAGTGATGACCTCGCCTCAGTCGTTCATGCTCTGGTAACTTCTAGATTGGACTACTGCAATGCACTCTACGTTGGGCTGCCCTTGAAGATAGTTCGGAAACTACAGTTAGTCCAGAATGCAGCAGCCAGATTGTTGACGCGGACCAGAAGGTCCGCTCATATAACACCTGTTTTGGCCCGTCTGCACTGGCTTCCTATTTGTTTCTGGGCTAAATTCAAAGTGCTGGTTTTGACCTATAAAGCCTTACACGGCATGGGACCGCAATACCTGGTGGAGCGCCTCTCCCAATATGAACCTACCCGTCCACTGCGCTCAACACCTAAGGCCCTCCTCCGAGTACCATCCCATCAAGAAGCTCGGAGGATGGTGACTAGAAACAGGGCCTTTTCGGTTGTGGCTCCCGAACTGTGGAATGGTCTCCCCGATGAGGTGCGCCTGGCGCCAACGCTGCTATCTTTTCGGCGCCAGGTGAAAACCTTTTTATACTCCCAGGCATTTTAAAGTGTATTTTTACAGTATTTTATTACTATGTTGTATTCTGGATGTTGTTTGGTTCTCGTATTGTTTGTGTGTTTTTGTTTTTTGAGTTATTATATTTATTGTATTTATATATTGTGCCTGCTTTTACCTTTTATGTACACCACCCAGAGAGCCTTTGGGCTTAGGGCGGTATATAAATTAAATTAAATAAATAAATAATAAATTGCAGATGTAATCTGAAGATGAACTTCGCAAAAGCCAAAGAAGAACTCATGAAACCTATAGAGTTTGTGGAGGGTAGTGTCCTTTTTCAACCCACGATGGAAATGGATGATAAAGAAAATGTGCTGCCAGAAGAATTACTTGAAGACATGGAGCATGGGGGACCCCAGGTATGTGTTTTTTGAGTAGTGTTTTAATAGCATGTTGTTTTCCAGTATGGTGCAACCTCAATGCTAAACATTGTTATTGTGACCCCATGTATGGGGATTTGGATCTGTATTGCCTAGGGAAGCCTTTCCCAAACAGTGTGCCTCCAGATGTTGGACCACAACTCACATCACCTCAGCCAGCATTGCTAATGGTCAGGAAAGATGGGAATTGTGGTCCAACAACATCTGGAGGCACACTGGTTGGGAAAGGGTGGCCTAGGGGAAAGGAGTGGAAGTCTGTAGCAAGGCTGAAAGCCTCAATAAAGCCTATGTTACTGCTAGAAAGCTTGTAGCTCTCTTAAAGTTTCCTCTGCCAACAGATCATGTTGATTGTGGTGGTAGCTGGGCTCTCATTTGGGCCTATTCCATGTGGAACCCATGGATCAAGGGCCATTTAATGTGCCACTCCCCCAGGATGGGCACAGGCAGCTTCATATGAATCAAGTTGCTTTTTTGCCTTTGTCTTTGCAAAAAAGCAACTTGATTCATCTAATATTTGATGGCTAGCATTCCAAATACATCCTGCCCTATGGTTTCAGTCATTGTTTGCCATAGAGTGCTTCCAGAGGTCTCATTTTGATGCTTTCTCTAACCTGTTCCAAATGTGACTTGCTAGCTTTTGGCCTTTATGCCATCACACGTCATCCTACATCTTACCTATGCTAAAGGAAGTGAGTGTGTTCTTACCCACTATCTCAGCATTCTTTTTTAGAGAGTTGCATGAAAAACACGAGTAACTTCTTCCACATCTTTCTTGTATGTCTACCTATTGGCGACATATATTATTGTACCAAACTTGGGTAAGATTCTTCATATGAATGAGAAGGGCTTCCATGCATTCTTAAGGCATAGGGTAGCCAATGTGGTGTTCTCCAGGTGGTGTGGATTACACAACTTCCATCATCCCTAATCATCAGCCATGCTGGCAGAGTTGTAGTCCAAAAGATCCGGAAGGTACTACATTGGCTACCTCTGCCCTAAGAAAGTTCCCATATCTCACTGTTGCCTAATGGAGCCAGAGTACTCGTAGTTGTGGAGAAGCAGAGTTTGCAGCTCTTGTTACTGCCTATGCATGTGGGCTGCTCACTAAAGCTGTAGCAATAGCACAGCAGTGACTGGGCTTGCTTTGTTCATCAGCTGTGTAAAAATGAATTGCATTTTCAAATACAGAGCTTAATGATCTTTCTGTTATGCTTGGTTTCTCTTACATCAACTCTGCTGGGTTTTAGAAAAAGAAGGATTAATCCGGCAAAGGAAGGAAATGCAATGGTTTTCTTTTCCTTTTTTGACATTGTGTTTGTGAGTCAAATGGTAGAAAATGGATTTTGGTTTTTAAACTTGTTTTCTCTGTCTCTCAGTACAAATACTTCCATCATCTAAGTAATTTTTGGTATTAAAATCAGACTTATTGGCCATCTGTGAAACTTTCTGAATTGGTTTTGATCTGGGTTATTTGTGATATGATTGGTTTGCAAGATAATAGTCGTCATTTCCATAATCACTGATTAGCTGAGCTGAATAGGGCAGCGGATTAAGTCTGAAGAAATATGTCTGTGTTGCTATACAATTCCCATGTACAAATGACAGTTTGAGGTGATATTAGATGGAACTGTTAAATTAGATTGCATATGTTTTCAGACTGTATTTCTGTCTTAAATAATTATAACTTATAAAATAATATTTTGACCCATCCAACCCTAAACGCCTAGGTGACTTGTCATGATTTCTTGATAAAGCTTTGCCTTCTTGCATAGTGCTGCATGTTGAGTGTTTCAGAAAGAGAGGCCCATTCAGATTAGTCTTCCCTCCATGATGTGTACACAATTAAATATGGGCAACAGCCTTCCCTGCACAGGTACTATTCTGAGTGCAGGTAGAGATAGGCACAGGACAATGTAACCTCTGATCAGGTGTAGCTGATACGTCTTGGGACTGATAGGGATGAAGGCAGGGAGACCAACAATAGGTGGAGACAGAGTCAATGACATGCAGAGCTACCCCCTGGTTGGTTATAAGCAGAGCTTGGAAGATTACTTTTAAAAGGAATAAATTACAATTACTGTTATGTGGCCCCCAAAAGGAATAAATTGCCATTACAATTGTTCTAAAAGGAATTGATTACTTACCATTACTCAAAAGTAATCACTACAATTACACTTAAGTTACTTAAAAAAAACCTAGAATGCCTACAAGGTGCCAGCCTTGGCTGCTGCACAGCTGAGTCACTTAAAACAACATTAAAAATAAACACACACCCACAGAAGTAATAGAATAATTTTTTATCCATAAGATAGTAGTGGTGGTCTCTCCGGTGGTAAGGAAGGTGGGGAGGGAGGCAGAGGTCATTACTCAGATCTTTGCACATCAAAACAACCTACACACACACACACACACTGTCAGCCAGCAAGCATAATCTCTCTCACTTAACCACCTCCCGGACCCTGTCCTGCCACCAAGTAAGGGACACCCACCCAAGGAAACATTTTCCCTGAGATGCAAAAAAGTTAAAACACTGCAAATGCAGCAAAGTAGCCAGGGAAGGTGGCAGAAGCCACTTTGTGTGCCAAGTGCAAACACATTATTCATACATACACACACACACACACACGCACACTCATCTTTCACCTCCACTTTTCTTTTTCTCCTTTCTGGTGCTGCCTCTGTCTCCTTTATCCATGTTCTTGCTCTCCAGTTCTTTTCTCCCTCCACTCCATTCTTCTCCACCACCATCAATTTTTTTGAACAATTGTTTCCTCCAAGTCACCCCCGTCGTGCTCTCCACTCCCTCCCTCATTGCCTCCTACGCACCCATAGAGCATGAGGGAACAGCAATGCTGCACAGAAGCCCAGTTTGAAGCACATGATTTTTATCCACAGATCAGAGGAGCAGAAGACTTCCCCTGCTCTCCCTCTCAAGTAATGCCCAAAAGTAATGCTGGAAACATTACAATTACTCCTCAAAAGTAATAAAATTACTCCTTGTTCTATTACAAAATGTAATTTAATGTTCAAAATGTAAAGGAATTGACAGCTTGTTCCTCAGAAAAGTAAAGAATTAAAAGTAATTCACTTTTGTAACTAATTACTTCCAAGTTCTGGTTATAGTAAGGCTGGAAGTAAGAATGCAGGCAAGTGGGGATTGGCTGAATGCAGACTGAGGTCAGTGGAGCAGTGCCCCATTTGCCTTAATGGACCAGACTGCACTACCTTTGATATGTATGCATGTCTTAACAGTGTGAAGGAATTATTTATAGGTCTCATTTCTCTAGCGGTTTCATTGTAATTTAATTATAAACTCTGGCCATCAATAGTCCTTCAGCTATCCCAGTCTAGGTTTATGAGGGTGGGCTAGTATGGAATTAAAACATCATGTTGGGAGGGCTTTCAAAACAGGCTATAATTTATGCAAATAATCTATGCTGTTCAGCAGTGCAGGAAAATGTAAACTTGTTCGGCTTCTTATATGTAGGAAATGCATCATCAACACATTTTAATGGCATCATGAGCTGCATATTTCTCTTCAAAATATTTGATAAATAAAATGTGTAATATAATATTATTTGTTTTGCATATAAAAATTATTTTTAAAGAAAGCTACACCACCACCATCATCAATGAAATTGTTTAATGTGCATGCTTACCAAGATCCCGGTGTGCTGAGTGTGGTTCTTTGTCTTCTGGATTTTGTGCTGGATGTGCACAGAAGATGTGGACGGGGAGGAACATGCACTGCTGCAGAAAGCAATACCCTTATTCAACTCATGTGATGTGCACGTGCACACCATGAACCAATATGCAGAGAAAGAAGGAGGAAAAGGCATTGCTTTTTAGGAATACAAGAATGTCTAGGTATTGCCTGGTGTCCAACAACAGCTCTGACTTCATTCAATGGCTTAAAACCTGAAAGGGTGGAAACTCATTGATCTTTTATTTCTTGGTAACTCCATTCTCTCCAATACAGAGTACCTGTTCAGAAAGTTGGGTGGAAGAGGTTAGTGAACTTGTGGGATAGGAAGGGAAATCGATTCTGGTTCAGATTAAACCCCAAATTCCAATACTTTCCATGGGGCCTAACATCACAACCCTATGCATGGCTACTCAGAAGCAAACCCCACTGAAATCAATGGGACTTACTTCCAGGAAAGTGTGTCTAGGACTGCAGCCTTAGGTTACAGCGCTGTACACATTTACCTGGGCTGGGAGTAAGTCCCACTGAACTCAATGGGGCTTACTTCTGAATTTACATATATAGGATTTCACTACTAGCTATGACTATCTATAGCTGGATTGTGGCCTATACACATTATAAAGTATATTGGTGAAAAAATAAATATGCATGCTTCATAACCAAGAATACATCCAGAAAAAAATGAAAATGAAATTAGCATGTAAATAGCAAAAACAGACATCAAAGCTAAAGCAAAAATAAAATTTCCAGTAATCTTAAATCATACATGCATTATACTCCAGTTCTTTGATTCTGTTTTCCGATGCTATGTTTCTTTAACATTCTTTGTGAATGAATTCTCATCCTATACAAGTATTGGTTGCTTGGTAATTTTAAGAAGATGAGTGTTATAGTTTGATCACAATTTACAGAAAACTTAATTGGGGAAAAATCTTGGACTTACAATATCCTCACAGTTGTGATTGTTCTTCCATTGTCATACACAGCACCTTGCAGAGAATGAAGATGTTTTCAGCCAGGGAATTCATAAGACAATATCAAGAAGGAAGAAGAAGAAAAGAATGTATTCATTGCAGTATCCTGAGTTAGGAAAATATATCCTCTTACATTTTCATGAATAGAAATAATTTTCTGCTGAAGGTATGTTTTTGGTTTTTTTTTTAGCAATATGAAGATAAAGGGACACACTAAGGGCTCATCCAGACGACTGCAAAATGTGTGACATCCCTGCTATATGTGTTCATTATTTTTCGGTCGTCCAAATGACGTCTCGCGCTGTTACGCATTTTCGCGGGTTAAATCCGCTCCTTGCAATACCGGCAAAAATGCAATTTGCTGTTTAAAATTGGGAATCATCTGCTGTGCCTTCAGGAGTTAGGATGCAATACCGTGGACTTTACAGCTGATGGGCGGTTCTTGGGACTTTCCCCTTGCCCCTTCTCCTCATTCCAGCCAATCACATATCTGCACTTTTGCACATGTGCGAGAATAAGCCCGGGAAAATGGAACCAATCATCGCAATGGTGGGTTGTTGGGGGCCTCTGCAACTACTGTGCAGATGCATTTTATTTTTTGCCAGCCTGCAAACTGGGCAGCTGCTCTGGGTGAGATCTGCAATGCACAGCAAGCGAGAAAGGGGGGGATGGTCGGTTTCAGCCTGCTCCGGAAAGCTTTGTCAATTTCATTTTACTTGCTGGGGGTTTTGCTTCAAATCAGAAAGGCATACATTCATTTAAGTGTAATATTGCAAATACAAACAAGAAAAGGGCTTCTGGTCAGTTTCAAGACTGCTCTGGAAAGCTTTGTCAATTTCATTCTCCGTGGGAAGGAAAGGGAGAAGGAGAGGGGGCGACACGTTTCTTGCTTTTTTGGAGAAATAAGTGCAATTGCCAGCATGTGTATCTCCTTAAATATCAATAAAGGCAGAAAAGCGTACATTCATTTAAGCATAATATTGCAAATACAAACAAGGCAGGCGTGAAACCGACCAGCAGCCTTTCCTTCCGAGGTGAGAACTCCTTTACAGCCACATTGTGCTTTGTTGCAAAGGGGGAGAGGAGCATAAGTAATTTTTTTGCTGACCAATTGGTTGGTAGGGGGAAGTTTTAGAGGCGGAGCTTGGAAAAATTGAAAAGAATGTAGGGGTGTTTCCGCTGCGTGTGCGGGTGCAAAAAAGCATTTTTTTTAATTGGGAAAGAGCGAACTAAAAGGCAAAGTGAGGACTATCAGATGACAAACCGAATATGGAAACCGTGGATTATCCCACTCCGTTTGGATAAGCTCTAAGTCAATGAGATAAAAAAAAAAGTTTGGACAAACAGAGTAGAAGGAAGTTTGAGCTTCTCAGAGCTTTGCCCAGACATTTGTGCAATGTTGTCTGGAGATTGGAAGTCGTGTGTGGATAATATGTTTGCATTTCTTTTTCACACAAGAAGTCATCATGCAGTATGGTGTTTTGTTTTAATGTTTTGAGCCTTTATATTGTTCTATGATGTTGCTTGTCTTGACCAGACTTTTTTTGTCTTGGGTGCCTGTTAACACTGTCCCTTACACATGTTCAGCATAATCTGTGAAAGAACTTGGGCTCATACAAACCTCTAAGTAAGCAATCTCTGTGTAATCAGGGTTCCTTGAATTGGCAGGATCCTCCACTGCACATATATAACTGAAACACATAGCATCTGCATGGGTGTAGTAGGCTTGTCCACAGGTTATCCTGAATACACGTAGGAGGTGGAATTAGCAGGCATGTTTCTGCTTCTCCTTCTATGCCTATTCAACATAATGTGATTTTATTTGGAATCTTTAGAATTGATGGGGCTTTGCTAAATGGGCCAGCATCCTTTCATGCACAATGGCCTGAATTTCACTTCATAATTTGAAGCATATTTTATTTACGAGCCGCCTGGTGGTCTGTCACAACAAGGAGTCATGTCCCACAGTACAAAGACTCACCAATTTATTGTGGCAAGAGCTTTTGTAGACTGGAACAGATACATGAAGTTGACAGTGAAGTTGATGATATATATGTGCATGGTCCACTGGAGTAAAGATTCTGTTTTACATTACAAGAATCAACAATAAATAGGGACATATTCCTCCATCCGCATCACGCTGGAAAATGTTGCTTGTCCAAGAGAAATTATTTTTGCTTTCTTTACAATACTTTGGATGTGTCTTCTGAGCACATTTTCAAATTCACCTCAAAATTTTGCTTTAGGTAGAATACATGCAATCACTAATCCCACATTTTGTGAAGCTTTGCCCCTGTATATAGAGTTCCTTCACCAGCCCCAGCCTTCAAAGAGGACATCCAATGCTGGCAAGACGCAAATGACAACTATAGCACTGCTTGATCAACAACCTTTGCTGCAAATAGTACCTCAAAATTTGGGGGGGCAAATAACAATTTGGTGTGGAAATTGATTTGCAGGCAGAAAGTTTTGATTTGCATGCACACTCAGAGACACTATGGTACCAGTACTAGTAAGGGAGCCTCACAACTGCTTTTGCTGAAGTAAGAGCGTTGTAATCACACTTCTTAATGTGTGTGCTCAACATAATGTGTAGTATGACTCTTGGCCACAAATCATGATGGTTATAAAGAACCTCAAAATTCAGAGGCAGTATGTCTCTGGATGACAATTACTGGGGATCATAAGAGCAAAAGTGCTATTTCACGTATGTCCTGCTTGTAGGCTTCCCATGGGCATCTGTTTGGTCACTGTTGAAACAAGATACTGGAACAGATGGACCTTTGGAGTGATCCAGCAGAGATCTTCTTAAGTTCTTATGCAGATGGAGTTAGCAAGATACAATCCATAGAAGTAACAGCCAGTAGATGCACACATAGGATGCACAGGGGCATAGGAATTTGGTTTATACTAGCTTAGACCATTGGTCCATCTAGCTCAGTATTGTCTACACTGACTGGCCATGACTCTCCAGGGTTTCAGACAGGGAGCCTTTCCCAGGGCCTGCCATGCCTATTCCTGACCTGGTACTGGACAGAGAGCCCTCATACAATGAAGCAAACATCCCACAGGTCAGGGATCTTGAGGAGCAGGCAGGGTCCTCTGAAACCAGTGCTGAGGATCCCCTTGAGGAGCCCTCTAGGTTGAGACCTGTTGAAGAACCCATGAAGCTGTCAGAGAAAGAGATGGAGCCACTCTCTACTCTTCAAGACTGCTGGCACCAAAAGGTTCAGGTCCAAGCTGAAGAGCAACCATATAGTACATGTCTATGGACCAAGAGTCATCATGCTAGACATCAGTCGGGGGTCTAGTTCTGAAGGAAACACTGAAATTCCTTCACTGCCAACTGTTGTGGTCAGAATGTGGTCTAGGAGGCCAGGGTTTATAAGGTCTCTCTCTTGAGCCTTCCACTTGCTGGAAAGAACACATGTCCTTCACTGCTTGCCTCTGATTCCTCTCCTTCCTTGCTGTGTTATACCTTGCTGAATTCCCTGTGATAACCATGGATTGTTTCCATGCCTTGCTGCTGGATCACATTTAGAGCTAGTCTGATCTATGTGTTCGACCTTAGTTTGTGACCTTGCCTTCATTGATGAGCAGTTTGGTGAGAGGCATATCCCTAAGCAGACTGGGTCCCACTGAAGTGACACGCAGCTCTACGTACAGATGCTGGGGATTGAACCTGGGACCTTTGACATGCAAATAAGGTGCTCTACAGCCAAGCTATGGCCCTTGTCTTATATTAATTCCCAGACCGATGCTGCAGTTTTTCCACATTTCCTGCTTCCCATAAATCCCTTAAAAGCATCAACTGTGCAGCTACCAATTTTCCATGGTATTTTGCTCTTTCCGAGAGAAATTAATAAGATCATCACTTCTTTTTCAAACCTTTTTTTCACCTGAGCTCATCCTGATCAGGGGCATGGAACTTTACAGCCCCTTTTCTTGGCTCCTGCAAATGATACTTCCACCCTCCCCCAACTGATGCAACCCTGTAAATTTAGTGCATCTGGAAGACAATCACCAATGTAGAGACATTTTGGAAAGCTGGGGGGAGGAAAGTTACTTACAATGATAATTGATGAAAAAGTTTATATTCGGAAGTGTGATTACACATCAAGAAACATAGAATGTAAGTATGCCTCTAAATCAACATTATTTCATATTTTATAAAGATCGGCTGATTGCACTTCCAACTGCTCATTTAGGTAAACATGAATAACGTTGCTGTTTATGCCTCTATCACAGTTGAAATTGGCAGCTTCGTATACTAAGGAAGGAAGGAAAGGCTTTATTGTAGTACTATCTAGTTATCTATTGTCCAGCAAGGTCCCATGGGTTTAAAGAATTTATATTGGGCTTTTGTTTGCTTTATCATCTTTTCTGTAAAATAAAATACTTCAGAAATACCACAGAATCAAGGTCAGAATCGAAAATAAAAATGCACAGCAAGTTCCACATTCCCATGTAGGCTTTGGGTGTTTGTTCCTTAAACTAGTATACTAAACCACACCACACGGCAAACTAGAGTTGCCAGATCAGAAGCATCCCAAACCCTGAAATTTCAGGGGTGCCCTAGTGATGTTATGAGGGTAGGTCCTAGTGATGTCATGGAGTGGGCTCTAGTGATGTCATTAAGCACGATACACAAAGCATCAACCACAGTTGCTTGGAACATACCACTCAAAACAAAAAAAAAATATATCTGGAAATTAAGATACAAATCTTAGTTAAATGAGAGTGTTCCCAGGTCCAGTTGAAGTGATGGGATCATTCCTTCTCACCTGCTTAGGGAATATTTAATGTAGCCCAATTGCTTCCGGCAAGAAGGTTTTAAGTGCCCTCAGGGCAGGGCAGTCACCAGAAGGCCATTGTAGGAAGAAGGGAACCTAGTGTTGTGGAGATGTTAGACAGGAGCCCTCAGGAGTACAGATGATGTAAATGTGTAAACACATTTACAAAGGGACAGCCCCATAGAACTCAACAGGACTTACTTCTGAGTAGATATTGTGAGGATTGTGCTGTTGGTAAGGGAACCTCTGCAAAGATATCAATGTCAGAGCAGGGTTGGCAACCCCCTGCCTGAGAAGCAATTATGTTTTTTTATCTGTTTTTAACTCATTCTTGGTCTTATTATTTTGAATGGTTTTAAATACCTGCCCTTAACTGTTTTTGCCAAGAATTTTATTGTTTTAATCCTTCTGTAAACCACTTTGAGAATTTTTTTACAATGAAGCAGTATATAAATGTTGAAAATAAAATACATGAATAAGTTTCAGAGTCACTGTGGCTCTTGGATCTCTTTCCTCTTTTAGGAACAAAGGAATCAGCCCTATACCAACTCAGGCCATTTGGTACCATCTAGCTTCGTACTGATGACATGGACTAGCATTGGCTCTCCAGGACTCCAGGCAATAGTCTTTTCCAGAGATTGGATTTTGGACCTCTGCATGCAAAGCATATGCCCTACTGAGCTACAGCCTTTCTCCTGTTTAAAAATGTATCTTTTAAAATTGTTCTTTTAAATTTATTTATTATTTGATTTATATCCCACCCTTCCTCCCAGTAGGAGCCCAGGGTGACAAACAAAGGTGCCACTACACTAAAGGTCCATTTCCTATGTTGTGCAGACCTCTTGATAAGATGGTATCTGCAGGAGGCCCTCACCTGCAGAGCGCAATGATTGACTGGGTATATAAGGGATAAGACTGTCTTTCAAATATTCTGGTCCCAAGCTGTATAGGGCTTTGTACCCCAAAACTAGAACCTTGTACCTGGCCCAGTAGCTAATAGATAGCCAGTGCAATTCTTTCAGCAGCAGGGTGACATGTTGGCGATAACCTGTTCCAGTGAGGAGTCTCACCACTGCATTTTGCACCCGCTGCAGCTTTCGGACCAACCTCAAGAGTAGCCCCACATAGAGCACATCACAGTAATCCAGCCTGGAGTTTACCAGTGCATGGACAACAGTAGTCAGGCTATCCCGGTCCAGAAACGGCCACAGCTGTCTTACCAGCCAAAGCTGGTAAAAGGCACTCCTAGCCACTGAGGTCACCTGGGCCTCTAGTGACAAAGATGAATGGAGGAGCAGCCTCAGACTATGGACCTGCTCTTTCAGAGGGAGTATGACCCCATCCAAATCAGGCAACTGACCAATTATCCAAACTCGGGAACCTCCAACCCAGAGTGTCTCCATCTTGATAGGATTCAGTTTATTTGCCCTCATCCAGCCCACCACCGAGTCCAGGCAGCGGCCCAGGACTTGCACGGCCTCTCCCAATTCAGATGTTACAGAGAAATAGAGCTGAGTATCATCAGCGTACTGCTGACACCTCACCACAAATCTCCTGATGACTGCTCCCAAGGGCTTCATATAGATGTTCCCAGGCTATGGTCTAAAGGCACATGAGGCCAGTGTGCTGCTGAAGCTAAGCAGGGTTAGGTCTGGTCTGTGCCTGGATGGGACTGCCTGGGAACCATATGTAAGCTGCCTTGGGTTTCTGTAATGAAAAGAAAGACAGGGTATAAATGTTAAACAGTATGGGGGGCAAGATAGTACCCTGTGGCACCTTGCTACAACTGCCAGTCATCCAATGCTATTCCCTGAAAATGACCCTGGAGATAGGATGAGAACCACTGTGAAACAATGCCTCCAATACCCATCTCACCAAGTTGGCCCAGAAGGATACTATAGTCAATGATATCAAAAGCTGCTGGGAGATCAAGTAAGAATAACAGGGTTGCACTCCCCCTGTTCTTCTCCTGATAAAGGTCATCCATCAGGGTGACCAAGGTCGATTCATTCCCATAACCAGACCTGAACCCAGATTTGAATGGGTCAAGATAATTTTTTTCATCCAATGAATTCACTAATGAATGCACAGCATACATAGGGCAGATCCACACCATTCATTTAAAGCACATTCAACACACATTTGAAGCATGTGAATCCCACAACAGAATCCTGGGAACTGTAGTTTGTTAAGGGTGGTGGGAATTATAACTGTGAGGGGGAAACTACACTTCCTAAGATTCCATTCGGAATTCATGTGTGGATCTACTTCATAAACTTTGCCTGCCTGTAAATAATTTTAATTAAATTTTTAAAATGGAAATCAGCTACAAAGTTTACTGGGTGACCATGGGCTACTCACCATCTCTCAGCCCTTCAGAGTGATAACAATAGAGGGAGACAATGACCACCCCAAAGAAGAAGGGCACACTTAAAATGTAGAGGAAATAATAATGTATAATCATAGTATGAAATCACTTATCAGGACATAGTAAGAAAAATACATAAACATGCTTGTCAAAGATATTATTTACACAACCTGTAAAGATATTTATAGTGCAATCCTATGCATGTTTACACAGGAGCAAGTTCCAATGTATTCAGTGTGGCTTACTCAAACAGGGAAGCATGCATAGGGCTACAATCTTAAGTGATAAGGAATTTCACTCACTCAACCAAAATTCAGAATCATGCTACTTTAAGCTGTTTTGCAACTGTTTTCTACTTGTTTTATGGTTATTGGATTTTAAAGGGATTTATTTCTTGTTGTGTGCTGCCTTGGTTTCCACTTGGCAACCTTTTTGAAACTCTTGAAACTCCTTTCCCAAGGAGCCCAGTTGCCCCCCAGCTGGCAGTTGCGGACAAGGAAGGGACTGGCTTGTGCAGCTGCGGCAAGCTGAGCAGGTCCTAGCCAGCTGGGGAGGACTAGCCTCAGAGGGAGACAATGATAAACCCCCTCTGAATACTGCTTACCATTAAAACCCTATTCATAGGGTAGCAATAAGCAGGATCGACTTTAAGGCAGTCCATTTCCATTTTTCATTTGTTACATTACACAATATACTGCTGTTTAAAGCAAAGCAAAGATTTTTTTTCACTGTGCCAGCATGCTTTAAGTAGCTCCTTGGAACTAGGCCCATGAATATAAACATGTAAAAGATTGGTTTGTATACATACACAAATCATACTCAACCCCATACTGATATGTCATAGTAAATGTTAAGTAGTGATTGGGCATGATACAGGTGTTAAATCAGGATCAAATTACAGAGAAAGGCCATAGCTCAGTGGCAGAGCGTGTGGTTTGCATGCAGAAAGTCCCAGGTTCAATCCCCAGCATCGCCTGGTAGGGTTGGGAGAGACCTCTGCCTGAACCCCTGTAGAGCTGCTGCCTGTCAGTGGAGATAGCTCTGAGCTAGATGGGCCAATGCTCAGATTTGGTATAAAGCAGCTTCCTATATCCTATTTTCCTGCCCACCCACCTCCCCCAAAAAACCAGTCAAGGGACATTATGATCCATGAATCTTTTGCTCTAAATTTCAGTCTTAGGTGAATTAAATGAATGTTGTGGTTTTCTTCTTCCTATTCCAGCAGTCACATTTGTACTCAATAGTACTACCACCCACTTTTCTGCCTACCTTTTTTTCTCCTGACCTTTTCTGCCTTGGTCATTATTCAGACTGCTTGCCGTACTATGCACTTTTTCTATTTTTGTGCCCTGCTTGAATTGAGCCTTGTCATCCATCACTTGAAAATAATGTTCTCAACATCTTTTTTGGTACTGGAATTGGCTCCCTATTTCTTGGGGTCTATAAAACATATTTAGAACAAATAACAACATGTCTTCTTTTTCAGCACATTCCCAATGGATTTCATGTTGGTTGAATTTGTCTACAATAAAATAAAATACACCCATATACAATCAATTAACATAAGAGCTGGACATCACCACATTGATTAACATGAAACATTTCCATACCTGAAGTAAATGCTCAAAATGACATTTCCACTTTCTGATCTGGCGAGCATGTGAAAGGATTGCATATAGAGATTAGAGGGAAGAAAATGGTACCCTCTCTAAGGATGGGTGAAGCAGTCTATTTCCAGTCTGTGTCACTTCTGTATGTGTTCATTCAGAAGTCTATTTCGCCCTATTTCTGCATCAAGTTGAGATTTAAAATAGAAAACATAACTAGACAAACCTGCATGGAAATGTGCATATATTTAATCAGGTTAGTTTATTTGTATCAGAATTCACAAAGATCAAATTCCCAAAGCATCCCTAAATTCCTCTGGAATTTCTGTCCTTAGTAATTTGCCCCACAATAACGTCCATAAGAAGATGCTGCAGTAGACTGGCCCTGATCACCACTTCCTGCTTGTAAATTTTCTTTTAGCTATCTGGAAGCTAAGTGGCTGCTATATACTCTGCATCTTAAATTGTTTTAATTTCAATAGCCATATTGCACTTACCAATCAGCACCCTCTCTCATAACACTAGAGCTCATGGACAACCAATGAATCTGAATGTTGGAGGATTCAGGACAGTCAAAAGAAAGTACTTCTTCACACATAGCATAGTTGAACTATGACATTCGCTCCCACTGAAGGCAGTTATGGCTATCAACTTGCCGCTTTAAAAGAAGGTTAGACAAATTCATGGAGCATAAGGCTATCGCTGGCTACTTGCCATGATGGCTATGATCTGCATCCTTAATTGGAGGCAGTATGCTTCCAGATACCAGTGACTGGAACAGAGGGGAGAGTGCTCTTGTGCTCATATCCTGCTTGTGGGCTTCCCATAGGGACATGGTTGGCCACTGTGAGAACAGGATGCTGGACTAGATGGGAAAATGGCCTGATCCAGTAGGCTTTTCTTATGTTAAGTTCTGAAGGTGGAGACTGGGAAAAGAAGCAGAATAGAAACTTGCTAAGATTCCTCACATTTGTCATTCTGCAGGAGCTAAATGAAACATTTTATCTCTCTGATGTAGTGCAGAGCTTGGAAAAGTTACTTTTTTGACCTAAACTCCCATCAGCCCAATCCAATGGCCATGCTGGCTGGGGCTGATGGGAGCTCTAGTTCAAAAAAGTAACTTTTCCAAGTTCTGATGTAGTGGTACACACATTTCAGAGTGAGCATCAAGAGCAGCCTCCCTACAGGATACTGTTGCATGTATCAATCATGTTTTACAGTGGCCGCATTTCTTAAGAACTAAGGCCTGGTTCTCACAAACATCAGAGTCTTCAGAAATTTGCCTGAACACAAGAGGGTTAAAAATGTGTAGAGGGTTGGGGGGATGCATTCTTAGACCATCATGCATTACATGTGAAGGTCTGAAGGGCGCTCAACATTCAGCAGTTAAAAGTCTCCTCAAGTCTGGAAACCCTGATGATGCAAGGTTTCTGATTGCAGGAAAGCTTCTAACTGCATTTAGCTGGATACTTTAGGCCTTTGTGCTAAACTTGTGAGGAGGGGGAGCACAGGGAGTGTTGATCAAGCTGAACACATGAATACGGCTCAGGTGAGGTGCTATATTTGTTTCTCAATTGTACTACTTCAGACTACTGTGTGTGGGGGACAGATACGACTGAATTGTCTCCCAGAGAGAGAGAGAGAATGTTCCCAAAGTAGAAAACTACATGGCAGGAGAAATACTGGTAGCCTAGCCCTCTCTGTATATCTGCAAGAATCTAAAAGAACTTGGGTAAGATCTGGAAATTTTGTGAGAACGATCCCACACATTTCTATGCAAAACTATGTCCATTAGTGTTTTTGCAGCAATGTTGACAATCTCCAGATCCTTTTCAGCAGACAAGTTATCTCATATTTGATTCCTGACTATTCGTGCTTCCCACCTCTTTCTGATGGCTAACATTGTTGACATTATGCCATAACTTCACTGTCAGATCTTCAGATAGCTGTAACTGAACTTTGGTAGACCAGCTTAGAGGGCTGTGAAAGGCTTTGGCAGGTCTCCTGACACATCGGGAGTCTGTGAGCTCTTATTAGTGTACTGTGTTAAAATATCAGCTCTGACTGTTGGCAGGGCTATCCCCCTGAACATGGCTTTAGCCTTTCAGAACACATTCAGGTTGCCCTGTGTGTTATATTGATGCACACTGCAAATGATCCCCTAACAACTGTATAAGAATTGCTCTGCTGGGTCAAACTAAGATCCATCTAGTTCAGCATTTTATTTCTGGATGTTTAAACCCTCTCCCCCTCTTCTTAAATGGTGGGACAGAATCCTCAAGACTGTTAGTGCAGCTAGTAGAACTTACAATTGTATTATGAGCGGTCTAAGGGTTTTTATTCTATTTCCTTTTGTATGCTCTTTAAAAATGATGCTGGGCATCTGTGTGTATGTTTGGGGAGTCATTTACACACACACACACAGCAATTCTCCTTGAAGGACACTACACCTGGGGCAGCCAATGTGGTCCTCTGAATGTTGCTGGCCAATGGTGAGGAATGAAGGAATGAAAATTTCAAAGCACATAGTAGCCGTGCTGCTGGTAACTGTTCAGCAGACCTTTGGCTCCACTTTGGAAGGAAGGAAGGAAGGAAGGAGAAGAAGAAGAAGAAGAACTTTGACCACCCCATAATACAATTGTAAGTACACTGGCTGCTGATTAGCTGCCATCAGGCTAAGTTCAGGGTGCTGTTGTGATGTACAAAGCCCCATACAACTTGGGACCAGGATACCTGAAATATCTTCTCACCCCTTATTTGTTCCAGCTGATTACTGCACTCTGCAAGTAATGGCCTCCTGAAGATACCATCTTATCAGGAAATCCATTCTGCACAATATAGGAAATGGGCCTTTAGTGTTGGGATTTCCTTTCATTAAATATTAGGCAGGTGCTATCTCTGTTGCCTTTTCAGTGCCTACTGAAGACTTTCCTCTTCAAACAAGCCTTTTGAGTAGAGATCTTTCCCAGTCTGTATCTGAATTGAAACTGGTTGTTAAGAGGTTTGTTTTTAAGATGTTTTATTGTTTTATCCCTTGTTGTTCGCTGCCCTGGGCTCCTTTGGGAGGAAGAGTGAGGAATATATTTAATAAATAATAATAAAAAAGTAAAAGTAAGTTTGATAGGACAAGCAACATTTTCTAGTGTGTAGGAGATGTAGGAGATTTATGCGCCTATTTTTTGTTGATTCTCACATTGTAAACAGATTCTTCACTCCAATGGACCATGCAGGTATATACATAATCAACTTTACTGTTGACTTTGTGCATCTGTTAAAGTAGGCTCCAGCCTACTGAAGACCTTCCTCTTTCAACAAGCCCTTTAAGCAGAGATTTCCCCCAGTCTGCATCTGTATTGGAATTGTTTTTAAGATGATTTAAAGCTGTTTTTATTGTTTTGTTGCTAAGGCTCGTTTGGGAGGAAGGGCGGGATATAAATTTAATAATAAATAAATAACACTTCCTACCCAAATATCTGCTTCCTCCCTATGACTCCCAACTTGAATGTGGAGAAATTTGGGAAGGGGGATGTTCAGATCAGTTTCTGTTTCCAAAATTTGCCAGTCATATTTTTCTGAGTGTTTATAAGCAGGCCATGAAGGTGATCATGAGAAACTCAATATTCCTCTTCAGGTGAAATGCAGTTGCAACTCTAATTCTAGGTCTTTGGCCACTACATTCCTGAACTCCCAAAAGGATATCTGATGGCAATGCGACATAGAAGGCACATATATCAGACCTTGAATAACAGCCTGCATCAACAGTTCTTGATTGATACAAGAAATCAGTCTGAAGTATCCTCGAGATACTTCCAGGTGTTTTAGCTAAGCATAAACTCCAAATTTGCCCCCAAATCAGTCTGAAGTATCCTCGAGATACTTCCAGGTGTTTTAGCTAAGCATAAACTCCAAATTTGCCCCCAAATTGGCAAATCTAAGGGTCAGACAACACATTGCATGGACCATGTGGATTCAGTTGTACCTTGAAAATAAATAAATAACGGGAACCATGAGTGGTGGTGATGGGAAATCTAGATCAGGATTTTGGGATGTAATAAGAATATAAGAGCGCTGCTGAATCAGGCCAGTGGCCCATCTAATCTAACATTCTGTTCTCACAGTGGACAACCAGGTGCCTGTGGAAAGCCTGCCAGCAGGACCTGAGTGCAACAGTGCTCTCCCCAACTGTGATTCCCATCAACTGCTATTCAGAGGCATACTGGTTCCAACAGTGGAGCAGGGATGTGCTATAATTCTGCTCCACTCAGATTTGGTACTGAATTTTTCAATAATTCACTCATTTGCTATTGTTGTGGATTGGATTTTTATGTAGTTAAAGCTTTTTTTCAGAAATATATTTTTTAAAAAAATAAAATATTAAATATCTCCTTTCAAAATGTTGATATTAATATCATTTTTTTCATCTGATGGGAAAAAAACTGGTTTGCTAGAAGCAGCAGCTTGTGGACAAAAAACAAACTTGAATTGATACTAGCCTGTTAGGTGGATGGAATGCTTTCGAACCAGCACCAGCCAATGGATCTCATCCCTACAGTGGAGTCCAGGTTTTTGCCATGACTGTGGCTGGGGAAAAGGGATAACTGTCCTCCACCCTTGCCATAGTCCTGTTCCATATTCTCCCTCTCTCCTGCCCTGGCCTTCAATTTAAGCCAGTGGACAGCAAAAGAGGTTTAAAGATGTTCTTAAAGCTAATCTAAAAAAATGTAAGATGAGCATCGAGAACTGTGAAGCCTTGGCCCATGCACGCCCCAATTGGAGGTCGGCCATTATCAAAGGCACTATGGACTTTGAAGAAGCACAAGTACAGGGCGAAAGGGACAAACGAGCTAAGCAGAAGGCACACCAAGCAAATCCTCATTGTGACCATTTTCCATCTGGAAACCTATGTCCTCACTGTGGAAGGCTGAGTGGATCCAGAATTGGCCTCCGCAGTCACTTACGGACCCACTGTTAAAGACCTTACCCTGGAAGACAATCTTACTCGGCCACGAGTGATCACCAATGAATGAAAAACATTTGTGTGACCAGAGGCAGTAGAAGGGGAAAAAAAAAAGAAATATGTGTTTACACTGTGAAAAGAGAAACCACTCCCAAACTACCTTTGACTCTCGTAAAAACTGCTTAGAAAAGAGAGTTCATGAGATGGGTTCATGAAAGTTTGCTGGTGTTTACAACTTTTGTTTCATAAGAGGTTTCATAAGTCCTCCAATGCTTTTATGGAGGATTCTATAATAAAAGTAACACTTTAAAATACTATTGTATTTTTTACATAAAATGTATGAGTCACTTTTCCAGTTCATATGTGTTGAAGTGTTTAAAAGCAACATTCAAAACTAAAGCCAGAAAACAATCAATAAAATCAACGGAGGGGGGAAGGCAGATCCAAGGAACATAACAATACAGGAATAAAAAAGTTGCAAAAGAAAGGGGAGAGAAACCTTAAAAAGAGTAGTGTGGCAAAATACTGAACAGTGTGAGGAGCTACAAGAGGGACTTACTGTTAAACCACACTGGAGCTCTGTCAGGGGAACAGAAGTCTCCTAACAACTCTCAACACTCTTAACAAACTACACATCCCAGGATTCTCTGGGGGAAACTATGACTGTTTAAAGTGGAATAAATGTCTGGTGTGTGTGTGGCTCCCTGATTAGCCAAGCCAAACGGTTGTTACTATAGTTTTCAGAACACTGACATTTGGTTCTTACTAAGCATGCCTGTGCTATCATGGACTACAATGTTACATTTCTTAAATTAATGAAAAACTAGCCATGCAATTTTTAAACTGCAGAAGATGAAGGTCAGAGTATGGGGCAAGGTCAGTAACAGGATTACAGGTATTCTGTGAACATGGCTGATTTTTAATTAAGTTCCACAAATTATGAGTCCTGCAGGAGTCTGGATTTTTTTCTCTTGTTTTAGACTTTGAACTCTGGAATCTCTCTGGGTGTTCTGTGTATCACCATAAAAACTTAGAGGATTGTTAAGTAAGAGTTTCTGAGTTGAGGACTGTAAATTTTGTAAGATTTTGTTTTGAAATGATCTAATAGGAAACAGCAGAATGACATGGGGGTATTTTCAATTTAACATGGCGGAATATGAAAAATTCACGCTGGCCATAGTATACAGCCACTCCTGTGGCTGTATAATAAAGCACTGTAGTTCACTCACTTCCCACCCCCAGAACCTGGAAATCAACTATTTATTCTGAGTGCATAAGAGGTATGAGCTGATGAGTTATGTAGGAAGAATTGCCAAACAGATATCTACTTTATTTCTTCTGGTGTCAAACTAGCAGTAGCAAACTCTTCCATTTCTGAGATGTGGATGGTGATATGCCATCTAGTTCAGTGTCCAACTATCGCTACTGCAGAGGTAGTTGTCCAATCTTATTCTTCTTCACCAAGAGCACATTTCACAATGCATTTCAGATGTGAGGTCATCTTTTCGCAGTGTATTTACCTCAGGTAGAAAACAGCCTGTTTGGCCAGACTAACCAGAATTAATTGCATAAATGTTTGATAGGCTGGTTTGGGGAATATTGCGAGAAGCTTTACAGATCAGATCATCTTTTTAGTAAGTTTAGACTCATTGTTGTGGTGTTGTTTTTCTGCAACTGCATTATTTCATATTCTAAGGAAACATTCTTATACTGTCTTTTTACGTAGCAAAGGAATGACTGAAAGACTTTGGCTTTGTTGTGATTCTTAAGGAGTCCCAAAAGTGCAGAATATAGTATTGAGCTCAGAATTCAGCTTTCCGGAGTCCCAGCTTTTGCTTGAACAAACAAGTTCTTTACAGCAAACTAGATATACTTGAAAATGTGCAAGCAACACCTGCTCAGAAGCTACAGCGGTGATATGGCCAGATAGGATTGTCTAGGGGGGGTTGGGGGGGAGAGGTGCAGAGCTTCAGTGTCCTCCATAGTTTCTTTTTTACTCCAACTACATCTGGAGGAACAGTTCACTCTTAGAATCATAGAATCGTAGAGTTGGAAGGGGCCTATAAGGCCATTGAGTGCAACCCTCTGCTCAATGCATGAATGCAACTTAAAGCATACCTGGCAAGTGGCTGTCCAGATGCCTCTTGAATGACTCCAGTATTGGAGAGCTCACCCACTCCAAGTAATTGGTTCCATTGTCGTACTGCTCTAACAGGTACGACTTTTTTCCTGATGCTGGACTGAAATCTGGCTTCCTGTAACTTGAGCCCATTGCTCTGTATCCTGTGCTCTGAAATGATCGAGAAGAGATCCTAGCCATCCTCTATGTGACAACCTTTCAAGTTCTTGTAGAGTGTTATCATATCTCCCCTCAATCTTCTCTTCTCAAGGCTAAACATTCCAAGTTCTTTCAGTCTCTCCTCATAGTTTAAAGTTTGGGCCTGGAAACAAATTGCTGGTTCGCTGGGTGCGAACTTTAAAGCCCTAAGTGGCCTTGAATCAATGTACCTGAGGGACCAACTATGCCCATGTGTACCTGTCTTTAATTTAAGATCACTTGGCTCTGGTTTCCTCTGCATGCCTGGAATGGAAGACTTTAGACTGGCAGACATGCAGAAGAGAGCCTTCAGCTATGGCTCCCAAGCTTTGGCATACCCTACCCCAAGAAGTCTGTTCTGCTCCCTCGTGGAGTTTTGGAAACTTCTGAAAACTATCGTATTCCAAAGTGCATTTGGAAGGGACTGAAGGTATAGCCTGAAATTGATTTTATTTTTCCCCTTTTCTAGTTTTACCTCTTTAGTCCCCTTTTAATGTCACTCCCCTAGATTTCTTAACTGTATTTTATGTATTTCTATCTAGTTTAATGTTTTTGTGTGGTTTTTTTTTACTGCATATGATTTCATTGTGAGCCACCCTGAGTGCCCTACTGTAGGTAGAAGAGTGGGATATAAATATGTTAAATACCTACATACATACATACATACATACATACATGAAAATGGAAATGGACTGCCTTCAAGTCGATCCCGACTTATGGCTACCTATGAATAGGGTTTTCATGGTAAGCGGTATTCAGTGGGGGTTTACCATTGCCTCCCTCTGAGGCTAGTCCTCCCCAGCTGGCTAGGGCCACTCACTGTGGGTGTGATCTTTAGCTGGCCCTTTACACGATTTGAACTCACAAACTCTGGACTCCCAGCCAGGCTCTCCTTCCCACTGTGCTAAACCAGCTGTACCATACATACATACATACATACTATTGGTGAGCTAAGTAGTCCCTTCTTCTAACTGTGTATTTGGTTTCTTTTTCCTAGGTGTAGAACTTTGCACTCATCCCAGTTAAATTTCTTCTGTTGTTTTCAGCCCAGTACTCCAGCCAATTAAGATCACTTTGAATTTTGTTTCTGTCCTCCAGGGTATTAGCTATCCCTCCCAATTTTGTATCATCTGCAAATTTGATAAGCATTCCTTGCATCTCCTCATCCTAATCATTAATAAAAACAATGAAGAGCACTGGGCCCAGGACTGAGCCTGTAGCACCACACTCATTACCTTCTCCCAGTTTAAGAAGGAACCATTGATAAGCACTGTTTGAGTACGATTCTCTAGCCATTTGTGGATCCACCTAATAGTTGTTCCATCCAGCCCACTTTCAGCTAGCTTGCTAATCACAATATCATGAAGCACTTTGTCAAAAGCTTTGTTGGTCAAGATATATTATGTCCACAGCATTCCCACAGTCTACCAAGGAAATTACCCAATCAATACATGAGATAAGATTTGTCTGGCAGGATTTGTTCTAGTAATCACTGGATTGTTTTCAAGGTGCTTGCAGACTGACCACTTTATAATCTACTTCAGAACTCTCCCAGGAATTGATTGCAGACTGACTGGTCAGTAGTTCCTAGGTCCCTCCTTTTTGCCTCTTTTGAAGATAAGGACCTCCTCTGGTCATCTGGCACTTCACCCATTCTCCATGATTGTGAAGATAATACACAGTGGTTCCTAGAGTTCTTCAGCCACTTCCTTTCTTACTCTAGGATGCAGTTCAACAGGTCCTGGAGATTTGAATCTGTTCAGAGTAGTTAGATAATCCTTGACCATTTGTCTATCAATCTCAAGATGCAATCCTGCCCCTTCAACTTGTACTTCATGTTTGCCAGGAGTGTCATAGACCCTCTTTTAAGAGATGACTGAGACAAAGTAGGAATTGAGCTGTTCTGCCTTTTCTTTGTCTTCTGTTATCATTTTGCAATCCTAATTGAGTAGCTGAAGCACCATTTATTTTCTCTGTGTTTTACAGGATGTACCTGAAGAAAGCTTTTTTTTTTGCTTTTAGCATTCCTGTCTAACATCAGCTCATTCTCAGCTTCAGCCTTCCTGACATCATCCCTGCAATTATGTGCTACCTCTCTGTAGTCTTCCTTTGTGGCCTGGTTTTCCTTCAACTTCCTATATGTGCCCTTTTTTGTTTTTAGGTAATCTCTATTTTTGTGATGCCACATTAGCTTCTTCTGCTGTCTTCCACCGTTTTTCCTTGTTGGAATTATTTGCAATTGTGCTTTTGGAATTTTCCTTTTTAGAAACTCCCACCCATCTTGGAAACTTTTTCTCATTAGGGTCGCTTGCCCTGGAACTTTACTTATTGTTCTCAGTTTATTGAAATCAGCTTTCCTGAAGTCCAAGTGCTCATATAGTTACACTCAGCTTTTGCTTCCTTTATAATCAAGAACTCAAGTATAGCATGGTCGCTTTCCCCCAGAGTTCCCCTAACTGCCACTTCATCTCTTCTGGTTAGAATCAAGTCAATGATAGCTGATCATCTAGTTCCTTCCTCCACTTTCTGTAGGAGAAAATTGTCAGCAACATAAATCAGGAATTTCTTGGAGGGATCGTGTTTGGTGGAATTGTCTCCAAATGGATTTCAGGGTAATTGAAGTCTCCCATTACTACTACATCATGCCTCCTTGAATCATTGGCAATTTGCTTTTTAAAAGTTTCATCCATGTCTTCTCCTTGATTGGGTGGTCAGTAGTAAACTCCAACCACCATGCTCCTTTTATTCCTAGCTCCATTAATTTTACTCCAGATACTCTCCGTGGGGTTACCACACTTATCTTCCTGTATTTCTGTGAATATATATATATATATATATATAAAACATATAGTGTGACTCTGGCCCCTTTTCTATTCCTTCTGTTCTTTTTGAACAAATTATATCCCTCAGTTGCTGTATTCCAGTCATGGGAGTCATCCCACTAAGTTTCAGTTATTCCTATCAAGCCATATTTACCCTCCCATACTAAGAGTTCAAGTTTTTCCTGTTTGTTTCTCATACTCTGGGCATTAGTATATAAACATTGAAGACCATGTGATTTATGGTCTGGCTTTCTTCCTACATTTTTATGAAGACTATTATTGTGTCCCATTAGAACTGTTCTCTCAGTTCCTATTACTGTGCATAAGTCTTTGTCAGTTGTTACCACCAAGTTTATATCTCCCTCCCCTTTAGAATTCAGTTTAAAGTCCTCCTAATGAAGTTCTGCATGTTGTGGCCAAACACATTCTTCCCAGTCCTTGTAAAGTACAACCCGTCACTTGCCAGCAGTCCATCTTCTAGGAAGTATAGCCCGTGGTCCCAGAATCCAAATCTCCTGCACCACCTTCATAGCCAATCATTCACCTGGAGTATTTTTCTTTCCCTTTCAACTCCTCTTCTAAGTACTCAAAAACATAGTTTTCCTCCATCAGTTCCTAAAACAACAGGCAGACAATCTCTTTGCAAATTTAGGTTAACCAATTCAATACATGTGTTTTTAAATTGTTTTTCATTTTTTTAATTGTGTTTTTAATTTTGTGTGTGTGTTTTAAAATTTGTATATTTTGTATAATGTTTTTAATTGCTGTAAACCACCCAGACAGCTTCGGCTATGGGGTGTGTGTATGTATGTATGTATGTATGTATGCATGTACGTATAAATAAATAAATAAATAAATAAATAAATACTGCCTCCTAGTGTCCTATCTGTCTAAGCCAGTAAACCTCTGAATACCAATTGCTGCAAATCCTCCCAAGTGGGGAAAGGGCTATTGCATTTATAACCTACTTGTGGCTTCATATGGGCTTCTGGCTGGCCATTGTGAATACAGGATGCTAGACTAAGGATGCTTTCAGACAGTTCTTCAATACATTTCCCTGACAGTTCTTTACCTCATAATTCTCTCTCTCTCTTTCTCTCCCCTCTCTCTCTTGTTTTGTGTGTGAGTGTGTGTCTTTCACACAACATAGAAGCCAGATCCAGAAATCTAATGGAATATAGCTTAGCGCTTGTTTTCATCATAAATGATTCCAGAAATATTTATTTATTTGATTTATATCCTGCCTTCCTCCCAGCAGGAGCCCAGGGCAGCAAGTCCTGTCTGCAAGCCCTAAAATCTGGTAAATTACAGGAGTTTTCCATTGTGGTTTTCCTACCTTATTCCAGCATAGGTGTGGGTAGCAGTTTCCCACCCTATGCCACAAAAAATGTCAAAAGCAAAAGGAAGAGGGGTCACATGGAGATGTGGAGAGATACACTCACACAGTAAATTATGGGGGAATTACAGTGTGCCTGTGTATAACAAGTGAGCAATGGAAACAAGTTGTTTGCTGCAGCAGTGTGAAAGACATTTAGCACAATATGGCGGCATATCAGTTGAAAAGCCTGGTACTGCAGTGTGAAGGGAATTTTAGAAATCAGGACAGAAGTGCTACCATTATAATCTGCAAAACTAACACAATAAGCCCCATGTCTAAATGCAGCCTAGATGAACCATTGGCCTGATCCAATGTTCTTCCCTTTTACCAGTCAGTCATAACTTGGGAATGGGGCTATGTTTCTTGAACAATGGTGAAAGTTGTGGGATTCCCTGAAAGTATCAGATCCATGATTTGTGGCACCTTCGGGCAAGAGATTTTTGGTGCTCCCTTGGCCTGGAAGAGATGGGCTGTGGAACCCAAGAACTGATTTGCGCTGGATGTTTATGAGTGCTCTGTGCAAAGTGTTTAGCTGATAGGAGCTTTGTCAGGCTTATGACTTGGTAAATGTTGAACCCCATCATCCCCTCAAGTGATGACCTTGAGACCTGATGTAAACTATTTTTCTATAAGCCTTACTCATGTAACAAATTATGTGTCAAGCAACTAGATGGACCATTGGGTGTGGTAATAGTAGTAGTGCATGTGGTGAAGTGGAACCACAGAGCCTCCCTTCCAATACTTAACTGGACAGGGTTGGGGCAAAGTCAGCACTGTCGCCCTATCCAGGTAAGATGCAGGAGGTTGGCTCCATCCCACCACGTGCACCACTACTCTTGGGTAGAAAACTGTTCTAAGAAAGAAAACCCATGTGCCTTCAATGAATACAGATTCAAGTTTATATCTAAGTGATATCTTTTTCACCCTATCTGAACTGGGCAGGCCAAGACTTGTCTGCCATGTTGCTTTGAGCATACCCCACGGTCCTATTTTTGTAATTCTGTATAGGTGAGTAGTTTCAGTAATCCTGCATTTTTAACATGTCATATGTCTCATCTGCTCACTGGCTACTTTTTAAAAACTTATGCTACTCAAGTTAACAATTAGCACCATGCATGCTAACTTCCCTATTAGTTCATTACTCATAAGCATCCATAATAAAAGGATGGGTAGACTCATAAAACATTGTAATCATATAAATAAAATGTGTGTGTGTGTGTTGTGTAGCTGTATGTGTTTTCCTCAATAGAACAAGATAATACAAGCCTGACAACATATAAACGGTTGACCCTTGCCTTGTAGCATGTATAGGAATAAACAGTAGGAATAAATTCAGTACAAAGAAACTGTTTAGAACCAAAGGCAGAAACGTGGCTGCTTTAGAAATGCAAATCAATGCACAACAAGGGTCTTCTCTTCAACAAGCCCAACACAAACACAAAAGAAAAAGCTTTCACCAAGAGATTTGAATCTAACAACACACGGACTTGGAAAATATATTGTATTAGAAATGCTTGATTACTGGTACCCCATTGTTCAGAACCATTTTATGTTATTTGTTTGTTATTATAGCCACATGAATTGCATTTTGCAGGTCAATTCCACATGCCATAATAATTGTACATGCTGCATTATCATGTTTGTGACTGCAGTATAGCACCATTTTTTATGTATAAGGGTCCTGTGTTTGTGTCGGGTTTACTGAGATGCAGCATCTTTGAAATTTGGATTTCCTGGGTCAAGAACATGTTGTCATGATCATATGCACATTTATTTAGATGTTAAGTGAGACTCTCAGATAAGGTATTTTTTTAAAAAAAGATGTCTTGAAAGCTTTTTTAAAAAAAATGTTTTTAAAGATGTTTTGTTTTAATGTATTTTAAAGTTTGTTTTTATGATGTTTTAAAATGATTTTAGTGTTTTTGTTTGCTGCCCTGGGCTCCTGCTTGGGAGGCAGGGAGGGATATAAAATAACTAACTAACTAAATAAAGTGTGCATAAAGGTTGCAGCTTTTCAGTCATGGTTGCATGTTTCCCAGCATTCAGCAACACGAAACTGAAGGCTAGAGTCTAGGCAGAATTCTCTCAAAGGAAGGCTAGTTTGGGTGTTGTTTGAGAAAAGAAAATGTCCTCTTCCTAGGTTGGGTTTTCTTGCATGAACTGCTACTACTAGGGAGGATGGCACTATAGGTTAAAGACTGGGGTGGGGAACCTCAGGGAACTTTTCAGTCCTCTCTCTTTCGCCCTTGAGACTCTACCCTGGCCACATTTCTTCCCCATCCACACACCCCTTTTCCCAGGCCATACATCTCACTTTTCTTGATTTGGACCCTCCTGGAACTCTGGGTCCTTGAACTCTGAGAATGCCACTTGACAGAGGATAGAGCGGGATGTGTGCGTGTATGTAGAACATAGTTTGTTGTACCAAGGTGAAATATACATGCAGTGCTCCACCCACTTTTGCGTTTGGCCCTGCCCACCACTGGTATGTGGGCCCTGGAAGGTTGCCCAGAAGGGAATGAGGCCCTTGAACTGAAACAAGATTCTTCATCCCTGGTTTAAGGGAAAGGTATGCACTGAACCAAAGAAATATTTCCACACCTTGGACACTAATCAAAGTTGACTGAGCATTTCAATCGAATGGAAGTGAACAGAATAGTCATTAACAACAACCCAATACATTACCTGAGAACTTGATTCACAGCCTCTGTGGCATTCGTTGAAAAGCTCTGTGTCCTGATAAGTAAAAAAGTGAATAAGAGCTTAAGCTATACTGATTTAGATGGCAGTTCTAATGACATGAAGTTCAAGAAAGACACAAGAAGAGTGAATTGACATTCTACGTGGCATACCAGTGAGCCACAGAAGAACAAAAAGAAAAAAAATCCTGTGGAATTATGAGAAATGCTGGTAGAGAGGTCATTTAACAGTGACTCCTCTATTGCTGTGATCAGAATGAACAAGAACGGGTGATAGCGAGCCCTTCTAAAACATTCATTAGTCCAGAGGTTATACCCTCTCTTTCAATTTCACCTAAGCACAGTCAGTGTCTGAATTTTAAGTGTGGATCTTCTTAGCCACCTGTTCTGTATGCAGTGTTCAGTGAATAAATCATAACTCTGATAAACATCTGTGTATAAAACAAAACAGGCAAGGCTTAGGAGGGGGAGAAAAGGGGAAGTCACAGACTTCCTTCCTGCAAATATACCTGACATGTAACTGTCTGACACCTCTACAGAATAATATTCTTCCAAGATTCTGAACTAATGTAAAATATTTAGCTTATGCCAAATTTCAGGAAATGTGTAGTCATTATGTTCTCCTATTGTTATCTGGTAAGCTCAGCTCTTTCAGTCCCCATTTTTTTAAAAAAAGAATACCGTGGAAACAATATATGGATAAAATATGAGAAATATACAGGGTCAATTCACCCTTACTTGCAGATGAATTGAAGCCACTTCCACAAGGCATGATCTCATGTGAATGAGGTGGTTCCTTTCAATGCACTTTTCACCTTTCAACAGTTGCAGAAGAAAGAACAGCCTAATGGGCCCAAGAGGTTCCTTCATAAAGACATTCCCAAAGCAGTGTGGGACCAACCACAGAGTAGCATCTCCCAAGCAACTGCAGAGAAACATATGTCCCATCAGTCCCATTACTAATATATGCAATGTCATACCCTTTTAGATGCAGAAATAGTCCTAAATGTTTGGACACATCCAAAGCCACATCATTGGTATGGACTCTCAAAAAGACACCCAAAATTGTCGTGCGATCCCATGGTGGTTGGTGGAAGTGGGCCTTTGCTCATCATTCTGCAGGTGGGTTTGGCCTGCTCTGCAGTGATACAAGACAGACCCTTCTCTGTTGCAGCACCCCAACTGTGAAATTCCACTCTTTGGAGGTATGGACGGTGGCAACTTTGATGGGCTTCTGTTGCCACGGCAAACATATTTGTTCTCTTGGCCTTTTAGCCTGCTCTGTGTCTCTGATCTAAACTGCCCTGAAGATGCTATTAGTTCTAGTTGGGTGTTGGGAAGAGACAGGTACTTGTATCACCTCTTGTCTTTTTTCTGCTGATAACAGCTAATGGTTAGAGATTTGATGATTAAATGGTCTACAAATCCTGTTAAATAAATAGTTTAAATACAATTCCATTGTAAACAAATAAATAAAAGGGAAGGTGATTTATTTTGATGAAGTGGTGAACATCCTTCCCCCCCACCACCAAGAACTGCTACTGCAAACGAAAGCACTGCTATTTTAAAGTGAGAAAAAATGCCAGGAGCTCTGAACACAGATCTTCCACATCAAAATTATTTAGCTCTGTGGTTCTT
Organism: Rhineura floridana; assembly: GCF_030035675.1. Classification (NCBI taxonomy): domain Eukaryota; kingdom Metazoa; phylum Chordata; class Lepidosauria; order Squamata; family Rhineuridae; genus Rhineura; species Rhineura floridana. Next base: position 34,328,462 of record NC_084484.1, read on the forward strand.
CTGCTTTCAGTAACCTTTGCCCTATCCTATTTGGGAAGTGCCGTGGCTCAGTGACAGAGCACCTACTTTGCATGTGAAAGGTCCCAGGTTCAATCCCCAGCATCTCCAGGCAGGGGTGGAAGATATTCCTGTCTGAAACCCTGGACAATACTGAGACAATACTAGACTGAGCTAGATGAACCAATGGTCTGACTCAGTATCATTCCTGTGTTCCTATTTACCAGGGACAGCCTCTGTTTCTTCTGATACCTGTCCCCTGGTAAATCACTGTTCTCTTTTTCTTTGGGGGAGCATTTGATGTTATTTTTAAAATATCTTTGTATGAGTGTCTTCAGCTGTCATTCTTAAGGGGTTCAGTCCCCTTGCTCACATCTCCAGGACATTAACTCTCTGAAGGATGGTGGTAGTAGATGCATTTTGACTCTACAATCATGGAGTTGGAAGAGGGCTTCAAGGTCATCTAATCCAACCCATTGCCAATGTAGGAAATACACTGTTCCAGCATTAATGACCATCATCAAGCCTTTGATTAAAATCCCATGGTGCATATTCATGTATATGCATGTACATAGGCATAAAGGGCCAGTGCTGGAGGTGGGTGAATAGATGTTCCTAGTTTTTGGACCATGATTAGGGTTGTATTGGTACCCCCCTTTGCTTTTTTAGGAACATAACATGTTCTTTAACATAAGCTTGCAGTGATTTTTTTTTCCCAGAAGGGGAACATTGAACGTGCATGTGAAAGGGAAAGTTGATGAAGAAAATTTCTGAACCCTGCTGAATAGTGTTAGAAAATCTTTGGATCCTTACCTGCAATAGCAAGATCAAGGCCATCCAACCTGACATTAACTGTAATGCAAGTCTTCTTTTTGTTCTTTTAGCAATCACACCTCAGAAATCCAGATATGGTGCCGTAGGCTTGTCTGGACCTTATTTTGTTCCCTTTTGATTCTGGCTTTTAGTTTCTTTAGTGACGTTATATTCAACTTACCACTTTTTTTGAGGATATTTCTTCCCCTTCTCTGAGAGCTGAAAAGTCACACTTTTTTCCTCATACCAATTACCCTGGTTTGAGAAATCCAGATGGTATAATTGCAAGGCAGAGAAAGTGTGTGAGAAGTCAAAAATGTATCGCTTAATATTTCCAAGAATGTTAATGTTGCTTCTGTGTATATATATATATATATATATATATATATATATATATATATAAAAGGGCAGAATAAAATGAAAGAAGACATGAAACTTCCAAATAAGCCTTTGTAAACTGTACTGGTACATATTATCATTTTACAGGGGCCAGGGAGATATGATGGAAAACAATATTATGTGCTTCCTAATTCCCCAGGTTTGAGGGGCAGCACCTGGTTCCTTTTGAATAATACAGCAATGGAGACCAGCATTGGCTCAAGAGGGGCAGGAGTGGAGACAGTGGTATTCTCCCAGCTGCAGCAGTGCTGTGCATGTGGAGATGGGGATGGGACAGGGGAAGGGGTGGCATGGTGTAAGAGCTCCAGGTTAGTGGAGGCAGCCCTGCAGGTGTGCATGCACCTGCAGGGTCACTGCCAGCCTGACCCACCCCAACACCTCTCTCCAGACAAAGCAAGAAGCATTATCACAGCTCAAGGACACACACCAGCCATGCAAAAACACTTGAGGACCAGTCCTGTAGCCAGGTTGGGGCAAATGGGTGCATTGACCTCCCAGAGCGGTGCTTTGCCCTCCCCCCTGGATTTTTAAAAATTGTCTTTTTGATTTGTGACATGACAGACAATGACAGCCTCCATTTAAATAATGACAGCTTGTATTAAGAACGGGAGTATTTTAGGACCCTCTGAAAACTTCAGTGAATAAGGCAGGGTGAGTGCACAGCAAAAGCCTCATCTGGAAGAGTCCCCAAAAGTCTGCTCACTCAAGACTTACCCTGCCTGAGAGTGGATTTTTCATTATTGCAATCACCCTATAATTACTGATGTGATCCTGAAAAAATAGCCTGTATGGTAATATGACCCTTGAAGAGTTAAACATTAGAACTTTGTATTATGGGCTGGAGCTAGACTCCACCACTTGGACTGTCCTTTGCTCTGCTTTTCACTCTCACTCTCAGCTGTGTTCTCTACCCACCCGGCAATAAAGAAGCATGTTTGTTTGCCTGCAATAAGTGAGAGTTTGTTTATTCTGTAGTTGTTATGATGAGTAGAGGAGGATTGGGTACTTATTGCAAAATAGTGAAATAAAGAGATAACTTAAAGTGATCTGAAAAAATAGCTATCCTAAATTACGCTTTACTATTTTAAAGCACTCACTATACTCACAACCATAATGGCTATTTTCTTCTTCTTTTTCTTGAGTACTTGATGGCAAATGATGAAAATGCCTTACAGGAATAGAAACATTGCTGTAAACATTACAGTTAGCTGGCTGGCCAGCCACCTAGCCTGTAACTGAGGCCTAATTTATGATTTTCCCAATGTGCACAGCTCAGCATGAGGCCTTTTTGGGGTTTCTGCACAGAAAAATCAAGCCGGCAACTAGTAAAAAAAAAAATCCAATTGCTTTCCACAATTAGTTTCCAGTCACTCAGTTAGTACTTTATACAGCAACCACTTAAAAAGTTTTCCCTTGATTGTTCAACAGGAAGGAAAATAAAGGTCAGGAACAAGACTGGAAGAAGGGACCCTCAAGGAGTTAATTCCTGCCATCATCAGATCCATGGTGTCTGACAATGGTGGGCCTTTGCAACCATGCTGGGGAAGACCTATCATGGCTTCTAAGGCGCTTTCCTTTAGGCGTGACATGGCCATGTGACCCTGTCGCATAGGGGGCGGAGCAGGGTGGCTATTTTAGCCCTGCTCCATCACCCCTCGGCCTCTTTCCATCCTTATGTGTCAGGCCCAGGATGTGACTCAGGAACCAGACCAACGGCTGTAGTTAATTCGTGTTTTATTAGGGTAATGTCCAAACAAAGACTGCGTTTTCTCATGAAGCAATACAGGGATACAGGTCCTGCGGCATTGGGAGAAAGTTGACAGAGCAAGGGACTTCTTCCCGCCTGTTCTTTAAGAAGGGGCCAAACGGGTGCGCAATCTTTCGCACCTCCTTAACTGCCCCTCAGGTACTACCCGCCTTCCCCCCCTTCTCTCCTGTCTTTTCAGCTGTCTGCGTGTGCGCGGTGAGGGGGGAAGCATCACCCCCTCCTCTTCTGAAGTTTCCGATTCCAGGATGGGGGATAGGGGAGGGGCTGATGGTAAACTGCCTCCCCGCTTTTCGGCTGTGAGCAGCCCTCCCTCTTTCCCCTCTTGCTCTGAGCCTGAAAGAGGGGGAGGCGTGAGAATGTCCAGGGAGGGCTCAGGCTCCCCGTTGCTAAGCGACCTTATCACTGGCAGTTCCTCTGTTTCATCTTCGCTCCAAAGGGGGGAAGTTCCTCCCCCTTCCCTCTGCCATCCATCCGAATACTCTTCTCCCAACTCTCCGGGATCCAGCTCCCCGGGATTGGGACCCCAGCTCTGCCTTCCGACATTATGCGACACCTGCCCACCCTCCCTTCAGGGCAATACAAGTTTAACTGGTCATCTCAGGGCTGGGTAGGAATTTTTAGCTCATCAGCCTTCGTTTGCTGGCAATTTTTTTGCCTACCCTATACTGTTCTTCTGATTCAGCTGATTTACTCAGTTTTATTTGGCTTAATCTGATTTGGCTGATTTGTTTCCTGGCTTTGTAGTTTAATCTGTAAATAGGGTGTTTGGTCATGTTTGGTGGATACGTGCTGAATTTCACAAGGTAGGGTTTTGTGACCACCTTTAGGCACCCTTTAAGGTGATCGGTGGGTTCTGAGGCCTGCCTTCCAGGTTGTGCGGTCTATTGGCAGGATAAGGCTCACCTTTGGGGCTAACCTTTAACACCCACTCAGAGTTGTGTGGCCCTGAGGGTGGTGGTGATGCAGGAAGGCTTCCATAAGCACCCTGGGGGGATGGGACCCAGAGAAGGGGATTGGGCTTGGACCACCCCCTTTCCCATGGCAGTGTGCCCTCGTCCGATTGGGGATGAGATAGGTTCCGTACTTGTCTCTGCAGATCATTTTATTATGCAATCAAACATAAAATTGGCTCTATTCCAATAAATGTGGCCCTTGATTTACCCACACTTCATCTTGTCTTGCCTCTTCATTTTCCGGCTATGCGCTGCAAAACACATCCTATGCATTTTTTCTCTGTCTTTCCCTAAACTTGTAATATGAACAAGTTTGTTTTTCAGGTGAAATCTAAAACTGAAATACCTAATGCAGCCTCAAAGCCAAGCTCAGAAGCTCACTGTCATTACCAAAGTAGTTCAATTCATGAAAAATCAAAACACAGGAACAGAACACAGGTAAAAGAGGTCTGTAGCTACAGGCAAAGTCAAGCTTTTGAGTCTGTTGTTCCTGGGGATCTCTCAAGAAAGGGTGAGACAATTCCAGATATTAAACTTCACATAAGTTAACATACCCTCTGCATGGAAGAAGAGTGAAGAGGAAGATCAATGTCTTTCCCTTTTCCTGGCCTAGCCCTCACATCCTCTCAACAGTGTGTGTGTGTGTGTGTGTGTGTGTGTGTGTGTGTGTAATGGCTGGTGCTATGCACCTCTCATCTCCCAAAATGCCCCACCTAGAAATGTGGCAGCCCTACCTAACAAGGAAGGCTGGCTACAGGGCTGCTGAGAAGGGTGCTTGTACTTAAGCTAACTCTCATCCTCCATAGAAATGGGATGATATAATTCTTACTACCTTAAACTTCTTGAAGGCATTGCCATCAAATGTGAGTAACTGTGTGTCAGAATTGGCACAACAGCAATCTACTACAAGGGAATCCCACTGACCTTTGGGTGTCTTTCTCATATCTAGTGATGCCAATTCTAAACCCAGACAAACCCCACACTAAAGCAAAGTGATAGTGCACCCTATTAAGATAGCTGTTGGCCTTGGCGTTTGGTGGGGGAAGAGGAATTCAAGCAAGACATATCAGTCTATAGAATGCTTGTAAGAACACACCCATCTGTTGTGAAAGCCTGTGGTTCATACACTGTCCTCAGCAATGCATCTATTTTATTTTCTCCTTTTGGTTCAACTTCATGGGAATACAACAAATAAGACAGGTTAATCCTGGAGGATAATAAATTGATGTTTGAAAGATATTTGGCTCTGGCTGTGCACTGAAATTCAATAGGCAAAGATATGGAGAGTTTATCTGTTGTTCATATGTCTTTCAATTATCAGAGTTGGGTCCAGCTGCTACTTTGAATCAGATCAGACAGAGCAATGCTAATATCTAGATGGAATTATTTCACATGCCAGCAATGTCTTTTCATTCTAAAAAGGAAAATTGCATAGATTGTGGACTTTTTTTAAAGGCTTTATTTTATTGCTTTTCTCTGTTTATGACAACACTGTATGTTAAGCTCTTCTGAGCTCCTTGTGCAGAAAGACAGATAATATTACAGAGACCCAAGCCGCTAATGTATATGCATGCTCAAGACCATTTCTCCACTGAACATTGCACTTTGTTGCTTGCATCCATTTAAAACTACTTTACACACACTGTCACACCCTCATCTCTGTGTGGGTATATGTGCATGTATTCACACACGTTCACTCACAATGGTAATACCAGGAAAGAAAATTGCTATTGCAATTGCTTCTAAGCCCAGACTCATTGCTTAAGTTACTCAATGAAGAAATGTATTTTAGCCTGCAGTTCTGTGCACACTTACTTGAGAGCAATCCCCATTGAACTAAATGGGACAGATTTCTGAGAAATCGTGTATAGGATTGTGCTGTTAGATACTCATATTAATATGAGTATGAGACTTTTCCTGCTTCTGACTGACATTTTCACAGATTTAAACCATCTTCTAGCCTTCAAGTGCATTTACTCTATTTCTCCCAAAGCTTTTCTGCTTCAGAACATAACTCCAATAAGTTTAATATCTGTTCCAGGTAGAGATGGAAAATAATTTTGATTGGTGCACGTCTGCAAATCAACCTAATTCACATCTCCCAGACAGATTGCGATGTAAGTATTCATCAGACATAGTTCACAAATTTCTCTCAGCTCAAACAAAATGTACCAAAATGTATACATTTTAGGGTGAGATACCTTTAGAAATTCATACAATGAGAAAATGAACATATAAATATTATTTTGTGATATATTACATATGCTTTTGAATACTTATTTAGCTACAATTTTTGTACTTTTTTTTCAAATTGCAGTTTAATGAAAAAACAATCTTACAAATGCACGCATGGAAAATTCACATGGACCAGTAATAGGCAGATATACCCATGATGCATCTAGAAGAATTGCTAGAACTGTTGATGTAATTCATTCCCAGTTCGGGAATCTGAGAGTGAAGTTAGCTTTTTTGATATACCAGCTGTCTTGTCCACCTACTGGCAGTGATATTCATGTGGGACCAAAGCCAGTTGAATTACAGCCTGTTATTATTGCTTGATCATTTTTCCTAGCTTTTTGTTCTCTCAGAGGAATTTGGTTTTATCTTGTAATAAGGCTGCTGTTGTCTTTCTTTTGCAGCTAAGTATTCAAAGATGTGGGCTTCTCAGGTGCACATGATTCATAAAGTACCTTCCTGTTTGAATATGCATCCATTTGTAGTAGATCTTGCACCAACTGAGCATTTATATAGCTGGCCCCTAAACAAAATATACTTTCTTAGTTTTGATAGTCCATTGGTGCCATCACTTCTACTGGAAAATAAGAATTATTTGGGCTCACAGGGATTTTGGTCACAAGTGTCTTTCAGAATGTGCTTAGAAAACCATTGTTAATTAAAACATGTCATGGGCATGATAGCAGTCAATCATTGCTGGGGTTTCCACTGGTTCTAATAACCTTATCAGTTGGGACAATCATCATCTGATGCCCATTAATATTCCCTCTGCTGACTCCAATACAGAACATATTCTGACTGCAGCTGCTAGAAATGTTCCTACCCTGATAGATTTTGAGGAGGACCCTTGAGAGGGCCAATATGTTCCTATTCAGCTTTGTTGCTAGCAAGCCAGGCTGAGATCATTGATAGGTTGACCATTCTGAAGAACACATTAATAGATATTAGCGCAAGAGATGATGCCTTTTTTTCTTTTACTAGTACAGGTTTGGTCTGTGATATAGAAGAACATGTCTTGCTGAAGAAGAATCAGCATGGCTTCTGCAAATGGAAGTCCCGCTTCTCACTAAACTTTTAGAGTTCTTTGAGAGTGTCCAAACATATGGATAGGGTTAATTCAGTAGACACTGTATACTTGGACTTTCAAAAAGCTTTTGACAATCAGGGGGCCACACCCACATCACACTTTGATTGCACTTCAGACAGTCATGGCTTCCACCAAAGAATCCTGGCAAGTGTAGTTTGTGAGGGGTGCTGAGGGGAGATTCCTATTCCCCTGACAGAGCTCCAGTGGCCAGACTAGTTTAATAGTCAGTCCATCTAATTGAAGCTGTGTGAGTGGAACAGGCCCTTTCCTAGAAACTCTCAGCACCCTTCACTAACTACACTTCCCAGGATTCTTTGGGAGAAGCCATGACTGCCTAAAGTGAAATAATAGTCTGGTGTAGATGTGGCCAGGGACAGCTTTGGTTTAAATTTGGGTGGGAGGCTACATGTGCCTACTGTAGAATAAAAAGGTGGGGGAAACCCTGAAAAAGAATAATACTGTTCACAACATTTTCCTTTTGGAAAGGAAAGGGCTTCCACTCTGCCCAGTGCCCACCCACCTAATCTCCTCGGACCCATCACTGCCTCTCAGCCTCAGAGGAAGGCAATGGTAAATCACTTCCAAATACCACTTACAATGAAAACCCTATTTATAGGGTTGCCATAAGTCATAATCAACTTGAAGGCAGTCCATTTCATTTTCTAGCATGATTGCATGGGAGTAAATCCCATTGAACTCAATAAATATGCAAATAATCAAACCTGCCCTCCCCTCCTCTTCCCTCCCATCACTTCCCTTTTGCCCCTTCCCTCTCACTTCACCGCTCCCCCTCCCCTTCCAATCCCCTCCTTCTCCCTCCCACTCCTGCTCCCCTCTCCCCCTGCTTCCTTCCCTCTACTCTCCCCTCCCCACCTCCTCCCCCATGATCAGTTTTGCCTATCCAAGCCATGATTGCACAGGAGTAAATCCCATTGAACTCAATAAGCATGCAAATGATCAGACCTGCCTTTCCCCTCCTTCCCCTCTCCTCTCCTTTCCTCCTCCCTTCTTCCTCTTTTCCCATCTTCCTTGTTCTTCCTCCCCTACCCACTCCAGGCTTCCCTCCACCCCGGTCAGTTTTACCTATTCGAAGCATGATTGCACAGGAGAAAATCCCACTGAACTCAATAAGCTTGCAAATGATCAATCCAGTCTCAGCAAACTTGCAGAGGATCCCATTTCTTACCTCCCAGACTAAAAAGCAGGGAAATTCACTAATAGGTAAAAAAAAAAAAAACACCCTTGCGATATAAGAACGTACCTGTAGCCAATAAATATTTCTATCAAATGTAAAAAGCAAGGAAATTCGTCAGATATAGTGAATGTGCCTGGGGAGCAGGAGACCTGAACTCCTCTCTGAGATATTGTATTGCCCTACAAATTTGTCAAAATGCAAACACAATTTGGGTTGGTCTTTCACAGTCCAATCCACTTCCTGTGTAGCTTGGAAGAATTTGGTAACATGTGCCTCTGAGCATATGGTGAGTGGTGGCAACACCTGCCATCTCCAAAGATGGAGAATTATATTTTTGTATGTTGGTTGGTATTCTTCTTACTCTGCTTGTTTTCTGTGTTCCTACTGTTTCTACAGAGAATCTAATCTAGAAAATTATATTTTTCTCATTATTCATCTTAGAAATCTGTGTCAAATTTATTTTTATTAATTTCAAAGCCTTTTGATTGGTCAATGTCATATGATGGTGAAGATAGCCTTTTTTGTTTCAAACTGGAGGTTATGCTCTTTTTCTATTTTGGATGTATTAACAGTTGAATCTGAAACTGTAGTTTGATGTAAAATCAGATGGATTACAATATGCTGGTACTTAAGCAATGACTCTAGTTGTTGGAAAACAAACAAACTTGGCCTGCCTAAGATGCATGTTTTCAACCTACTCTGCTTAAACTACTCCACTTAAGGAAAGGTGGGCATGGTCAATTAAAAACATAGAGCACACCTAGAATTTTGCTAGAATATATTTCACCTCCCACTGTTTTTACCTTGTGCAAACTGACACACTCCTCATGTCCATTGGAAACAATTCTGCGGAACAGTCAGTGCCATTATTCCAGAATTCCTGGTGCATTTACTATAGCTGCCCAATTTCCCTGCTTTTTAAAGTTTGATAGAAATATCTGTTGGCCATAGGTACATTCTTAAACTGCAAGGATTTTTGTCTATTATTGAATATATATTCCAGTGACTGATTGCCCCATAGAAAGTAGCCTGAAGAGCTGTACAATGAATTCTCAAGTAATCATATATCCAGATACAGTAAATAAGCCCTCTTCTTGCTAGTAGGGATACCTTGCATCACTTCAAAGAATAAAATAAATTGCCAGGGCATTTTGTCAAAAAGTTTTGTGATTCTTGGCTTGTAAGAGCTATTTCTCCTACTATTAAAATAGCCCACCTATTGGGATCTTTATTTTGCTTTGAAAATCTGTTGAAAGGTAGTTTATGCTCATCAGCATCCTGGGAATATTCTATTCATTTTCAAAAGTCATTCACAGGAACTAAATGGCTTGCATGAATTTTATTGCAAATGTTGTTAATAAGTGGAATTGTAGATACTTTTTATGATGATGTCATGCAGCTAAAGCCTTCCCCACCCCCCACCATATAAAGAAATTGGCACACATTAGTAGGGAGAAACACAAGATAGAGTCCTTCTTATAGCGGGTGTTTGAGCCTCCTCTAAGGTGAATTAGGCTGCCTACAGAGGATCAAGCACAGGAAAGAGAGAGGGAGATGAGAAGAATGCATAGTAAAGGGGGGAATATGCAAAATGAAGGGAGCTGGAAATGGGAATATAAATTCCCTGTAACTTAACTTTGAGGTTGAAAACTGCAAGTTAGCATTCAGTCTGAAATTTTAAGTGGGAACACAGTTTTTTTTTAAGTTAAACCATTCTCGGAGGGTTTCAATCCTTTATTTCAGTTCTTATAATTGTTGCATGGAGGACAAGATGAGGTAAAATGGTACTCTTCATGATATGTGAAATTTCTCCATCTGCCTTTTCTTTTGTTTGCAACTATAAAAATTTTGGTATATTTCTTCTGCAGAGCCCCATTACCAGCAGAAGTTTCATTATCATCTCAAATTTACTTGCTGTATTTATTCAAAAGTCTTTGGATTTATTCAAAAGCTTTTTTCCAAAGTATTTTTTTGTATTCTGCATGCATATTAGTCATGATATCTAAATAGAGCTACAATGTACAAGAGGGAGCACTAGGGCTACTGGGATACAGCCCTCCCAAGAGGATGTCAAGCATTTTAACCCCGCCCCCAAAATTCTCAAAGCTACACATTTTTTCCTGTCCCACACACATTTTCTAATTTTTTGAATTTATAGAGGCTTGTGAATACATTTCTGTCAATCTCCTGTTCTCAGATCAATCAGCTTCCTGTTTTCTTCCCAATCAGTTCTCTATACCACTCAGCCAATCCTAATCCATAAGTGTAACTATGGCAAAGATGTGCCTCCCAAGCCTGCTTGTTAGCCCTACTTGGAAGGCTCCCACCCCATCTGTTATGAGGCTTATCCAGCACAGCTACTATAGCAAATTAGAGAGAAGTCAGGGCTGTTTCAAGAACAGCCCTATGTGGTAGCCTTAGCCTATATCAGAATCATACATTGTTTCTAAGCATGCTCAAAGCTGTTTCCCTGCAGGCCAGATCTCCTCACTGGTAATGGGAAAAGCAACAGGGAGTGTTTTCTACTTTGAGGATTTTTTTTGTTTATTATTTTTTGTGACCATGAGAGAGAGAGAGAAAGCAAGCAAACAATAGTGAGTATTTTTCTATTATATAACTATTTTTACTTAATCATTTTGCATTTATTTTTGTGAACTGGGGAACTGAGAGGAGAAATAGTGGATGCCTTGTGTACATGTTACAACAAACTCTGTATTAACCATTTCCTTGCATTCACTCATTAAAAGCTGTGCAAAGCAGGGTAGGTTGATCTGAGCCACTTGCAATTCCAGAGTATTTTCCAGAGTATTTCCAGAAGAGGGGTGTGGGTCTGCTTCCAACAATCCCCTCCCCTAGCTGAAGTTCAGAATATTTTCAAAGCAAAGGAATGAAAGAAAATGCTGGTGTTATTATTTCTAGCTCGCTATTTTGTGAGTTGTATCAGGGATTTCTAAAAAAAAAAGTTTGGGCTCTATCTATCTGAATATGACTCCACACCTTCCTCAAACTAGGAAAATATTCTCCCTAATCTCAGACATATCAGAGGTTCATTATGATTAGTTTGGTATGATGTTCTCTGCGCATGAGCAGACATTGGTATTTCTCATACTCCACATTTTCAGGACTTAGCTATGCATTGTAAATGCATTTTGTTGTGCTCTGCTGTGCCCTAGCTCAAATGAAACAATTTTTTTCATCTTTTGGTTGGTATACTTTGTGCTTTTAATTTAGAGGAAAATATGCTTTGGATAATGAAAACTTAAATTGATTTTTGGGTGGAGGAAAATGCATACAGTTGGAACCAGGTGTTCTTCACCAGGTGTGTTTTCGCAATGGGATGTCGTTACTTTTTTTGCAGGTGGCCCCCTCCTAGAGTTCCTCTGTCTCTACAGCCAATCAAGTTGTACAGTTCCCAAGTGTGGAATGGGTGTGGTGGGTGCTTTTTGGTTGCCATGGGAAAGACAGTCCTTGAATGCCGCTAGGTGAACATAATTACAGCCAATAAGCAGTCAGTACAAATCTCCCTTGCACATTGATTGGGTCCTACTGTTTGTTGTTGTGGAGAACAGAGGACCTGAGAGATAGAAGTTTACATAGTCAGGAGGGTGGACAGCCAAGTCCAGGTACTTACTTTCTTATGATCACTACAAGCTGACTGCTAGCCACCAGCAAGCTTTGGGGGAGTGATTGGGGTTTGCTTTTAAAAAATTGTGAAGGGAAGTATGGAGCAGTGGATGGGTCCCTGCATGCCTAACATGCTGTTGTCTACCACCAAGTGTTTCCTTTCCTTTGATCCAGGGAGTTTTCTTAAGGTGGGGTTGTTCAAGTAGAGAGAGTGAGAGGGAGAGCTCTTGCTCAATGGGGTCTCACTCCTAAGTAAATGTGCCTTGGATGGCAGCCTTACAGCCCATACCTTTACATGCTTACTCAGAAGTAGGCCCCACTGTGTTCAGGCCTCCAAGAGGTCTTCTGTATCTTTAAAAATTGTGTAGGGGGAAGGGAGTATTCCACATTGTGGTTTTTCCCATTACAGTGTTGCAAGAACACCTGCACTTGGCTGACTTTCTCTTCTCCTAAAGATACAGGATCAATCTCAGCCCCTGAGCCTAACAACCCTAGTTTAGGTGCATGCATAAGTCTCAAGTGTGCTTACTTCCAGGTTGGTGTGTACAAGAGATCCTTTCACCATGAACCCTCCTCTGCCCCTTCCTCACAAGAAATCCTAGGCTCCTTTACCTGGGAATAAGTCCCATTAAACACAAAGAGACTTGCTTCTCTGAGTATATATGTCTACCATGGGATTTTTTAACATCCACTCACGCTTACTGTGTAGTAGAATCTGTGGAAAATAACTTAAAATGTGTACCTGATCTCCAGTGGAGATTACAAGGAGACAAAAGCCCCTAGCTAAGTGCAGGGGAGGGGGAAACAGCAGCTCTTCAGGACTCCAGGGATTTCCGGTGTATAAACAACTCACTTATCAATTGCAGGGACTGAAAGTTTATTGTTATTGAATAAAATACAATTTTATTGTATTGCTACCCTGGGCTTCTTCGGGAGTAAAGGCAGGATAGAAATTCAATAAATAAAATAAACTTAAAAGACTGCATCGTAGAAGGGGCTCTGGCTGTGGAGGGTGCATGGTGCGACTATTATGAAGGGACCCTGCATTTCTAAATTTGCCACTACACTACTGTTCCTCGTATTTTAAACATTTTTTATGTGTGTTTAGGTTTTTGGCAATGAATGTGCAAGTGAATCCGAAAACCTTTGTCATGTGATATGGCTTAAGTGTGGATTCAATCTGGTCTGAAAATCATACCTGGCCTTCTTACATGAACGTTCTTGCACTGTCCATAGATGTGCAGAGAATTTATATCTTTTTAGTGAGGAGACAGTGGATCTTTACGTATGTGTAATGGCACACTTTCCTAAATAAGTGCTGTACAAGTCCTATTGTGGTGATAACAAAAAGCAAGCTTAACAACTGCAGCCCTACCAAAATGTTATCAGCCACCACAGCCTATGTGTATGCTTGTGTTCCATCTACTCAGCCTGTCCACTTATAAATAAATGAATATATAGGAAACCTCTGGAAAACAAAGCAATGCATAGCTAATAGACCATTCATGCACAGCCTTTGCAAAATCTATAAGCTAATTGGGTTGGGGACTTTTCTAGGCTTCATCCTTTGCATCCCTAGACTGAAGGTTCTATAGACTTGCCCAGCTGTTTGGGACCTTAAAAATCCCCTTTGGGACATTTACCAGCAATTCATGTCCCTGACTTGGACTAAACTAGACTTGTTAAAAAGCACTGTGTGATCACTGTACATTTTGAACAACGGAAGAACATCTGAGGAAAACAGCATGTAATAAATATTGCATCCAAGTATCATAAAGTGAACAAATTCATTTCCCAAATCAGATAATTAAAGAGCCTGAAACATCACTAATATGTATTAATCCTGATGATCTCAATATATGTTTTTAACCTAGAGGAAGCTATGTTAGCTTTCCTCAGTTGACTGGGGGAGAAAGGGAAAGAAATGTAAACAGTGATGTCAGATCAAAATGAAATATAAAAAAACACAGTCTGTGACAACTATGTTATAGGTTAAATGTATGCAAAATACGTACCAAAAATTACAACAGCAGTAACTGATATGACAAACTCCCTAGCATTGCTAAGTTAATTAACATGCAGTGGGATAGAAATCCATTAGCACTATTTAAGACAGAGCTAACAGAATGAACATCTTAACAAGTTCTTATTTAGCAGTTACATATTGGAATCTGCCTCATGTCTCTGTTCAAGAATGCTTACTTTCAGATTTTCTGCAGTTCTCAGAGTGGTTTAACAGTCCCTTTTCCCAGGGAACATTGTAGCTCTGTGAGGGGAATAGGAGTTCTCCTAACAACTCTCAGCACCCTTAACAAACTACACTTCCCAGGATTCTTTGGGAGAAGCCATGAGTGTTTAAAGTGGTATGATACTGCTTTAAAGGTATGGTGCAGATGGGATGGGGCCAGAGTGTTCTGTACTCCCCCTGGCTTCTGAATATTGCTATTTCTGGTGTCAGATTTGTGAAAGGATTTTTTTAGTTGACATATTAATAGCTAATTAAAAATAAAATGTAGGGTTCCATTCCCTAAACTAAAAGAGAGTAGAAAAAGACTGGAGAAACAATACACCTACATTTTCTAACTTAAATAAAATCTGTTTTAAAGAATTAGCGCATGAGGAAATTTGGTTTGCACTTTCCAACGGAAAGCACATTTGGTACTTTATAACAAACAACTCCTAATCCACAAACACAAATAATCGGGGGGGAAACACCAAATAAGGAATAAGGGACATGTGGATACAGCCATGGAGGAACATGGCAGAACTAATACGACTCAGTCATGATCCAGTGACAAACATTCAAAGACAGAACATCCCCTAGAGAGTGCTAGACTTTGACAGATGTTGCTTTGTTACTTATTTAGGTTATATGCAACATGAAACAAGGGAGCACAGATTTTGGTTATGTTTAGCAGCTGTACAGCCATTACCAAGGCCATCATTTAGAGTGCATTTGTGAACCTGGCAACCTTGCAATATGCTCACCACTCTTCTGAAGAGTCAGTTGCACAGATGCTAGACCATAAGGTAGGCAGCAATCATGGGAGAGACAAGAGCCATAAAATCAATGAGGGCATTATTATCCTTCCCAAAACACATGAGGAAAGGCATTTGTAAAGTCTGTAAGGGAAGAGTGGTATATGATATTGGAAGTCTAGAAAAAATAATTATTTCCACATATGAAAAATACCCTATAGATCTGATGACATCTGAAATAGGAACATACCTTGATTTTCTTTAAATAATCAGTAGAGTGAAGCCTAAAAATTGCATCCTCAGTGCATTTCCTCATGATCACCCTACAAACATCTTAACTTGCTTTTCTTTATCTTTACCTCTGGAACCACAGTTCTATAGATTAAAATACAAAAGAGAAATTCCTTTATGACGCAGGCCTGTGAGCTGCTATAAAACAAAAAGAAATTTCAAAATGATACCAGTGCGACTTAAGTGTAGGGAAAAGCACTTTAATGATGCCAATTTCAATGGAGAGTCAGCATTGTGATGTTTGTTATTTCAAAGAACAGGTGGTAGGACTTGCACAACTCCTTCCATATGTTTTACAACACACACACACTCGTAGGGCTGAGATGGCAGTTCGCAGATGTGATCCTTCACCTTCATTGGGGAGGTGGAATGGGCATGAAAGGGATCTACTCCCCAATAAACTGGATGATATGATGGGTGAAACTGAAGGTGAAACTGACCCCACAATAGCAGATCTCCTGCTAGCTGACAGCAACCATATTTTCTCCAAAATTTGTCCAGAAATAGGCTTCCCTAACCTAGTGTTCTCCAGATGTTTTGGACTGCAAATGCATATGCTAGGATAATGTGTGCATTAAAATGCATATATTAGAAAAAAATAACATACAAAATCCATTATATTAGTGAAAGTCATTTTGAATAATGTGTATATTGGGAGAAATGTCCACTAAATTGCTAATGAATTTTCATGATAATTTTAAAAAAATGCAAACTGATATGAAAATCTGGAGAACTGAATTTAAGATGGGAAAAATGAAGAACTGGAATTAACAGATTTGGCCTTCCTTAGCTGTGTGAGACTGATGGGAGTTGTAGTCTAAAACAAATGGAGGGCATCAGCTAGGAGAAAGCTGGCTTAGAACAAGGCTATATGTTTATGTAATATTGGTGGGGTGGGAGGGGCTTCTGTGTAAAAACAAATGGCATCCCCTGAATTCTGGCTTAGGATCAGATACCATTTTTTACTCAGTAGACATGAATGATACTACAACATCATGTAAAAAGCCACCACTCACCATATGCTCAGAGGCATATGTTACCAAATTCTTCCAAGCTACACAGGAAGTGGATTGGACTGTGAAAGACCAACCCAAATTCAGTTTGCATTTTGACAAATATGTAGGGCAGTACAATAACTCAGAGAGGAGGTCAGGTCTCCTGCTCCCCTGGTGCATTCACTATAGCTGCCTAATTTCCCTGCTTTTTAAATTCGATAGAAATATCTATTGGCTAAAGGTGCATTCGTAAATCACAGGTTTTTTTTTTTTTTTGCCTATTAGTGAATTACTTTGCTTTTTAATCCTGGAGATAAGAAATGGGATCCTGTGTGATTTTGCTGAGAATGTGTTGATCATTTGTATGCTTACTCAGTTCAGTGGGATTTACTCCCATGCAATCATGCTTAGCATAGGTGAAACTGACAACAGAGGATGGGCAGGGGAGGAGGAGGAAGGGCAGGGGTAGGGGGAAGAGGATGGAGGGCAGGAAGGACAGAGGGAGGAGGGGATGGGAGCAGACAGGAGGGGAAGGGGAGGAGGAGGGCAGGTTTGATTTGCATGCTTATTGAGTTTAGTGGGACTTACTTCTGTGCAATCATACTTAGCATATGTAAAACTGACCATGGAGAGGAAGGGAGGGGTGGCTGGAGTAGGCAGAGGAGGAGGAGGAGGAAGAAAGGGGGAGGGGAGGGGAGGAAGAAGGGAAGAGGAAGGGAGAGGAGAGTGGAAGGAGGAGAAAATCAGGACTGATTATCTGCATGCTTATTGAGTTCAATGGGATTTACTCCCATGCAGTCATGGTTAGGATAGGTAAAACTAACCATGGGGGAGGAGGAGGGGAAGGGAAGAGGGGGAAGGAGGGGATTGGAATGGGAGGGGGAGGGGGAACGAAGGGGGAGGGAAGAGGCAAAAGGGAGATAATGCGAGGGTTGAGGGCAGATTTGATCATTTGCATGTTTATTATTGATTGACTGACTGATTGATTTGATTTGATTTATATCCCACTCGTTCTCCCAGTAGGAGTCCAGGGCAGCAAACAAAAGTACTAAGAACACTTTAATACATCGTAAAAACAGCCTTCAAACTATATTAAAACACAACAACCATTAAAAACATATTAAAACAAAACATCTTTAAAAACATTTTTAAAAAGCTTTAAAAACATTTTTTAAAAGGTTTAAAAATATATTAAAAAGCAATTCCAACGCAGATACAGACCAGGATAAGGTCTCTACTTAAAAGGCTTGTTGAAAGCACTGGGCACTGAAAATATAACAGACATGGTGCCTGTCTAGCATTTAAGGGGAGAGAATTCCAATGGGTAGGCGCCACTACACTATGGGTCCATTTCCTAAGTTGTGCAGAATGAACCTTCTAATAAGATGGTATCTGCAGGAGGCCCTCACCTGCAAAGTGCAGTGATTGACTGGGTGGGTATATAAGGGATAAGACAGTCTTTAAGGTATCCTGGTCCCCAGCTGTATAGAGCTTTGTACACCAAAACTATACCTTGAACTTAACCTGGTAGCTAATAGGTAGCTAATGCAATTCTTTCAGTAGCGGAGTAACATGTTAGCGATAACCTTCACCAGTGAGCAGTCTCGCTGCTGCATTTTGCACCAGCTGCAGTTTCTGGACCAACCTCAAGGGTAGCCCCACATAGAGCACATTACAATAATCCATCTGGAGTTTACCAGTGCATGTGCAACAGTGGTCAGGCTATCCCGGTCCAGAAATGGCCACAGCTGTCTTACCATCCAAAACCGGTAAAAGGCACTCCTAGCCACTGAGGTCACCTCAGTCTCTAATGACAAAAGATGGATCCAAGAGCATCCCCATACTACGGACATGCTCTTTCAGAGGGAGTACAACCCTATCCTAAGCAGGCAACTGACCAATTATCCAAACTCAGGAACCACCAACCCACAGTGTCTCCATCTTGCTAGCACTGAGAATCAGTTTATTGGCCCTCAACCAGCCCACCACCAAGTCCAGGAAGTGGTCCAGGGCTTCCACAGTCTCTCCCAATTCAGATGTTACAGAGAAATAGAGCTGGGTATTATCGGCGTACTACTGACACCTTGCCCCAAATCTCCTGATGACCACTTCCAAGGACTTCATATAGATGTTAAACAGCACAGGTGACAAGATGGTACCCTGTTGAACCCCACAGCACAACTGCCAGGGAGCCAAAATACAATTGCCCAATGCTATTCTCTGAATATGACCCTGGAGATAGGATTTGAACCACTGTAAAACAGTGTCTCCAACACCCATCTCACCAAGTTGGCCCAGAAGGATACCATGGTCAATGGTATCAAAAGCAGCCAAGAGATCAAGTAAGAATAACAAGGCCCACTCCCTTCATCCTCCCAATAGAAATCATCCATCAGGGTGATCAAGGCCGATTCAGTCCCGTAACCCAGACTGGGATGGGTCAGGATAATCTGTTTCATCCAAGAGTACTTGCAATTGCTGTGCCACAACCCTCTCAAACACCTTCTCTTAAAAGGGGATATTTGTGACTGGGTGGTAGTTGTCAAAAACCAATGGGTCAAGGGTGGGTTTCTCCAGGGGCAGTTGGATCACCACTTCTTTCAGGGCTGCTGGAACCACTCCCTCCTACAACAATGCATTGACCACATCCTGGATCCAGTCGGTCAACCCCCCTCGGCAAGCCTTAATAAGCCAAGAAGGGCAAGTGTCGAGAGGACACATTGCTGGCCGCATCATCACGAGCACCTTGTCTACATCATCAGGCTGCATTAACTGAAACTGTTCCCAAAAAGTTGCAGCAGATGTTGCACTGGACACCTCACTGGGGACTACAGTAGATGTGGATGGGGCATCAAGATTGCTACAGAGGCGAACAACTTTACCCTCAAAGTGCCTTGCAAACTATTCACAGTGGGCCTCTAAAGGATCTAAAACTCCATTTCCTGGGGTTGATGTCAACAGACCCCTGACAATGTGAAAAAGCTCCATTGGACGGCTACTTGAAGATGTGATGGAGGCAGAGAAGTGGGCCTTGGCCGCCCTCGCCACCACACAGTAGGCAAGGTTACAGTGTTTTATTTGTGCCCAATCAGCCTCACAGCATGCCTTTCGCCACTTGTGCTTTAGGTGTCATCCAGCCTGTTTCATTGCCCTTAGCTCACTGATGTATCAGGGTGCAAACTGGCCTCCACAATGCTGGAAAGGGCGCTCGGGTGGAACTGTGTCAAGAGCCCAACGCGCCTTGCTGTTCCACAGTATGACAAGGGCTTCAACAGGGTCACCTGCTCTATCTACTGGGAACTCCCAGGGCATTCAGGAATCATGTGGATTCCATTAGTCTCTGGGGGCAGAGCATCTTAATCTGTCCATCACTCCTGTAGGGGAGGATTGGAGCCATAAGTCTAAACTTCATGAGGATGTGGTCTGACTATGACAATGGGGTGGCATCCACCCCCCCTATCTCCAGGTCACCCCTTCCTCCACCTGGAGCAAAAAACAAGTTGAGGGTGAGTCCTGCCCTATGTGTTGGGCCGGTGACAACTTGAGACAGTCCAATGGTCATCATGGAGGCCATGAAGTCCAAAGCCGGAACACTAGAGGCAGCCTCAGCATGGACATTGAAATTGCCCAGGACTATCGTTCTGGGCTCCTCCAATGCCACAGCCAAGATGGCCTCCTCCAGCTCAGTCAGAGAAGCTGCCAGGCAGCAGGGTGGACAGTACACCAGTAGCAACCCTAGTTTACTGAATCCTTGGCTCAACACCAGGTGCAGGCCCTCACAGCCAGCTCCCAGACAGAGTGGTTTCCTGGTGACAGAGATGGAAGTTCTGTAGACCACAGCAACTGCTCTCCCCTGTCCCTGCAGCCTGTGCTGGTTTTATCCATGTATCCATGTGGGCAAAGCTGGGTCAGATCAACACTTAGGGGAGGATGGAGGGGGAGGGGGAGGGGAGGAGATTGGGTGGGCAGGCCCTGGGCAGAGGGAAAGTCCCTTTCCTTTTCAAAATGAAAACATTGTGAACAGTATCATTGTTTTTCAGCATCCCCCCCTACCTTTTTTATTTTACAGCAGGCACATGTAGACTTCCACCCAAATTTAACCCAAAACTGTCACTGGCCACATCCACACCAGACCTTTATTTCACTTATAAAGTCATGGCTTCTCCTAAAGAATCCTAGGAAGTGTAGTTAGTGAAAGATGTTGAGAGTTGCTAGGAGATGCCCTGTTCCCCTCACAGAGCTTCAATCAGAGCAGCTGACTCTTAAACCACTCCGGAGCTCTGTCAGGGAAATAGGAGTCTGCTCTCAGCATCCTTCACTACACTTTCCAGAATTCTTTGGAGGAAGCCATGACTGAAAGAAAGGTCTGGCGTGAGTGTGGCCCCCTGATTAGCCAAGCCAAGCAGCTTTGAGTCTGGTTTTTAGAACACTGTTGGTTCTTACTGAGCATGCCCGGGCTTATTATGTTAAATTTCTTAAATCAATTAAAAATCAGCTAGGCAATTTTTCAACTTTTAAATTGAAGATGAAGGTCAGAGTATGGGGCAAGGTCATTAATAGGATTACAGGTACACTGTGAACATGGCTGATTTTTTAATTAATTTCAACAAATTATGAGAACTCTGACAAAAATAAGTCCAACAGGGGTCTGGTTTCTCTCTCTCTTTTTTCACACTTTGAACTCTTGATTCTCTCTGACTGTTTTGTGTATTGCCATGAAAATTTACATGTTTGTTAAGCAAGCATTTCTGAGTTCAGGACTATAAGTTTTGCAAGGTTTTGTTTTGAAATGAGCTTATGGGAAGCATCAAAATGGCATGGGGTTATTTTCAATTTAAAATTGCAGAATGTGAAAAATCCAGGCTGACTATAGTATACAGCCAATCTTGTGGCTGTATAATATCAGTATTTTGGGGATGGGGGAAAAAAAGACTGGTAAAAGCAGCACATAGCAGAAAAAGAATGAATTTGAATTGATACTGCCTGTTAGGTCAAATGCAAAAAATCCATGCTGGTTATAATATACAACCACTCTTGTGGCTGTATAATAAGAAATAAAAGAAGCAATTAAAATACAATTAAAATTGCACAGCATCTAGCACAATGCTGTCGCCTTGTGGCCGCCGCGGCTTTGTTTCTCGCCGCAGCTGACGTTTTTGTGGGCCTTTACCATCATCTGACTGTTTAGGTGGGAAGAAGAGAGATCTTGCAGCTGGCATCTGCGTGCACAGTATGCGGGCCTAGGTTTTGGCATGTTGGCTGAATTTGAATGGTGTGGTTGTATAGTGAGTGTGTGTTGTGTGTGAGTGTGTATGTTTGTATATATGGTTGTTTGTATTTTTGTATTATAGTTTACAATGTGCCTGGGGAAGAGATCTTTCTATCAAGTGGGGAGACTAGAGGGGGCCCCAATTGCCGTAGTGACGAGCAGAGGGAGGTATGGTGTTATGAGAGGGACATGCCAGGTAAGGGGAACGCGGCCCAGACATGTAGTGGCTGTGCCTTGTTCCGGTCCCTCTCATATCCGCAGGGTTGTTGGTTGTCCTCTCAGCCAACCCTCAGATCTCCAGTTGCTGCTTCTTAATGCCAGATCGGTACAAAATAAAACCTCCCTCATCCATGATTTGATTATGGATGAGGCAGCCGATCTGGCATGCATAACCGAGACCTGGGTGAGCGAGCAGGGTGGAGTTAGTCTCTCCCAGCTCTGCCCACCGGGGTATTTGGTTCAGCATCATGGGAGATCTGAGGGTCGGGGAGGTGGGGTTGCTGTGGTCTATAAGAGTTCCATCTCACTCGCCAAGCACCATGTCCATGCAGTTACGGGTCTGGAGTGTTTGCACCTTGTGTTGGGCCAGAGGGACAGACTGGGAATTCTTTTGGTGTACCGCCCACCTTGCTGCCCAATGGCTTCCCTAACTGAGCTGACGGAAGTGGTTTCGGAGGTATTGTTGAGATCCCCCAGACTATTAGTACTGGGGGATGTCAACATTCATGCCGAGGCTTCTTTGTCTGGGGCGGCTCAGGACTTCATGGCCGCCATGACAACCATGGGGCTGTCTCAACGTGTTAGTGGCCCAACACATACATCGGGGCATACTCTCGACCTTGTTTTTACTACTGGACATGGGGATAGTAATCTGGATGTGGGGAGTCTTACATCTCTCCCTTTATCATGGTCAGATCACTGCTTGCTGAAGTTT
Organism: Rhineura floridana; assembly: GCF_030035675.1. Taxonomy (NCBI): domain Eukaryota; kingdom Metazoa; phylum Chordata; class Lepidosauria; order Squamata; family Rhineuridae; genus Rhineura; species Rhineura floridana. The sequence continues at coordinate 34,351,001 of NC_084484.1, forward strand.
AGACTTTCAGTGGCCTTTTCCCTCTGCAAGGGTGGGGGACCTATTAAAATGGTCCGCCCCCGGAGACTAATGAATCCTGATGCTTTTCAAAGGGCTCTGGGGGATTTTCCGGCTGATAGGACTGGCGCTCCTGTCGAAGCCCTGGCTAATCTGTGGAATGCAGAGATGACCCGGGCAGTGGACACGATCGCTCCCGCGCCCTCTCCTTTGTAGAGCTCATACAGCTCCTTGGTATACTCCGGAGCTAAGAGCGATGAAGCAAGATAGGAGACGGCTTGAGCGGAGTTGGAGACAAACTCCCGATGAATGCAATTATGCACTGGTTTGTGCTTCTACCAAGCGGTATGTAGGTGCGGTGAGGGCGGCGAAGAAACAACATTTCGCCGCCACTATTAAGTCATCTCTCTCCCGCCCAGTGGAGCTTTTTAGAGTTGTCCGAGGGCTACTCCACCCTGGCCCACAGGACATGGTAGATACATCGGTAGCCCGCTGTAATGAGTTTGCTAAGCACTTCCAGCATAAGATCTTATGCATTTGTCGGGACCTAGATTCCCATTTTATGACAGTCATTCCTAATGAGGTGTCTGGAACACAGTCTAGTCATGTTTTGTTGGATGAGTTTCAGTTGGTTCAGTTCGAGGACGTGGACAAGGTGCTTGGACAGGTACGTGCAACCACTTCGGTACTTGATCCTTGCCCCTCTTGGCTTATAAAAACTAGCAAGGATGGAACAGCTGGCTGGGCCAAGGAAGTGATAAATGCCTCTTTACGAGAGGGAGTGGTCCCTGGCTGTCTGAAAGAAGCGGCGGTGAGACCACAACTGAAAAATCCTTCCTTGGACCCAGAGGACTTTAACAACTATAGACCAGTGGCAAATGTTCCATTCTTGGGCAAGGTCTTGGAACGAGTGGTTGCTGACCAGCTCCAGGCGCTATTGGATGAAACCGATTATCTAGATCCATTTCAGTCGGGTTTCAGACCTGGTTTTGGCACTGAGACGGCCTTGGTCGCCCTGTGTGATGACCTATATTGGGAGAGAGACAGAGGGAGTGTAACTCTGTTGATTCTCCTTGATCTCTCAGCGGCTTTTGATACCATCGACCATGGTATCCTTCTGGAGAGACTTGCAGAGTTGGGTGTTGGAGGCACTGCTTGGCAGTGGTTCCGCTCCTACTTGGCGGGCCGTCTCCAGAAGATAATACTTGGGGAACATTGCTCGACCCCGTGGGTTCTCCAATGTGGGGTCCCGCAGGGTTCGGTCTTGTCTCCCATGCTCTTTAATATCTATATGAAGCCGTTGGGTGCAGTCATCCGGAGTTTTGGAGTGCGTTGTCATCAGTACGCTGATGACACGCAGCTCTACTTCTCCTTTTCATCTTCTTCAGGTGAGGCGGTCGATGTGCTGAACCGTTGTCTGGACGCGACAATGGACTGGATGAGAACTAACAAACTGAGACTCAATCCGGATAAGACTGAGATGCTGGTGGTGGATGGTTTCTCTGGTCAGATGGTGGATACATACCCTGTCCTGGACGGGGTTACACTCCCCCTAAAGGATCAGGTTCGTAGTTTGGGAGTCGTTTTAGACTCTTCCCTATCACTCGAGGCCCATGTAGCCTCGGTGGCACGGAATGCGTTTTACCAACTTCGGTTGGTAGCCCAGCTACGTCCCTATCTGAGTAAGGAGGACCTTACATCAGTGGTTCATGCTCTGGTAACCTCATGTTTGGACTACTGCAACGCGCTCTACGTAGGGCTACCTCTGAAGACGGTTCGGAAGCTACAGCTAGTGCAAAATACAGCGGCCAGACTGCTAACAAGAACTAAGCGGTCTGAGCATATAACACCTGTTCTGGCTCGCCTGCACTGGCTTCCAGTATGCTACCGGGCCAGATTCAAAGTGTTGGTATTAACCTATAAAGCCTTATACGGCGCGGGACCACGATACCTGCAGGAACGCCTCTCCCGTTATGAACCGGCTCGTACACTACGGTCTACTACGAAGGCCCTCCTCCGGGTCCCGACCCATAGGGAGGCCCAGAGGGTAGTAACAAGATCTAGGGCCTTCTCAGTGGTGGCCCTCGAATTGAATAGTCTCCCCGAGGAGGTACGCCTGGCGCCGACACTGTTATCTTTTCAGCGCCAGGTTAAAACCTTTCTCTTCTCTGAGGCATTTTAATCTAAGTTATTTATGTAAATGTTGTAATTGGTATTTTAGATGATGTACTTTTATATTTGTTATATTGATCTTGTAATTTTATTATTGTATATGTTTCTATGTTTGCCGCCCAGAGAGCTGTTTGCTAGTCGGGCGGGATATAAGCTGAATAAAATAAATAAAATAAATAATTGAAATTGTTACAACAGGCAGAAAAATCATTACTATGTATATTTTAAATATATTTCTTTCAGATCGTTTAACTAATGCACAGGTTAGCAGAAATAGTTGCACAATAGTCTTTATAACTGTGTTTGGTTTTCATGCTTGCTGAAATTCTAGACGTTCTTTCCTATATATTCCTGTTCTTAACACTGCTCTTGGTCTGTATTACTAACAAAGAAGGGGGAGGGGAAACAGCCCTGGAAGCGCAGTGCCTGTGATGGAGTGGAACCCTTTACCTATACCTTAGATACCTTCCAATAGTGTTCAATGGTTCATTTCTCTGGTTTATGTAGTAAAGCCTTTGTGTTGCCCTTTCTTAGCCAATTTCCTCTAATGTATCCACTGTGATTAAAAAACCCCAAAACTTTGCTGCAATCTAAAACCCAGTTAGTACATGTACACCCTGGATTTAAGCTAGTTTAATGTCAAAGATAATAGTGGAACTAAAGTGGCTGAAAAACAAGGTCTGTAGCAAGGTCTGAGGACTGGGTGGTGAGGCTTGTTCTGTTGTTGTTCTGTTTCTCTAAATGGTCCCTGTCAATTTGTCACTGGCTGTAATCCACATTGGAAGGCAACCCCAGGAAAGGCTTAATCCTTTGCTAGCAGACCTCCAGCAAATGGCTGCCTGCTGTAAAGATTTCTCTGCTCTGACGGAAACGTGCATTTCTGTATTGAGCTAGGTGGTCCAGGTTAAATTGATTGAAGATCCATCTAGAGCTCAATCCTACATTATTCTAATGCAGTTTTATCATTTGTTCTTGTTTTTCAACAACTAGCCCTCCTCTTGCACAAGTTATGAGAGTTTTCAATCAAAGCATTCCCAAATGATTAGACCAAAGTAATTTTATTGAGGAACACTTTTTCATCTGAGGCACACGAGACTTAACAGAAAGCATGGAAAGCCAGCTAAGGGTACTGCCAAATTATAATGCAGTGGGCATAATCCACTCACAATTTAAGTACTTTTATCTAGGGAAGGGCAAGTCTAACAACTTGAGTTTCTCTCTGTTTCTTATTTTTCCAATCTTAAATTCAGTTTGCCACATTCCCATTGATTTGAGGATTCAGATGTGTGAATTGATGGTGAACATTTGATCCATGGATACACACTGTGAGAGTCGCAGCTCCAAAAGGGGGAGTATCGCAGAAATCAGTATCACAGACATTACATCAGAGTGCATCTGTGTGAGTTCAGTTCCCACAATACATTTCTCTGAGCTGTTCCATAAGTAGAAATTATTTGAATGGATCATATGCAGAGCCACTATTTAAAATTTCAATGGCATGCGGCAGGGTGGGTGGGTTCGAAGACATTCCAGAATGTTACTAGAATGGCAAGAATATTACAAAAGAAAAGGGGGGAGAGGAACTGGTATATTTATTTATTTATTTTATTGCATTTGTAAACCGCCCCTTAGCCGAAGCTCTCTGGGCAGTTTACAACGATTAAAAACATTAAAAACAAATATACAAATTTAGAAACACATTTTTTAAAACGCAATTTAAAAACATATACTAAAATGCCGGGGAGAAGAGGAAAGTCTTGACCTGGGTCTGAAAAGATAACAGTGTTGGTGCCAGGTGCACCTCGCCAGGGAGATCATTCCATAATTTGAGGGTCACCACTGAGAAGGCTCTCTCCCTTGTTGCCAGACTCCCAGCTTCCCTCTGAGTAGGCAGCTAGAGGAGGGCTTTCGATGTTGAGCGTAGTGTACGGGTGGGTTCGTATCAGGAGATGCATTTCATCAGGTATTGTGGTCCTAAGCCATATAAGGCTTTATAGGTTAAAATCAGCACCTTGAATCGAGCTTGGAAACATATAGGCAGCCAATGCAAGTGGGCCAGAATCGGTTTTATATGTTCGAACCATCTGGTCCCTGTTACCAATCTGGCCGCTGCATGTTGCTCAAGCTGCAGCTTCCGAACCATCTTCAAAGGCAGCCCCACATAGAGAGCATTGCAGTAATCTAACTTGGAGGTTACCAGAGCATGGGCAACTGAAGCCAGGTTATCCCTGTCCAGATAGGGGCGTAGCTGGGCCACCAACCGAAGTTGGTAGAAGGCACGCCATGCCACTGAGGCTACCTGAGCCTCAAGTGACAGAGATGGTTCTAGGAGAACCCCCAAGCTATGAACCTGCTCCTTCAGGGGGAGTGTAACCCCATCCAGGACAGGTTGGACATCCACCATCTGGTCAGAAGAACCACCCACTAGCAGCATCTCAGTCTTGTCTGGATTAAGCCTCAGTTTATTAGCCCTCATCCAGTCCATTGTCACAGCCAGTCACTGGTTCAGCACATTGACAGCCTCACCTGAAGAAGATGAAAAGGAGAAATAGAGCTGTGTGTCATCAGCATACTGATGGCAACACACTCCAAAGCTCCGGATGACCGCACCCAACATTTCATGTAGATGTTGAACAGCATGGGGAACAGAACTGACCCCTGTGGAACCCCATACTGGAGAGTCCAGGGTGCTGAGCAATGTTCCCCAAGCACCACCTTCTGGAGCCGACCCGCCAAGTAGGAGTGGAACCACTGCCATGCAGTCCCTCCCACTCCCAACTCAGCCAGTCTTCCCAGAAGGATACCATGGTCGATGGTATCGAAAGCCGCTGAGAGATCAAGGAGAATCATCAGAGTCACACTCCTCCTGTCTCTCTCCCGACAGAGGTCATCATACAGGGGGACCAAGGCTGTTTCCATGCCAAAACTAGTCCTGAAACCCGACTGAAATGGATCCAGATAATCGGTGTCATCCAAGAGTGTTTGGAGCTAGCCTGCCACCACTCATTCCAGGACCTTGCCCAGGATTGGAACATTTGCTACCAGCCTATAGTTATTAAGATTTTCTGGGTCCAGGGAGGGTCTCTTCAGGAGTGGTCTCACTACCACCTCTTTCAGACAGCTATATTTAAAGAGCATTTGTCCTAATTATTTTTATACATCATGGGAACAACAGAAATTATGTCAGAGAGGATGAACAGGCATGCTTTTTGAGGAAGCACAAAGTTTTGTGCCAGTGACATGCATACTTATCACATACATTGGGGGAAGGGAGCCTCCAGCACAAGAGCCAATTGCTGTCTTCTGGATCTCTCTTTTTGGTATGCTTGGGATTCTCCCCTGTCAGTGTCCTCACTTCAGACCACGCAGCTTCTTCCCAGACCTCACTTCCCACTGGTCCTGCTCCAGGTCTCCTTGAGTTCATTTGTCTAGCAGGAAGTACTGTGTTCTTGATAATGCTGCTTGATTGCATGGCTGGAGAGAAGTGTGTGTAGGAACCTCTGACTTTTGTATACCTTGAATGTAGCTACTGTACAAAGGGAAGAGTCCAGGCGCTATTGGATGAAACCGATTATCTAGATCCATTTCAATCGGGATTCAGGCCTGGTTTTGGCACTGAGACTGCCTTGGTCGCCCTGTTTGATGACCTATGTCGGGAGAGAGACAGAGGGAGTGTAACTCTGTTGATTCTCCTTGACCTCTCAGCGGCTTTTGATACCATTGACCATGGTATCCTTCTGGAGAGGCTTGCGGAATTGGGAGTTGGAGGCACTGCTTGGCAGTGGTTCCGCTCCTACTTAGCAGGTCGTCTCCAGAAGATAGTGCTTGGGGAACATTGCTCGACACCGTGGGTTCTCCAATGTGGGGTCCCACAGGGTTCGGTTCCGTCTCCCATGCTTTTTAACATTTATATGAAGCCGCTGGGGGCGGTCATCAGGAGTTTTGGAGTGCGTTGTCATCAGTATGCTGATGACACGCAGCTCTACTTCTCCTTTACATCTTCTTCAGGTGAGGCAGTCGACGTGCTGAACCGTTGCCTGGCTGCGACAATGGACTGGATGAGAACTAACAAACTGAGACTCAATCCTGACAAGACTGAGATGCTGTTGGTGGATGGTTTCTCTGATCGGATGGTGGATATATACCCTGTCCTGGATGGGGTTACACTCCCCCTAAAGGAACAGGTGCGTAGTCTGGGAGTCATCTTAGACTCTTCCCTCACACTTGAGGCTCATGTAGCCTCGGTGGCCCGGAATGCGTTCTACCAACTTCGGTTGGTAGCCCAGCTACATCCCTATCTGAGTAAGGAGGACCTCTCATCAGTGGTACATGCTATGGTAACCTCGCGTCTGGACTACTGCAATGCGCTTTACGTAGGGCTACCTTTGAAGACGATTCGGAAGCTACAGCTAGTGCAAAATGCGGCAGCCAGACTGCTAACAAGAACTAAGCGGTCTGAGCATATAACACCTGTGCTAGCCCGTTTGCACTGGCTTCCAATATGCTTCCAGGCCAGATTCAAAGTGTTGGTACTTACCTATAAAGCCTTATACAGCGCGGGACCACGATATCTGTCGGAACGCCTCTCCCGATATGAACCGGCCCGTACACTACGGTCTACTACGAAGGCCCTCCTCCGGGTTCTGACTCATAGGGAAGCCCGGAGAGTGGTGACAAGATCTAGGGCCTTCTCAGTGGTGGCCCCCGAACTATGGAATGGTCTCCCCGAGGAGGTGCGCCTGGCGCCGACACTATCATCTTTTCGGCGCCAGGTTAAAACCTTTCTCTTCTCTGAGGCATTTTAATTCCTGTTAATTGTAAATTATTATATTTTGATTTTAGACTGTACAGTTTTGTGTTATTTTTATTGTATTTTTAATGTTCACCGCCCAGAGAGCTGTTGCTAGTCGGGCGGTATATAAGCTTAATTAATTAAATAAATAAATAAATAAATCTGTTGTTTTACCCACTTTTGCCTCTATTCCTCACTCATGAGGCCCCTGGAAGGTCACCCCTGAGGCAATGTGGCCCTCAGGCTGAAAAAGGTGCCCCACCCCTGACATAGGTCCATAAGTCAAAAACATAACCAAATATAGATGTTACTCAGGAATTGTCATATATGCTCTGAAACTTGGGTGTGTTGAATAGGGATGGGTGAATCTGTCATTCTTGGTTTATCTCAGTTTCCCATTTCCATATGGACATTTCTATATAAACATAGGTCAGTTTTCCACATTTCCTCATCGCATTGCATTTTTTAAAGTTCTCATGAAAATTCAACTTTCAGAAAGGGTGAATTACTTGCCTTTAAATGCCAACTGAATCAGATTTGCCCCCGATTTGTGTTTCCTGCGTTCCCTGCCCTTCCTAGATGACTACCCTTCCTTGCCTGGAGAGAGAGAGAAAAGACAGCTGGTTTATACCTATGAATGGTCTAGAAATAAAGGAAAGAAACACCTCATCACCTTGGAGACAGAGGCCACAAAACTCTGCCCGAGGTCTATGAAGAACAAATTTGTGCAGCTCCAGTACTTCAGATCTTCTGGCAGCTGCATGAATTTAGTCTGAAACATAGTATGTAAACGTGGCTACAGTAATTTGCAAAACTGCAAAAATTGCCCCCCCATCTCTCCCTCTCTCTTCTTGCAAGCAGGGAGATAGTAACAAAACAAAGCCCTTGTTGGAATTCTGCTTTCTGGATCCTTCAGGCGCATGTCACTTTTACCAGCGAGCCTCTCACTTAGCAAGTGGCTTTCCATTATTAACAAATGATTGAATTTCAGCCTAGTGGAACATGAAGGTTCTCTAGCAGAAGATGAGACAGAGTAGCAGCCTTTTGAAAATTATGGTGGTATCATCTCCCTGCTAATTGGTCTCTAAGCATTTCATTTGTCTCCAAATCAACCTCTTTGAGCACGGAGAACTGCCATACATTAGTCACAAGGCCTCCAGGCACCCTGTCAGAATCTTTTGGCAAACAGCAGCTACTGTTTACATGATAGTGCAATTCTAGTGTTTAAGCTGTTGCAGCAGCACATGTACTTACAATCTGTCATAAACCATGGTAGCAAAACTGTTTGCTTCCCTTTGTGCAAGGCCAACTTTGCCCTGTAGCATCCACTATAAATAATTCTACATTTGCCAGCATGCTGAAGCAAACAACAGGATCCTTCTTTGCAAAGATTCAGCTCCACGCAGTTAAAGCAGAACCTCAGAGATGCATATCAGATATTTCCTGGTCCCCCGTTGAAACTGTCAACACAAATAGTCTATTGCTATAAAGTTTACACTTCAATGTCAAATTGGATCTAACTCTCACAAAAGAGACTGATGGTTCTAAAAGCTGGTACAAAGCAGGCTACTGGGGGATGCACAAAACATTTATTGAATCACAAAAGTAATTGACAATCCCAATGTGTTTCTGGCTATATAATTCCTCTTCAAGGAAAGTGATTGGGGGGAAAACATCCTCATTAAATAATAACAGCAGTAGCCTATCCACAAACTTAAAAAAAAAAAAAGCAATAGCAGTAAGAATTCTCAGTTATGCATTTGGATAAAAATCCTGTCTCTTGGACTGTCAAGGGCTTCTAAAAACATTCACAGCACAGAAGCCCACAAAGTGTTTCAATAACTGATAGCTATAAGGTGTGCGTCTGACTTTAATGAACCCCAAACCCCAAGTGAAACAAGATGTCTCAGAGAGATTTGGTGTTTGTCAGAGGTGAAGCTGCATTTGTATGAGGCAAATCAAAGTGAGGGGGAGGGGCTGAACACTTAATGACTTCTCAGAAATCCAGACATAAAAATAAAATAAAAATGCAAACACCAGAGTGGAGAATGGGCAGAGGGAGACCTCTTTTGTGACTGACGGGTCAAGCTTGCAATCAGAGAAATGATTCCACTTAGAAAGCAAATCTGCTTTACTTCTTTCTACCTCAAAACGAACTTTAAAGGTTACTTGCAGAAGAACCCTCCTGGACCTGTTTGACAGCAGTTTGGCATGTTCCTTATCCATGTCTGCAATATCCTCTCTCATGTCTGCAATATGCAGACCAACTGCCCAAAAAATAATAGGGGAAAGTGATTCCTTTTTTATACACCCTAAAAATGTGATGGGTGCCCTCGCAGGGAAACCACTGCAGCTTTCCTTCTGAAATTTTACAATTAAAGACCTCATGAGGGGTGACCTTGCTTGCAAATTTCATCCAAATTATGCCCCCAAATAAAAATGTCTGACATTTCTTTTTTTAAAAAATAAAAAATAAAACATTAAAGGTGTCCAGCACAACCGAGGGATGGCAACCCTGGACTTAATCCTCAGTGGGGACCGGGAACTGGTGCAAGATGTAAGTGTTGTTGAACCGATTGGGAGCAGTGACCATAGTGCTATTAAATTAAACATAAATGTAAATGGTCAATTGTCAAGAAAATCCAACATGGTCACATTTGACTTCAAAAGAGGAAACTTCACAAAAATGAGGGGATTGGTAAAAAGAAAGCTGAAAAACAAAGTCCAGAGGGTCACACTCGAAAATGCTTGGAAGTTGTTTAAAAACACTATATTAAAAGCTCAACTGGAGTGCATACCGCAGATCAGAAAAGGTACCACCAGGGCCAAGAAGATGCCAGGATGGTTAACGAGCAAAGTCAAGGAAGCTCTTAGAGGCAAAAAGTCTTCCTTCAGAAAATGGAAGTCTTGTCCGAATGAAGAAAATAAAAAGGAACACAAACTCTGGCAAAAGAAATGCAAGAAGACAATAAGGGATGCTAAAAAAGAATTTGGGGAGCACATTGCTAAGAACATAGAAACCAACAACAAAACATTCTATAAATACATTCAAAGCAGGAGACCATCTAGGGAAGCAATTGGACCCTTGGATGATAAGGGAGTCAAAGGTGTACTAAAGAATGATAAGGAGATTGCAGAAAAGCTAAATGAATTTTTTGCATCTGTCTTCACAGTGGAAGATATAGGGCAGATCCCTGAACCTGAACTAACATTTGCAGGAAGGGATTCTGAGGAACTGAGACAAATAGTGGTAACGAGAGAGGAAGTTCTAGGCTTAATGGACAATATAAAAACTGACAAATCACAAGGCCCGGATGGCATCCACCCGAGAGTTCTCAAAGAACTCAAAGGTGAAATTGCTGATCTGCTAACTAAAATACGTAACTTGTCCCTCAGGTCCTCCTCCGTGCCTGAGGACTGGAAAGTGGCAAATGTAACACCAATCTTCAAAAAGGGATCCAGAGGGGATCCTAGAAATTACAGGCCAGTTAGCTTCTGTCCCTGGAAAACTGGTAGAAAGTATTATTAAAGCTAGAGTAACTAAGCACATAGAAGAACAAGCCTTGCTGAAGCAGAGCCAGCATGGCTTCTGCAAGGGAAAGTCCTGTCTCAGTAACCTATTAGAATTCTTTGAGAGTGTCAACAAGCATATAGATAGAGGTGATCCAGTGGACATAGTGTACTTAGACTTTCAAAAAGCTTTTGACAAGGTACCTCACCAAAGACTTCTGAGGAAGCTTAGCAGTCATGGAATAAGAGGAGAGGTCCTCTTGTGGATAAAGAATTGGTTAAGAAGCAGAAAGCAGAGAGTAGGAATAAACGGACAGTTCTCCCAATGGAGGGCTGTAGAAAGTGGAGTCCCTCAAGGATCGGTATTGGGACCTGTACTTTTCAACTTGTTCATTAATGACCTAGAATTAGGAGTGAGCAGTGAAGTGGCCAAGTTTGCTGACAATACTAAATTGTTCAGGGTTGTTAAAACAAAAAGAGATTGCAAAGAGCTCCAAAAAGACCTCTCCAAACTGAGTGAATGGGCAGAAAAATGGCAAATGCAATTTAATATAAACAAGTGTAAAATTATGCATATTGGAGCAAAAAATCTTAATTTCACATATACGCTCATGGGGTCTGAACTGGCGGTGACCGACCAGGAGAGAGACCTCGGGGTTGTGGTGGACAGCACAATGAAAATGTCGACCCAGTGTGCGGCAGCTGTGAAAAAGGCAAATTCCATTTTAGGGATAATTAGGAAAGGTATTGAAAATAAAACAGCTGATATCATAATGCCGTTGTATAAATCTATGGTGCGGCCACATTTGGAATACTGTGTACAGTTCTGGTCGCCTCATCTCAAAAAGGATATTATAGAGTTGGAAAAGGTTCAGAAGAGGGCAACCAGAATGATCAAGGGGATGGAGCGACTCCCTCATAAGAAAAGGTTGCAGCATTGGGGGCTTTTTAGTTTAGAGAAAAGGCGGGTCAGAGGAGACATGATAGAAGTGTACAAAATTATACATGGCATTGAGAAAGTGGATAGACAAAAGTTCTTCTCCCTCTCTCATAATACTAGAACTCATGGACATTCAAAGAAGCTGAATGTTGGAAGATTCAGGACAGACAAAAGGAAGTACTTCTTTACTCAGCGCATAGTTAAACTATGGAATTTGCTCCCACAAGATGCAGTAATGGCCACCAGCTTGGATGGCTTTAAAAGAAGATTAGACAAATTCATGGAGGACAGGGCTATCAATGGCTACTAGCCATGATGACTGTGCTCTGCCACCCTAGTCAGAGGCAGCATGCTTCTGAAAACCAGTTGCCGGAAGCCTCAGGAGGGGAGAGTGTTCTTGCACTCGGGTCCTGCTTGCGGGCTTCCCTCAGGCACCTGGTTGGCCACTGTGAGAACAGGATGCTGGACTAGATGGGCCACTGGCCTGATCCAGCAGGCTCTTCTTGTTCTTACGTTCTTATACAGGTTCAGTGTTCAGAGACAGGGTGGAGTCACTCATGCCAGGTAGACAGCAGGAGAGGTATGCCCCCAGCTCCTTCCTAAACTTCAGGGACCCACACTGAGGGTTTCTTTGCCTGTTGCTAACATGTTGATTGCTTACTGCAGATCTTTGTGAATAATAAAGCTGTTGTCCATTTATCATAGTGTCTCATGTCTTTATTCCTTTTTTGTGTGGGGCAACATGATAAGTTGAGAATGGATGCATGGGGGGAAGGATCACACTTGCTGCTTTCCATACCTATGAGCTTAAAAACAATGGGCTGTTCAGAAGTTATGTGGAACATTGGCAGCAGGGCTGGTAGGCACAATCTTATCCAGTAGCTCCAAATCATCAACCTGATTATAGATATCACTAAACTCATATATGTCTCCAGTTTGAGAATGGCTGCTGAAACATTGCCTGGCCAAAAGAGTAACAACACAATCCTAATAATATCTTCTCAGAAATAAGTCCAACTGCATTCAATGGGGCTTACTCCCAGATAAGTGGGGTTAGAATTGCCGCCAACCTTTCTATGAAAGCTGTTCTAAACTACTTCTGTGGTTGAGTTTCCAACAGCTACCCAAACTTGGGCTTCATATATTTGCAGAGAAATAACTCATACTTCAAAAAACATTATGTAAGGCAGCAAACACTAAATTGCCTCCTCTACTGCTAGAGAAGTGAATAGCCTTTGAATTAGTTGTGGCCTCAAGCTTTGAATACTGAATTTGTACATCCCAAGTTGTGCTTGCTGAAAAGTGTGTGTACAGGAATTTGAAGGAAGCATCTTCTTTGATCTGATAGTCATCAGCTTCCAAGCAAATGGGGTGAACCAAAATAATGTATATTGAATTCTGGTTTCTTGAAAAATAAAACATCTTGTCCTTTACAGAGAGTCTGCATTCCCTTTCCTTGTAAAGTACTCAGAACTCATTAAGGGATCCCTCACTTTCAAACATTATGTGCTATGCTCTCTAATTTAGCTATTACTATCAGTTTAATGTGTGCTGCTTTGAGAAAACATTCAAAGAAAACTATTAAAATGTCAATATTATAGATGCTAATCATAAGTAGTATTCAGCTTGGTAGCCCTGTCATAATAATAAAACAGACCACTGTGCTTCCATGGAGAAGCCTTTCACAGTTGACCTTTAAGTACTTCTAGGAGACATCGCCCCTGGCATCCCTCACTCTCTGTTGGGCCCAAACGACACATGATGGCTGGAGGCCTATATCTCCAGCTATGGGTCAACCCAAATCACATTTCAAGGGTGGGGTGGTTTAAAATGCCAAAAGAGCATTTTCCCCAGGTACCTCTCATATCCCCTGTTGTGTGTCCCAGGATGGCTATGTTCTGTCTCCACTGTCAGTGGCAGTAAGCCTCTGAGCACCTGTTGCTGGGGCACAGAAGTGGGGAGCATGCCATTGCACTCTGGTTCTGCTTGTGGGCTTGCCATAGACATCTGGTTGGCCTCTATGAGAAACAGACGTTGGCTTAGATGAGCCTTTGGGATGATCCAGCAGGGCTCTTCTCAGGAGTGATCCCAGGTGGGAGAAATGTGCTGTTGGAGAGGTCTGCAGAAGGAACAAAAGAAAGAAAGGTAATAGGTGCAGGGATGTTTCTCCTTCCCTTTCTGCATAGCCCTGTGCCACTTTAAATCACCCTCCCCCAGCCCCCATTTATAAGTAGCTTGTGCCAAAGTGACAGAATGCCTAGCTTTTCATTTTGCTGTTTTGGTGTCACATTCTGCAGTCTGGTGATCCACATAGCCTCCAGTTCCACAGCAGGTTAACATTCCCCACAAGTGATACAGCCCCAATCAGAGGGCTCATCCAGACGACTGTAAAATGTGTGACACGCCTGCTATGTGTGTTCATTATTTTTCGGTTGTCCAAATGATGTCTCGCGCTGTTACACATTTTCATGGGTTAAATCCGCTCCTTGCAATACCGGCAAAAATGCGATTTGATGTTTAAAATCAGGAATCATCAGCTGTGCCTTCAGGAGTTAGGATGCAATACCATGGACTTTACAGCTGATGGGCAGTTCTTGGGCGTTTCCCTTTGCCCCTTCTCCTCATTCCAGCCAATCACGTATCTGCACTTTTGCGCATGTGCGAAAATAAGCCCGGGAAAATGGAACCAATCATTGCAATGGTGGGGTGTTGGGGGGGGTCTGCAACTACTGCGCAGATGCATTTTATTTTTTGCCAGCCTGCAAATTGGGTGGCCACTCTGGGTGAGATCTGCAATGCACAGCAAGTGAGAAAGGGGTGGTGGTCGGTTTCAGCCTGCCTCCGGAAAGCTTTGTCAATTTCATTGTACTTGCTGGGGGTTTTGCTTCAAATCAGAAAAGCATACATTTGTTTAAGTGTAATATCACAAATACAAAGAAGAAAAGGTTTGCTAGTCGGTTTCAAGCCTGCTCCAGAAAGCTTTGTCAATTTCATTCTGGGGGGGTGACACGTTTCTTGCTTTTTTGGAGAAATAAGTGCAATTGCCAGTGTGTGTATCTCCTTAAATATCAATAAAGGCAGAAAAGCATACATTCGTTTAAGTGTAATATCGCAAATACAAAGAAGAAAAGGTTTGCTGGTCGGTTTCAAGCCTGCTCCAGAAAGCTTTGTCAATTTCATTCTCTGTGGGAAGGAAAGGGAGAAGGAGGGGGGCTGACACGTTTCTTGCTTTTTTGGAGAAATAAGTGCAATTGCCAGCGTGTGTATCTCCTTAAATATCAATAAAGGCAGAAAAGCATACATTCGTTTAAGTGTAATATTGCAAATACAAACAAGGCAGGCGTGAAACCGACCAGCAGCCTTTCCTTCCGAGGTGAGAACTCCTTTACAGCCATATTGTGCTTCATTTCAAAGGGGGAGAGGAGCATACGTAATTTTTTTGCTGACCAATTGGTTGATAGGGGGAGGTTTTAGAGGCGGAGCTTGGAAAAAGCGAAAAGAATGTAGGGGTCTTACCGCTGTGTGTGCAGGTGCAAAAAAGCATTTTTTTAAATTGGGAAAGAGCGAACTAAAAGGCAAAGTGAAGACTATCAGATGACAAACTGAATATGGAAACCGTGGATTATCCTGCTCCATTTGGATAAGCCCAGAGTCTGAGGGGGATACACAAGGAGGAACCAATTCAAGCAAGCTCACTTCTCCATCTCCTGGAAAGAAATGGACCGGCTGAGGATACAACCTGAGATTCTTTTAAAAAAAGTTTTACAGTGATTGATATCATCATGTTTTGAAGTTTTTAATGGAGTGGTTTGATTTTATATTTGATGTACCCTCACCCTGGGATCATAAGTCTGATGAAGGGCAAGTTAAAAATAAATAAATTCATTATTTTATATTAAAAGGGGGATTCTACTTTGGCCGAATGGTAGGAAAAATGAAAAACCGAATGACTGCTTGTGCCTAGAGCAGTAATGGGGGATTCAAGAACTTGTTTCTTGATGTGACTGAAATATTCATAGCATGGTCACTAAGTTGCAACATGCTTCAGTACTGGCTGGAACAAATTTGTATGCATACAACAATTCAGGGTGGTCTTTTTTTCCCCTGAGAGCCAGTGTGGTGTAGTGGTTAAAGTGTTGGACTACAACCTAGGAGACCAGGGTTCAAATCCCCACACACCTATGAAGCTCACTGGGTGAACTTGAGCCAGTCACTGCCTCTCAGCCTCAGAGGAAGACAATAGTAAAGCCCCTCTGAATACCGCTTACCATGAAAACCCTATCATAGGGTCACCATAAGTCAGAATCGACTTGAAGGCAGTCCATTTCCATTTTTTTCCCCCTATAAGCTTGAGCCTGACATTTTTTCAACTGCTTCAGAGAAGCAATTCTCTTGTCTCTGCTTTTCTTTCTTTCCAGAGATACACTGCCAAATTATAACTGGTTCAAGTGGTGCTGCTTTGTTCAAGTTTCCATCTGGACTCTGCAACCGCTAACACAAAGGAACCACTGCACAATGTCTATCCCATACAGTAGTCTTAACAACTCTCCAGGCTTCGTGTGCCCATCAGTGGTCTATGGAAGAAAACCATTAGCACTTTCCACAGCTTAACAGTGTGAACCAGCTACAGCCCTGAAGGCTGTGTTCTTGCTTGAATAGAAGTACTCTAGAATGTGGTCTTGTGCACTTAATAGAGTAGCAGCAACCATTGTGTGTGTGGTGTTTTTAAAAAAGTAACTTAAAACTCCTTGTATTCACACATTTTTTTTCAGCTGTAAAGAACAATGGTTCATATTTGCAAGTGTGGATCTTTAAAACTTTAATTAGGACCCAGTACTCAGGGGATGAATGTCAATTTATTTGTTTCACCTTGGACAAACTGTCAGGTTCTGCTCTGACCTGGATATTTAGAGCAGCCTTATGATTGTCTTTGCTTTAGATGTTCTATTAGAATTGGTGTACAAAACCCTATACTAGGTGTGGGTAACCTTTGGCTCTTCAGATATTGCTGAACTACAACTCTGTTGCTGAACTACAACTCCCATCATCCATGGCCATTAGCCATGCTTCCTGGGGTTGATGTGAGTTGTAGTTCAGGATCATCTGGAGGGCCAAACATTTCCCACCCCAGCATTATATAATTTGGGACCAGAATGCCTAAAGATCACCTCATGCCCTACATACCCTACTTATCACTGTGTTCTGTAGGAGAGGGCATCCTGCAGATACCATCCTATGGACAGTGTGTTCTACACAATGGAATGAATTGGGCTTTGTGTGTGGCAGTACCTACCCTTTGGAACTCCTTCCCATTGCATATCAGACATGATCTAAGGTTATTATTATGACTATTACTAGAATATATATTTAAATTGATGTATGTCTATTGAATGTGTGCCCAAATTATTGTTGAGAATATATTTAGTGAATGTATGGGAGAATGGTTGTTTGTTAATTCATCTAAATGGCTGAAGACAAAGTCCAGGTATGAAATCTGATTATTGGAGGTGTGAGTGGTGCAAAATGTTGGAAGCATCTGCTTGGGAAGATGGGAAACCAAAAAGGCCAACAGCTGTCAATTAGAAGCTGAGGCTGGTCATTGATGACTATTTCAAGCATGTGAAACCTTGCCTAAGATCCGGGGGAAGGCCAAGGTACAAGGTTTTGTTTTCCAGGACCAGGATGAAAGATTCTGTTTTAATTGCCCCAACACAATGGAGTGTCAATGGACCAGTGGGTGGGAACCTGCTAATCTGAGAATTTCATGTGTTGGGAAAACATATGAGGGTCAGACAAGAGTCTGTGAAACTAATCTAATGAATTCAGCTCCATGATTAACACCACCCAGTCATAGGAAGAAAACTGAAAATGTATAAAGTATGGCTTCTGCATTTAGGATTTTGGAGATTAACAAAGCAAGTCCAGAGACAGCATCAGAGCTTGGAAAAGTTACTTTTTTTAAAACTACAACTCCCATCAGCCCCAGCCAGCATGGCCACTGGATTGGGCTGATGGGAGTTGTAGTCCAAAAAAGTAACTTTTCCAAGCTCTGGACAGCATGCACAGTGCCAGTACTCTGACCTCCGACAAGCTACACTTATTTTGGCCACCTGTCTCGTATGATTAAGTATGAATGGATAAGGATAATGTTTAGACCTTGTTACTGAATGAAGTATTGACTATAGTATATGTGTCTGTGTTTGGTTTTCGGCACTACTGTCTGCAAGATCCATCTGTTTTAAAAGGATAATGCACTGATCATCCACGGACTCAGCAGTTAATTGATTAAAGGCACAAATATCACCTCTATTGTCTTTCTAGAGCCTGCTAAATTTATTTTTCTTTCAACAAGCCTTTAATATTTTTTTTATCCCAACTGATATCCCCTTACATAAAGATGACATTTTCTAGAATGATTAAAACTGGGACAATGTTTCTAGAAGTGTAGGTTACAAAAGGCATCCAAAAACGGTAAATCAAATTCAGGCCTGCATAGTTTGTGATCCACCAAGTGGAATGCAGGCTACCAGTCATGTATGGAAACCCAGCTAGTTTATCCTGCATGGCTGGTGGTCTGCCTTTAATATATGGATCATAAGTTGTTCAGGCCTCTGATAGGTTATTGCTGCTTCTTAGCCTACAGAAAGGTGGGTATCTAGTTTTGCTGTCTGCCTCAGCAGGTATTGATTGGTTCCAAAGTCCTGACCCCAAGAGAGCTAGTTAGTGGTTTTATTTTCCAATAAAATGTCAGTCCCACTATGAAGCCATGAGACAATGTTATGATCTTGTGTGCATATGGCCTCTGCATCTGTCCTTGAGGTCACGAAGAAAAGTCAAGCAACTTAAGGCCTAAAAATTCATGCTTTGTGCCAATCAAATGGCAGCATGCACTGTGAAATAGAGCAGCACAAATCAGAGGCACATATCATGGGACCGTACTACTTTTTTCATTTTATTCATAATCCCTTTTATATATGATTAAAACCACCTGGAAGGGAAATCTGTTTCTTGACTATTCCACTCCACTGACAGTGTCAGCTTATAAAGCAAGAATTATATTGAAAAAACACAATTTGAAAATGATTGGTTGTGGATGCAGGTTATATGCAGACATTTTGTTTGGAAGAATTTGGTCCTGCATATCCTTTCAGCTTTCAGTTTCAGGCAGCAGTTGATGGCTGTAGCTCAGTGACTGAGCATCTTCTTTGCATGCAGAAGGTCCCATGCTCAATCCCTGGCATAGTTAGGACTGGAATGGCCTCCTGTCTGAAACCCTGGAGCACAGCTGCCATTCAACACAGACAATACTGAATTAGATGGACCAATGATCTGATACAGCATAAGTCAGCATCCTATGTTCCTAGGTGGCAGCCACTTGACTTACCATGCATAATAACAATTTCATAAAGTAGGTGTCAAGACCAGTTACAAGAGAATCAATGCCTAGAGATACATGCTTCAGGAACTATGGGTTGAGAATTGTGGAAAGACATAGCCCTCATTGGCTATGGCCTCCATTTGCTCCCATAGTTCATACTACTTGGTAGAAGTATCCTTTTGCCACCACACCAAAGAAGACTCATGACACAAATATGGAATAATGTTATATTTATTAAAATATAACACACTAAATCAAATTCAATTCAGCCAATTAATCAAATACAAAACACTTCGGGCAGGTGAGGCTAAACCTAAATGGGAGGGAATACTCCCTCCCATTCTGAAGGCAAATAATTCTCCTCAGACTGTAACTCCCCAGTCAAGGATGTGGGAGAAATCCTCCCTCCTTGCTATTGGAGTCAGGTATGTGGTTCCAACCTCCGCATCCTGGCCCCGCCGTACAGGCGTTCACCATGATGTGCAAGCCGGTCCCACGAGGACACTCCCCAGATCCCCACCAGACATTAAGCCCTGATGGTTCCCTAGGGAGTGCCCTTTACCAGAATGCCTCAACCTCCTCAATTTTAACCCCAATATACCTCACCTGCCCAAATTCCATGCCAGCCAAAGCAGACACACCACAACCCTACCCAATAGGCCAATTGAAATAAACCCAAGCAGTATGGAATAGGCAAAACCAAAGGGATTCTGAAATCAGGATCCCCCCAATAAAATTCCTACTCAGCCCCATTAGGCGACTAGCAGAGCCCATACTGACAAGGGAGGGAGGGAGGGTGCCGCAAGGCAAAAAGGCACGTGTTAAGCGTGGAGCAGCCTTATATATTGCTGCTCGAACCCTTCACTGATTGGCAAAGCGATTTCACATGGCTCAGTCAAGAAACTTCTAGAACCTACACGAGTCCTCCTGAGAATTGGGGCGGTGGCAAACACGCCCCTGCGAAGGCGGGAATGCCATTCTACAGGGGCTGCAAAGCTCTACAGAGCCTTGGAAAGCTGTAGTGTTGCATCTGCTAGTCTTGTGCTTTCCAGTAGATTTGTGAAACCACTTGCTGTACGCTGTATCTCAAGTTCTCTGCATGCTTTTTTCTAGAGCTGTAAAAAGTCTATTTTAAGTTTGTGAAATATATAAGAAACTCAACTGATGTTTAGATGAAAAGATCTTATACCTATAAGCCAACAGGTAAGCTTATAGGCATTTGAACAGCCCTTTTTATTATTATTTTTATTTCTTATTTTATTTTTTTGTAGAGTGGCTGGTCCACTGTGCAAGAAACTAGCCTTTTTTAAAAAAAAATGTTCTGACATGAGGAGGCCATTTACTAGAGAATTCTCACCTTCCTGAAATGCTCAGTTCAGGATACCACTGGGTTAAATAAAATGCCTTGTTATATCGCAATTTTTTCAGGATGGCTGGGAAAGAAAACCTAAAAAAGAAAACATTTAACAGCAGAAAATGCCTATGGGAATGCACTGTCTCCCAATTAAAATTGCTCGCTTCTCATGTAACATTCACTGAACAAAACAGCTGCTATCAGAAGAGCTTAAGGGCTGCTGTAGTAGGTCAAAAGCCACAATGCAGCAAAAGCTAAGACTCGGCCACTGAACTGAATACAAGAGAAATAACTGCAGTATAGTAGAATGAAGCTATATTTTCTAGGCATAATATGTGCCATTGCTTTTTCCCCTGTGCATGCTTGCTGCTACACGGATGTAGCTAGAAAGGCATGTTGGAATGGAAGCAGACTAACAAATGTATATCTGGGCTTCTTCTAAGAGGAAGGGCGAGATATAAATTTAATAAATAAATAGGTGGGTGAAGAACCACATGCAAATGGGTGCTACCCACATGAATTGTTCCAGCTACAGGATCTCCTCCACGTTAGAAAATTGGTAATAAGGTTGATCAGCTCCTTGGGAAACGGGTGGTGGCAGCTGGATTTAGTTCCATACCAAATAGTTGAAAGGTACAGGACTAGCTCTAGATGTTTTGGTGCCTAAGGTGAATGGCAAGATAATATCTACCCCCTCCACACACTTCTACACGCAAAAGCTGACAGAAATGGCAGTTATATCTTTGTTCAACACTGGTGGTGAGGCAGCATCCTCCATCATGCCTGAGGGCGGTAGGCTAGCTAAGGGAGCACTGGGCAGCTTTTGCTCTGATAGTTGAAAGGAAGGCTTTTGGAGGGGATGTTAGCCTGGATCCAGACTACTATTGCAGCTGAATAGAGTTAAGAACATGAATAAGAAAGATGGTATCTTATCTTTCAGGGAAGATGTGGCTGATGCTCATATACTGTAGCATGAAGTACAATATTCCTTCCTGTTCCTATCTGTAATAATAACGTCTCAGTTAAATATTTGCCATATCCTTTAATATGGAGTTGAGAACAGACTCCTACAAGGCTGCCAACATCTTTCATTTTTTAATGTGTTTGCCTCCACCCTCTCTGTGGCAAGGAAGACTTGGGAGGGTTTCTCCCAAAGGGAGGGATTAGAGTGGAGGGGCATGCAATGCCCCTCAGCCAATAAGAGGAGGGCTTGAGCAGGGTTTAAATGATTGCCCCGCCTCTCAGTCCCTCTCCTTTGCATCTTTTCATACCCACCCTTCCTCCCTACGTGCAGTGTGGGCAATGCTGGCAGTCCTTGTTGGGGCCGAGCAGGAATTTTTAGTTGGGCTCCTTCCTGTTGGGCCCCTTTGTGTTTTGCCTACTTTACGCTGTTGGGTTTAATTTGTTTGGCTCCTGGGAGAGATGTGGTTGCTTGCCTTTGGGGCATTGATTCTGGGCAGGTGAGGAACTTGGGGAAAATATTTAGGTATATTGAGGCATTATTGGGTAAGGATACCCTTCAGGGATTTGCCAGGCGTTCAGATATGGGGGGAACTGGGGGTGCCCCTAGTGGACTGTCATGTGCATTGGAGTAAACACGAGTACAGCAGGGCCATGGTGTGCATGAGGGATCCATGCCCAAGGCTCATCTAGAAAGGAGGGGCAGAATTATTCCCCATCCTTGACTGGGTAGCCACAGCTATTGGCTAGAGTACTTGCCCAGGGGTCTGGAGGGATTCTTCCTTACTAGAACTAGTTGAATTCCTTATCTGCCCATTTTTTCTAATTTGGTTAATTGGAGTTATTATTCTACAGATTGGCAAACTGTTATATTTTAATAAATACAACATTCAATCCAATGTTTCATGAGTGTTCTTTGCAGGTTTGGAGGCAAAGATGTAGTTTGGGATACTGAGGAATATGTCCTTCCTGTTCTCTTCAAATAACATCTGGAGGGTAGCCCATTTTCTTTATCAAAGGGAAAGTTAGCCTTCCTTTTAATTTATTTTATTTAATGGAATGTATATACTGCTTCATCATCAAAACCTCTAAGAGTTTACATAAAATATACATTAAAATACTGATAATTCGTTTTCTCTCTTCCATTCATCCAACATAGTTATCTAGATCCAGCAGTACTGTTGTGCTGTTGTTTTCTTTAATCTTCTTTTCAACTTTTGTCACATACATGCTAAAAAGGGATTACAGTGGTCACTACGGCAAGAAATTGTGTTTTCTGATGGGAGTTCTTTGAGTGTAAAAACATTTTTCTTTGTGCATCTGATTTGACAGAATATATTTTTGTCACTCTCTTCCATGTGTAACTCTGATCATCCCTGAGATCAAGAAAAAACACTCCTGCCATGCTGCCAGATCATTCTTCACAACTTTCTGCTGTCCCTCCAGGGCTTCAGCAGCAGATTTCAGGAAGGAAAAACTTTTGCACTCTCTGCCTCAAAATTTATATCAAACTTCTCTGATCAATGAGTCGCAGCTCACTCCTGTTGATAGCATCTTCAGCCCAATTGTTGACACAGTAGGTAGACAACCGAATCTTTGGGATGATGCATGTCAGATGCTGAAGCAAGACCACAGTGCAGTTTCATATAGACAGGATCTTTTGAGGCAAAGTGAGTGATTTGTCAAAATTTTACCTTATCGTGTATCTTATTGGCAATCTTATAGTGATGGATTTCCTCTAAGCAGTTTCATTGTGCTCTTCAGTGCTTTTATTTTCAACTTTGATGCACCTGTAGGCTATTCCATCTAATTCCCCATAAGGAAAATATATTTAGTGATGCCTTAGTTTTATACTGCTCCAGTCATAATGCCAGAAGACATGAAAATATAGCAGTAGCATTTATGTAGTGCTCTCTTCTCTTTTTTTGCTGTCTTCAAAGTGATACAAATACATTTTCCCCAGTAACCCTGATAACAACCCTGTAAGTATTATGATTCCCAATGGCAGATGTGGTGATGGTGCTGAGGCTGAGTGATGATAGTTTGCCCAAGGTTACTTGGTGAATTCGTTCTAGATGTATTATTTGAACCAGGGACTTCTTGTTTCATAATTTGGTCTCTTAGGACTTGTCCACATGGGAGCATTACTTCGTAGTAAAGACACTGTTTTACCTCCGTTTTCTATTTGCACCGCCCACAGTAATGCCAGCTGCAAACACGGTGTTTTCTATTCACTCTAAGGCAGGGGTGGCCACTCTGTGGCTCTTCAGATGCTGCTAGACTGCAGCTCCCATCATCCCTGACCATGAGCTGTGTTGGCTGAGACTGATGGGAGCTGTAGTTCAGCAGCATCTGGAGAGCCACGGAGTGGCCACCCCTGCTCTAAGGGGAAGGATCAATCACGCAATTTCCTAATGACCACACCCTCTAATTTAACATTTTAACATGCTGCCCTGGGCTCCTACTGGGAGGAAGGGCAGGATATAAATCAAATAATAATAATAAAATTCCACTCCCTCTGATTACTTGGTAACCAAGCACGCTCAGTTTATTCTACCAGCTAATTTCATTTAAAAAACAACAACCTGGAAGTGCAATTATTGGTATTTTTACTGGTACAATACAGGTGAAATATAAATCTTTGTTTGAGCAGTGTTATGCTTTTTCACACAAGTTAGGGGAAAAAATAAAGGCACTGCTTGCAGCAACATAAAAAAAGCTTGCAGAATGAGGGAGAGCAGTTGTTTGTGAGCCCTCAGGAAATGAAATGAACAAAGGGAGGAGGAGGAAGTGGGCGTGGAGAGGGGAACAATTGACACATCCACCTAAAAGCATCAGAGCAAAGCATCTGCAAGCCCTAGAGATACCGAGTGAAGACATTTTTTCCTTCCCTTTTCATATTATCAGAGGATTGGGTTGGTACGGATTTACAGGGGGAAACCTGCATGATATCATCTGTTTGCCAGTAATGTCATGTGAACCATGCGGATTAAAAGGGGATGTGAGTAGCACCAAACACACACTAAACCACCATGTAGCTGAGCCTTTAGGCTGCATACTTTCAGCATCTGGTCGGCCACTGTGAAAACAGAATGCTGGACTAGATGGGCCTTTGGTCTGTTCTCACAAGCCTCTTCTTGTGTTCTTAATCCTATACACACTTACCCAGGAATAGGCCCCATGGGACTCACTCTAAGTAAGAATGCATAAACTTGACTGTTAGACCACATCTGCACTATGCAATTAAAGCAGCATCATTCTCTTGATCTTAGCCTTCTTCAGGATAGCATTGTCTTCAACATATTGAGTGTGGCTCTTTCAAAGAAGTTATTATGGAAAAGTGCAACCTGAAGATAGTACAACCACATCAGTAGGTTAAGAAGTAGAAGCAGTAGTTTTAACAGGTATAACAAGAAAAACATTTTATTGCAGTAAACTAACCATTACAAAGCACATAACTGAATAGATACTTAATCATAAAGTCAGAAGAACAAAGGTGAGGATTTAAGAGCTAACAGTCATTGAATGTCTAAGGGATATTACTACATTCAGAAATACTGCTACCTGTTCAGTAATGAATTTATTGGATCCCTCCAGGAAAATGCTCAGAAGAGTCTCTAAGTATTGACTGAGAAACTACCTCATACGTTCTCTGAACTCTTGATCAAATCTACAGGAAAAAAAAAACCATGGGAAACTGTTACAAGTTCCAATTGATTGCACAGACAGCATCTATCCTTTACAGGAACTTTGGCAAAAATGCTCTTTAAAATATTTGAGGGTGAAATGTTAAAACGTGCCAGCAGAACAGCTCTTCTCTCCTTAGGAATTGTTAAAAAGTATAGGTATGACATAGATTTATTTGAGGCAGACCAAGTCAGGCCCAGTGTGAACAAGGTCCATTTGCTAAGGCCTGGAGCTCTTGGTTATCCATATCTTTTATTCTCTGTTTAACAATGGATTTAACTTGCATTAGGTTCAAGGACAAGAGATAAGAAGGAAACAAACCAACAGTGCTTATTTTACCAAATATCTCTCTTTTCTAAGTAGACATAAAAGAGTCAAGAAGCACCTGATAAGCCAGAGACACTGGAGAAGCAGAAAAGCAAATTCTAAGCCAATAACGAGTAGAATATGTCCATGCTAAACTGCTTAATGAATTGAGTCCAGCTTCCAAACTGAGGGTAGCGTTCACAACACATTTGGGTGTACTCAATGTAGCTCTAAGAAAAAGGAACTGAGTTCCTTCTAGATAAAATTTTAAGCCCAGGGAACCAGACTGAGGCTCCATATAGAATCTGGCTGACAACATTTACTTTACTTCTGAGTAAGCATGCATAATCTTGACCCCATCTGCACTATGCATTTAAAGCAGCCTCATTCTCTTGGTCTTAGCCCTCTGCAGGATAACATTGCCTTCAACATACTGAAAGCCGCTGAATACGCTTGTAAAGCCGCCGGAGTAAATTTGACCTATTTCATATCTAACTAAAATTTTTTTTTTAATTGGTGTGATATGGGAGTTTCCTATCCCCACTCAGGCCTGTCAAGATGACAGTCACCCACAATCCAAGTCTACTGTCCCAGCTATCCTATACTGCTATTGGTTTGAAGACAAAAATCACCCTTCGTTTATGGTCACAGCCTATTACAGAGCCTAGTACAAACTTAAGCATGCTTAAGGTTACAATCCTAAACATGTTTACTAGGGATTTAGCCCATTGAACACAGTGGAACTTACTTCTTATACAGGTTTACTATTCTGTTGCAGATCACTTATTTAATAACAAAATTATTTATATGCTGTTTTTGAAGGCACAGCTCACCAAAGGTAACTTTATAAAAACACAATAAATACAGTGATCAAAATTAACAAAAGAGGCACCATTAACGATCATGTAAAAGGCCAGTTAAACCAGTTACAAAGATGGGTAAAACAACTAAACAGAACTATGTTTTGTAACTTAGCTCCACAGAAAAAGCAGTTCAAAAACAGAGGTTTTAGAAACCCATTTTAAAGTTTGCAGCATAGAAGCCATGGACATCTCTAAGGAAAACTGAAATTTAAGAATGCTTATCTGTTTATTGGATTGTGGACCTTCTTTTATGTCATGTATATTGTTTGCTAAAATTAGCCAAGTGGTGATGGCTCCAAAGAACACTTCATAAATGTACTTATAACATATTACAGGTCCTTTGCATGGATGTTTTAAAATCTGAAAATCAAAAATTCATTTTATGTTTGGCATCCTTAGTCATCATGAATAGCTATAGCCACTATTTGTTATGCTTAATAGTTAGAGGAAAGAAATCCAGAATGTTCATACAATGTGATGGATCAGGATATTATTAGCAGTAGTAGTATCAGTAGTAGCAGCAGTAGTATTAATATCAATTTTCTGCTGGAAGTTGTACAAATTGCTGCAAAATAAAGTTCCCTGTGAAAAGTGAAGGTAGGAAAGATCTATCAGGGAGAAGCATGCCTACCAGCTCTACAATTTTCCCAGTAAACTGAAGAGTGGATTACCAGAACCAAGAGATTTACCATGGGATTTAGTTCCTGTAGATTGGTGATATGCTATGATTTACTAAGAAAGTGGTAGAATTGACAGGTATGGGTGGATACTATTAAATTTGACTTGTTCTTTCCAGTTCACTAGATGACGATGATGCAACAATAACATTAACAACATTAAGAGTATAGTCCTATAGCCCCTGGGAGGGCATACCAGGGTAGAACAAAAGGAAATAGTGTCCTGGCCACTCAGAACTACACACACACACAAATGAAGAAAGGACAAGAATGGTAAATGTTACTAAAATTTATTCAGATAAAATAGAACACTTACTACACTATAATAAAATGAAGTGAGAAAAAACTTTATGAACCAAATACATTCACTTTTAAGTCATCAAACTGAAATATGAATTGGCTTATAAATAACACAACATCATACAATGGATATGAAAAATAGATTTTTATTTTTTGCACCATAGTCTATTGGCAATAACTAACATACTCAATTGTCATGAATACTTTAATGCAGGTGAATACTATTGATTGCCAGATGCATTTTGACAGAGTAGTCTTCTTCAGTGGCACAACTGAAAAATCAAGTGTTTCAGAACAGATGCAAGAGGTACAGTATCCAGGCTTGTTTCTGTCAAAGCACATCTTCATATGGCCCCAAAAGAAACTGTAAAGGGCTCTTCTAATACTTGAAAGGTTTGGGTACCAACTGACATTGTATACTGAGGCTGCAATCCTAATCCCACTTCCACTCACCTGGGAGTAAACCCCACTGAATTCAATAGAATTAACTTCTGAGTTGACATGGTTAAGACTGTGCTATAATATCCCACAGGAAGAGGCAATGTCAGTCACTGAGGACACTAAGCATACAAGTTTAATACATCTATAGTATGCAACCATAATATCACCATGCAATGAAGTTCGAGAAACTGATGGTGTTTCTTAACTATGATTCAGTCTGGAGAATTAAAAAAACACATTAACATTAACAGTACAATCCTATGACCTATGGGAGGGCAAATCTACCCCTTAGATGTCAGAGACAGATTTCAGAGACAGATGTCAGATCATCCCTCTTGATTTCCAATGGATCCTGAGAAGCATTGAGCTACATCCAATGGTATACCTGTGATGTCAGTGGGACTCATGTCAGGAGCATGCTGGGGAGAGTCTTGGTTCCAAAGGGGCCAAACCCATTTTGATCTCATGACATCCCAAACTCACAATCTGGATGTGAGCCTATATTTCTAAGTGTGTCTAAATCTGTCAGGAAGGAAAACTTTAAATATATATAAACGTAATTGTCATTAACCAAACAGAGGTTTTTATTACATTAACAAAACGTTTCAGCTTCCACCTTCATCAGCTGCTAACATACAAATGATGTTACCAAGGTGGCAGTTATAGAGCTTTGAGGATGGAATGCTCAGAGGGGCTTCATTTGCAGAAGCTAAGTGATGCAGGTACTGTCCTCCAGGTTGAGGCCATGTGGGGCCAATGTGTCCAGAGAGTAAATCCAAAAATTCTCCCTTTTAGTCAATGCTGCTGGATCTGCTGGCATCTTTATCGCTGTAATGGAAAAGTCCAAGAGGCTGTGACCCTCGATGTTAAAATGCTTTGCAACTGGTTGCTCCACTTTTTTTGTCAAGATTGCCGACTTGTGGTTCCTGAAGTTTGTGCGTAGGTCAGTTGTGGTCATTCCTACATATTGGATATGACATCCTGGTCTTTTGCACTCAATGATGTAAACTATATTGCAGGACCTGCAGGTGATGTTCTGTTTGATGTAATATGTCCTGCCTGTCCTAGTGCTTGTAAAAGTGGTTTTCTCCCTGAGGTATACACAGGTGATACAGCGTTTGGAGTGACAAGGATGAGACCCTGGATTGGTGATAGGTGGCTTAAGCACAGCTCTCACCAACAGTCTGCGCAAATTAGGAGGTTGGCAAAATGCTATAACATATATATATATGCTCCTTGTTCAGCCAATATTCAGAGCTTGCAGGAAAAATTAGGCATCCCTAGCATGTATCTCAAGGGGGAAAATGGAGAGTTTTTCAGAACTGCAAACTTGATCATTCAAGAATTCTTTATTTCTGTCAAAAATGTGGTATCATACATTCCATGGCTGAAGGATTAATATCGGCAACCCTGTCTATGATAGCACATTAAATTAATTTTCTTTCATTGTGTTATTTTTTCACATGTCACTGTTAGGCTATTTTTCTATGTCTGTTGATTTGTTTAAGAGGTGTTTATCTGTGGGGGTGTTCCCCTCCCCATGGATGCCTTAATAACCAGTCGCTTTTAAGAGGTCTTTACTGAGCATTATAATTTGTAAACAAGCATTTGTCATATTGTTATATTTGCTTACAAATCACAACATACAAATGGCTGGACTTGTTAAACAGTTTTCTAATCATCACTGCATTTAAAAACACTTTTTTGATTAGATGATTTAACTTTTGAATTAATTCAGAGTGATTTATGGAACACAGCAGGGAAGTCCAGCTAACTACTAATCAATCATTACAATCACACCTGATTGCACTGAACATCAGATCACTCTGTGGACACAGCAGGAAAAAAAACAGAAATATTCTGAAAATCTGTGAGATTCATGAACCTTCAAGTGGGAAAAAGAACTATGTGAGGCTGGAAAGGTTATTGAAATTCCATGTGAGTTGTGTCAGTTGACAAGACATAATTCGTGGTGACAAGAAGAAGACAATATGTAAAACAAGCTATTGATCTATGATAGGTTCCCCCCCCATGTTACACATCAACAAACAAACAATTCTAGGGGAAAAGGCTTATTAATCCCCTGTTTCCCATGGAACAAAGAGAGCCCCTCAGCAATCATTAGCCTCAGCGCCCAAGCAGCCTATGGATAAACAGATTCTAACAAGTTCAAGTGCCTCACAGCCTTACAGGGTGACCATGTGTCCTATTTGAAGGAGTCTCCTTGAAGGGATCTTCAGTCTGAGTCCAGTTTAAAGACAGAGAACCACAAGAAGGGAGACCAAGGACCATGGAGTTGCCCATCAGTGTTAATGCCCAGAGAGAAAACTGAGCACCCACACAGGTCACAGTCTTCCCTACTATGACGAGATTGTATTAGATTTCTATTTAAACAACAGTAATTATTCATAAATTTGCACGTGTCCTCTTTTTGGGGGGGATTGATGAATTTCCTTTTTTTAAAAAAGCAGGCCACCCTACTGTTTTGTAGGGAAAATGTTCTTCCTAAGGACCAAAATACATTATACATATGAATGTGCATATCCAGACCTGGATGGCTACTTTTTCTAAAGAAAATCAAATTCAATAAGGGATGATTTTCAGCAGAGAAGAAGCAGGGGAGAGGGTTTTTAGCCTTTATCCACCCATCATTTTTCTACTGCAACTCTCTCCTCTCTAAGCCAATTCTCCGTCACCATGAAGACTCAAATACATATTCCAGAAAAAATGATACAGCCATGAGAGTGTAGAAATTGAAAATACCCCTTATGCCATTTGGATGCTGTTGGAGAATTTTGTATTTCTCCTGTGGGTTCTTTAATGGAAGTCCCTTAAATAATAATCTCTGAGACAGGCTTAAAACAAAAGGGTAGGCTTTTATTAAAAAAAATAAAACAAGCATATGCAGGGTCAGTCCCCTAGGACACATCCAGGAAGTATCCAAGAGGGACTGCCCTGAGGCACTGTTTGCCTGGGTTTTTTTATACATTTCAGGACAAAGACTTTAGCATCTACCAATCAGGATTTAACACATCAGAATGACAGACATTACAGTATTACACAGGCATTTGCACAGGCATTGCATAGGCATTGCATAGGTATTGTACTTCTCTGCATTGTGTTCTAGTGAATTTGGCAATGTTCAGTACTTCACATGAAAATACATTTTCACAGTGAGCTAAGCACTCCAGCTAATGAGCTAAGCATCTTTGCTATTCTGCAATTCTTTCTACGTCTTAGAGGTACCGAGATATTCAGCACAATGTTATCAATTGTTTTGAGTACAAGTAGTTCCAAACAACCAGCATAGTCAGGGAGACAGCTGCAAGAAGAAAAAGGGTTCCGGTTGAAT
The DNA here is from genome assembly GCF_030035675.1 of Rhineura floridana. Taxonomy (NCBI): domain Eukaryota; kingdom Metazoa; phylum Chordata; class Lepidosauria; order Squamata; family Rhineuridae; genus Rhineura; species Rhineura floridana. The sequence continues at coordinate 34,381,730 of NC_084484.1, forward strand.
ACTAAACTTATTAGATGTTAAACTAAACTATTAAAATGTTATAAAACTTTATAAAGGAATGTTTTTGCTTATTGATTATGTATATTGAGTTCCCCATTAGCTATACATGTATGTATATATAAAATTCCCCATTAATGCTTCCCATAAGCTCATTTCAAAACAAAACTTTACAAAAATTAGGGTTACCAGGTGTCTGGTTTTCACTTGGAGACTCCAAATTCTTGGGGTCCTCTCTGGGTCTCCAAGTGAGTCAATGTAATCTCTGGACTCTCAGCTTTCACTTAAAAAAAGTTTCTAGGTGGTCTGGTTCACAAGATATACACCAAAACATCACCTATCCTTTCCCTTTTGCCCCTTCCTTCCCCATCCCCACCCCATCCAATCCCCTTCCCTCTTCTGTCCCCTCCCCCACCTCCTCCTCCATCGTCAGGTTTACCTATTCTAACCATGATTCCATGGCAGTAAATTCCATTGATCTCAATAAGCAAGCAAATGATTTAACTTGCCTTTACCCTCCCCCTCCCCCTCTCCACTCCTTTCTCTCTCCTTCCTCTCCCTTCCCCTCTCTTTACCTTTCCACCTCCTTCTTCCTCCATCCCTTCTTCCTTCTTCCTTCTCCTCTGCTCACTTTAGCCATCCCTCCATCCCTCTTCTCCTCCCCCCACATCAATTTCACCTATCCTAAGCATGTTTGTGTGGGAGTAAATCCCACTGAAGTCAATGAGCATGCAAATGATCAAACCTGCCCTCCTCCTCCCCTCTCCCTCTCACCTGTTCCCATCCGCCTCCTCCCCTCTGCCATTCCTCCTCTCCTCCCTCCCTCCTCCTTTCCCCATCCCCCCATGGTCAGTTTCATCTATCCTAAGCATGATCACAGGGGAGTAAATCCCACTGAACTCAATAAGCATGCAAATGATCAATCCATTTTCAACAAACTTGCACAGGATGCCATTTGTTACTTCCCAGATTAAAATGCAGAGAAATTCACTAACAGGCAAAAAAACCCTGGTGGTTTAAGAATGTACCTATAGCCAACAGACATTAAAAAGCAGGGAAATTGGGCAGCTATAATGAATTTAAGTAGTATACAGACCGTCTCCTGTCAAACTGTTATGCCCCACCCCTTCTGAGTTCAACTGATGACATCAGTGGATATCCCACCCTGGAAATCCCACCCTGGAAGTTCTGGTTTCCCTATGACTTCACCGGATATCCTACCCCCCAGAAGCCCCAACCCTGGATGTCCCACCCCAGAAATGGAAGCCATGTGACCACCCTGTGAGCACATGGCCCCCCACTGGACCAAAGGGTGCATTTTTTTTACTCAAAATAGGGTCCTGGATTGGCCCTATAGGGACATGTGACCCATCTATGAGCATGGATTTTCCAAGGCACAAAGAGGTTTAAGCCCCTTAGGTCAAAAGAGGGTGCTGGAAATGGACCCTAAAGGGGTCCATTTCTGTCTCTCCTCCAGATTGGCCCAATAGGGACAAGTGAAACCTCTACAGCTACATCACCCAATCACAGACCAGTAGGGCAAGACTTTAAAGCCCTAACCAATCAGGAAAGGGGACAGCCAGACCTGGCACAGGAGTGCATTTTGCATTCCCAGACACTTTATTAGGATTGAACATGGAAGCAGTTAGCACCACTTTGAGTCCTACTGAATTAACTACACGTCCTTCGGTAGAGAGGCCTAATCCTCAAAAGTGCTATATTAGCACAAGTTCTGATGAAGATAAATGTTTTTCACCAATGAAACTGCTAAAAGAGGAAGAGAATGAGATCAGCCAAATGTGGAACATGTTGGAGGCAATTGCAACAGATAATACTGTAATGCAGGTAAGCTTTTATTTGGAAACTACTTGTATTGGAGAGCTGCAAAATAAAGGATGAGAAAATGTTAAAACGTCCTTTCTTTTCTAGGGATCTTCAGTAACTGAAAACTGTGCTGAAGCTAGTCCCCAGCCATCACCAACTTCCTTGTGGAAGATGGCATCAATAGGAAACATTCAAATACAGGTTTGTGGAGTGATTATTTCCAAGGTGTAGTATCAAAACAAAGGAAGGTCTGTGTTTGATTTTTTTCTAAATCTTTTTAGGATTCTGCAGATATGACAACAAATCAACCCAGCCATCTCATCCTTAGAAGCATTCTTGGCATTCAAACTGATGAAACAGACAATATTTTACCAAGAAAACAGAGGACAGCAATGAAATGCATTGTCAGAGCAACAGTCTATGTCATTTTGAAGCACTGTTTAATGCAAAATATGTATGACACATGTATGGATTGCATAATTCAAGCACCAGCACCAGCATCACACGAATGCCTGGCCTGCATGAAGTCTGTCATCTGTAGAAAGTTGAGAATTATATGTGGGAAAATCTGTTTTAAAAGTGTGCTTCATGTTGTTATCTGAACAGCTTACAGCCTGAATTGTCTTGTTCTAACACAAGAAAGTGTTGAGGTAATATTAAATTTGGTGACTAAAGTAGGTTATTCCCAGAAGTCTGTTAAAGTTGTTGAAAAGATACTGAGGGACACTGACCACCAATATGGAAACCACATTTTAAGTGTTATTAAAAACAGAAGTTATAAAGGTTTTCTTACATCTCTCAATGAAACCACTGAATAAAATGCTCTATTTGCAAAAGCTCTAAATACTTGACTCCTCCAATGGAACACCTGAGTGATTAAATTAGGACTGGTTTTACCACGGGTGAGCAAGTCATTCTCGCCAGTCTGGCTTTAATGCCAAAAGTAAATAAACTATGGTGGATGCTGACCTTGAGCAGCTTCCTAGGGCTTAATCCTGTTTGGATAGCTTCTCCTAGGCCTTAATTCAATCAGAGGAGATGACCAGTATGTTTTTGAGTGGGTTACAGTTTAAACAGAAAACATTAAATAAAATATATAGGTTCTCTGCACCCAGTAATGCACATTATATTGAGGAGGGTACTGTAAAGTAGATTGTAATAGACATTCTCAGTGTCTATTTAATTTTATTTCTCATTAGGTACATCTTTATAAAAATAAAAGTGAGGATTACCTGAGAGCTACAGCTAAAGCAGCCCCTCCCCTGCAGCATGCCTGTAAGATGTAGGTTTTAAGACTATAGAATCTGAATTGTATTAACTACAAAAGTACTTTAAATACCACCACATTCACAAAAATAAAAGATATTTAATAGTTCTAATTAGTAAAAGCAGAGAATACTTAAAATAAGAATTTGAACAACCACCTATGCTTCACTCCTATCGATGGAGAACATTACTGTTTAAACAGAAAACATTAAATAAAATATATAGATTCCCAGCATCCAAGGTTGCATATTTATATTAAGGATGCTACTGAAAGGTAGATTTTAAGGAAAAATCCTGCAAGGGTTGTCTGATTTTATTTCCATTTTTAAAAATAAATAAATCATAAAACATCCCCTTAATAACAAAAGTACCCCTTTGCAACATACCTGTAATATTTAGGAACTAATCTCAGATCAAAGATACCCTGGTCTGCAATATTCCTGAGGATCCAGACATCCTTGGTTATTTTGTAAAACATACATGAAATGTTAGGTTTTGCACAGCACCCTAGAAATTATCTAGCCACACAATGTAAGGTCTAAGGAAAAATGGTTATGACCACATGGTATATGGGGAAAATGGCAGTGACCACATGGTAAGGCCACATGTTCAAGAAGAGATCACAGGGTATAGGATGGCCAACAAGAGGCCACAACCTAAAGGTAAAAAAATATTAACAGTTATCCAGGGGTAGCAGATACCTGAGTTTAAACCAAGGAGAGAGCATTTGACCACATACAATAGGTGTGGGTGATATAAAAGAGCCTGCACAGAGTTGGATCTTTCTCTTACCTGGAAATCAAGCAATGGTGAGTACCCTCTACTTCTGTTTTCCTAGCATGATTTAAAATTACTATTTTTAAAAGTTTCAATATAGGAGGCTGTTTCTGGCCTTTTTTAAAAAAAATATTTTTCCATAGAAAATTTACCAGAATCTGTTCCTCAGAGCAAACACCCTCTAATCTTCTGGAAGGTAATTTGTTTGTTTAATTAATGCTTGTGTTCTGCTGTGATATATGGTTTAAAATTACTTTTTTTAAAATTTAGTATAGGAAAGCCCACAGTGTGATAAAGAGAATGTCTGCAAGTAAGCTCTTTTGTTTATTCAAAAAGTTTCAAGCAAAGAGGCTATTTGTGGCCCCTTGTTAAGAACATTTTTCCCTTTTTTCCAGAACCTATACTTCAGGGAGGGAAAACATCAAGGACAATAGAGCAAACTTTATCTAATCTGTTAGAAGGTAATTTGTTTTGCATAAAATGAGTAAAGGAGATCTTCTGAATGTTTTGGGGCTTGTACTTTTATTTCTCAGCTAGAAAAAAAGGCTAGGAATTTAAACGGAATATTAACCATTGCATTGAGTAATAATTGAAAAACTCCATGATTCTGGTCTTCACATTGTGGAATGGTGTCTCAAATTGTTTAACAAAGCCATATTCCTGCAATAATGATACATAGCAATCCTCTGTCTCCCCACCAGATGTGTATAGTAAGGAAAAAACACGGCCTTATCAAAACAAGAGAGTATCACTAAGAAGGAATAAGCAATTAGTGAAACAGTCTGGGGGGTTTTTCTTGCACTATTACTAAGTTTTGCCATCCCCCTAAGAACTGGACTTCTAACTAAACAGAGATGGAATATGTTGAAAAGATGTATCTGGTTCCCAGCCATCAGCTAGAACAATTGAAGGGAACCCTTCCTAAGGAGGAAAACATCAGAAATGCCACAATCTATTCACTTGATACTGAAATGCAGTGAATTCTTCACAGGACTGATTTAACAGAATATGAAAAAGCCAAGCGTTACGATGCTCTGCTTCAAAGATATCTAATTCATGTAAGACAGAGGGAGACAGAGAAAGAAAAACTAAACCTGTTTCTACCATAGCTCCTGCAGACCTCTGCAGAAGCTCTGTAAATTCTGATGCAATCATTCAAGAAGTACTGGACAGTCTGCCTGTTAGATATAAGAATCACGCAAGGGTGCTGTTAAACAAAATGATGCAGAACAAGAATGTTTCTTTGTGGAATGACAAAGGAGTCTTTGTGTGCAAGGGGAATGCTATAGATGGTTCCAATATACCAGACTTGGATAAGGGAATCACTCAGACCCATGCCCTATCTGTTAAACACTCTTAAAGGTTGGGATGTTTTTATGACAGCCCTAGCTGAACTAAACATTCCTGCATCTGTTGTGGGCAATACTTCCAACAGAGAAGCTTTAGACAACTTAAAGAACCCCACTATCTCTTCTAAAAAACAGGTTCCTACATGGCTTGACTTACAGTATCTCTGCTGTATGTTTTATAAAGAAATAAAATTTCAAAAGTGTACCTAACCTTATATACTGACTGTGTCTGATTGTTTTACAGGTATACATACGTACATACATACATACATACATACATAAGACAGTTTTGAAAGCAACAGACAGAATATATATATATATATATATATGAACGTAATTGTGATTAACAAAACAGAGGTTTTTATTATATTAACAAAATGTTTCAGCTTCCACCTTCATCAGCTGCTAACATACAAATGATGTTACCAAGGTGACAGTTAAAGAGCTTTGAGGATGGAATCCTCAGAGGGGCTTCATTTGCAGAAGCTAAGTAGTGGTGGTACTGTCCTCCAGGTTCAGGCCATGTGGGGCCAATGTGTCTAGAGACTATATCCAAAAGTTCTCCCTTTTGGTCAATGCTGCTGGATCTGCTGGCATCTCTATTGCTGTTATGGAAAAGTCCAACAGGCTGTGACCCTCAATGTTAAAATGCTTTGCAACTGGTTGCTCCACTTTTTTGGTTAAGATTGCAGACATATGGTTCCTGAAGCGCGTGCATAGGTCAGTTGTGGTTTTTCCTACGTATTGGATATGACATCCTGGTCTTTTGCATTCGATGATGTAAATTATATTGCAGGACCTGCAGGTGATGTTCTGTTTGATGTAATAGGTCTTGCCTGTCCTAGTGCTTGTAAAAGTAGCTGTCTCCCTGAGGTACACACAGGTGATACAGCGTTTGGAGTGACATGGATGAGACCCAGGATTGGTGACAGGTGACTTAAGTACAGCTCTCACTAATAGTCTGCGCAAATTAGGAGGCTGGCGAAATGCTACAACAGGAGGCCTGCTGATGGCTGTAGCAAGATGTTCAGAGTTGGCCAGCAATGGGTAGCTCTCTCTGATTGCTCGGTGATAGCTAGGAGATGCTGGATGGAAATCTACCACAAATGGAATCCATTGCTCTCTGCTCTTTGACACCTCAGCACAATGGAAGAGGTTTTCCCTGGACAGAATGAAGGCTCGGTGGATGTTGCAATCGGTAATATGTAAAGGATATCCTCTTAAAAGAAGGTGTTCTTTAAGTTCACTGATCCTTCTCTGGTATTTATCTTCAGTGTTGCAAATAAGTTTGATTCTCAGAGCTAAGCTATACACAATGTTTTTCTTTATATGCTTAGGATAGCAGGATTTCCAGTTTAAATAGGTGTGGGCATCAGTGGGTTTGCTGTAGAGGTCAGTGGCTATTTTGCTGTTTTCAACGGTGAGAAGGACATCCAGAAAAGGGATGTGAGGATTATCATTTGTACTATTAAATGTAAACTTAATAGAGGGATGTATAGAGTTGATGTAATTTTTAAATTGTTCTAAACTCTCTTTACCATTTGTCCAGACCATAAAGATGTCGTCAATGTATTGCCACCATATAAGTGGTTTGTTGATGGCCTTTTTGAGGATCTCCTGTTCCAGCTTACCCATAAAGAGATTTGCATATGATGGAGCCATGCGAGTCCCCATAGCAGTGCCTTGTAGTTGCAGGTAGTGTTCTCCATTGAATGTAAAGTTATTACAAGTCAGGACTAGTGTAGCTGAAGTTGTGAGAACCTCTGTTGGAGGATTGTTCATATCTCTGGTGTTAAGGAACTCATTTAAAGCCTGAATCCCATCATTATGTGGTATATTGGTATAAAGAGTGACATCTAAAGTAGCTAGCATAGTATTGTTGTGGAATTGATACTGCTTGTTTAAAGACTCAATTTTAAGCAAGAAGTCCTTGGTGTCTTTGATATATGATTGGAGGTTTTGCATCGTATTTTGTAAATTTATGTCAATGTACAGATATATCAATATGTCAATGTGTATATATATATATATATATATATGAGGATAAAATATTTAAATCACCTAGAGGGTGCTTTATTGGGAAACACAGCTATGAAAATAACTGCAGGATATATAGCTCTGGGTTGGTTGAAACACAGCTGAGGAAGGTCTGGGCATATTTCTCTTGTTGTTTGCAATTTGTTCCACCATCTGGTCATTTCTTTCTAAATCATAAGAATACAATTCTTGAATCTGTTTAAATGTTAGGCCCTTACAACGCTGTTGTAGAAAAAACACGCAATGGTAGCCACAGGATACAGAGTCTGGGGCTCGTAATTGTCTGGGTTGATAAGCAATCCTGCTGATATTCTTTCTTAGAAATTTCATAATGGTCATGAAAATCAGTGGGTGGTCTGGAGGATGGCCATAGGAATAAAACAATTCACCATTCTTACCTTCTGTCAAGTAGATGGCTAGCCAGTGTTCTCCAGGCAAGTTGTGTGTGTGGGTATTGACTACTAAACCCACTGGTCTTTGTAGTAATCTCTCTTTGGGGTGTCTGTCATAGAGAAACACATTTTCACTAGGGGTTTGAAGAGAGGATGTGAGTTAACTGCATGCTGTCCATGTTTACATATAGTCATACAAAACATTTCTTCTGTGATTTATCTCTATCACACTGTCAAAAACTCCATACACTATCATGTTGCCTGTAGTTGAGAGAGCCCTAGCATACTGAACTTCTGCTCTCAGATTCCCTGTTTTGACCAAAGAACAGTGATCTCCGCATTCTTGGTCTGGAGACAGGTCAAAAGCAAAAAGAGTGTAGCCTCTTGCAAACTCCTCACAGTTAATTAAAAGAGCCCTATCTTTCATAAGCTTGCCAGCTTGTCTGTACCAGACTCATGTATTGTCAAACACAGTTTCATGTTTCAAATTAAGGCTGAAGAGGTTTTGTGGGAATTTGGAAACCATCGACATACAGAGATACAAAACTGGTGTCATAATGCTTAAAGTTAAAGGGGTATTTATTGTAAATTCCACTGAAGGAATCATTATCGACCAGCCCTATAATTACTTGCTTGGGTAATGTAAATGTACTGCCTTCAAGTCAATTCTGACTTATGACAACCCTATGAATAGGGTTTTCATGAGGCTGAGAGGCAGTGACTGGCCCAAGGTCACCCAGTGCGCTTCATGGCTGTGTGGGGATTCAAACCCTGGTCTCCAAGGTTATAGTCCAACACATTAACCTGATTGCTGACATGGCTGCCCCCAGAGATACTAAACACTTTCATACTGACACGATCCACTGCGTATTCAGTGTTGGATGTCAACAATGCCTCTGCATGTCCTAACCAGACACCTGGTGCCATTCTCACCTTCTTTACAAAAAGTGACACTGATAAGATTTGCAATTTGTAGCACTGCAATGGATGAAAGCCATGCTGGTTTAAAATATATCTCTTTTTCAAGCTGGCACTGTCTGCCTCTTCTGTCTTGCAATTTTCTGCTTCTGAGGTTTTTTCCTCATCAGTAGTGTTCTTTTAAAAGGTTGGGGAGGGCCTGTTAATTGTACCCATGATGCTTTTCTTTTCAGGGCCTTTCTCCTTTTAATATACATCAGCCCTGAGCCCTCTTGTGGGGTTGTGGACTAACTCTATTCAAAAGTGCCTGACTAACCTGCTCAACCACATCTTTAGCAATATTCCAAGCAGCTGTTTTAGCATGTGATTTAATAATCTCTAGGCCTCTTCTCAAAAGTGGAACGGCTTTTTGAAAAAAGCTCCTGAATTGAATATACCCCCAATTCCTGCTACATACATAACAGGGGAGCCCTGGTACCCCGGAAGAGCATTTCCTGCCTGGGCCCTGTAATAATTCCAGTAAAGGGTTGGGTCCCCATAATTTTTCAGTATCACCATTTTAAAACAGTAGAACTCTGCAAGGGAGAAAGTGTAGCTTCACAATCACCTTTCCAAAACAAAATGGCACATTTTTGTTCTGATCCATCTTTATCTCAACATTAATGGTGTCAATATGATGCTTACTCACAGGGATGTAGTGTGGCTTGTCATAAACAATGTTGACACACTCGTTATTCTGACCATGCACCCGTACACAGCACAATAAAGGTACATAGAAGTCCACAACTATCTGGTGCTCTACAATGTCTGTGTAAATGTACAGTGTGTTGAAGCCTCCTGTAATGTCTGCTGTAAAGGGCAGCCTTTGTACATGGATGTTGGGAAATATGTAAGCATCGTCTGATTTAAGTCTAACCTTTCTAGTCACTTGGTCATAGTGTAGGGCCACATCAGGGTGCTAGCTGCTCTGGTCTAGTATAATGCTGTTCATGTTTTCCAGCAGTTCAGGGATGCTTGAGTAATAGCCACGTTGCAGATAGTAGGACCATATTTTGTCCATTAGCAATTTCAAATCGGGAATCAGATGTTAGATTGTTCCAGCTGCGTGGGTACTGTATCTCAACTAGCCCTACTTCACATGGCCCTGGTAGATCTAGGGGCCTTGCTAGGCAAATAGTAAAGACTGAGCTAGTGTTCTATGGAAAAACAATTATACAGACATTGCTAGGCAGGGTAATGTAAAAAACACTATCTCCCACACTGCTATACAGGTTCACAAAGATCAGAAGCAAGTCCCCAGCTGTTGAACTTACTGGGCCAGCCTAAACAATTCATTAGATGATACTTTCTCCTACCCCTGCATTTTGTTGATAGAATTGTTTCAATCCTGTACACCATGTCCTGTTTGGCATTAACATTCTGCAATTCTTCAGAATAGAAAGAGCCAATTACAGGCTCCCCTGCATAATCTTTTAACAGGAAGACAGGTCTCCTTCCTCTTCTGATGACCTGATCCACTATACACAGCTCTGTGGTGAAATTTTGTTCATAGCCCTTGACAAATACCCCTTTGCTTTTAGAAATCATCACGTGGTCTCCTTTCCTGAACAGCGATGGTACCTCTTTTCTGTAAACTGTACTTAGAATATGTGTGTGCATTATTTGGCTGTATGTAGATCTGAGTGGTTGTCATGGTGATGTTTATGGTATGTACATGTGAGTATGCTGTTTTTAGGATGTGAGGTTCAATTATGTGGGTGCTTGGAGAGTGTGATTTGAGGTAAGTGTGTGTTGGTTTAGAATGTTAATATGTTTAAATATGAATGTGCTGATTTTGTTGGGTGTATTTGAGTAAACTAAATGATTTTTTTCTTTTCCCAATGGTAGTAAGACAAAATTCTGTTATAATGGGGGGGCAGCTGTTTTAATTGTTTTGCTTTTTATTATACTGTGATTAAGAAATCTGATTTGTTTAATCTATTATGTTTAAAAATAAGCTTGTTTTAACATGTTTGTTTTTCCTTGAAACATAGGGAATATTCTGTTTAGTTTATTATGTATATTATGATTTTTTTCTTGTATTTCTTGTACTTAATTTTATATGCAATGTTTATATTACATTGATGCTAAAGAGGTTTTGTTCAGTTAACTGTATTTTATTGATTGTTTTTTGCTGTTTTAAGATGTTTTGACTGGTTGTTTTAACTGTGAGCTTGACAGAAATATGGGTGAGAAATAATCATATTATACTTGAAAACATGCCTTCTGTTTACATGTCTTATCAGAAGAGGTTGGAGTAATTCAGTTGATGACTATCAGTAATAATTGTCAGGAACTGTTTATTAAATAACTATTGCATCTCATTGGTGTTGCTTATATCGTTAAAGAACTATAGCTTCAAACAAATTTTATATGTACAGTACACATACATACTGAGATGAAATATATGTGTGATTGCATGTCATGTCTAGTTTAAATCATAAAGTCAGTGAAAATAGGAAGATATAAAAACATCTTAATGTCTCAAAAATATCTGCAAGATGCGCACTTTCAGTACAGCTGACTATTTTTAGAAAATGAAAAGCATGAAACACATCTGAAAATAATATGGATGTAATAATTAATGTTCCTCTTCCAATTTCTTTTTAATGTTGTTTCTAGATGTTGTCACGGCTCTGCTTTTGCTGGCTCCGGGCAATTGCCCATGTCTTCTGTGACTGCCTTTAATCTGTTTTGTATCTCAAAAGCAGTATACATTGCTGCCATTAAACTTTTTACTTCAAAATATGTGGAAGGTATTTAATATCATCTATGATAGTAAGAGCTGCATATGTAAGCATTAAGCAGCAGATGGAAGGAAACAGATGGCAGGGTTATGACACAATGCTCTTTAAAGCATACAAAGTAGAGTATATATCAGGCCTATAATGTTATGTGTAGTGGAATGAGCATTAGCACAACTGAAATCAACTCAACTCTTGTTATCACAAATCCCTCTGCCTTTCCCCCAAATTCTAGACAAACAAAACCTGGCAATGTAAGGAAAAAACATTCTTCCATGTTCAGATTGTATATATTATCACAATTATCCCAGAAAAAAAGTTCTAACATTTCAACAAGATGTATAACAAATAGGGTTGCCAGGTGTCTAGTTTTTGCCCAGATACTCTGGATTTTTGGGGTGTTCTCCAGGTCTCTGGGTGAGACACCTTAATCTCCAACTTTTATTAAATTAAATAAATTTCTAGTTGATCTGGTTCCCAAGATATACACCAAAATGTCAGCCACCCTCCCACTGCAACTTCAGTTAAATGAGCTTGTAGCTGGCTGCTCTAATCCCGCCCTTTCAGGTTTGTAGCTAACAAGTGAAGTTAGTAGGGTTGCCAGGTTCTTGGCTTGATCTTGATCCTGTATCTTTAGGAGAAGAGAAGGTCAGCCAAGTGCAGGTGTTCTTGCAACTCTGTAATGAGAAAAACTACAAGGTAGACATTTCCCTTCCCCCTGCCCAACTATTAAAGATACAGAAGACCTCTTGGTTGCCAGGCCCAGCCTCCAAGAGGTCTTCTGTATCTTTAAAAGGTGTGCAGGGGGAAGAGAGGATTCCACCTTGTGGTTTTTCTCATTACAGAGTTGCAAGAACACCTGCACTTGGCTGACCTTCTCTTCTCCTAAAGATACAGGATCAGTCTCAGGCCATGGACTTGGCAACCCTAGAAGTCAGGGTTATAATTGACAAGGCAATAACTAGAGCCCTTTGCAAGTCAGAAAACTTGTTTTTTTCCTGCTTTTCTGAAAATCTCATCAATTGAGTAAGTATATGGGTTGGGTGAGTGAAGTTCCTTATCACTTGAGGTTGCAGTTGTCTGCATGCTTCCCTGTTTGAGTAAACCCCACTGAATACACTGGGACTTGCTTATGAGTAAACAAACATAAGGATAGCACTATAAATATCTTTACAGGTTGTGTAAATAATAAACATATTTGCTAGTCATGTTTATATAAATATGTCTTCATACTATGTCCCTATAAGTATCTGATTTCACACTATGGTTGTACAGTATTACTTCCTCTACATTTTCAGTGTGCTCTTCTTCCTTGGGGTGTTCATGGTTTCTGTCGATTTCATCCTGAGGGGCAGATTGGATGGAGAGATGGTGAGTAGCCCATGGAAACCCAGTAAACTTTATAGCTCATTTCCATTTTTAAAAATTAATTAAAACAATTTACATGCAGGCAAATGTGATTAAGTAGATCCACACAATATGTTTAAAGCACATCCAACTTGCATTTAAAGCATGAATCCTGGGAAGTGTAGTTTCCCCTTCAGTTATAGTTCCCACCGCCCTTAAGAAACTACACTTCCCATGATTCTGTGGTATGATTCATATGCTTCAAATATGTGTTGAAGGTGCTTTAAATGAATGGTGTGGATCTGCACTAGGTATGATGTGCATTCATTGGAATGGAAATGGACTGCCTTCAAGTTGATCCTGACTCACGACGACCCTATGAATAGGGTTTTCATGGTAAACAGTATTCAGAGGTGGTTTTACCATTGCCTTCTTCTGAGGATGAGAGGCAGTGACTGGCTCAAGGTCACCCAATGAGCTTCATGGCTATATGGGGATTCAAACCCTGGTCTCCCAGGTCATCCAAATATAGTTTTTTTTCTTTTTTTAAATAGGGGAAGCATTGCAGCTCAGTGGTAGGGCATATGCTATGCAAGCAAAGGTCCAAAATTCAATTTCTGGAAAAAGATTGTTGCCTAGAATCCTGGAGTGCCAATGCTAGTCCATGTCATCAGTACTCAGCTAGATGGCACCAAATGGCCTTAGCGGTATAAGGCAGATTCCTTTCTTCCTAAAAGACGAAAGAGACCTAAGGGCCACAGTGACTCTAAAATTTATTGATGAATTTTAATTATAACATTTACCTACCACTTTATTGTAAAAAATCTCAAAGCAGTTTACAAAAAGAATTAAAACAATAAAAACAGTTAAAGACAGGTATTTAAAATATTCAAAATAATAAAATCTACAGTGAGTTAAAAATAAATAAAAACATAATAGCTTCTGCATGCCTGGGTAGGCTTGCCTAAACAAAAATGTTTTAGCAGGTGCCAAGAAGAGTACAATGAAGGCACCTGCTAATGTCAATAGGCAGGGAGTTCCCAAGAGTAGGTGCTGCCACAGTAAAGGACTGATTTCTTACAAGAGCAGAACAAGTACTATGTGGAACCAGTAAATATTGAAAGCATACCTTGAACTTGGCCTGGTAGCAAATCAGCAACTAGTGCAGATTTCAGAGCAGAGGTATTATGTGCTGATAGGGTCTCACTTATGTCAGCAATCATGCCACAGCATTTTGCACTAACTGCAGCCCCTAGGTCAGGTTGTGTTGCATGGGGATTTCAGTGATCTTGGTTAACTGGCTGCCAGGATCTTTTTAGTTTCAGTTTTTGGTTAGGAATCCTGACTGGTTGTGTGATGCTTAGTTTTCTGCCTTACTCATAGGAATCTTGTTGTGGATGGTATGGTATTGCATTTAGGAAATCATCACAGTCTTTTCTTCTTCTATTTGCAATTCATTTACCTTTATCCTCACTCCCTTTCATCCTTAGAAGCAACAACAATGGTTCCATGCACTGTGCTCAATCCCCTTAAACCCACTGATGATGTACCATATTGTTTGCATGAGGGTTTGTTTCTTGTCCAATAGTGGTAAAAAAGAATTCACATACTGGGTGGTGTGCCTTCAGTTGTTGTTCCCAAGCTGCTGCCTATGAAGGTAGACCAAACCATGGGTTTTCTCTCTGTCAATTATTATTCACTGGAATTACATTGGCTGCCACAGTAATTTTATAGCAGCCCACAGGGGAGACACAAAATAGTCAATCAATAATAATTTATTGCAGTCACAGACCCATAGTATATACAGAATAAAAACGAAATTAAACTAAAATGCAATGCAAAACACAATATAATCAAATAGAGCAGAAATAAAAATAGTGGCAAGTTGAGTAGTACCCAATATCTTACTAACTAGTAGTAATAGCTCTGCGTTTCTGTTGGACCACATATAAAAACTTTGCGAGTTGGGTGGTAATCTCTTTATTTGAGCCAGATAAAAGATAAATTATCATGGATTTGGGAGACTTATGAGGGACACTTGCCATTAAGGGGTTTAGGAACTTACTGCATGTCCAGGAATATAAAGGGCAGGAAAAAAGCATATGTTGGATAGTTTCAATATTACCCGCTCTGCAGGGACAGACACATTGTTCATAGGGAAGGCCCAAGAACCTCCCTTCCAGAACTGCAGAGTGTAGAGAATTAAACCTAGCCTTAGAAAAGGCTAAGCAAAATTTGGGGACTGTAAGAAAATCCAAATAAGGGGCAAACTTACCACATTTGAATCTTAAATTCAAATGAAGGGGAGAACATATTTTGGAAGCCATGGCAATTGAAGTTTGAAAATCAATGTCCCTAAGTTGGGACCGGATAATGGATTTAGCAGAAGCAGGAGAATGAGAAGATAGATATTCTCGAGAGAGGCCATTCCGTGCCAATTTCATCTCCATTTTTCCGTTCCAAATAGAGAAAAAAATGTTGCTCCAAAGGAAGGATAAAAAACCAGAGGGGGGGGTCAAACGATAATTTGGCCCAGTAGTTAGCAGACATCAGCCAAGCGTGACACTCAATCGAGGTAAGCCCGCATTCTAATCTAAGGGCAGCCGAGGTAACACATCTTGGGACACCTAATAGTCAGCGTAAAAAGGTGGAAAGCACCGCTTCAACTGAAGAGTTGAATGCATGGATCCAAATTGGGACACCGTATAAAAGTTGGGGGATGATCTTGGTTTTAAAGATCTGAATAAGTGCTGGAATGAATTGCCCTCCTTTGTAAAAGAAGTAACGAAGCAGACCCTTTATGGTATTCCTGGCACTCAGCACCGCCGCCCTTATGTGGGTGGTCCAGTTCAGCGACGAGTGAAAGGTAATACCAAGATATTTGTAATGGTCAACCTGTTCGATTTGGTGGCCATTAATAGTCCAAACAGGGTGGTTATTCGTTTAGAAAACACTAGAATTTCTGTTTTAGCATAGTTAATAGTTAACAGGTTCTCACTGCAATAGGCCATAAAAGCGCGGAAAGTTCGCTTAAGACCCACCTTCGAGAAAGAAAGAAGGACAGCATCATCTGCATATAATAATAGGGGACAGCTTAGTGCAGCGATTTTAGGAGAATGATGGTCGTGAGAAAGACAGCGAATGTTCAGGTCATTTAAATACAGGTTGAATAACGGGGGAGCTAGAATACATCCCTGTCTCACCCCAGTGTCTCTATGTCATGTCCAGGACGAGACTCAGGAACCAGACCAGTTGGTGACACTGTAGGAATAGAATTAGTTAAACCGCCTTCGCGTCCGTAGCGAACCTGCAAGGATGTATGTTGATGCAAGTTGTAGATAAAAAAAAAAAGCCTTTTATCAATGGAAGTTTTAGCTAGTTTGGTCCAAAGTTTATCCAGGGGATAGAATCAAAAGCAGCTTTTAGGTCAACAAAAGCAACATATAAGCCGTTACCCCTTTGACTTCTGTATTTTTCGGCAAGGTGGTTCAGGAGAAGACAATGGTCAAGGATGGAACGTCCTCTCCTGAACCCTGCTTGCTCCCTTCCGAGAATATCATGTTCCTCCATCCAGGTATGGAGTTTTACTTTCAGGTAAGAAGCATATAACTTACCTATTACAGATAATAAACTTATGGGCCTATAATTTGTGGGGTCCTCTCTATCCCCTTCTTTGAAAATGGGTATGATTATTGCTTCACGCCAAGCTGCAGGGAAATGACCAGTATCATTGAATCTAGTAAATAAGTTGGCCAATAGTGGAGCCCACCAATCTTGAAAGTTTTTTAATAGCTCTGGAGGGATATTATCTGAGCCAGGTGCCTTACCCATTTGTAACCCAATTATCAAATCCCTTATTTCATTCTGAGAAACGGGTAACCATACCAGAAGCGACGAAGAGTCCGGGGGGAGAAAACAAGATGGGGCATTGTGCCGAGTGTTCATGTACATAGCTGTAAAGTGCTGTTCCCCACTTTGAGGGGGAATATTGCATGGTGCAGAATGCGAAAACCTAAAGGCTTTAGAAATAATGGACCAGAAATTTTTGGAGATTTTGGACCTAGATGCTTGAATCAGGCTATTCCACTCCTCTTGGACTGCCAACCTTCTTTTTTTTTTTTTTCAATAATTTTTATTCAGATTTTCATAAAACATACAAGACAAAATCATAAAACATTCAAAGACAAAAAACAAAATCAAAAATAGTTAAACAAAAAGAAAAAAAGAAAAAAAAAATAAAAAATAAAGAGTAAAATATTGACTTCCCATTTGTCAAAGATCAAATCAGTTATAAGTCTATAATATATAACAATCCTGTCTCTTAAGTCATATTATAAAATCACTTTCCTCCAGTAGTTATCTTACTTAATCATCAAATCTCATAAACATTACTTTATTCTTTCCACAAAAAGTCAAAGAGAGGTTTCAATTCTTTAAGAAATATATCTATCAATTTTTTTTCCAGATAAGCATATCGATTAATCCATCTCATTACTAATTATGATAATCTTATTGTCATAACCATAGACTGCCAACCTTCTTTTGATGGCCAACGTTGATTTATATTTTCTTTTTACGGCATAGTAATTGGGAAGGAGATAGTTAAGATTTTGATGACGGTATTTTAGATAAACATTCCTTAACTGCCGTTTGAGGGACAAACATTTGCTGTCGAACCATCTTGGACTGGCACTTGTTATTGCTTTGGGACCAGAGAGCTTGGGAAGCAAAATAGTATTTAAATTCAAAATTAGGGAATCATAGTCACTAAATAGAGATTTTAAAGAGGAGGAATTCATTAAATGCGCTCGGTAAGACATGGCTTTGGGGGATGAGAGAAAAATTTCAATTCTGGAGTCTAGAAAGGAAGACCAAATAGACCGTTTATGGAAAAAGTAAGAGCGATTTACTGTGGTATTGTAATTAGAAGTTAAGCGCATCTTCTCTGATAGGTGACATAAGAAACTAAGGGGGAGATGATCACTATTTTGTCTATTGCCAATGGCGAATGCTGATGTTAAGTTAAGTAACTTAGAGGATATTATCTCATAGTCGATTACACTGCTGCCATGATTGCATATGTACGTATATTCCGCACAGACATCTATATGCTCGAGGCCATTTAGGATGGTCAGATTGTGACAACCTACTAGCTGAGCCAGGCAGATTCCCCCATAGTTAACCCTAGCATCTTTCGATTTCCTATTTGGGACGGAGGCAAAACGGTCACAGTCTTCACTGCGCCATAGCTTTGAGGTGAACAGAGAGATGTTATTTGACCCAATCCTAGCATTAAAATCTCCTATAATTATCATTTGGGCTTTGGGGTAGGTGGACTCAAGATCTAGTAAATAGTTATCTAGCTCTTCCCAAACCTGCTCTATAAGATTCCGCACAGATAAAGGAGGGATATATACATTAATACACAATAAAGATGTTGCATTGAAATGCATAAGGACTGCCATCGCGGTGGATTTCAAGGGCTGAAGGGCTTTGAATTGGATAACCAAAGAGGTAGAGATCAATATATCCAGACCCCCTTTTGGTCTGCCTTTCGTTGAGCCCGAAGGCATCGCTGGAAGATGTATTGAGGAGTATCCATTCAGAAGAGGTTTATAAGTGGTCCAACTCTCTTGTAGGAAAATTATGTCATGGTTGTTAAGATAGAAGATCCACTCTTGATCATTTTGCTTGGCATTCCAGCCAGCAATATTCCATGAAAGAAAATGAAGAGGGAAGTTGGTTGGAAGAGAGGACCCAGCGTTGCAGCACAAACAGTGGAGAGGTATCAGAGTCAGCTCGAGAAGCAGAACTTTCCGCTGGCAAAAGTTGTCAGTTCAATTCTGCAATTTGATTTAGAGATCTGGAGACACTTGTAGGTGAGTCTAGTTCCTCAGGGTACAAAAATCTTACTTTATCCCAATCCTCACCTACCTGAATTGACCTATTTAGGGGGGAGGGACTGACACTCCTGGTACATCTGGAGGGAGTATTTGAAGAGCAATAAACGTCCCCAGCTGGTATTATTGTAGCAGGATTAACTAATGGAGCTGTAACAGGTACCGAAGACCTAAGACGTTGGATCAATTGATGTAACTTGTTAATAAGAGCCGCTCGCTCAATGTCAGGCAAATGAGAATAGAGCTCCATGAGCTGCCGCTCCTCAGGTTCCATTTTCTGAATGAGAACAGATATCATTTGGGATTGGTCAGCCAGAGCAGAATGACTTTCTGATGCCCCAAAAGACTTCTGTGGGAGCATCTGGCGGGTGTTATTGGTTGGAGTTGCTGCAGATAAAGAAGTACTAGGTCGTGTGGTCTGTATAAAGGGAGCTTTTAGCGGAGTAGGAGGGGCCACATTATTATTATTTTTTTTTCTTCTAGTGCTGTGGTTCTTTTTTTTTTATAATAATTTTTATTCAAATTTTTCCAAAAACAAACAAAACAAAGTCAAAAAAACATAACAATACATCAACAAAAAATGAAAATAAAATAGTTGACTTCCGATTTGTCGCAGATCAGCTATAAGTATATAATATACATCAAACCTGTCCCTTAATGTATACATACAGAGTCCCTTTTCTCCGTAGGCTGTCTTAATTAATCGTCAAATCCCAGTATCATCATTTTATTTTGATCTTTCAACAAAAAGTCTAAAAGAGGCTTCCATTCCTTAAGAAATGTATCTGTCAATTTTTCTCTAAGTAAACATGTCAATTTGTCCATTTCTACTAAGTCCATTAATTTCAATAGCCATTCTTCCATTGTTGGTGTTGATTCCATTTTCCACTTTTGTGCATATAATAATCTTGCTGCCGTAATCATATATAATATTATTCTTCCATATTTCTTTTCTATTTGTTTATCCATAAAACCCAATAAAAAAAATTCTGGTTTTGACTGAATATTTATCTTTAGAATTTTTTGCATCTTCCTACCTATCTGTGCCCAAAATGATTTTGCCTTTTTACATAACCACCACATATGATAAAATGATCCTTCTTGTTGTTTACATTTCCAACAAACATTAGAAACATTACTATACATTTTTGACAACTTTTCTGGAGTCATGTACCAACGGTACATCATTTTATAAAAATTTTCTTTAAGATTATAGCATAGTGTAAATTTCAAACCTTTTTTCCACATATTTTCCCATTGATCCATTTGTATGTTATGACCAAAATTTTTTGCCCACTTTACCATACACTCTTTTACTTGTTCTTCCTCCATATCCATTTTCAGTAAGAGTTTATACATTTTCGCAATTATATTTTCATCATTTGTACACAATCCTATTTCAAAATCAGATTTACTTATTTCAAACCCATACATTTTCTTGTCCATTTTATATCTTTCTAACAATTATAAATAGGCAAACCATTGAAAACTATATCCTTCCTTTGTCAGTTGTTCTCTCTCTTTCATTGTATATTCTCCATGTACATTTTCTAATAGTTCTTGATAAGTTAACCATTTCTCTTTTCCAGCCATTTCTCTTCTATAAAACGCTTCTTGACTTGAGACACATAATGGTATTTTCGAATAAAACCTTGGTTTATATCTATTCCATATTTTCAACAGAGGACGTCTTATAAAATGATTGTTAAAGTCTACATTTACTTTTACTTTGTCATACCATAAATATCCATGCCATCCCCACTTCAAATTATGGCCCTCCAAATCCAATAGTCTTTTATTCCTCAATAAAATCCATTCCTTTATCCAGACTAAACAGCAGGCAGTAAAATAAAGTCTCAGATTTGGTAATCCCAGTCCTCCTCTTTCTTTGGCATCTTGTAGTAGTTTAAATTTAACTCTTGGTTTTTTCCTTGCCATACAAATTTAGAGATATCTTTTTGCCATTGTTTAAAAGGTAAATCAGAGGATATTACAGGTATTGTTTGAAACAAAAACATCATTCTCGGTAATAAATTCATTTTTATCACAGATATTCTACCCATTAATGACAGTTGTAGTTTATCCCATTTTAGCAAGTCTTTCTTAATCTCTGTCCATAATTTTTCATAATTATTATGAAACAGCTTTGAATTTTTATTTGTCATAATGATACCTAAATATTTCAACCTTTTCTCTATTGTAAAATCTGTCTTGTCCATTAACTCTTTCTGTTCCCTTAAAGTTAAATTTTTCACCAACATCTTTGTTTTTTGATTGTTGATCTTAAATCCTGCTAACGGTCCAAATTCTTTTAATTTGTCCATCAATACGTTAATTCCTTCCAAAGGATTTTCTAGTACAATTATCAAATCATCAGCAAATGCTCTCAATTTATATTCTTCTTTTTTTATCTTTAATCCTGAAATTCTTTTATCTTGCCTTATATCTCTAAGCAGCACTTCTAAGACCAGAATAAATAAAAGGGGAGATAAAGGACATCCCTGTCTTGTACCCTTTTGTATTTCACATGAATCCGTTAAATCTCCATTAACAATTATCTGAGCCTTCTGAGATGTATAAATCGATCTAATCCATTTTATAAAATTATCTCCAAAATCCATTTGCTCCAAAACCTGGAACATAAATTTCCAATTCAAATTATCAAATGCTTTTTCAGCATCTAAAAAAATCAAGGCTGCTTGTTTATCATTTCGTTGTTCTAAATATTCCAAGACATTCAAGACATTCCTGACGTTGTCACGTAATTGTCTTTTAGGTAAAAACCCTGATTGATCTTCCTGAATAAATTGTTGCAATATTATTTTCAATCTTTCTGCCAAGATCATTGTAAAAATTTTATAGTCATTATTCAATAGAGATATTGGTCGATAATTTTTTGTTTTAGTTAAATCTTGCTCCTCTCCACTTCATTCAAGGCAAGGTGGGCAGGGTCAATTAAAAACATAGAGCACACCTAGAATTTTTCTAGAATATATTTCACCTCCCATTGTTTTATCTTGTGTAAACTGACACACTCCTGATGTCCACTGGAGACTATTTGGCAGAACAGTCAGTGCCATTATACCACAATTATTTTTGGACTGTTTTAGTGTAAATTTTGCAAAGTGTTGCTCTACTTCACATATTCACAGAAATAGAAGCAAAAGAAAATGATTTCCTATAGGAAACTTCACTAAAATTGCAGAGTAAATCAGACATATTTAAAGTGACTATCTGAATTATGTAAACTGTCTTAATTTAGTCTTTTCCTAACCTTTAGACTTTCCTTCCTGTTGGACAATCACGGGAATTTTCAGGGTTTCCATATAAAGGGCTAACTAAAGGATTGGAAACTATTTGTGGAAACCAATTTGATTTTGTTTTACTGGTCGCTGGGTTGATTTTTCTGCCCAGAAACCCTGAAAAGGCCTCATGTTGAGCAACATGCATTGGGAAAATCAGAAATTAGGCCTGAGTTACAGCCTAGGTGGCCAGCCAGCCAACTAACTGTAGTGTGCACAGTAGTTTTTCTATTCTTCTAGGGCTGTTTTCATCCTTTGCCATCAAGTACTCCAGAAAAAAGAAGAAATAGCCAATATGATTGTAAATATGGCGAGTGCTTTAAAAGATTAAAGGGAAACTTAGGGTAGATATTTTGTTTTTCAGATCACTTTAAATTATCTCTTTATTTTACCTCTTAGAAATAAGCATCCAGTCCTGCTCTACTTATCACAGTAACTGCAAAATAAACAGACTTTTACTTCTTACTGCAGGCAAGCAAACATACTTTATTACTGTCTGGGTAAAGAACAAAATGAACTGAAAAGCAGAGCAAAGGGCAATCCAAGGGGTGGAATTGAGCTCTATCCCTTAAAACAGTATTCTAACGTTTAAATCTTCAAGGGTCATGTTACCATATAGGCTGTTCTTTTTTTCTTTCTTTTTTTCTTTCTTTTTTTCTTTCTTTTTTTCTTTCTTTCTTTCTTTCTTTCTTTCTTTCTTTCAGGATTAAGTAAGTAATTATAAGGTGAGTGTGGTCATGAAAAATATACCCTCAATATCTTGAATGAGCAGATTCTGGAGTGGGGAGCTCTTCCAAATGAGGATATTTGTGTACTCACCCTGCCATATTCACTGCATTTTTCAATGGGTCCTATTTTTAAATTGCCCCTGTTCTTAATGGAAGCTGACATTCTTTAAATGGAGGCTGTCATTGTCATGTCACAAATTAAAAATGAAAATTTCCAAAAAATAAAAACCCCAAAACTCTGGAGGGGGGCAAAGCACAGCTTGGCTATGGGTTGGAACACCCATTTGTCCCACCCTGGGCACATGGCTGCCTAGGTGGTGGGTCAGATTCCTAGATGGGCTTAATATGACTCTAAAGTGGTTTTAGATCCCCCAGGCTGAAATTTTTAATTATACTCCTTTTATTCTTTTCTGTACAGTGTTCTTAAATTTTAATTTGGTAAAATCCCACAGCATCTCCATTTTTGGGAGCAGTCAGTGTGTCTTAGCTTGAAGATTGGCTTATGGCTGTCTTATTACTATGTTGGTGGTACATCCATTTATACAATCCTCTGGTTTTATAGGAAGTTACTTTGGCTGATCCCATTGACCCAATTGTTTGGCCAGCCTTTTCAATAAACTAATGTGGCCTGATTAAAACTATGTTATGTCTAGCAGTCTTTTTTCTAGTTTCTATTTTACTATATCTCTGTTTATCATATGGTGGGGAGTAACAACAGAGGATGGCCTGCTTATGAGTAGAGTGTGGCTGGCAGTGGCAGAAAACAGAATACTAGATGGATCTGTCTGATCCAGCAAGGAAATTGTTAGGCTTCTGTGCTCTAACTCCTGGGAAATGTAGTCAAATTTGTTAATGAGTTTCAATTTTGCAAGGCTCTCACTCCAACAGTCCTTTGATTTCCCCCCTCCTTTTAATTATACTGATCCTGCCTAAGTGACTACTCTTGAGACCCCATATTTATATATTGGTACATGTCAAGCACATTCATTTTTGTTGGGATGCTCCAGCTGAAAAGAGAACTGACCGATTTAATGTTCAGGTCATTTCAGTGAGCTTTGCAATAACAGGCAAAAGCCATCCTACTCTGTATTAATGTGACTCTATTACAGAAATATCATTTTAGCAGTTTTCTGCTGAAGGAAAGTAACTTGTATGAAAGAGTAAGTTTATTAGGTGTGAAATGGGATTTCAGTCCCAAAGATACAGCATATTTCAACCATTTCCCATTAATTCCATTAAGTGCAGTAGCTGTTTGGGTGAAGAATTTAATGGTTCATGTTTGAAAAGATAAATCTGGGAGAGTCTCTTGTAATTCTCAAAAAGGAATTCAGAGCTTGATTTGCTTTGGTCTGATAACTTGTGTCTGTCATTCCAGCCATCTAGAAAACATGGACAGTTTTTAAATTTTGTCGGGGGGGGATCACTCAAAGTACACTATCTGAGAAATGTGCATTAATATGTGCAAAGTGTCAATGCCATGAATTTTCAAAACACCTGTGAACAGTTTTAACATTAAAATATATTTTTAAACCAATGCAATGCTGTTTGCTCTCTTCTCATGAGGGGGTAATCCTCCTTTTCTGTGAGTAAATACATGTTGGCAACAGTCTGTCTTCCATAGATAATGTGGTTTTCTTTATTTCTCTAGGGGTAAGCAAGAATAACATGTTCTCTCTCTCTTCTCTCTCTCTCTCTGGTCTATTTCAAAAGTGTGGGCAATGATATGGAGACTCCAATTTGCTCAGCATCTGACTCTTTCCATTAGACTCACAGGCCCGGAGAAGGGCAGCTGCCAGTACTTCTGTTCCCAACAATATGCCAGAGGCAAGGAAGCTTTTTCACCACGAGGGCCACATTCCCTTCTGGGCAATTTTCCAGGGACCATATGTCAGTGGAAGGAGAAGCCATAGGCAGACATGGGCCAAGAAACAAAAGTACATTTTACTTTTGTACAGTAGGCTAATTTGTACACACACACATACCCCTCTGTATTCTCCATTCAGGCCACAGGCATTATCAGAGTTCAAGGCCACATTCCAGCCAGGCAAAAATATTTGTGGTGTGAAGGCCGGTGAGTGGTGTGGCCTTGGAAGAGTTCTGACAGACAGACAGAGAGGCCCAGAGGGCTAAATTTGGTCCCTAGACCAGAGGTTTTCCACCTCTGCTATATGCATTGGTAGACCAGAAACAGGGCCAGCAGCATCAAGGGCCATTATTGATGGGCAAATGTCAAGGCCCACAGCCACACACCAGCAAAGGGAGCACTGTCAGCCCCTGGGAGCCTCTGGCACTCCTCCCACTCCTCTATGCTCTCTTTGCCCATTTATGTACCCCTTCCAAGACTAAGAGAAGATGGAACAATCTCCACTCATTCTGTCCCTCTGCAGGGTGAGGCAGATTGTGTATACAGGAAGAGGGCAAGAGAATGGGTAGCAGTGGTGAGAAGGCGGCAGGTCCAGCCGGAACAGGGGACAAGTGACAGCCTATTGCCCACGTGCCTCTGCAAACCTAGAACTTGAATTATTGCAATGTAAACAGACTATTCACCTGCTGCTCAATAGACTACCACTGCAGCTTTGCCTTCTTCCTGATGTACCAGTTTTAAATGAAAGTTGGGGATATTTTCTCAGCCCATGCAGAGGGAGAAACATCAATAATTTAAGATATGCAGACAATACCATACTCTTAGCAGAAACCAGTAATGATTTGAAATGAATGCTGATGAAAGTTAAAGAGGAAAGCACAAAAGCAGGACTGCAGCTGAACATCAAAAAGACTAAAGTAATGACAACAGAAGATTTATGTAACTTTACAGTTGACAATGAGGACATTGAACTTGTCAAGGATTATCAATACCTCGGCACAGTCATTAACCAAAATGGAGACATAGTTAAGAAATCAGAAGAAGGCTAGGACTGGGGAGGGTAGCTGTAAGAGAACTAGAAAAGATCCTCAAATGCAATGATGTATCACTGAACACCAAAGTCAGGATCATTCAGACCATGGTATTCCCGATCTCTATGTATGGATGTGAAAGTGGGACAGTGAAAAAGGCAGATAAGAGAAAAATCAACTCATCTGAAATGTGGTGCTGGAGGAGAGCTTTGCGGATACCATGGACTGCGGAAAAGACCAATAATTGGGTGTTAGAACAAATTAAACCAGAACTGTCACTAGAAGCTAAAATGATGAAACTGAGGTTGTTATACTTTGGTTATCATATTATTTCCAGTAATAGTTGTAATCTGAGTAGGAACTCAAGTGAATTAGAAGTAATTGTATGGGGGAATCAGTTGGGGGTGGGACCAGTAGGAAAATGAAAGTAGAGTTTTTGGTTATGCAGCAACACACTGTGAAGTAAAGTTTGTTCCTTCTAATCAGCATTTGTGGTTCATTTCAAATCTTGCAAATATTACATGGTGTCAGAAGACTACCTAAAAACATAAGGCAGTGAAAAATGGACCAGCTAAAGCCTCCAGGAACGTTGGTGTTTGAAGGAAATGCAGCAGAGAACTGGAGAAGATGGAGGCAAGGGTTTGAATTGTACCGCATTGCAAGTGGAGCAGATAAGAAAGATGAGAGACTCCAGTCAGCATTATTTCTGCATGTGGCAGGTGAAGAAGCAAGAGAGGTATTTAATACTTTCCAGTTTGATGATGATGCAGATAAACATAAAATTCAAGTTTTGATGAATACATTTGAAGCATATTGTGTGCCCAGAATAAATGTTACTTATGAAAGGCACAGGTTCTTCACTAGAATACAGAGTGAAGGAGAAAGTATAGACCAATATGTGACTGAGTTGAAGCTTTTGGCTCAGACCTGTGAATTTGGGGAGCTGTGTGATTCTCTTATTAAGGATCGCATAGTGTGTGGCATTCAGAAAGACAGATTGAGAGCCAAGTTACTGAGAGAGAGTGATTTAATCCTTGAGTGTGCAGTGAATATATGCAGGGCAGAAGAAGTGACTGCAAAACAGATGAAAGATTTTGGGGCAACAGAAAAACAAATGGATGCCTTACAGGGCAAAAGTACCTTTGAAAAGCCAAAAGTAAGCCAGTCTCAGAGCAAATGGAGCCCTGGCACTACTACCAGCCCCCAAGAAAAGGAAATGCCACAGAGGCCTGTAGTGGCAGCAAAGGCCTGCTACAAGTGTGGAATCAGTCATCATGACATAAATGGTTGTCCTGCAAATGGGAAGGAATGCAGAAGATGTGGCAAACTTAATCATTTTGCTAAAATGTGTAAAACTAGAGATAGAAAACTTCAACGCAGAAAAATATTCTCAGTAGCAGATACAGCTAAAAATGCTCATGATTTCTTCATTGGCACATTGAATTCTACAGCTCTGGAAGATGAATGGTGTGTGGAACTGTCGGCGTGTGCGTATAGTGATCATACAAGGAAGAAATCCAAGTGTCGCATAGAACAGTAAATGAGCCAGGCCAAGCAAGTTTCTTGTAAGAGTCTTTACTTAGCATAAGACATTAGACACAGTTGTCTCCACAAACGACGTTTCCCCCACACTGAGCTTCTGCAAGAATCCCTCCTTATCTGCTTGCCAGCCAGCTGCTGACCTTGGCAAACCTGGCGCTCTGTTCTTCCAGCTTAACCCTTCTGCTTCAGGTTTCACTCTCTCTGCTAAAAACCCTGTCTGTGAGTCTCACAGCATGCCTCACTGACCAACAGCCCCCACCTGAGACTCACAGATTACAAAACTTCATTGTTCATCATTACATTTCTACAATATTAACTTTTTCATTACAATACACATCAGTACATGGTTTGTTTCCTTACAGTTTCTATTTACATTTTCAGTTCAGTTTTTGTTTCTTTATTTCTTTATTCACACAGGTTTTACAGAGTCATTTTTGTTCACTTTTATTTGATAATACATTTATATTTCATTCCTCAATTCAAAACTTCCACATGAGATCCATTGTTTCTTTGTCTATTGGCCCTTCTTTTTCCCACTCTACAGGATATTCATCTGTCTCATCATTCTTATGTGTAACATTAAATGTGAATCTCTGAGGTGGTTGTCCTTTCGTTTTTCTTTCTGATCTCCTAACATTATCTATTTCCATTTCTTCCTCACTCTCAATTTTACTTGGACCTGCACCTGTGTCTGCACTTGTACTTGGCACTTCTGTATCTTGCATTGCCATGTCTTCACTTCTCAGTCTTTTCACAGTACGTTTGCCTCTGTGTATTAGATTAGTCAATGCAGTTCTTAATGGAATTTGATGTCCAAAAGGAACATCTGCTGCTTTCTGCTTGCTTGCACCCTCAAGTATCACTGTTTGACTGTCTCTCCAAGGTTTATCTATCACCTTTATGTTTCTGCTTAACACTACTTGTTGTTTCTCAGGCAACCAAACTCTATAATATGAATTCTGAAATCCCAAAACGCGTCCTGCCTGAGCTCTTGAGCCTAATTTACCATGCCTTTTCTGTTTTGCAACATGTACCCAGCATTTTGCCCCAAAACGCTCTATGTGTTTCACCCTGGGCTTTCTTCCAGTCAACTTCTCATAGGGAGACATGCCTATCACTCTGTGCACAAGGCGGTTCTGAATGTATGTAGTGTACAGAATACATTCACCCCAATAAGTGTTATTCATATCAGCATCTGCTAGCATGGTTCTCATTGAATCCTGCAATGACCGGTTCCTCCTCTCTGCAGTTCCGTTGGAGGATGGGCTGAAGGGAGCAGTGAGACTCTGTATTATTCCCTTCTTTTCCAAATATGTTTTAAATGAATTACTGGTAAATTCCCCACCTTGATCTGATTTGATATTCTTGATAACAACCCCATATTGTGTTTCTGTCCTCTGTGTAAATGCCTTTAATTTCTCTTCTGCTTCACTTTTCTTTTTCAATAAGAACACATGTGTAAATCTGGAAAAATCATCCACAATCACTAAATAAAACCTTGCTCCACCTTTTGAGCACTGGAAAGGTCCAGCCAAATCCACATGTATGAGCTGATAGGGTTTAGTGGTCGTGCTTTCACAGCTCTTATTTACCGGAGTTACAGTCATTTTTGTTTTATAGCATACCTCACACTCATCCACATGCTCACAATGTGTTAATTTCAAATCTTGACTATGCTTTGGGGTGTTTTTTACCTTTTCAAAATGTGCGTGCGCCAATCTTCTGTGCCATTCATGTAAACAATTTTCATGTTTATTTTTATTAACTCCTATCCAGGCACACGTGGGTTTATCAAGAGTGCACTCAACCATAAACATTTGGTTCTGTAATTTCCCTTGCATACATATTTCACCATCCTTTCTCACAAAACATCTATCCCCTTCAAATGTAACTTTGCAACCTATTTGAGCCAATTTTCTTACTGATAGAATGTTATATTTTAAACCAGAAACTAATAATACATCTGTTAATATAGTTCCCAAAGTACTCAACCTGAGCGTGCCTTTTGCAATTGCGTCCTGAGTCGATCTGTCAGCCAGATAAATCTTCTCCTGCACTGGCTTTGAAGTGTAAAATAAACTAGAGTCTGTGATTAGTCAATTAGACACTCCGCTGTCGAGAAGCCACTTAGAGTTAATTAGTTTATTGTCCTCTTTAGTAACAATGTTCAGGCTTGTTCTCTGACTTCCAAAGTCCCTGTTATTTCTCTTCTTACTTAAACAATGTCTCTGTATATGTCCTCGGGACCCACAAAAATAACATATTTTATTCTCTTGCCTGTTTCTTTGATATTGTTGTTGTTGTACAGCCACAGTCTCTTTTAACTCAGTTTTCTTATTCTCTTGTCTTCTATTCCATTCTTGTTGAAGTTTCTGTTCTACAAAGTCCAAATTTAGGTTTCCGTCTGGTAAACTTTCCAGGCTAGAGACCATGACGTCCCATTTTTGATCAAATGAAGATAACAGTATATAGACCATCTGAATGTCACTATGATGCACTCCTCTATCTTGCAGCTCAGCATTTAATCTACGAAATTCAGCCAGATGCTCTGTCATAGTCACTTCATCTGTAAAACGCATCTGATAAAGTTTCCGTGCTAAACACAGCCTGCTCCCTGCAGTTTGCTGCACATGAGCGGCTCTTAGCTTCTCCCACATTTGATTAGCTGTCGGCTCATTACTCACCAGCAACAGTTGAGAATCAGACAGCCCCAGAGTAATAAAAGCCTTCGCTTTCTCGTCTTTCTTCAACCATGCTGCTGAAGGAGCTGCCGGAGGGGGATTTTCTACGACATCATTCAACTCTTCTTTAATCAGAACTGCTCTCATTCTCCATTTCCAGCTGGAGTAGTTTACAGCATTCAGCCTCTCCATCGGCATCCCGGATAACAGGTTTACAGCCATGTTGCCCACTCTTACTTGCCTCTTTCTTGCACTTTCGTTTCTCTCAGCAACAATGTCACATCAACGACTCTCGAACCCGTTACCTTGTATGATAAGCTGGGCCCATAACCCCTGTCGGCGTGTGCGTATAGTGATCATACAAGGAAGAAATCCAAGTGTCGCATAGAACAGTAAATGAGCCAGGCCAAGCAAGTTTCTTGTAAGAGTCTTTACTTAGCATAAGACATTAGACACAGTTCTCTCCACAAATGACGTTTCCCCCACACTGAGCTTCTGCAAGAATCCCTCCTTATCTGCTTGCCAGCCAGCTGCTGACCTTGGCAAACCTGGCGCTCTGTTCTTCCAGCTTAACCCTTCTGCTTCAGGTTTCACTCTCTCTGCTAAAAACCCTGTCTGTGAGTCTCACAGCATGCCTCACTGACCAACAGGAACTTCTCATAAGTGATCACAAGTATGTGACCTTTAAGATTGACACAGAAGCACAGTCTAATGCAATGTCTTTAAAAACATACAAAGCCTTGCAAGCTGAACCACTTCAGCATTCAAATGCCAGATTAATAACCTACTCTGGAGAAAGACTACATGTGTCTGGTAAATGTAACCTGGATTGCAAATATAAAGATCAAAGAGCTGAGTTGGAATTTCACGTAGTAGACTTTGATGCACAAGCTGTACTCGGTCTCCAGGCTGTGACTAATTTAAATTTGGTGCAAAGAGTTAATTTAATGAAAAGAGCTCCAGTAGATCAATGGGATGTTGCAGTTGAATACAAAGATGTATTTGAAGGCTTAGGTTGCTTACCAGAGAAATACACCATCAAAATCAACTCACAGGTTCCACCTGTAATTCATGCACCTCGGAAGGTTCCAGTGGCACTAAGGGATAAAGTCCAAACAGAACTGACTCTTATGGAGCAATTAAAAGTCATAGTTAAGGTAAAAGAACCTACAGAGTGGGTGAATTCAATTGTGGCTGTAGACAAGCCTGGCCGGGACCAGATAAGAATATGTTTAGATCCAAGAGATATGAACAAAGCAATTTTAAGAGAACATTTTCAATTGCCTACTGTAGAAGAAATTACCAGTAAGCTAGCAGAAGCAGAATTGTTTACGGTTCTTGATGCCAGTAGTGGATTCTGGCAAATTCAGCTAGATGACAACAGAAGATGCCCCTTCTATGATAAGCTTCCGCCGGGCCTTGAAGACCTGGCTCTTCAGGCAGGCTTTTCGGGTGGGTTAGGTTTCTTACTGTTATGGTTTTAAATTTTAATGTTTTATTGTATTGTTTTATCTTGTACGTCACCCAGAGTGGCTGGACAACCAGCCAGATGGGCGACTAATAAATTAAATAAATAATAATAATAATAAATTTCAGGCTATGTACATTTAATACACTTTTTGGCAGGTACTGATTTACAAGAATGCCATTTGGTATCTCTTCAGCTCCTGAGGTCTATTAGAGGATGATCCAACAGACATTTGAGGGTATTGATGGGGTCACATGCTACATAGATATTATCCTGGTGTGGGGGAAGACCAAACAGGAACATAATGAGAGACTGAAGAGAGTTCTGGACAGGTGCCGAGAGAGGAATCTGAAATTGAACAAAGTGAAATGCAAATTTGCCATGACTGAAATAAAACATCTAGGACACATCTTAACCAAAGAAGGACTAAAACCTGATTCATCTAAAATAGAGGCCATCACTGAAATGCCCAGCCCAAGTAACAAAGCTGATCTTCATAGATTTCTAGGAATGGTGACTTACCTAGAAAAGTTTATCCCAAATTTGGCAACAGTAACAACCCCTTTAAGACAGCTGTTGGCCCAAGATGTTGAATTTTGCTGGATGTCAGTTCATGAAACAGCATTCACACAGTTGAAAGAGCTATTAACAAAAACTCCTGTTTTGAAATATTATAATGTGAAAGAACCAGTAACTCTGTCAGTGGATGCTAGTTCTACAGGCTTAGGTGCTGTACTGTTGCAAAGAGGTGCACCTGTTGCATATGCTTCTAAAGCAATTACTGCGGCCCAACAGAACTATGCTCAAATAGAAAAGGAAATGTTGGCAATAGTGTTTGGATGCACAAGATTCCATCAATTTCTCTATGGCAAAGAAGTGACTGTGGAAACAGACCACAAACCATTGGAGGCAATTTTCAGAAAACCTTTGCATAATGCACCTCCAAGAATCCAAAGATGGCAGTTAACACTGCAGAAACATCAATTACAAGTGCACTATAGAGCAGGCAAAGAATTAATAATTGCTGATACCCTGTCCAGGGCATATCTTGAACAGGGTGAAGGAATAAGTTCTGAAGAAGCTGAGGTTGCTGTTAACCTCATTTTATCTTATTTACCAATCTCTGAATCAAAACTGAAAGAATTTCAGGTAGCTACTGAAAATGATAGCATTTTGCAAATCCTGAAAAATGCCATTTTGCAGGGGTGGCCAGATAGAAGAGTAGAAGTTCCAGAGTATATACATGTTTATTGGAATTACAGAGAGGAATTAAGTGTTCATGATAGACTCATTTTTAAAAGTGACAGAATCATAGTACCACAAGATTTGAGGAAAGAGATATTGAATATTATACATGAGAGTCATCTGGGTGTTGAATTATGTAAAAAGTGGGCACAAGAAGCTGTATATTGGCCAGGTATGTGTGCCCAAATTGAAGAATTGGTACTGTCATGTACCACATGTCACACCTTCAGAAATAAAAACCAAAAAGAACCAATGTAACCTCATGAAATCCCAAGAAGACCTTGGCAGAAGCTAGGAATGGACTTGTTTGAATTTGAAAGAAAGGACTGTCTACATTTGGTTGATTATTATTCAAAATATGTGGAAATAGGTTTGCTTGAAGACACTACAAGTAGATCAGTAATTTTACATTGCAAATCTATATTTGCAAGACATGGTATACCTGAAGAGGTTGTCAGTGATAATGGCCCTCAGTTTTGCTCTAGAGACTTTAAAATGTTTGCCAAAGATTGGGACTTTGTTCACACAACATCCAGTCCACTATTTCCTCAATCAAACGGAATGGCAGAAAGAATGATCCAAACAGTAAAGAGGATTCTTAAGAAATCTAGTCTGAATAACACAGATCCTTATCTTAGTTTATTGGATTACAGAAACACGCCTACAGTAGATACAGCCTCACCTGCACAACTTTTAATGGGGAGACATTTAAGAACCAGGTTGCCTACCTCAGCACCGTTGTTACTACCTCAGCAGGTAAAAGGTGACATACAGACACATCTGAAGAGAAGACAAGAAAAACAGAAGCTTTACTTTGACAAAGGTTCAAAGTCTTTACCACCTTTGCAGGTTGGTGATTCTGTTAATGTTGGGCAAAGTGGAGTGTGGAAACCAGCAAGAGTGACTGGACAAAACATGACTCCAAGATCATATTCAGTTCAGACTGATGATTTAGCTGTCTACCGAAGGAACAGAATAGATCTTCAAAGCACTCCAAGTTGTGAACCAAAAATGGATGAGACTACTGAGACTGCAACTGCACCTTCATCAGAGGTAGACCTATCAGGGTCTCAAGACCAACAAAAGTGAAACAGTTGTAGCACAAAGAGCCAGTGATATACCAGAGAAGATTTTGGACTCTGAGTTACCTGTTACTACATCAAGAGGCAGAGTGATCAGACAACCAATTCGATATAGACAGTAGTTTCTATCTTTTTCTTAAAAATAAAAAGGGAGATGTAATGTGAATAAGAACTCAAGTGAATTAGAAGTAGTTGTATGGGGAATCAGTTGGGGGTGGGACCAGTAGGAAAACGAAAGCAGAGCTCTTGGTTATGCTGCAACAGACTGAAGTAAAGTTTGTTCCTTCTAAATAATATTTGTGATTCATTTCAGCTCTTGCAAATATTACAGTTATCATACTTTGGACACATCATGAGAAGACATGATTCACTAGAAAAGACAATAATGCTGGGAAAAACAGAAGGGAGTAGAAATAGAGGAAGGCCAAACAAAAGATGAATTGATTCCATAAAGGAAGCCACAGACCTGAACTTACAAGATCTGAGCAGGGTGGTTCATGACAGATGCTCTTGGAGGTCACTGATTCATAGGGTCGCCATAAGTCGTAATCGATTTGAAGGCACATAACAACAACAACAAATTAAATGGAACACACTGGAATAGATTGTGCTCCAAAGCCTAGAGGAAATCAGTGCTGTTGCTCATGTAAAATACTGCTACTGACTCATCATGCAGTATCCAAACCATTATCAAAATCTGCCCATATATTGCAGTAATTCATTCCTGAGGATGCAGCATGGAGTAGCACTGGTAAATCTATTTCTAGCCATTGCTAACATTAAACCTGTAAACTTTGACAGATGTTTCTTCATCGATGGGGGTGATATGGGGGAAGGTGTTTCACAACAAACTCAATCCCTTGTGAAATCCTTCCTCCATATCTTGGCAATTTTTCAGAGGGAGACCTACAAAACATGGCAAAAATGTTAAGCCATTCAGAGTAAAAGCAGGAGACATTGCTCTCACTTTGATTTGGCTTCATGATGTCATCATGTGGTATCATTACAAAGTCTATGTAAGCAAAAGGCTTAACTCTGATTTGACTTTTTGACATTATCACTTAGTCAAATCTGATTTCCTCTGTGCTAGTTTTCTAGCTGAAAGGACTGGGTGAGCTGAAAGGACTGGGTCCTCCTTAGGGTGTGTGGGTAGCACTCCCATTCTGCAATCTGTGTCACAGAAAGCTCCCAGGCACCCCTCCTATAACCAGGCAGGCCTGCGATGCCTGCCTGCATGCCCCACCAACCTCTCCCATTGGGGTGAATGCTGGCCGCAGTGCCCTCATGCCTGCCATCAACCAAGATGGCAGCCAAGGCTTCCCTAAGGTGCTGGTCCCTCTGCCACCATCTTGGTTGATGGCAGGCATGTGGGTGGGGCCAGCATTTACCACAGCAGGAGAGATAGGTGTAGGCAGGCACCATGGGCCCGGGGCAGACTGGTGCCCAAGGACCCAGTCATGCCTGGTGCCAACCCTGAGTCCACACGCACACCCTCACTGGTGGAGACGATGTGAGGGCCAGGCCAGGTGAAGGCAAAGGCATTGATCTTCCCCCTCACTCCTCCTCCATGCAGAGAGTGTGTTAACTTATAAAATTGGCTATTTAAAATGTCAAGTTATCAGAAAATTTAGTATGAACACCAGAAATTAAATGACTAGTATATTTTTGTTTTATGTAAAAAAAAAAAGGATGTCAAGGATGCAGTGAACAAGGGGATACTAAACGGTGCTAAGTCCTCATTGAGGGTCCCTCCTTTTAGTATTGTTCCTGACCTTTAGATTTTCCTTGCTGTTGGACAATCAAGGGAAAACTTTTTAACTAGTTTCCATATAACAGACAGGCTAAGCAATTGGAAACTAATTGTGGAAAGCAATTGGAATTTTTTTACTGGTTGCTGGGTTGATTTTTCTGCCTAGAAACCCTGAAAAGGCCGCATGCTGAGCAGCACACATTGGGAAAATCAGAAATTAGGCCTGAGTTACAGCCTAGGTGCCCAGCCCACCAACTAACTGTAGTTTGCACAGCAGTGTTTCTATTTCTCAAGGGCTGTTTTCATCCTTTACAATCAAGTACTCCAGAAAAAGAAGAAATAGCCAATATGATTGTGAAAATGGTGAGTGCTTTAAAGGAGTAAAGGTAAACTATGGGTAGATACTTTGTTTTTCAGATCACTTTATCTCTTTTTGTCACCTTTTAGCAATAAGCACCCAATCCTGCTCCACTCACCATAATAGCTGCAGAATAAACAAACTCTTATTTCTCACAGCAGGCAAACAAACACGCTTCTTCATTGCTGGCTGGGTAGAGAACAAAACTGAAACTGAAAATCAGAGTAAAGAAAAGTCCAAGGGGTGAAGTCTAAGCTCTACCCCATAATAAAAATTCTAATATTCTACTCTTCAAGAGTCATCTTACCATATAGGATGCTTTTTAAAAGGATTACTTATGTAATTATAGGGTGATTGTGATCATGAAAAATCCACCCTCAGTCAGAAAAAGTCTTGAGTGAATAAACTTTTGGGAGCTCTTCCAGATGATGATGATGCTTTTGTTGTGCACTTGCCCTGACTTGTTCCCTGATTTTTTTTCCAGAGGGTCCTATTCTTAAATTGCTCCTGTTCTTAAAACAAGCTGTCATTCTTTAACTGGAGGCTGTCATTGTCTATCATGTCACAAATTCAAAAGAAAATTTTCCAAAAACGATAATCCTAGTGTGGGGTGCAGCACAGCTGGGGGGGGCGGCGCATCCATTTGCCCCATGCTGGCTACAGGGCTGTGCAAATGGCAAACTTCTCATTGAAGAATCTTCTAGATTGACTTTGCCCTCCCAGGTTGGCCATTGGAGTCTTCTAAGAAGGAAGGAGTGCTTTTGCCCAGCTAAGACTGGTACACCAGCTGCACCCATTCCTGGAGATGCCTGATTTGACTACAGTGACGCATGCCTTAGTTACATCCCGTTTAGATTACTGTAATGCGCTCTACGTGGGGCTGCCTTTGAAGACTGTTCAGAAACTTAAACTGGTACAAAAAGCTGCAGCCAGAGTGCTAACTGGGGCTGGTTACAGGGACCATACAACCCCCTTGTTGTGACAGCTTCACTGGCTGCCAGTTTGTTTCCGGTCACAATTCAAAGTGCTGGTTTTGATCTATAAAGCTCTATACAGCCTAGGTCCAGGCTATTTGTCAGACTGTATCTCCACATACGAGCCTACCTGGGCGTTGAGATCCTCAGGAGAGGCCCTTCTCTCAGTCCCAACACCTTTGTAAGCACAATTGGTGGGGACGTGAGATAGGGCCTTCTCGGTGGCTGCCCCCAGGTTCTGGAACTCTCTTCCTAGGGAAGCACGAACGGCCCCTTCCTTGCTATCCTTCCGTTGGCAGGCAAAGACTTTTTTATTCCGACAGGCTTTTGGACTAGAAGATGTTTAAGATAGGGCCTCATAAGGTCTGTTGTATTGTTCTGTGGTCCTATTCTTAATGTTTTAAATTGTCTTAGTATCTTAAGTGTATGTTTTATGGTTTTAATGTTACGAATAGTTTAATTCTATTTTAATTGTATATTTTTGTATGTTTTTTACCTATGTGTAGTTTTTATTTGTAAGCCGCCCTGAGTTCCAGTTTTGGAAAAAGGGCGGGGTAAAAATAAAGATTCATTCATTCAGGAGTATAAAGGGCTACCAACTAAGCCTTCCTTGAGCAACAAGGTCTACCTGAGCTCTTGTATATCTGGTGTTTATGGCCTTGCTCTTCAGTCCTACTTTTGGATCTGATCTTTTTTGGTTCTAATTTCTACTTGTTCTATTCATTCTGTCCTCTGGATTGTTCTTTTGTCCTGACTTTAAGTTCAGGTGCCTACCTTTTCTTCCATTCACTATGCACAGTCCAGTCCCAACAGTTCATTCCAGTACAAAATGACTGGTTCCACCTTTCCCAGACTAATGTGTGGAACAGCACTTAGTCATCCACAGTTTAAATGCTTTCCAAATGTTTCAGCTCAATTCATGGCTCAAAACATTTATCAAGCTATATTTTGAATGCATGTTTTGAGAGAAAATACATTTAAAATACATATTTATATGTGGATTATACTGCTAATTATTTTTTAAAAATACAAATTAATTAAAAAATGGGATAGAATAGAGTTATGGGTGAGTGTATACAAACATGATGGGAAGTTACTAGAAATAGACTGACTAGTCCATTTTAATTTGTTTTAGTGTTCTTTTTAGTTTGATCTTGTAAAGGAGTAAAAGGGGGAGGCATTGTGCATCTGAACTAAAAAGCATGTGATGGAGTGTATTGTTTTTGCAAACAATTTTCAGTAATGAGCCCAAGCTTGAGAGCTATATAATTCCAGCTCTTTTCTGAGATAAAACACAATTGTCTGGAGATGAAACTTAAATGGACAATATAAAAACATCTAATTAATCTCTCCAAGAACACCTGGCATTTATGAAGAAAAGTAGCCTTGTCTGCTCTCCAAAGTGGCTTATCATATTATTTATTTGTCAGGGCCAGAAATATTCATATATTTTCAGCCAAAAATATTGCAACAGCCTTGTACTAACATATCCAATGCAAATAGCCAGGTACACTCAAAATGTTCATATCATTAGTGCTTAGACTAGAATTGTCAATCAATGAAATGAAATTGTAGTTGATTAATCATTTGACTTTTAACCATACCAACAGTAAACCATACCAACAGTTAACCCCCCCCAAATTAAAAGCGGCTTCCTGAGATACTGAAGAAAAAACAATATAAAATATTATAGCAAGCCAAAGATACCCATCCTCTGGCATGATCTAACTGAAGCTAAGCAACTTGAAATCAACGAGATTTAGAGGCACTTAACTTTGGCTCAAGTGTGCCCACTCTTAGAAGAAAAGGCTATCCTTAATATATTTGCTTAATTAAAATCAGTAATGTAGTGCCAAATTCAGAAGAGCACCAGAAACCACTGAAGTAAGAGATTAACAGAGCAATCCTAACTATAGGAAGTGGGTACAATTTAGGGGTAAATCACCCGTTTTCAAAACTCCATTCAGGAGTTTCTGGAATGGGCTACTGCCCATTTAGCTAGCAGGTGAGTGAGGGCCTAGGTTATGAGGATTGATCACCAGGTCACATGACTGAGCTGAACAGGGATTGGCCACTTCCCCAGAACACTCCCCTTTCTTTCCTGTTTACTTGCATCAGCGTAAATTACAATGATTATGTTGGCTCTGCCAACAGAGCCCTGGCTGAGCCGGGATGAGGGACTTATGCTCATGTAGCCCCTGCTGAGCCCTGCCTCCATCAGGAAAACCCAAGATCTGGGGAATCCAAAGTCTCTCATCCCGGCAGGACTTGGGTTTGGATTGTGCTGTTAGCTACAGAACAGGCAGGAAAAGAAGATAGGAAAACAGTAGGGATGCGCAAGAATTCCACTGAATTTAGATTTAGCACCATATTTTTCAGTGGTCCACATTCTCCATCTTTGTGGAGCAATGTTTGCTCCAAATTTCAGTGTTTTTCCCTGAGCACCAGATTCTCCCCCTTTGAATATTCCCTCAAATATATTGTTCTTTTATTGATTTTTCTCACAGCACAGCAGTATAGCTCTCTCTCTCTCTCTCTCTCTCTGCCACCTCCCATCACTAGAATAATCCAAGTCCCAAACAGAAGGAAGCAAGCCAAGTCTTGCCCACATTAAGGACTCAAGGCATTCTGAGGAGGAGATGGAGGACTGAACACTGCTTTCCTCCTTTTCCCAAAAAGAAAACAGCCAGTCTCTGCTTGCTAATGTGGAAACTGACCAGTCTCAATAACAGCAGAGATGGAGAAAGAGGCAAAGCCACTGTCCTTTCCTTTATCAATAATTTGTTTCAAATTATCATTTTTTTAGAATATAAATATTTACTTTCAAAAGAATTGATATTTTCTTTCATTTATGGGTATTTTCTTTCATTTATGGATATTGTCTTTCAAAATATCTATATTGTGAAGTAAAACATTGATATTAATATCAGTATTTTGGGGATGGGAAAAAAGACTGGTAAAAACAGCACATAGCAGAAAAAGAATGAACTTGAATTGATACTGCCTGTTAGGTTGACAGAATGCTTTTGAAGAGGCACCAGCCAATGAATCCTATATCTAGAAAATAGTCAGACAAGATACAGCCTTGAGAGTCAGGGACCAGTCTAGGTGCCTGTATGCTTTGCTACTGCTTTGCTGAAGATCCATAACTGGCAACCAAAAAGATGTTCACAGATATGCCAGCTGACCTTCCCCCACCCTACAACTCTTAACTCTTCCTCAGTCTTGTTGGTTCCACAGAAACTTTAAATGTCTTATGTATAAGATGGCCAAGAAGAAAGAACAAAATACCTGTCCCAGAGTTTTGGGATCTATCCTCTCTATTTTTGTTCTCTATATTCTGCTACTACTCTCCACCTACTGAAATCTGCTCTAGTCACTTCCTCTCCATCAATCCCTCAGACATATTATTACTTCTTTCCTTCCAATGCATCATGGGAAAGGGACACTCAACATCTCTTTTCGTTATTTTGCATGGGTATCTCTGGAAATTAATCAGAACTTCCACAATCTATCACTCCTCCTTAACCCCATCCACAATTTGTGATAGGGTCTAACTATCACACTCTTCCTGAAATCCAGTGTCTGGTAATCTAGTAATTTCCAGATTGGATTATTGCAGTGGACTCTATGTGGGGCTGCCCTTGAAGATGACTTGGAAAGTTCAACTGGTCCAAAATGCAACAGCCAGATTATTGGCTGAGGTTCCCTTTAGATCTTATACAACCCTTGCTTTAAAACAGCTGCATTGGTTGCCTGTTGTTTCTAGGCCCAGTTCAAGATGCTCACACTTGTGCTTAAAGCCCTAAATGACTTAGGTCCTCAATATCTAAAAGACTACCTTCTTCCCTACAGACCGTTTTGGGAGTTGAAATCAGCAGAGGGGGCCCTTTTGGTAGTTTTGCCACCCTCAGAGGTTTAGGGGATGGCAGCCTAGGAGACAGCATTCTCTGTGGTGCCCCCTAAGTTCTGGAACTCCTCACCAAGGTAGAGTTTTAGGTGAATGCTGAAGAAGCACCTCTTTACCCTGGCCTTTGACACTTGAGACATGTATTTTTAGGACCCACCCTATGGGGATTTTAGATTGTTTTTAATGCTGTATTTTAAAATTCTTGTAACCCACCCTGGGACCTGTGGGTGAAGGGCAGGTAATTGATGATGATGATGATGATGACTCGGATAAAGCTGTTTCTGCCATGTGAGTGGGGTAACACTTTGTGATTCCCAGGGCACGGTCTGAAGGCTAGATCTGTTGACACAAGTTTTGGAGCAGGAGTGGAAGGAAATGTCAATTTCAGTTCTCTCAGTTTCTCATTTTTCCAGTTTTAAATCCAATTCTCCACATGTCTGCAGCAATTTGCAAATTTCTTTTTTTAAATCCTCATGAAAATTGTTCAGCATTTTATTACAAATTTTGCCTAAAACTAATTTTTGTATGCAGTTTTGACTCATGTACACAGCTTTACAAGCATTTTTCTTAATATAATGCTTTCGTACGTGTTTTTTCTTGAATATATTCATTTTTATGCCCACTTTTCCCTCATAGATGCATTTTTGTAAACATCATTTGG
This sequence comes from Rhineura floridana, assembly GCF_030035675.1. NCBI lineage: Eukaryota > Metazoa > Chordata > Lepidosauria > Squamata > Rhineuridae > Rhineura > Rhineura floridana. The sequence goes on from NC_084484.1 coordinate 34,422,916, forward strand.
TTGGCGAACTGCATCACAAAATTATGTGCAAATTTCAAAGAATGGCTGTGTTTTGGTTCTCATAGTGTTTCAGAAAGTGTGAATGTTATAGATTCGGTTTTAAATGGAAACTGAATCAAATTTGTTGCCCATCTCTAGCTGCGAGACCTTCTGGGAACCCTTTGTATGCTGTCTTGAGTTCCATGGAACAAAGATGGGGATTAAATATCAGCAGCTATAGATCCCTTGCTATAAGAAAACATTCCAACATCACTGGAGGGAGGGCTCTTAATTTATATAATGGACCCTGAGCTCATGATCGATCTTACCTTTGAATTCACTACCAAAATCCTAACAGGACTGATTTAACATTAAATCAAACAATCTTGCAAACCCCACCATTTACTCCACTAGGAAGATCTTGATAAGGCATACATTGAGCCAAAACTCACCCAGGCTTTTCTCATTGCAGCTGTTCCCCCCCCCTTTTTTTTGGTCAAATAGAGAAATACATTCTTTTCCTAATTATATACCATCTGGAATGATATAGTCAAAGCTTTAAACTGAACTGTGCATTGTCCTGCTGCTTACATGTAAAGCAGATTTATCATTTATTTTTCAAAAGTCAGTCTAGATTGTCTGCTTTGACGAATACGTTTTTTATGCATTGCATTCTTTCTCATAGGTGCATCATGAGTGCCCTCATGTAATGATGAGAGCAGATTTGGGGTGGGGGGTTGGAGCAGCTTCCACACTGATGGCTTTTTTGCCACTAGGACAGATAATTTGTGTCAACAACATGCCTTTCCACATAACATTGCACTTGTTCTTTTGGCTGAAACACCTTCTGCTTTGCATTAGTTTGGTGTTTTGCTAGGACTTCCCAAAATGAAAGGATCTCACATTGATCCTTAATTTTAAATTGTGTGGTACAATGCCTTTATTTTCATTTCTTACTACCATTTTCTTCATGGAGGCTTGTGGAATAGGACAATTTGCTCTACCTAATGCAGGCCTGCAGAAGTTGAGATCTCCCCAAGCCAAATGCAGCCCACTGCCAACTGTGTATTCTGGTCTGCCAGGTGCCCAACAACCCCTTTCTTTCCAAGTTATAGGCAGGCTGCAGAAATAAATTTATTGAGACATTGATGGGCTCCACCCATTGGCTACTTTGGTATGAGTCATATCCATTAAACCACACATTTGTGTCTCTAGCCCCGCCTACCACTCCCATGTATCCAATGTTGTGCTTGGGCTGAAAAGGCTTCCTCACCCCTGCTTTATAGTTCACTTTTCTTTCTTTCCTTTCCTTCCTTTCCTATTTGATTCTCTGTTTGGTAAATCAGAGTTTATTACAACTCTTTGGCTACTGTTAGCTTTTGGAGAATTCCTTCTGAACTCTCATGATGTTTACTTTTATTTTTTAATAATGACACTGCATATATTCTACTGTTCCATTTGACTGCTGTTTTAATTGTGTTAGTCCTCTCGCTGCTGCTGCTGCTGCTACTTTTTAATGCTTGATTTTATTGTCATTTTAATATTTTAATGAATTGTTATGCCACTTTGAATGTGTGTGCACGTAAATGTATGTTGTGTATTGTAAATGATATGAAATACCCCAATGCTTAACAATTCTGCATAAGATTAGTATTTTTGAATGAAACATAACTAGAGATGGGACAGAAATTACCTCATGTGCCCTTCTCGAGCTAATATGCAAAACAAAACACAGCTATCCTAGATTGACACTTCTCTGAATTTTGTGGTGCAGTTCTCCACAATGTGTACAAAAATACCTATGAGGGGGAAATGTGCAAAAATGCATATAACATAAAAATAATATGCATGCATTATATTAGTGGGAAATTGCTTGCAAAAATGTGCTTATTAGTCAAAACTGCAGACAAAAATGTGTTTATTGGGAGACATTCACACTAAAAAGCTGACAAATTTTCATGAGGATTATTTTTTTTAAAAAAAATCACAAAGTGCTTCGGAAATGTGGAGAACTGAATTTAAGATTAGAGTAATGGGAATCTATGAGAAACCAAAACAGACAGATTTAGACATCCCTAAGGATATATTACAATTTTACCTGCCTGCTGGTGTCCATTGTCCATCACACAGCCCAAGTCTACAAATTAGACACAAGACTGCTTTAAATGGCAGAATGGATATAAGGAAAGATAGCTGCTTCAGTCATCATCCTGTTGGCAATTCTAGCTAGTCCAGGAAAGGAAAATAGTTTACTGTCCTTTTGATTTCATTTTAGGAACTGTCCAAATCTAGCTGAGATATAGAAAAGATAATTTGATTGCCTCACCTACAGCTTTTCTTGAATGTTTATTAGCATCACTATAATCAGCAATATATCATGCATGTAAGGGTCCATCCACACCTAACCACAATATCCATGCTTTCCATATTTGGTTGGTGGCCTTGAGATCCATACATGCCCTGTTTCTGGTCGGATTATTGTGAAAACCCAAGTACCAAGCATCCATGCATGTGGGCTTTTTTTTGGTCTAAATTGCTTTAGTATTGGCTACTCCTCTAAGTCCACCCCTTTTCAGTGGTTGGTCCATAATGTTCATTTACTCTTTGCATGCTTTTTTGGAAGAGCGCAGAAACGTGTAGCTTTTCTAAAAATTCCCAAGCATGTGCATGTTTATGTATGTGCTATTGGGTGGGGGCTTGGCATATGATGGAGGAATGCCCATGGACCGCCTGTTGCAGGAAAGTCTGCAGCATTGCATCCGAGCACATGGACATTAATGTGATTGATTATCGATCCAGGGGGCTTATCCACATGGGAGCATTACTTTGTACTAAAGACACTGTTTTTACCTTCATTTTCTATTTGCATCATCCATAGTAAGGGCTCAATACCATCTGCAAACATGGTGTTTCTATTCACACTAAGGGGAAGGATCAATCACATAGTTTCCTACTGATCATGCCCTCTAATTTAACATTTCCACTTCCTCAGGTTGCTTGGCAACTGAGCATGCTCAGTTTGTCCTATGAGTAAGTTTTATTTTTAAAAAAGCACCTGGGAGTGCAATTATTTATATTTTCACTCATACAATATAGCTGAAATACAAATCTTTGTTTGAACAGTGTTATGCTTTTGTGCACAAGTTAGGGGGAAAAGAGAATATGGCCCCATTGGCAGCAACATAAAAAAATCTTGTAGAACAGGGGAGAGCAGCCATAAGTTGCTTTTCAGCCTACAGGAAATAAAATGAATGAAGAGAGGAGGAGGGAGTAGGCATGGAGAGGGGAATGATGGACACACCCACCTAAAAGCATCACAGCAAAGTGTCTGCAAGCACTAGAGATATGGAATGCAGACCTTTTTTCCTTTCTTTTTTGTATTATTTGAGGATTGGGTTAGTACAGATTTACAGGGGGAAAGCTGCATGATAGCTTCTGTTTGCTAATCATGTAGCAAACAGAATGTCATGTGAACCATGCAAATTTAAAGGAGATGTGAGTAGCTCCAAATACACACACCAAACCACAATACAGATGAACCCAGGAAAGCATATCGGTTTTTCAGTTATATTTCTAATGAGGATTTGTGACCGTGAAAATCGGTACTAGCTTGCAATGTCATATGGATGACGGTGAATTAATGACGACACAAAGCAATAACATCGCAGATTATACAGTCATATGATTGGGCCTTTAAAATAAGTCAGTTTCATAAACATACATTTCACCAAGGCATGCATCTGCTGGTACTGCATAATAAGAATAAGAATAATTTATTAATACCTAATACTGGCCTAGTATTTGCAAAGCATTTTGCCTGCCTTATCTAATTAAGCCTTGCAATAAGTAGCAACCCCAGAACCAAATGTATCCCCCTGTCAAAGGTCACCCCCTTGTTGCCAACCCAAATGCAAGATGGCGCATGCTCCTAGGGCTATAACATTGATCAGCAGGCAGTCCCTAGCATTGCTAGCAGGATTTGAAAGCTCTCTTCTTAAGACCCTGCAGAGCAAGTGGACTAGGTAGCACCAACATGGGGCAAATATCAATCAGTGGTCTGACTCTGTACCTTCATCTGAGTTTCAGATGCATTTCCCATAAAGGAAAATACTTAAACGCATATTGCTATTCAGCCTAATTATAAAGGAAAAATCAGAAGGATTTCCAAGATACAGTTAAAAGTTATGCTATTTTATCTTATTTGGCTTCCCACATTTTCTTCCAGTGTAATTTGTTTGCTATTCCTCATTTGCAGATGTATACCTTTTAGTTTGTATGGATTTCTTTTTTGAATGGGTGATTTGAGAACCAGAGAACTGGGCTGATTTTCTGCATACGCTGCAGTGGTGATGTGTTATTTTGCACAGTTCTGCTATATGTGAAATATTCATCAGAATATTTGGGAGGTGGTGGATTCTGGTTTTTCTCCTTTCGCTTCCTTTCTAGAGCCAAGGAACTAAAAACAAAATGTTACTGCCTGCATTTTAAAATACATGCTAAGACATGAGGGAAATCCACAGTCATTCTTGATTATTATCTGTCTTGCCAACTGAAAGGATTTTGTTAAATCTCAGGAGTTACGATTAATTTTTTTCACACAGCTGTATTTTAAAGTATGGCCCCAAACCATAAAAACAAACAAATAAAAATTATTATCAGCGGGGGGGGGGCTGAGTGAGGTGGTGATGTGAAACAGAGGCCTGGATAAGCTGCAGGGCTAGGTGAGGCAGCAGGGGGACTGGGCTAGGCAAGGGGGCAGGGCAAGGCAGTGGGGGTACCTTGAGTTCCCATTTCTGGGGTTAGGTGCTGGGGTTAGTTCACAAAACACACTGGGACATAAGTCCTTATTTCACTATACGCACCCTGTTTGTAGTAGTGGTGGTGGTAATAGTAGTAATAGTAGTAGTAGTAGTAGTAGTAGTAGTAGGTGGGACCGCTGGGTTGACTCCTTCCCCATTCCTTCCTTCCTTCCTTCCTTCCTTCCTTCCTTCCTTCCTTCCTTCCTTCCTTCCTTCCTTCCTGTTGAACAGCTGATAGACATGTTTGCCAATTATCTAACACAATGACTGGAGTACATCTCTAGCTGCTGCTTGCACCAAATTGGATTGCGGCAATATTTTGAAATTGCACTAAGAACATAAAAGAAGAGGTCCCAGAAAATCCTAGTACCAATCTTGTCTGAACCGGAGAAGGGAAAGCCATCTCATATCATACACCCACAATCCACAATTAATTTTATCTTCTTTTACCTTGCCTCAGTTGGGAACTCACTGTGTAGGCTTAATCAGGCTTCTCTCCCCTCATCTACAATAAGGACATAATAATACTGGGTTTTATTCAAGTTAGACTCATTGAAATGAATGAATCTAAGTTAGTCATGTCCATGATTTTCAGTGAGTCTACTCTGACTGCAACTAACAAAGGATACAACCCACTGATCTTATTTATAGGTTTGTTTGAAGGGCAGCCTTCCCAATGGCTGTGTTGTCTGGAGTTGATGGAAGTTGTAGTTCAAAACATGTGGAGTGCACCAGGTTGGGATAGGCTGCCTTAATGTATAATGTAATGAATTAAAAAGTTGTGTTATCTTGTGTGCTAACTTGGCCTGAGATATGTGACATCAGTCACGTTGAAAAGCAAAAGGAGCATATTAAAAGAAAACTAACAATAAGACCAGTGAACTGAAATTGCAGACAATTTTCAGGAAAGGTCATTGTCTGTTACTTATATTTAATTCATTTTATCTGCTCTTGCCTAGAAGCAGGGTAGACATGCTGTGGAGACTTAACCCCCCCTTTTTTTGTAACAAATGGAAATGATGAGACAGTCTAGACATAAATATGGATTCTAGACTGATTCTATGAGATATATATGGATAATAAATCATATTTATCCCAAAGCAATAAAATACTGTGTGGTATTGCCTGCTGAAAAAGATTTGGGGGGGGGGAGTTTGCAAGACTTAACCGTTGTGCATGTTGTAGAGGGAATGCATGCATGTGGGTGGGGTCAGGATTCTGCCTGCTGACCCCCAATCTCTTCACATTCTGGAGGTCTGCAGATGTGTACAATTGCATGCATCATTCTGTTTTCTTCAATATGCCGAGAGAGCCTATGCATTTACAGTTGTATCCAATCAGACTTCTGAAATTGTAAGTTCACAGAACATGGAAGTATGACTGTTATGTGTGATCATGCTCATCCTGTCCACACATCCATAACCACTGATATATTAAGAGTGTTCAGACAAATACCTTTCACGTGTGAGTGGGATATAGTCATTTCTGGTGACCACATTCCCTGATGCATGTGCAGGCTAGACCCTAACTATGCATGTCCATGCACGTAAGAAGGGCCCTTATATACATACCAAAGTTGTTCTTCATCAAAGTGTGTGTGGGGAGAGAGATTCTGGGTCAGTTCCTGCATACGGCCCTTTCTCATGTGCTCCAAATGTGAAGGCAGCAGACTGTGGAACTGGAGAACGTAGCAATGGTGAAGCGTAGTCCGTGCAGCTCAATGACCCCTTCATGAATTCTCTGAATGCATGAGGGGGCTCATTTGAACCTCACTTTCCTGGCCCAACCTGTTGGAATCAGACTCAGATGCGCTGATATACTATATCTTTCTCCAGTATGTTTAATGAAAAACTCCAGTTTAATGTGCTGCATAGATCAGCTTACAGGTCACACAAAATTCTGCATCACTACACGGCATAACTGGGCATCAAAACTAAGATGTTGTCACAGCAATTAGACACATCCCCTTACAACCCTTAAGTAGGTTCGTGTGGGCTCTTTCTACTTGCATGGGAGAGTGTGTGTGCACGTGAGTGCTCCTTATAGGTGGGAAAGTGTGGGCCAGCTGAGCCTCCCATCTCAGTTGTCTGTGTGTCTGGGCTGATGGGGGTGCTGGCTCATTATCAAGATCTTCCTCCTCTAGGGGAGGTGTGCACAGCAGCAGAGTAGGGTGGAGGGGAGGGGAAGGGACAGTCTTCTGATCAGCCAGTGTTCCATTTGTTCTAACTGGGGGGGGGGTTCACTGTCAAAAGTACTGAAGCCTACTGCCTCAGCATTTCCTGGTTTTAAGTTGCTACAGCCCTCCCCCAGGTCCCCATCTGTATCTTCATCCTCTTCTTCATCATCACTCCAGGACCACTCTGCTGGGCTCAGGACGCTCACTGTTATGGGAATAAGGATAAAACTGAATCTAGAATTGTTATGAGTGTGTCTGTGTTAGTGAATAAATTACTCAGCCCTTTTGGAAGCAGCCATTACATATTTTGGAAGCAGCCATTTAATATCTTTTTCACTTTAACAACAATGACCCAGGCATGCGCATGAATTCTTCATGTGCTCTTGGGCTTTCTCAAGAGGGCCTTTCAAAACATTATTATGGCTCCCTTATGGAAGCTCCTGAAAAGCTATTCTGAGCAATGATGGTAGGCAAACATTTGAAAACTCCTTGCCACTTCATTGTCCACCAAATAGTGGGATTTTGTATGAAAATAGATGGGATATAGCTGATTTGGTTGCTTGTCCTCTGATTCATTGCTATTCTCCTATTATGCTGTGCTTTATCCCCAGGTAATGTTATCTGAAGAAAGTGCCCCCTTTGTGATGTAGCATTGTCAGGGCTGTGCCAGAGGGAGACCAGATCACACCCTGGCCAAGGGCCCCTGCAGCCCAGAGAGGGTGGGAGGGCAGCGCTCCTGTTTTACAATCTGTGGCAGCAGCAGCTCCTGACCCTGCCACAGATTGAGGAGAGGAAGCTCCCAGGCACCCCCCATGCAGATAGCATAGGCTCACACACAAGCACCACCTACCTCTTCCATTGCTGTGAATGTTGTGTGGGCTGCCTGCACATGCCTGCCATCAACTAAGATGGTGGCAGGGGCTTCCCTAAGGTGCTGATGCCTCATCATCATCTTGGTTGATGGTAGGTGGGACATGTGGGCGGGTGCTGGGGCAGGCTGGTGCCCAAGGGCCCAGTCATGCTTGGTACTGGTCCTCACCATTGTCATAGACTTCTTTGTCCCTTGCTGAAACAGTATTGTTTGCTAAGTATGTGAAGAGCTGTGAACAGAGGCAGGACTGGCTCCAAGTTTCTGGGGGGTCCTTAGCCCCGCCCTGTCCTCCTCAAACTATACCCCTTCTGTTAGCTACTGAAAAGAGACTTCTCAGTGGCTAACACACTCTCCTTTCATGCTGAATGGCTCATAGGATACTAGACAAATAGGGACCCTGCTGGGACCCTGCTCCCAGAAAAGCAAGGGGTCTAAGAACCCCATGAAACCCGAAAAGAGAATACCCCTTCCAGGAAAAGGAATTTATTGGAGTACCAGAAATAAATGGAGCACATAATCCTTCCACACAAAAAATACCCACTCCTTTTTATCACCATTTCAAGGATGCTTGCTCACCCCATTCAAGAGTACTTGCAACTATGCAATTTGTGCTGCTGACCCCCCTTTATTCTCCCTCCAAAACCAACTTTATTTTTGTCAGCATGTCCATTAGCTGCCGTACAGCATGTAATGAAGTTAGTGCTGCTGACCCTTCTTCACCAAACACACACACATACTTGCATGCACACAGAGTACCTCACTGTTGTCAACATTCCCATTATGCTAATGGAAAGTGTTTCTGCTCATGTCAGGTGGAGCACCCGATTTTCATGAATTTCCCCTCCCTACTGCAATCCTCTATACTATATTGTTCTGGAATTTTCCCCAACTGTAAAGAGCAGCTTTTTGGAAAGTGGAGGACAGGGGCTGTAGTGGGATGGGGGAATCTAATAATAATAATAATATTTATAAAGGAAGACAGGAAAAAATATAAAGGAAGACAGGAAAGAAAAATTGGCACTATTGCAGTCAACATTTGTGACATATGGTTTCCACAAAACAGTTTGAAACAGAACTGGCATCTTTCACATCCATTGATTCACTTAACGTTTTGACTGACTTGATTAAGCTAAATAATGGACTCTACTTCCATTTACTTTATGAGGAAAAAAGAGGTGCCAACAGCACTTAAGAAAATGTCATATCAAAGCAGGCTATAGTATCTTGAGCGTCTCAGTGTCTCTCCAGGGGAAAAAGAAAATGCCCAACATCTCAGAAACTCAGGTAAGATTTTTTTCTTAATATGATAGGAAGCTTGGTTTGGAGCCTTTTTATCTAGTATTTGACATATCAACAATTTTGGTACAGAAAAAAAATTATGAGGTGAATCAGAGGGCAAAACAACCAAGAAAGTCTGAGGGAAACAAAAAGAAGCTTGTGTTGCTGTTGTTTTTCTGTTCCATGTAACCCATTTAGGGCCCCAATATACAGTGAATAAAGAATATAAATACTTTAGAATGCTAGAGGAAAAAAATGCTAAGGAACAAAATTACTAATTAAATCCCATGATGCAATTGCATAGTTTGGTTTACTTTTTCCTCCCTTTTAACCTTCAAAATATTGTTATTCCATTTGGTTGCTTATGCTAAAGATGACCAAGTGGCCGTAACTTATTCCAGAAGTATTTTTTCAGGTCCAGCTTCTTGGGGAAACCACCATATTTTATTCACTTACATGGAAGATAAACTCTTCCCAAACTATAAAAAGTGGATATTTGTACACTTTAATTTTAGACGTTTCTTTTGGATGTTGTACCCAGTGTCACTGGCTATCATTGCATGTGCTCTGTGACCATGATGCTTCTAAATTCATTTTTGAGCTCAAGCAATTGGGGGAAGCCAGTTTTTGTTGAGTGAAATGCTCTTCTAACATCCAAACTACTATCTGAAGAATAAAATATCCCCCAGAATACAAAAGGTTTCCATTGCTGGCTTATATGTTTACTTAACACAGGCTTGAAAAAAGTGAAGAAGTACGATATGTCTATGAAGGGTTTATTGGTTTTTCATCGTGTAGACATTGAACTTGTCAAGGATTATCAATACCTCAGCACAGTCATTAACCAAAATGGAGACAATAGTCAAGAATTCAGAAGAAGGCTAGGACTGGGGAGGGCAGCTATGAGAGAACTAGAAAAGGTCCTCAAATGCAAAGATGTATCACTGAACACCAAAGTCAGGATCATTCAGACCATGGTATTCCCAATCTCTATGTATGGATGTGAAAGTTGGACAGTGAAAAGAGCAGGTAAGAGAAAAATAAACTCATTTGAAATGTGGTATTGGAGGAGAGCTTTGTGCATACCATGGACTGCAAAAAAGACCAATACTCGGGTGTTAGAACAAATTAAACCAGAACTGTCACTAGAAGCTAAAATGATGAAACTTTGGACACATCATGAGAAGACCTGATTCCCTAGAAAAGACAATAATGGTGGGGAAAATAGAAGGGAGTAGAAAAAGAGGAAGGCCAAAGAAGAGATGGATTGATTCCATAAAGGAAGCCACAGACCTGAACTTACAAGATCTGAACAGGGTGGTTCATGACAGATGCTCTTGGAGGTCACTGATTCATAGGGTCACCATAAGTTGTAATTAACTTGAAGGCACATAACAACAACAAGCCATAAAACAGTTCCAGCAAAAAGCTGTGGTGCATATACCAATATAGTAATTATCAGCCTTATTAAAACCTCAATGTAAGTAGATGAGAAAGAAACTAAGTTCAATGAACAAAGCTTAGTTCAAACAAAAGGCTACCACTGGAAGTCTGAAATAAAGCCTTTATGCATGTGACCTTTTAAATATTTTAATTATATTTCCTTTAAAATACAGGATTTGATTAAGCTAGTATAAAAGTATAAATATTTGTGTTCACTTTGCCCAAATTTCAATGGAATATCTTTGACCAACATAGTGCAAGCCAAATTCCCATAAAATCCATGGGCTGATCTGAAAGATTAGTGTGTCTGCAAACCCATCATGTATTAGAATTCGTGGCTTACCTGGCCAATTCCTCTACAAGACTGCTGAGGGGCTCAATAAACCAAATGGTCCAGATGACATCATCTTGGATGCCAAAGATTCTGACCATGTCCAAAAGAAAAAAGATGGTGTTGCCCTTGCAAAAGATGCTACTATCAAATCTAATTCATCAATATGGTAGAGAAATCCCAAACAAGTAATCTAGGAATTTTCAGGTGAGGGAACACTGAGAATCCCAAGTGATATTCAGTAAACCAAAAGAGTGCAACATGGTCAGATGGGCCTAGGTTCAACCAAGGCTGTACTCAGGCTGTGCACGCTGTCAGCAGACTTTTCTATGATTATACCTACAAACATATCTTCATTAACAACATCTTGAATATGATATACATTGAAATAATCTGAACAGAGCCCATTATCTGTAGTGCAACATCCATATTTTTCCTACCCTCATTGGGCCCAGGGATGGGAGGAAATGTCTGCCATGGGCATGATCATTGGAAGGCACAGGAATAGTAGAAAGAAACAATAGGAGAATTGAGAAACAAGGAAAAGAAAACCAAAACTGAAATGCTGGGAGGAAGGCAGTAAGAGAAGTAAGGTAGTGTGGGAGACTGGGAAACTAAGGGCTGAGGGCTCATAGTTCCTTGAGACAGGAACAAAAGTTATGGAGGAGTGGTCTGGGATTCACATATTGAGCTGAACTAACTAATCAAAGAGGTCCCTAGTAGGAAATGAGTTTTCTGGCTAGGATGAATATGTTGATTCATTGTCATTCATCGGTAACATGTTTTTATTGCAGAGCTTGGAAGTAACTAGTTACAAGTAACGAATTACTTGTAATTCATTACATTTTGGAGTAACGAATGGGTAATTCCTTTACATTTTGATTGTAATAGAACTAGGAGTAATTTTACTACCTTTGTGAAGTAATTGTAATGTTTCCAGAATTACTTTTGGGCATTACTTTGTGGGGGGGGGGAGCAGGGGAAGTCTTCTTCTCCTCTGATTTTTGGATGAAAATCATGTGCCTCAAACTGGGCTTCTGTGCAGTGTCATTCTTTCCTCATGCTCTGTGGATGGGTAGGAGGCAACGATGGAGGAAGCAGAGAGTGAGACGGGGTGGAGTGGAGAAAACAATTATTTAAAAAAATGGGGTGGTGGTGAAGAATGAAGTGGAGGGAAAAAGTATACGGAGGTCAAGAACATGGATAAAGGAGGAGAAGGAGGCAGCAGCAGAATGGAGATAAAGAACTGTGGAGGTGAACGTGTGTGTGTGTGTGTGTGTGTGTGTGTGTGTGTGTGTGTGTGTGTGTGTGTGTGTGTGAGAGAGAGAGAGAGAGAGAGAGAGAGAGAGAGAGAGAGAGAGAGAGAACTGTGTTTGCACTGGCACACAAACTGGCCTCCACCACCCTCTCTGGCTACTGTGCTGCATTTGCAGTATTTTAACTTTTTGCATCTCAGGGGAAAATGTTTGCTTGAGTGAGTGTCCCTTAGTTGGGGGCAGGGCAGGGTCCGGGAGGTGGTTAAGTGAGAGATATTATGCTGGCTGGCTGAGTGGGGGGAGTTGCACTTGGTTTGACATGCAAAGATCTGAGTAGTGGCCTCAGCCTCCCTCCCCACCACCCTTACCAGCAGAAAGACCACCATTGCTAACTTATGAATAAAAGTAATTATTCTACTACCTCTGTATGTGTTTGTTTATTTTCAACATTGTTTTAGGCTACTTAGATGTGCAGCAGCCAAGGCCAGCACCTTGTAGGCATTTTTTTAAGTAACTGAAATGTAATTGTGATTACTTTGGAGGAAAAGTAAAGTAATCAGTTACTTTCAGAACAATTGTAACGGTAATTACTACTTTTTGGGGCCATGTAACTGTAACTGTAATTTATTACTTTTTTAAAGTAATCTTCCAAGCTCTGTTTCATTGGACCTTGAACTTAAAATGTAATCCAGATTTGTCCTGGAACTAAGATTGTTTGATAATCAGGGTGTGATTTGTTCCAGTGATGAAGTTAAATCCAAGTCCATTCCTTACATCATTATCAAATTCAATGTACATGTGCTTGGGAAAGAACATAGCTCAGAGCCAACACACTTGCTTTGCAGCCTCTGCACTGGCATGCCCAGTTAAAAAATCAAGCAATAACAGTGAGAGTCAAATATACCAGGATTCTCCAAATTTTTGGTAGCTGATATCTTACTGTATTTCTGAATTAAAATTGGAGCACACTTCACTCTTCTGTTCAAAAGGTGATATGCAATAGTGGTCATACTCAGAACACACCCACTGATATTCATAGAATCATAAAATCATAGAATAGTAGAGTTGGAAGGGGCCTATAAGGCCATCAAGTCCAACCCCCTGCTCAATGCAGAAATCCAAATCAAAGCATTCCCGACAGATGGCTGTCCAGCTGCCTCTTGAATGCTTCCAGTGTCTGAGAGCACACTACCTCTCTGGGTAATTGGTTCCATTGTCGTATGGCTCTAACAGTTAAGAAGTTTTTCCTGATGTTCAGTCGAAATCTGGTTTCCTGCAACTTGAGCCCATTATTCTGTGTCCTGCACTCTGGGACGATCGAGAAGAGATCCCGGCCCTTCTCTGTGTGACAACTTCATGTACTTGAAGAGTGCTATCATATCTCCCCTTAGTCTTCTTTTCTCCAGGCTAAACATGCCCAGTTCTTTCAGTCTCTCCTCATAGGGCTTTGTTTCCAGTCCCCTGATCATCCTTGTTGCCCTCCTCTGAACCTGTTCCAGTTTATCTGCATCTTTCTTGAAGTGCAGAGACCAGAACTGAAGCAGTACTCAAGATGTGGACTATCCAGTGCTGAATAGTGAGAAACTAATGCTTCACATGATTTGGAAACTATACTTCTGTTAATGCAGCCTAATATAGCATTTGCCTTTTTTGCAGCCGCACTGTTGACTCATATTCAGGTTGTGATCAACAATTCCAAGATCCTCCTCACATGTCATATTACTGAGCCAAGTATCCCCCAACTTATAACTGCATTTGGTTTCTTTTTCCTAAGTGTAGAACGTTGCATTTATCCCTGTTGAATTTCATTCTGTTGTTTTCAGCCCAATGCTCCAGCCTATCTAGGTCCCTTTGAATTTTGTTTTTATCTTCCACGGTATTAGCTGTGCTCCCCAATTTTGTATCATCTGAAAATTTGATAAGCATGCTCTGTACCTCCTCATCCAAGTCATTAATAAAAATGTTGAAGAGCACTGGACCCAGGACCCAGCCCTGTGTTACCCCACCCATTACTTCCACCCAGTTTGAGAAGGAACCATTGATAAGCACTCTTTGAGTATGATTCTGGAGCTACCTGTGGATCCACCTCATAGTTGTCCCATCCAGCCCACATTTAGCTACCTTGCTCATCAGAATATCATGGGGAACTTTGTCACAAGCTTTGCTGAAATCAAGATATATTGTGCCCACAGCATTCCCACAGTCTACAAGAAAGGTTACTTGATTAAAAAAATGGGATAAGATTAATTTGGCAGGAATTGTTCTTCATAAATCCACGTTGGCTCCTAGTAATCACTGCATTGTTTTCAAGGTGTTTACAGATTGACTGCTTTATAATCTGCTCTAGAGTTTTTCCAGGGATTGATGTTAGGCTGACTGGTCTGTAGTTCCCCGGTTCCTCCTTTTTAACCTTTTTGAAGATAGGGACAACATTAACTCTTCTCCAGTTATCTAGCACTTCACCAGTCCTCCATGATTTCACAAAGATAATAGAGAGCGGTTCTGAGAGTTCTTCAGCCAGTTCCTTCAATACTCTAGGATGCAGTTTATCGGGCCCTGCCAATTTGAACTCGTTCAAAGTCATTAGGTATTCCCTGACTGTTTGTCTATCAATCTCAAGTTCCAATCCTGCCCCTTTGACTTCACATATGCCAGTCTTTTGGGAGAAGACTGACCCAAAGTAGGAATTGAGGACTTCTGCCTTTTCTTTGTCATCTGTTGTCATTTTGCCATCCTCATTGAGTAGCTGTGCCACCATTTCTTTTCTCTGTCTTTTACTCTGGATGTACCTGAAGAAAGCTTTTTTGTTGCTTTTAGCATCCCTCGCTAACCTCAGCTCATTCTCAGCTTTAGTCTTCCTGACGCAATCCCTGCAATTCCATGATACCTGCCTGTACTCTTCCTTTGTGGCCTGGCCTTATTTCCACTTCCTGTATGTGTCCTTTTTTGTTTTCAGGTCACCTCTAAGCTTTTTGTGAAGCCACATTGGCTACTTCTGCTGTTTCCCCCCTTTCTTCCTTCTTGGAATTTCTTGCCATTGTGCTTTTAGAATTTCCTTTTTTAGAGACTCCCACCCATCTTGGACTCCTTTTCTCATTAGGGTCACTTGCCATGGAACCATACTTACAATTGTTCTAAGTTTATTAAAATCAGCTTTCCTGAAGTCCAGGGTGTGTGTATGGCTACTCTCTGCTTTTGCTTCTGTTAAAATCAAGAATTCAAGTATGGTGTGGTCACTTTCCCCCAGAGTTCCCGTAACTGCCACTTCATCCACCAAATCATGTCTATTGGTTAAAATCAAGTCCAGGATAGCTGATCCTCTGGTTGCTTCCTCTACTTTCTGTAGGAGAAAGTTATCTCCAATACAAGTCAGAAGTTTCTTGGAGGGGCCATGTTTGGCAGAATTTGTCTCCCAACAGATATCGGGATAATTGAAGTCCCCCATTACTACTACATCATGTTTCCTCAAAACATTGGCAATTTGCTTTTCAAAAGTTACATTCTCATCTTCTCCTTGTTTGGGTGGTCGGTAGTAGACACCAAGCACCACATTCCTTGTATTACTTGCCCCATTAATTTTAATCCAGATACTGTCAGTGGAGCTACCAAGCTCATCTTCCTGTATTTCTGTGCAGGGATATATATTTTTAATATATAGTGGGACACCACCTCCCTTTTTATTCCTTCTGTTCTTTCTGAACAAGTTATGTGCTTTAATTGCTGTATTCTAGTCATGGGAGTAATCCCACCAAGTTTCAGTTATACCTATCAAGTTGTAATTACCCTTCTGTATTAAGAGTTCAAATTTGTCCTGCTTGCTTCCCATGCTCTGCGCATTGGTATACAGACATCGAAGACCATGTGATTTATGGCTTGGCTTCCTTACTATATTTTTCTGAGAACTGTTACTGGGCCCTATTAGAGCTGATCTCTCTGTTCTCGATACTGTGCACAAGCCTTCATCAGTTGTTACCACCAAGTTTAAGTCTCCCTCCCCCTTAGGATTCAGTTGAAAGCCCTCCTGATGAACTTCTCCATGCTGTGGCCAAACACATACTTCCCAGTCCTTGTGAGATGCAACCCATCACTTGCCAGCAATCCATCTTCCAGGAAGCATAGACTGTTGTCCCAGAATCCAAATCTCTCACATCGGCACCACCTTTGTAGCCATTCATTCACAAGGAGTATTTTTCTTTCCCTTTCTACTCTTCTTCTAAGTACTGGAAGGATGGATGAAAAACTATCTGGGCCCCAAAGTCCTTGAGTTTCCTTCCCAAAATGTCAAAGTCTGATGTGATTTCTTCATAGCTCCATTTGGCCATATCATTTGTTCCCACATGGATGAGGAGAAAGGGATACCTGTCAGTGGGCTTGATGGGTGATGGCAACCCTTCCATCACATCTCTTATCCATCCTCCTGGTAGAAAGCATACCTGGTGAGTCCATGGATCTTCTCGGCATACTTGGGTTTCGATCCCTTGCAGTAGTGAGTTTCCCATTACTAGTAATATTCTCTTCTTGTTGTGGGGCATGGTTTTATTGCCTCTGCTTGATAGAGCTTCATCCTCTTGCTCATTGTCATACAGGGTCTCCTGTAATTCTACCACCACAGGCTGTCCTCCATTTTCATCCTCGAGTGGTTGAAAGTGGTTCCATAGTTCCACTGGTGAAGGGTGTTTTCTAGCTCTTCTGTTCCTAAATGTTACCCTTTCCCACAGAGTTTCCTCCACTTCATTGTTCCTCTCCAAAGCGGTCTCCTCTTGATGGGTCTACTCTGAGCAACATGAATTATACAGCCACAAGAGTGGCTGTATACTATAGTCAGCAGGGATTTTTCGCATTCTGCAATGTTAAATTGAAAATACCCCCATGCCATTCTGATGCTTCCCATAAGCTCATTTCAAAACAAAACCTTACAAAAGGTATAGTCCTGAACACAGAAAGGCTTGCTTAATGAACCTCTAAATTTTCATGGTGATATACAAAAGAGTCAGAGAGAATCAAGAATTAAAAGTGTAAAAAGAGAAAAATCAGACCCCTTTTTGACTTTTTTCTGTCACAGTTCTTATAATCAGCCATGTTCACAGAGTATCTGTAAGCCTATTACCGACCTTGCCCCCTACTCTGACCTTCATCTCCTGCAGTTTAAAGATTTAAAAAAAGCCTGGCTGATTTTAAATAAATTTAAGAAATTTTGGCTTGAACTCAATGATAATGTTGGGCATGCTCAATAAAAACCAACTGTGAGGAGTCTCACAGCTCCTAGTTTTGCCTAATCAGGGGGCCACACCCATACTACATCTTTATTTCACTTTAGACAGTCATGGCTTCCTCCTAAGAATCCTGGGAAGTGTCATTTGTGAAGGATGCTGAGAGGAGATTCTTATTCCCCTGACAGAGCTCCAGTGGCCGGACTGGTTTAATAGTCAGCAGCTCTAATTGAAGCTCTGTGAGTGGAACAGAGCATCTCCTAGCAACTCTCAGCATCCTTCACTAACTACACTTCCCAGGATTCTTTGGGACTGCATAAAGTGACTGCCTAAAGTGAAATAACAGTCTGGTGTGGATGTGGCCAGGGACAGCTTTGGTTTAAATTTCAGTGGGAGGTTACATGTGCCTGCTGTGGAATAAAAGGTGAGGGAAACCCTGAAAAACAATGAGACTGTTCACAATGTTTTCATTTTGGAAAGAAAAGGGGCTTTCCCTCTGCCCAGTGCCCACACACCCAATCTCCTCCCCTCCCCCCTCCTCCAGCCACCCTTTCCTTGGGTCAGTTTCACCTATCCTAAGCATTATTGCACAGGAGTAAATCCCATTAAACTCAAAAAGCATGCAAATGATCAAACCTGCCCACCCCTCATCCTCCGTCCTATCCTTTCCCTCTGGCCCCTTCCCTCTCCCTTCTTTCACCACTCTCTTCCCCCATCCCCTTCTAATCCCCTCCTTCCCCCTCCTCCCCTCCCCTTCCCATTCCTCTCCTCCTCCTCCATGGTCAGTTTTACCTATCCTAGGACTACAACCTGGGAGACCAGGGTTCAAATCCCTACACAGCCATGAAGCTCACTGGGTGACCTTGGGCCAGTCACTGCCTCTCAGCCTCAGAAGAAAGCAATGGAAAACCACCTCTGAATACCACTTACCATGAAAACCCTATTGATAGGGTTGCCATAAGTCGGAATCGACTTGAAGGCAGTCCATTTCATCTTCAAGCATGATTGCATGGGAGTAAATCCCATTGAACTCAATAAGTATGCAAATGATCAAACCTGTCCTCCCCTGCTCCTCCCTCCCATCACCTCCCATATGCCCCTTCCTTCCCCCTTTCCTCCCACTCCCCCCTTCCCTTCCAATCCCCTCCTTCCCCCTCCCACTTCTTCTGCTCCCCTCTCCCCTATTTCCTTCCATCTACTCTCTCCACCCCCTCCTCCTCCCCCATGGTCATTTTTACCTATCCTAGCCATTATTGCACAGGAGTAAATTCTATTGAACTCAATAAGCATGCAAATGATCAGACCTGCCTTTCCCCCCTATCCTCTCCCTTTCTCCTCCCCTTCCTCTCCTCCCCTCTTCCTTCTTCCTCCTCCCCAGCCCACTCCAGGCTTCCCTCCCAATGTTCAGCTTTACCTATCCTAACCATGATTGCAGGGGAGTAAATCCAATTAACTCAATAAGCATGCAAATGATCAATCCATTCTCAGCAAACTTGCTCAGGATTCCATTTCTTACCCCCCATGACTAAAAAGCAGAGAAATTCACTAATAGGCAAAAAACCTTGCAGTTTAAGAATGTACCTATAGCCATCAGATATTTCTATCAAACTTTAAAAAACAGGGAAATTGGGCAGCTATAGTGAATGTACCAGGGGAGCAAGAGACCTGACCTCCTCTCAGAGATATTGGACTGCCCTTCACAGCCCAATCCACTTCCTGTGTAGCTTGGAAGAATTTGGTAACATGTGCCTCTGAGCATATGGTGAGTGGTGGCAACACCTGCAGTCAGCCCAAATAACAGCAACAAGAGATGTGCTGTGCTGATCTTGTTTTTAGAAGGGAGGAAGCAACTATATCTAAACATATAGTAAATCATCCTCTTTGGCTTCTGTTTCTGTGAATATGTGAACTACAACAACACTTTGCAACACTAAAAAAAGCACCTAAAATTGTGGAATAATGGCACTGACTGTTCTGCAGAATAGTTTCCAACAGTGGTGTCACTAGGGGTGTGTGGGGGGTGCTGACTGCACCGGGTGACACCATCAGAGGGGGTGACACCCAGAGCCGCCCCTAGGCACTGGGAAGCGGGGCAGGATGCATTTTCCCTGCAAGTCTCGGGGAGTGAGCTGGCAATGCAATCCAAAGCAGACTGCAAAACCACTGTTAGGGAATCCCAAGAGGGAGGGCATAGAAATTGCAAGAGTGCGTCGGTGCTAAAAGCCGGCAATGGTTAACACTTCCCGCGGTCTCCGTGTTAGCTGGCTGCCCCCTTACCTTAGCACGGCAAGAGGAGTCACCTGAGCACAAACCTGCATGGCCGAGTAAGTAATTAATGACTTTCCAACCTGTTGGGTGGCTGCGAGAGCGCGGCGCAACCTTGCGGCTCCTGGGTGGTTGTGATTGACAAGGCAACCTGAGAGCCACCCAAAGACGCAGCCAGTGGCACGGAAGGAGGGAGCAGAGGAGGGGGCTATGTGTCTGCCCCTAATGATTACTCCTTCCTTTTCAAAGGGGAGACAAAAAAGCCTGGCTTAGCAGCATCCTTCCTACAGCTGCTTCTGCTCCTTTCCTGGGGGAGGAAAAGGGAGGGGGGTCACATCCATTATTGATGGGGAGATCCTCAACAAGGAGTGCCAAATTAGAAAACTGGGATAAATGGGCTTCTTCTTGGGATCAGAAGGGTGTGAGCTCTTCCTCACCAATGCATCCTTTCTTGTTTCTAGAGAGGATTGATCTTGAATTCGACTGTTGTAAGCCCATTCTTCATTTCTCTGTATTGGCAACTAAAGGGGCACCTGGAATTCCTGTGAGCCAAATTTAGCCCCCAATCTTGATCTATGTGTAAAGTTCACTGAGATAATATATATGAAGCATGTAGAAGAACTATATATACATTTTATTTATTTATGCCAATTTTTTTAACCCCACTCTTCAGCTGAAAAGGCTTCCAGAATGGCTTACATAAGATAGTAACAAACATGACAGTTCCTACCCTCAGGCTTACAACCTAAAAGACACAACACATATGGAAAAACAATGAGGAGGGAAAAGGAAAACAAGCAAGCTGATTGTTAACGTTCTTATATTGGCCAGCTTGAATTGAAACAATGCAAGGGGGGAGAAGAATCCAAATGTTATTGTAATTTTATTTATTATTACATGGTAAAGTGTTGGACTACGACCTGGGAGACCAGGGTTCGAATCCCCACATAGCCATGAAGCTCACTGGGTGACCTTGGGCCAGTCACTGCCTCTCAGCCTCATGAAAACCCTATTTATAGGGTCACCATAAGTCCGAATCGACTTGAGGGCAGTACATCTACTCTCTAGCCCATCTTTCCTCCAAGGAACTCAAGGGTGGTGTACATGGTTTACTCCCTCTCTGTTTTCTCTAGAGTCCTGTGACGTAGGTTAGGCTAAGAGACAGTGATTGGCCAAAGGTCACCCAGTGAGCTTCATGGCTGAGTGGGGAATATGAACCCTGGTCTCCCAGCCTCTAGTCTAACCACTGTACCATACTGGCTCCTTGGAGCTGGTCTTTCAGAAGAGCCAATGGAGTAGACCCTGCTTCCTATTTCTTCCTCTGTTGCTGCCATGTGGAATGGCTCAAAATGCATTATTCTTATGGATTTGCCCCATAATTGATGGAGGGCCCAGTCTCCTATTTAGTATGATTGACTCTAGCCTCTAGTGCAGGATGGGGAACTTGTGGCCCTCCAGATATGGTTGGGCTACAACTGCCATCACTCCTGACCATTTGCTATATATGCTGGGAAAGATGCGAGATGGAGTCCAACATCATCTGGAGGGCCAAAGTTTTTCTACGTCTAGTGCTTCAAGGCTTTGCAGAACATAAATCTAAGGATGGGCACATGTGTGAACCATTCCTCATTTTGTGATTGTGATAAAGTCAACTGTTGTTTTTTCCCCTAATGTCTCCCAGTAGTATGCTGTATGGAAAATTATGATGAAATACCGTAACAGTGGAGCACAGTAAGGATATCACTGTTTTACAGAGGGCAAGATGCAATGTAACTCTGTATAAAAAGTGACCCCCCTCCCATTTTTCTTGTATTTCTGAATATGAATATGTGGACCTGAATTGCTGTATTTTATTTGTACATCATATCATCCCCAAATTAACGGGATGTTGCCATGTACCAAAAAGAAGAAACTGGAAGCAGAAATATTAGTTTTCAAGCCCTGAAATTAGTTATATGGTTAAACATCTTGTCATATGTGTATTTGCTAGTTGTTTATGTCACTACTATTGCCATTACATTCAGTGATATACGGGAATTACGATTTACGAGTAACAGTACAAAAAAATTACTAAGGATTCTGTATGGTCTGGTACGGAAAGAGGTCCATGGGGGTGACACCATGAGTTACCGCACTGGGTGACACCAACCCTAGTGATGCCACTGGTTTCCAATGGACTTGAGGAGTGTCTCAGTTTGCACAAGATAAAAGAATGGGAGGTGAAATATATTCTAGGCAAAATTCTAGGTGTGCTCTATCTTTTTAATTGGCCATACTCACCTTTCCTTAAGTGGAGTAGTTTAAGCATAGCAGGCTGAAAACATGCATCTTGGGCAGGCCAAGTTTGTTTTTTCCAACAGCTAGTCATTGCCTAATTACCAACATATTGCAATCCATCTGATTTTACGTCAAATTGCAGTTTCAGATTCAACTGTTAATGCACCCAAAATAGAAATAGAGCATAACCTCCAGTTAGAAACGCAAAAGGCTGTCTTCACCATCATATGTCCAATAAAAAGGCTTTGGAATTAATAAAAATAAATTTGACACAGATTTCTAGGATGAATAATGAGAGAAATATAATTTTCTAGGTTAGATTTTCTGTAGAAACAGTAGTAACACAGAAAAGAAGCAAAGTAAGAACACCAACAAACATATAAAAATGTAATTCTCCATCTTTGGAGATGGCAGGTGTTGCCACCACTCACCATATGCTCAGAGGCACATCTTGCCAAATTCTTCCAAGCTACGCTGGAAGTGGATTGGACTGTGAAAGACCAACACAAATTGTGTTTGCATTTTGACAAATTTGCAGGGCAGTACAATATGTCTGCCCAATTGCCCTGCTTTTTAACGTTTGATAGAAGTATCTGTGGGCTATAGGTACATTCTTAAACTGCAAGGTTTTTTGCCGATTAGTGAATATAATCTAAAATCATTTCGCTTTCCTATGTTTCAGCTCTCTCTGTTCCTAATGGCATAGCCTGCAACAATAATGGTGATGCCAGACCATGTGTGTTTGCATGAGGATAAAAGAGCTAGAAGAGCAAGAAGGCTCTCCTGCCTTTTCTGCCTGGAGTTGCCCCTGTCCATGATCATGCCTAAAGTAGCTATTCCAATATGGACCATACCTATGCCTATATAGAAAACTGAATAACTTCTATACTCTAGGGTTCTGTATCTTTTTTCAATGCTTTGTTTGAAAACAATACACAAATATATATTTTTGGGGGGAGGGATGCCTGTATGCTGTCTTCTGGTATATTGTTAATTAACCTTTCCTTTAATATTTATTTGATGCCTAAAACGAAAAGATTTAGAGACTTTGGGAGTTTTTATTCCCCAACTTAAATACAGGTATAACATTGGTAATATAGTTCATTCTGCCAGAGAAATATTGATTTTAACTGAATTGCTTGCTGGCAGCTCACATAATTTCATAGCTACGTCTCTAAAATTTTACTCAGCTTAGTCCCCTGCTGACTCCTTACACTTTAGAATTAGTTTTTGAAGTTGCAATTTCTTTCATTATAACCTCCCCCCCACTTTCTTCAGTGTTATAACAATAAAACACATCATGATTAATACTTGTATGGTTGCCTACAATTTAGGGACTGTGTTTATGGCTGGGATCATCATGGCAGCTGTCCATTTATTAGTTATTCTGCAAAACCATGAATGCTTGAAGTGATGGAAGGAAGTGTATCAGTTTAGTATTCTGTTTTTGTGTAGCAGCCCAGTAGATGGATGCAGAAATATGCTATCGATTTGGGTAAGATTACCGGTATCAGGCTTATCATTGGCCACAGCTCAGACCTAGAACTTGTGTGTGAAGGCCCTAGTCCAATTCCTTTCTAGTAAAAAAAAAGTGTTGTGACAGTTTGTTACTTTAGTGTCATACATTATACAGGAGCAATGTTGGGTTTGCCATTGTGGATACTCAACACAAAGCTGTAGCTCTGTTCCTTTGTGAAACATAGGTTTTAAAGTATTACCTGTTTGTTATAGTCACACTCTACATTTTTAGGTATAAACTTCAAAAATCTTACATGTAGACTCAAAATGTGGGACATGTGAAGGAGAACCTTACATTGTTTCATTGCATTTTTTTAAAAAAGTGTCATAAATAATTAAACCATGTATAAAGATGCATATACAGTATTTGTAATGTTGGAAGGGAGTGCAAGTCAAATATCCCAGGACCTTTTGATGTGTTTATGGATCTCATAGCTGGACCAGAACTTTCTGTGACCATTCTCCAGCTGCTTTTCTACCCATTATTATTGCGCAGGTAGTGAAATACAAAATTGGAATTGTTGGATTCTATATGCAAAGAATGTTCCTGTATTCATATATATATATATATATATATATCATGATGTTCAAATACTCAATATTTCACAAACTGTTAATGCTAACTACTGATTGTCAACATACCAGAGTACCAAATTTATGAAGCAGCTATATTATTATCTCTGCTAAGTTAACATTTATCAAGAAAAAAGTGTAGCCTTGGCTTCAAATGAAATACGTTTGTCTCCAAAGTTCGTATAAGATATTTTAGTATCCCAAGTCACATTTTAAAACATATATGTCATACAGGAAGAAAGCTAAAGCTTCATGTTGAGTGTTTACAATGGTAAATCCAAGTTTAATCCCATGTAATATATAAAATAACCCTGAAATCCTCAGAAAAAATGTTCAACTCAGTTTGAGAGTTGTGGCCCAGCAACCTCTGCAAAGTTACAAACAGTCATGACACATGGCATGGCACAGTACCATGCTGGATAACAGCCAATGTGTTAAGGTAAAAAGAGGATAAAATGGAAAATGGACTGCCTTCAGGTCTATCCCGACTTATGGTGACCCTATGAATAGGGATTTCATGATAAGCAGTATTCAGAATGGGTTTACCATTGCCTCCCTCTGAGGCTAGTCCTCCTCAGCTGGCTAGGGCCTGCTCAGCTTGCCACAGCTGCACAAGCCAAGCCAGCCCCTTCCTTGTCCACAGCTGCTACCTGGGGGGCAACTGGGCTCCTTGGGACTATGTAGCTTGCCCACGGCTGCACAGGTAGCAGGGCATGTAACCCCTTAGCCACTCACTGTGGGGGTCATCTTTAGCTGGCCCTTGACATCCAAGAGACATGAGTGGGGATTTGATCTCACAGACTGGACTCCCAACCAGGCTCTCCTCCCCACTGTGCTATACCAGCTGTAAAATGGGGATGTGATATTAAAAAGAATTGCAACCTCTCATTATACTTATACCTAGTTTTCTAAATTATAAACCAAATTCACATTCTGCATCCTATCATCAAAACCCAATTGTCAACTCACTAGTTTTATATACTGAGCTATTTCTGAGCATACCGGTTCACCTGATATTCCACACCACATTCTGAACACATGTGACACACTATTTTCCCCAAGTTTGACATTTTCACTTGCATCTGGTGCATATTCAAATTCCTAAGCAACCCTGACCTTTTGGGTGCTTTTTTTATTTGTTTTTGGGTTAACCCTGACACTAAGGATCATCATTCCTTCTCCCTTTGGTTTTTAGACAGAGTATAAGGAAAGACAGCTACTTTTTTGAGGGGGATAATTCCTATGGCAAAGCACCCCTTTCTAAGTTACCACATAATCAGCCAAACTTACATAATTGTAATGAACTGACCAACTGTTGCTACAGTCAGAGGGGAAGCCTTAGCCCATTCCTCTCAGAAGCACTACCATCTCTATTCAATCAAGCACTCAGCTTCCTTGACAGTGTCTCAAACATCCATCAGAGAGGGCAGCAAAAAGAAGGAAAGAGGAAGTCATGGTGAAGTCAGAGTTAACTTTTTGTTCTGCTTCTCTTCCACCTAGAAAAGCCAGATACCTTTGAGGAAAGTGAGAAAATGAGCAGTGATGATAATACCACCACCAACAGACTGCAAGCTGGAGCAGCATTGCTAGGAAAGTTAGATCAGACCACTGTGGATGCCATCAGAACTCATGTCTGCTACAGTCAACCAGAGGCCTCTGTACACATGGGCTCCTTCTTTCTATGCACATCTGCAAAGTGCTTCTCTCTGTTCAGGAAATACGCCCACCAGGAACACAAATGACTGGGGGAATTTAGCTCAAATGTGCTAGGGAAACATAAGAACATAAGACGAGTCTGCTGGATCAGGTCAGTGGCCCATCTAGTCCAGTATCATATTCTCTAGTCCAGTGGCTAACCAGATGCCTGTGGGAAGTCTGCAAGTAGGATCTGAGAACAACAGCATTCTTCCCAGTTGTCATTGGCATTCAGAGGCATACTGCCTCTGACAATGATGGCGGAATATAGCCATCATGGCTAGTAGCCATTGATAACATCTTTTGAAGCTATCCAAGTTGGTGGCCATCTCTACTTCTTGTGGGAACCATTTTGAATTGTGCCCATACCTCTGTTCTGCTGTCACAGGACTGCTGCTATCTGTCCAGTAGAGCTGACCCAGAAACTAGCTCATTTATTGAAATGCACATTTATTAGCATACGAAAATACCCAGCTGTGGCTACTGGACAATTGAAAATGATTAGGTAACAACTGAGCTTAGATCAAAACTCTTCCAGAAGAGGATTTTCATTGAGAAAGTCAACAAGATGGCAATGTGAGTTAACAGGAGAGAGGAGGAAGGATCAAAAGTGATGCTGCCAAGGAGGCTGTGTGGTGCCTGTGACTGCTGAATCGAAAGGCTGACAAGAGGGAGGGAGAGAAGAGTTACACCTTCCCTTCCTTATACTCTGTCTGAAAAGAAAAGGGGGAAGGAGTGAGGATCCTTAGCATCAAGGTAAAATCCAAAAACAGAGAGCAGGAAAAGGGGCACTCAGAGCTGGGATTTCAGGGATAATCAGGTTGACTTAATCTCAGCAGAACCTCTTTTGGAATCACTTAAAGTTGAGGGGTTCAGAGACACAAGTATGGGCTCCCAGCCAGCAGCTCCAAGGCCAACCAAATTGAGTGTATCCAGGGAATTCTGGGAGAATGGCTCACTCAGTTCAGAGAGTCAAGGCAGTTATTGCCTTAGAGACAAAAGTTACAAAAAGACTGTTTTGTGCCCGGTGCTGGGTGCATTTGTGAAGCAGTGCCCGGCCTCTTTGGAGTGATGAGAGGGGATTCCTCCACCTGCCCATCCTTGCATGATTGCTAGCGATCCTGGGTGATCCCGCAAGAGCCTGAGCAGGGTGAAGTCAAGGCCAGACCTTCTCGTCGCTGGCTTCTTCCTGTACTGGCTTGCCACCCACCTGCCCTCTGTTTTAGTGCATCACTGAGCCAGATAGGAATTTTTCCTCTCAGTCAAATTGGCCCCAGATTTAGCAGGGTGGGTTTTGTGTGTGTGTGTGTTTGTTTGTTTTGCCTATCCCTCAGTGGTTTTCAGTGCAAATATTAGGCGTTCATCTCTTCTTTCACAACTTAAGGAGGAAATGACTTTGGGGTCAAATGTAAGGGGAAGCCCCATATGTGGTCTAGTGAAGTTGTTGCTGGCTATGCTCTTAGGTCAGAAGGGGTCAGGCATCATCCAGCTCCGAAAAAACCCACACTGGTTGGACAGTGGGATCACAGCCGGATGGGCAGATGCCTTGCCTAGGTCTAACACTGATCAACTCCCAAGGGTGTTCTCAACTGCTTGTTGGGCTCCTACAGCTTGTTGGACTGTCTCAGTATTTCCTTAGCATGGGCTGACAGAATGGAAGCTGATCCTTGCCCTACTGCCATGCCAACTCCACTTGCTTGGTTTAATCAAGTTGTGGTGTGTTTTCACCCATCAACCTCAACCAGGTTTTGTGCACTTTATTCCCATTGCACAGCATGCACCAGCCTCACAAGAGTAGAGTGGTTCTAGAACATCAATATCCAGGTGCACAGAAGAAAGATGATTGTCTAGACAAAGGTCTATACTTCAGGTGGAATTTAAAGTACTTCTTGTTAGAAGACCTTCAAAATGTCAGAGCTCATTGCTTTGTTAGATTAGGAACTGGAGAATGAGTGAGCCTTAATGATTTTAGAAAGTGCCAGTACAGAAAGTAGTCGTAGGGAATCTCCAGCCAGTAAGCCAAAGGATTTATCTCTGTGCACTGAGAAAGGTGCTCCTGTTTCTCAGTATACAGAGAAGAAACACTGCAATTGTATCTGTCTTGGGTCTGATTGCATGTGTTTGTAGGTGTTGTGGTTGTTTGTAGGTGTTTGTAGGGATGTGGTTGTCCATGGTCCAATCTCACCCACTTTTGTGTCTAATCCTCCCCATTTGGGGGTCTGGTTCTGTCCATGACTGGTCCCAACAGCTTTCCACTGGGGCAATGTGGCACTTAAGCCAAACACGGTCCCCCACCCATGGTATAGAGGGTGAAGACACCCCATTGTCCATTTTCTAAAGGGGTTTTTGGCAGGAACTTTCAAGTGCATTTTATCCTAGTTCACCAGAACCTTTCAGCTTTCATTTCTAGACAAAATGGAATCTTTTAAGCCAAAGTGTTTATGAGGGGACATACAAAATGGAGGCAGAATATTGCTCTTTGACAGCAGCTGAGTCATAGATGAATGGACTTTAAAGGCTGGCCCGTACATTTGCTGGACAACCACAGAAAATGCCTCTCTACATAAAGTTTTTGACCAAGCTGGGTCATTGATGGAATGATAAAGAGGATGTTCTCAGTCAACAAGGGAGATTACAATGGGGACCTAAGAGAGGAGGCAATCTGTTAGATATAGGGCTAAAGATATAGGGCTCTTCTATTTGGTCATGTCTGTATATAGAAATAGTATCCGAGTTTCTGTTGTTTCTTAAATTTTGGCCAAATGGGCTTGTTCCTAATTAGTATTTATGTGATTATTAACATTTCTACTGTGCATTTACATATAAGGTTGATAAATCTTGTTTTGTTTGTTTTCCGTAATGGATAATTTAATAGCCAACTCCTGCTGGCGCCAGTAATGAAATACATCATACTGATTAAACCATAACATGTTGGAAGAAATAAAAGATGATTAAAGTATTAAAGTAAAAGGGGGAAAGCACTATATGGCAAAATCCATTAAGGGCCATCAGCAGATGTAACATAAATAAAGTATGAAGACACTGTCAATGAAGAAAGCAAACAGTAAGCAAATATATCAGGTAAACATCTAGCATACAAGGTAAATAGCAGAAATATAAACTCCCAACTGCTACATTTTCCAAATCTGCTCCGAATCATATTTTAATTAAATCAGCGACTCACAATCATATCCTCTCTTCAGGGAGCTTTCAACAGCAACACAGAAAACACAGTAGCTATAAAATGTAACACACATATTTCAAAAGGCAACTTTGCTTCTGCATAAAGAAAGAAAGTACAAAACTACTTTGGAGGATGAGAGAAGGTCAGCTTTGCTTTGCATGTCTGCCAGAACTTAATCAGCTGCTACCTTTATCTTCTGTTCCAGCCACAAGTATTACAGTCATAACTGCCACTGTCTATAGACAAAGGGAAATCAGTCCACCTCTGTCCACCTGACAATGCTTCAGGAACTGTTCTGACTCTGTCCACCATCATAAGAACATAAGGAGAACCAGAGCTTGGAAAAGTTACTTTTTTGAACTACAACTCCCATCAGCCCAATCCAATGGCCATGCTGGCTGGGGCTGATGGGAGTTGTAGTTCAAAAAAGTAACTTTTCCAAGCTCTGAAAGAACCCAGCTGGAGCAGGTCAAAGGCTCATCTAGTCCAGCATCCTGTTCCCACAGTGGCCAACTGGATGCCTATGGGAAGCTCACATGCAGGACCTAAGTGCAACTGTGCTCTGCCCACTTTTGCTTCCCAGCAACTAGTAACCAGAGGCATGATAGAATATAGCCATTGTGGCTAATAGCCATTGATAGCCTTATCCTTCATCCTATCCAGAAGAAGTTCTGTCTTAAGCTTCTTTTTCACATTACTTTTACAATGTAGCAACCACTGGGGCATGGCTGTTTTCCATATTACTCAGTAACATCAGAACAGCAAAATATAAAACATTCCTGCAGCTGCCCGGTGGTTTACCTCATCCTTGAGATAAGAAGAGTTCTCTGGTAGCTGGAGCCCCTTCCCTTCTCCTAAGGGGCGAGTGTGTCCAGCAACCTCTGGCAGCTTCTGGAATGAAAGAGAGAAACCTTTAAAATCACAAGCAGTTTGGCTCTTTCTTCTGTTCTTACCTCGAGGGTCAGAGAGCTTAGCCACATGAGGAATTGAAGGCCTTTCAGAGCAATGCCCTGATCATATCTCAAGAGCTGATATGGCACTGCTTGGAGAGATACTGATCACCAGTTAAGGGGTGTATGAATAAACTTTATTTGGGGTTATAGTCTATTCTGCATCCATTTATCTAACTGGGTAATCAATAAAACATCTTTTGTGGCCAAGGGGTGAAATAAGATAAAGACACAGCAAGTTGGGTTGAACAAAGGGCCACTTTATTAAACTATAACAAAACCACTAAAAGTGACCTGCAGAGGGGAAACCTAGGTGTGGGAACTGTCTATAAGCAAGCAGCTTGCCATACAGCTCTTGCGCGACCAGCCCCTACTGGGGCAAAGGGCGAGCCCATCTGCTTACCCCTTACCCAGGCCATACCCTGTAGGTGAGTAGGGGGCCTTCTCACATCACCACCCACCCAGGGCTGTGAAACTCCAGGTGGATGAGGTAAGTTGGCCCCAGAAGCAGCCCATATCCTGCCCTCGAGCTATAAAGCCCTGACAGACAGGCCTCCGGAACCACCAGTTTATTTATTATTTATTCATTGCATTTGTACACTGCCCCATAGCCAACACTCTCTGGGCAGTTTACAACAATTAAAACATTAAAAACAAATATACAAATTTAAAAACACATTTTTAAAAAGTAATTTAAAAACACATGCTAAAATGTCTGGGAGAAGAGGGAAGTCTTGACCTGGTGCCAAAAAGGTAACAGTGTTGACATCAGGCGCACCTCATCAGCAAGATCATTCCATAATTTGGGGGTCACCACTGAGAAGGCCCTCTCCCTTATTGCTAGCCTTCCCTCCGAGTAGGCACCCGGAGGAGGGCCTTTGATGTTGAGCTTAGTGTACGGGTGGGTTTGTGTTGGGAGATGTATTCCATCAGGTATTGTGGTCCTAAGCCATGTAAGGCACCTTGAATCGAGCCCGGAAACATACAGGCAGCCAATGCAAAAGGTCCAGAATCGGTTTTATATGTTCGAACCATCTGGTCCCTGTTACCAATCTGGCTGCTGCATTTTGCACAAGCTGCAGTTTCCAAACCATCTTCAAAGGCAGCCCCATGTAGAGCGCATTGCAGTAATCTAATTTGGATGTTACCAAAGCATGGACAACTGAAGCCACGTTATTTCTGTACAAATGGAGGGTAAATGGACCACCAAACGAAGTTGGTAAAAGGCACTCTGTGCCACCGAGGCTACCTGAGCCTCAAGTGGCAGAGATGGTTCTGGGAGAACCCCCAAGCTATGAACCTGCTCCTTCAGGGGGAGTGCAACCCCATCTAGGAAAGGTTGGACATCCACCATCTGGTCAGAAGAACCACCCACTACCAGCATCTCAGTCTTGTCTGGATTGAGCCTCAGTTTATTAGCCCTCATCCAGTCCATTGTTGCAGCCAGGCACCGGTTCAGCACATTGACAGCAATTGACTCCAAAGCTCTGGATAACCGCACTCAACAGTTTCATGTAGATGTTGAAGAGCATGGGGGACAGAACTGATCCCTATGGAACCCCATACTGGAGAGTCCAGGGTGCCAAGCAATGTTCCCCAAGCACCACCTTCTGGAGCCAACCTGCCAAGTAGGAGCGGAACCACTGCCATACAGTCCCTCCTACTCCCAACTCAGCCAGTCTTCCCAGAAGGATAGTATGGTCAATGGTATCGAAAGCAACTGAGAGATCAAGGAGAATCAACAGAGTCACACTCCCCCTGTCTCTGTTCCGACAGAGGTCATCATACAGGGCGACCAAGGCTGTTTCCATGCCAAAACCAGGCCTGAAACCCGACTGAAATGGATCCAGATAATCGGTGTCATCCAAGAGTGTCTGGAGCTGGTCTGCAACCACTCATTCAAGGACCTTGCCTAGGAATGGAACATTTGCTACCAGCCTATAGTTATTAAGATTTTCTGGGTCCAGGGAGGGTCTCTTCAGGAGTGGTCTCACTACCACGTCTTTCAGGCAGCCAGGGACCACCCCCTCTCACAGAGAGGCATTAATCACTTCCCCGGCCCAGCCAACTGTTCCATCCCTGCTAGCTTTTGTTAGCCAAGAAGGGCAAGGATCCAGCACAGAAGTGGTTGCACGAACATGTCCAAGCACCTTGTCAACGTCCTCAAGCTGCACCAACTGAAACTCCTCCAAGAAATCGGGACAAGGCTGTGCTCTGGATACCTCGCTTGATTCACCTGCTATAACACTGGAGTCTAAGTCCTGGCAGATGCTAAAGAGTTTATCCTGGAAGTGCCTAGCAAATTCATTACAGTGGGCCTCAGATGGCTCTACCATGTCCCTGGGGCCAGCTTGTAATAGCCCCCAGACAATTCTGAAGAGCTCCACTGGGTGGTAGATTGATGATTTGATAGTGGCAGCAAAATATTGTTGTTGTTTTTTGCTGCTCTCACTGCCACTAACTACAGTTTACCATAGGCACTTACCAGTATGTAATTGCATCCACCAGGAGTTCATCTCCATCTGCACTCAATTGGTCTCCTATATTGTTTCATTGCTCTCAGCTCTGGGGTATACCATGGAGCCGTACGAGCTCTACACAGGAGAGGGCGCTCAGGAGCAATCATGTCAACTGCCCGGGTCATTTCTGTATTCCACAGTTCAACCAGGGTTTTGACAGGAGCACCAGCCCTATCAGCCAGAAAACTCCCCAGAGTCCTTTGGAAACCATCTAGATCCATTAGTCTCTGGGGGTGGACCAATTTAATAGGTCCCCCACCCTTACAGAGGGGAAAAGCTGCTATAAGTTGAAACTTCAGCAGGCAGTGATCTGTCCATG
This sequence comes from Rhineura floridana, assembly GCF_030035675.1. Classification (NCBI taxonomy): domain Eukaryota; kingdom Metazoa; phylum Chordata; class Lepidosauria; order Squamata; family Rhineuridae; genus Rhineura; species Rhineura floridana. Next base: position 34,455,559 of record NC_084484.1, read on the forward strand.
ACAGAGGGACTGATGTAAGACCCCCCACATTCAGATCACCATCTCCATGTCCAGTTGCAAAATCCAAGTTTAGATTATGCCCTGCTAGATGTGTTGGGCTTGGGACAGTCCCATAGTTGTCATGGAGACCATGAAATCCTGAGCCTCCCCAGATAAGGTGGCCTCGGCATGGATGTTGACATCTACCAGAACCAACAGTCTGGGGGATCTCAACAGTACACCCGAGACCACCTCCGTCAGCTCAGCTAGGGAGTCTGTTGGGCAGTGGGGTGGGTGGTACACCAACAGAATCCCCAGTCTGTCCCGCTGACTCACCACAAGGTGCAAACACTCCAGACCAGTAGTCACATGGACAGGGTATTTGCAGAGGGAGATGGAGCTCCTATAGACCACAGCAACCCCCCTCCCCGACCCTCAGGTCTACGCTGATGCTAAACCAGGTTCACTGGCAGACATAGCTGGGAGACACTGACTCCTCCCTGCTCACTCACCCAGGTCTCGGTTATACATGCCAGATTTGCTGCCTCATCCACAATTAAATCATGAATGAGGGAGATCTTATTATGCACTGATCTGGCATTTAGGAGCATCATCCGGAGGTCTGAGAGCTGGCTGATAGGGCAACCAACAAACCAATCACCTCCAAAGCTGCCTAATGGGGCTACCAAGCTGTCCTTACCTACTTCCCTTCCTGCACCTTACCGCACAAGTGACCAAACAGCCTACCCCACTCAGTGCATTAAAATTTAACCTTGCCGAATTAGCCAAATTAGCCAAAATCACCTATTAAGCACAACACTACGTAACCCAATTCCACCCCACCATCACAGTGTGGAGTAGGCAAAAACCTGTTCGCCAACCTGCGTGGACGATAAAAATTCCTACTCAGCCCCAAAGTGACCCAGATCACAACATAACAGAGGGAGGGGGTGGGCATCGCATGTGAAGAGGAGGATAAACTGGGCAGCACTTGCTTAAATAGGCCCCTGCCGCTTTGCCTCCCCATACAGTGTGCTGTGTGTGCACTTTGTGTGTGATGTGCGACTGCTGCCCTTCTTCAAAATGGCAGCTGGGGCATCACCCTCTGGCTGCAAATGCACCCCACCCACCCAGGCTACGCTCAGGAGAGCGGAGTGGGACTTGTGATGCTTTATACCTGTGGATTGGTTTATTATTGTGGTCTAAAGATCTATCTTGCCTGGGCCCTGAGTGGATCAGACTCAGTTTACTACAGTGGAAATTCAACTTTCACAAATAGAGAGTGGGTCCTAGAGATGTAATGGGGAATACCCTAGTGATGTCATGGGGTGGACCCTAGTGATGTCATTAAGCATGTTGGTGCTGTTGCTAAAGCTTGACTAGGAATCCTCTGCAAAGATATCCATATCAAAGCAGGTTGATAGTCCCCTACCTAGAATGCCCTGTCTGCCTTTTACCATGGCTGCTCCAAACCTCTTTGCAGACTTGACTCTTCACTGCAGAGAGAGGTTTGAGAAATGAGTAAGAGTTAAGAAGATTCTCTAGTCGTTCCCTCCTACTCTGTGGGCTGCTATAAACTCACCTTGATACCCAACCCAATTCCAGTTAGTAATAATCAACAGGGAGAAAACACACATGGTTTAGTCTACCTTCACAGACAGTAGCTTGGGAACAACAGCAATTGAAGCCAAACTTCCCAATATGTGAATTCTCTTTTACCACTATTGGGCAAGAAACAAAATGTAATGCAAATAACAAGGTGCATCATCAGCGGGTTTAAGGGGGTTGAACTGACCACATGGGACCACTGTTTTTGCTTCTATGGATGGAAGGAAATAAGGTCAGAGGTAAATGAAATGCAAATAGAAAAAGAAAAAAAAAGGCAGTGATTATTTCCTAGATGTAATACTGTATCAACCAGAACAAGATTCCCATGAGAAAGACAGAAAACTCAGCATTCCACAACTAGTCAGGTTCCTAACAAAAACTAAAAAAATCCTAGCAGCCAGTCAGTCAAGGTCATAGAAATTCCCATGCAGCACAACCTGAGCCAGAGACTGCAGTTAATGCAGAATGCTGTAGGACGATTGCTGACAATTTACATTAGGCAGGTGGCTTCATTGTACTCATTTTGGCACCTGCTAAAAACATTTTTGTTTAGGCACCCTACCCAGGCATGTAGAAGCTATTATGTTTTCTATCTGTTTTTAGCAATATTATTGGATTTTAAATTGATTTAGTTCTTGTTGTGAGCTGCCTTGGTTTCCAACCCTCCCTCACAGGGTTTTTGGAAGTGTTCCATATACAGACACACCTGAGATGTAAAAATACATACACTACATATAATAGTTTATTGTCAAACCCAGTTGGTCATTGCAGAACATTAAAAAAAATTGAGTATTAGTTTCCTACAAAATAAAAGCTGTGACACCTAGGTAAGCCCTGCCTAATTGCTTTAAAAATAGGATTTGAGAGAAAGATTTACAACATAAACACAATCCTTTCCTATGTTCATGCAAACGTCCCATTGATTTATAATCTTAACCATGTCTACAATTCCTACTGAATTCAATGGTGTTAGCTCCCAGGTATGCAGCTTTAGTCCCAGAAAAGCTTCCTACTGGGACAGTTTTCAAAACAGCTTATGAATAAGACATGTAAACTGTCCTCTTCAACAGTCCAGTAAAATGTAAACTTGTTTGACTCCTTAATTAGAAAATATAACACTGCAGTATGTACACTTTTAAAAATTTCTGTTCAAAAATTATTTGAAAGATTAACATATAATATGCCATTTTTGCAAGTAATTAAAAAAACCTTTATGTAGACTTACTATAATTATAAAAAATTGTTTACTGTGTACCCACCAATATCCTGCTTTGATCTTCTGTTATAGTGCAATCCTATGCATGTTTACTCAGAAGCAAATCCTAATCCTGTACAGAGAAAGTACTCTTTATGCTGCTGAAAGCTACGTATTTTCTGAATTTCTGATGTGAGATCCCTGCTCCACACCCGGGACTTACTGGGTCGCGGGGCGTAGTTTGCAGCCTGGAGTGAATCCCGAGCCTCCATCTTGGAAGAGGGCAAGTGTGCCGGACTGGCATGACGTCGTCACGGTGCGCTGCCAGAGTGGGCGGGGCAGCCGAGCTTATTTAAGCTCGCGCCGGCTGCCCCCTCTCCCTCTTCATAATTTTTGGCAGTTAGGGCCTGCGCTCACAGCGTTGTACTCACCGCCATTTTGGAGAGCGTGAGGCAGTGACAATGGCGCCATTTTAAGGCGCATGATGCCTCGGCATCTGCCTTGTTCAGGCTACGCTGTGCCAACATCAGCGCCTTTTTCGGCCACGCTCGCGCCGCCAATCGGCTCCGTGACGCAGCGGGTCTTCCCTGCAGGGCTCTCTCGGTGACAGCAACAGCGGACGGTGGCGCGGCGGGCCTTCTCTTCGGCGGGCCTTTCTCTGCGGCGGGCCTTCTTATAGGACTCTCTTGCTCCGCAGCGGCGCGGCAGAGCCAGTTTATAAGCACTCTTCCCCCCCTTCCAGGTTTTGGTTTGAAACTGGGAGGGAGGAGGCGGGCACACACATTCTAAGTATTCAGAGGAGGCCTTTTGGCCTTGGAAGGCTGGTGGTTGGGCCCGATTCTGGGAGGGAGGGAGTGGATGCATTTCCCCCCCCACTCAATCTAAGGCGCTTGGTTTTAGATAGGCTGGTGACCAGGCCACGGAGGGAGGAGGCAAGAGTACTTTTCTCATCAACTCACCTAGGCATTAATAAGGGTTGCCTGCTCATATATATTTTAATAGATAGATAGATAGATAGATAGATAGATAGATAGATAGATAGATAGATAGATAGATAGATAGATAGATAGATAGATAGATAGATAGATAGATAGATAGATAGATAGATAGATAGATATAGATAGCTATAGATATAGATATAGATATAGATAGATAGATATAGATAGATAGATATAAAACGGGGGGGATCTCTTAGATCTTTTCATGGCGCCAAAAAAGGGTCAGGGTGGGCCTAAAGGAAAAGGGAGGGCACCAAGACCAGGCTGGGGATCTTTCCCTCCCGGGGTCTCTGGGGCGGGGGATGGCGAGCCACCATGGGCGGCTGTCCTGGCTCGTCTCGCGGCCCTAGAGGGATCTTCCTCCCAGCACTCCCCACCCGCCCAGCCAGCTGCTTCGGCAGTGGGCACTCCCCAGGCAAAGTGCACCAGAAGGCAGGCTCAACGGGCACCCAGTACAGTGCAAGCCTCATCCTCTGCCTGTCAGTCCACTGCGGCTTCAAGTTTGCCTTCGTCTGTTTCTAATCAGTCAATGTTGGACTTAATTTTAGCTCGTCTTCATGCCCTTGAGGTGGGCCCCAGCAGGTCGGTTGGAGAGACTCTCACTCAGGACCAGCGTGCGGCCTCTACAGAACAGTCGTCTCTGGACACCGTGTCTGCGGGGAAATCAGGTGAGTACAATGTGACTGCCTCACCAGGGCCAGGTCCAGCGTGGGGCTGGCACCCTAGGGGATACCCATATTGGGGGCCGGGGCAAGTTTGGCCTTTCTTCCCTCCACACGGCACTGACACTGACAACCAGGCAATACTTCCAGCTGCTGTGGCAGGTGACACACCTCTATTGCAACCATCGTCGCTTGAGGCCTGCGACCATGTTTGGGCATCTTCCCGAATGGGACCTATGGTTGAGGCAGCCATTGCCCCCCAGCCCTCTGCTTCGGGGGTTTCGGCGGTCCCTCAGGGCGTTAGTGACCCCCTGGGACATATTAGAGAGGGTGCCATCCCTTTTGGAGAGACTTCTGCTCCTTTGGGTTTCCATTTGCTTCCAGCAACTAAAGAAAAAATCTGGAACGGGGAATACCTCGACTTGTTTTCCCTGTTGTACAGGGAGCCGTTTAAGAGGGACAAGGAAAAAGGGGATGAGAGGGATGTGGAGAGACCCAAGAGGTGCCGGATTGAGCGCACTTGGGCTAACTGGCTCCCTGCCTACTTGATGTACATAGGGGTGATCATACAAAAGCAGCCACAGCGTGGTTTGGTCCTCCTTAAGTACCTGGATATTATCTACAGGGGCTATATGGAGTTCATGGGGTCGGCGTGGCTCTCTTACGATGAGGCTTTTCATATGAGGGCGGCGTATGATGCCTCCTTGCCGTGGGACAGGAAGGAGGCTCAACTGTGGTTACAGTTCATGTCTCATTCCAGGCCAGTGGCTGGGGACAGGACTGATAGTGGTCACCTCCTGGCCAGGCAATTGGCACTAGCTCCCTCCTGCAGGCCAGCAGGGCAGGGGGTTCAACCCCGCCTGCTCTGCTGGGAGTTTAGCTCCCGTGGCTTCTGTGGCAGGAACCCTTGCCGGTATAGGCATGAGTGCACACTCTGCGGTGGCCAACACGCACCCGCTGCCTGCCCTAGGAACCGGCCTTATCGAGGTGGCAATAGGGACTTCCACAGACAACGGAAGCAAGGACCCCCAGGTGCAACTCAAGGAAAAGGGCCCCAGCCCAATTAAGTTACCAGAATTGCAACGTTTATTGAGTTTTTATCCTTTAGTTCAGGAAGCTCGGTGCCTTTTAGAAGGCTTTTCAACTGGTTTTCGGATCCCTTACTCTGGCCCCCGGACTGCCTTTCGGTCTAGGAACCTGAGGTCGGTCTTGGGCATGGAACAGGTCGTTCTAGACAAGATTAACAAAGAAAGGGAAGCGGGCCGCATTTTGGGCCCCTTTGCTTCCCCTCCCGTCCCGTCTCTTAGGGTTTCGCCACTGGGCATTGTGCCTAAGAAGACACCGGGAGAGTTCCGCCTCATTCACCACCTTTCCTATCCGCATGGGCAGTCAGTTAATGATTTTATTCCACCTCACTTATGTTCGGTACTCTACACCTCTTTTGACTGTGCAGTGAGCATGGTTAGGGGTTGTGGTGTGGGTGCCCTCATGGGGAAGTGTGACATAAAATCCACATTCCGCCTTCTCCCCGTCCATCCTGGAGATTTTGATCTATTGGGTTTTGCTTTTGCGGATCAATATTACGTGGATCGTGCACTGCCCATGGGCTGCTCTATTTCATGTGCAGTTTTTGAGCTTTTTAGCTCTTTCCTGGAGTGGGCAGTGAGGAGGCGGTCTGGCTCACGTTCTGTTGTCCACTATTTGGATTATTTTTTATTTGCTGGACGGGCACACACGAGGGAGTGCAAGGATCTCATGGATCACTTTATGGAGCTGTCCAGGGAACTTGGAGTCCCACTAGCGGGGGGAAAAACGGAAGGCCCGTCCCCTATTATCACATTCCTGGGGATTGAAATAGATACGTTAGCCCAGTCCTGTAGGCTCCCACTTGCCAAACTACAGTTGCTGTGAGAGAAGATTGCTCATATTCAGGTTTCCAGGAGGGTAACCCTTCGTACCCTTCAGGAGCTGGCGGGTTCACTGAACTTCGCCTGCAGGGTGGTTGCACCGGGGCGGGCTTTCTTGAGACGAGTCTATGACACCATGTCAGATTTGTCCCGTCCCCATCATCACATCAGGCTTTCTGGGGCGCTCAAAGATGATCTGTCGGTCTGGGCTAAGTTCCTACAGGACTTTAATGGGATTTCTTTTTGGAGGCGGGACTGCCTCCTGGAGGCCGAACTCCAGGTGCACACCGATGCCTCGGGGGCATTTGGTTTCGGTGTCATTTTTAATGACTCTTGGAGCCATGGCAGCTGGCCACAGACCTGGGTTCAGGAAGGCTGGATTAGAGATTTGACTCTCCTGGAATTTTTTCCAATAGTGGCAGCAGTGCATCTTTGGCCAGACAGGCTGCGCAATTCCACAGTCCACTTTTGGTGTGACAACCTGTCCACAGTGCACATTATTAACTCCTTGTCATCAAAGACCCCCCGAGTCATGCATCTAGTGCGGGCCTTTGTTCTACAATGTCTCCAGTTTAATATTCTGTTTCTGGCACGCCACGTCCCGGGTACTGATAACAGTATCGCTGATGCTCTGTCATGGAACTAGATGGAGAGATTTTGCCACCTGGCGCCGTGGGCCAAGGCTCAGCCGGATGTGGCCCCACCAGATCTATGGGAGATTGGCAGCTTGAGTCGGAGAGGGCGATAAGCCTGTCCATTGCACCCAGTACTATGGCCAGCTACCAGAGAGCAGGTAGGGAGCTATTGAATTTCAGGGCAGAAAGGGGATACTTACAGCAGTGGCCCATTCCAGTGGTGCACCTCATAGAGTTTTGTGTGGAGGGCAAGAGGAAGGGCCTTCCCGTCAAGACTATCCGAGGTAAGCTCTCGGGCCTTTCTTTTTTGGCCAAGTCACGTGGTTTACAGGACTTTTCAGATGACTTCCGACTTCGTAAGATGTTGGAGGGCTGGGCACGGGAACACCCTGCCAATCCAGATTCTCGTTCCCCTCTGCACCCGGAACTTTTATTAGGGCTCCTGATACAATGGGAGCATTTATGTTCCTCATCTTTTGAGGTATTGCTTTTTCATGTGGCCGCACTTACACTATTCTTTGGAGCTTTTAGGATTAGTGAGGTGCTGGCGGGGTCTAAGACTGACATCTCTTCCCGTGCCTTTTTGCTGTCGGATTTTAGCTGGAAGGGGGGACAAGCTGCCCTACAGTTGCGATGGTCAAAGACTGATCAGCGCCGGAGGGGACATAGGGTTCTGCTTTCCCCCTCACAGCTGCACGAGATTTGCCCTGTAACCGCATTAAACAATTTTCTGGCAGTCCGGGGACAACAGCCGGGCTACTTGTTTACGCATAAGGATGGCCAACCCCTTTCCAGATTTCAGTTTTGGGCGGTTATCAGGACTGCCCTCAGCAATATGGGACTGGACCCCAGAATTTTTGGGACAGACTCTTTCCACATTGGAGCGGCGTCTACGGCCGCCTGTTTGGGCTTCTCCCAAGAGAGTTTACAGTCCCTGGGCAGATGGCGTTCTATGGCCTATAGGTCTTATATTTGACCTTTTCAAGGGGTTCAAAAAACCAGTTTGTGACTTGTTTTTTGTCACTGTTACGAGTTTCCATTGTTTGTTTTGACAGACCGCTGGAAGGGAGACGAAAGAGTGCGCATCTTCCTCTGCGGCCATAGTATGGTATTTTGGGCAGGCCGCAGGGCGGCGAAGTCGCGTTTTGGCACGCAGCTTGGGCTTAGCCAGTGGGCTAACATGCAATGGTTGGGCCGCCGTGGGATGCGTTGGGACAGGCTCCTTCCAGTGCTTTTCCAGATGGCAGTGGTCCGGGATGTGCCACAATTTTTGGTCATTCACTTGGGGGGAAATGACCTTGGCATGCTAAAGGGCAGAGCCCTTATTGAGCAGGTGTGTGCTGACTTACGGGCCATCAGGCAGAGGTGGCCGGGGGTGCACTTGATTTGGTCTGATATTTTACCCCGTAGACACTAGAATTGTATGGGTGACCCTAGGGGGATAAATAGGACCCGCAAAAAAGTGAATAGGCAGCTCCGTCTTGCTCTATTGGACTCTGGTGGTTTTGTCATTCACCACCCCGAGATAAGGCGCAGTAGGGTAGAACTATATCGGCCAGATGGAGTTCATATGACCGATGTAGGTAATGATATCCTTTTAGGAGACCTGCAGAGGGGCTTGAAGGACATCCTGTTTGGCTGTGGGGTAAAGGGTGACTAAACAGAGGTTTGTCCCCTTTCTGTGGTGAGGAAGTGCGGGAAAGGTTAAAGGTGAAGGGCAGCTAGGTGACACCTTTAGGCACCTTTGGAGGTGATAGGCGGTTCCGGAGGCCTGCAGCTCCAGGTTATATGGCCCGAGGACAGGATACGGGTCGCCTCTGGGGCCAACAAGTCTCATCCACTCGGAGTTTCAGGGCACCGGGGAGTGGTGATGCAGGTTGGCCTCCCTATGCACAATTAGAGTGTGGTCGGGGCAAGGGGTTGACAGATTGGCACCCCCTTGCCCTGCAGGGCTTTGGGTCGCCCAATAGCTGCAAGCAGGCTTTGCCTGACTCATCAGTTGAATCCCACACTTATGTTCCCCTTTGCAGGTTCATTATCATAATATGAATTTGGTTTAATAAAGTGGCCCATTATTTAACCCATCATATTGTGTCTGCGTCTTATTTCACCCCTGGGTCGCAACCCCGCTCCGCACCCGGGACTTACTGGGTTGCGGGGCATAGTTTGCAGCCCGGAGTGAATCCCGAGCCTCCATCTTGGAAGAGAGCAAGCGCCCCAGACTGGCATGACTTCGTCACGGTGCGCTGCCAGAGTGGGCGGGGCAGCTGAGCATATTTAAGCTCATGCCGGCTGCCCCCTCTCCCTCTTCATAATTTTTGGCACCCGCCCTACCCTCCCTCTGCTGCAGTATGATTCATTTGGTCGCCTCTGGGGCCGAGTAGGAATTTTTGGCCTGCCTGCATTTTAGCCGGCATGTTTCTTTTGCCTACTCCATACTGTGGTTAGTAGGGAGGGCATTCAGGGTTAGCCCGGGTGTTCTTATGGTTATTAGGTTGATTTGGCTGTTTGAATTTAATATTTTAAAGGTCACTTTATTGAGGAAGTGCGGGAAAGGTTAAAGGTGAAGGGCAACTAGGTGACACATTTAGGCACCTTTGGAGGTGATAGGCGGTTCCGGAGGCCTGCAGCTCTGGGTTATACGGCCCGAGGGCAGGATACGGGTTGCCTCTGGGGCCAGCAAGTCTCATCCACTTGGAGTTTCAGGGCACCAAGGGGCGGTGACGCAGGTTGGCCTTCCTACGCACAATTAGAGTGTGGTCGGGGCAAGGGGTTGACAGATTGGCATGCGTCTTATTTCACCCCTGGGTCGCAAAAGCAGGAAAAGGAAACTGTTTTCAGAACTTGAAATGGGGTTTAGCTATTGCCTGGGGGTCAACAAATCTTGGCAATCACAACCCTGACTTCACTTATTGGCTTAAAACCTGAAGGGGCAGGCATTAGAGCAGCCAGTACTAACAGAAGTTGTGTGTGGGGAGGCTGACATTTTGGTTTATATCTTTTGAAGCAGACCACCTAGAAACTTTTTTTAAAAATGAAAGCTAAGAGTCTGGAGATTAAGGTAATTCACCCGGAAACCCAGAGAGGAACCCCAAAAACTGGAACTTCCGGGCAAAAACCAGACACTTGGCAACCCTAGGTAGCACCCAGTCTTTGGAATTCCCGGCCCATTGACATGAAGCAGGCGTCTACATTGCATTACGTTTGGCACCTGCTAAAAAACTTTTTTTGTTCTAGCAAGTCTATCTAGGCATAAAAATTTAGTAGGCATGAAAATTTAACATAAGCATCACTGTTTTTAAACTACAGGTTTTATTTTAGATTTTCAATTTGTGTATGTAACTTGTTTTAATGTTTGCTTTTATTGGTATTTTTAATGAATATTTTAGATTGTCTTTTGTAAACCACTTAGAGGTATTTAGTTTGAGTAAGTGATATATAAATTTTGTTAAATAGATTAAGAAAATACATAATTCCACACTGAGATCTCTTCAGTTTCTCGAATAGGCAGTGCTAACATGGGAAGAAGACATAATGTTAATGTGCAGCAACTTCCATAATACTAAAAATACCAAATACAAATTTGGCTGATTGGTTGATGCTGACCTATGACTGGGCTTTTTGTGGAATGCCCTCCCCACTGGGTGTGTCTGTCTCCAAAGTTGATGAACTTTAGGAAGAATTCTGTTTATCCAGGCATTTGATAGCTGTTCCTGACAACCTGGATATCACTGGATGGAAGAAGGTTTTTATCTGCAACTGTTTTTACAATGCTTTCATTGTTAAACTGTTTTGTTTGCTGCCCTAGGCTCCTTTGGAAGAGAGGAATATAAATTTAATAATAAATAAATAATTTTAAAATCAGTTTTTAAAAATGGTTTAAAAACCAATGGTCACCAACAATAAAGAATTGGAAAACAAATGCATTTAATTCAGAGAGGTTCTTTCAAAATTCAGGAGATTTCTGACACAATGTAGCTGTAGCAGCAGCAAAAGTGGTCAGCTTCTATGGCAATGTCAAAAGCTTAGAAAAGTAAAAAGACAGAAAGCTCCTTTGAGGAGAAATCTATCCATTTGTGAAAGATAGTTTTCCTACAAGTGACTGAAAATAAAACCTAAGAGATCAGTTTAGGGCTACCAGTCATCATGCTGAATGTAGATATTCCCTAATTCTTTCTTTCATTTTATTATTTATTATATTTTAAACTCAACTTTTTTCAAGGATCTAAACATGTCTTACATGTCTTCCCCACCCTACCCTATCTTATCATCACAATAGCCTTCAGAGGTAAGTTAGGTGAAATGGTGGAATTGCTCAGTAGGCATTCAAGTCTTGGTTTCTCCCTGTCCTTGTCCTACAGTTTAACCACTAAATCACCCTGGCTCTCATGTCCCCACCCAAAACAATGATTTGATATCAGACCTTGTTATTGTAATGAGCAAATGAAGTGAATGCAATCAACGGGGTAAATGTGCTCTGTGACATAGATTGAGAATCGTTAATAGGAACATAAGAAACTGAATTATATGGAATCAGACCATTAGTCTATCTAGCTTAGTATTGTCTACTTGGATTGGCAGCAGTTCTCCAGGGTTGCAAACAGGGGGCATTCTCAGTCCAGATGGCAGGACTGAACCTGGGACCTTCTGCATGTAATTTTGTGTTCACTGATACACAGCATTATGGATTTTGAAGTTGTAAAGCTGTAGCTGTGGGCTCCTTCTGGGAGGAAGGGCGGGATTAGTGATGTTGTTGTTTACTACTATTACTACTACTACTAATAATAATATGATGATGATGGTGGTGGTGGTGATGATAATAATAATATACACCTAGTTGTTAAGCCTGTGCAGTCTGCTTGCAACAACTGTAATAGAATGGAAATACAGTTAGCTCCCATGCATGTGTTTTTAGGAAAGAAGATATTTTGCAATGGCAACAAACACAATGAAATAGAGACAGTTTCATGCTGAAAATGAAAATATTGGAAGATTGTCCATAGTTTGGCACAACAAGGTTGAAACATGGCAAAATGTAGATAGTCACTGAAATAGAAATTGGAGTGAATACTCTGATTCCATCACTGCCAAATATTTTTGGAGCCATTTCAAACCCACTGTGTTTTCAACAAATCTACTTACAAATCCACTTACACAGGCAAGCATTATGGATTCTTACAATACTTCTTAAAAACACTGTTTTCAATGGCTACCAAAATGTTTGGGTGTGTGTGTGTGTGTGTTGTGTGCCTTCAAGTCGATTATGACTTATGGCGACCCTATGAATCAGCAACCTCCAAGAGCATCTGTCGTGAACCACCCTGTTCAGATCTTGTAAGTTCAGGTCTGTGGCTTCCTTTATGGAATCAATCCATCTCTTGTTTGGCCTTCCTCTTTTTCTACTCCCTTCTGTTTTTCCCAGCATTATTGTCTTTTCTAGTGAATCACGTCTTCACATTATGTTTCCAAAGTATGATACCCTCAGTTTCATCATTTTAGCTTCTAGTGATGGTACTGGTTTAATTTGTTCTAACACCCAATTATTTGTCTTTTTTGTGGTCCATGGTATCCGTAAAGCTCTCCTCCAACACCACATTTCAAATGAGTTGATTTTTCTCTTATCGACTTTTTTCACTGTCCATCTTTCACATTCATTTATACATATCAGGAATACCATAGTCTGAATGATCCTGACTTTGATGTTTAATGATACATCTTTGCATTGAGGATCTTTTCTAGTTATAGCTGCCCTCCCCAGTCCTAGCCTTCTTCTGATTTCTTGACTATTGTCTCCACTTTGGTTAATGACTGTGTCAAGGTATTGATAATCCTTGACAAGTTCAATGTCCTCATTGTCGACTTTAAAGTTACATAAATCTTCTGTTGCTATTACTTTAGTCTTCTTGATGTTCAGCTGTAGTCCTGCTTTTGTGCTTTCCTCTAACTTTTATGAGCATTCCTTTCAAATCAGTACTGGTTTCTGCTAAGAGTTTCTGTTAAGAATATAGTATTGTCTGCATATCTTAATTTATTGATATTTCTCCCTCCAATTTACACACCTCCTTCATCTTGATCCAAACCCACTTTCCATATGATATGTTCTGCATATAGATTAAACAAATAGCAGAGCTTGGAAGATTACTTTTAAAAAGTAATAAATTACAGTTACAGTTACAAGGCCCAAAAAGTAGTAATTACCATTTATTTATTTATTTATTTATTGCACTTGTATACCGCCCCATAGCCAAAGCTCTCTGGGCGGTTTACAGCAATCAAAAACATTAAAACAAATATACAATTTAAAACACATGTTTTAAAAACAATTTAAAACACAATTTTAAAATTCAAAACAATATAAAAACAATATAAAAACACATGCTAAAATGCCTGGGAGAAGAGGAAAGTCTTGACCTGGCGCAGAAAAGATAACAGTGTTTGTGCTAGGCAAACCTCGTCAAGGAGATCATTCCATAATTTGGGGGTCACCACTGAGAAGGCCCTCTCCCTTGTTGCCACCCTCCGAGCTTCCCTTGGAGTAGACACCTGGAGGAGGGCCTTTGATCTTGAATGTAGTATACAGGTGGGTTCACATCGGGAGAGGCATTCCATCAGGTATTGTGGTCCCAAGCCATGTAAGGCTTTATAGATCAAAAACCAGCACCTTGAATCGAGCTCGGAAACATACAGGCAGGCAATGCAAGTGGGCCAGAATTGGTTTTATATGTTCGGACTGTCTGGTCCCTGTTACCAATCTGGCTGCTGCATTTTGCACAAGCTGCAGTTTCCAAACTGTCTTCAAAGGCAGCCCCACATAGAGTGCATTGCAGTAATCTAATTTGGAGGTTACCATAGAATGGACAACTGAAGCCAGGTTATCCCTGTCTAGATAGCTGGGCCACCAACCAAAGTTGGTAGAAGGCACTCTGTGCCACCGAGGCTACCTGAGCCTCAAGTGACAGAGATGGTTCTAGGAGAACCCCCAAGCTACGAACCTGCTCCTTCAAGGGGAGTGCAACCCCATCCAGAACAGGTTGGACATCCACCATCTGGTCAGAAGAACCACCCACTAACAGCATCTCAGTCTTGTCTGGATTGAGCCTCAGTTTATTAGCCCTCATCCAGTCCATTGTCGCAGCCAGGCACTGGTTCAGCACATTAACAGCATCACCCGAAGAAGATGAAAAGGAGAAATAGAGCTGCGTGTCATCAGCATACTGATGGCAAAGCACTCAAAAGCTCCGGGTTACCACACTCAACGGTTTCATGTAGAAGTTGAACAGCATGGGGGACAGAACTGATCCCTATGGAACCCCATACTGGAGAGTCCAGGGTGCCGAGTAATGTTCCCCAAGCACCACCTTCTGGAGCTGACCCGCCAAGTAGGAGTGGAACCACCGCCATGCAGTCCCTCCCACTCCCAACTCAGCTAGTCTCCCCAGAAGGATACCATGGTCGATGGTATCAAAAGCCGCTGAGAGATCAAGGAGAATCAACAGAGTCACACTCCCCCTGTCTCTCTCCTGACAAAGGTCATCATACAGGGTGACCAAGGCTGTTTCCGTGCCAAAACCAGGCCTGAAACCCGACTGAAATGGATCCAGATAATTGGTGTCATCCAAGAGTGTCTGGAGCTGGCCTGCAACCACTCGTTCAAGGACCTTGCCCAGGAATGGAACATTTGCTACTGGCCTATAGTTATTAAGATTTTCTGGGTCCAGGGAGGGCCTCTTCAGGAGTGGTCTCACTACTGCCTCTTTCAGGCAGCCAGGGACCACCCCCTCTCTCAGAGAGGCATTAATCACTTCCCTGGCCCAGCCAGCTGTTCCATCCCTGCTAGCTTTTATTAGCCAAGAAGGGCAAGGATCCAGCACAGAAGTGGTTGCACGAACATGTCCAAGCACCTTGTCAACATCCTCAAGCTGCACCAACTGAAACTCATCCAAGAAGTCGGGACAAGGCTGTGCTCTGGATACCTCACTTGATTCACCTGCTATAACACTGGAGTCTAAGTCCTGGTGGATGCTAAAGATTTTATCCTGGAAGTGCCTAGCAAATTCATTACAGCGGGCCTCAGATGGCTCTTCCATGTCCCTGGGGCCAGAGTGTAATAGCCCCCGGACAATTCTGAAGAGCTCCACTGGGTGGCAAATTGATGATTTGATAGTGGCAGCAAAATATTGTTTTTTTGCTGCCCTCACTGCCCCTAAATACAGGTTACCATAGGAACTTACCAGTGTATAAATGCATCCACTAGCAGTTCGCCTCCATCTGCACTGCATTGTAATTAACATTGCAATTACAGTTGCTCTGAAACTAACTGATTACTTTTTCTCAAAAGTAATCACTACAGTTACATTTTAGTTACTTTTTTTAAAAAAAATTGCCTACAAGGTTCTGGCCTTGGCTGCTGCACATCTAAGTAGCCTAAAACAACATTAAAAATAACCATGCACACACAGAGGGTAGTAGAACCAGGGACAAGACAAGCAGGCAGAAAGAGTCACTGAGGGCCAATTTAATCTACACATGACATTAATCATATGGTTTCTCCTTGAGTGCACCTTTTTTCTTTCAGAAATAGCCAGTGTGGGGGTCTGACATGGATTGGGACCTTCGTGTGGTAGTGGAGGCATTTAGCCCTTTGAGTCCTGAACTGCATCACTTCTGCCTTTTAGTTTTTTTGGGGGGAAGCTCCTATTCACCCCAGTGGGCGCACAAAGGCAAAATCAATTTTTGGCTGCATTCATTAGAACTGGAGTTTGCAAGTCATAAGAAGTAAATGTTCACGTAATTCTGCACTAGTCAGGCGTCAATTGGAGCATTGCATCCAGTTCTCCCACCGTTGCCTGGACACAACACTGGTCCTCTGGCTTCCTTCCTTGTTGATGGCAGCAGTGGAAGCCGGTTTGTCTGCCTGGTGCTGCATAGCCTCCCTTTCTCTCTGTGGAACTGGCCCCTCTTCAGCCTCCTACAAAGTGGCCCTGCTTCAGGCAGCTGCCCCACAGGAGGTGGCTGCAGAGGAAAGATCTGAAGGGGAGCCTCACCACCAGCGTCTGGTTGAAATGGACGAGGAAGAGTGCTTTGAGGGTGAAGGGAAGAGAGCTACCCACTTTTGCTGCTAGACTGTCCTTCATGTTCTTGAATGGATAGATGGGCTTGTGTTCAAGGTGCAGAGCTGGCCAGGCAGGAATCTCCCCCAAATTGTTTTTTTAAAGAAGTGTTTTTAAATTTGTATATTTGTTTTTAATGTTTTTCATTGTTGTAAACTGCCCAGAGAGCTTTGGCTATGGGGCAGTATACAAATGTAAATAATAATAATAATAATAATAATAATAATAATAATAATAATAATAATAATACTCTTCTGTACAATCAACAAAGAAAAATAAAATCAGTGTCCATTTACCTTAAAAAGTTTCAGGGATAAGCAATAATGTCATTAATGGAACTAACCTAAAACATGTACCTCTGTGTCAAGTACCTTAAGAAACCTGTAATATTGGAACAAGGAAAGGCAAACAAAAAAGTGGAGGAAGAAGGGAAATCATTCCAGAGCAGAAGAAAATTTCTGAGCAGGTGGGGTGAGAGAGTGACTTGGGGAGTGAGTGAGCAGGTGGGGGCAGTAAGGCAAGTGAGCGAGTGAGCAGGTGGGGGTGAGAGAGTGGGTGGTAGGGCGAGTGAGCAAGCAGAGGATGAGAGAGTGGGGGTGGGAGGATAGTAGGGCAAGTGAGCAAGCATGAGGGCGAAGAGCGGTAGGGGTAGTAGGGCAAGTGAGAGAGTGGGGGTGACTGAGCGAGGGATTGGGGGCTGTAGGGCGAGTGAGGGAGTGAGTGGGGGGTGGGTGGGCAGGGGGCAAGACAGAGGGGGTGGGGATGGTAGAGCAAGTGATTGACGGGGGAGAGAGTGGGGGTGGGGGAGGTAGGGTGAGTGAGTGGGGGTGAGAGAGCATGGAGAGTGGTGATAAGGCAAGTGAGTGAGTGAGCAAGCAGGGGGCGAGAGAGCGGGGGTTGGGGGAGGTAGGGTGATGGAGGCAGGGAGTGAACAGGCTTGCAGGTGGGTGCGGGGGGAGGGAGGGCAGTTGGGTGAGTGAGCGGAGATCCACCATCTGGAGTGAGTCCGGACATCACCCGTGAAAGCCGGAAAGGGTAACCCTAATACAAACACACACACACATCATTATCACTCACCTCCACAGCTCTCCATTCTGCTGCTGCCCTCTCTTCCTTCATCGTTGCCCTCCAGCTTTCTCCCTTCACAGTCCATTTTTGAAGCATTTTTTTCTCTGTCTCTGCTCCATGACCGTCTGGCTCTCCACCTTCTCCCTCATGGCCTCCTAACACAGGGCACAAGGGAAGAACAATGCTCCACAGAAGCCCAGTGTGAGGCACATGTCTTTTGTTCACCAATCAGAGGAGCAGAAGACTTCCCCTGCTTCCCCCAAGTAACATCCAAAGGTAATGCTGGAAACATTACAGTTGCTGCTCAAAAGTAAGGAAATAACTACTATTACTAGCAAAATGTAACGAAGTTACCCACTTGTTACTAAAAAAGTAATAAATTACAAGTAACGCATTATTTCTAATGAGTTACTTCCAAGCTCTGACAAATATGGAGATAAAATACACCCGTCTCACATCCTTTCCGATTGTGAACTAATCAGTTTCTCCATACTCTGTTCTTACAGTAGCCTCTTGTCCACAGTATAGGTTGCCCATCAGAACAATCAGATGCTGCGGCATCCCTATTTCTTTTAAAGCATTCCATAGTTTTTTGTGATCTACACAATCAAAGGCTTTGCTATAATCTATAAAGCACAGGGTGGTTTTCTTGTGAAATTCCTTGGTCTGTTCCATTCTCCAATGTGTGTTTGCACCATGATCTCTGGTACCTCTTCCCTTTCTAAATCCAGGTTGGACATCTGGCATTTCTCAGTTCTTATATGGTAAGAGCCTTTGTTGTAGAATCTTGAGCATTGTTTTACTTGCTTGGGATATTAAGGCAATAGTTCGATAATCACTGCATTCCCTGTGATCCCCTTTCTTTGGAATTGGGCTGTATGTTGAATGCATCCAGTCTGTGGGCCATTGTTTAGTTTTCCATATTGTTGACAATTTTTTTGTCAAAATTTGGACAGATTCTGTCTTAATAACTTGTAGGAACTCTATTGATATGCCATCTATTCCTGGTGATTTGTTTCTTCCAAGTATTTTAAGAGCAGCTTTCACCTCACATTCTAAAATTTCTGGTTCTTCATCATAAGGTAGCTCCGTGAATGAATCTGTCATCCTTGCATCTCTTTTATAGAGTTCTTCGGTGTATTGCTTCCATCTTCCTTTTATTTCATCTCGGTCAGTCAGTGTGTTCCCCTGTTGATTATTCAACATCCCTACTCTTGGTTTAAATTTTCCTTTCATTTCTCTAATCTTTTGGAATAGGGCTCTTGTTCTACCTTTTTATTATCATCTTCTATTTCTATACAATAACTATTGTAATAGTTCTCTTTGTCCCTATGTACTAGTCGCTGTATTGTTGCCTGTTGGGTTCTAACCATGTTTCTGTCTCCTTTTGCTTTTGCTTTCTTTCTCTCTTTAACCATCTTTAGAGTTTTTTCAGTCATCCATTGAGGTCTCTCTCTCTTTTTAACTAGAGGTATTGTCTTTTTGCATTCTTCCCTGATAATGTCCCTGACTTCAGTCCATAGTTGTTCTGGTTCTCTGTCAACTAAGTTTAAAGACTCAAATCTGTTCCCTATTTGATCTTTATATTCTTCTGGGATGTAATTTAAATTGCATTTTGTCATTATGATTGCTTTGTTGTTCTTTAGCTTTACTCTGATTTTCGATACAACCAATTCATGATCTGTAGTGCAGTCTGCTCCTTTTTGTTTTCACAGAAAGTATGGAACTTCTTCATCTTCTGCTACCAATTATATCATCAATTTGATTCCTATATTGACCATTTGGTGATGTCCACATGTACAGTTGTTGTTTCGGTTGCTCAAAAAATGTGTTTGCAAGAAACAAATTATTGGCTTCATAGAATTCAATAAGCCTTTCTCCTGCTTCATTTCTGTCTCCTAAGCATCATTTTCCCACAATTCCTAGTTCTTCTCTGTTCTCTACTTTTGCATTCCAGTCCGCCATGATTATCAGCACATCTTGTTGTGGTGTCTGAAATCTTTCCAATTCCTCTCCTCTTGCATTTCCCATTGGAGCATAGACTTGGATGTTGGTTATGTTAATAGGTTTCCCATTTGCAGTTGAGGGTCAAAATAAGACACTGACACTTCAGCTTGGGTTGAACAAGGGCCACTTTATTAAATTACAACATACAAACCCATTTTAAAGTGACCTGCAGAGGGAAATTCTAGGTGCAGGACTATCTCTAAGCAAGTAGCTTGCCATACAGCTCTTGGGTGACCAGCCCCTGCTGGGGCAAGGGCAAGCCCCTCTGTTTACCCCTTACCCCTGCCACACCTTGTAGGTGAGTAGGGGGTCTTACCATGTCATCCCCACCTGGGGTTGAATAACCCTTGGGTAGATGAGATAAGTTAGCCCCAGCGGCAGTCCATATCCTGTCCTTGAGCCACAAAGACTTGCTGGACAAGCCTCTGGAACCGCCAATCACCTCCAAAGGTGCCTAAGGGGGCCACCTAGCTGTCCTTAACTATTTCCCTTCCCGCACCTTCCTACCACAAAAGGGGGTCAAATCTCTATTTAGTCCCCCTTTGCCCCACTACCAAGAAGCACCTCTCGCAGACACCCCTGCAGGTCCCCAAGAAATAAATTGTTACCTGTGTCAGACAGGTGAACGCCATCTGCCCTGTAAAGTTCACCCTGCCAGTGCTGAATGCATGGATATGGGATGGTCAAACCACCATATTGAAGAAGGGCCAACTGAATCCACCGGTTGACCATCTTCCACGCCCGATGTATAGCCCATGGATCCCATACCCAATGTCTGACCATATCAGATGTATGCCAGGCCACCATTGCCTGATAAGCTGCATGTCAGCACATGCTTGAATGATGAGGGCCTTACCCTGCATCAAGCCAAGGTCATTCCCACCGAGGTGGATGACCAGTACCTGCGGAGTAGTCCGCATTGCATGTTGCTGGAATAGTGTGGGTAGGAGCCCCTCCCAATGCATTCCTCACCGGCCAAGCCACTGCACCACTGCCCATCTGTTTAAGCCCAACTGTGAGCCGGCGCTCAAGTTCGCTGCCCTTCGAGCTGCCCAGAACACCATGCTGTGGCCGCAAATAAGGATGCGGGTCTGCCCTGTTCCCAACCAGCAACCTGTCAAAACTAATGCAAATGTTAAGCTTCCGCATTCCCCATCTGTCTAGAAGGGGCGAATATAGCCCTTAAAAGCATCAGAAGACCAACGTCCAACAGCCTGCACCTGTGCCTGGGGAAAACCAAAACCTGCTGCTGTAGAAGCAGCTCCAATTCTAAATGAATGGGTTCCAAATTGTGCAAGGTTGTGGCCAATCCCCTGTAAAGCCCTTTTTGTTAAAGCCCAAAACTGGTAAACGGAGAGGGGTTCCCGGTTTGCATGGGTGAATAAATATCCCTCACCAGGCCCCCTGTACCATAAAAATGCTTGCAAAGCCCGTACAGGGCAGAGGTTAGGCACTGAAGCCGGGGCCAAACGCACACACCTTCCCTTACACCTCTGGTCTGTTTTAGACCTTCTCAGAACTATACAGGTGCCACCTTCATCTATGGAGACGTCTGAAAACTGGAGGGCATGCCCAGACAGATCTCGCTTAGAGCAGGCCACTACCTCTCTGATCCTGAAAGCTCCAAAAAACAACGTAAGGGCCACTGCCTGAAATAGCTTGGTTTCATAGCTGGAGGAGCAAATTGCTGCCCATTGCTCAACCATGCCCAGTAACATGTCTGGCGAGATAGGGCGACGGGAATCTGGTGGGACAGGTTGTTCCCGAGCCCACCCTGTCAACATGCAGTGGACCCTAAAGTCCCCAGTATGATCCGAAAAGCCTCCAGCCTTCGCTAAAAAGAAAAGCCCCGCCAGCTTACCTTGAAGAGCACGGACTCAAACCTATGGTGGGGCCGTGAGAGTCCCACCATGGCCTCATGGCCTTAAGAATGCTCTGCCAGGTGCTATGACCCGGCATGCAAAATTAAGGTGCCCGCTAACTCTTGAAGGGTGGAGAGAAAAACCTTCTTGGCACCGGAGACTTCTGAGATCTTCTTATGTAGGATAAGAAGCTTCTCATGGGGCAGCTTGCAGCATTGTTTTTCAGAGTCAATTTCTATGCCTAAGAATGTCAAAATGGTGGCTGGACCCTCTGTCTTTTCCATGGCTAAAGGAACCCCAAGTTCCTCTGTCAAGCCATGGAACTGTGTCATTAAGTGTTGGCATACACCCGTGCCAACACTTCCTGCAAATAAAAAATCATCCAGGTAATGCACCACCGAATGTAACCCAGTCCATCTTTTAATAGCCCACTCTAAAAAGGTGCTAAAATGTTCAAAAACAGTGCATGAGATAGAGCATCCCATAGGCAATGCTCAATCCTTGTAAAATTTGCCATCAAAAGCAAAACCCAGCAGTTCAAAATCTTCAGGGTGGATGGGTAAAAGGCAGAAGGCAGATTTGATGTCGCATTTGCCTATGAATGCACCCCGGCCACAAGTGCGCACCATGCGCATTGCAGTATCAAAAGAGGTGTAGTGGACTGTGTATAGACTGTAAGGAATGAAATCATTAACTGACTGTCCATGCGGGTATGACAGGTGGTGTATTAATCTAAATTCACCTGCAGCCTTTTTGGGCACTATACCTAAACGGGATACCCTGAAATGAGGGAAGGGGGTGATTGGAATGGGCCAAGCACCTGCTCTGCCTGCACCTCTTTATCAATTTTCAATTGCACAAGCGCCTCCATGCCCATGAGAGATTTTAAATTGCAGGACATGAAGGCGG
Organism: Rhineura floridana; assembly: GCF_030035675.1. Lineage (NCBI taxonomy): Eukaryota > Metazoa > Chordata > Lepidosauria > Squamata > Rhineuridae > Rhineura > Rhineura floridana. The sequence continues at coordinate 34,477,499 of NC_084484.1, forward strand.
CTCTTGGGCCGTCATAAGGAATGAGGAAGCCTGACAAAAACCCATGTAATAAAAAATGGGCATCCCCAACTGCCGGGTAACCAGCAAGTAAGGTCGGCAGAACGTGCAACTTAATTGGGGAGGGGCCCTTTTCCTTGAGTAAGTCCAGGTGGGGGCTGTTTTCTGCCCCCTTGTTGGTCCTTACCACCTCCCCTGAAGAATCTATGTCTGGGGCAGGCACTGGAAGGGTGCACAGCTCCACAAACAGCACAATCATGTCAAAAATGACATGGGGTGTGTGTGCAGACCCCCCGGGCATTAAAATCCCAGCACAACAGCCGTGGTTGAACCCCTTGCCCTGCATTAGTGCAGGGAAGGGTAGCAGCTGACTGCCTGCTGACGAGATGCCCACTGTCACACCTATCCCCAGTCATAGCTCTGGCTGCAGCCATGAACTGCAGCCATAATTGAGGGGTTTTTTTGTCCCACCGCAGAGACCCATCGCATGCCACCCGCATACGAAATACCTCATCATAAGACAGCCATGCCAGCCCTGAGAACTCTACATAAGCTGTATAGATTATATCTAAGTATTTCAAGAGAGACAGCCCCCTTTGGGGCTGCCTTTTCATCAGCACTCCAGCATATATCAAGAATGCAGGCAGCCAGTTGGCCCAGGTACTGTCAACTCTCCGGCGCCTGGGTTTTTCGGCATCACCCTCAGCGTCCTTTTCCTTGTCCCTCTTTGGATGCTCCCGATATAACAAGGAAAACACATCTACATACTCCCCTCACCAAATTTTATCCTTTGTAGAAGGGAGCAGGTGAAAACTCAATGTGACCGATGTTTCCCCAAAAGGGATGGCATTAGCAGCCACTGACCCTAACAGGTCAGTCAGAGCACTCTGAGTTGCCATTGCTGTAGGTTGCTGCAGTCCCTCAGCAAGTATGGCAGGTGGTGCAAGCCCTTGGGCTGACATGACTGATGCCATCGCCTGTCCAGAGCCTGCATGCTGCCAGATTTGTTTTATTTATTTATTTTTTATTTTGTTGCATTTATATACCGCCCATAGCAAGTAGTTGGGACGTGCAACTAGCCTGTGATCTGGGAGGAGTAGCAGATGCAGCTCCTGGAGTGTTGACTGATGGCCCCCAAAGAGGCCACCCCCAACCTGACCCCCTGCAGCCTGAACAGGCCGGGCAGACTCACCTGCAGCCACTATCAGTCCTGTAGTGTCTACAGCCTGGCCTTCGACCACAGCAGGAGAGGCGATTCCAATGTCAGGTGCAGAAACCACATCCCGAGTACCTGCTGCTGCAGCTGATGAGGTAGCTGCCGGCCTCTCAACCATCAGGCTTGAGTCAGAGTGAGTCTCCAGCGCATCAAGGCATGCTAAGATCAGTGCAAACACATCGTTAACACCCTGGGGCCCCATAGCCGCCATGCCCCGAGCCTTAGCCACGGGGCATCTCTGCCTGGCAACCACTCCAGCAGAGGTTCCAGGGGCAGCTTCAGGTTCCCTGTGAGTCACCACCACCACCACCCCTGTGGAAATACCAGGGGTGGGTGCCGCCTCACTACTGGAGCTGGATGGTGAGGGCCCCAGAGGTGGAGAAACTCCCTTCCCACACTCTAAAGCCTCAAGGGGAGCCAAAATAGCCGCCCAAGGGGGGACCTCATCCTCATCTGAAGAGCCAGGCTCTGGGGGGCGCTTTTGAGGAGGCCAACAAGCCTTCCCCTTCCCCTTTGCACCCCCTTTTCCCTTTTTGGGTGGCATCATACAACAATAATATACCAGGTATTATTATTATTAGTGTTATTCTTATTATTGTTAATGGTGTAAATAGTAAACCCCTTGCCTAAATATAGCAAGTCACCAGGCAAAATTATTTATAGTGTGATTATACAAGTAACGGTCAAATAAGTAAAGAGCAATATCATTGGAAGAATGATCAATTTTGTTTAAACGTGTGATCTTGCTTAAACTAGGCTGCAGCAGCAACCTGAGGCAGCGCCACTGGAGGCACAGAAAAGCCTCTTCCCCCCCCCACTAGCAGGGGGGGTGTCCCGCAGCTGCAGGCCGAGCAAGCCCTCTGAACTAGGCTTGCCACTACCACCGGCCCAGCGAGGCACTGACGGCCGCCTAGCTCCCCTATTAGGGGAATTCCCAAGGCCTGAAAGGCCAACAACCGAGGCCTGAATGGCCCGAAAATGCGGCCGACTCTGCCGCTGAACAAGCGCCTCAAAATGGCGTTGAACACACGGTGAAGAAAATGGTCACCGCTCTCCTCTCTTCCTCTCCACTCTGATGTCCCTCGCCGTCTGTCGTGATTGAAAGATAAAGGTAGGAGGGGCCGCTGGGCTTAAATAAGCCCTCCAGCCTCCCCCCTCCCTTCACTAAGTCGCGCTCGCATCACAGGTGCAACGCATGACTTTGCCCCTTTTTAAAGATGGGGGCAGCAGCTTTGCCCCATCTGCAACTATGCCCCGCCTGTCAGCTGCGCGGCAACTGGGGCGTCATTAAATCTCATTGATATAACTTGCTCAGACCTTGCGTTATAATTTCTAACTGCTTTTGCTACATCGTTTTTCACTATTAAAGCAACCCCATTTCTTAATTTATTATTTCCTACATAAAATATTTTGTAGTTTCTTGATTGAAAATGTCCCATTCCCATCCATTTTAATTCACTCACGCCAAGTATTTTAATGTTGATATGTTCCGTTTCTTGCTTGACAATTTCTAACTTTCCCTGGTTCATGCTTCTCACATTCCATCTTCCTATTGGGTACGTCGTAGAACTCCGGACTCTCCTTTTGGATCTGTGCACATCAGCCTCCAGGCTTCCATTTGACTTTTACCTAGTTGCATCATTAGTCACAGCGCTACTCATACTTGTCTGTTGTTCTTCCCCAGTAATTCACTGAGTGCCTTCTGACCTGGGGTTCTCATCTTCCAGTACTATCTCATGTTGCATTTTAGATTTTTCATGGTTTTTCATAGTAAGAGGCTTTAAGAGGTGGTTTACCATTGCCTTCCTCTGATCCTAGATGCATCGTGGTCTGGTGTCTCAGCTTTGACCATTCCACCTTGGGTGACCCTGCTAGGAGTCTAGCCTCTTGGTCTAGACTCCTGAATGGCATTGCCCTCAGCTTCTCCGACACTCTCAAGCCCCTTACTGCATTAAGTTGTGCATCCCAGATGGGGCACATTGGCAGTGATGGAGTTGCAATATTCATTCCCATTTCAGAATGGTTTTAGTACATAAAATTATCTACATTTTCTGTAGAGTAGAGAAAAATATATACAGAGTATGAGGTTCGATCTTTCAAGACTGACAGCCCATTTAGCAAAATTCTCCACAAGTCTCCACAAGTAACCCAGTCTATTGCTTCTTAACACACTGCTAGTGTTTATATTTTGCTATCTCTCACCACCCTGATCAAACACTGTGAGATAAGTAATCATTCAACATTAGTCAAAGAAGCTATTCTTATTTGCCATATTTTTTGCTTATCTACATTCACCTTCAGCAAGCTGAGACAAGTATTCTGTAGAATTTGAAACTAATATTCCCTCACTTGACTGCTATGATTCCTTAAACATGATTCCTGATGCTTTATTGGTAGCTTTTAGCAAAATTATAAGTGGATCCCCAAACAGATCTATGTAATTAATAATGCTAATCATTAAGGTGAAACAAGATATTGATTACTCCAACAGTATACTGATTGCTGACAGATTGAGTCAATGTTTATAGACCTCTGGGTCATTGCTCAGAAGTTGTAAGATGTGCTGAGTATGTGACAAGGTAGAGGGGCGGGGGAGGATATACACCACAAGATATTCCCAGCTTGCTATACCAGTCTGCCCTTTACAGCAGCTAACTGGAAACTTCCTGCAGAAAGAGACAAAACATGTTGTGCACTGGTAATGTTAATTTGCCACTGTTCAGATAAAAGAGAAAATGAAATTAAGCTTGCAAAAGCTCATTGCTAGAAGCTATAAAACACTGGTAGAGATCCTATCATGCCAGAACCCTGTACGCAGCAGCTTCACACTGCTGTCATTTGGAGGCTTCTCCATGCATGCATGTTTTCTAATTAAATTGATCTTCAATAAATAAATTCTTGCTAGACGTGGTCTCCAAATTTCTCTGGTGGATTTTCCACCACACCACTAAATGTAATCAGTATATATAACATCCCAGGTTTTAACTTTTTGACAGTAATCTACATGCATTTTTAATGAGAGATTGTTCTTTAATATATTTATGTCTTAGTGCAGGGCTGATGATGGGCTACTTGCTCTATAAACTGATTGCAGTACTTTCAGAAATTGCACATATAATTCTGTTTTCATATTCTGAAGTTTAATGATCTGTCAGTGTGAGATTTCTGCAAAATTATTTGCATAGTAATGAAGAGATCTGTGTGGCTCAGGCTGCCTTTACTGATGCAATGCTGTATCTGAAAAGCTTTTTATGCTCCAATGGTACTCAGGACACCTACCTGAAAACAGTAGGAGTAATGTGTCAAATTAAACATCTTAACATTTAAATGTAATAAGACACTAGTATATGTTCCTTAAAGGAACAACACATCATTCATATGCTTATGAATCCATATTCCTAAATCTCATCTGTATGTTAGTATCTACTGCCACTGCTGGTGCATCCCCAATTCCTTAAAGCCAAGCCTTGCTCACTAATTGCTATATATTAATGCAATATCAAAAACTATATTAAAAATATAAACTCAATTGTTTTAAGATCAAGTTCTTAATAGGGGTCATTTCACATATTTAGCAAAAGCAAACCCATATATATTTAAAAAGAAGTTGCAGTTGCAGCCATTCTTTTCCTTCAGAATATGATGATACGCACAACAGCACAATAGCAGTAGTTGACAAACTGAAGAGAGACGTGGTGACATTCAGTGAGAGATTGCCAGTATACACTGACTGCTACAAGGCTAAAATTTGTAAGTGTAATCACTCCATAAATCCGTATGCATAGGATTGTAGTCAACTAACTTTTACTCAGAGTAGGCCCATTGAAATTAATGGTCATGACCAATTTAGGCTCGTTAATGTCAATGGTTTACTCTGAGTAAATGTTAGTTGAAAACAACTCACATTTATATAAGAGTTGTTTGCTGGCAAACACTCACTTGTCAAAATAGCTCTACGTTAAGCTTAGCTTATCAAACCAGGCAGCACCAATGCAATGCCATGGCTTGTGACATATTGGTGTGATGAATGGTATACTTCATCATAACCATCTTTTCGTGAACCAGATTCATCCTTCTCATTCATGGTGAAATGTGAGGACTTTGCTGCTTAAGTAGTTATTGATAGTTATTTGCAGGTTCTGGTGAAGGCTTGGATTTATGGGAATGTTCATGCACCTTACATGTAGCTTATCAGACTACAAGACTGTATTGTCTTTATACAAATCTATGTATACACATTTACAGTATGTAGTGATTATACTACCATTATAAGTGCTATGTCTCAAAAGAGAATGTAAACATGAGGAGGATGTGTGGGAAGCGTGCACACTGCCCCACTTCGGCATTGATGAACACTCCACCTTGGCCTTCCTGCATTGAGATGGAAGGGCTGAAAGGTGCATCCTCATGCTTAGATGCCTCTACATGATTGGGAACTCTGCATTATCTAGATACCTGACTACACATCTACTAAGTATGTTAGGTATACTTAACACTTTCTTGTTCGATATGGGATGGTTGGAGTGGAGTGCACATGGGGCTGCACATGCAGGGGCATTGGGGCAGGACTAGCTCATGTTTACATGTACTTGGTGCTTTTTGTGGGAGGGTAAAAATGAGGTGATGGTACTTGTATCTTGATAAAGGTGTTGTGGATGCTAGCACAAAATGGCTGCAAAAAAGAGGCGACAATACTCAGTACCAGTGAGGTACCATTTTAAAAAAAGCACTGCCTTTACTATGTACAGACCTGATTGTCACATCTCAAAAAGTATTGTGTTGCTGAAAAGGGCAACTCAAATGATGTGAAAAATGGACTGCCTTCAAGTCGATCCTGACTTACTGCGACCCTATGAATAGGGATTTCATGGTAAGCGGTATTCAGAGGCGGTTTACCATTGCCTCTCTCTGAGGTTAGTCCTCCCCAGCTGGCTAAGGCCTGCTCAGCTTGCCACAGCTGCACAAGCTAGCCCCTTCCTTGTTTGCAACTGCCAGGTGAGGGGCAACTGGGCTCCTTGGGACTATGCAGCTTGCAGGTGGGGGGCTGCACAGGCGGCAGGGCCCATAACCCCTGAGCCACTCACTGTGGGGGTGATCTTTAGCTGCCCCTTGACAACTAGGAAACACGAGCGGGGATTTGAACTCACAGACTCTGGACTCCCAGCCAGGCTCCCCTCCCCTATGAGGAGAGGTTACAACTTATGGAATTTTCAATTTAGAAAATGCTGGATAATGGGAGACATGGTAGATGTTTATAAAATTATGTATCATGTGGAGGAAGTCAACAAAGAAAAGCTTTTCTATCCCTCATAATAGAAAAAAACAGGGTTATTGAATGAAACTGAGTAGTGGAAAATACAGGAAACACAAAAGGAGACACTTGTTCACACATCCCATTGTTTAATTATGGAATTCACTACCACCAGATGTTTTGATGGCCACCAACTTGGATGGATTTAAAATGATATTAAACAAATTCATGGAGGATCAGACTATCAATGACCATTAGTCAGGATGGTGTACAACTTCCAGGAATCAGGGTCAAGCATGCCTCTGTGTATCAGTTGCTGGGAAACTACAACAAGACAGAGCTATTGTACTCATCCTGCTTTTAGGCTTGTCAGAGTCATCTGGTTGGCCACCATGGACACTTTGAGCTGGACTAGATAGCTGTTTGGTCTGACCCAGCTGTGCTCTTGTATTATTTTTAAGTGCACCATCTGAATAAAGAGAAACTACATGCACTTGCAATTTTACATTGATTGATTTCACATAGAAAGTTTCTACATGGGAAGACAATTAAGGTTTTCCACTTCTCTGGGGAAATTGTTGTGGGTCAACTACAATTATCTCATCTGAAAATATTTTGCTTTGTCATCTTAAGGACTGTATAAACCCTGGTAAGAAGAGTGCTTGTTGGGCTTTCATCTAACAAATTCTAATGTTTTTGTAACAACTGCAATTTCTACATAAAAGAGTTTTACATTGCTGATGCTGCTAATTCTCTCTCTCTCTCTCTCTCTCTCTCACCCCCCAATATTCAGCATAATAAAGCAAGTCTATTCATAAGTTTGTTCATTCCTGTCTTGCTCTTCTGCTTGTAATTAAATAAAGTTGGCTAACTGAATTGCTTGTCACATTTTGTGACTTTACTAGCGTTATTTAAACAAATTTGGCAACTATCCAGCGAACATTTAGAGGAAAAGCTAAGATACTTGGATGTTTGTGAAAGCTTGGGAACTTGATAGCATATTCATTATTCAAAATAATTATCTGGGTTTGCTTCATCATCAGATATGGACAGATACTAGACTTGGAGAATCTACTTTTTTATTAGAACTGCAAGAACTCACCAGAGCTTGGAGAAAACCAGTGGCTCAGCAAAGAGTGAACAGATGCAAAACAGAGGCTCAAGGAAACACCTCAGTTGCCTATTGCAGCCCATGAGCCTTACCCTCAGATGACCCACATAAACAATTTTATTTCTGATTAAAATGGTAGGTCTGCATCTATAGATCAGGGATTATACAGCCACAAGACGGGCTGTATATTATAGTCAGTATGGATTTTTCAAATTCCACCATGTTAAATCGAACATACCCCCAATTCCATTCTGCTCATTTCAAAATAAAATCTTATAAAACATATAGTCCTGAACTCAGAAATGCTTGCTTAACAACCCTCTATGTTTTTATGGTGATACACAAAACACTCAGAAAGAATCAAAGTCTAAAATAATCCAGACCCCTGTTGGACTTTTTTCTGTCAGTGATCTCATAATTTGTTGAAAATAATTACAAATCAGTCATATTCACAGAGTACCTGTAATCCTATTACTGACCTTGCCCCATACTCTGACCTTCATCTTCTGCATTTTAAAAGTTTTAAAAAATGCATGCCTGATTTTTAATTAATTTGGAAAAAATAACATTAGAATTTATGATAGTGCAGGCATGCTCAGTAAGAACCAACTGTCAGTGTTCTAAAAGCCAGACTAACAGCTATTTGGCTTGGCTAATTAGGGGGCCACAACCACCCTAGCCATTTATTCCACTTTAAACAGTCATGGCCTCCTCCAAAGAATTCTGGGAAGTGTAGTTTGTGAAGAGTTCTGAGAGTTGTTAGGAAACTCTTGTTCCCCTGACAGAGCGCCAGTGGCTAGACTGGTTTAACCGTCATCCCCTCTTCCCAGCTAATTCCAAAGCTGTGCTGCATCTTTAGGCCCAGTAGTGAATATATTTATAATAACCTGGCTGGTAAGGCATCGAAACCATAGCAATATGCCTGGGATGGATGCATAATGTTGGTGAATTTTTTAGAAATATGCCAACAGGAGGAAATGGTAGGTTTCAATGGTAAAATCTTTGCTTTATTTATTATTATTATTATTGCATTTTATTAAATGTTAATTTAAAATTATTTTTGTGAAGAGATTTTGACCTTTTGAACTGCCAATGTATCAGCTCTTATTAATGAAAGTAATATGTAAGGGTAAGTAGGTTTACAGTATCCTCTTCCAACAAACAGTTGTTTTTTTTAATCCAGAGATGCCATTAATAATTAATGTTTAAACACATTTTTATCTTTTGCCCTTTATAGTTTATGCCTATTAAGTCACAAGGCCACTGAAGAAGACTCTTTGTCGACATGCATTTGATTGTAGCTCTCCAGGGTTTCAAACAGGGATTCTTTTCTAGCCTGGAAATGCTGGGGATTGTTGTTGTTGTTGTTGTTATCTTTATTTTTACCCCGCCTTTTTTCCAAAGCTGGAACTCAGGGTGGATTGAACGTGGAACCTTCTGCATGCAAAGCAGATGCTCTGCCTCTGAGCTACAGCCCTTACCCAGAAAATCACAAAATAGAGGAACCCCAGCTAAACATGAAAATGCCTGTACATTTGTGTGCTTGACAATGAGAAACACAGAAAGACCTCAAAAGCAACAGAGCCAAGCTGCCTGCACACAGCATAAGCCACACTATACACAGCCCTTCTCAGATGAGGATTTTCTCACTTATGTCAGCTTCCCTGCCTGCAAAGGTTGGGCAGGCTGACATCTGGCATGATCCATATCTTCAAAAGGTTCCCAGCCCTTGTCAGACAGAAAGACGGTGCAGATTAGGGATAGGGGAGAATATCCACTAAATCAGACTTAGTACCAGATTTTGATGGAATCCAACAGTCCACTGTCTTTTCGGACCGGCATTGAATTCTTGTGGCGGGTCGCAGCTGTAATCAGCATGCCTTTTAAAACAATGTTCCCCCAATTTTATGTAATTATCTTCGTAACTACAATGGCTATTATCCATTAACTTCCATGGATTTACATAAGCATTTATGTAAAAAATTGCATTGCAGCACATAGCCGGGAAATGAAGAGGCAAGACAAGATGAAGTGTGGGTAAATCAAGGGCCACATTTATTGGAATAAAACCAATTACATGTTTGATTGCATAATAAAATGATCTGCAGAGATAAGTGCAGAACCTAACTCATACCCAATCAGGCGAGGACACCCTGCCATGGGAAAGGGGGTGGTCCAAGCCCAATCTCCTTCTCCAGGCTCCATCCCCGCAGGGTCATTAGGGAGGCCTTCCTGCTCCACCCCCCCTCAGGACCGCACAACTCTGAGTGGGTGTTACAGCTTAGTCCAATATTTATAAATTTGTAGGGCAGTACAATATCTCAGAAAGGAGGTCAGGTCTCCTGCTCCCCTGGTGCATTCACTATAGCTGCCCAATTTCCCTGCTTTTTAAAGTTTGGTAGAAGTGTCTGTTGGCTATAGGTACATTCTTAAACTGCAAGGTTTTTGGCCTATTAGTGAATTTCTCTGCTTTTTAATCTGGGAGCTAAGAAATAGAGAATCCTGTGCAAGTTTGCTGAGAATGTATTGATCATTTGCATACTTATTGAGTTAATGGGATTTACTCTCCTGCAATTATACTTAGGATAGGTGAAACTGACCAGAGGGGATGGGAAGGGGAGGAGGGAGAGGGGAGCAGGCAGGTGGGGGAGGAGGAGGGCAGGTTTGAACATTTGTTTTGATCATCATCAGATGGTGAATGGTTGTATTGTGCTATGTTGGTTATTATTTATATTATACTGCTTGTAATACTCTGACCTTTATATTGTGTTTCTGTACATATATATTGTTCATGTATTTTGCTTTGTAAATTAATTTGACATAGTTTTTATTGTACCTTATGTATTCTGTTGTAAACTGCTTTGAGATCTTTCAGATAGTGAGGAGTCTATAAATGGAAATATCATCAGCGTCAGCATCATTTGCATGTTTATTGAGTTCAGTGGGATTTACTCCCATGCAATCATGCTTAGGATAGGTAAAACTGACCATGGGGACAGAGGCCTGGAGTGGGCAGCGGAGGAGGAAGAAGGAAGAGGGGAGGAGAAGGAAGAGGGGAGGAGGAAGGGAGTGGAGAGGGGAAGGAGGAGAAAGGCAGGTCTGATCATTTGCATGCTTATTGAGTTCATTGGATTTACTCCCATGCAATCATGCTTAGCATATGTAGAACTGACTAGGGGGGAGGAGAAGAGGGAGGGAGGGCTGAAGTGGGCAGGAAAGGAGGAAGAATAGGGGAGTGGAGGAAGAAGGGAGGAGAAAAGGAGAGGAGAGGGGAAGGAGGGGAAAGGCAGGTCTGATCAGCTGCATGCGTCCTTAGTTCAGTCAGATTTACTCCTATGCAATCATGGCTAGGATTGGTAAATGACCCTGGGGGAGGGGGAGGGGGAGGGTAGAGAGAAAGAGGAAAGAGGGAAGAGGGGAGTAGAAGGAGGGAAGGGGAAGGAGGAGATTGGAAGAGGAGGGGATTGGTAAAGGAAGGGGGAGGGAAGGGGGAGGGAAGGGGCATAAGCGACATGATGGGAGGAAGGAGGAGGGGAGGGCAGGTTTGATCATTTGCATGCATTCAGTGGGATTTACTCCCAAGCAAACATGCTTGAAAATGGAAAGGGACTGCCTTCAAGTTAATCCTGACTTATGGTGACTCTATGAATAGGCTTTTCATGGTAAACGGTATTCAGAGGTGGTTTTACCATTGCCTTCTGTGACGCCCTTCCCTGGCTCTCCCTGTCAGGTTCCTACCTGCTCGTGGCTACTGCCTTTCACTAGGCCACGTCATCTATATAGGCCACTGCAAAATCTGACATGCCTCGCAACACAGTATTGATTAGCCTCTGAAACGAACTTGGTGAGTTCCTTAGTCCCATGGCTAAGGTCACAAACTCATATAACCCATCTGGTGTACTGAAGGCAGTTTTGGCTCTGGATTGCTCGTCTAGTTCCATTTGCCAAAATCCCTTACAGAGATCTATTGTAGAGATAATGGTTGCTGCCCCCAATAACTCTAACATTGCGTCTACCCTAGGCATAGGATATGCATCTGGGACAGTAATTTTACTGATTAGCCGATAATCAATGCAAAACCTTGTTGTTCCATCTTTTTCGGAACCAGGACAATCCTTGAGGCCCAGGGACTGATGGATTCCCTGATCACTCCTAGTTCCAGCATATCTTCGACCTCCTTTTTGATTTCACTCAAAACTTTCCCATTCACACGGTACGGAACGGATCTGATTGGGGCATGATCTCCAGTATCAATGGAATGTTTGGCTATACTAGTTCGGCCAGGTTTATTGCTAAAGAGATTCCCATAGTTTTTCAAAACTCTCAGAATCTCTTCTTTTACTTCCTCCTCTACCTCCTCTGACCATTCCAATTGATCTACCCCTCCTTTGTCTTTGCTTTCCTGTAACAAATCTGGAAGTTCAGGCCCACTTCCCTCAAGGAATAAGGTAACTTGCAACACCTTTGCATCCCTGGTATGGTAAGGCTTTAATATATTTACATGAACCACTTTGTTTTTGTTTAATTGGTCTGTGGTAATTACATACGTCACTGTGTCAAGCTTTTCTCTTATGGTATATGGTCCCTCCCAGTTAGCCTGTAATTTATCATGTTTCCTGGGTATGAATGCCTTAACCATATCTCCCACATCATACACACGTTCCCTGGTTGTTCTGTCATACCAGTAACTTTGCTTCTCCTGTGCTTGACTCAAATTCTTTTGCACAACTTCCAACATTGATGTTAATTTGCTGTGGAAGTCTAATACAAAATCAACTACAGATGTTTTGTACTCTCCCAGGGTTCCTTCCCATGAATTGTTTAACAGTTCCAAAGGTCCCCTCACTTTTCTAGTGAACATCAGTTCAAAGGATGAGAAGCCTGTTGACTCCTGAGGGACTTCTCTGTATGCAAATAAGAAGCACCCCAAACGTTCATCCCAGTCTTGTGGGTGATCTTGAACATAACTTCTTATCATGCCCTTCAGAACCCCATTAAATCAGTCAATCCGTTAGTGGCTGGATGGTAAGTGGTGGTCTTTAGATGTTTTAGACCACAACACTTCCACATACATTGCATCACTTCTCCCATGAATACACTGCCTTGATCCGCAGCACTTCATGAGGGAAACCCAGCCTCATAAAGTTTTTTAACAAAGCCTCTGTCACTACAGGGGCTTCTACGGATCTTAATGCTTCCGCATCTGGGTACCTGGTGGCAAAATCCACCACCACCAATAGATATTTCTTGCCATGCCTTGTGGGTTTGGAAAAAGGGCCCACCAAATCTACTCCCACTCTATAAAAGGGTTGTCCAATTATAGGAAGGGGCTTTAAGGGTGCCTTAGTCTTTACTCCACTTTTTCCCACCTTTTGGCATATACCACAAGATAGACAATGTTGTTTTACATCTTTGGAGATGTTTGGCCCATACTAGTGTGCAGCCAATCTCCTCTTGGTCTTTTTTATTCCCAGATGTCCTGCACATGGGACATCGTGGGCTACCTCTAGCAATCTGGTTCTGTATTTGCTAGGTACTATCAATTGCTTCACTGGTTCACATTCATCCTTTCTCTCAGCAGGCATCCACAGTCTATATAAAATCCCATTCTCACACACAATTTGATTCCTCAGCTTGTCAGTAAAGGGAATCTTTTGTGTCAGGGCTTGCTCCTTTATTTGCTTCAAACTTGTATCCCTATTCAGTTCTTCCCTGAACTGCTCTGCTTCTTGACTAGAGACCATTTGATACGTCGTTTCTTTCAGCAGGCCTTCCAGGGGTTGCTATGGTGACTGTAGGCTCGAAAACAGGTTCCACCCTGTTTCCTTCAGCCCCTTTTAACATGGCTTCTGTTTCTCTGCCAAGTTGTTGTCTGGTTACCACATATATTTTTCCTTGTGCCTCCATTACATCTGTTCCCAGTATAACTGGTTCTTGTTGTTGGGCATTAATTCCTACTTTATATTTTCCCTCTCGGCCTCTCCACTGCATTTTCACTAGGGCCATGGGTAAGCTTTCTGGTTGACCCCTCACTCCTTGAATAGTCACCGTTTCCTGAGGTAATATTACCTCAGATTTTATTAAATCTGGCCTCAGTAACGTCTGAGCGGCACCAGTATCAAGCAATGCCCAATAATTTGCCCCTTGTACACTCACTTCCTCTCTCAGACTTGAATCCAAGTCTTTTACTTCTGTCCAGTTTATCTGGCAGAACTGAACCTTTTTCGTTGTTAGATCTTTTGGTTCTATTTTTACTGCCCTTGCTTGAGCAGGATTACTAATGGGGTTGGCAACCTCACATTGAAAACGTAGGTGCCCCGGTCTACCACATTTATAGCATAATGTCTCCTCCATTTTAGGGTACACAGTTCCACTCTGGGGTGTCCTGTGCCCTTCAGATTTTACTGGAGGACTCACTTGCTGTGGCAAGAACTGAAGAACTGAGCCTAGTTAAGACCTTTATATCTGAGACCAACAGCTTACTCACTACCCTGGTGAGGTCCCTAGGCTCTCAATTGCCCCTGAGCAACTCGACACAAGGAACTCAGACAACCTCTCCTGTACCTAACACCAAACAGAAGAAGAGTGGAAGCAGAATGAATAAGTCCAAACCTAACCCTTCGTATGGAAAAGCCTTAAAAGTGGCAAGACAGAAACCAAAAGGAAAATCTAAAAAACCAAAAAACATAAAGCAAAACAAAGCCAACCATGATAAAAAAAAATGAATTTCAAGCCTCTGTTTAAGCTTCTGGAGCCCCGACCGCCGATAAACATCCAATCCAAAATTATCCAAAGTGACTCACAAAAGAAACACATGTCCACAAACCTGAGCAACGGGGTCCCAGATATCGTTTGGAACGTGAACCCCTCACCATCTTTGCAACAACTGGCATTAGCGGTATCTCCAACTGAAACCCAATTGCATCCCTGGAACCTAGTCTTACAGTCAGAAAAACTAATAGTGACTTATAACCAAAGGGCTCCAGGACATTGGCCTCCGTTCCCAAGCATCCACTTTCTGGATATCTGCTTTGCACAATCGCTCTTCCCGATCCATCGTAGGAACTATATTAAGTCTCTGTGCAACATATCCACCAAACCAGGACAATGGTGACTGATTGTGACCTTTCACTCTACTGCTATCGCTAGCCAGATTCTCCGTAGAAGAGAGGACTTGCTGCTTAGAGGACTAAAAATACAATGGTACTATATAAACTCTGTACCTCCTACTCCACTATTGCCGTATATTCCACATTCTTACGGATCGTTCTCTTCTCAGGCAGGAACAACACCATCTCTCACTCAAAATTCATCATTTCTACAGCCCACAGTATCAATGCCATCTAGCACCTTGGCCCCCCCACTGTCGGACTCAAGCCTTGACAGAGTTAATTCAAGAATTGGAACCGGAGGAGCTCCAACTTACTGAGTTATATTCTCAACTCCCGAACAACGAACGCGAAATGATCCTTAACAAGGTTTTACAATTAATCCAGCGACTAGTGGAAGGGAACCCTGATCGGATCCTTTCTGATCAAAAAGCGCCATTGTCTCCTATGGACTCCGACATATCTCCTCCCAAGGAAATGCAGCCAAGGAATAAACATTCGGGTTCTGCCAAGCTATCTGGCGCAGTTTTTGTTGATACATTAGGTCTCCTAAATCAAATCAACGAAATGCACTGACATTTGCCTCAAACCCCAACCCTTCTGCAGGGTTCCGCTGCAGACCTTTCTTCAATTTCCTCCAGTAATAACTCGAAACACTTACTGCAGGAGACATCTATTCACTTCTTATCATGGAATATTGTAGGCTGGAACACTAAGCAACACAATGACAAACTGACTTCCTATTTGAGCAAACATGATATGATTTTTCTACAAGAAACTTGGTCTACTCAGCAATTAACATTGAATGGCTATGCCTCCTTTGATTCACCTGCAGTCCCTTCTACTGACAACTTGAAAGGAAGACCAAAAGGAGGTTTGGCCATACTAATCTCAACCTCACTAACTGCATGCCTTCAAAATCTCCCCCCTTGTAAAAATTTTGCCATGGCTGTTTTGATGTCGTTCCAATCAACATCTGTACTCCTAATCAATGTATACATGCCTCCTGGTACGTCCAGGGAATGCAGCGATTTGCTATGGGATACCCTGGATAGCTATTTAACAGATTTAGAATTTCGCTTTCCCAAAGCTCAATTAATCATCATGGGTGATTTTAATGCCAGAATTGGCCCCAATGATGATACCTTGCTTGCTTCCAATCTCTGGGGAGGTGAGGACACCGCCCACTATAAGTCTGCCTTTGAAAGGGCCTCTAAAGATACCAGGGTTAATTACCAGGGGATCTGTTTATCCCGTTTACTCGGAAGCCGAAACCTTACAATCCTCAATGGCCTTAAGTCCTTCGAGCTGTGCGTGGAATACACTTACATCTCCAGCAGAGGAAGTAGCGTCATTGATTATATAATTGTTTCCCATCAATTACTGGAATTAATATCAAAATTCACCGTGGGGAAGAGGCAAGATAGCGACCACCTTCCTTTAACCTTTTTGTTACACCTAAATGAGAATGGTCGCTTAGTAACCCAACTCAGCCATGCAGCAAACTCAGTATATGCCACTTACAAAAGACCCATCTGGTCACCACACATAGCCAACCAAGTAGCAGCCTTCATCTCTTCACCTACGGCGGAGGCTATCCATTCACAATTAGTGAAGGCCTCCAATTACCAATCGGCCTCAAAAGTTTACAATACCCTGGTCAAGACCCTAAATTCTATCTTAGTTCCAAATTATAATAACTCCAGACCGCATTTGAAATTAGGGCATTCCTACTGGTTTGACAGGGAATGCCAAGCTACTAAAAGGCAATTAAGACAGATTTACCTGCAATATCGCCAGCAGAACCATACTACTCTCCCTCCTGAATACTACGCTACCAAAAGGAAGTACAAAACTCTAATAACCACTAAAAAAAGGCAAGCAATTTATGAGGGTTGGAAGTCTCTAATCAGTGCGTCCAGACTTAAAAACTCTAAAACCTTCTGGTCTAT
This sequence comes from Rhineura floridana, assembly GCF_030035675.1. Lineage (NCBI taxonomy): Eukaryota > Metazoa > Chordata > Lepidosauria > Squamata > Rhineuridae > Rhineura > Rhineura floridana. Next base: position 34,494,135 of record NC_084484.1, read on the forward strand.
TGTCTCTGGAGCTTTGAAGTACACCTTGCAAGCTCCGTGTAATATTCCACCTTACATATGGGAACAACACTTCTCAGACTTGTATGCACCCACCCATGAGACTCTTACTAACTATTCCTTCCCCTTTAACATCGAAAAACTCCCAGATTGGCCACCTGTGCAACACAGTGAAATAACAGAGCTAATTGCTGACCTGAAAGCGGCCAAGGCCCCAGGAGGTGACAATTTACCCCTAGAGATCTTGAAATTCCATCACGAATGGTGGGCTCCCATATTGGCCAACTTATTTACAGTCATTAACAATACAGGTCACTTCCCAGAGGACTGGCGGGAAGCCACAGTAATCCCCATATACAAAAAAGGATCCAGAGCGGATTCCCTCAATTATAGACCAATCAGCCTACTGTCGGCAGTGGGGAAACTCTATGCCAGTCATTTGAAGAGGAAATTATCCTTATGGATAGAGGAGGAGAACATCTTGGGCTCTGAACAAGCAGGATTCAGGAGAGGCAGATCCGTGCTGGATCACTGCCTACTCCTTAATCACCTGGCAGAGAAATACACCAACTGAACGAGGAATGGCCTTTACGTTGCATTCGTTGACCTGAAATCAGCCTTTGATTCCATCTCAAGGGAGAAACTATGGGATAAACTCTCAAGAACAACAATAGATAAAAGACTCCTCTGTTTAATATATAATTTACACCAGAACACCTCTATACGCGTCCGCTGTGGAAGCGACGGGGGCCTTACAAAACTGATCCCTTCAACGAAAGGGGTTAGACAGGGCTGTGTTCTGGCCCCTTTATTGTTTAACCTCTTCCTCAATGATTTATATTCCAGCTGTCTTTCTCCAACCTTTCATTCCCCCAAATTAAGCAACCATAGTTGTCCCATCCTGCTATATGCCGATGGCGCTGCTCTGTTCTGTTTCTCCAAAATTGGTCTAAAACGCTTATTTAGAGCCTTCATGCTATACTGTTCAGACAATAACCTAAATATTAATTTCTCCAAAACCAAAATTCTAGTGTTTTCCAAGAAATCTACAACTTCAGACTGGATAATTAACGGCAACCGCATATCTCAAGTTTCGAGCTATAAATATCTCGGTATAATTTTCCATTCTTCCCTATCCTGGTCCCCCCATATCCGTGCGGCTGTCTCGACTGCCCGAACCACAATGAAAGGCATTCTACGTTTCTTTTATACCAAAGGAGGGCAGTACATCCCGGCTGCCATCCAGGTTTTTAAGGCAAAGATAATCCCTCAACTTCTTTTCGGCGCCCCACTTTGGATCACCTCGTATCGTTCCTCCATAGAGGCAGTACTTTCCACTTTCTTACGCCAAATTTTTGCCCTCCCAAAGTGTGTCCCTAATGCTGCGCTTAGATTGGAAGCTGCCCAACCTTCGCTTGAATCTCAGGCATGGGTTCAGGCATTCAACTTTTGGATTAAACTGTCCTATGATTGCCCTCCCGGTTATTTACAACTTCTATGGGCAGACACCTATCTCTCACTCTGGATGAAAACATTCCGGGATAAACTTCCCAGATTAGGCTTATCCATTGAGTACTTATACACGTTAGATCCAATAATAGCCAAATCCACTATCCGATCGAGACTCAGGGATCTAGAAATACAAACCACAATGACAGCAGCAACCAAAGTCTGCTCTCCTCTTCATTTCAACCTGAACTTGGACCCTAATACGCACGCCCCCTATTTAGATTTTTTAACTGTCCCTAAATATAGAATCGCGCTTACCAAAGCAAGGTTCAACTGCCTAACCTCAGCAGTACTGGAGGGAAGATACTGGGGTATTGAGTATAATCAACGCACCTGTCCCTGCAAACTGGGTGCTATAGAAACCCTTTGGCACGTGTTTCTCGAATGCCCACTCTACTCCCGTGAACGCAACAAATATCTATCTCCATTAATAAAGAACCGCATTAACCTATCTCCTGAGTGCTTGCTTGCCTGCTTGCTGAGGGGTCAAATTAAAAATATCACTTTCTCCGTTGCTAAATACATATACGCAGCCCAGTCTAAAAGAACTCAATTATCCTCTTGAATATCCTATAAACATTTTACTCTGACCTACTCAATTTTAATTTTAATTCTGTTATTTTTCATTCTTATAATGCGTAACAAATTATTTTATTTATGTATCAAGTATTAAGCATACCAATGCACTTTTTATGCCCATGAAACACATTATCTGTTCTGTACGTGTGTAATTTTTATGCCCATGAAACACGTTATCTGTTCTGTACGTGAGTAATTTTATGAACTGATACACCTATGCTTTTTACGGGTCATAGACCGCAATAAATATTGATTGATTGATTGATTGATTGATTGCTGTGGCACCACATCCTTTCTGCCACCATTATATGGTCTGGGTTTAAACTCTCTTGATGTTTTCCCCACCCAGCCAGTTCTGTTGGAGGCAAAGTGATCCGCCATCTCTGCGGCCTCCTGCACCGATGTAGGGGAACGGTCTTTGACAAGGAGCCTTATTTCTGGTGGTAACTGATGGAACAATTGATCCAGTATCATGAGGCTTTTCACCTCTTCCACTGACTGAGCTTTGGCACTACTCATCCACTTTCCAAATATATCCATCAACTTTGCTCCCAGTTCAACAAAAGACCTCCCTGCTTGGATCTGACAGTTTCGGAATAACTTTCTAAAATAGTCAGGTTCCAGTCTGAACCTTTTGCATACTGCCTCTTTAAACTCGGCATATGTGACGGGCTTGTCTGAGGGGAAATATTGGTATACCTCTGCCAACTCCCCCTTGATCAAGTTCGATAAATATTGCATATATTTATCCTCTGGTAGCCCCCACATTTGAGCCGCTTTTTCAAAAGTGCTGAGGTAAATTTCTGGATCTTGTCCAGGCTCAAACACTGCAAAATCTTTCGGTGTCACCTTTATTTTAGTTTCATTTCTGTCCTTTCTTGTTTCATCAGAATGAAACTTCTCTCTTTCAAACTTTAACTTTTCCACCTGTAATTCAGCATCCAATGCTCGTTGCTTCTCCCTCTCCTCAAACCCCATTCTCATTCTCTCAATTTCCAACTCCCTCTGTTTTTCCTTCTCTTCCGTTTCAAAGACCCTCTGCTTGTCTTTTTCCTCAGCTCAAAGACCCGCTGCTTTTCTTTCTCATCAGCCTCCCTCCTCAATCTCTCAGTTTCCAACTGTCGCTGTTTTTCTTTCTCATCAGCCTCCCTCCTCAATCTCTCAGTTTCCAACTCTCGCTGTTTTTCTTTCTCATCAGCCTCCCTCCTCACTCTCTCAGTTTCCAACTTTAACTTCTCTCTCAAATACTCTATATAAGCGGGATTGCTTGAGTATCCTTCTGGGGTCTCTTCCCTGACAGGTTGTTTTTGCTAGACAGTTGTAAAAGCTATTAGTGCTACTCGCAATTCGTCTACTCCTTTACCCTCGTGAGGTAAATTGAATGTTATGCACTTCTCCACCAGCTCCTCTCTCTTCATCTTTATATATTCAGCCATAGTGTTTGAGTTCACTCACTCTTTGACAGTCACTCTTTGACAGTCACTCTCACAAGTAATCTTTATTTGTTATTTCTGTTTGCCACACCACTGTTTAGAGACTCTCTATTTCGTATCTGGACTCTCTTTTGTTCATATCCCACCTCTACAGCCAACACCTGTGACGCCCTTCCCTGGCTCTCCCTGTCAGGTTCCTACCTGCTCGTGGCTACTGCCTTTCACTAGGCACCACCAGGGACTCCACCAGTCCGGACTGTCCTTTTTTATGGTTTCTCTCTCCGCTCTAGCACAGATCTCAATAGATCCACCTGCTAGGCAGCACCACCAGTCACGTTCTACAACCAATGTTCCCAGAGACCTTGCCTGAGTCTCTCTATCCAGTTACATTCGTAACTGCGTGCCTATGCTGTTCCCAACCCCCTTGTATCAATGCAGATAACTCATAACTCGGGGTTGCTCTGGATACTTATAATGTTATCTTCTCCTCTTCACCGCTGCCACCATTTGTTACTGTTTCCCTTCAGCCTTGGTCATTACCTTACCCTCCCTTCTGGTCTGTGAAACCCCATCTAAGGATCAGGCCTTCGGTAAACCAAATATAGCATTTATTAAATAACATTAATAACAAGATAACTTTGATAATAATCTACAAGCTTATGGTTTCATCTATTACTGTGATATTTGACTTATTACTAATCCGAACTCCACCTCCCTCTTTCTCCACACTCTCCTGACATACACCAACTCACACCCACCTCCCAACTCCACCAAAACAACCCACTCATGTCCACCTAACACCTCTCAAACAACCCACTAACGTCCACCCAGATTCAACTGTCATCCTTCCATTTATACTCTCAGCCATTCAAACACTCAGCCAATCATCCAGCATTCTACTGCTCATTTACTCCCCCCTCCTCTTCCATTCCACTTACCACATATCTTCTATACAAACAGCACTTACCATATATACATTAATACAGGAACATCACACCTTCCTCTGAGGCTGAGAGGCAGTGACTGGCCTAATGTCACCCAGTGAGCTTCATGGCTTGTGGGGATTTGAACCCTGGTATCCCAGGTCATAGTCCTAGGAAAGGTAAAACTGACCATGGGTGAGGAGGAAGGTGAGGGGGGGGCAGAGGACAGAGAGGAAGCAAGAGGAGGGAGAAGGAGGAGAATGGAAGGGCATAGGGAGGAGAAGGGAGGGGTGAAGGAAGAGGGAGGGAAGGGGCAAGAGAGAGGGGATTGGAAGGAGGAGGAAGGGAGGGCAGGTTTAATCATTTGCATGCTTTTTGAGTTCAGTGCAATTCATTAGGTTAAACTGACCTGGGGGGGCAGGGAGGGGAGGAGGAGGGGAAGAAGGGGAGGGGGAGGGAGGAAGTGGAAGGGGAGGGGGAGGGGGAAGGAGGAGATTAAATGGTTGGGCACTGGGCAGAGGAGAAGCCCCTTTCCTTTCCAAAAGGAAAACATTGTGAACAGTATCATTGCTTTTCATGGTTCCCCCACTTTTTTATTCTACAGGAGGCACATGTAGCCTCCCACCAAAATTTAAACCAAAGCTGTCCCTGGTCACATTCACCCCAGACCTTTATTTCTCTTTGGACAACAGAACCATTGGGGGGATCTCTGGTGCATGCCAATTCCAACCCCCCTGGATCCCCCTCTTGACACTTCAAATGCTTCCCCACCTCCTGACCTCCAGCCTGCACATATCCAGTTGGCATTGTCAGATGAGCCATCGGAGGCACACCCTCTTTCACCCCGCACCAGATGTCATGAGAAGCGCGCTGGTCAGAGGGAAGTTCTTTGAAGGAGTGAGGGATTATGGGTGAAGACCTTTCCTATTTAAGGTTGCACCACCCTGACCAGGGTGCTGAGTCAACTTCCTTCATATGCTACAGAGTATGCTTAGGAGCTTAGTTAGGGAATGCAGTGAGTTAGTTTAGTCAAGTTAATGAGGTGTGCTGCCTTTGATGTTTCAATTACCCTAATAAAACAAGAATTGGTTTCATCCTCGTCTCCATCTCATGCCTCACACTCTGGGCAGGACAGAGCCAGTGTTAAGCCAAACACCAAACTCTTCCCAAGTTTAGCCCTAGTTTGTATTGGTGCTTTGGTGTCAACACTGCAACCATTACTAATCATTTTCCTCTAACCCTCTTTTCTCAAACCTTACTCTTGCAATTAGGGATGGGAGATAAATTTGATTTTGTCTGCATTTTTATGAGAAACTACCTAATTTACACTTCTCAAAGTAATACATGAACTGAAATGCCACCATCCTTTGAAATTTGCACTTCTCTGAATTTTGCTGAACCACACAGTGTGTCCAAAAATGCATATATTAGGTGAAAGTGATTATAATAAGAAGAAACTGCTTGCAAAAATGTGTGTACTGGTCAAAGCTGCACACAAAAACATGTTTATTAGGTGAAATTTTCACTAAAATTCTGATGAATTTTCATGAGGCCTTTTAAGAAATTCTCAAACTTATGTGGAAATGTGGAGAACTGAACATAACAGCTGAAAAATGATAAACTGAGAGAAACCAAAATTGACAGATTTGCCTATCCCTAATTGCACCAAGCAGGATCTGTCAGTAGGGTACTTTTGTGTTAGAAGTGGAGATCCCATTTTAAAGTCAAGAGCTCACATAGAACATTCCTTAATTCTGGCAACACTTGGAAATTGAGTGTTCAGCATCTCTCAACTTGATTGAGTCAGGAGCGATTGGGAACTCTGTTTTCCCAGATTCCCTCATGGGAAAGGATATTCACCAGCATCCAGGCCTTGAGGATTTTACTTCTGCTGCAGTCTGTCTCTACCATTCCTCCTCACAGTCATCCACCCTTTACAAGGGAAGCTCTTTCATCACTAATAGAAATATTCCGAGGCATTAGCTTTATAAGATAATCATTCAGTATGGTTTGGAACCAGTGAAAATATCACCAAATCAGGATTTTTTGTTTTGTTAATCAAATCTGAATTTTCTTTAGGCTTTGGTTCATTTTCATCCAAGACTTTTAAATAGTGGTTCATATTCCACTCTTGTACAGAGAAAGGGGAGGGGGAACAATTTGCTCCAAACAAATTTCCTGATTATGAAACACAAAATACACAATCCAATCCACAATATTCAGCTAACATCTGAAAGAGTGGCAAAACAGATTTGCTCCAAACAAATTTCCTGATTCTGAATTATGAAACACAAACTATACAATCTAATCCACAATATTCAGCTAACAACTGAAAGAGTGGCAAAACAGACGAGCTGTAGTGGCATTTAGGCTGCAGTCCTATGGGCACTTACCTGCGTGGAAGTCTCATTGAACTGAATGTGATATACTTCCGAGCACACATACTCAGGATTGCCCTATAATTGCATCAAAACGTGCATCCCATTGAAACAAATAGATGTACTTGGATGCACATTCCAGGGTAAATATGACTTATGCATGTGGTTCCTAATCCTATAAATGATATCTACATCAAAATCTGCTTATATGAATGGATCTCCTCATGTATTTTGGGATGGTAATAAAATATTAAACATTTTATCCTTCACATATAAATTATCTTCAACTTGGACATTTTAAATATGACAGCTTTTTTTTCAAATTCAAAGCTCATTTTGAACATTTGGGTAAGCACTGCTTTCCATTAGAGAAAGGTCTCATTCGTCACATTTCTGCTTGTTTTTGTCTTCAACTGCTCTCCCCAAAGTTGTGAATAGCATTAATTGAGAATGTTGGCATAATTTCATATTATGAGTATTCATGCATGCTCTTAATTTTTCAGCTCTACAGAATGTAGACGTAAAAGATTGTGAATAACAATAATTGATATTTGGCATCCATTCACTGAACAATTATTTTCATCATTCAGCCAACTCTACTGATGACTACTCAACACAGTGGAATCAGAGAAGATGAGAAATTTATTTTGTAACTGACAATACTTTGTGGAAAACTGTGCATTGAGGGGGAAGATATCAGAATGCCAGGGAAAGCAACAAATTCTACTTTTCAGAAGAGCTAAACTTATAGCAACTGTGATCATGTGTAGTCAATCTCATGATAATGAATAATCCCAAAAGGAAAATCAGAAGTAGAGACTAGATATCAGAATATAGGAAATTGCCTTACACCAGGTCAGACTGTTTGTCAATTCCTCCCAGTATTATCTAGTAGCTGTTCTCCAGAGTCACAGACAGAGGTCATTTCTATACTTGTTGCCTGATCCATTCAACTGGAGATGCCAGAACCTGGAACTTCTAGTCAAAGAATGTATCCCTTAAGTGAGCTAGGGATTCTACTCTGTAATAGTTTGAGTGGACCCAGTATTCCATTCAAAGATTTAAAAAAACCGATCCAGGTAAATATCAGAGTTGGCTTTCCCAGAAGCTAAAGCTGATGCCTTAACAGATGTACAGGTCAGACATCTCCGATTTGCTGAGTTAACTGGATCATGCTTGCCATCTTGCTGTGTTGTGCTGTGAGAACAGACAATAAAAATTCCTTCAGAGTGCAGTACAGCAAGACCAGTAGAGTCACACGGTTCTATTGGCAATGTGTCTATGTGACCCTCTGCTGCAGACATTTGCTCTCCAAGTGTGGAGGGTGGTGGGGTTGGTGGCAAAGACACAACAAGGAGGTGGAGCTAGCTCGCATGTCTCTGCTCTCCCCCTTACCGTATGAGGCAAATAATGCCTAGGTAGGGCTTATGTAGTACTGTGATCCCACCTCCCTCATTATGTGATCCATGGGACAGGAGCAGTCAGTATGATGGAAAATATCATGATTCTTGAAAACTCCTATTTTATTCCTCCCCAATGCCAAATATAATAATTTGAAACAGCACTTCTCCTAAGGGTTTGAGTACACTCATCACACGTTTTTTACAGCTTTTTATTTGAACTACAGCCACCTCCATTTTATTTGAACTACAGCCACTTCCATTTTGCACTCCCCCAGGGTTCAGTGTTTGGCACTTCTTGTGGTGGAAATGCCCTCCAACTGCAAGAATCTTTTCTGTTCTGTTGCAAAGGCATCAGTGATGAGGAGACTTATTTCCTTCTGCAGCAGAAGACACCAGTGCAGCGTAATAAGATCTGTGTCCTCAATGTTCTGGATTGGGGCACTGGTGACATATTTTGAAGCTCAACCCTAGTTCATATTAAACTATCATGGCAATATCTATCAGTTAGCTGTAATGTGAGAACATATTCCATGCATTGTATGTGTTTACAGATCAAGTCCTTAGAGTGCTAATGGATAATTCTTTTGGAACTTTTAAAATATGCAAGATTAATTAATGATGCCAGGTACTGTATTTCAAAGAGCATTTACTTCCCATTATTTTTCTACATCTGCATTGAAACTTATTTGATAAGTGTGTTGCGCTAGAAAAAATATATTAGCATCTAGATTTATTTTTTTAATCACAGCAGGACAAAACTAGCTGTTAGGAAATGAGCCAGCTAAGTAGGCCAGTTGATGAGGAAAAAAAAATCCACAGAGATCTAACCATATTTAAATGGAAACTGTTTAGTACCAATATTTTTAAAAGTGAACTTTTTTGCCACATCTTGCTTTTGATTGCATATGAACTTTCCCAAACCCTTCTATTTCAGATGCAAATTATGTAGGTTGTTGTATGCATTTATAGCCAGAACAGAAACTGTAATCATAAGGCATACCTGAGGGACATGCTATTCCATGCCAATTGTGTGTGAACCATAATGTGTTTTTAAAAGCTGTTTATTCCAAAGTAGGCTACATTTGCTGTCTCCCAGGTCTTCATTGTATGCTATGTATACATGTGCTATATATAATCCATCTAACTGTGTCACTGAGAAAGTAATGGATTAAATGGATTCATCACCAAGTACCAAAAATGATTGAAATGGGTAAAACAGAATAAATATAGAAATCCAGAAATATACATTTCAAAGACTTCAAGTAATACTTATTATACAATTAAGGGGGAAAACCACTGAGAGTTATGAAAGGCTACATAAGTGTGTCATTATTGGCCTGAATTATCTTTCGGGTGGCTCAAGTGGCTTAATAAACCATGTTCTGTACAGTCCAACTTTTGTCATGAGATGAGATTCACATTCATGATATTTATTAATTTAATTATTTATTCAGTATTTATTTTTTAAAAAAACTGTTGATTTAAGACCAGTGTTAAGTCTAGCTCATATTCACTGAAACTTCACAAAGCTTGGAAACTTAAGTTTTGTGGCCTATGATTAGCAATGATTTTGTGTAATGCCACAAATTGTGCTTGCTGCTTGCTTACCACACTTTTATTTGGCCTTTTAAGCCCATATCCATATGGTATGGCATGGAATGACTGTGACCAGCAAAGATGTCCCACATTGTCCTTTTCTTGTATTGCCTTACAAAGCATCTGAGCTTCACTATATAGCTAGAGGAATCCTCCTGTGAGTTGACTCATGCCTGTTTGTTGCTTACATCAGTAGCTGGCAAAAGAGGTTAAACAGTGGGAGAGGGAGTGGGTCTCCTTTGATGCAGTAGAGGTGAGAGTGATACTGCTGATAATGACTTGGGGTGTGGTATATGCACCCATGTTTCCTAGCACCATTATTATTGATGATGGTGTCGATAATCAAAAGTAGCAAAGCAAGTTTTGAAAATAACCCACCCATTTCAGATATTTAAAGAGCCAAAAAAGAAAAGGTTCAACTCGGCAGCATAGAGGTGATGAACACAATGATTTTGAGCAGGAATGGGTTACTTAATTAGTTGTATTTCAGTGCATTTGTAGGCCTTGCAACCCAATGCATTTCATGCAGAAGTCCCACTGTGTTCAATAAGACTTACTTTCATGTGAGTGTGCAGAGGATTGGATGTCAAGTTTTTAAAAACACTCAGTTCACGTTCTTCTTTTTTTCCAGGACTGAGACAGCAATGCAGAAGAAAGATCTTGGTTTTTTAAATTATATATCCAGAGTCAGTTCTTTAAAAGCTCCTGAAAATATTATTCACATATAGTTAACTGGTGATCTCGGAAGCTGTTGAGTTTATTTTTAGTATTTTATTGTGTTCAGTGAGGCTTACTCTCATGTGAGTATGTGTAGGATTGCAGTTTGTAATATATAGGGTTACCTTGGCTCTGCCTACCAATAGGTTCACCTATTACCCCTGGCTCTGCCTACAATTAGCTGCCTCGCCCTCTGCCCCACCAGCTCTAATATGCACTAGCCACCACTGTAGACACGGTTATAGAAAGCAGCAAAAAAACCCTGAAGTTGTTTGAGAAACACAGGAAGTTGTGTAGTGAAAGCTGAGAAAATAACTGCTAGTGGGGCAACTGAGGGGTTTTTTTTCCCCTAAAGGGTGAAAGACAAAATGATATTTATATCAACAACATTCTCTGAAGACAAGAGAAGTTTTATTTTAGGCTCCACAAACATTTTCTTAAAAGGGTACTATTCCAATGTCTTGTGCATCCTCCCAAGATACTAGTAAAACATATTCACCTAAAGTAGGAGTCTTTAATATGGGCCAAGTAAAGTTGTCTAGAAAACCTGCAGTGGAAGACTTTAAAGTAAGTTCCTAAAAGAAAAGAGTTTTCTGTGTGAGCAATGGCTGCAGATACAGACAGTTGATAGCTGTGTTTAAAAACACCAAGACCTCAATCTAGCCTTGGAAATGGACTACCTTCAAGTTGATCCTGACTTATGGCTACCCTATGAATAGGGTTTTTATGGTAAGCAGTATTCAGAGGGGGTTTACCATTGCCTCCCTCTGAGGCTAGTCCTCCCCAGCTGGCCAGGGCCTGCTCAGCTTGCCACAGCTGCACAAGCCAGCCCCTTCCTTGTCCGCAACTGTCAGGGCAACTGGGCTCCTTGGGACTATGCAGCTTGCCCACGGCTGCACAGGTGGCAGGGCACATAACCCCTGAGCCACTCACTGTGGGGATGATCTTTAGCTGGCCCTTGACAACCAGGAGACACAAGCGGGGATTTGAACTCACAGACTCTGGGCTCCCAGCCAGGCTCTCCTCCCCACTGTGCTATATGATCAGTGGTGGCACAATGGCAATGGCAATGAGAGAACATTCCAATATGCATTCAGACACACTTGTGACTGAAAGCAAAGCAGAATTCCCAGTCTCAGACATACATTCTAATGTTTATTCAGTTTTATATTCATATTTCCAGATCCAGCAAGTTACATATATGAAACAGCTTATTTCTACACCCATATCTTATTGGGATCAGGCTGAAGGTCTGCAGTCCTGTACCCTGTACCCTCGGTGAGCGGGGCACTTTCACACTTGGGATGGGGGGACCAATTTGATTCAGTTTGCATTTAAAGGCAAAATGCAGCTACCTTTTGAAAGCTGTACTCCAAATTTTGCAATGCAGTTCTTTAATCAAGTAATATGTACAAAAATGCATATACAAGGGTAAATTGTGCATATAAATGTGTATAAATGAAAATGACACTAATGCACACATAGGGACTAACCTATAAGTAAATATGACATTTCCACTGGCTCCACCCACCTGCTATCCACGTGTTGGAGGGCACATCTGCAGAGGCTTGATGTTAGAGTTGTGATGTTAGGAAATTAGGGTTTTGCCTCATAGAAGGAGCCTTGTGCATACACTGCAGGCTTCCCTTCACAGGCATGTCCTCCCAGTGCATGGGCATCAGAGGCATCGGGGCAGGGGCACAATATCAGTGGTGTGGCCAGTAAGCATACCCATGTTCTCCCTCTTCATGCAATTGTTTGTTGTGTGAGGGAAGTACCAAATAAAGTTTTTATAGATGCTATACAGTTTTGGAGTAGAATATCTCAACGATTTTCTCACCGGTTATATCCCCGGTCCACCACTGTGCTCTGCTAGTGAGGGCCTCTTGTAGATACCATCTTATCAGGAGGTCTGCTCCTAGCAATATGGGAGTCAGGCCTTTTGTGTGGTGGCACCTACCCTTTGGGATTGCCTCCTGTTAAATATTAGGCTGTGAACACAATGGTCACCTACAGCAAAGCATTTCCATTAACCACACCTGGAAGGAGAATGATCAGTTGCGAAATCTCTTTGAAGTTGGACTACATACAGTGGTGGCTGCTGATGGCATGAGCATCCTGATCATGGGTCTCTGTGTGAGCAATTATTCATGTGTAGGTGCTTCTCTTCAGACCTCTGTCCTACTCTGGCCTCACAATGCCCCTGTCATGCAGAACAAATGGAGCTATGCTATAGATGGTCAGATCTCAAACAGGATTGTGCCAGGCCCAGGGCAAATGAACAATATAGGCTGCATTCCATTTCACACAGATGCAATTCTTCTCATGTGTTCCTTAGTGTATGCAGTACCTGTAAGGGGTGCAGACATGCCCTGCCAGTCCCTTCCCTAGCATTATCCCTGACCTGCTAGTCATATCTCCTGTGGTTCACTCATTTAGAGGGATTCTGCCAACCATCACCAATACACCAAGGTACTTGGAAGACCTCCCATCTCCATAAACACAAGCCTGTGCATTAAAAATCTTCAGCAAAGGGCCTTCTGCAGCTGCTTTTCCCATAAGAGGGAAGGTGAATGGCTCCTAGGGAAAGGGCATTCTCAATGGTGACACCCCAGTGGTCAAATGCTCTCCCCAGAGAGGTTCACTTAGTGTCTACCTTGTTGTCCCTCTATAGCAAACTTCTTTATATTTACTCAGGCTTTTAGACACAATTGTAATCATGCTGATGGTTCTTATTATTTATTTTATTTATTTATGCTGTCTCTATTTCAATTTTAATTGTTTTATTGTACTTTTCATGTAAACAACCCAGGGAATATGATTGAAGAGCAGTATAAAAATGCACATAGAAATAAAAAAATTAAGAAGAGTGGTACAATGATTAAAAACAGTTTAAAAGAACTTTTTAAAAAGTCATTGCACTACTCTCAGGCCCTCCTCAAGCAGGTTGTTGCTTGAGGTCTTCCCATGGTCATTCCAGGAAGTGTAGGTAGGCCTCAGAGGTGCTGGAAAGTAGTGTGAAGCATTACTTTGAAAAGTTAAAAGAAAGGATACCGTGCCACTTGACCAACTTCTAATAAGAGACAAATTCATGGCAGATAAGGCTATCAGTGGCTACTAGCCATGATGGCTATGCTATGCCTCCATAGTCAGAGACAGTCTGCTTCTGAATACCAGTTGCTGGAAACTGCAGGGGGGAGAGTGCTCTTGTACTCAGGTCTGGTTTGCAGGCTTCCCATGGGCAACTGGTTGGCCACTGTGAGTACAGGATGCTGGGCTAGATGGGCCATTGGCGTGATCCAGCAGACTCTTCTTATGTTCTTAAGAGCAAAAAGCCAAATTGACATGACTTCGTCCCATGAGTAATTTCATCAATATTTCTCCCATTCTTTTCCAGATTCTTTTAGCACTTCCCACCATGTTTGTCCCCCCCCCCAATTAACTGAAAACATTGCCACAGCACTATAACAAAGCATCTCTTTAAAGCCTCTATATTCTACTCAGAACTTCAGAAGTTCCGGCAGGAGATTATATTACAAGGAATGTAAAGAGACCAGGTACAGAGAAAGTCTATTAAATGGGTTTTTAAATGGTACTTGGATGGGTATTTAAACTGCCCCATCCTGACCTTACATGCAAGAGAGAATTAACAACAACTGTGCCTCTGACCCAGGAAGGCATTTCAAACTGCACCCCTGTGTACAGCCAATTAATTTCCTTCAGAATGAGGATAAGCTACTTTCCCTTTGTGAAAGCTGGAACATGGGCAAAAATTGTTCACACACCTCTGTTCCACATTTTTGTGATCTAAAGATCTTGAGCTGTGACACTACCAGATTTCAACCCACCAGAGAAGTACAAGTTCAGAGATTGGGTTGGTTACCACCAAACACCTGCTGCAAGAACTAATGACTATGATTCAGTTGAGTAGACTTTCTATACGTTTCAGGAAAGAGCCTAAGATCCTGACTGTTTTACTGCTTAAAATTTTCATACTGTTTCATCAGATTAGAACACTTTTAAATGAAGCTGAATTCCCAACTCTGCATGGTGTTTTTCATGGCACACTACATTGTGCAGTGAATAATAGGTTAGTTTGCGGGGGGGGGCGTGTCAGCATTCAGATGAGATACAGGAAAAGACTGTAAGCATTAACTGATAAACCAGTGTGATTAAGGCTTTAATTGGTTTAATAATACTTGGTATAAAAATAATGGCTTAATTTAGCAAGGCAAGCCACACATACGCTTAAATGTGTTCCTCCCTGCACCCCCTTTGTTGAAAAGAAAACGAATTTTAAAGTGGCTTTCATTCTATCAACAGCCACAGGGAGTTAAAAAAACATGAAGACCCATGCCTTTGATCAACATTTTTTGGTGGTGCTAGATAGCAGCAGATCTGTGATTTTTACTGCGCACTCTGCTACTGAACTGTAATGGTGACTTGGGGGGAGATCATGTAAAATCATGCAAATTCAAGAGGAAACATTTTAATTCTATTAGATCCAACTTTTACCCAGACCCCATGGAGAAGCAGAACACCACTTGCCACAACCTTAACAATGGAACCTGAGCTGACCACTGCACCTTCAGGGTCCTGGGATAGCTTCCAGCTCCCTTCCTCTGAGGAAGTAGCCAAGACCTTGTCTGTGCTGAGACCATCTTCTTGTATTCTTGACCCCTGCCCACCGTGGCTCATTGTGAGCTGCAGAGACAAACTGGGCAAGGGGATCAGGGCAGTGGTTAATGCATTCCTTGATGAAGGTCATCTGCCATCTGCCTTCAAGGAGGCAGTAATAATTCCAACTTTGAAAAAGGCCTCCTTAGACCCCTTGGATTTAAACAACTTCTGCCCAGTCTCAAATCTGCCATTCCGGGGTAAATTGGTTGAGCGGGTAGTGGCAAACCAACTCCAAACGTACTTAGATGAAGTGAACTACCTTGACCCATTTCAATCAGGGTTTAGACCCAGACATGGGACAGAAACAGTGTTAGTAGCCCTGGTGGACGATATGAGAAGGGCACTGGATAGAGGGGAATATACCCTCCTTGTTCTCCTGGATCTCTTTGCAGCCTTTGACACTGTCGACCACAGTATCTTGCTGGATCGCCTAGAGAGGTTAGCGATTGGAGGCACCATTCTACAGTGGTTCCGCTCCTTCCTATCTGGGAGATACCAGAGAGTGGTACTGAGAGATGAGGTTTCGGAACCCTGGCCTCTCATGTGTGGGGTGCCACAGCGCTCTATCCTCTCCCCGATGTTATTCAATGTTTATATCAGGCCGCTGGGAGATGTCATTAGGAGATTCGGACTGCAATTCCACCAATATGCAGACAATACCCAGATCTTCCTCTCATTTAAATCTTCCCCACCAGCGGCGATAGAAATGCTGTCTAAGTGTCTGGAGTTGGTGAGGGATTGGATGAGCAGGAGTAAGCTCAAACTGAATCCTGATAAAACTGAGGTTCTGTTGGTGGGTGATAAAGAGAAATTGGGGATTACTGATTTGATGCTCAATGGGGTATTATTTTCCCTAAGAGATCAAGTCCGGAGCTTGGGGGTCATTCTTGACTCCCAGCTATCTATGGAGGCTCAGGTAGCGGCTGTCAGTCAGGCGGCGCTTTATCAACTACATCTCGTCTGAAGGATACGCCCTTACCACCCGAGCCACTTGCTTCCCAAAGTAGTACATGCTCTGGTCTTATCCTGGCTGGATTATTGTAATGCCTTATATGTTGGTCTTTCCTGGACTACGGTTTGTAAGATGCAGCTAGTGCAGAATGCGGCGGCTCGCCTGATTAAGGGCAGTCGCTGCCGTGACCACATCACCCCAGTCCTTAAGGAATTGCACTGGCTACCTGTGGTTGTGCGGGCCAAATTTAAGATCCTGGCTTTAACTTATAAGGCTCTTCATGAGGCCGGCCCACTCTATTTAAAAACTAGCCTTCATTTGCACCAGGGGTGCCGGCTTACAACATCATCCTTGAATGGCTAACTTCTTATACCCCCAGTAAAAGAGGCGAGGTTGGTGAGGACAAGGTCTAGAGCCTTTTCTATTGTGGGTCCTACGCTTTGGAATTTGTTGCCAACTGACCTTCGTCAGGCCCCCTCCCTGCTATGCTTTCGGCTGACCTTTAAGACCTGGCTCTTTACCCAGGCGTGGGAAGGGGATTAGGCTGGCAGATTGCAGCTCTTGGGGGGTTTAAACTCAAATTTAGGCTGGCAGATTGTAGATCTTGGGGGGTTTAAATGTTTAAGCTTTTAATTTTTAATTTCTAATTTTTAGGATTTTGATTATGTTTATATGAAATGTGCTTGTGTTTGGTTGTAAGTCGCCCAGAGTGGCAGATTAACCTCTGCCAGATGGGCATCTAACCAATCTCATAAATAAATAAATAAATAAATAAATCTGTCTTTGTGTGTTTCTCTCTTTGTCTGTCCGCTGTGGGAAATTGGGGGTGACCCAAGGAAGAAGGAAGAGAAGCAACTTGAGGGAATGATACACATAGCAGTCTCTCAAAATTCAAAATGTGCCCATAGGCCCCCAAAAGTTGGCAACTCCTAATTTACCCTGTTAATAATTCTTAGTTGTTATTTTGTAGAATATTGGGCATCCATGGAAACCCACCGAGCGTATCTGAAGAGATTCCAAAAAAACATGTCTCTCACTCCCCCCTGTACTTCCATGCACAAGAGTAAGTACATCCAACCACTGCTCTTGGGAAGTTCCTAGTTCCCACATAAAGGCTGCAAAGAGTAGAGAGGAAACTGAGATGCTTCCCCCCACCCTGCCAACTCCAAAGTCTCCTGAATGGAGGGATTCAGAAAGCCTTAGTTTGCGTCCAGCCTTTGTTGGAACAAGTTGCTCACTTGGAACTTTCCATGGTGCTACAACCACCAGGTGGTCGGTCTGCCTTGTCTTGTGAGGGCCTCTATGTCTGAATCAAAACAGACTACATGGACACATGGAAGGTTAGGTTTTCACCTAGGTTAGGAGCACTCTCATGGCTGCAACAACTTCCTGATACTCTAAATCATTCCTTATGAGCATCAGCCCACGAAACAGGACATTGGACCAAGGAAGGGTGAGATCTTTTGTATCTAGCCGTAGGTTACTTTAAAGGTGAGAGCAGGCCCTCCCTTAGCATGTGCAGGGCCCGGGGCAAAAGCATAGTTCCCCCCCACATTATTTCTCTCTCTATATATCCTTTCCTCCAGGCAGTGGTGGAGGCTTTGTATTTCGGCTGCTAGGAGCTTGTGGCTGCAGCACCCTTTTTTGCAGCCTTCGTTGGCAGCGGCAGCAGCTTTATATTTTTCAGTTGCGGCTCCCTTTTTTGCAGCCTTTGTTGTAGACTCACTTAACGTTTCTCACTGTGAGGTTTTCTCCTTCCCAGCTTGCCACCGCGGCCATCAGGAGACCGCCGCTGCACCTCTTCCTCCCAGCTCGTTTCTACGCTCCCCTCAGCTCACTACTGTGGTTGTGAGGAGGACGCGGCTGCTGCTTTTATATGCAGATTGCAAAGTGTGGCCCCCCCCTAAAGCTCGGGGCCTGGGGCAACTGCCTCACTTCCCGGTGCCTAGGGGCAGCTCTGGGTGAGAGTATGGCTCTCACTAGACACAGAAATCTTATTTCTGACTTTGGGTCCCTGCATTTCTTCAGGAAAGGTATACCTCTATTATTTTATCTTTCTTTTCTTTCTTGGTATGGATCAATGTGCTTGCAGTCTTGGAGTTGATTAGGTTTAAGGTCTCTCTGTGCTTTCTTATCTCTAGCATATGATTGTTAGTTAGAAAACTGCCCATGTGAAATGCTGTATTTTTCCTCTTTCCTCTTTCAATAAACCAACTTTTATTTTACCTTTTGTGTCTGCTTTCTTGGGTTATTGTAGGTGGAATTACATGCATTAGAGTGACGTCCGGGTTTTGGAAGTGGAAGTGGACTGCCTTCAAGTTGATTCTGACTTATGGCAACCCTATGAATAGGGTTTTCATGGTAAGCGGTATTCAGAGGGGGTTTACCATTGCCTTCCTCTATCCGGGTTTTAATTTATTTATTTATTTATTTATTTCATTAAACTTATAGACCGCCCCATAGCCAAAGCTCTCTGGGCGGTTCACAAGAACAAGAAAACGTCAAAAATATAATAAACATGTAACGATATAAAACACATGAAAAATTTAAAATGTTAAAAAGATTTAAAAAATGTCAGCGCATACTAAACATATTAAAATGCCTGGGCAAAGAGGAAAGTTTTAACCTGGTGCTGAAAAGATAGTAACGTTGGCGCCAGGCGTATCTCCTCTGGGAGGTTGTTCCACAGTTCAGGGGCCACCACAGAAAAAGCCCTTTTCCACGTTGCCACCCTCTGAGCTTCCCTATACGTAGGAACTCAGAGGAGGGTCTTTGATGATGAGCGTAGTGTACGGGCAGGTTCATATCGGGGAAGGTGTTCCAACAGGTATTGTGGTCCTGTGCCATGTAGGGCTTTGTAGGTTAAAACCAGCGCCTTGAACCAGGCTCAGAAACAAATAGGCAGCCAGTGCAGGCGGGCCAGAATCGGTGTTATATGGTCGGACCGTCTGGTCCCCGTTAATAGTCTGGCTGCTGCATTCTGCACAAGCTGCAGTTTCTGAACCATCTTCAGAGGCAGCCCCACGTAGAGTGCATTGCAGTAATCTAATTTCGAGGTTACTGTGATGTTCCTATATTAATGTATATATGGTAAGTGTTGTTGTTTTAGAAGATACATGGTAAGTGGAGTGAAAGAGGAGGGGGAGTGAATGGGCAGTAGAATGCGAGATGATTGGCTGAGTGTTTAAAATGGCTGAATGTATAAAAGGAAGAGTGAGAGTGGAATCGGGGGGGAGAAGAGAACTGAGTGGGTTGCTTGGTGGGTTTTTTTTTTTTTACAATAATTTTTATTCAAATTTTCATAAAACATACAAAACAAAATCATAAAACATTCAAAGACAAAAAACAAAACAAAACAAAAATAATTAAACAAAAAAAATAAAATGTTGACTTCCCATTTGTCGCAGATCAAATCAGTTGTAGGTCTACAATATATAACAATCCTGTCTCTTAAATTATATTATAAAATCACTTTCCTCCAGTAGTTATCTTAATTAATCATCAAATTTCATAAACATTACTTTATTCTTTCCACAAAAAGTCAAAGAGAGGTTTCAATTCTTTAACAAATATATCTATCAATTTTTCTCCAAATAAACATGTCGATTAATCCATCTCGTTAATAATAATAATAATCTTATTGTCATAACCATAGTCTAAATAAACATATCGATTAATCCATCTGTTAGGTCCAATAATTTCGATAGCCATTATTCCATTATCCATATTAATTCCATCTTCCATCTTCAATAGTCCTGTTAAGTCCAGTAGTTTCAGTGTCCAATCTTCCATTATCAGTATTCCATAATAATCTTGCTGTCATAGCCATAGTCATATAATAAGAGTCTGATGGGAATTTCCTCTATCCCAAATATTTTCTTGCCATCAATTCTGAATAAGTTGCTGAAATATTGTTGTAAAGTCATATCTGTGTTCTTCTTTTTTACAAAATGCACTGGCTCATCTCTTGAGAGTTTTTCCATTGTCACATGGCTGCAGTTAATTCCATAGATTTTCTCTATATCAAGCTCCATCACGTCATTCCAGTCCAGAAGATTATCCAAGCCATTGATAACTTTATCTCTAATATCTTCATTAATTTCTTCAGAGATAACGTTAAATTCCAAACAGTAGATTTTATTTCTAATATCCATAATCTCCAGATCTTTTTCCAATTCCACATTTGTTCCAATCTCCAGGGCTTGTATCTTCCCTTTATTTTTCTTTTCTCATCTCTGATCTCATTCTCCTCTCTCACAGGATCCCCTGTTTCTTTAAGCTCCTGCATCATTTTGCTCAGTTCAATTTTCAGCTCCTTACTGCCCTGTCGCAGGGTTTGTTTCATTATCTCAATCTCATCCATTATTTTCTGAAACATAATTACTTCCAGATTCTCAGCCACTTTCTTGATTGCCATTTTTAAAACCACGAAAACAAAACAAAACAAAAATAAAGAAGAACCACTTCTTATTTCAGCAACAATTCGGTTAATATTCCAGGCTTGATGACATCACAGTATAAACAGAGCAGCCTGCCTTATCTCTCTATGTTCAAGAACACAAAACAAATTTAGTTCCCAGCATCAAAACAGTTAGTGGCGTCGTGAAGAAGCAGATTCATCAAAATAAAATAGACCAAAAAGAGAATAGTCCCAGACAATATAATGTTCCTCGGAATAGAAATCCCTCTTCTGTTTATATCTTTAGAATGCACTTCCAGGACAGCTTTTTGCAATAAAAACAGAGATAAGCTGTTAATTTCGTGAATAACAGAGAAGAGTTATAGCCCATCCAGAAGTTCTTTAAAGCTGATTCATTTGACAAATCTCTTTTTGCTGCAACAATTTAAACCAAGTAAAAAAAATAATAGAAAGAAGGGTGCTTGCCTGTTAGTCTGTTTTCTCTTTGAAGAAAAGATAAACGTATTGCATTAATCAGATAGAGCTTGTTCGGAAGTCCGTCCGGCATTGTTGGCTGGACCTTTTCTCATAAATTAATGAAATCCAGTCCTCCCAACAAAAACAGGCTTTTGAGGTTGATCTCTACGTTTCTCCCTGCCCGGGAGAAATTTCATCAGTCAAAAAAAAAATGTTCTGACTGATTTATATCTGAATAAGCTTCTTTTGAGGCGGGAGCCCATCTCAAAAGCAGGCCCAAGCGAAGTCACCCTTCCCGGAAGTCCGCTTGGTGGGGTTTAGAGAGTTGTTTGCCAGGAGGGAGGTGGAGTTCGGATTAGTATTGAGTAAAACCATATGCTTATGTGCCTTAAGAAGAAATCTTGTTAATCTTGTTAGCTTTGTTATCTGTAATAAATACTTAATTTGGTTTACCAAAGGCCTGATCCTTGGCTGGGGTTTCACAGACCAGAAGGGAGGGTAAGGTAATGACCAAGGCTGAAGGGGAACTGTAACAAATGGTGGCAGCGGTGAAGAGAATAACAATACCAGTATTCAGAGTCTCTGGGAATACTAGTATTGGGACGTTACTGGTGGTTGCCTAGCAGGGGGATCTGTTGAGATCTGTGCTAGAGCAGGGAGAGAAACCATAAGAGAGAGCGGTCCGGACTGTTGGAGTCCCTGGTGGTGCCTAGAGACAGGCAGTAACCACGAGCAGGTAGGAACCTGACAGGGAGAGCCAGGGAAGGACGCACCACATGTGGTGGCAGAGGTGGGATACGAACAACAAAGAATCCAGATACAGTGGTGTGGCAAACAGAAATAACAAAACAAGATTTCTTGTGAGAGTGACTGGCAAAGAGTGTGTGGCAAAGAGTAAGTGAACTCAAACACCATGGCTGAATATATAAAAATGAAAAGAGAGGAGCTGGTGGAGAAGTGCATAACATTCAATTTACCTCATGAGGGTAAAGGGGTAGATGAATTGAGGGTAGCACTTATAGGATTTGCAACTGCCCAGCAAAAACAACCTGTCAGAGAAGAGACCCCAGAAGGATATTTAAGCAATCCCGCTTATATAGAGTACTTGAGAGAGAAGTTAAGATGGGAGGCTGAGGAAAAAGACAAGCAGAGGGAGTTGGAAGCTGAGAGATTGAGGAGGGAGGCTGATGAGAAAGAAAAGCAGCGGGTCTTTGAGGCTGAGGAAAAAGATAAACAGCGAGAGTTGGAAGCTGAGAGGTTGAGGATGGAAGCTGAGAAGTTGAAGATGGAAACTGAGAGAATGAGAATGGGGTTTGAGGAGAGGGAGAAGCAATGAGCAGTGGATGCCGAATTACAAGTAGAAAAGTTAAAATTTGAAAGAGAGAAATTTCACTCTGAGGAGACAAGGAAAGAGAGAGATGGAGCAAGAATAAAAATTACTCCAAAGGACTTTGCTGTCTATGAGCCTGGTCAAGATCCTCAAATTTACCTCAGCACCTTTGAAAAAGCAGCTCAGTTGTGGGGGCTACCTGAAGATAAATACATGCAGTATTTATCAAATCTGATTAAAGGGGAATTGGCTGAGGTATACCAATATTTCCCCTCAGACAGGCCCGTCACCTATGCTGAATTCAAAGAAGCAGTGTTTAAAAGATTCAGACTGGGGCCTGATTATTTTAGAAAGCTTTTCAGAAATTGCCAGATACAGACAGGGAGGTCTTCTGTGGAACTGGGAGCAAAGTTGATGGATATATTTGGAAAGTGGATGAGTAGTGCCAAAGCTCAGTCAGTGGAAGAGGTGAAAAGCCTCATGATACTGGATCAATTATACCATCAGTTACCACCAGAAATAAGGCTTCTGGTCAAAGACCGTTCCCCTACATCTGTACAGGAGGCCGCAGAGATGGCGGATCACTTCACCTCCAATAGAACTGGCTGGGTGGGGAAAACATCAAGAGAGTTTAAACCCAGACCATATAGTGCTGGCAGAAGGGATGTGGTACCACAGCGAGTGAGTCCATTAAAATCTGAAGGGCACAGGACACCCCAGAGTGGACCTGTGTACCCTAAAAGTGAGGAGAAATTATGCTACAAATGTGGTAGACCGGGGCACCTACGTTTTCAATGTGAGGTTGCCAAACCCATTAGTAATCCTGCTCAGACAAGGACAGTGAAAACAGAGCCCAAGGCTTTAGAAACAGCGAAAAAGGTTCAGTTCTGCCAGATAAACTGGACAGAAGTAACAGACCTTGATTCAAGTCTGAGAGAGGAAGTGAGTGTACAAGGGGCAAATTATTGGGCATTGATTGATACTGATGCCACTCAGACATTACTGAGGCCAGATTTAATAAAATCTGAGGTAATATTACCTCAGGAAACTGTGACTATCCAAGGAGTGAGGGGTCAACCAGAAAGTTTGCCTGTGGCCCCGGTGGATATGACTTGGAGAGGCCGAGAGGGCCGATATAAAGTAGGCATTAATGCCCAGCAACAAGAACCAGTAATACTGGGAAGGGATGTAATGGGTGCCCAAGGAAAGATCTATGTAGTGACCAGACAGCAACTTGGCAGAGAAAAAGAAGCCATATTAAGGGGGGCTGAAACAAACAGGGTGGAATCTGTTAACCAGCCTCAGGTCACCATAGCAACCACTAGCAGGCCTGCTGAAGGAGACAAACTGTATCATCTCCGGGGAAGAAGCAGATCAATTCAGGGAAGAGCTGCATAAAGATATCAGTTTGAAGCAGATAAAGGAACAAGCCCTGACCCAACAGATTCCTTTCACTGACAAACTGAGGAATCAAGTTGTGTGTGAGAATGGGATTTTATATAGACTGTGGATGCCTGCTGAGAGAAAGGATGAATGTGAACCAGTGAAGCAATTGATAGTACCTAGCAAATACAGAACCAGATTGCTAGAGGTAGCCCACGATGTCCCATGTGCAGGACATCTGGGAATAAAAAAGACCAAGAGGAGATTGGCTGCACACTATTATTGGCCAAATATCTCCAAGGATGTAAAACAACATTGTCTATCTTGTGGAATATGCCAAAAGGTGGGAAAGAGTGGAGTAAAGACCAAGGCACCCTTAAAGCCCCTTCCTATAATTGGACAACCCTTTTATAGAGTGGGAATAGATTTGGTGGGCCCTTTTTCCAAACCCACAAGGCATGGCAAGAAATATCTATTGGTGGTGGTGGATTTTGCCACCAGGTACCCAGACGCAGAAGCACTGAGATCTGTAGAAGCCCCTGTAGTGGCAGAGGCTTTATTAAAAATCTTTATGAGGCTGGGTTTCCCTCATGAAGTGCTGACAGATCAAGGCAGTGTATTCATGGGAGAAGTGATGCAATGTATGTGGAAATGTTGTGGTCTAAAACATCTAAAACCACTACTTACCATCCCGCCACTAATGGGCTAACTGAGAGATTCAATGGAGTTTTGAAGGGCATGATAAGAAGCTATGTTCAAGATCACCCACAAGACTGGGATGAACGGTTGGGATGCTTCTTATTTGCATACAGATAAGTCCCTCAGGAGTCAACAGGCTTCTCACCCTTTGAAATAATGTTTACTAGAAAAGTGAGGGGACCTTTGGAACTGCTAAAAAAATCATGGGAAGGAACTCTGGGAGAGTACAAAACTTCTGTAGTAGATTTTGTATTGGAATTCCGCAATAAATTAACATCAATGATGGAAGTAGTGAAAGAGAATTTGAGTCATGCACAGGAGAAGCAAAGTTACTGGTATGACAGAACAGCCAGGGAACGTGTGTATGATGTGGGAGATATGGTTATGGCGTTCATACCCAGGAAACATGATAAATTAGAGGCTAACTGGGAAGGACCATATACCATCAGAGAAAGGCTTGACACAGTGACATATGTAATCACCACAGACCAATTAAACAAAAGCAAAGTGGTTCATGTAAATATGTTAAAGCCTTACCATACCAGGGATGCAAAGGTGTTGCAAGTTACCTTATTCCCTGAGGGAAGTGGGCCTGAACTTCCAGATTTGGTACAGGAAAGCAAAGACAAAGGAGAGGTAGATCAAGTGGAATGGTCAGAGGAGGTAGAGGAGGAAGTAAAAGAAGAGATTCTGAGAGTTTTGAAAACCTATAGGAATCTCTTTAGCAACAAACCTGGCCGAACCAGTATAGTTATACATTCCATTGATACTGGAGATCATGCCCCAATCAGATCTGTTCCGTACCGTGGGAATGGGAAAGTTTTGAATGAGATCAAAAAGGAGGTGGAAGATATGCTGGAATTAGGAGTGATCAGGGAATCCATCAGTCCCTGGGCCTCAAGTATTGTCCTGGTTCCGAAAAAAGATGGAACGACCAGGTTTTGCATTGATTATCGGCTAATCAATAAAATTACTGTCCCAGATGCGTATCCTATGCCTAGGGTAGACACAATGTTAGAGTTATTGGGGGCAGCAACCATTATCTCTACACTAGATCTCTGTAAAGGATTTTGTCAAATGGAACTAGACGAGCAATCCAGAGCCAAAACTGCCTTCAGTACACCAGATGAGTTATATGAGTTTGTGACCTTACCCATGGGACTAAGGAACTCACCAAGTTCATTTCAGAGGCTAATCAATACTGTGTTGCGAGGCATGTCAGATTTTGCAGTGGCCTATATCGATGACGTAGCCATTTTTAGCAAGTCGGTGCCTGAGCATGTCCAACACCTGACAACAGTATTGGAGGCCTTAAGAAAAGCAGGCCTCACAATAAAAGCTAAGAAATGCCAGTTTGGACTAAAGGAAGTAATCTATTTAGGACATAAGGTGGGGAGTGGGAAAATCACCCCATTATGGAGCAAGGTGGAGGCAATACAAGCGTGGCCGATCCCCTTAACCAAAAAACAAGTAAGGGCATTTCTGGGTGTGGCTGGATTTTATAGGAAGTTTGTGAGAAATTTTGGGGAAATAGCAACCCCCTTGCATGAATTAACAAAGAAGAAGTGTTCTGAGCGTGTGGTATGGACGGATGAATGTCAGAAGGCTTTTGATCTACTGAAGCAAGCCTTGTGCCAAGGACCCATATTAATAGCACCAGACTATGAGAAACCATTCATCGTGGCTCAGAGCTTGGAAAAGTTACTCTTTTGAACTACAACTCCCATCAGCCCCAGCCAGCATGGCCACTGGATTGGGCTGATGGGAGTTGTAGTTCAAAAAAGTAACTTTTCCAAGCTCTGTCGTGGCTACAGATGCGTCGGACCTGGGGCTGGGAGTCGTCTTGCTACAGAAGAGAGAAGGCACCAGACATCCAGTGGCGTACCTGAGTCGCAAGCTGACGCCGAGGGAGAAAAACTATTCGTCGGTCCAGAAGGAGTCCCTAGCAGTCGTGTGGGGACTGAACAAGTTGCGACCATACGTGTGGGGATGAAGATTCACAGTGACTACGGATCATCGGGCCTTGTTATGGTTGCAGACTATGAAAAACCATAACACTATGCTGCAAAGGTGGTCCTGGGCCCTACAGGACTATCAAGTGGACTTCTAGTTCATAAAAGGCAAGGACAATGTACTGGCCGATGGACTTTCCAGGCAAGTGGCTGGGACTGCAGTGACGTGACCAGACAGAGGAACAAAGAAAGACATTTTCCCCATAGAGACTTTTATTTGTTAACGCGACGTATAAATCCTGGAACAGGAATAATACACTGCTGTTGTTTAAGGGGGGGGGAAATGTGATGTTCCTATATTAATGTATATATGGTAAGTGTTGTTGTTTTAGAAGATACATGGTAAGTGGAGTGAAAGAGGAGGGGGAGTGAATGGGCAGTAGAATGCGAGATGATTGGCTGAGTGTTTAAAATGGCTGAATGTATAAAAGGAAGAGTGAGAGTGGAATCTGGGGGGAGAAGAGAACTGAGTGGATTGCTTGGTGGGGTTTAGAGAGTTGTTTGCCAGGAGGGAGGTGGAGTTCGGATTAGTATTGAGTAAAACCATATGCTTATGTGCCTTAAGAAGAAATCTTGTTAATCTTGTTAGCTTTGTTATCTGTAATAAATACTTAATTTGGTTTACCAAAGGCCTGATCCTTGGCTGGAGTTTCACAGACCAGAAGGGAGGGTAAGGTAATGAGCAAGGCTGAAGGGGAACTGTAACAAATGGTGGCAGCAGTGAAGAGAATAACAATACCAGTATTCAGAGTCTCTGGGAATACTAGTATTGGGACGTTACTGGTGGTTGCCTAGCAGGGGGATCTGTTGAGATCTGTGCTAGAGCGGGGAGAGAAACCATAAGAGAGAGCGGTCCGGACTGTTGGAGTCCCTGGTGGTGCCTAGAGACAGGCAGTAACCACGAGCAGGTAGGAACCTGACAGGGAGAGCCAGGGAAGGACGCACCACAGTTACCAGCGCATGAACTACTGAAGCGAGGTTCTCTCTGTCCAGATAGGGGTGTAGCTGGGCCACCAGCTGAAGTTGGTAAAAAGCACCCCGAGCCACCGAGGCTATCTGAGCCTCAAGTGACAGGGATGGGTCTAAAAGGACTCCCAAGCTACAAACCTGTTCATTCAGGGGGAGTGTAACCTCATCCAGAACAGGTCGAACATCCACCATTCTGTCAGGAGAACCACCCACCAGCAGCATCTCAGTCTTGTCTGGATTAAGACTCAGTTTGTTAGCTCTCATCCAGTCCATTGTCGCAGCTAGACATCGGTTCAGCACGTCGACAGACTCACCTGAAAAAGATGAAAAGGAGAAATAGAGCTGCGTGTCATCAGCGTACTGATGGCAACGCACTCCAAAACTCCTGATGACCGCACCCAGCGGCTTCATATAGATATTAAAAAGCATGGGGGACAGAACTGACCCCTGCGGGACTCCATACTGGAGATCCCAGGGTGTCGAGCAATGCTCCCCAAGTACTACCCTCTGGAGACAACCCACCAAGTAGGAGCAGAACCATTGCCACACAGTACCGCCCACTCCCAGATCAGTGAGTCGTCCCAGAAGGATACCATGGTCGATGGTATCAAAAGCTGCTGAGAGATCAAGGAGAACAAGCAGGGTCACACTCCCCCTGTCTGTCTCCCGACAAAGGACATCATACAGGGCGACCAAGTCTGTCTCCGTGCCAAAACCGAGTCTAAAACCCGACTGAAATGGATCCAGATAATCGGTTTCATCCAAAAGTGTCTGGAGCTGGTCGGCAACCACTCGTTCCAGGACCTTGCCCAGGAACGGAACATTAGCTACCGGCCTATAGTTGTTAAGGTTTTCTGGGTCCAGGGACGATTTCTTCAGAAGTGGTCTTACTATTGCCTCTTTCAGGAGGCTAGGGACCACTCCCTCCCGCAATGAAGCGTTAATCACTGCCCTGGCCCAGCCGGCTGTTCCATTCCTGCTAGCTTTTATTAGCCAAGAAGGGCAAGGATCCAACCTAGAAGTGGTCGCACGCACCAGTCCAAGCACCTTGTCAACGTCCTCAAGCTGTACTCAAGCTGAAACTCATCCAAAAAATTAGGACAAGACTGTGTGCTGGACACCTCATTCGATTCAACTGCTACAACATTGGAGTCTAAGTCCTGGCGGATGCAAGAGATTTTATCCTGGAAGTGTCTAGCAAATTCATTACAGCGCGCCTGCGATGACTCCATCATGTCCGTAGGGCCAGAATGTAATAGCCCTCGGACAATTTTAAAAAGCTCTGCTGGACGGCAGATTGATGATTTAATGGTGGCAGCAAAGTGTTGCTTCTTTGCTGCCTTCACTGCCCCCAAGTACAACTTAGTATAGGCACTTACCAGTGCATAATTGCATCCATCAGGAGTTCGTCTCCATCTGCACTCAAGCCGTCTTCTTTGCTGTTTCATCGCTCTCAACTCCAGAGTATACCATGGAGCTGCATGAGCTCTACACCGAAGAGGGCGCACAGGGGCGATCGTGTCAACTGCCTGGGTCATTTCTGTTACCGTTACCATCTGTTACCATGCTGCATAATGACACCACCAAAGGCAAGTAACAGTTAAAGCCATATCAATTAATAATAAGCAAACATATTTACAAGGAAGGCCTAAAATTACCCCACGGGGGAAGTATTATTTTGGCACTTTTGAAGATGTTCACAAAAATTGTTATTTTGTTCTGGCTCAGCTTTTTGTAGAATATCAAATCAGTTTTGGTTCTGGAGTTTGGGGAAGAAGACCAGCAAAGCATTCCTTTACAGATTGTTCCTAGAAAGTGGAGACATGTCATAGGATTAAAGGATTTGAACTATTTGGGGAAAGAGTCTGGCCATTACTGGCCTTGTTTCTTTGACTTTAGTGCAACAGAGTTAGGGAGGGGGAAGAAACTTGATTTGGTCTGGATTTTAATGTGGACCTATCTAATTTGTACCTTCCAAAACAATGTATTTGTAATCTTAATGTATTTGTATCTTTTATTTTGTACATCGCCCAGAGTGTCTGGATAACCAGCCAGATGGGTGACTAATAAATTTAATAATAATAGTAATAGTAATAGTAATAATAATAGTAATAATAATAATAATAATAATAATAATAATAATAATACGCAAACCAAAACACAGCTACACTTCAAAAGTTTTCACTTCTTTAAATTTTATGATGTAGTTCTTAAACCAAATAATGCGTACAAGAATGTGGACATTAGGAGAAAGTGTGCATTAAAACACATATATAAAATGGATTATATTTGGGGAAATTGCTTGCAAAAATGTGTATATCAGGCAAAATTGCATGCAAAATGTTCATACTAGGAGAAATTTGCAGTAAAATGCTGGAGAATTTGCATGAGGACTTTAAAAAAAATTCAAGAACTGCATGTGAGGTTGGAAAAATGAGATACTCAGAGAAAATTAAATTGACAGATTTTCCATTCCTAAACAAGAGTCAAGGATTGCAGAAAACTGCTAGGGGATTTATAGGGTTCCCACTGAGGCCACAACTGCACAGATATTTTGAAATGGGTCAGATGTGCTTTGCTTTCATTTTCAAGCTGAGATATCTATCAGCAGCTTTGACATCCACATTAGTCATTTCTGCATGGGAAATTCCAAGGAAGGAGAAGGTCCAGCATTCTGAATGAAGGAACTCTGAATTGCACTTAGCTAAAGAATTTGTTTATATTTTTAAAAACAGCATAAAACAAAATACAGAAATTTATTTAATTACACATAAAATCAGCAGCAGCAACAGAAATTCAGATGTCCATCACACTTTCCCAAAAACCTGGGCAAAGAGGTATTTCTGTTGCCAAAATGACATCTATGTCATGATGAGATTCACTTCAGAGGTGAACCAGCATAGCTAAAAGGTGTCCTATGGACATGCCTTAAGTTTGGTAATGAGAGGGGAGATGGAACCTTGTCAAAATTCAAAATATGAACAAGAATCCAGACTACATGTATGTCATTCAACTAGACTGTCTTTTCACTGCTATGAGAGAAATTATGGTGCTGCAGTCCATAAGAATGTTGAGGAAGGGAGACATTTCTATCGTATGTCCAAGACTGAAGTCATCAGGGCACCTTGTACCTCCATGTCAGGGATGTCCCTTGTTTCAACTGCAACCTCTTAATTGCTCCAATCATTTACTTCTATGGAAGATATCTAGCCCATGAAAGTGATAGCATTGGTTACCTCTGGTTAAAAAGAAACAAAAGAAGGGTGGGAGAAGACATGAACTTGTTTAAAGATCCCCAGTGTTCTCATAATGGTTGTAAAGCTTGTGCAGAGTGAACATAAGAAGATCAGTGTTACAAATTATCAGTTTATATTAATGGTTGTAAGGTTGTGTAAGCTTTGCTTTTAATTCAGTTCTTTTCATTGTATAATTTACATGGTTACTTGTAATTAACCTTTTCTTCTGCTTCAGAACCATTTTCTTCTAAGCAGTGAATCTCTTTGGAAAGTATTTCTGCTTTTGATATAAGCGGATTATTTCCTTGCTGTTTGATGGCTAATTGTCAGTAGCTTAAATGCAGTCTCAATTATGCTTCAAAAGCCTATGGGGGCACCCATTCCTCTCCTCTCCCATGAATGTTGCTAGTGATGTAGCATGATTTCCATGGAGCACTGTGTTCAAAAGTGCAAAGGAAATGTTGCTGGGCTGCTGAAGGTGCAGCAAAGTAGCAGCAAAAACAACAACAACCCAGTCACCTAATATTGAAAGGAGGGGTGTGACATCACTTGATGTCACAATGATGTCTGGTGAACTGTTTTTCCCAAACCAATGGTCAGTTGGGATTTGCAAAGCATCACTTATGAATCTACACAAGCCCTGACAATCTGCTAATCATTGGTTTCATTAGGCTTGTGTGTGCTGTGATGTTTCACTTTTCATGGTTTGTTATAATCAGTTAAACAGGTATATTAGAGTAAATGTGGTATGGAGAGGGGGAGAGAGAGAGAAGAAGGGGAGTGAGTGAGTTAGAGTATTGAGGAATGCTGTTTGCTGGTTGGTGAAGTGAATGGGGGATGGGGGATATATCTGGGAGGACGGTGGAAGAGGGGAGTAGCTAGACAGGTAGTAAATGGGCATAATAGGAAGGCTTGTATTTTTATTCTCTGAGGAGATTTAGTAAATTCCATCTGTGGAATGTGCTCCTCAGTGGGGTCCACTTGGCACCATCACTGACATCTTTTCAGCGTCAAGTAATGACATACCTTTTCCCCCAGGCATTTGATAGATTGAGATCAAGTCTTGTTTTTTAATGTTGCCAAACCTTCCTGTGGCTGTGTGGGGGTGGTATTGCTATTGTTTTGTTGTTGTTTATTGTTATGTTTTTATAGTGTGTTCTATTTGTTTTGTTTTAATGTTGTGTAAGTCTCTTGGGGACCTTTGGGTATCAAGTGACTAATGAATGTAACTACTACTACTACTACTATTACTACTACAATAACAATAATAAAATGTAACCAGTAATCTTTATCTTGTAACCCTGCATGTCCGGAACCTGAATATTGAGTAAGCTTGTTTATACTTCTTACATCTGTTAAATAAATAAAATTCATTGGTTTGTAACACACATCTGATTCTTGGCTTAGGTATCAAATATAACAAGCTTAACTGTGACTAGTGAAAATGCTGCACAATAGACTAAAGCAAATAAGGGCAGAGATGGTTATTAGTGGTGGCAGGAAGATTCCCAGAAGAAAAAAGCAGCTACTGGTACCAGACGAACTACCCATAGCTGGGATCTTTAGAAACTATAAAGTATCCAGAGGGGGTGAGGCTTTCTGTTGACATGGCTGTTTGTACAGCACAAGATGGTGGATGGGGAAGAAAACAAGGTCTCTAGCAACAGCGTTGCTTGACTCAGTGTGTGTAATTGGGAATTCTAGTTATGCCAGGCAGAGCATAGAAATGGGGATTCTGGTAGTGTGCAGGATAAGAAAACCAAATGGAAAAATAATGTTTTCCTCAAAAAAAGTGAGTTTTGACAAGGGGAGATATGACATGCATTTCCCCTCTACCTTTGTAATATTGCTGTCTAAATTACTATATTTTATTTTATATATGTGGATAATACATTTTATGTAGTTTACTTTATGTTGTCTTGAATCCTCAGGGCTAAGAGAAGAACATTTTATTTTCCTGGATTGTTTAAAATGCCTCTCCTGGTTTTAACTCTGCTTTGCTTGTTTTTTAAAAGCTAATTTGTTGTTTTAAGATTTTTTTTGGTGATCACTGAAATGTGTTTTTATTTTTCATTTTCATTGTTCTAATATTTTTGTGAGATGCCCTGGAAATAGAAACACCGAAGAATGGGATCCACATCCTTAAATAAATAAGCTTAAATGGTGAAGGGAGGTCTGGAAAGAGGTCTGGGAGGCAAACACTCTGCAGTGGACTTAAGAACATAAGGAGAGCCTTGGTGGATCAGAAAATTTTATTTCCCTCATTATTCATCCTAGAAATCTGTGTCAAATTTATTTTTATTAATTTCAAAGCCTTTTTATTGGTCAATGTCATATGATTGTGAAGACAGCCTTTTGTGTTTCAAATTGGAGGTTATGCCCTATCTCTATTTTGGGTGCATTAACACTTGGACCTGAGACCGCAGTTTAATGTAAAATCAGACTGATTACAATATGCTGCTACTTTAGCAATGACTCTAGTTGTTGGAAAAAAGAGGATGCATGTTTTCAGCCTGCTATGTTTAAACCACTTTATTTAAGGCAAGGTGTTCATGATCAATTAAAAACATAGAGCACACCTAGAATTTTGCTAGAATATATTTCACCTCCCACTGTTTTATCCTGTGCAAATTGAGACACTTCTGAGGTCCACTGGAGACTATTTTGTAGACGTCAGTGCCATTATTCCACTCCATTATTGGAGTGTTTTTAGTATAAATTTTGCAAAGTGTTGCTGTACTTCACATATTCATAGAAACAAAAGCAAAAGAAAATGATTTCCTATAGAAAACTTCACTAAAATTGCAAAGTAAATCAGACATATTTAAAGTGACCATCTGAACTATATCAACTGTCTTAATGATGTTGCTTCCTCCCGGCTAAAACAAGATCAGCACAGGACATATCTTCTTTCTATTATTTGGGCTGATTACAGGTGTTGCCACCACTCACCATATGCTCAGAGGCACATGTTACCAAATTCTTCCAAGCTACACAGCAAGTGGATTGGACTGTGAAAGACCAACCCAAATTGTGTTTGCATTTTGACAACTTTGTAGGGCAGTACAATATCTCAGAGAGGAGTTCAGGTCTCCTGCTCCCCTTGTGCATTCATTATAGCTGCCCAATTTCCCTGCTTTTTAAAGTTTGGTAGAAATATCTGTGGGCTATAGGTACATTCTTAAACTGCAAGGTTTTTTGCCTATTAGTGAATTTCCCTGCTTTTTAATCCGGGAGGTAAGAAATGGGATCCTGTGCAAGTTTGCTGAGAATGGATTGATCATTTGCATGCTTATTGAGTTAAGTGGGATTTACACACACACACCAGGCAATCATGCTTAGGATAGGTGAAACTGACCACAGGGGATGGGGAAGGGAGGAGGGGGAGGAGGGAGGAGTGGAAAGGCAGAGGGGAGGACTGGGATGGGAGCAGGCAGGAGTGGGAGGGGAGAAGAAGGACAGATGTGGTTGTTTGCATGTTTATTGAGTTCAGTGGGATTTACTCCCATGCAATCATGCTTAGGATAGGTAAAACTGAACGGGAGGGAGAGATGGAGGGCTGGAGTGGGCAGGTAAGGCGGAAGAAGGAAGAGGGGAGGAGAAAGGGAGAGGAAAGGGGAAGGAGGGAAAAGGCAGGTCTGATCATTTGTATGATTATTGAGTTGAATCGGATATACTCCTATGCAATCATGATTAGGATAGGTAAAACTGACCAGGCTGGGCCTGCCAACCAAGACATCTTCTGTATCTTTCACAGTTGGGCAGGGGGAAGGGACAATTCTGCCTTGTGGTTTTTCCCATTACAATGTTGCAAGAACACTGGCACTTGGCTGACTTTCTCTTCTCCTAAAGATACAGGATCAGCCTCAGGCCCTGAACCTGGCAACCCTACCTCCCACCCAAATTTAAAACAAAGCTGTCCCTGGCCACATCCACACCAGGCCTCTATTACACTTTGGACAATCATTATTTATTTATCTATTTATTTAGTGTATTTATATACCTCCCCATAGCCGAAGCTCTCTGGGCAGTTTACAATAACTAAAAACATTAAAAACAAATATACAAATTTAAAAACACATCTTTTAAAAACAATTTAAAACAATTTAAAACAATTTATCATGGCTTCTCTCAAAGCCATGGCTCAAAGCCAATCATGGCTTCTCTCAAAGAATCCTGGGAAGTGTAGTTAGTGAAGGGTGCTGAGAGTTGATAGGAGATGCCCTGTTCCTCTCACAGACCTTCAATCAGAGTGGCTGACTGTTAAACCAGTCTGGCCACATGAGTCTCCTCTCAGCACCCTTCACAAACTACACTTCCCAGGATTCTTTGAGGGAAGCCATGACTATCTCAAGTGAAATCAAGTCTGGTGTGGGTGTGGCCCTCTGATTAGGCAAGCCTAGCAGCTGTGAGGCTTTTAGAACTCTGACAGTTGGCTCTTACTGAGCATGCCCCGCGTTATAATGGGCTTCCAGCCAAAATTTCTTAAATTAATTAAAAATCAACCAGGCATTTTTTTAACTTTTAAACTCCAGTAGATGAAGGTCAGAGTATGGGGCAAGGTCAGTATTAGGATTACAGGTACTCTGTGAACATGGCTGATTTTTAATGAATTTCAACAGATTATGAGAACTCACAGAAAAAAGACTTTGAACTCTTAATTGTCTCTGACTGTTTTGTGTATCACCATGAAAATTTGGAGGGTTGTTAAGCAAGCATTTCTGAGTTCAGAACTATAAGGTTTGTAAGGTTTTGTTTTGAAATGAGCTTATGGGAAGCCTCAGAATATGGGGTTATGGGAAGCCTCAGAATATATATATATATATATATATCAAATAATAAATAATTAAATAAATAAAATATACTTTTCTGCTTAGAAAACAAATATGCCTGTAATATTTGAAAGCAGAATAATTTGTGGGTTGATTTTACATAATTTAAAAACTCTTTTCATAAAATATTGATCCAGCTTAATTGAGCAAATTTGCACCTCTTAATGCCAAGAAGATTAAAAGGAATAATATATGTTCTGTTACTTTGGTTGTAATACTCCAGGATTCCAAAATTTGTCTGCGACGTGATTTTCCAATGTTTTTTGTTGCTGATCAACCGCATGTTTATTAATGAACTAATCCCTCAATTTCTGGGTTGATATCCAACAGTTGCATTTGAGGCTGTGGCTTTTACATTCAGTAAGATTCTAATTAGCTTTGCTTCAAGGAACAAATACTGCAGTTTTGTTTTGTTAAAAAAATAATTATCATATACTGTAATTTGCCATATTTTTTATTTCTGTTTCACATTTTAGCCAAATAGTGGGTACTGGGATTAAAATCTCCCAGATCCTAAACTCAGACAAAATAACAGTGAGCAATCAACTAACAAAATGTAGTTTTTATACAGCTTCACTTCCTCAATCTGAAAAACTGACTTCCAGGCCACAGAGTCTTTGAATCGTGGAGGTACTTTAAAAAGATGTAATGTACTCCTGAAAATACTTATATAATGCTTTTAAAGGATTCAAAGTCCTTCGCTGATATTATCTCAGTAATTGTTACAACAACCCAGTAACATAGGCTAGTTGCATTCCACGACAGAAGAAAGGCAGGATACAAGTGTAAAGAAAATTATAAATAAATATTACAGATGGAATGCTGACACTAATTGCCAAAGACCACCTTTCCCAGTTCATAGCTCAGCCACTAGGACAAACTACCTTTTTGGTATTAAAATTCTCTAAAAACAAAACCCAGATTTTAATGATGTTGTGAGTGTGACAGTTCTAAACTTTCCACCAAACTTTCTACCCCATTAATATCAAATTCTATTTAAAAAACAACAACAACTGAAAGAGCATGTATCTCAGACCTAAACAAATCCTGCTGGGGAAAAAGTAGAATATACTAAAAGGCCAACAAGATAGGTAAGAAACTTAACAAATTAGGGTTCCTCCAGACTAGTGATTTGGGGAGAGTTTATTCTGCAACATGCTCATTACATAATAATTTTGCATTAGTGGTGGATTTATACTGGACCATCTGCACATCATTCCACTTTATTAGTTCTGCAATGCTTTCCCAATGCTACCATATTATTGCTCTCTGGAGGGGCTACAGTAAAACAAAAGCCTTGGGCTCCTTCTAGGAGGAAGGGTGGGATAGAAATCTAGTAAGTAAGTAAGTAAGCAGGATAACCCCCCTCCTTGGAACATTTGGCATGAAAATACAGGATTTCCGCAGGAAGTTATAAGATATGCACCGACTGGAAAAGAAGCAGTTTGACCACCTCCAAACTTTTGCAGGTGAAAACAGTGTTGAAAGTGGGATTGTGTGTTATTTATTTTGTTTATTATTATTTAACAAACTTTATACATCACTTGAATGTAGAAACCTTTAAGCAGTTCACAAAAAGAAATACAATTATCAATAAAACAGTTAAAAACAAGTAATTAAAACATATTTAAAACAATTAAAATAGCTGTTAACTAAAAATATAAAAACAGATGAGCATCTATGTGTCTGGATAGGCTTGTCTAAACAAAAAAAAGGTTTAAGC
Organism: Rhineura floridana; assembly: GCF_030035675.1. Lineage (NCBI taxonomy): Eukaryota > Metazoa > Chordata > Lepidosauria > Squamata > Rhineuridae > Rhineura > Rhineura floridana. Next base: position 34,531,362 of record NC_084484.1, read on the forward strand.
AGGCACCAAAAGGCATACAGAGAAGGCACCTGCCTGATGCCATACTGAAAGAATGATTTCTTACAAGTATGGAACAAGCATTATGTGGCATCTGCAACCTGAATTCCATAGAGTGAAGAGCTTGAGTGGGCACATAAGGGGTAAGGCAGTCTCATAGTAACCTGGTCCCAAGCTGTTAAGAGCTTTACATCCCAATAGTAACACCTTGAACGTGGCCTGGTATCTTGAACGTGGCCTGGTATCTTGAATGTGGCCTGGTAACAAATTGGCAACCAGTGCAGATCCCTGAGCAGAAGTGTTATATGCTGACAGGGTCTCACTCCCATCAGCAATCTAGCTGCCACATTCTGCACTAACTGCATTTTCCAAGTTAAGTGCAAGGGACGTCCCACATAGAGTGCATTGTAGTAATCCAGTCTTGATGGATTGACCATCCCAATAGCATCATGAGCACAAATCATCATGAATGCACAATAAAAAGTCATCTGGAGGGGCCTTTAGTTATAAACTGAAAGAAAGAAAGAAAGAAAGAAAGAAAAGAAAGAAAGAAAGAAAGAAAGAAAGAAAGAAAGAAAGAAAGAAAGAAAGAAAGAAAGAAAGAAAGACTATTTTGGGAGCTATGATGCCAAAGCATTCCTTATGACAGAAAAGCGTTACTGGGATATACTAACCTAAGTCAAGAAAGGTGACTATATTTATAGAAAGGAAAATGTAATCAGCAAGCTGTGTTATATTTTAAACAAGGCAACAATGCAGCTTCTTCACTCTTCATATATTGCTCACCAAGGACCCAGGAAGGAGTCTTTCCCAGCTTTGCTACATCAGAGTCAAGGTATTCATATTCCATGACTGGGACTTCCGATGCAATTTTCTTCCTGCCCAATCCCAATTCAAATTACACACAGAGAGCTGTTATTAACCATTTGGGGGAATCATACAGACACAATGTATTCCCATATTCACCACCCCACCCCCATTTGAGACTATTTGCAGTTCTAGGGGAGTAGTCTAAGGCAGGACCATGGCTTAGGGAGAACTGTCGGACCCATACTTCTGCGCTATGACTCCAATCCAAATTGGGCCCTTCATAGATGCTTTTTGAAGAAGATAATTACATTGTGGGTTCTAACCCAGAATTCCAGCATAATGTGCCATTTGTCCTTAAGGGAGATATTCAACTAAATTCTCATGCTAATGGAACAACTTATTATATTTATTTATTTATTATCATTATTTTTACCCCGCCCTTTTTCCAAAACTGGAACTCAGGGCGGCTTCCAGATAAAAGCACACATATAATTAAAAACATACAAACGTCTAGATTAAAATCAAATTAAACAATTTACAGTATTAAAACCATTCATACATACAGTTAAAATAATTCAAACTCAGTTTAAAATAATACAATTAGGCAACAGCAATGCAGCACCCTTCTAGACCTGTCCTTAACAGCTTTCACTTCCAAAGGCTTGTTGAAATAAAAAAGTCTTTGCTTGCCGACGGAAGGACTGCAAGGAGGGGGCCATTCTTGCTTCCCTAGGAAGGGAGTTCCAAAGCCTCGGGGCAGCCACCAAAAAGGCCCTAGTCGTGCTTGTGAGGACGTAGGTATCAACTGGTGCAAAGGGGATTTCCCTCCTCACCTCCCTGTGGTATTCCTGCCCACTTTAAAAGGAAATGCCCCATCCTTACATGCCTTTACCACAATAGACAACACCTTCTAACCCACACTGTACTTTGCTGTCACCAGGACCTTTATCTTAGGTCCAAATTCTTACATACTTCAGGATGTGAAAATAGGTGTGACCTTTAATATTAACCTGTGCATTAGGCATGGGCTGATGGAAACAAAAATATTTTTATTATATGTTCAATAAATTTAACACAATAAGAAGCCACAATTCTAACTGAACTTAATCCTATACTCAGAATCTATCTCTATCCTTCAGTCTCTAAACCAGACCATATCTCTGTCACTAAGCCCTGTTTGTTCCTATCCACTGTCAAATCCTCTCTCTCTCTAAACCCTATCTGAATCCTCTCTCTCTCTCTCTCTCTCTCTCTCTCTCTCAAACACTCCTCCCCCCTCCATTCTCTCAACCAATTGCTATTCAAATTCTCACTCTCTGGCTCACTCACTCACCTCAACCTAACACTACTTACCATAAACAACATAGATTTAAACATCAGAAACATCACACTCTTCCCATGCACCCTGCATAATTCCCAAATCTGCAAAAGAGAGTTGGGAGAAAAACCCAGAAAGAACATGGTATGAGGAGAGGAGAACATTTTTTTGCACAAGGATCAATCATTGCACTGACAGAACATTTGACTTGGCGTTATGTTGAATGGAACCCTTTGATCCTTCTTAAAAGTGAGACGGAACTGGGGCCTTTCCTATGCAAAGCAGTTGATACTACTGCCTTCTCTGTCAGATAATTCCCATCATCGTCAGGCGAAAAGGCTCTGGCGAGGGTGGGCCTTTGCAGCATGGATTCAAACCCCATTTTGGTGCGAAGTGGCCACGCGCGCCTGTTGAGTAAGGGGCGGAGCAGGGTGACTATTTAAGCCCTGCTCCATCTCCCCTTGGCCTCTTTAATCATTTGGGGACTACCGTTAGTGTTGGAGCATGGGTGGTAGTTTGGGGCAGTGTGACTGTGAGACAGCTATTTTGGGAAGGTTGTCATTTGATAGGTGATTGGCAGCCATTTTAGAAAGGTCATCTGGAGGGTGGCCATTTTGGTGAGGTCATCTGGACAGCAGACATTTTGGTAAGGTCATCTGGAAGGTGGCCGTTTTAGTAAGGTCTTCAGGAGGGTGGCCATTTTGGTAAGGTCTTACGCTGGCAGCCATTTTGGTAAGGTAATTTTTAGGTAGTAGCCATCTGGGTTGTGGGCCATGCCTCAAGGCCCCAAAGTAGCCTGCTCAGCAGTGGCCTCCTTCACTCAGGACATGTCATCCTCTGTGGATTAGGGCCCTGATATCGTATCAGCATATTCATGGGCAGTATTTGCTGGATATGGAAGGGATTTTTCTCCTTCTGCCCAGAAGCAGCCTATGAGTGATGATTGTAGATAGGTTGGGGGCCCCATGGGCAAGGGCTGCCTACCTCACTGCCGACCAGTTGTCTTCTATCCAGGTTGGTGCCGTTCCATTTGGGGAGATGTCAGCTCCTCTGGGGGCCCATTTGCTGTTGACAACAAGGGAGCATATTTGGAAGGAAGAATGCATGAATGTGTTTTCCCTGTTATACCGAGAGCCCAAGCAGAAGGAAAGGGGAGCCCAAGCAGGAGGAGAGAGACAAGGAGACATTTTAAAAGGAAAAGATGGATAGGACCTGGGGTAATTGGATGGCAGGAATTTTAATTTATATGGGGGTGGTGATTCAGCGCCAGCCTATGAGGGCAGCAGCTTTGGTGAAATACCTGGACATAATATTTAGGGTGCATACAGAATTCATGGGGTCAGCATGGCTGGCCTGTGATAAACCTTTTAGGATGAGAGCGGCTGTGCATATAAACCTACGGTGGGACAGAAAGGACCCTGGTTGTGGTTGCAGTTCATGATTGCAGCTCGACCCGTGCAAGAGGATAGGGCAGATAGTAAGTATTTACTGGGTTAGTCTGACACTGTGGTGCCTTCCTGTGGGTCCATGGGGCAGGGGATTCAACCCTGCCTACTCTGTTGGGAGTTCATTGTTAAGGGCTTTTGCAACAGAAACCTGTGTAAAGTTAGACATGAGTGTTTCATCTGAACTGGCTCCCATCCTTTTACCAGCTACTTTAGAGCTGAGGGGTTTAAGGGTTTTCAGAAGGGGAAAAAGCTCGGATCTGGAGGGCAGGCTTCAGGTAAGGGGTCCCACCCTGATTAATATTTGTGGGTTTTGCCTTTGCTCCATCAGCATCCTAGGCAGGCATCCTAGGACACACTCTATGTGGAGAAAGGTTTTTGGTTTGGTTTTAGGATTTCATTATTTGTTGAGGAGCATAGCCCTTACATGTCAGGGAATTTTAAGTTAGTAGTTTTAGTGGTGGAGGAGAAAATAGATAAGGATAATTTTTTAAAATTGTTTTAAATTTTTAATTTGAGTTTTAAATTGTTTTTAAAAGATGTATTTTAAATTTGTATAGTTGTTTTTAATGTTTTTAGTTACTGTAAACCACCCAGAGAGCTTTGGCTATGGGGCAGTATATAAATACAATAAATAAATAAATAGCCGAGAGAAGGGTACTGGGTCTATTTGACTACCCTACTATGCTTGCTCACAGCAGTATTTTGACCGATGTCTGTATTTTGACTGGTGTCTGCTGAGCTAGGGGTGCCTTGGCCATGGGAAAAACAGAGGGTCCTTCACCTGTACTTACTTTTTTGGGAACTTGAACTTGACTCAGTGGTGCAAGCTTGCCATTTACCAGCAGTGAAGCATAGCATGGCTAGCATTAGATGCACCAGGAATTTTGGAGCAATTTAATTGGGTTTCTTTTGGCGATGGAACTTATTATTGAGGCGGAGTGTAAATTCACTCTGTTGCCTCTGGAGCTTTGGGTTTTGGAGTTATTTTTCAGGATAACTGGTGTGCAAAGGCATAGCCAGTGGAATGGGCTGAGGCTGTTGGGCTTTCATGGGCTTTGGGTATCTTTATGTAGTTCTAGCTCTGAGACAGTCTGCTTTCATGCAGTGCTGTTATAGCATGTTTTTGTTTGTTTTGTTTTGGGGCAGGGAGCTTTTGGATGGGAGAGTTGCTTTACCCCCTTTTTTAGAAATGATGGATCTGGTCGGGCTTTGGAGGAGGTGATGTTTTGTTAAGTGGCAGCTGTGTTTGGATTTAGTTGCGCAAGTCAGAGGCTGACCAGAGGGGCTGAGGTTTGGTTATCACTTTGGCCTCTTCCATGTACACAAGCTGTGTGCAGTCTGGGCTTTAGGTTCATTTTGCAGCTTAGAGGTAAGTCTAGAGGGTTGTTATTTTGTCATCAGGATGGTCAGCCTTTGACTAAGTTTCAGTTTGGGTCCATTGTCAGACGGGCCTTGTCACTGTAATCTGGCCAGTTTCTGAGACAGGAGGAACAGAAATAGCCATTTTCGAGACTTGTATCAGGAGTAGCAAACACACCTGAGAAGTTGAAGGGATGGACTTTGCACATGGTGCATTGCGCCCAAGACTGTTGTGGCCATGATTTATTAATCCAAACTGATCTACTGTTATGCTGAGCCAGCAAGGGCAGCTCTGATAATAAGGATGCAATTACCAAGTATGGACGTTATGGAAACTACTACTCACATTATAATAGAGTGTTGTGACTGCTCTCTGCCTTTGAGGGGCTGACTGGAGCTTCTAATTACTATCATATTTGGGCCTGGATCCCAACCAGTTTGGTACACACTCTTTCCAGATGGGTGTAGCTTCTATAGTAGCTACGTTGGGCTTCGGGAGCACAGCCATGCAGGCAGTGGGGCACTGGTGGTAGGTCATTTAAGGGCCCTCCTTAACCATTGTGCTGCTGAGCATATTGATAATTGTTGTTTCTGTTTTAACAGGTTGTAGGGCGCTGGAGAGAGTCAAGGTACTCATGTGTGGCCACAGATGGAGTTCTGGGCCAAGAGGAGGGCATTGCAGATCAGGCACAAAACCCAGTTGGGGCTTCACCATTGTGCTCTAATCCCAACTGATCTACTGTTATGCTGAGCCAGCAGGGGATGCTCTTATAATAAGGATGCAATTACTCAGTATGGACATTATGGAAACTACTAGTCACATTATAATAGAGTGCAGTGACTGGCCTCTGCCTTTGAGGGGCTGACTGGAGCTTCTAATTACAGTCATGTTTGGGGTTGGATCCCAACCTGTTTGGTTCACACTCTTTCCAGATGGGTGTGGCTTCTATAGTAGCTACGTTGGGCTTTGGGAGCACAGCCATGCAGGCAGCGGGGCACTGGTGGTAGGCCATTTAAGGGCCCTCCTTAACCGTTGTGCTGCTGAGCATATTGATAATTGTTGTTTCTGTTTTAGCAGGTTGGAGGGTGCTGGACAGAATCAAAGTACTCAGGTGTGGCCACAGATGGAGTTCTGGGCCAAGAGACTTTGCAGACCTTGCAAGGAACCCAGTTGGGGCTCAGCCATTGTGCATCGGTCCAGTGGCTGGGTAGACGTGGCATGCTGTGGGAATGCCTCCTGCCAAAGCTGTTTGATGCTTCATTGGTGCAGCACCCTCCACAGGTCGTAGTGATACTAATGGAAGGCAATAACCTGGGAATGCTGAAGGGCAAAGCCCTTGTCATTCAGGCTTCCCTGACTTTGAGGCCATACACAACAGGTGGCCTGGGACCATGATTGTTTGGTCCGATATTCTTCAGAGGAGAATTTGGAGGGGTGGGAATGACCCCAGAGGCCTGAATAAGGCTTGCTGTAAAGTAAATAGGGAAGTCCGGCTCGCCTTTGGTTATCAGCAGGGTGAGGTAATACATCATCCTTAGGTGAGGTGTGAGCAGGCTGATCTTTACCGGCCAGACGGTGTACATATGTCTGACCTAGGTAACAATCTTTCTGATTTGCAGAGTGCCCTGCATGAAATAATTTGGCGCAGGTGGGGGAAGAGGGACTAAGCAGAGGCTTGTCCTCTTCTGTGGCAGATTGTGGTGGAATTTAACAAGGTAGGGTTTGGTGACCACCCTTAGGCACCCTTTAAGGTGATTGGTGGGTTCCGAGGCCTGACTTCCAGGTTGTGTGGCCCATTGGCAGGATAAGGCTCACATTTGAGGCTAACCTGTACCACCCACTCAGAGGTTGTGCGTCCCTGAGGGGGGATGGATCAGGAAGGCCTCTCTAACCACCCTGTGGGGATGGGGTCCGGAAGAAGGGATTGGGCTTGGCTCACCCCCCTTTTCCCATGGCAGGTTGCCCTCACCCAATGGGGAGAGATATGTTCTATAATGGCTCTGCAGATCATTCTACCATGCAATCAAGCATGTAACTGGCTTCATTCAATAAATGCAACCCTTGATTTACCCACACCTCACCTTGTCTTGCCTCTTCATTTCCCGGCTATGTGCTGCAATTAGGAACTTCTAAATTTTCATTGGTGGCTATCTAGAGATGTGCTCACTTTAAAAAAAATAGAGATGAGGAACATGTGGCCCTCCAGATGTTGTTGGACTACAACACCAATTACCCTCACCATTGGCCATGCTGGCTGGGACTGATGGGAATTGGGGGTCCACCAACATCTGGAGGGCCACAGATTTCCCATCCCTGACTTAAATAAAAACTTCCTTCTCTATCAGTTTGGCCCTCCAGATGTTGCTGAACTACCATTCCCATCATCCCTGGCCATTGGCCATACTTGCTGGAGTTGATTGGAGGTGTAGTTCAGCAACATCTGGAGGGCCAAAGGTCCCCCACATCTGTTCTGTACAATCAGACAATTTCCTCACATGAAAATCTTCACATTTTCTTTAGGCAGAATTTGGAGGAAACTTCCTTTTTTGCTATTTATTTTGATTCCATGTTTCTTGCCTCTTGCCACACATTTCTGCCAACAGTGACTCCCTGTACCAAGGAACAGCTGAACTGTTGCATTACTATTTATTAGATGAGAAGACTTTCTTTTCCATAATGTGCAATTTATTGCTTGTTTGATGCTGTGCTGGCCCTACAAGATAGAATTCAATTTCCAGTTTGTCCGGTACAGCATGCAATTTTCAAGCTTTCTGTTTGTGTCAATGGGTCTTAAAAAGCAATCTCTTTGTCCTGGTCTTCATGCAATGCATTTGGGGTTTGCACATTTCCTGTAAGTGGTGTCACTACTGATGTGTGTGACAGATTGTATGGTTGGCAGTCCATATTCTATTCTCCCCTAGATAAGATACTTTTCTGTGTCTGAAGAAAAGCTCTATGCTGAGTACTTTGACTCTTGCATTTCATTTTCCTAACACTGTATCTCTGTTTGCCTCTCTTTCCCCCCCCACCTCTTTAAAAGAGTTCACTTAATGCTTTTCTCCATGAGACCAGTGCTTTTGTAAGGAAGGGATTCATTTCATAAATCTAAGCTGCGGTTTTCTGTCAGTCTAAAATTGCTTGCCCCAGGAGCTCTGGAATTCCATCCACCCACCCCGAAATTCAATGCAAACTGAAGAGAAGGAGCTTGCAACAAACTATCAAAAGACCAAAATCTTGGTCTTTTCCAAAAGATATACAGTGCAGATGGAGGGTCAATGGGCACAATATTGAACAGGTCAAGGTATATAAATACTTGGGCATAGTTTTTCAAACAACTGGCCCAAATTGCACATCTTTCTGAGAATGCCCACAGAACTATCTCCACTAGTCTTAGATTTTTTCTTTTTGAAAAGTGGTTCTCATATCCCCTCTGTCAGGGCAAGGTGTAGGTTCAATCACTCTATGGCTCTCAGATATGCCTTTATAAAGAGTTTTGCTCCCTGGAGACAATACAGTCCAAGTTTCTATCATCCGTTTTGGTGCCCCACATGGCATTCCGAACACCCTACTCAGGTCTGGTTTCTCTTGAAGCATGAGCATGGCTAAATCATTAAGATTCTGGCTCAAGCTAAATTTCAGACCTCAAGGATTAGCCCCTCTGATTTTACCAGACAACCTGACCTCTGGTTGGGCAAGTATGGTTGAGGAAAAATTACATCTTTACGGGTTTTCTCCCTCAACTCTGGTTCAACAGGGACCTATAAAGGCCAATGAATTGATTAAGAACCGGATTAGGGATGTTGTCTTGCAAGAAGACAGAGCACGGGCTTCTCGTTACTTGTTCCCAATGAATCACAATAAGAATCTTGCCACTGAAGCCTATCTTTATGCTCTGGAGATCCCTAAGTATCGTAGAGCCTTTACATTGGCTCGTTTCAACTCTTTACCATCAGCCTTCTTGGAGGGAATTCCTTATTCCCAACACATCTGCCCATGCCAATCAGGTGAAGTTGAATCAACCACTCATGTCCTGTTATACTGTTCATATTATAAGGACATTCGTTCCTTTTATATTGTTCCAATTCTAAAAAAAATTACCAGGTAGATCTGACACATTCTACACCTCCTTCGTTCTCTCAGATTTAAGACATGAAATAACTTTTAAAGTGGCAAAATTCTGTGCCTTAGCATGTACTTTAAGGAAACATTTTAACTTTAGTATACCAGATTTTATTTTCTTAAGTTTGTTTATATATGTTATATAATTTAACTTGTTTATTTGTTTATATGTAATTTTTCTGCCTTTCTGCATGTAAATATTTGTACCTTTATGGCTCATCAATGACTGCAAACAATAAAGATGATGACTCCATGCAAAAATGTTTTGTTATATTCAGTCACTATCAAATCACATTTTAGAGCACAATCCTAAACATGTCTGCTCAGAGGCATGCCCTATTGAATTCAGTGAGGCTTACTCCTAGACAAATGGTGTTAGCACTGAAGTCTTACATTATAATTCTATCTCTCCAAGACTATTTCAAAACAAATACAAGGTATTTGTTATGAAACAATATTTCTGATAAGAGATAAGTACAAATAATTACTAAATATGTAATCAACTGTTAGAAATGTGATTATTCAATATTTATTCATTCTAATGGGACGATTCACATCAGGCAAGACATGCACAGCCTATCTGGAAGCAATTCAGATGTGTAGGGAAGAGCATGTGGTAGTGACTTCCTAGGCTGTACCATTGCAGGCTGGGAAATTTCATAGGTGTAAGTGCTCCCCCATGAAGTGAGAAAAAAACAGCTGGATCTCACTCACCCCATGATGGAGGCAGGTCTTCTCTTGCATGCATTTGGCAATTGCCAAGCAACAGCTCCTACTGAGGTCATCAGACACAAAGGAATAGATCTCACTCACCTCATCACAGAATCATAGAATAGTAGAATCGGAAGGGGCCTACAAGGCCATCAAGTCCAACCTCCTGCTCAGTGCAGGAATCCAAATCAAAGCATTCCTGACAGATGCTGTCCAGCTGCCTTTTGAATGCCTCCAGTGTCAGAGAGCCCACTACCTCTGTAGGTAATTGGTTCCATTGTCATATGGCTCTAACAGTTAGGAAGTTTTTCCTGATGTCCAGTCGAAATCTGGCTTCCTGCAACTTGAGCCCATTATTCTGTGTCCTGTACTCTGGGATGATCGAGAAGATAGGGCCTCGTAAGGTCTGTTGTATTGTTCTATGGTCCTATTCTTAATGTCTTGTTTTAGTATCTTAAGTGTATGTTTCATGATTTTAATGTTACAAATAGTTTAATTCTATTTTAATTGTATATATTTGTATGTTTTTTTACCTATGTGTAGTTTTTATTTGTAAGCCGCCCTGAGTTCCAGTTTTGGAAAAAGGGCGGAGTAAAAATAAAGACTCATTCATTCATTCATTCACTCCTCTGTGTGACAACCTTTCATGTACTTGAATAGTGCTATCATATCTCCCCTCAGTCTTCTCTTCTCCAGGCTAAACATTCCCAGTTATTTCAGTGTCTCCTCATAGGGCTTTGTTTCCAGTCCCCTGATCATCCTTGTTGCCCTCCTCTGAACCTGTTCCAGTTTCTCTGCATCCTTCTTGAAGTGCGGAGACCAGAAGTGGACACCGTACTCAAGATGAGGCCTAACCAGTGCTGAATAGAGAGGAACTAATACGTCACACGATTTAGAAACTATCTGTTAATGCAGCCTAAAATAGCATTTGCCTTTTTTGTAGCCGCATCGCACTGTTGGCTCATATTCAGCTTGTGATCAATGACAATTGCAAGATCCTTCTCACATGTCGTATTGCTGAGCCAAGTATCCCCCAACTTGTGCATTTGTTTTCTTTTTCCTAAGTGTAGAACTTTCCATTTATCCCTGTTGAATTTCATTATGTTGTTTTCAGCCCAATGCTCCAGTCTATCAAGGTCCCTTTGAATTTTGTTTCTGTTTTCCATGGAATTAGCTATGTCCCCCAATTTTGTATCATCTGCAAATCTGATAAGCGTGCTCTGTGCCTCCTCATCCAAGTCATTAATAAAAATGTGGAAGAGCATTGGGCCCAGGACCAAGCCCTGATGATAGTTGTGGTCCCAAACATTTGATGGGCACCAGTTGGAGAAGGCTGAACTAAGCTATTCTGATGACACGATCCAGGTTGATCAGTATGTGTGAACCAGCCATACCAGATTATCTACCATGTGTATAATTTTCATACCACACAGTCTCAATCCAAACTCAGTACTGTCCAGTGGAGACAGTTCATACTGTACATTCACTTGAGAGTCACCAAGTGATGAAATATTAGGCAATGATTATCAAGGTGGTGAAATATTAAGCAATTCTGAAAAGAGTAAACTTTATTTATGCAAATTTGGGAATTTAATCATTGTAAGATTGCTTGGTACCTTTTGGTGACTGAGGTCGAACTGGTTGAGCATGGGCCAGTAATGTTAATTTCTAAATTGCATAGGATTGTGTACCCCAAAATAGGGGACAAATTAAAAAGAAGACCATTGTATTTATCAATATCCTACAACTCCCTCATGGCAGCTTTCTTGATCTGCTTTCCAGCAGCAGTCAAAACAGTAAAAACTAAGAGGAAACTTTGGCCTACAGTTGATAAAATGCTTCTGTTTCTATTTAGCAGGTTGGGGATTATTTAAAAATACATTGATTCCAAAGCTACATTTTAATATTAAAAATTTGAAAGATGGAGAAGCAACCCTAACAAATAAATGTTTTATTAAACACTTCAGAACTGCTTCTTCAAAAATGCATATTCCATGAGTGCATAAAATGATATTACTTTGTGTCTGATATAGCACTACATTTCACATATCTCTGTGGTGTTTATCTCTGTCCTAGAAAACTTTTGCTTTGATGAGTATTGTGAGTTTCAAGAGGGCCTCAAGGTTGGAAGGATATATAGCACCCTATTACAGGATTGCAATCAGAGAGGGCCAAGCTATTTGGTCTTAGGGATGCAGGGCAATCTCCCCCCCCCAATACAACAGTATCTTCAAGGGCTATACTTTACTTTCCCCATCAGAATGAATGGCAACAAAATGGATGAAATTAGGATGGCTATATCTACCCTCCCCGCTGACCCCAGACATCCAACATATTTCAGCATGTAGTTATTTTAAGCCTTCATTAGGGGTGAAATTAAAATGTAGAAACAGTTTGCAGAGACCTCTGATAATACAATCACTTTTCTGACTTCTAATAAAGGCCTAAAATAACTACAAACTGAAACATGTTGGAGGGGGGTATCGATACATTACTTTGCAGCATCTTGAGATTTTATCTCTCCCTTTTGGGGGGTCATTTTGGATGCTTATTGCATTATGAAAAAGGTAGATGGTGTGACATTCAGACTGTATTAAAGTTTGTTGTCTTGGAATGTGCAGGAGATAGAAGTGTTGTTGCATTGCTCTGAAACCCATTGCTCATTATTTCTTTCCCTTACAAGCAAAGTTTTTCCAGATCATGAATAAAATTTGGTAGGGCCATGGGGGAAGGGAAGATCAAGTTGCTTCTGGGATCATATTCAACCCATGAGCCCCACCTGACTATCCCTACTCTAGATCATGTGAACCTCTCCCTCTCCCCCAGATTACTTTAAAATGTTTTATCCCATTATATAAAATTAATGTCATCAGTTTCCCAAGAGGTAGCTAGGACAGGATCTAAAGATCTGCATTACAGTTCTGCTTTCAAAGCATAGGAAAAAATGCAGATAAACCTGGTGGAAGGAAAAAGGTACTTAGATGTATATTACAGCTGTTCACTATAAGGACAGTGATGCTATATTATATTTCTGAGGATTACTTGGTTGAGCTAAAGGTACTGTATGCATTCCAGTAAAGGAACAGCAACACAAATCCCAGTTATGTTGTGCAATTATCATATGGTAGGTAAAATCGTGGATGTGCCCATGCACCCCCACAAATATGCTTTAGAAAGGTAGAATAACACTGAGCACATTGTAGAAGGTGTTATAGGTGGAGGGGTAAGGGACAATAATCACCTCCCTCCACATTCTGCTGATGTAAGTGTATGGAATGGTGCACATTTTGCAGTTTTTTATTCTTTGTTTCATATTATTGGATCAGGACATAGAGGCTCATCTATAATGCACTCTGGGAAACAGCCCTTATAATGACCCCAAATTTTAGGATGGCAAGAACATGGATTCTTGACCTCAGGAAGACACATATTGATTAGTGAGTGGATAATAAGGAATGTCTCGTATGGAAAATTTAACTGAAGAATAATCCCTTTAACTAAACAATGAACCCCAACCAGAGGTAGTGTTCAGGTTAATGTAATACACACAGGTTAAGCAAGTTCTTCCCAGAAACAGGAATTTATACTAATGCATGGCACTGAAGACAGCAGGTATAATTATTAACTTCACCTAGGAAAGGTAAATATTCCAAAGGAAATCTTCTCATGTCATTAGATCATTCACCTGTACTTCTTTCCAGTTTACATGCAACCTCATGAGATCCAAAAATACATTAAAGAAACAGGTTTTGCCTGGAGCAAATCAGCACTTGTGGCTCCAACAGCTTCCTGGACACTTCACATCACTCTCTAGGAACACCAGCTCACTCAGACCTATTGAGTAATCCAAGTTTTCATTTGTTGGTCATTGGCAGGCGTCAGAAAAAACTTTCTTGGAAACTAAGCAATGCTGATCATACAAAATGAATTGAGGAAGCCCTTATTCTGCTTCAGTTCTACTCAGTTCTCATTAAATGAAACATTGGCCTCCAATGACTTTCTTACAGCCACTGAAGAACCATCATTTTAGAAAATGATGAGCAAGATTGGGCTTTTTAAAAATTCACTCAATTGTCTGACCTTTTAGGCTTGAGCTTGTAAAAGAGAATTTCTCATCACTGGAAACATGGTATCATTTTCAGGCATTTCATCTGAGTCATGTGATCTGTCTCGCATAATTTTAAGGGAAGGGCCTTGTTTTATACAAAAGCTTTTTGCCAAAGGCGTAGCAGTAATTCAAACATGGTAGCTGGAGAATGCAGCTCTGACCCTACACCTTAGTTCCAAATGCCCGCTCTCTACTTCCATTAAAAGGGGTAGTGGAAGTAATGGAAAGAAAAAGACTGTCAAACAGAGAATCAGAAAGCAAACCCATCTTAGTAAAGCACTATGTGTATAAGCTAGGGATGAGGAATATGTAACCTTCTAGGTATTGCTGCAGTACAACTCTCATCATCCCTAAACATTGGCCATATTGGCTGGGGCTGATGGGAGTCCCCAACCCTGATGCAGATGGTGCCTTGAATGCTTCGTCTATATAATGTGTGATCTATGAAGCCAAGTTAAGCCCATCTGCCATGTACTGCAGTCTGTCTAGGACTTGAACTCCCACTCCACCAATTTTTGCAATCCCAGACAGACACAAAAAGTGACCGGTAGACCACCATATAATGTTGCTGGCCTCCATTTAGGGTGGTGGGTCACAGGATGCGCAGGCCTGAGTTAGTTGTAATAGCACAGACTAACTAAGGAAGCTTCAGAATATCCTGCATTGGAGATCCTGAAGAAGATAATGAGTAAAACCTCTGTTTGGGGATGGCTTAAATATACAAATCCTGTCTCAGGGCATTGTGTTAGATTGATGGTTATGGAGGTTCCTTCCAACTCTGTGATGCTGAAGTTATGACAAAATTACTAATGGGCTGAAAAAACATTTCCAGCCCATTAACGCCTCCAGTAGTGTAGTGAAAAGCCTGCAGGGCTTTCCAGCCAGCTTTGTGCATTTGGCAACTGTGCTGCTTGCATATCTCATGAGCAGCAAATGGACCTTATACTTTTTTATGGCTGGTGTGCTGAAGACTGGTATGTGGTGTTGGTTCCCTCACTGTGCAACTTGTGGTGTGGTGTGTGCTTTGGGTTTCCAATAGGAGCTCTCCCATATCAGGCCCTCTGTGACTTTAACAGGCAGTGCTTCTTTGGTCAGCAAAACTCACATTACTTTTCAAAAGGCTCACAATCAGATACATTGAGTTATTGTAGTGTTAGCATTTATTATTTAGGGTAAAATTAACATGCTACCCTATTTTGCCACACCATTTGCACGCAGCAGATTGGGAGGCATTTTCCAATTGGGAGCAGAATTTGGCACTGGGGTGAAACTCACCACCTTCTGCAGAGTTGTTTCTGGTAGTGGCAAGCATGCCAGCCACATTTTTTTCATCTCTAGAAACCTCTAGCATAACAATTGTCATGTTGTTCCATCACTAACCCCCCCCCTCCAAATAGCCAGGATGGCCTCCATTTGCTGACCCAGCCTTGTAGCCAGCCTTCCTTGTCAGGTGAGACAGCCACATATTTAGGTGGAGCATTGTTGGCCAATCCCCCCATACACACATACTCACTGGTAGAGAGGCTGTGAGTTCCAAGACAGGGGAAAGGGAAGGCAGTGGCCGTCCCCCTCACTCCTCCATCGAGAGAATGTGTTAACTTACATGATTGAAGTTTAATCTGTTGAATTGTCTCACCCGTTTTTGAGATCCCCAAGAATACCAGACTCAAAAGCTTGACTTTGCCTATAGCTACAGTCCTATTTCCCCTGTGGTCTGTTACTGTGTTATAATTCTTCATGAACAGAACTCCTTTGGTAATGACAGCGAGATCCTGAGCTTGGCTTAGATACTGCATTAGATATCTCACTTTTAGATTTCACCCAAAAAACAAACTTGTCCATACTACAAGTTAAGGGTAGGGCAGAGAGAAAATAAACACTTCAGGGTGTATTTGTTAACTCTTTGTTGGGGGCCCTCAAACTTGTCTTGTTCCTGACCTTTAGATTTTCCTTCCTGTTGGACAACCAAGGGAAAACTTTTTAACTGGTTGCTATATGAAGGACTAACTAAGAGTTTGGATGCTAATTATGGAAAGAAATTTGATTTTTTTTTTACTGGTTGCTGTGTTGATTTTTCTGCTCAGAAACCCTGAAAAGGTCTCATGCTGACCTGTGCACATTGGGAAAATCAGAAATTAGGTCTGAATTACAACCTAGTGGCCAGCCAGCCAGCTAACTATAGTGTGCACAGCAGTGTTTCTCTAAGGCTATCCTCATCCCTTCAGTTGATGCTTTTGTTGTGCATTCATCCTGTCTTATTCCCTGAATTTTTCAGAGGGTCCTATTTTTAAATTGTCCCTGTCCTTAAAACAAGTTGTCATTCTTTCAATGGAGGCTGTAATTGTCTGTCATGTCACAAATCAAAAAGAAGACAAATGTTAAAAAAAATCTGGGTGGGGGGAAGCACAGCTTGCCGTGTGAATGTGCACATATTTGCCCCATTCTGGCTATAGGGCTGTGCCCACACAAAATTCAAATTGAAAGTTTTTCATAGTTCTTTTGCCTCAGATTTACTTTGTATAGGCCAAGGGAGGAAAATCTTTTTCAGCCACATTTCTTTGTGGGAAACATTCGAGAAATCAATATAAATTTCTTTCCTGGGGCTAATATCCATTTTAGGGGGGAGGTGCTTTTTGGTGGGGCATGAGTGCACTCTGGTCTCAATTCTGCTTTCCCCCCCAGAGGATCTGTAAAGGTGAAAATCATACGTGTTAAATGCTTATGTGCTCCTTGTCATTTATAATTCAGCCCTTAGTTGGGAAGCTATATTGTATATAGCCTGAGTACAGAGAGAAGAAGGAGAAGAAAGTTTGTGTGTTTCCTAACAAAATGAGGTGAAAAGATCAAGTGATACAAGACAGAAGTGGGTGGACTGTGCTAGGCCCAAAGAAATATAGAATTCAATCAAATGAAGAGATCTAATCAGCCTGGGTGTGACTGGCTCCAACTGGCAACACCAAGAAGGAGAGGATGAGTATGTTCATGCTGATTGGAGCTGATTCATTTGATTGAATTCTGTATTCATTTTGTGCTCTTCGTAGTATTGCAAGATACATCTACTGCTGTATCTTTCTCAGAAAGTGACCATATTTCGTGGTCCCCACCATGGTCTCATTTTGGGGAGGGGGCAGTCTGACCACAGGTTGTGCACTCCATCAGGTAAAGTATGTGTAGGGTACTCCAGCTCATTGGAGTCCATCACAATAATATTTTACAAACAGAAAAAAACCACTCATTTTATTTTAACAAATAAATTTCTGAAATTTCTGCTAAAGGCTTATCAGGTCCTACAGAATGAAACAGAAACAAGGAATTCAAGAGGAAATTAAACTTACAGATGAGGTGTGTGTGTGTGGGAAGTATGAAAATGAAAGGATATATTTCAGAGGGCCTTTTTTTAAAAAAAAAAAACCTGTATGCATCACCAGTTATAACACATGGTCAATGCAGCACAAAAGCTAATGCTTTGTCACAGGGAAAACATTTATTTCTACGGTAGTTGTTCGCTGTCTAAAACAATGGCAGTGGGTAGTCATCAACTTCTGGAAGCTGCTGTCACCAAATCAATGATGTTTTTGTCCATGGAACATAAATTGCCACCACTACTTAAGTATTGTGGGATGGAATTGGATCAAGACAATGAATATCAGCAAGATCTGTTGCCGGAACCTATCCTTTTTGATCTAGTAAGTGACAGATGCACTATGCGAATGTTCCGTACCAATGAAACCTGTCAAAACAGTGGTGAGTTCTTCAAATCTCTCTGAAAGGTGTGAGGAACATCAACGTCTAAATGCAGGATGCTTTTGTTTTACCTTAAGTGGAAGACAGACATCAAAGTTTCAGAGAGGAAGGGCTCTTCCAGTCTCCATCAAAAGTTTCAGTTCACTACAATGTCCACAAATCTTTCGGTCTCTATCAGCATGACAAGCATGCAGGTTTTAAAATGTCAGTCTAGTAAATCAGCTCTGTTAAAAAAGCACATTTTGTCTCTTAAACAAAAACATTTCCACGATATTTTTGCTCATTTACATGCTTCAATTGCATATTAATTCAAGCATGACACCAGATTACAGTACCTGTAGAAAGAAGGATCAATACTTGCTACAGAATGGCCCACCAACTGTTTTTGTGTAAAATAGGAATGCTCTGGTTCCTCTGATAATTAATGATTTCTTGGTTCCTCAACTGGCTAATCTTTCCATATGGACTTTTTGTGATATTACCTTCAGTTATGGGGCATGTTGCAGCATAGCATCTTTCCGTGCTGGTCAGTGATGTTGGAAGGCATTGTCCCATGTAAAGACTTTAATGCTATGGCTTCTTCCCATGCCAGCATTCCTCTAGTTTCTGGAAAGGATATCACTCATATGGGAAGGAACAGTGGGGTACTCTACTTCCACATGTCTGCAGGTTTCCAACCTTACTGAGTGGCAGGGAAAAGTTTTGTGCTACAGTAGCTCCCACACCACTACAGGTAATGTTCAAAAATGAATATGGGCAGATCAAGCCACAAAAAACCAGAGGAGGGAAGCCTTACATCATTCTGGCCATACTCCATGCACTGGTCTAACATGTTGAGTTAAGGATCTATGAAGGTTAGGGATGGATAACTCTGTCATTTTTGGTTTCTCTCAGTTTCTCATTTCCCCCCCCCCTAAACTTTTTTCCAGTCTTAAATTCTGTTCTCCACAGTTTGGATTTTTTAAAGTCCTCATTAAAATGTATCAACATTTTAGTGTGAATTTCTCCCAATATTTTATGATACAGTGATATAAAAATATTATGATGAATAAATATACACATTTCCCCCTCATATACACATTTTTGCAAAGCGGTTTTCCCCAATATAATGTGTTTTTGTGTTATTTTTACTAATAGATGCAAACATTACCCTATTAAATGCATTTCTGTGCACATTACTCGCCTGAAGAACTGCACTGCAAAATTCAGAGAAGTACGACTTGCAAAGGATGGCTGTTTCGATTTGCATATATTTTTAGAAACTGCAGATTAAGTAGGTTCACCTGTAAATGTGAACTGAATTTCTCCCCTGTTGCATTGACATCCAGACGATCCTGCTTTCCTCAGTGCATGCATGGACGGTTTTGAAATAACCTGCTTATTAAAGAGAATAATCTCCAACAGCTGCTTTTCCTGGGCAGAGAAGCCTAATACCAACTCAGACCATTGTTCCATCTAGCTTAGTATCATCCACAATGACTAGCAGCAGCTCTCCAGAGTTTTAGAAAGGAACTCCTACTGGGAGGAAGGGCAGGATATGAATCTAATTAACTAATAAAACTTTCCCAGCCCTACCTAGAGTATGGTAGACATTGTGTGTGCAAAACATGTGCTCTACCACTGAGCTACAGCCTTTCTCTAAAGCACCAGGCACAATAGCCTGTGGTTTTCTCCCAGGATGAAGGCTGTACCAGGGTCTATATGTTCTCTCTTCTCCATTTAGCACTTTTAAACTCCTTGTTTCCCAAACCACAGTTGAGATATCAGATGGGAGCCAATAAAAATGAAAACTTGCTGTGTGGGGAAAACTATACCTCTACACTACCAGTATCAGTTAGGACTATTGATGTTTATCTTTTTGTTTTGTTTTTTTTTTAAAAATATGCACAACTTGAAGAGGTGAAAGAGAAGACTGCATTCTATATAACCTCTGTTAGATCTGGTGGCAGCAGATGATTCTGCAGTCATCTGAGCATATGAAACAAGTGGCTGATTTGATTCTGCTCATTTGTCTCCTCCAGAATAATGAGCTGCTCAGTCTGAGGAGTCAGGCCAGAGTCTACCAGCAGGGTTGGGAAACCTCCAGCCCTCCAGATGTTGTTGGACTCCAACACCCATCAGCCCCAGATGACATGACCAATAGACAGAGTTGATGGGAGTTGTAGTTCAACAGCATCAGGAAGCACACATGTTCTCCATTCTTGGTCTACAGCATTACAGGGCCAGGGTGTCACTTTGACATGTGATCCCTTCTGGTCTGGAAGCTGAAGTGGTGGTATTGCAGCACAGCAGAGATCAGGTGAAGAGTTCCTGATGGTCTCAAGCTGCACCAGTGGCAAAGAGAGTCAGTGTGTTGCTCTGCTGAGAGGATTCCTAGTTTGCAACCCCTGGCAACTTACAACATCCCCCAAATTAGATTCCATTATTGGACAATCCTCTTTCTATTGCTTTCCCCCATCCTCACATGTAAAAAAAATCCATCTGGGGCAGACTCCCCCCAAACAGTGACTTCAGATATCTGAAATAAATAGCAGATAGTGGGGCAGACCTGACCTCCCATCACCAGTGTTGCTACAGTTTACCAGGAAGGAGAAGGGGAGGGATGAGGCAGTAGTGAGGTCGGTGTGGTGTAAATGTACCAGTGAAGCAAATGTAGTGTGCCCACTGGTGATAACCTCACTGCTGCCTTCTCCCTCCTCCTCTTGCTCCCGGTAAGACCCAGTAATGACAGTGATGGGAGGTCAGTTAAGTCCTGCCCATCCTTTCCTGTTCTTAATGGTCTCCTAGCCTCTGATTTCAGTGAGAAAACTTATGCTGGTCTATGACTGAAATAAATAAATAAATAAATAAATAAATAAATAAATAAATAGGAGAACACTGCATAGTTGTTTACTGTAATAAATAAGTGATCCCAAACAGAAGCATTTTCAAGAAACAGCAGCTGAAGGCACAAGCACTCGTGGAGTCAAGCCCACTGTGAATGTGATGCATAGCAAGAGTCTAGATCCTCATTATATTGCTTAAAGAGATGTATGTGCTTTTGAATGATGATGATGATGCATAATTAAGTTAATTGCAAGTAGTGTAACACACATGCAACGTGTAGCAATGATTCATTGCTTTATGGTGAAAATTATCTATCTGCCCTTGCAGATAAGTGTCCCAAATTTGCAATGTTAGTATGGAAAAATTTGGACACATCTGCCAAATGAAACTACAGATTTCACATATTCCTACTGTCAGCTGCATGATAGACTCTCAATATTAACTGGTGAAGGGGAGCTTTTTGAAAATATTGTTAAATAGACTGAGAATCCACTGGCAATCAGGCTGTCGAAAGCAATACGAAAGTGCAATTGGAACAAAAGTGGTTTCAATCTGTCGAAGGCTTTTGCTGACAAATCAGGCAAGTCCTTTGCTGCCCCAGAGTTACTGAACTTTGCCAAATTAATTCCAATGAGAATGGAGATAAGTGTTTGCAGTCAATTGTGAGTTACACAGGGGATGCAGTAAGTTTCAACTACATTTTCCCCCAAACCACTGGCAAAGGATAGCTTGTATAAACATAGTTCAACAAAACTGTGTGTGCTAAACTACAGGCAACGAAGAGCTCAACTGGTTGCATATTCTTTTGCCCATTTCAAGCTAATTAGCATAATTCTTGAGCAAAAAAAAGGAGAATAACAAACAGAATAAACAAACATGATCCATCAAAATCCACTTCTTAAATTCTTGGGGTTGTATCCATCTGGCAGAGCAAGCCCAGCTTCCTGCTGCTGCCACTGGGGCTCTGCAGAACAGTGGAGCCACCACTACATCTGCAGCCAGGCTGCCCCCAGCAGCAGGTGAGGGACAAGGCAGATCAGGCCATCTGTGAGAGGGGCTTGAGATCCAGCAGCTTCTAGGCCAGTTTCAGTCCTTTCTTCTCCCTCCCTCAGAATGCCATGTTTGGGGACTTTCTGCCAGACTCCACTGGTGGGGTTACTACCAGCAGGCCTTCCCCACATGTTTAATGGGTGGAAGGAAGAAATCTGTGCTGATGGAGTGACGTTTGCAGCTGGCAGCTGGTGGGAAGCTGCGTGAGCTTGCAGAAGCCAGTGGAGAGATGTCTCCACTCAATCCAACCCATTCAACCAAACAGGGCACAATTAAATCTGATACACTGGAATAAACATCCCTTTGTCTATTTGTGATAGCCTCATCATCATGACACCTGACAGAGACCAGAACCACATTCCAAAGGTTTTGGTTCCACACTGGAGTGTCTTCAGCCATAAAACCATAAACTTTAAGCTTATTTTAAAGGCAACAAATCTTGGATTGATTACCATCAATTGCAAGCAATAAGATCACAGTGATATCAGAGCCATAAACTACATGTGTCTTAAATTGCTAATTTTCCAATTAGTCAGCCAACCCTGTTTTTATAGACACCAAAAACATTCCTGGCAATTTTTAGCGTATTCAGATGCACACCAGATATGTTCCCATGTCTAAGAGATTTAAATCTCAATCCAACTTGGGCTGAGGTGCTTTGGATATGGTGGACGTCTGGATGAGCCGGCTGGGTCCCAGCTCAGCTGGGCTACACTGGCATAAGTCCTTAATCTTGGCTCAGACATGGCTGAGCCAGGTCCCGGATGATTTAGCTGGATGTCTGTGGGGGAAGCCCAACCTGGCGTAAGGGGAGCTGGTGGAAACTGGCAGAAAGCCTGAAAAAGGGGTGTTCCAGGGGTGTTTCCACTTGTTTCTTTGTAAGTTGCTAACCTCCCCCCAATATATATATAAAGGGTTCGAATCCCCACATAGCCATGATGCTCAGTGGGTGACCTTGGACCAGTCACTGCCTCTCAGCCTCAGAGGACGGCAATGGTAAACCACCTCTGAATACCGCTTACCATGAAAACCCTTACCATGAAAACCATAGGTTGGAATAAACTTGCAGGCAGTCCATGATGATAGGGCAAAGCTTTGAGATAAGCCCCTGCAGAAGGCTCATTCAAGCTGAAATGTGTTAGGCTAATACAACGATGATTTATCATAAATTGACCCATTTTTGGTTTGCTTACATCACTGGATGCTTCCTGGGATTTTTTGTGTGGTTCTTATGTTCAGTAAGCTTCCTAGTGAAAGAAGATATATGGGTGTTAAGAATCTGTTATCTCATTTTATAATGAGTGGTTTGGCAATTCATTCATGTGTACCAGAAGAATAACTCGTCTCCAGATGTGTCTGCCATCATCAGAGGGTCTTTTCCTCTCAGCATGGTAACCATGGTGGATGGTTACCAGGAAAAGGACCTGTTCAGTGATGATGTGACACTGTGGATTTGGAACATTCTTCTCAGCGATGCTTACCTAGAGCCTACTTTGATATATTTCTGCTCTCAAATGAAGATTTTTTTTTAAAAAAATAACATTTTATTATCTGTTTTATTCTGGTTTGTATGCTATTTTAATGCTATTAGGATCGAACTTTTCTTTTCTTTTGCAAATCAACATGTACAGTGCTTTAATTTGATACCTTATTTATATGACAATAATAACCCTAAAATATTATTCAACATTGACTTTGACTTCACAGACTGAATAATTGACTGATGGGCAGATAGATAATCAATTTGGCAGGAAGAGAATGTGGGTGAAAGAGGAAACTCCACAGAACACTTAAAAATATGACTGGATTATGTACAGTACTATGAATAGGATTAATAGGTTTACTCTATATAGGCAGCTAAGGTTTGCAGCCAAAATACTGCAATTTAAATGCATATCAGCATTTGGAAAAGAAGAGATATTGTGTAATGCCACTAATGGTAGCTAGTTAATGAAGAGCACTGGAGTGGAAAATATGTTCATTATTGGAAAGGTTGTCTTTAGCCTTCTAAATTTCAAACTGAGTTACTAAAAGTGGTTGATTGCCTTTGGGGTGGGGAAGAATAAGAGTTTGAAAGCATTTATCATTACACATGTTCATTTCTTTTAGCATTTGATTACATACTAATTTTAGGAATATTTGCATTCTTTTCTGAAGGTACTTAATTATTTCTACAAAGAGGCAGCATGCAGACTTTGTGAAATGCCTACAAAATGTTTATTTGTCTTTAACTGTCAATTGATGGTGGATAATTTTTGGCTTTTTTAATGCAAAGTGATTAGCATAATGCTACTGGATTAAATTGTCGCTCTGTGAACCAAATCTTCAAGACAGACAGACAGGAAGGATTTATTGTAAATTATAATACAGCACTGATTATATTGAGAGTTGGGGCACAATCATGTTTGCACCAAGTGAATATGACTACAAACTTTCCAAGTTGTCATGTACTTTAGTTTGTAACTGAGGGACGGGGAGATGTTTTGGTTGAGGGATGTGCGTTCTTTCAAGGATCATTTGTCAGGGGTCACGCGTTGGTGGCAGGCAGGGAAGGAGTCAAAATTGTGCAGAGTTTGAACCAAAAGTGGATGGAGTCAGAACCAAAGGTGGGTGGGGCTATCTCCTTTCTCTCTCTCTACCATCTTTCTTTCTTTCTTTCTTTCTTTCTTTCTTTCTTTCTTTCTTTCTTTCTTTCTTTCTTTCTTTCTTTCTTTCTTTCTTTCTTTCTTTCTTTCTTTCACCACCCTCTTATCTCCCATATCTTCATTCCTTGCCACCCACATGAAATTAGGCCAGGGGAATGCCCAAAAGGTTTATATATTCATTAATTTACTTACATGTCTTTCCCACCTTTCTTTCATCATGGAACCCAAGACTGAGCACATTACCATAGAGCTACAGGTTGTCCACTCTTGGTCTATGTCAAGAAAATGGTTTCCCTGCTTAGGCCTATCAGGTTTATAATTCTGGTGTATTTTTCAATTGTATATTCTAACTGTATTTCTTTGGTTGTATCTTGGTTCTCTTTAATGCTGCTATTTTTATTCATTTTAATATATCTACCTCATTTATAATTGAAATGAATCTTCTTGGGTAAAGCCTTGGTACAAAATCCAGTTTCTAACTGTTTGGTTACCTATTGAGTATTGAGTAAGGCTCGGGAAGCAGAGAGTCCTGTTTCAGTTCTTTTAAGCTTCTCTAGAATCTTAGGGATGTCCGGTAAGGTCTCTCCTGACCCAGACTGGGTGGACAGAAGACGTGGTGGCAGTGTACCTTGCAGGGTTGGTGGTAGACCCTGGACATTGAGCAACTGCTGAACCACCAAGGACTGGTTCCTGGGTTTGGGGGGGGTGAGTTCTTGACAGCCCATGAGGTCTTTTCCAGAAAATCTCTTTAAATAAAATGCTGATGACTCCAAAATTGGACAAAGATGATCCCCCAGTGAGTTATTTCCATAATTAAGGAGAAGCAAATGGGTGACTTGACTAGTTTCCCATTAACCACATTCTTCAGAATCATTGTCACCACCAACAACAATTGGACAAGGTATATATCACAATTATTTTGAGATGTGCCTTTATCTACTCTGCTATAAGAAACCCAGGATTATTATTCTTGTATTTAAGCTAAGTATGTGTGGCTGAATTTTTATAGTCTTATAAAAATAGTGATTACATGTTGTCAAGGTATAATTGTTATAGGTTTCTTTTTTTACAGTACAAGTAATTAAATAATTACATTTCCTCCTTCTACCACCACCCCAGCTCATTGGATAGCCCTCTTTGTAGTTTCTGGACTGAGTTGCTGTTTCTCCCTCATAGTTTTTTAATTATTTTTCCTACAAGAGGCATTTTCCCCCTGCCCAGATTGTTAGAGCTAATAGACTTCCTGTTTCAGGGACTTTTACGCTTTTTTTTTTTAACCTGTCACTACCAACTTCCAGGGTGGTATTTCTAAAGTTTGTCCAACTTTCATTTGATTAATTATCAAATGAACTCAGCCCCAATCTCTTAAAAATTGAACATATTGTCCTCTCACGGGCTGAATTCCACATGGCTGGAGAATGTGTATGTGAGGGAAGACATTGCAAGTATGTCCCCATACTTGAAGAAAAATAGAGAGTCTAAATCCCTTATATACCCAGTCGATCACTACACTCTGCAGGTGAGAGCATCCTGCAGATACCATCTTATCAGGAGGTCCGTTCTGCACAACATAGGAAATGGACCTTTAGTGTGGCGGCACTTACCTTGTGGAATCTCTCCTCTTAAATATTAGACAGGCACCATCTCTGTTATCTTTTTGGCACCTATTGAACACCATCTCCTTTCAACAAGCCTTTTAAGTTGAGATCTTATCCCAGTCTGTGTCTGTGTTGGAACTGTCTTTTAATATGGAAAAAACAGAAGGGAGTAGAAAAAGAGGAAGGCCAAATAAGAGATGGATTGATTCCATAAAGGAAGCCACAGACCTGACCTTACAAGATCTGAACAGGGTGGTTCATGACAGATGCTCTTGGAGGTTGCTGATTCATAGCATTACCGTAAGTCGTAGTCGACTTGGAGGCACATAATCACAACAACATGTTTTTAAACCTTTTTTGAAAAAACAATATGGTTTTAACCTTTTTTTTCTTAAGATGTCTTGAAAGCTTTTTTTAAAAAAATGTTTTTAAAGATGTATTGTTTTAATGTATTTTAAAGTGTTTTTAGTGTTGATGTTTTCAAGTGTTTTTAGTGCTTTTATTTGCTGCCCTGGGCTCCTACTGGGAGGAAGAGTGGGATATAAATAAAATAATAAATAAATAAATAAATAAATATGTCTCATTCTATCAAGTGCTCCTGTACAGCTGCTCTCTTTTTATTCATTTTTAAAAGCATTTGCTAAGCATTAAATTCCTGAATAAGCACTTGGACCTTTTTGTCTGAGATTCAGTTACGAGCATTAGAAAAGGAATTGAAATATATTTTCTTACTAAAGGAGAAAACCTTGAACTAATATGTAAAGTCCTGAACTGGAACACACTGACATAGCCAGAAAAAATATCAGTTTAAGTATATTTCTCCCCATTTAGCAAACTTACAATTTGATTTTTCTATTCTGCATTACAATCCACTCTCAGAAAGCTGTTTTGCAGATTCAATACGCTGTGGTTTATTTATTTATTTATTTATTATTTGATTTATATCCCACCCTTCCTCCCAGTAGGAGCCCAGGGCGGCAAACAGAAACACTAAAAACACTTTAAAACATCATAAAAAGACCTTAGAATACATTAAAACAAAACAACATTAAAGACATTTTTAAAAAGCTTTAAAAACATCTTTTTTTAAAAAAGGGTTAAAAACATATTATTAAAGAAAGCATATTAAAAGCAATTCTAACAGATGCAGGGATAGGTCTCAACTTAAAAGGCTTGTTGAAAGAGGAAAGTCTCCAAAAGGCGCCAAAAAGACTTTAACGGAGAACATGCTTAAACAAGCACTAGCAATTGTGCACCTTCACATGGAAACATGGAGGATGGGTACAAACTGCCAACATGCACAGAGGATTTTGCCCGTTGCCTTGTCAACATTCATAACCACCAAGTGATGTTGGAGAATATGCCCAAGTGGACAATGTTCGTCATTTAGTATACATATTGGCTAGTCAATGTATATATTCTCTAACTGAGCTGTGCATATTGCCTATGCAATATACAAAATTTACACAAAGGCTAGGCATATTAACCGTGCAATGTACGAAACATATCTGATCAATTCACGTTATCCTGTGATATTCATTGATGATTATTCACAATATGTGTAGTCCCTTATAACATTGTCATAGTGTGCACTTTCTCCATGCCTTCAATGAATGTGCACAATTGTCAGTATCTATTAATATTCTCTAGCCAACTGATATTGACCCAAATACATTTTGGATTGAGGCTTTGAAAGGGATACAATGGTAAAGAAATTAAGAAGGCTGCTATAATGAGCATCACTCCTGATACTGATGCATACATGAGGATCTGTGCTCTGCTTATCAGAGCTAAGGTAAGGCAATATGCCAAAAGCATTATGACCAGTTTGCTTTCAATGCAGAGATTATCACTGTGAATCAGCAGAGCATACAAGCTGAGTCAATGCTGTAACTGTGCCTGTGAACAACTATAATTGTGTTAAGTCAATGGGTTGGATCTTGAGTTCCTGTGAATCTTCCTACTGTTCAGTAGTGTAGTGGCAAATTTAGAAGTGCAGGGTCCCTTCATGAGTCAGGGGTCACACTATGCTCTTTGCAGCCATATGCCTTGCAATCCACACATGGCTACATTTTTGGAAGCAATGCCCCCAAATATAATACATTTTTGTATGTTATTTTTACTAATAGATTCATTTTTGTGCACACTTTCCCCTAACGTATGCATTTCTGTACACATAGTTTGGTTGCAGAACTGCATTGCAAAATTCAGAGAAGTGCAAATTTTTAATGATGATTGTGTTTTGGTTTGCATACTGGTCTGAGAAGTATGAATTAGATAGTTTCTGGTTAAAATTTAAAAAAAGAATGTTTATTACATTGATTTATGGCCATAGGAAAATAAATCAAAACATGAAAAATTTTCAGAGCAAACAAAATCAAAATTCTCCCCATCCCCCACTCTTCTCCCCTCATTGTCATTCTCATCATCTGCTAACTCATGAAGGCCAGCTTTGTGAAACAGGATGCCTCCTCTCCTCATGGAGGCTGCCCATACAATTTAGAGCCCTGCATAATCAAGGTTCTACATCATAGAGGAAGCATCCATGAGCAGAGGAGGCTCTCCGCTTCTCATAGTTTTCCTCCATGAGTTAGAGGGTGACAAGGATGTTGATGCAGGGGATGGAGCTTAGGGATCTCGCCCCTGCTCCTGTGTAGGATTTACATGCTTTACCATCTTCAATATCCAGGTCTCATCCCACTGCACTCTATAATATCAGCACATTTAGGAGGCAACTTTTTCTGTGTTTTTATATATTCTCCTGTGACCGGGGGTGGGTAGGTAGGTGGAATCCTTGTAACCAAATGGAACATCTCAGAACACATTTTCAGCTCACTCACAGTACCTGCAGACAACTGAACAGCTTAATCCATCTTCTGCCTTGGTTGCTTTCGATTTTCTTTCATGTGGCCTCTGCATTTGTGTCTATTAAACATCCCATTTTAACCACATTCATTTCTCCTTTAACATAGGCCTGCACTGTCAGAACAGAAGACAACATCCAGTCAAAACTTTAAGCACATTTAAATCCTGTTGATTTCAAAGACAGAGTTAAGTATGTGCTCATCTCTCTCTCTCTCTCTCTCTCTCTCTCTCTCTCTGTCTCTGTCTGTCTGTCTGTCTGTCTGTCTCTCTCTCTCTCTCTCTCTCGTTCTTCCATTTTAAAACATTCTGTTAGTCCTGTTCTTCAGTGGGAAGCCATAGATTACAAATGACAGTTCCAGTTTAAATCATGTTTGTCTGTTTAAAATACAGTCTATACGAGAAATCCAGGAAGGGCCAGAGGGGTTTCTTATTAAACAGTTCATCAGCACAATTTTATGTATGTTTATTCAGAAGTACATTCCACTATGTTAAGTAGTATGTTGAGACAGCAGCCTTGTTCCCAAGGAAACAAGGAACAGATAAGTCTTGCACACTTGGATTGTATGAGTGGAATCTCATCATGTTTAATCCCTTTACGTAGCAATCTATGCACTCTTAGCTTGGAGTAGTTCCCATTGGGTAAGATTGTGCTTAGTTTCTTTCAAGTCAAAGATAAAATGCTTTTCCTGTAATATTTTTTTTAAAAAAATGTTGTTGGTTTTCCTACAAATTATGAACTTGATCCAGTTGCCAGTGGGGGTGGGAAGGAACAGGAAACATCCATGTGCTGAACATTGTGCATGGGAGATGGGTGAGGGGTGTGGCCTAAGTTTTTTAGGTTGTCTAGTTTATAGCTATTTAAAATGGTTATGGTTGACTGCATTGTATTTTATTCTGTATTTATATTGTATTTTATCAATTTCAATGTGTACGTCGCCTAGAGTGGCTTCGGCCAGATAGGCGACACAAAAATTAAATTTTACTTACTTACAGTGATATCAGTGGGATTGTGTAAAGTAACTTTAGCTGGATTGTACCCTGTCTTTTGTAATGAGTGGCAGAGAAATAGAAACACCTATAAAGATTTTCCTCACTTCCCATCATTATCCTCAGTTCCCACTGCCATTGCCCTAATTTCAGTCTAATAAGGAAGAAAAAATTGTAGCAAGGAGATTGTTAATTTCCAAATGTTGGAGCAGCATCAGTAGAGATACATCAGAGCCAATACCATATTATAGAAGGACAAGATAAGTGCAAAATGTTCCCTTCATGAAATTGTATGTTGCAAATGAGAAGAGCTCATTTTTCTAGTCCTGGTACAAAACAATCAGACCACAGGAGTATTATAGCAACCCCTCCTATGATTACAGTTAGAAGCAATAAAAAGCCATTTTACTTTTTTTTTTTTTTTTCAATAATTTTTATTCAGATTTTCATAAAACATACAAGACAAAATCATAAAACATTCAAAGACAAAAAACAAAATCAAAAATAGTTAAACAAAAAGAAAAAAAGAAAAAAAAAAAACAAAAATAAAAAATAAAGAGTAAAATATTGACTTCCCATTTGTCAAAGATCAAATCAGTTATAAGTCTATAATATATAACAATCCTGTCTCTTAAGTCATATTATAAAATCACTTTCCTCCAGTAGTTATCTTACTTAATCATCAAATCTCATAAACATTACTTTATTCTTTCCACAAAAAGTCAAAGAGAGGTTTCAATTCTTTAAGAAATATATCTATCAATTTTTTTTTCCAGATAAGCATATCGATTAATCCATCTCATTACTAATTATGATAATCTTATTGTCATAACCATAGTCAAAATAAACATTTCAATTAATCCATCACATCAGAATCTGTTAGGTTCAATAATTTCAGTAGCCATTGTTCTATTATCTCTATTAGTTCCATTTTCCATCTTCCATCTTCAGTAGTCTTGTTAAGTCCAGTAATTTCAATATCCAATCTTCCATTATCAGTATTCCATAATAATCTTGCTGTCAAAGCCATAGTCATATAGTAAGAGTCTGATGGGGATTACCTCTATCCCAAATATTTTCTTGCCATCCATTCTGAATAGGTTGCTGAAATACTGCTGTAAAATCATATCTCTGTTCTTTTTTTCAAAATACACTGGGTCATCTCTTAAAAGTTTTTCCATTGTCACATGGCTGCAGTTAATTCCATAGATTTTCTCTATATTGGGCTCCATCACATCATTCCAGTCCAGAAGATTATCCATGCCATTGATAACTTTATCTCTAGAATCTTCATTCATTTCTTCAGAGATAACATTGAGTTCCAAACAATAGATTTTATTTCTAAAGTCCATAGACTCCAAATCTTGTTCCTGTTCCACGTTGGTTCCAATCTCCGGGATCTCCTCTCTCACAGGGACCCCTATTCCAGTCTCCAGGGTCACCTCTCTCACAGGGACCCCTGTTCCAATCTCTGGGGTCTCCTCTCTCACAGGGACCCCTTCCAGGGTCACCTCTCTCACAGGGACCCTTATATCTTTAATCTCCTGCTTCATTTTACTCAATTCAATTTTCATTATCTCAATCTCATCCATTATTTTCTGAAACATAGTTATTTCCAGATTTTCAGCCACTTTCTTAATTGCCATTTTAAAAGAAAAATATAGGAAAACCACTTCTTATTTCAGCAACAATTGGGTTAATACTCCAAACTTGGTGACATCACAGTATAAACAGAGCAGACAGCCTTATCTCTCCAATAGTTAAGTAAACAAAATGCAGTTCCCAGGATCGAAACAATTAATGGCAATCGTCAAGAAACAGATTCGTCAAAATAAAATAGACCAAAAAGAGAGTAGTCTCAAAACAGTATAATATTTTTCAAAATAAAAATCTGGAATAGAAATCCCTCTTCTGTGTGTATCTTTAGAATGCAAATCCAGGACAGCTTTTTGCAACAAAAACAGAGATAAGCTATTAATTAGTGCGTAGCAGAGAGAAGTTACGGCTCCCCAGTGAGATGTC
The DNA here is from genome assembly GCF_030035675.1 of Rhineura floridana. Lineage (NCBI taxonomy): Eukaryota > Metazoa > Chordata > Lepidosauria > Squamata > Rhineuridae > Rhineura > Rhineura floridana. The sequence continues at coordinate 34,562,970 of NC_084484.1, forward strand.
AAAAACTGATCAATCTGGCAAATCTCTTTTAAACAGCAACAATTTAAGTCGAGTAAAAGAAAAATATAGAAAGAAGGGTGCTTGCCTGTTAGTGCGTTCTCTCTTAGAAGATAAGGTGAACGTTCGCTTTATCAGATAGAGCTTGCTGTTAAAAATCCGTCCCACCTTCGTCGGCTGGACCTCGTCCCATAAATTAATGAGATCTGGTCGTCCCAACAAAAATAGGCTTTGAGGTTAATCTCTTCGTTTCTCCCTACCCGGGAGAAGTTTAATCAGTCAAAAAAAAAAGAAAAAACTGACTGATATATCTGAATAAGCTTCTTTTGAGGCAGGAGCCCGTCTCAAAAGCAGGCACAGGCTAAGTCACCCTTCCCGGAAGTCAAAAGCCATTTTACTTTTTGACCTTTCAGTGGGGCAAGGTGATTATAGACATTAGCAGTGGAATAATGACACTCTGAGGCAAACTTCTTGAATATAATAATTTATTATTAATCATATTATTAATATCTTGAAACCACAAATTGAAGTGTTTTTAAAAAGCAAATTGCTATTAAAGTTATGAGTGTAAGACAACCTGACTTCTTTTCTCAGAATACATAGCAAAGTGGCAGAATGCTGAAACCTTTGTCATTCAATCCCGCCCCCCACATATCCAATTGCCTAACTCAGCTATATATTTTGCAGGGGGAAGGTTTCTTGATTCATCTCCCACTGTCCTTGCTAACTTCTGTACCTATTTCAGAGCCTCCCTCAATTAAAACAAACCTCCTTCCTCAGTCCCTGAACATACACATAAAGAAAAAAAAAATCAAACTCTACAAACCAGAGCCAGAATAAAGCATGGTAGTTTGTGCTGATAGAGATCCTGATCCTTCAGGAACATGGTGGATGACATCTAACCAAATGAATAAACCTCATCAGTGCTGATCAGCACTTTAGCATTTAAGCATTAGTCAGCCCCTTCACAGTAGCAGCCGGTATGGTCGGGCAGAGCCGCCCTCCTGACACCAGCACCACTGCAACTTATGTGGATGTGGTTGTGGCAAAGCAGGGTGGCAATAGGGTCAGGACTACACTGACACACTGGCAAGAATGCTGAATTGTCTCTGCCAGTGCATCTGTGCAGTGCTGTCCTCATCAGCACCCTGGAACTGTTCAGCTAAGCTGTGATAATGTCAGCATCAATCAGCACCCAGGAACTGTTCAGCTAAGCTGTGATAATGTCAGCATCAGGATTAGATGACTACTCCACTCTATCACACTAGCCACTACTGCTCCTTACTATTGCCTCATCCAATCCATCCATCCATCCATCCATCCATCCATCCATCCATCCATCCATCCATCCATCCATCCATCCATCCATCCATCCATCCATCCATCCATCCATCCATCCATCCATCCATCCTGCGTTCTGGATGGCACATACAGTTCCTGCTGCTGTAGTGGGATTGTAGGCCGTATAAATGATTAATATTGTCAGATTTGATACCTGCTGATCAATGTCAGGCTGAGGACCAAATTTAGGACTGCAAATACTTTCTGATGCTGCTGCCAAATCACCAGTCATCTACTTAATAAGTGCACATTGGTGGGTTTTAATGCACAGCAGCCTACGGAGCAGGGCTTTGTTGTGTCAGTTGCTGCTGTTAACATATTTCAAGTTAATACTACAGTTGACCCTGTCAAGGGCAACATTACAGTGCATTTTCTGTGACATACATTGACGTGGAAAGAAAGCACTACTGAGCTCCCTGCTGTTACTTGTTCACCCAGGCCAAGGCAGAGTGTGCCCACACAGTTATTCAGAACAATTGCAGCAATATGTGAGCAGAAGATGATTTGATATTCTAACTTAGAAATTGCCAATGGAAATTGGCTAGAACATACACAGCCATTATGAGGCAGGGTATTAAGAGTCACTTTGCTACCTGACATCTACAAATGCCCATTTCAAGGGATTTAAAGACCAATCTTGTTTAAAAGCTGACTGTTGTCCCAGACAGCTCTCAATGTGTCACCTATGAACAGGTCAAGGGAATGGCAGACTGGTTTCAAATTTTGAAAACACCATCAATACTACTACTATCATACCACTACTACAACTAAATAGTAATTTAAAATGTTGGATTCTCTTCTTCTAGGCCAGGAGGGAAAAACAACACTGACTAACAATGCAGTCCTATATGTGTGTCCTCAGAAGGAAGCCTTATTGACTTCAGTGGGATTTAATCCCAAGTGTGTATATAGAACTGCAGCCTAAGTGTGAACAGTGAGGATAGGTTCCTGGACTAAGGCTGGATTCACATTAATTTCCTTACATTCTGATTTCAACAAACAGAACTAGCATGGGAATCTTAGTGATGCAGAGACACAAAGCGGATTGTACTGTTAGCCTTACAAATAGATCATTATATTTAGACTAGTAAACCTCTTCTGCAAAAGAACCTCTTCTAGAAGATTCAGTTAGACTTTTTAGACCCTTATACTTCAATAGAATATTTATTTATTTCAACTATTTATGTCTCCCCTGCAATCATACAAAAAAGAAGAAGCATGCATCATCTAATGGTAGAGCCTGGAAAGTGGCCAGATAAAGTTAATGTTCCGGAAATGCATGCTGAAATAAAAGTGTTTACATGTTACATCAAAATCTGTACAATGTCAGCATCTGCCTCACCTCCACTGAGAAGGTTTTCTATGATTCAGGGCCTACTGTGCTGAACTTAGTGATCTACCTGGCCTGTAGGGAGTGAGGCACTCATTAAAGTACCATGATGCCAAGTTGTTTAGTGCTTTGTACACTAGTACCAAAACTCTGAACTGGCCTGGTAGCACACAGGCGGCCAATGCAGTCCCCACTGCATAGGTGTTCTATACTGTTAGAAAGTTATTCCTGTTAATAATCATATTACAATTTTCTGCACCAGATGAAGCTTCCAGACCAGACCCAAGTGTAGCCACACATAAAGCATATTGCAGTAATCAAGTCTTGAAGTTACCAATACACGGACTATGCATAAGCTACCCTGGTCCAAGAATGGCCATAAATGTCTGATCAGCTCAAGACAACTGTGCCTCCAGTGACAGATCTGGATGTAGGAGCACCCACCCTAACTATGAACTTGCTCCTTTAGAGGGAGTGAAGCCCTATCCAGAACAGGTAATTGATCAATCTCCTGAACTTGAGAACCACCCACAGCACATCTCTTTTGGCAGAATTCAAGCTCTACTACTCACCCTAAAAGGTCTGTCCAGGATTCAACCGGTTACCCATCCTAAAATAATCTACCCATCCTAAAAGTTCTTCTTCTACTAGGAGATAAATGAAATAATATAGGGAAGACAGTTTAAGGAAATAATCTCCAGTAAGGTTCACCAGAATCAGATCCTTAAACCTGGAGCCATTGGCTGCAATCCAGGGCTTTGTAAAAAGCTATTTCATTAAAACATCAAAGTGGTTTAGAATAAGTTTTTTAAAAAGCTATACAATAAAACATTAAAAATACAATAAAAACAAAGGCTAGCTATTGTGAAAAAACATCTTCTTAATTGCCTTAATTGTCTGGTGGAAAAGAAAGGTTTTCAGCAGGTGTTTCAAAGTAAAACAGGAGACACCTGCTGAATCTCTGTTGGCGGAGCATTCCAGATATCTGGGCTGATGACATTGAAGGCTGGATTTCGTGTCAATGTTAAATGAGAATTGCCCACTTGGGGGATGACCAAGGCCATTCCTGCAGATGATCTCATGATCAAGCTGGGATATAAGGGTTCAGGTGGAAACTGATTTAAATTAGAGCTTTGCACAAGTGGCCTTGTGAATTTCTCTAGCTTATTTGTGGAAGAAGAAACATATCATCAAATTTCTCCAGGGAAAAATGCTCCAGCAGTTTAAAAACCTAGAAGAGCCTTGCTGGATCAGGCCAAAAGCCCATCCAGTCCAGCATCCTGTTCTTATGGTGGCTAACCAGATGCACATGAGAAATCCGCAAGCAGGAGCTGAGAGCAAAAGTGCTCCATCTGCCCTGTCATCATGACACTGTCATTCTCAGCAACTGGTGTTCAGAGGCTTACTTCCTCTAACAGTGGAGGAAGAATATAGACATCATGGCTAGTAGCCATTTATAGCCTCATCCTCCATGAATATGTCTAATCCTCTTTTAAAGTCATCTCCACATATGTGGGGATCACTCCCTCTTGTGACAGGAAATTCCTACCTCACAGGGTTATCAAGAAGATAAAATGGGAAAGGAGAAAATCATGTCTGACACCTTGAGCTGCTTGGTGGAAATATAAAGGTATTATTACTTATAATAATAATAATAGTGGTTGGTTTAATTATGTGCTGTGTGAAGAAGTGTTTTCATTTGTCTGTCCAGAATCTTCCAGCATCTGGCTTCATTGTATTTGCTTGGGTTCTAGTGTTATGAAAGGAGAACATTTCTCTATCCACTTTCTTCACATCATGCATCATTTCGTTCAGCTCTATCATGTCACCCCTTCCTCATAGGGGAGTCGCTCAACCCCTTAAAGGGGTTGTTTCTCACGGGTGGGGCAATGGCACACTTTCTTTGTTTCATAAGACTCCCCCCCCAAGACTGGCCACATTTTGCATCTGCCCCTCAATGCCCTGCACCTAATATTATTCTGAGACATTGTGTATGTTCAGGGGAAATGACGAAGACTATTTAGAGAAAATTCTGCAAAATTCAGTTGTATAGATGTTGACTGAACTTCTGGCTGAAGAAGCCAAAGGTGTCCTTCTTTTAGCTAGAAAAGGAGGGGGAAAGAACCAGGAATGTTCTCAGAAAAATGTATTTTGTGAAAATCTGGCTTACCTCAAAATAATCTTAAGTATACCTAATTCAATATAGATTGCGGCACTCTCACATCTCATTAATTGGGAATTCCCTGTTACATGAAGATTTCCTCATGGCTTTTGCAGAGTAACTTTTCTTTGCCGACATATGACAGCCAATACCTGTACAGCTAAGATTATTATTGAATCATAGATTGGAAGGGACCTTACAGGTATTCTAGTTCAACCCCTTGCCCCATGCATTATGTGCCACACAGGTTGCAACACCAGTACTATACACAGATGCCCATCCAGACTCTGCTTAAATATCTCCAGCGAAAGAGAGTCCATCAGCCCCCATGACAGTCTGTTCCACTATCATTAGGAAGTTTTTCTGCTTCCCTGCCATTTCCACCCACTGGCTCTAATCCTGTCCTTAGGAACAATAGCAAAACAAGTTGGTTCCATCTTCTGTGTGATAGCCATTCATATATGTGAAGACTGCTGTCATGTCTCCACTTAGTCTCTTCTCCAGGCTGCACATACATTCAACCATTCCCCATAGAACTTGGTATCCAGACCTCTTACCATTCTAAACATCTTCCTCTGGTTAATGAATAGGGGACCCAGTTTCTTAGTAGAAACCAAGGAAGCAACCTTATCCTGTGTTGTCCACTGGTCCAGCTACTGTTTACTTTGACACTCAGGAGCTCTGCAAGGTCCTCAAATGATAGTCTTTCCCAGCCTTTGCTACCAGAAGTTTTTCACTGGAGCTTTATGCAGGCAAAGCATATGCTCCACACCTGAGCTTTCCTTGTTGCTTACCACAGAGTATGAAGGCACAAGCCAAATGTCAATTATTATGTGAAAGGGATATCAATAAAATCTGCCAGGAAGAAAATGAGCAATAAAACTTACAGCAAAGTGAATGTTTGCCATTGTCTTGTGACTTAACACAATGATATGGAAATACAGTTAGGAATGCAAACATGCGTCTCTCTTTTTATAACATCCACCAGCTAAGTAGTTTGCTCCCACTTTCTAGAATTGTCTAGTAAAATGGGCAAGCAAATTTTTCAAAGTGGCATGTACAATGACTTTATTTCTTTATTTCTATGTGTGAAACTATTCCCATAAAATATATCCAAGTGATTTCACAATTAAAAAAACAATTACACAAGTTCATATATTAAAACAATTGTAACAAAAACACACATCCATACATTAAAAAGCAAATCCGATGCAGATACAAACTGGAATAAAAATCTGTACTTAAAAGGCTAGGAAAATAAAGGTCTTCAATTGTTGCTGAAAAGACAATGGAGACAGCACTTGTCTGATATGTACTGGGAGGGACATATTGTGATGTAAGAGAATGCCCAGTTGGTGCATGCCCTTTATACTTCCAGATAGGAGTTAACTATTGAGGAAATCTTGCGGCACAGTGTCATGCTGCTCAAACAGTTTAATTAACTTAGTAAGCTGTTCTGCCTTATGTTGTCCACCTTGTTTGTTGATCTCAAGAGACATGCCATCTGCCTTAGATACTTTGCCTAGAAACATCTAATTAATGCTTTTTTTATTGCTTCTTCCAAGGATGGTACTATATTCCTTCTCCAAGAATGGTACAATATTAAATTAGTCAGAAACTAGGTCCTGTGTAATAGCATTGATTGCATCTTTAACCATGGATGAATGAGTTTTTTGCAATGCACTGAGAATGTTTCAACATTAGTTTGTTCTGGGGTTTTCTTTGGATTATCTTGAAAGGGTTAGAAAGGTGTTTGACCTTGTAGTTCAGATGCCCCCTGGCTACAGTTCTTCATCCACTTACATTTATTTATTTATTTAGTTGTCCTGTGAGATTACTCACTGCCTTCCCTCCACTCTAAGAGGTTTGTTTAGACTTAAAGTACACAAAGCCAATAAACCCTCTACCATTCACTGATGGTTCTGGTGAGTCCTTTAGCCCTCCAGGAGAAAGTCCAAGACCCCTCTTATCACAGGGCACCCACACATATCAAATATAGTGTTCATCTGCCCCTTTCTAGCTGCCTGTTACAGTTCTACCACTCATAATTCTGTCCTGTATTAATGGAGTTTACTTCACTCCTCTTATCAGTAATTTCCCCACTTACTTTGCAATCAGTTGCCACTTCAAGGTAATTTATGGGTCTGGTATGCTACAGAATTGTCCTACCTTTTGCCCCGAGTTGTTCTCAGTCATGTGTTGAGATGTGGTCTCCCCCTCCACCAGCCCTTATATATGTTGCAGGGGAGGACAAAGCATGTGCACGCCTCAACTGGCATCTCCCCACACTGCCTTTCTTATGTGTATGTATCACAATTACACAATAAAAAGTCATATAATCAAATACAATAAAATACTACTGAATACAGTAGAATATTTGTGCACATGGCACAAATCTTATCTTATCTTACTATATTATAGTTTACTAAGCATCACACTACCTCTGAATGCTTCTATGCAGGTGCACTCCTGAACAGAAGCATTCACAAGTAGCATGACACAGTGAAGACAGATGGGGCAGCAGAGGTGACAGCAGCAGCAGCAGAATGTGCTTGACAGTGGGGAGAGGGGAGGGAGGGGAGTGCTGGTAATCAGTGAGGGGAGGAAGAGAGGTGCAATGGTGAGCTGTGAGGAGTAGGAGTAAGGAGGGAGGACTGATGATCCATGGGGGGAGGGAGAAGGGAGGGCTGGTCACCCATGAGGGAGCAGAAGAGGAGATGGTGACCCATATGGAGGAGGAAGAGCACTCATGACCCATGGGGAAAGGGAGGGGAATGCTGATGGCCCGTGGGGTGAGGGAGCACTAGCAACATGTGTGATGGAGGAGCGCTGATGGCCTGAGGGGCAGGAGAGAGAGGGGGAGCACTGGCAACCCATGGGAGGGAGTGCTGTGACAGCAAGCTGGGTTGGTGAGTGAAGCGAGCAGGGGTGGAGCCACTAGTAATCAATATCTTTTTAAAAACATCAACTAACTTGGCAAGGCTGAAACCTAACAATATAAAAATATCTTCATCAACCAGCAGAAAACAATTAGAGGGAGTGCAATCTGGGCCTTATGGGACAAGGGGTTCCATAATTTGAGTGCTGCTAGTAGTATAGAAAGACCACCTGCTGTCAAAATGATGGATGATGACCTCTGACCCTGACCTCCCTCTGACCTCCCCCTCCCTCACCCCTAGCCTCCACCCTTCCCCTAGCCCCCCGCCATTACCCCTTCCAAATGACATCATCAGTTCCAGTCCCTGTCTGTGGACCTAGGGGCTATTATTTATGGCCCCCTGACCTTCCCCAGACCTCCCTCCCACCCTTCCCTCACCCCTTTGGAAATGGACCCCTTCAGATGGCCCCATGCCCAAGAAGGGTCACTCATGCCCTAATAGCGCACGTGTGTGTGTGTTTGAGACACTAGTAGGTAGCCCGTACTTTAAATTTGGCCACCTGTATTCTGGGACTGAGTTTAGTCATGATTGGTCTTGTTTACTTAAGCCCACAGAGGCGAGATTTGGGAAAACTTCTACTGAAATGCAACATCAAGCAAAAGTCTTGAGGCCGCCCTTAAAAGCACCGTTTCTTGCATATTTTCAAATGACATTGATGCACAGGCTGAAGCTTCATTCAGACTTACTTTTCCATGCTCATTTTCAGAAAGACAAAGCGGCAATACAATGGTCAGGGATACCTAACTATGTGTGAACCCTTAATGAGATTGTAGCTAAATGTGAAACAGAAACATGTTTTGCAAAGCCCTCAGGGTATTTTTGACCATTCCCATGTTACATAGCTATGTCAGCAGACATTTTATGGTTTTTTTTCTGCATATGTCTTCAACTTGGACAGTTGTAAAGTGGAAACAGTAGTGTAGTGGCAAATTCAAAAGTGCAGGGTCTCTTCATGATAGTGACTCCATGCCCTCTCACAGCTATGCTCACTTTCCACCTTCTCTCATCTTCCTTGTTCTCCTTGTCATCTCGAAGTCCACACTTCACTACAATAGATGTCACTTGGAGCTAATCAGGGGGACTGTATGTTAGCCATTGAGAAGAGTCTTCTCAGAGCCTGAATAACTTTCTTTCACTCTGTTGGCTCCAATCATCATAAAAGGACAATGACTCAACTGAGTGGCTAATGTGCCCCCCTTTCATGCTGATTGACACATATATAGGAATCTGGCTGGGACCCTGGTCCCAAAAAAGTAAGGGGTCTATGACCCCCCCACAACCCTGGATGACTACATCTCTGGTTAGAAGTAGAAAGAAAATAAAGTATTTTTTTGTACCACTTACAATCAAGTTAAGGAATTCAGGGCTGGATGGCCACTAATTTGGATGGCTTAAAAAAAAGATGCATTATGAAGGATTATGTGTATCAAGCACATGATAGCTAAATGGAATCTACATTCAGAGGCTGTATACTTCTTGTTGGCACATCCTGATTTGCTTATGGGCATTTGAAGTAATTTGTTGGGCTGCTGTTGAAGACAGAGTAGCTATGTTCAGATGTAATGCTAAACCATGGTGGCATATTGTGTGGATGAACAGCTATAGGTCACATACTCTCTCGTCCCATGCAATCAGAAGCAAGGGACACATTTGAGAGCTATTTGGGAGCTATTTGTTGTTGTTATGTGTCTCCAAGTTGACTACGACTTATGGCAACCCTATGAATCAGTGACCTCCAAGAGCATCTGTCATGAACCACCCTGTTCAGATCTTGTAAGTTCAGGTCTGTGGCTTCCTTTATGGAATCAATCCATCTCTTGTTTGGCCTTCCTCTTTTTCTACTTCCTTCTGTTTTTCCAAGCATTACTATCTTTTCTAATGAATCATGTCTTCTCATTATGTGTCCAAAGTATGATAACCTCATTTTCATCATTTTAGCTTCTAGTGATAGTTCTGGTTTAATTTGTTCTACCACCCAATTATTTGTCTTTTTCACAGTCCATGGTATGCACAAAGCTCTCCTCCAACACCACATTTAAAATGAGTTGATTTTTTTCTTATCCGCTTTTTTCACTGTTCAGCTTTCACATCCATACATAGAGATGGGGAATACCATGGTCTGAATGATCCTGACTTTAGTGTTCATGATACATATTTGCATGTGAGTTCTCCAATAGCTACCCTCCCCAGTCCTAGCCTAATTTCCTGACTATTGTCTCCATTTTGGTTAAGGACTGTGCCAAGGTATTGATAATCCATGACAAGTTCAGTGTCCTCATTGTCAACTTTAAAGTAGGGAAGGGCTAAGCTGGGGTTGAGGGAGGGGGGATTTGCTGCTCCCCCCACCTTGTAATCCTGTGCATGTTTACTCAGAAGTAAATCCCACCCTCTTGAATGGGGCTTACCCACTAGGACTGGTGTCAGTTTTGCTGAGACAGCACCTCGGCATTGCACCTGCACTCTTTGCCCAGTCACTTCTCCCTGCCTCCCATCAGATCTGTGGTTCCCACTGGCCCTCAGAATTATCCCCAGGCCAGCAGAACAGTGAGTGCTTTCCTACTGTATATCTCAGTGTTAGGCTGAGCATGTGCTTTGCATGCAGAAGGTCCTGGGTTCAATCTTTTGCATGTCCTTGTGAAAGGGAAAAAATGTTCTAGGTTGTTTGTGTGACAATCCCACAGCTGGCTCTGTGTGTGTGTGCCATTACATTCAGTGATATACAGGAATTACAATTTACGAGTAACATTAGTACAAAAAGCATTACTAAGGATTCTGTATGGTCTGGTATGGGAGAAGGTCCATGGGGGTGACACCATGAGTTACCGCACCGGGTGACACCAACCCTAGTGACGCCACTGCTGGGCAGTTCGGAAAAAAAGGTTCTGTTTCAACAATCGGTGGCTGTGTTTACAGCCAGACAAGATCCAGACCCCAAAACCACATTTCTGGCAAATTCTAGCGATATGAAGACTTACTTCGCAAAAGCCGGTGAAGAATCGGCAAACCGTGATGAACTCTTAGAGTGTGATTGCTGATGTAATCTGAAGATGAACTTTGCAAAAGCCAAAGAAGAACTCATGAAACCTGTAGAGTTTGTGGATGGAGGTGTCCTTTTTCAACCCTTGGAGGAAATGGATGATAAAGAAAATGTGCCGCCAGAAGAATTAATTGAAGACATGAAGTATGGGGGACCCCAGGTAAGTGTTTTTTGAGTAGTGTTTTAATAGCATGTTGTTTTCCAGTATGGTGCAACCTCAATGCTAAAAAAGGGTCTTTTTGTTTTGTTTTGTTTTCTACAGGAAGATGTGCAGCCTGATGGTGATTATGAAAATCCACATATCAAGAGTTCACCGAATGTTAATATCTGCTGCATTTCATGTGTGTGTCCTCAGCCTGAAGCCTGAAAGCAGAAGGTTTTTATACCAATAAAAATAGTTTGTTTTAATACTCTGTGTCCATACTTGTATCAATCAGTGATATGGATGAGCATGAAGAAATTCTAAAAAACATATATTACTCACCCGGGGAGGTTGGAAGCTTTTGGGGTGTGAATCCTCTATTTCAGGAGGCCAAAAAGCAGAGTAATACACTAAGAAAGAAACATGTTTTAACATGGCTTTCAGACCAGGATGCTTACACACTGCATAAATCCGTTTTAAAAGAAACAAGACTATTGTGTTGAATATTGATGACCAATGGCAGGCTGACTTAGTAGATATGCAGCAATTTTCTAAGCACAACAAGAACTATAGGTACATTTTATCAGTCATAGATATCCTGTCTAAGTATGCATGGGCATTGCCTTTAAAAGACAAGACAAGCAAATCAGTCTCTAAAGCTTTTAGTGTTATATTCAATCAGAGTGAAAGAAAGCCCAGAAAGCTCCAAACGGATCGTGGCAAAGAATTTCTGAACAGAGCCGTAAGCGGTTTGTTAAAGCAGCATGGTGAAGTAAAAGCAGCCATCATTGAAAGATTTAACAGAACTTTGAAATAAAAAATGTGAAGGTATTTTACAGCTAACAATACGTATAGTTATATTGATGTCCTGCCACATCTTGTAAAAAGTTATAATCACAGCTTTCACAGAACTATCAGAAGAAGACCTGTTGATATCAACCATTGTAATGCCTTGGCGGTATGGAAAACAATGTATGGAGATAGCATTTACAGAAAAGATGTACCACAGCTATTCAGTAAAGGCGACCACGTGAGGATTTCTAAAAGCAAAGGGGTATTGTCAAGGGCTACGAACAAAATTTCACCACAGAACTGTTTATAGTGGATCAGGTCATCAGAAGAGGTGGGAGACCCATCTTCCTGTTACAAGATTATGCTGGGAAGCCAGTAGTTGGTTCTTTCTATTCTGAAGAATTGCAGAAGGTTAATGCCAATCAGGACAAGGTGTACAGGATTGAAAAAATTTTATCAACAAAAGGCAGGGGTAGGAGAAAGTATCATCTAGTGAGATGGTTAGGCTGGCCCAGTAAGTTCAACTGTTGGGTACTTGCTTCTGATCTTCGTTAACCTACTGAGAAGAATGGGAGCTAACAGTTTTTACATTACCCTACCTAGCAATGCCTGTATAGCTGTTTTTCCACAGAACACCATTGCAGCCTTTACTGTATGCTTAGCAAAGCCCCTGGAACTACCAGGGGCTTGGGAAGTCAGGTTAGTTGAGATACAATACCCACACAGTTGGAACAATCTAACATCCAATGCCAGCTTTGAAATTTCTAATGGTATAAAAATATGGCCCTACCATCTGTGACGTGGCTATTACTCAAGCATCCCTGAACTGTTGGAAAACATGAACAACATTATACGAAACCAGAGTGGCAAATCCCCCGATGAGGTCCTACACTATGACCGAGTGACTAGAAAGGTTAGCCTTAAATCAGAGGAGGGTTACGCATTAAAAGCTGGCGAAGAACTAGCCCACCTTTTAGGGATGTTTCCCATGCACAACCACTGCCCTTTACAGCAGACATTACAGGAGGGTTCAACAGGATGTATATTTACACAGACATGGTAGAGCATCAAATAGTTGGGGACTTCTATGTACCCTTATAGCGCTACGTACGGGTGCGTGGTCAGAATAGTGAATGTGTCAACATTGTTTATGACAAGCCACACTATATTCCTGTGATTAAGAATCATATTGACACCATTAATGTTGAGATAAAGACAGATCAGAACAAAAATGTGCCATTTCGTTTTGGAAAGGTGATTGTGGAGCTACACTTTCACCAGGGTAGAGCTCTGCTGGTTTAAAAATGGTGATGTTGAAAACGTATGGAGACCCAACTCTTTACCGGAATTATTACAGGGCCCAGGCTGGAAATGCTCTTCCGGGTTACCATGGCACCCCTGTTATGTATGGGGCAGGACTTGGGGGAATATTCTGGAGTTTTTTTCAAAAAGCCATCTCACTTTTGAGAAGAGGCCTGGAGATTCTTAAACCACATGCTAAAACAGCTGCACGGAATATTGCTAAAGATGTGCTTGGACAGGTTACTCATACAGTTTTGAAAAGAATTAATCCACAAGAGGGATCAGGTGGAACAAACCTAGCCAGAGATGTTAATGTGGGGCTGGTGAATTATCCATTGGCCTCCATCTTTAGCCAATTGGATGTGACTCTGGGAGACCGACTCATCAGTCAGAGCAATAATTGTTACCCTTATAGATCCTTCATAGAATCTGTGCTGAACTATGGTGAAGACACCCTATCCACACAATTCTCTGCAGGGTTATTTTACAAAGACACTCCCAGAGAACACAAATCAGCAACCCTGGATGGGAAAAATTCAGGTTTTGATAGAAGGGCTAGGTTGACGTCTGAAAGCTGAAAAATAGACCTCCTGGGGCATCTCCATGCTGATCTGTTTTTTCAAGAAAAATTGCTTCTGAACAGTATGGATGTGAAAATTAGACTGACACACAGCAAAGATGCTTTCTGCTTGATGACCGATGATGCAAACAGTCGATACAAACTGCTGATTTTATCAGCCTCATTTTTTGTAAAGAAGGTGAGAGTGGCAGCGGGTGTCCGGCTAGGACATGCAGAGGCGTTGTTGACATCCAACGCCAAATACCCTGTGGATCGGGTCAGTATGAAAGTGTTTAGCATCCCCCAAGGAAGCCGTGTCAGCAATCAGGAGAATCTGTTTTGGGGGCAGCTACCCAAGCAAGTGGTTATAGGGTTGGTCGATAATGATTCCTTCAGTGGAGTTTACAATAAAAATCCCTTCAACTTTAAGCATTATGACATCAGTTTTGTATCTCTGTATGTCGACAGCTTCCAAATTCCCACAAAACCTCTCCAGCCTAAATTTGAAACACAAAACTGAGTTGGAGAATACATGAGTCTGGTGCAGATATCCGGTAAGCACATGATAGGGCACTGTTAATTAACCGTGAGGCGTTCGCAAGAGGCTACACTCTTTTTGCTTTTGACCTGTCTCCAGACCAAGAATGCGGGGAACACTATTCTTTGATCAAAACAGGGAATCTGAGAGCAGAAGTTTGATTTGCAAGGGCTCTTCCAGCCACAGTCAACATGATAGTGTATGGAGTTTTTGACAATGTGATAGAGAAAAATCATAAAAGAAAAGTTTTGTATGGCTATATGTAAGCATGGACAGCATACAGTTAACCAGCATCCTCTCTTCAAACCCCTACACATGAAAGACTTTCTACAGTGTCTTTCCCTGTGACAGACTCCCCAGAGAGAGATTACTACAAAGACCCGTGGGGTTAGTAGTCAACACCCACCCACACAACCTACCCGGAGAACACTGGCTAGCCATCTACTTGGCAGAAGATAAGAGTGGAGAATTTTTTGATTCCTACAGTCATCCTCCAGACCACCTGAGGATCCCCAAGGCCATTATGAAATTTCTAAGAAAAAATACCATCAGGATTGCATTTCAACCCAGACAATTACAAGCTCCAGACTCTGTAGCCTGTGGCTACCAGTGTGTGTTTTTCTACAACAGCGTTGTAAGGGTCTAACATTTAAACAGGTTCAAGAATTGTATTCTCATGATTTAGAGAGAAATGACTGGATGGTGGAAGAAATTGTAAACAAGAGACATAGGTCCAGGGCTTCCTCAGTTGTGTTTCAACCAACCCAAAGCTGTATATCCTGCATTGATTTTCATAAACATGTTTACCAATAAAGCACCCCTAGGGGCTTAAATAATTTACCGCATTGTTTTTTCTTTTATTCCTGTAAATCAGTCAAGCGCAGATGGTATATAAGATGAAGTACACTTCTGAAAATTTATTGGTTTATAAATATACATCAGAGAAACTAGAAGCCAAACCATGCAGAGGTCTTTTTCTTTCCTTTTTCTTTTCTTTAGAAGAGATAGAGGGGTTCTTTAGGTTGTCTAAAGCTTCTCTATTGGTAGGATTGCCCACAACAGATGTAGGAACGTTTAGTTCAGCAAGGGCTGCCAGAAAAGCATCCCAGCCTTTAGGGATATGTTTGGTGGATAGGGCCTGGGTTTGAGTGATTCCCTTAATCAAGTCCAACATATTCAATCTGTCTATAGCATCACCCTTATACACAAAAACACCTTTTTCATTCCAGGAAGAAACACTTT
The DNA here is from genome assembly GCF_030035675.1 of Rhineura floridana. Classification (NCBI taxonomy): domain Eukaryota; kingdom Metazoa; phylum Chordata; class Lepidosauria; order Squamata; family Rhineuridae; genus Rhineura; species Rhineura floridana. The sequence continues at coordinate 34,578,350 of NC_084484.1, forward strand.
TGTTCTGCATCATTTTGTTTAACAGCACCTTAGCATGATTCTTAGATCTAGCAGGGAGGTTGTCTAGTACTTCCTGAACGAGCGCATCAGCATTTACAGAGGCTTCTGTAGAGGACTGAGGCAGAATCAGGTTTAGTTTTTCTTTCTCCGCCTACCCATGTCTTACATGAATGAGATACCTTTGAAGAAGAGCATCATAAAGTTTGACTTTTTCAAATTGAGATATGTGGGACCTATGGAGAATCCTCAGCATTTCATTATAATGGGTGTTGATGGCAGCTTTTCTGATGTTTTCCTCTTTAGGAAGGGGTCCCTTCAATTGCTCTAACTGAAGGCTACGAACCGGATACATCTTTTTAGTATTTTCCATCACCGTTTAGCTAAAAGTCCAGTTATCAGGGGGATGGCGATACTCAATAACACGGCAAGATACCCCCCTGACTGCTTCACTAATTGTTCCTTCTTAATGATACTCTCTTATTGCTTAGGCTTTTGATAAGGGTGCGTTTTTTCCTTAATATATGCACCTGATGGGAAGTCAGGGGGATACTGCCCTTTAAAGTGTTTACAGCTATCTCACAAATCTCCTCTATTAGGTCAGCAGATGCAGTGCATAAAATAGCTTTCCTCTGATGCGGAGGGACCTTAATAAGAAGAGTTAATAGGGGGAGGTTTCTCTTTATACGACTGGACATGTTGACTAGTCAGGTAGGCAGCTCAACAGATTGCAGAGGGGTGAAGTCACCGCCTTTTGTACCTGGGTGTGAGCTTTTTCATGGTGTATACCACAGGCCAGTCTGGAGGGAAAAGTCCAGCTCTTAATCTGTATGGCTCGAGTGACGAGGCATTTAAATCCACAACCAATTAACTGTAAGGTTTTTGTGTAGCATCCGCAAAAGCCTCCATGAAGAACTGAGCATTTCTAGGATACATCTGCCATGCTAAAGTTGCAACCTGTAATTTATCTTTGGGATTCTTAAATAGCACCATATATTTAGCATTTAGGCGAATGGTGCGGTTGCTTTTTCCCTTGCAGAAAATATTCTGTGTAATGAAAAAATACTCAGATTTCCATGATGTACATATTGAGTAAAAGCTTTTTCCACTTCTTGATCCTGTGATGCACAATTCATCAAATCATCAATAATAACATAATTTGTTTTATTAGGAGGTAGTAAATTGTCATCATCAAATTTCTCTGGCAAGCCCTACACAAAATTAATAAAAGGGTATTTACATAGTAATTCTTGGTATAGATCCTGCCAAACATTGTAAACCCACAGAATATTATCAGGAGCTGATGAAAATACAGTATGAGCATTGTCCAACATGCTTTTTATAAAAAAAACTTTCCCCACAGTTACTAGGTCCTGCTAAAATGGCTGAGAATGGATGGTGCCGTCTTGTATCCATGACTTAAAATCCATAAGGAATGGTTTTAAATCCTTGGGTAATTACCCTTTTGTCATACACAACTTTTTGTGTTTTCTTGAGAGTTTTTGTTTCAAGAGTCCAGCACTGTTTGTTTCAAACAATACCCTGCTGATGCACTACTATCTCGCGCTGTGCCCCCTCTTCCCTGTCTGGGACATAGGCAAAAACTAAGTCTTCCAGACTGTTGAAATTAATTTTTGTACAGTTATCCACTGTCAAGGTTATCCCTTTGACCTTTAGGCATGCAGTCCCTCCGGACAGCTTGTAACCATATGATTTAGGTCCTGCTGACACATACTCTGTGATATATTGACCATTAGGGACCTTGCTTGTGAGTTCGCCTAAAAAATCACCTAGAGGTGGGTTCCATTTTCTCTTCCAACTCACAAATATCACAGAATCTGTGTCAAGATACAGGCAGCACTCTTGCAGCTTGTCTAGCAAGCTGTAGAGCTCCAGACGAGCATAAGCAGTTGCAAAGGAAGCTATAAACATGTTCTTACCCTAGAGACCACCATACGATCTTTCGAGTGCTTCCATCATCAATAAATTCACACACTGAAACCTCAAAAGCATCAGAGAACAGAATGTTAAACAAATCATCAGGATCTCTTACCACCTGTGTGCTAGGCAGATTGAATTTCTGAGCAAATTTCCCCCACACAGCATTCAAAAACAGTTTGGCAATATTTTGTTTGGCTTTGTTTTCAGAGATCAGGTTGTGGCGTAAGAGCACCCCCCTTTTTTTGAGAAACTCCTCTACGTATTTCTGTTTATTGTCTCCACTGACACACCACTCAGGATACCCTGATGCCTCCTGTTTCTGATGAAGGTGCATGTCTATATAGTCTGAAAACAGACCAGTAGATGTCCTTTCAAAATGCCACACTTCATAGATTTCTACCACCCTGTATCCCCTTTCTACAGTAACGTTCAGTTCCACTGTACACCACATTCCTACCAGAGCCCTTTCCTCATCAGAATGGGTGCATGTTTCCAACTGTGCTTTTGCACAAGCTGCACACAGGGGAAATATAAGTTTTCCACTCGTCTTGACAGGCAGCACTGGGAAGTAAAGACCTCTGGGAGGGTACACTTTTACCTTTGCATTCCTAAAATAATTAGAGATGGGTTCAAAGTTCTCGTAGATTACCTTCAGATGCAATATGGGGAAGGCTTTTTGTTTTAATATGAATGGATATCAACTGCAAAAATCATAATAATGTATCTGCTCATCAGCATTTGGCTTATAGTAAAGACTGATAGCATTAGTGCGTCTGCCATAGAGAGCATCTCTAGGTTCTAGAGGCTCAGGAAACTGTGCTGCAATGAGAAAGTTTTTAAGTTCCTTATCTGTTTTCAGCATCTGCTTCCATTCATGCTCCCAAATGCTTCTGACTTCCGTTCAGTTCAGCAGCTTTTTTCTCTGTATATTTGTAAAGAGACTCATAAGATTTACCCAACAGAGGATTCCTGTTTTCTGGAGAATAACACAGGACACATCCGTGCCAAAAACAGCCATTAAATTCAAAGGCAGTTTTCTTATTATCTAGGGTAGCATAACCATCAAGAAAATAAGTCTCAGCTTGGAATTTGCCACTCTTCAAGGCTGAATCTGAATATTTTCTTTATGCTCTATGTATGAGAGCCACTGGATTGAAGGGGTAGAGAATCTCTTGCGCTGTTTGTGATAGTTGTCAGGCTGAGGGATGCCTATGGTATTCTCCTCCAGAAACTTAAACCTGTACATGGCCAGACTCACACTAGCCAGAGTAAGGTATTCGAATGGATCTATAGCAAGCCATTTAGTCACACACATATTCCCCCTTTTGGCTTCTCTCCTCTCCTATGTCATTTCTATGATTTCATGTCTGTACTTGGTGCATCCCTGTACCAGAATGGATACATCTTGCTTGCAATAAAATGCCAGCTCTTTCTGTATGTTAAATGTGCTTGATTTGTTCTTCTCATGCCATAATAAAATTTTCTCCCTTTCTTCAGGCAACATCTGATCTACCCCATAGTCCTCGACTCTGGGCATGGGCCCTACATAATTCCAATTCTCAGAAGTATTAAAATAATGGGGAAAATAGCCCTTACATCCTTCAAAACCCAAAGCTGATAGAAACTTAGAGAGAGCCATGGGTAGATGACTAAGGGAATCAATGAAGTTGATGTCTAAACTTTTTACACTTACACATATCAGTTTCCCCCCCTGAGCAACAATTTCTATATCCAGTTTTTCTTTGATCAATTGGCTGATTATAAAATAACCATCAAAGCCTTTTGAGTTGTGAGCTATAAATGTGCACTTGTTGAACTGACTATCCTTAGTGAAGGTCTTGATAAAGTCAGCAAGGCACGACTCACCTTTAAATTCCCATGATTTGCCTGCAGGAGGCCACTCATTCTCTTTTTCGTTTGTCTTGTTCTGTTTCTTACCACCCTTCTTTTTTACGTGTTTGGACCTAGCCTTAAAACATTTCACAGTTTCCCCCACAAATCCTTGTGCAAAACAATAATTTGGAATGTGAACACGTGTTGATTGGTGACACTCAAAATCATAAAACATATTTTACAGATAACGTCAGGTTTCTAAATAGTTGCCATGTGGCACTGATGTTTTTTGTCCTTTGTGATAAATCCCCAACAGACGGTGCACTGTCTTCCCTTGCATTTTTCCTCATTGTGCCCTGATTTCTGGAAAGAGCTGCAGTTTACACAATAGTTTCTACGTTCGCATTTTACATCTTTCTTAGAGGCCAGATGATTATGTCTATTTAAACAGGATGTAGATCTGCAGAACATCTTACAATTATTACATCTCTGCAGTGTCCCAACATTACTAGCACATTCTGTACTTAAACAAAGTCTGCAACAATACATACAGTTATGTGTGTGGGTGTATAATGTTCTGCAGTACGCACAATAGTTTTTAGATCCAAAAAGTGCTTTCACATTGAGCACTCCATAGTAATGTTCATCATGGAGAAACATGGTATAGGTTTTGGGGTAGTTTGAACCTGATGTGTGAAGCAGATTCCATCACTTTTTACTGAAACACCCTGCCTGAATGTTGACCTTCAAATGGTCTTCAATAATGGAAACACCACTAAGGGCAACTTTCTTTTGATTGGTCCATCCTAATTCCCTATGTAATTTCTTGGCTGCTGCCAACAACTCAGCATCTGCGGGGATCTTGTCAGCCATAACAGCTGAAAGCCACCCAGCAAAGCAGAGATTGTTACCTAGGTTGTTTAAATCTACGAAGTACTGCCTTTTTTTACTGATGATTTCGCTGTAGGGTATAGAGTCTATTGCCCTATGACCTCCACCATTTGGCGACCTCACAATGGTGGCAATCAAACGCAGAGAGACATCTGCAAGTATTTCTGCATTGCTCTGCAAGAGATTGGTGATGTGTGCTAGAAAGTCCTCAGCATTCAATGCATCCCTGCCCTTTCTAACAGAAAACAACAGATTCAATAGCCCTGTGCCATTCAATCTCAGCTGGACAAAATCCCCAGGCTGTATTCTCTGTTGAATGTCATTGAGAATCTATTGAATCCCATCATATAATCCTGCCACAGCCTGGGCATAGGAAGTTACGTGCTCAAGATTAATAAACCAGAAGACCTCGGTAATACGTAAAGCATGAAACCCCTCAAATTCCTGAGGAAACTGAGCCCCATGCTGTATGTATACCGGGGTTGGTCTTCATCAGCGGGTGCACATTCAGCTTCGCTATCAGGGACTGGTGTAGATGAACTGGCCCCTGTAGGCACATTCTCTGGCTCAACATCCTGAGAAGGTGTAGACAGACGTGAACTTGAAGGCACACTATCTGGCTCAACATTTTTAGAGCCTTTTTTACTGGAGCACTTTCGGTTTTTAGAGGCTGAGAGTGTTTTGTTACCCCTACTTAATATTTTTGAGCCCTCGTTCTCCAGGACAACTGGCATTGGGTTGGTTTGCATTTCCTAAACCTTTTTTGGGATTACCCCCACCCCGCTGCTTAGCAATACTATTATGAGAGACATAATACTGTTCATGCTATTTAATCTCATTAACAAGAGTCATCAGAACTGATGAATCAGAACATCCTCTAAAAACTTGATTCATGGTTAATCAGTACTGGTTAGCATTCATCTTCATCATGTTAGTGGTTTTCAGCATATTGTTAGCTTTTTCAATCAGGATGTTAGCTTTTTTCATCATATTCTCTATAGCCTCATATGTATTCAACATCAGTCTGAGCTGCTCAACATGAATGTGTAAATCTTGCTCAATCCCTTGGAATGCCTGTTGAGGATTGTCACACCTTGGCCTCTTAGGCACTGGTTCTGGAACCTCCTGTATCACTGCACCATCACACTTTTTATTCTCATCTGCAAAGTATAAAATAACCGTGTCATTTATGGATGTAACTAAGTGCATGTTTACACACACACACACACACACACACACGTCTTACCCATGCTAGTGCTCTGGCTACATGTAACTTTAGGGGATAGAGAAGGGCTTCCTGTGATGTACACTGTGAAAAAGATAACAACATAATAGTTGTTTTAGGATCTGTATTTACACACACACACACACACACACACTTCTTACCCATGCTAGCGCCCTGACCCCTGGTAATGCTAGGCATCAGAGGCAGACTGTCTGTTATGTACACTGTGAAAAGATAACAGGCACTTTAGCCGATTCCTGGGATGTCTTATGGGCCCCTTTTAAATCTTAAAAATATCTTATTTACCTATATCATCATCATGTTTCTCAAGATGTTTAGTGTTCTTTTTTTCTTAAGGGGTGGCCCTGATCCTCCAGATTCCTCAATCTTGCCATCACCTAAAAGCATAACAGCATTTTAAAACTGAAATTAAAAACATGCTTCTTTACATAGCTGGTCATAGGTTTTCTTAAGAATCCCTCTTCCATGTAAAAATGTCTTATTCACCTGTATCATCAGTCCTCAGATGCTCCACAACAAGCTCTGTGTTCTTAAGGGGCAGCCCCGATCCTCCAGCTTGCTCAACCCCAACCGCTAAAAGCAAAGAAGCATATCAGCATTTTAAAACTGGAAACAAAATCATTTCAGTTTAGAGGAAACCCTAGCGTTTGACCCTGGAATTACCCACAGGCATGTTGAGACTTGCCCAGCCTGGAACCTGTATATACCACAACCTGGGTTTATCTGTGTATCAGTAGCACATTCAGAAAAGATGGAGAGCCAGATGTTACTGATGGTTGACACTGCTTTGAGCCTGGTTTGTGGGACAACAGCACCAGTGATACAACATTATGTCGGTCTTTGTTTAATGAATTTAACAATTAAACTAAACCTTCTCCTGCTAAATGGACGTACAAGCAGGGATCTAGAGGGAGAACTTACATATTTTTCGGTTAGAGGCTCATCATCGATTGACTTAATTTGTATCAGAAGAATTATTCCAATTGGTTAAAAATTGCAAAATTATGAACCTCCCAGAAAGTGATCATTCACCTTTATCTTTGGTATTTAATTGTACAGATGACCAGATACATTTAAACCAACAAACGTTTCCAGATGAAGAAGTAGATATCCGCCGGGCCAAGATTAGATGGAAGCCTAAAATAGAAGAGGCTATTACAGTCACCTTGAACACCTCAGAAATACAGTCTGTTAAAGCCCAATTTCTATCCCTTAATGATCAAATAGATCCTTTTCAAGCTCTTAAAAAATTGATGGATGCTCTCCATGTGACCATCCAAAACAATTCTAAAACAAATCTAAGAGTTGTTAACTACAAATCTAAATCTTGGTTTGATAAGGAATGCAAAGATACAAGAAAAGAATTAATTGTCATTTATCAAACGTATAAGACAAGTAGATCACTAGAGCATCTACAATTGTATAGTGAAACTAAGAAAAAATATAAAAGATTAATAAGGAAGAAAAAAGGGCTAGAAAATTCCCAAATCTGGCAACGTCTCTTACATGCAGCCAAACTGAAAAACTCAAATATAATTTGGCGATTAATTGCTCAACATTGGCCTAAGACTTATGTCCAACCGAATTGCTTGATAGCAGCAAACATCTGGGAGAATTATTTTCTAAAAATCTACCAATCCAATACTGTTATGGCACTCGTAAATCAATACAGGTTAAATGAAGTTCCTCCTTGGCCTCCAGTAACTAACGAGGAAATACTTGAACTTATTTCTCGATCAAAATCAAATAAAGCCCCAGGCCCCGATAATATACCATCTGAAGTCTTTAAAACAAACACAAAATGGTGGGCCCCTATTTTATCGTCCCTTTTTACCTATATCGACTCTACAATGAGGATACCTGAGGATTGGGGAGCAGCAATTGTCATTCCAATTTATAAGAAAGGACCACAATCCAATCTGGCAAACTATAGACCAATAAGTTTACTAAACAATATAAGTAAACTTTATGCAGCTCATCTCCATTCTAAGCTAACTATGCGGTTGGACCAAAAAGATATTTTAATTCCTGAACAGGCAGGATTCCGACCGCGACGTTCAGTAATTGGTCAGGCATTGATACTGCATCACTTAGTCTCTAAATATGCAGGTAACAATGGTGGTGCATTATACACTGCATTTATAGATTTAAAAAATGCCTTCGATACGATAGATAGATCTAGACTGTGGATAAAATTAACCAACTTAGCAATAGATAACCGTTTACTAATTTTGATACAAGGTCTTTATAACAAAACCTCTTTCCAAGTAAGATGCAACAATAAGGGTTATTTAACAAACCCTATAACAACATATAAAGGTGTTAAACAAGGCTGCATATTGGCCCCTTTATTGTTTAATATATATATTAATGATCTTGTTTCAACATTAGCTTCTATCCCTCTTCACTCACCGATTCTAGCAGGTATCCCGAGAAATGCCCTTTTGTATGCAGACGATATAGTACTATTATCAAGGACACCAATAAGATTAAAATGTTTACTCTCGCAAACAGCTTCCTATTGTTCCTCTCAACTATTGACAATTAATTACCAAAAATCAAAAGTAATGGCCTTCACCAAAAAAAGAACTAAACATCGTTGGTATATAGATGGCCAAGAAATCGAACAGGTGAACTCCTTTAAATATTTGGGAATAATTTTCCAAGCATCAGGAAGTCATAGAATGCACACTAAATTGGCGGCGCTAAATGCAAGAAGAACAACGAAAGCTCTGACAACCTTTTTTTACTCTAAAGGCGGTCAATCCCTTCCCCCAGCACTGAAAATTTTTAACACCAAAATAATTCCTCAACTGACATTTGGGTCCCAAGTGAGCATTACTGAAAATTTAAATGAGCTTGAAATAGTTCAAAACTTATTTTTAAGATCTATTATGGCCGTCCCTTCTTGTGTCCCAAATTGTGTATTGCGACTGGAGCTGGGGGTGCAATCCATTGAATCTAGAGTATGGCACTATAGGATCAACACCTGGCTAAACCTTATATTTGAACCGGAAGGCCTAACTTCCCATATATTGACTGAAAACTATAAATCCATCTGGGCAAATGGGATTCAAAATAAAGTTCTGGACTTCCCAGGAGGATCGCTCCGCCTGTGACTGCCTCTGAGACGAGCTCTCATCTCAGAGGAAGCTTTTTCAGTTTTAAAACCAGTCAGAAGAGTTTTTTGACTGGTAAAACTTTCTCCCAGGTAAGGGAGAAATGAAGAGATCATCCACAAAAGCTTCGTTGTGATTGTTGGGGACTGGAATTCATTAGGATCGCCTATGAACGAAGGTGCAGCCAGCAGCGCCAGATGGAGTGAAGGAATTCAAGCAAGCTCAAACTGACTAAGCGAGACATTTTTTTTGTCTTCAAAGAAAAACGGGTTTTAACAGACAAGCATTCTTCTGTCTATTCTTATCAATTGGACTAAGTTGTTACAGCAAAAGAGATCTGTTAAAGAATCAGGAATAAAGAATCCCTGGGTGAGTTATACTTTTCTCTTTTATATGTGGAATTAAGGAGGAAGAAAATCAAAATAGCCTATATTTGGCTTTATAGCAAAAAGCTGACCTGGAATTGAGCATTATATACAAACGGATGAGGGGCATCTAATCTGAAGAGGAAATTTTGATTTATATGAATATTTGAGAATTATATGTCTGGGACTATTTTTTCCGGTCTACTTTTTTTGTGACGAATCTGCTTGTTCCCTATGCCACTAATTATTTTGATGCTGTGAACTAAATTTGTTTTGCATCCTTGGACACATAAGAGATAAGGCAGTTTGTGCTGTCTAAGATGATGTCAACAGGTTTGGAATATTAACTCCCTTATTGCTGGAAAAAGAAGCAAATTATTCTTTGCTTGGGAATTGTGGCTATATTGGAAATTTGAAGGGTTTTTTCTTCGGCTTTAAGAATGACAATCAAAGAAGTGGCAGAGACCCTGGATGTACCCCTGGAAGGGGTTTCCCCTCTGGATATGTTTCAGAAGATAATGGATGAGATTAAGACAACGAAACAAGAACTGAGACAGGGTAGACAAGAGATGGCAACTAAATTTGGCAAAGTGAAACAGGAGCTGAAAGAAATAAAGGATTATATGAGAAAAGAAGCAGATGAGACCAAAGATATAATTGGACAAGCAATAGAAGATGAAAAAGAAATTAAAGGGAAGGAGCAAATTCTGGAGATTGGAACAGATATATCAAATGTGGAATTGGAAAAAGATTTGGACTTTATGGCCGTGATGGATATTAGAGACAAAGATTACTGTTTGGAATTTAGTGCTGTTCCTGAAGAAACTGGTGAAGATATCAGAGATAAAGTTATTACTGTCTTGATAAAATTTCTGGACTGGAATGATTTGATGGAACTTGAAATAGAGAACATTTACAGAATTAATTTTAGATATGTGACAATGGAAAAATTCTCAAGAGATATGCTGGTGCATTTCGTAAAGAAGAGGAACAGAGACATGACCTTACAACAACATTTCAGTAATACATTCAGAATTGATTGCAAGGAAATATTTGTGATGAAGGAAATTCCCATCAGACTCTTACTATATGATTATGACAGCAAGATTAACATGTGTGCAAGGATGGCAGATGGATGATGGAATTAATACTGATAATAGAAGAATGGCTATTAAAATTACTGGACTTAGCTGACTTGGTAGGGATGGATCAATTGACATGTATATTTGGAGAAAAACTGATGGATATATTTCTCAAGGAGCGGAACCTCTCTTTGACTTTTTGCAGATAGAACAAAATGATATGATGTTAATGAGATTTGATGATTAATTAAGATAACTACTGGAGGAAAGTGATTTTGTAATATATTAAGGGACAGGTTTGTTATATACTATATACTTATAGCTGATCTGCGACAAATCGGAAGTCAATATTTTTTATTATATTAGTTATTAATTTGTTTTCCTTTTGTTTTGTTTTGTTCTTTGAAACTTTGAATAAAAATTAATAAAAAAACAAAAACAAAATAAAGTTCTAAAAATAGGCTACTCTATTCAAGCAATCTACGAAATGGGTTTAGAGGCTGCACGGCTTAACATTAGACAGAGATTAAATGATATCGATGTTCAACATCAACAAATGCTAATAAAAAACCAAAGATGCAATCTACATTTTCTGATGCCTATGTCATATATATCAGACTTAATTATTCCCAAATATCAGAAGGCCTTTATCTGGATCAGACTCAATGTTCTCCCTTCAGCTCTTTTAGAAGGACGATTTAATAAAATCCCGTATGAGGAACGATTGTGTCCATGCGGGGAAGGAGAAATTGAACGAATGCACATTATTGAGATGTCTATTTTATCGTTCATTGAGACTCCAACTAATTTCTCCCCTTTTAGCTCCCTTCATACACAGATCAGAATCCTTCTGGTTGGATTATTTACTTGGTGACTCCTCTTCGGAGACGACATTAATAGTTGCCAAGTACAGTTTGGCTGCCTTAAATTATAGGAAAGAAATGCAAAAAATCTCTATTAATAAGTATACTGATTAGGATCTTATATTAACAATTTCAATTTTTGTATTAATTTTTAACTCATAGTAGTTCCAATGCAGCCACATTTTAACATAGTTCCAAAATTCATAAATGTTTAACTATTTTTTTACTGGCTTCTAGAGGTCCAGCTACAAAGCCATATGAATGATCCTGTTTGTAATATAATATGTTTTAGTTTCCAACTGTTTAAGAAACCAAAGATACAATTTATTTAAAGTGAAATGTTCTTGAGTAAATCATATAATTGTTTTTAATCTTTGTTTGTATTATTATATGTTGCCTGGTCTTGGGACTGTAATAAAATGATTGATTGATACAACATTTCAGACCTGCGTGAATTTTTCAAGATATTGCTCCCCCCCTTTTAGATGAGCTTCAGAGAAAAATAACCCCTCTTTTGGGCTCTAGAGATTAAATCTACAGAGGATGTATGCAGCAGTTTTAGGAGGATAACAACTATGATGTTTGCTGATGGAAGATCAAATTGGGGTCGTCTTTTAACAGCCTTGTTGTTTGGAGGACTTCTGGCTAAAACATTACAGTTGCAGACATCTAGTGAGATGGATGAACTTGCCCACAATTTAACTGATCACATCCTAAGTACAAAATCAGAATGGATTTTGGAAAATGGTGGTTGGGTAAGTATGACAAAATATAATGCTAAGTTTGAGAAAATTAGTTGACTAACAATAACTGCTATCTATTTTTATTGTAGGAACATGCCATTGCTGAGACACCTCTCCACCACATGATGACCAGAATTATGGACTTATTCATCAATTACCATCCTAAGTTGTGGCCAACATTCCCTGTTTAAAATTCTAAGTGAGAAATAAAAAAGTATATTCAGAAGATCTCTTTACATTTCTTTTTGCATGGCTTCTGGTGTTTTAGTTGCCTTACATGCAGACAGAGTTTAAAACAAACAGTTTCTGGCATTGGGGTGGGTTGGTTGGGATTTGGGTGGGGGTGGTGGGTTTCTAACTGATTTACATGCATACAGAGTTTTTTAAAAAAATAGCAGAGGCTGAAGTTGAGGGGAAGGGGTGTGGGGAGTGATTTAACAGTCTTACATTGCAGACAAATTTTAAAACAAACAGTTTCAGGCAGAGGGGTGAAGGAGAACAGAGTTTACATCAGAATAGGCTCCTGTTTAAAGCGAACGGCCTCAGGCAAAGGGGGAAGGGGGGTCTAGCAGCCTTACATGATGATAGAGTGTAAAAACAAATGGTGATTTAGCTTCCTTAATTAAAAATAGTATTTTATACAGGCATTGGGACGTGTCAAAATTAGTGATTTAATTACCTTCTATTAGACTAGTTATATCCTGCTGATTAGAATCTGCTGGAAAGGAATCAAACATTGTGTCTGAATAGTAATCTGTAATAGAATAAAATTTTAAAAGTTTGCATTTTCTAGCCAGGAAATAATGCAATGCTGCCTAGGCATCCCGACATCTGTTTTTTACATTTAGCATCTAACAGAGGAAGGGACATTACTCAGTTTTAACAAGTTTTTACCACTACGAGTTCTCTTAAATATAAGTCCCATAAAGAAATATATTTAAAATTGAAATAAACTGTTTTTACACAGCTCATTGTTAGTTTTCTTACTTTTAAATAAAATTTAAAAAGTTTGTGTTTTCTAGCCAGGAAATAATGCAATGCTGCCTAGGCATTCTGACACCTGTTTTTACATTTAGCATCTAACAGAGGAGGGGTCATCACTCAGTTTTAACTAGTTCTCTTAAATATAAGCCCCCATAAAGAAATACATTTTAACATTGAAAGAAACTGTTTTTATTTTCACACCTCCTAACTGTTACTCATGCATAGGGGGTGTTAACAATGCAGATAAATTTACTCCTGCAATACAGATAAATACAGATAAATATTGTTCGTAACTTTTTTAAAAAGATTAACTTATTTGTCTGTAGCAGGGTCTAATGTTTATTAAAATAAGTCTCATACCATCTAAGGAGTTATCTATCGAGCTCTATGACCTGGTCTGACCTGGAAAATCAAAACAAATAGTTCTTGTGAGCCTTCCTGCTTTTCTAAATAATATCAACTAGAAACATACAGACTGTTACTATGAGAACCGAGAAAAATGGATGTGCCTGAACGCTGCTAGCCTCATGGAGATAAAGTTAGAACATTATGTATGCAAGTCTAAGCTCCCCTATTGGCTTAAGGTATGGAATTTATTTAATTATTTCCCTCCATGTTGATTGGTTGCCCATATCACGAGGGTTATCCTTTGTTCAGACTTTTGGAAATTCTTTCCACATGATGATCTTACAACCTGTGGGTTACAGCAGAATGTTTTTTCCCCTTGACCATGTGTTTGAGCCTTTGTTCACAAAACTTTTGCAGAACTAACTTTTAAATTTCTCTCTCTATGGATTAGGGTTAGGGGTTTTCCCCTTGGCCATGTGGTGGAGGGTTGTTTTTTTTTTTTTTGTTCCCAAAACTTTTACAGAGCTGGCATGGAATTTTTTCTACTTTCTAGGATTTCTAACTTTCCACATGTGATTTATTTAGGATAACTGCCTTACATGCTTAAACATGTATGTGGTTTCCTCTATATATTTTTAGTTAGGTTATGACTGCATAGCTTTAAACAAAATGTTTATTTTATTTTGGCTGTAAAGTGACACCCTTAGACAATTATAGCTTGAGGTTTTAGTTGGTTGGGGCTGTTTTAGCTCCTCTGGATTGTTGGATGGGGGCTGGAAATTCTAACAAGGATTTAATCAGTCATAGTTGGCTTTTTAATCAAAGCCTGCTGAGGGGTGGGGCATCGTTTTACCCCCCTCCATCTAACTTACAGTATTACTTTCAATATAATATCTGTTACAGAGTTATGGGTACCTATATATTTTATTGTTTTCTATTTAAAATTAATGAAAAAAGAAATGCAGCCTTAGGATTGGTTATCAGTGTATGGCTTTGTGGAAGGGCCGTGGGGCTGGGGAAACGGCATGGAGGGCTGAGGTTGGGGCTCATTAATCATTTTGACAGACTGTTTTCTGTTTAAACTATAATTCCCATGTTTTAAACAGACTTTAAACACACTGAGCTTTCATACAAAAAAACTTTATTGTTCAACATCTTTAACATCTTGTGTTAGAACAAGGCAATTCAATCTGTTAAGATAACAACATGAAGCAGGCAATCTTAATTTTCTAGAGAGGACAGATTTCGTCCTCTAAAATTGAGAGGTGAAAAAACCTCTATAGCCCCTGTTGCTGATGACACTTTCCACATGTTTTAAAAATGACTGATCAGTGCTCTTTGTGATGTTCCTGTATTAATGTAAATATGTTAAGTGCTGTTTGTATAGAAGATACATGGTAAGTGGAATGAAAGAGGAGGGGGAGTAGATGAGCAGTAGAATGCTGGATGATTGGCTGAGCGTTTGAATGGCTGAGAGTATAAATGGAAGAATGACAGTTGAATCTGTGTGGACGTTGGTGGGTTTGAGAGGTGTTTGAGAGGTGTTTGGAGGTGGGTGTTAGGTGGTGGATGTGAGGAGAGTGTGGAGTTCGGATTAATACTAAGACAAGTATCATAGGAATAGATGAAAGCATATGCTTATGTGCCTTTATAAAGTAATCTTGTTATTTCTAATATTTAATAAACACTATTTTGGTTTACCGGAAGCCTGATCCTTGGCTGGGGAATATACAGACCAGAGGGGAGGGCAAGGTACTTACCAAGGCTGAAGGGAAACTGTAACAATTGGTGGCAGCAGTGAAGGGAAGAATATAACACCACAAGTATCCAGAGCAACCCAGAATTATATCCATTCTATATAGATCAAAGGGATTGGGACAGCTTAAGCACACAGTCACAGAGGTAACCTGATTGAGAGAGACTCAGGCAGAGTCTCTGGGAATACTGGTTATCGGACGTGACTGGTGGTGCTGCCTAGCAGGGGGATCTGGTGAGGTCTGTGCTAGAGCGGAGAGAGAAATCATAAAAAAGGACAGTCCAGACTGGTGGAGTCCCTGGTGGTGCCTAGTGACAGGCAGTAACCACAAGCAGGTAGGAACCTGACAGGGAGAGCCAGGGAAGGGCATCACACTCTTCAGGATCTGATCAACAATTTTAACAGAGTCCTGGGAATGGGCTACCTTCGTGACCAAATTTAATGCCTCATGAACAGTTTCTTGTGTTAGAACAAGACAATTCAAGCTGTAGGCTGTTCAGATAACAACATGGAGCATGCTTTTAAAGCAGATTTTTCCACACTAACTTCCTAGAGAGGTCTCTTTGTGTCCAGAAAAGACACTCATGGGAGGTCTGTCCTGGGGCATCAATGACACAGCTGAGACAAGCCTCGCACATGTGTTGCCTTAAACAATGCTTTAATAAAATGGCATACACAACCAATCTAACAATCCCTTTCATTGCTCCTCAAAGTTTTCTTGGTAAAATATTTTCCGTTTCACCCTGTTGCATGCCGAGTATGCTTCTGAGAATGATGTGACTGGGCTGATTTGATGTCAGGTTTAAAGAATCCTAAAATAATTATTATTATTATTTAGAAAAACTCATACATAGACCTTTCTTTGGTTTTATACTACATCATGGAAATAATGCCTCCACAAACCTGCACTGAAATGCTTCCTATCGCTGCCATTTTCCACAGAGCTGATAGTGGTGGTGGACAAACTTCAGCAGAGTTTTCAGTTGTTGAAGGTCCCTAGAAAATTAAGGACATGCTTTAACATTTTTGCAACCTTTATTTTTACATCTCCCCAATCATTTACTTTCCATATAAAAGCTTACCGGCATTACAGCGTTATCAGAGGCAATAATCTCCAACATGCTGATCCATCTTTTGTTGACCTCATCCACTTCCTATTTTTGCAATTTAGCATGTGGAAAATGATCATCTTCATCAGAACTTGTGCTAATATAGTGCTTTTGAGGGTTAGGGACCTCTACCATTGGCTGGTTGGTTAATTTCTCAGGACTCTTAGAAGTGCTGGCTGCTTCCATGTCTACAGCTGGCTGCTTGGTTAATTCCTCAGGACTCTTAGGAATGCTGGCTGCTTCCATGTTCAAAACTTAGATTCTGCTCAAAGCTTAGAACAAGCCTGGGCATGCAACACTGGCCGTGGGGATGTGTTCAAGGCACAGAACATGCCTGGGCATGCAAAATGCCTGCTCTGACCACCCCCTTTCCTGATTGGTTCAAAACCTTGACCTGATGCTTGCCTTAGCAACCGTGGGGCCATCTGAAGGGGGAAGGTTGGAAATGGACCCCTTTGGGGTCCATTTCCAAAGGGGTGAGGGGAGGGTGGGAGAGAGGTCAGGGGTAGGTCAGGGGGCCATAAATAATAGCCCCTAGGTCCACAGACAGGGACTGGAACTGATGATGTCATTTGGAAGGGGGTAAAGGTGGGGGCTGTGGAAAGGGTGGAGGCTAGGGGTGGGGGAGGGGGAGGTCAGAGGGAGGTCAGGGTCAGAGGTCATCATCCATCATTTTGATAGCAGGTGGTCTTTCTATACTACTGCTGCTGCTGAAATGATCCTTATACTGGGCCACTCCCCATATCTTAGACAATGGACTCAATAAGCATGGAAATGATCGATCCATTCTCAGCAAGGTTGCACAGGATTACATTTTTTACCTCCCAGATTAAAAAGCAGAGAAATTCACTAACAGGCAAAACAACCTTGCAGTTTAAGAACATACAGGTATTTGTATCAAACTTTAAAAAGCAGGGAAATTGGGCAGTATAGTGAATGCACCAGAAGAGCAGAGACCTGACCTCATTTCTAAGATATTGTACTGCCCTATAGTATATTCTAGCAAAATTCTATGTGTGCTCTATCTTTTTAATTGACTGTGCCCACCTTGCCTTAAATGAAGTGGTTTAAACACAGCAGCCTGAAAACATGCAACTTGGGCAAGCTAAGTTTGTTTTTTCCAAAAGCTAGAGGCATTCCTGAAGGAGCAACATATTGTAATCAGTCTGATTTACAGTTTCAGATTCAACACTTAATGCACCCAAAATAGAAATAGAGCATAACCTCCAATTTGAAACACTAAAGGTTGTCTTCTCCATCATATAACATTGACCAATAAAAAGGCTTTGAAATTAATAAAAAATAAATTTGACACAGGTTTCTAGGATGAATAATGAGGGAAATAACATTTTCTAGATTAGATTCTCTGTAGAAACAATAGTAACACAGGAATGAAGCAGAGTAAGAACACCAACAAACATACAAAAATGTAATTCTCCATCTTTGGAGATGGCATGTGTTGCCACCACTCACCATATGCTCAGTTACACCACAAGTGGTGAAAAACCAACCCAAACTGTGTTTGCATTTTGACAAATTTTAGGGCAGTCCAATATCTCAGAGAGGAGGTCAGGTCTCCTGCTCCCCTGGTGCATTCACTGTACTGCCCAATTTCCCTGCTCTTAAAAGTTTGATAGAAATATCTGTGGGCTATAGGTACACTCTTAAACCACAAGGGCTTTTTGCCTATTAGTAAATATTAAGATGCTAGGACTTTGATAGAGAAGGGAGTGTGTGTGTGTGTCCATACAGTTGACTTTTTGATCCATCCTATTTTATTAATATACAAGAAAATACATATTTATAATAAAATGATATAATAAGGAGATTACCTTGTTTTTAATTTTCATTGATCCTTCATTTCTCAATGCCAGCCAAAAAGCTACTCCACAGGGTTAGGGAAAATCTTAACAGTGTGGGAGGTGATGTTGGGGGCTGCAGAGAAAGGGTGCAATCAACAAAAATCACCTTCACTTTTCCTACAGAAGGAGATTCCAATGGATTTCAATCTTTTCCATTAATTGAAGGGCCCATTCCATTCATGGAAGCGCAAATCCAAATCCAGTCCATTTGCTTATCACCATAATGAGAGCAGATCTGAGTTATTAAATATATTAAGACCCAGTCAATGTCTTTCATGTGAGAGATTTCAGCTGCAATATTTATCCACTTCCCCAGGAGTAAGCACCATTGAACTCACTGGGGCTTACTTCTGAATAGACATTTTACAGTATATCAGGGATGGGGAACCTGTGGCCCTCCAGAAATTGCTGGATTGCAGTTTCCATCATCCTGGACCACTGGCCAATTTGGCTGGCGCTGATGGGATTTGGAGTCCAACACTATCTGGAGGGCCAAAGTTTCCCAACCATGCACTACTTTAAGCAGATATTTATTAACTAACAGGCAAAAAAACATTGCAGTTTAAGAACATACCTATAGCCCACAGATCTTTCTATCAAACTTTAAAAAGCAGAGAAATTGGGCAGCTATAGTGCATGCACCAGAGGACCAGGAGACCTGACCTCCTCTCTGAGATATTGGACTGCCCTACAAATTGGTCAAAATGCAAACACCATTTGGGTTGGTCTTTCACAGTCCAATCCACTTCCGGTGTAGCTTGGAAGAATTTGGTAACATGTGCCTCTGATCATATAGTGAGTGGTGGCAACACCTGCAATCAGCCCAAATAATAGAAACAAGATGTGCTGTGCTGATTTTGCTTATTTTTCAAAATAAATACATAAGCTATTAATATGAAGTATATTAGGGTAATTTTCTAAGTATCTTCATTTAACCTGAGCCAAGCCTATGGAAATGCACCAGAGCTCTTTTTCATCTTCCCTCCATTTCAGTATGGTCTACATGGAAAACATATACATGTATATCTGTGTCTGTCAATCTGTTTATACCCGATGCTTCTAAATCCTACTGAGTTGAACATTCAGAGTATATACATCTGTCTATATCCTGTTTAAATATTGATGAGAGTTCTTGCAAATCCTGCCTTGACTGAGACTCCGGATTATCCAACTCTCCTCTTATGCAGTATACTGTTTGCACTGCAATGTCTAGCTGATATAATTGTCATTCAGTAAGCTGACCAACATCTTTGCCAACATTTCAGTATTGATGTTTTGTTTTTTAAAGTAATTTGATTGTTTAAAATTCTATTTGAAAAGTAAAATAATATGGATCAGTATTTTTGATTAATATAATGTCACTGTGATTATTTCAGGATTTGGGGGTATTTTTATATTTTTTAAAAAATAAAATAAAATACCCATTAAGGCTGCAGTTTAATAGTCTGGCACATCCAGCAATACCTGAGCAGATGAAAAGGACAAACATTTCAAGAGCCTTGGAACAGGTTGTGTCTTCCCAGGAGAAGCAATTAATGTGGCCTTCGAGTCTGTGGCATTCTTCAAGTGCTTAAGAAAATGGCTGGATTCTGTCAACAGACCCAGGATTATTGTCCAACCAAGAGTTAAGAGCATTTACATATATATCTGGAAAGCGTAAAAAAAATAATGGGTTTTCATAATCAATTTGTGAATTGCTTCAGAAGGAAGAAGAGGAAAGATGACGAGAAAGAGGACAAGGAGGGGAAGAAGGAAGGAAGATACTATCGTATTTTCTCTGTCATCTCAACATCCATAATAGCTGCAAGATGAATTTCATGAAATTGCTTTTGACCAATGGGGACTATGTTAGTTAAGCACTGTGAAACTATGCTGGTTTGTTAGGCCACTGACAAAACAGAGTCTAAAACACTGGTAGTGGAAACTTATGTCTGTTTCTTTTGAGAAAGGAAAGGCTAAGAGGCCTCTACGGACATGACATAGCAATCCATCCTCGCCCTGTTGTTGTTGGAGGCCTGAGGCCTTCAATTCAGACAAAACTTGACTGATGTAGTTTTATTTTCTACTTTATTCCTTGCATACACACAAACAGGCTCTGGTTCTTTTTCCCCTCACCACCCCCACTCCCTGCATTGTCAATAGCCCTCCAGACTGGTGTGTGTGTGCATGTGCGTGCGTGCGTGTGTATTCTGCAACATGTTATTGGTGCAGCAATAGTGAATTTCAAATGGATTTATACTGGACTGTCCGCACATCATTCCACTTTTATTGGTTTTTCTGCAGTGCTTACTACATTATTGGCATCTCAAGGAGCACTCTAGCCATATAATGCAACAAAAGTGGGACAGAAAAATCCCTCAAAACCTATGTGGGATTAAAAAAAAAGTTGCAGAATTTCAGCAGGAAGATACAGGACATGAAGTGATTGGAAACAAAGCAGTATGTCTGCCACAAAACATTTGGAGGCACAAATATCAAAAGCAGGATGATGTATATCTTGCCTGATACCATCATAAGCCCAAATTGTCAAGAATGCAGAATTACAAGGACCTCTGGAAGGGTCCTCAGGCTAACATACATCCTGAAGTGAATTTGTTTGTGCTTAAACCCAGGGCATTCTGAAATCTCATCCTAGATCAAAGAATGGATATGCTACCAACATTAAACACCCCTCTTATACCAAGCCTCCCTGTTAGCAGCATGCCTCCCTTGGTAATACAAATACTTAACTGGCTTGGGTTCCTTTGCCGTCTAGCATTTCCTCCCTCTCTTCCTTCTTATTTTATTTATTTATTATTTGATTTATATCCCACCCTTCCTTCCAGCAGGAGCCCCGATCTTAGACACAAATATCCGCGGCTCTGAGACCATACAGATAGCCAACTCCAACCCTCATGATAACCTGGCCACCTATATGGCTACAAAAATCCAAGCATCCAGTCATCATTGGTGACTTAAAAATCAGGCCTGGTGAATGGCACCCAGGTTGCTGAACAGAATTTCTTTTAATGCTATGGGTCAGCTCTAGAAGATACTTTATTTTTATTGATCATTGCATTTATATCCCACCTTTTCTCCAGGAGCTCAAGGCAGGATATATGCTTCTCCCCCTTCTCATTTTATCCTCACAACCTTGTGAGGTAGGTTAGGCTGAGATTTGGTGACCAGCCCAAGGTCACCCAATGAGCTTCAAAGCTGAGTGGGGATTTGAACCCTAATCTCCCAGGACATAACTATCCTACTACTACACCACATTGGCTGTCTCATAGAAGATATGAAGCAGTAACAGTGATGTGTGAGTGTATCTTTAAGAAGCTCAATTCTTGTTCCTCCTGAATCATCCTCTGGGTCTCTCACTCAGCCATATTCTAATTCACTAATAGGCAAAAAACCTTGCGGTTTAAGAATGTACCTATAGCCCACAGATATTTCTATCAAACTTTTAAAAGCAGGGAAATTGGGCAGTACAGTGAATGCACCAGGGGAGCAGGAGACCTGACCTCCTCTCTGAGATATTGGACTGCCCTACAAATTTGTCAAAATGCAAACACAATTTGGGTTGGTTTTTCACAGTCCAATCCACTTCTGGTGTGGCTTGGAAGAATTTAGTAACATGTACTTACGAGCATATGGTGATTGGTGGCAACACCTGCCATCTCCAAAGATGGAGAATTATATTTTGGTATGTTTGTTACTGTTCTTCTTACTTTGCTTCTTTCCGGTGTTACTAACATTTCTACAGAGAATCTAAACTAGAAAATTTTATTTCCCTCATTATTCATCCTAGAAATCTGTGTCAAATTTATTTTTATTAAATTCAAAGCCTTTTTATTGGTCAATGTCATATGATGGAGAAGACAGCCTTTTGTGTTTCAAATTGGAGTTTATGTTCTATTTCTATTTTGGGTGCATTAAGTGTTGAATCTGAAACTGCAGTTTGATGTAAAATCAGACTGATTACGATATGTTGCTACATCAGGAATGACTCTAGCTTTCAGAAAAAACAAACTTAGCTTGCCCAAGATGCATGTTTTCAGGCTGCTGTATTTAAACCACTTCATTTAAGGCAAGGTGGACACGGTCAATTAAAAAGATAGAGCACACCTAGAATTTTGCTAGAATATATTTCACCTCCCACTCTTTTATCTTGTGCAAATTGAGACACTCCTTATGTCCACTGGATACTGTTCTACAGCACAGACAGTGCCGTTATTCCACAATTGTTTTTGGAGGGGTTTTTTAGTGTAAATTTTGCAAAGTGTTGCCGTACTTCACATATTCACAGAAACAGAAACAAAAGAAAATGATTTCCTATAGGAAACTTCACTAAAATTGCAAAGTAAATCAGACATATTTAAAGTGACCATTTGAACTATATCAACTATCTTAAAAATGTTGCTTCCTCCCTGCTAAAACAAGATCAGCACAGCACATTTCTTGTTTGTGTTATTTGGGCTGAATGCAGGTGTTGCCACCACTCACCATAAGCTTAGAGGCAGATGTCACCAAATTCTTCTAAGCTACACAAGAAGTAGATTGGACTGTGATAGAAAAACCCAAATGGTGTTTGCATTTTGACAAATTTGTAGGGCAGTATAATATCTCAGAGAGGAGGTCAGGTTTCCTGCTCCCCTGGTGCATTCACCAGAGAATATAGGTATGTTCTTAAACCACAAGGTTTTTTGCCTGTTAGTGAATTTCTCTGCTTTTTAATCTGTAAGATAAGAAAGGGGATCCTGCCCAAGTTTGCTGAGAATGAATTGATCATTTAAATGCAGTGGGATTTATTCCCATGCAATCATGCTTAGGATAGGTAAAACTGACCACAGGGGATAGGGAGGGGAGGAGGAGGATGGAGGGGAGGAACAGCAGAGGGGAGGAGGGGGATGGGAGCAGGCAGGAGGGGAGGGGAGGACAGATTTGATCATTTGCATGTTTATTGAGTTCAGTGGGATTTACTGCCATGCAATCATGCATAGGATAGGTAAAACTGACTGGGGTGAGGGAGGGCTGGTATGCAGGGGAGGAGGGAGGAAGAGGGGAGGGGAGGAGGAAGGGAAAGAAAACGGGAAGCAGGGGAAATGCAGGTCTGATCATTAGCATGGTTATTGATTTCAATGGGAATTCCTATGCAATCATGGTTAGGATAGGTAAAACAGACCATGGGGAAGGGGGAAGGGGAAGGAGCAGATTGGAAGGGGGCAAAGGAAAGGGGACGGGAGGGCACGTTTGATCATTTGCATGCTTATAGAGTTCAATGGTATTTACCCACATGCAATCATGCTTAAGTTAGATAAAACTGACCATGGGGAGGAGGATGGGGAGGGGAAAGGAGGGGGGAGGGATGGGGGAAAGTGGGGATAGGAGGGAGGAGAAGGGAGGATGGGTCTGATCATTTGCATACTTTTTGAGTTCAATGGAATTTATTTCTGTGCAATCATGTTTGAAAATGGAAATGGACTGCCTTCAAGTCAGTCCCGACTTATGGCGACCCCAGGAATAGGGTTTTAATGGTAAACAGTATTCAGAGGTGGTTTTACCATTGCCTTCCTCTGAGGCTGAGAGGCAGTGACTGGCCCAAGGTCACCCAGTGAGCTTCATGGCTTTGTGGGGATTCAAATCCTGGTCTCTCAGGTCCAACACTGACCTGGGGGAGGGGCAGGGAGGGTAGGAGGAGGGGGAGGAGAGGAGATTGGTTGGGTGGGAATTGGCAGAAGGAAAGCCCCTTTCCTTTCCAAAAGGAAAACATTGGGAATAGTATCATTGCTTTTCAGGGTTTCCCCCACCTTTCTATTCTACAGCAGGCACATGTAGCCACCCACCCAAATTTAACCCAAAGCTGTCTCTGGCCACATCCACAGCAGACCTTTATTTCACTTTGGACAGTCATGGCTTCTCTCAAAGAATCCTGGGAAGTGTAGTTAGTGAAGGGTGCTGAGAGTTGCTAGGAGACGCCCTGTTCCCCTCACAGACCTTCAGTCAGAGTGGCTGACTGTTAAACCATTCTGGCCACTGGAGCTTTATTAGGGGAATAGGAGACTCCTGTCAGTATCCTTCACAAATGATACTTCCCAGGATTCTTTGGGGGAAGCCATGACTGTCTCAAATGAAATAAAGGTCTGCTGTGGGTTTGGCCCCCTGATTAGGCAAGCCCAGCAGATGTGAGTCTGGCTTTTAGAACACTGACAGCTGGTTCTTCATCATCATAGAATTTATTGCTTTTAGCCATAGGCCATTGCAGAATATAACAAATTTTGCCAATAGAGCGTCAACAAGTTAATACGACAATTAAAACCATGTATAAAACATTAAAACACTTTATAATCTTGAATATGTGTTGCTCGCAGCTTCCTTGTGGTCAGCGCAAAGTTGGCCACAGAGGCTGTCACCTGTGTAAAATTATCACTAAGTAACTCCACTACTAGCTCCTGATGGCATTTGTCTGGTGAAGAGCAAATAAGGGGGGCAGGAATTTCCGTCTAGGATTGTCGTACAGTGGACAATGCAGAAGATAATGGGTGATATCTTCGACAGATTCACACCCCAAAATGCATCTCCTTTGTTCTAGTGGGATTCCCATATAACTCCCATCTAGATAGGCAGAAGGCATCAGTTGGAATCGAAGTTCCGAGAAAGTTCTACATAAAGGTGTGCACGTAAGGCTCTCTAGATACCGTGACTTAGCATGATTAAGTTTGAGTTGGGGGTACCAAGGAGAGAAGGGAGCTATTAAGATGGATACCCAGTCTCGGCCCACATCCGGATTAAAAACCCAGTTCCTAAGTGCTTGTGGGCTGAGAGTCAGGAGCTCCCCCAGGGGGAGATTGTACCACTCCAGCATTTTTTGGCAATTAGAGGCCCATCCCCCATCCTTCAATTTCTCCATTCAGCAGAGTTTGATGAGGGAAGGATCGACTGTCCTATATAATCTATGCCAATATCTAAAGAGGGCCAGATCAATTCTAGCTGACAGTGAGGGTAAGCCGAGCTCCGCTCTGAGGTGTGCCGCAGGGGTTCCTGAGGGAAATCCTAAGATCTGTCTCAGGAACTTATTTTGTAGGGGTTCCATCTCCCCCTTTATGGATCCCCCCCAAAGTTCTGCTCCTTACAGTATGGAGGGTATAATTTTGGCAACAAAGACCTTTAACGATGGATTGACCAATTGTCCCCCTCTGGCATAAAAAAACCTTCTGAGTTGCTCTGAGGATCTGGCACCAACAAGTTTAGTTGACTTTAGGTGAGACTTCCATGAAAGATTCTCAGAAAAGTGTATGCCTAAGTAATTGAATAAACGAACCTGCTCGAGAGGGTGACCGTTAAGGGCCCACTTTGCAATTGCTCTCTTCTTGCCAAAAGACATGATCTTAGTCTTGGTGTAATTAATTGACAAATGGTGCTCTGTGCAATAGGTGTCAAGCTGAGTTAGCATCCTTTTGAGGCCTATTTTGTTTAGAGATAGTAAAGCCAGATCATCGGCATAGAGCAAAAGAGAGATCTTACGGTTGCCTAGAGCAGGGGGGAAAAAGAAGAGGAGGTCATTGCTGGAACAATGTTATTTATGAAGAAATTAAATAAAAAAGGGGCCAAAATACAGCCCTGTTTCACTCCTCTTTTGATCTGGATCGGTCGTGAGAGAGTGCCTTGCAGGCCCAGGCGCACCTGCAGAGAATTGGCTTGATGGAGGGATCAAATGAGATGTAACAATCTTTTATTGATATTGGACTGAGCCAATTTTTGCCAAAATAGGTCCCTGTCTATTAGGTCAAAGGCGGAGGTAAAGTCTACAAAGGCTACGTAAAGGGATTTGTTTGGGCCCCTGATGGCATTATGGATTAAATGTTGTAGAACAAAAGCCTGGTCGATGGTACTCCTACCTTTCCTAAATCCCGCTTGCTACTCGTAGAGGATAGAATTGCTGGACTCCCAGACAAGGAGCTTATTTAATAGATATTGGCCATAGAGCTTAGAAGTGACATCTAGAAGACTAATTGGTCTATAGTTTCTTGGGTCCGAGGCATCCCCCTTCTTGAAAATAGGTATTACTATGCTGGAGCGCCAGCATGAGGGGATGACACCAGTCACGTTGATATGGGTGAATAAAGATGCCAATACAGGTGCCCACCAGTTGGCATCTAATAGGAAGGCCTCGGGGGGAATCATGTCCTCGCCCGGGGCCTTACCAGGGCAAAGCTGTAAAATTAGGTCCAAAATTTCAGAATTGGAAACTGGTGGCCAAGATGGAAAAGTGGCGATGTTCCCTGAAGAGACAGAGGATACATTTAAATTGCCTCCAAAAATGCTGGAAAAATGAGAAAACCATGTTTCAGGTAGGATCGGTGGGGCTACCCTGTAATCGGAACATGACAGTCCACTTTGGATCATTTCCCAAAATTTAGGGTCATTCCCTTCCCTCAGAGCAAGGGCCAGGGCTTTCCAATTGTCAGCATAGAAGGACCTTTTTTTCCCCGAGTAGAGATTTATAATCTCTCCAGCTTCGTTGTAGAAGGGAGATGGACTCGGCTGGGCCATTACGGACTACCGCTCTGGTTAGATGGCAAAGTTCCCTTTTCTTGGCTCTGCATTCCCCATCATACCAAGATCGGGGGCTACGAGGATATTTACCAGACAGTTGGTTCTTAATGAGCATGCCCGACACTAACATTCAGTTCAATGCTAAATTTCTTAAATTAATTAAAAAATCAGCCAGGCATTTTTTAAAAACTTTTAAACTGCAGACAATGAAGGTCAGTGTATGGGGCAAAGTCAGTAACAGGATTCCAGGTATGCTGTGAACATGGCTGATTTTTAATGTATTTCAACAGATTATGAGAACTCTGACAGAAAAAAGTCCAAAAGGGGGCTGGGTTTCCCCCCTCTTTTTTTAGACTTAGAACTCTCTATCTTCTCTGACTGTTTTGTGTATCACCATGAAAATTTAGAGGGTTGTTAAGCAAGCGTTTCTGAGTTCGGGACTGTAAGTTTTGTAAGGTTTTGTTTTGAAATGAGCTTATGAGAGGCATCAGAATGGCATGGGGAGTATTTTCAATTTAACATTGCGGAATGTGAAATATCCATGCTGACTATAGTATACAGCCACTCTCATGGCTGTATTAATTATTATTATCATTATTATTATTATCATTATTATTAATTACATTTGTATACTGCCCCATAGCTGAAGCTCTCTGGGCGGTTTACAACAATTAAAAACATTAAAAACAAATATACAAATATACAAATTTAAAAACACTTAAAAAAACAATTTGGGGGAGATTCCTGCCTGGCCAGCTCTGCACCTTGAACACAAGCCCATCTGTCCATTCAAGAACATGAAGGACAGTCTAGCAGCAAAAGTGGGTAGCTCTCTTTTCTCCACCCTCAAAGGCAGCACTCTTCCTCGTCCATTTCAATCAGAGGCTGGTGGTGAGGCTCCCCTTCAGAGCCTTCCTCTGCAGCCACCTCCTGTGGGGCAGCTGCCTGAAGCAGGGCCACTCTGTAGGAGGCTGAAGAGGGGCCAATTCCACAGAGAGAGAGGGAGGCTGTGGAACACCAGGCAGACAAACCAGCTTCCACTGCTGCCATCAACAAGGAAGGAAGCCAGAGGACCAGTGTTGTGTCCAGGCAACTGTGGGAGAAGCTCCGGGACACCAGGATCACCAGGATGCCGGCAGCAATGCTCAAGAGTCCAGAAGCCACCGCAACAACATTAGCCTCAGCGTACTCCGAGGTGATGGTGTGCGTGGCCGGGCCACATGGTGCAGGAGGGAGCCGTGGACGATGGCCCTCAGCAAGAAGGTCAAGTGGCCCAGGACCACCAGCGAGATGCCACTGCAATGCTAATCAGCAAGATGCTAATCAAGCTCTGTTGTAGCTGAAATGAAAGTTGGTGTTCTTTCAAGGCATTGCCATATCTGCCCAATTCCCACTCTGTGGACAGACTTTTTCAGAGTAGAACTACAAAAGTGTGCATGCCCTCTGAACCATGAATACCATAGAATGGCTCTGAGCACAGAGTGGCTTTCCTTTCAACATGGAGCAGTCACAATGGGCAACAGCGTATCGGGTGAAGGGATCCTAATTCAAAGGTTCCTAGATGGGCTTGAGGACTAGCAGTTGTTAGCCACCATTGGGGAGGGGAGTTGGAAGAGTGTCAGAGAAATCAGAATTTACCAGTGAAAAAAGATGTTGCGTCAACAACAATGTACAGCCCTGGTAATCTGTATCATCCTTCCAAAATGGTAAGGTCATTTTTACTGACTGCAAAGCTTCCTCCCTCCCTCTTCATTGTCTCCAACTAGTCATAAGTATCCATTAGTCAGTGAGGCTGTGCCCCACAATCCAATTTATGGCTCTGTTTTATAAATACAGTTCAAGCCCAATCTGGTCTGTACAGATTCCGACCCAATACAGCCCAGTTCAGATCTGAGTCTGGATCACAATCCGGATATTACTCATCTGTGGAAACCCCATTGAATCACATTGCAAAACCAAAATGGCAATAACTTTCTCATTTTCTGACCTAGAGACACAACATTTGGAGACATGTTAGCTGATGTATAGAGGATTAACTCTGCCAAACTGCAGGTGGGTAGCTCTAGGGCTTTTCATGGCAGCCACCTTTAAACATTAAAATATTTGAAAGCTAAAATTGACATGATGTGTTTGTTTTTTTCACACAGGGACATGAAATTTGGCAAGGTTGTACCCACTATAGAGAGAATTAACCTTGTCAAATTTTAGGTGGGTAGGTCCAGGGGTTATAATGCTAGCCACCTTTAAAATCTGTTTTTCCCAAGACTCTGTTATGGAGGCAGATTGCCAACAGCAGTAGTGAGTAAAGGAAAAATAAAAAAATACTGTTTATTATTAATAAAAGTCACTGTGTTTGGCAACTGGAAATAACAACAACAACAACAATAATAAATTTCTTAACTTGGAATGCTGGCTAGTATACTTACAAGGTTTGATGGCTGGCTAACAACAACAGCAGCAGCAGCAGCAGCAGCAGCAACAACAACAATAAAATTGTAATAATAATAATAAATGTGTAAAAACACAAGTCAGCTGCTTTTGTTTGTTTGTAGAGAGCAACTTGAAAATAATACTGCTACTAACACTACTAATAATAATTACTGAATTCAGAAAACTGCAGCTCAATATGTCCACAAGATTTAATAATAATTCCTCACACTGAGAATCAAATTTGTAAAAAAACCTGACATTTTTTTAAAAAAAATATTGAAATAAGGATGGGACTGGGATTGATACAGAAAGAACAGAAAACATATATAAGCTGAACAAATGCTACCCAACACGCACCAAACATTTGTAATGCATGGAACTTACAAAAGATTTCTGCATTTTAAGACTTCACCCCTTCCAAGCACTGTGACTGGAGAGTGTTGGGTGGGATGATAGCATTCTAGCCCCCCCTCTCTCGTCACTGTAGCATTCTGCTTTATGGTTTTGTAATTGGTTCATACCAGAGTCACCCTGTCTGGGCTCATTAGAGACTGTACAGATCTGTACAAATCTCTACAATTCAATTTAGGACTAGCTGATCTACTCTGTAGAAATGTGTAGCTGCTTCAACCTGATTTGAACAGGATACAAATAGGCCCAAATCAGCCCTTTTGGGTTTGTCTTTTATTTATACAAAAAGTAATAGTGCACAGGCCTATTAGTCACACACAACTCATTCAAAAACATGAATGATTTCTTTCATTCATTAGTTGATTGATTGATTCATATATTCTTCTTTCTCATGTATTTGGTAACTCTTCCATGCTCAAAAGGGCATGATTGCTTCAAACTCTGCAGTAAACATATAAGTTTAAAACAATAATCACAATTCCTAGCTGAAATGAATACGATAACATTGTAATGATATGGAACTTATATTCATGATAGGCCCTCATCTCAGAATATATTACAGATTCAGTGCTATAAATAGACTGGTGCATTTTAAAACATTATTAAAAATTCTTATCTTAAGCTATTATATCAGCACATAAACATGTATTATGAAGCATTACAATACCTTAAAAATGTTCATTACCTCCACTCTTCTTTATCAGCTGGAGGTTAATGCAAGTCAGATTTTTCTGTTCAACTTTAAACCCGCTAGAATGAAAGGAGAAGGTGATCCTCATTGTTCTTTTATCCACAAGACAATTTAGAGGCAATTTGTCGTGCAAGACCATAGTTTTTTTATCCCTTTTTCATATTCTTAATCGATCTCGGTGCACATTAATTTGGGAACACAAACACTGCAATCAAGGTTGAGGAGGTATTGCTTAGATTGTCTGTAAGATGTACATTATCTCAAGAGAGCAATGATCTCTAATGAGAACCAAAACTCATAAAAAGATGGCAACAAAGCTAATTCATGCCTAGAAAGATGTGCTTTCTTGAATTAGAAATTCAGTTTGGGTGTGCCTTTTCCCCTTCCTGACAAAAGTAAGACAAAATGTTGTAGACAATTACACATATGTTCATTGGTCTTTAATATACCAGTCACAGCCTGCAAACAAGGCTAAATAAATATTTGCTCATAATTCACAGAAAGCATTTCCATATTTAAGTGGTAGGAAACATTAGCGCTGGGAGCCAAATACGTCCCTCCAGTTTCTCTACCAGGCTCTCAGGACTGTCCCCAAGCCATGCCCCCCCGCCTTCCTCAAATGCTTTTGCCTGGCTGGAATGTGTCCTTTTGTTTGCCTGGGTGAAGAATGGAGAAATGTGTGAGTGTATAGAAACCTCTGGCTTGTATGTGCCTGGAATATACAAAGAATATACATAGCCATTGCTCCCCTCATGTTTGCCTCCAGCCTTACCCACCACTGGAAAGTTGCCCATGACGGAATGTGGCGCTCAGGCTAGGGAAAAAAATGGTTCCCCACTGGTACCCAGATCCTCAGCACTTACCCCAGCATAACTCACTACTAGCAACAAATGTTCATCTAATGCAGGTGTAACATCATATTATGGAAATTTATCCTAAGAAAAAAATAGATAAACATCACTTTAGGCACTGACTGATGGACAGACAGACTATTTGATTCCAAGGGCAATGCAAGCATTTGTTTTCCAGACCCATAAAAGAAGGGAACATTCAAAACTGAGACATAAATTTCATGCACACACAAATATATACATCCTTGTGTGGGATCCAAAGAACTGCACAGCTAGTTCCCTGTGACCAAGGGCCACACAGTAAATTGCTTTTGAAAATGCGGGGAGTTCCTGATACAGTGTGTGTGGGATCTGCTGTGCAAAGAAAAAGAAAAGTAAAAATAATGTAACTGGGCATGGGCAATCTCATAGTCATTTTTTAAGACAGAAAATCAGATTTATTAAACTAAAATGCCACAGACTATACATGATTATCAATCAGAAACAGGGCTTAGTTTTCATGCTTTGATCACAGTTCTACACAGTGCTGTATCAGACATTTCTTCTGTCTTTTCTTACCATTCTCCATCAATCAAGAAGAGAAAATTTTGATGAAATATTCATGAGTGGTGCAGTTTTTGCTGCATTTACCTTACTTTTGAGGTGGCTGAAGAATTTTGCAAAAGTCATTCTTTCAATTCTACAAATCATCTTTCCTGTTGTCTAAATTCTGAGCCTTCCTGGGTGCCTGCATTTCTCCAAAAGCCCATTAAACCCTTACCTGGTCTTTCCATTAAGTGTGGGAAGCGAAGCAGGCTGCCCACCATGTGAGTGGCAGTTCTTCACCGCTATTTTGTTAAGCGAAGTCTCTCTTTTTTATTTTTAAAGAAACCAGTGTGGATTTGTTAAAGTGCAAAGGAAGGATTTCCCCTAAAAATAAACTCAGCAAATGCAGCAATCTCAGGTGTTTGGTTGCCACCTCCACGGCTTTCCACACTTCAAATAAAGCCCAAGAGAAGACATAATGAGGTATCTCTTCCCATGGGGAGATCAGGAAATGCAGGCAGCTAGGTAAGGCTGCAGAGTGCTGTATCAATGTTTAATAGAAAGAAAAGCATCCACACAATCCTTGGCCATCTCATGACGATTAGGTCACCTGAAACCCACATCCACTGAAATTCTGAAGAATGAGACAGGAAAAAAGGAAAACAAGAGCTGTCTGAAGATTAAGAGGTTTGAATTTTTCATTTTGAAAATTTGGGAAAGTGTTATCACTGCTCATCTTCTGAACTCAGCCTGCTCATCCTGGTGCTTCAGAATTCTTGATTTGCCACCAAATAAGTCTTTTTAATCTAAACACACCTGGCTATCAACTATGGAAGATATCTGTTTCATGTACATTGTGCATGTCATCACATCCTCATTAATATATTTTCATGTATCCAGCTTGCAAGTATATTATACAGTATCTAGTTTGCCAACATGTATTGTCTATGGAGACAATATCTATTGACTGCTGTGGCTTATGATATGTATTTTATAATGCTACCATTTTAAGTTGTATGTTTTATGAATAGATTTGAATTATATTCACCGACTACCTTGACTTTTGTGTATTTAATGAGGTAAAACCTTCTGAGTACTGTTGTGGAAATCTTCATCTCCCTGTTTCAATGGAGGATGAATCAGGACACATTCAACCTGCTCCTTTGATTTCAATATCCAAAATGGCCTCCACTTTGCAAATATGAAGCTCTGGCTGATAGAGAGGAAGACAAACATAATTAGACAGCTGCATTTCACCATAACTGATCTTTGTCGCCCATAATTGCTGAGGAAAAGTTGTCCCCACCACAAAAACACATGGAACCCAGACCATTCCTGTCTTAGCACTCAACCTTTTCTTCACTTTTCAGGAAAAAAATGTATTTTTGTTTGCTTTTCTCTTCTCACTTGCTCAACCAGAAGCCATCAGTTGGCAGAAAAATGTGATGTCAGATCTCACTCTAGATTTGGATTCTTTTAACTCGCAGTTGGAGGTGGCTGAATGAAAGCATCGTTGTGAGAGAATTCAATCATGGCTCAACATAATTTCACAGATCCTTATTGTTCTATTTAGGAAGAAATGGTTCAAAGTTAATGTAAATAGTTGTGGGAATTTGAACACCCTTATCCATTATCTAAATTGTTGGTATTCAATGCACATAGGTTGCCACAATAAATCTTGTACTAATCAGGGCATCTTTATGCAATGGGGAGCCAAAGATAAAGTATAGGAAATTATAATGAGAAGAGACATGACATGATCAGAGTTGTAGAAAAAATGACTACCTGGGAAAAGCTGAGCTTACTTTTTTGTGTTCACAATGAGACAGAACAAAGCACAAAGGGAATTTCAGAGAGACATTAGATTTGATTAAAAAGTTAAATGCAGCCCAGTGTCATGCATCTCTCAGGATAATCATAAAATGGATTCGCTCAGTGCCTCAACAAGTTATATGTTACCAGCACAACTGAAAGTCAAGAGATATACCCCCCCCCAAAAAGGTATTGTGGCTTTAGACAATATGCATGCTTTGTCCCATTTCATATCAGATACAAATAATTATTTGTGTCAGATATTGATTTAAATTAGAGTTGTTCAGGGCTCTGTTGTCTACAATGTTGTATACCAAACTGTTTTGCATGGAGAATAAATAAACAATGGTGGGCCATCAGATGCCAGCTGTTTAGTGTTTGACAGCTGTGGGATAATTTAGCCTTGGCCTTTTTTTAAGAGATTGCTCTCAGGAAGGTGGTAAGTATAGTATAACCTTGATTCGAGTACCTTGATTTCTATATCGGTTGAAACTAGGGATGGAATGATATGTTAATTTCAGTTATTTCAGTTTCTCATTTTTTAAATCTTAATGTTGGTTTTCTACATTTCTGCAGCAATTTGCAATTTTATTTTTTTAAAAAAAATCATAAAATTCTTCAACATTTTAATGTGAATTTCTCCTAATAACTAAATTTTGTATGCAGTTTTGACTGTGTTCATTTTTGCAAGCAATTTATCTTAATATAATGCATTTTCTACATTATTTTCACCACTATATACATTTTGTGCACACTTTCCCCAATAGATGCATTTCTGTAAACACTGCTTGGCTGGAGAACGGCATCATAAGTGCAAATTTTGAAGGATGGCTGTGTTTCAGTTCTCATATTTTTTCAGAAAGTGCAGATTTAATAAAATTGGCTTTAAATGCAAACTGAATCAAGTTTCTCCCTCATCTCCACTTGAAACCTGCATACAGTAATACCTCAGTTAACAAATCCTCTGGAAAGAGGCTCCTTTTAACAAAGTCTTTGTTGGATGCGGGAGGCATGGGGGTTCACACACACTCTGACATAATTACAATAATTAGAATGTGGCTCCTTGTCTACTGGATTGTGGCTGCTGCAGGCAGCTCTCTCACACATGGCTGGAATAGTACTTCTTGACAGGTGGCTTCGCAGTAAATAGTGCTTCGGGTGCCTGGAAGCACCATACTGCAGACATGTCTGCTCGAGTGTAGGGGGGGTGGCAGAGAGAAAGAGAGCGAGAGAAAGATGAAAAACAGGGTGGTAGTGGTGGCTGCCCCTTGTCTCCCTGGTCAAGAGTACAGAGAGAAGAACTGTTCACAAAGCTTTAGATTGCTATAGCAAGGTGCTCCATGGCGCAGAGTGGTAAGCGGCGGTAACGCAGTCAAAGCTCTGCTCACGGCTGGAGTTCGATTCCAACAAAAGGAGGAAGTCGAATCTCCGGTAATAGGGGTCGAGGTCCACTCAGCCTTCCATCCATCCGTGGTCGGTAAAATGAGTACCCGGCATATGCTGGGGGGTAAAGAAAGGCCAGGGAAGGAACCAGCAATCCCACCCCATATATACAGTCTGCCTTGTAAACGTTGCAAGATGTCACCCTAAGAGTCGGAAACAACTCGCACTATAAGTGCAGGGACACCTTTACCTTTTTTACATGATAAAAGAAAAAAAAAGGCAAGGCAGGCATCCCTGGATGCATTTTGGAAGAAGCTTTCAAGTGGTCTGTATGCCAGACTTACCTGACCTGATTATTTCATTTCAGACATGCATATTGTTAGTTTTTGCTGAAATATGTTGAACTACTCTCTTTTTTGTGTGGTGTAACAATCTATCCCTATTTTTTCCATGTTATTCCTACCTTTGCTTTCAAAGTTTCCATTAAAGAAGTAATGTCTAGGTACACATCTACTTTGTTAACTGAGGTATTACTATATTCTGGGGCATACGGAAGCCTATATCAGCAATGGAATTAGAGCCAGAGGAAACATTACAGGTGCTATGCAGAGCCTGCTGGAATTCTACTCTATGTTATGACTCACCTGTGCCATTACTGTAACGTGTATCTCCAGCCAACAAGTCATTCTGATGCATGGGAAGCTCAGGATTTATTTCTTTACTGATCTCCTGACTTCACCTCTTTGTATGGTCCTATTCGAATACAGAGGTGGGGAACTCGTGGTCCTCCAAATGATGTTGGACTCCAGTTCCCATCATCTCCAATCAGAATGGAAAGTGGTCAGGGGATATGGGAGCTGTAGTGCAGCTCTTTGAAGAAAGAGATGAGACTTCCAGTCGGCTTTTCAGTGAGGGTTTAGTTTGCATTCTGGGTATGCATGGTACAATTCACTATAAAATATTCTGTCCTACTAGGGAGAGTGGGGGGAAAAGGAATCTTTTGGGAAGAAAGAAAGTTTGTGTAAATCCACTTCAGACCTTCAAAAAACTGAGGAAAAAGCAAGAAACAAACTTGACATTATACAGAGCAGTTTGGTTGCATATACAAACAGGGGTAGCATCCAAAGATGCTGTGGCATTTTGCAAATGTCAGGTTAGGATTTGCTGTTCGATTTAAATACAGACTTGTCTGAAAAATCCTGATATCTTTTTTCCCCTTTTTTAATTCTTCATTTAATTCCATCACCAATCTTTGTTCTCTTCCATGTCTAATTTTGTCTGCTCTTAGGATGTGTTCTGGTCACAGAGCAATTACTTCCAACTCTCTGATTTCACACTATAGATTTCCCCTTATGGTTGAAAGGTTTTCCATTCTTACAAGATTACACTGGCTGCAAAGGCTATTTTGTCTTCCATCAAAAGTTAACGATAGTGCAAGAACCACATGTGCGTATTTGACAGATGCAGATTTTGTCCTTTTGTTTCTCCAGATCAAACTTGAGGATGTCAGACTGTTTGGAATTCAAGTATCAGATCCACAGTCTAGGGGAAAGGAAGCCCTTTTCAGACATTCTACTCATGTCTGAAATCAACACATGAGTGGAGAGAGTGAGGACAAATGTGCTAAATTGCATCCCCCATCCTGGTCACCATCAACCTTCATGAATTGGAGGGTAAACTTCTGAAATGCACTCCTGTACTCATGGAGGCTCCCTGTACAGTTTAGAACCAGCAGAGTAATGTATCACTCCATGTGTGGAGGCTGGCAGAGCTGATATGGATGGAGGAATACCTCCCCCCCATATTCAAATTTCCCAAGCATGGTGATTGGGAGTTTGGATGATGACCTTTATCATACTTAAATCCTTTTGTGATGAATGAGGCTATGTTGCAACTAATTTGTCCTAATGATTTCAATGGAACTTAAGTACAACTAATATTCACCAAGATTTGAGTCCACTTGTATAATATTGTCTTGATGGTTTCTTTACAACTTTTGAAGATAAGCTCAGTAAAGAACAGGCCTACTTAATTTGTGAGTCACTAATCTGAATGTAGCCCACCGTCCAAGTATTGTGGCCTGCTCAGATGTTGACAACCACCCATTGCTTCTAGGGTCAAGCAGGCAGAAAACAACACCAGGCTGTTTCATTAAAAAAAAAATTAACAAAATGTAAACCAAAGATGGATTGACTCCATAAAGCAAGCCACGCACCTGAACTTGCAAGATCTAAACAGGGCAGTTTACAACAGATGCTACTGAAGGTCACTGATTCATAGGGTCGCCATAAGTCGTAATCGACTTGAAGGCACATAACACACACATAGCTCAGAGACACTATAGTATCATCATGTGATTCAAAATAATTTAGTGTTGTCTCATCATCACTTTGGTTTTAGATATACTTATATCATTAATTCAAAATTAAATTTAATAAAGAAAAAAGGAAAATGATTAAACACGACCAATTAAGCTAATATCCAATTATCAATTCATATATTATGAAATCATAATTTCAAAAGGAAAAAAGAAAGAGAGCGAGAATGAAAGCATAAATATATATATATATGAAAGAAAAAAATTGAAAAAAATGGGAAAAAAGGGGAACGGAATAGAGAAAGAGAAAAAATCAGCAAAAATGATTTAATGAAAAACATAGATATAGTTACTATCAACTTAAACTTCCAGATGTTATTTATTATTATTATATGATAAATTTATATCCTGCCCTTCCTCCCAGTAAGAGCCCAGGGCAGCAAACAAAAACACTAAAGATACTGTAAAACTTCTTAAAAACATACTTTAAAATATATTCTTAATCTTAGGTTAATATTCACTAATAGGCAAAAAACCTTATGGTTTAAGAACGTGCCTGTAGCCCACAAATATTTCTATCAAACTTTTAAAAGCAGAGAAATTGGGCAGCTATCATGAATGCACCAAGGGAGCAGGAGACCTGAACTCCTCTCTGAGATATTGGACTACCCTACAAATTGGTCAAAATGCAAACACAATTTGGATTGGTCTTTCACAGTCCAATCCACTTGCTGTGTAGCTTGGAAGAATTTGGTAACATGTGCCTCTGAGCATACGGTGAGTGGTGGCAACACCTGCCATCTCCAAAGATGGAGAATTACATTTTTGTATGTTTGTTGGTGTACTTACTTTGTTTCATTCCTGTGTTACTATTGTTTCTACAGAGAATCTAATCTAGAAAATGTTATTTCCCTCATTATTCATCCTAGAAACCTATGTCAAATTTATTTTTATTAATTTCAAAGCCTTTTCATTGGTCAGTGTCATATGATGGTGAAGACAGCCTTTTGTGTTTGAAATTGGAGGTTATGTTCTATTTCTATTTTGGGTGCATTAACAGTTGAATCTGAAACTGAAGTATGATGTAAAATCAGATTGATTACAATATGTTGCTCCTTCAGGAATGACTCTAGCTGTTGGAAAAAAAACAGTCTGTCCAAGAGGGAGGAGGTGTCCCTCTACCCAGCTCTCTTAGCTAAGCCGGCCTCCCACCAGTTGAGAAGGCAGGTGGGACGACTGCAAGCAGGATTCCCATCAGCATCAGTCTGACGAAAGACCCATACAAGGGACACGGGGTGGGGGAAACTGAGCTGGCCTGGGACCAATTGAATCCCAAGCCACTTTCATTGCCATCATATGATGTCAAGAGCTCCCATCCAGCCCTGACTGCTGTGTCACCTCCAGGCTGATGCAATTATCTGCCTGCCCCCCATCTTCTGTCCTGGCCACCATGCACAGCATCGCTGAAGATATGGCAGTGGCCACACTGCTCCATATACCTCCAGTGGCACAGCTTTGGGGATGGATGTTTGGATTGCAGCCTAAGCTAATACATAGTAATTTCACTTTGTTGTGGTTAATCTACATCTTCACTTTCCCCTTGCCCTTCACCCACATATTCTCCATTCTCATGTTCTTTGTTCTGTGAGTTGATGAGCAGAGTGGCTATGCCGTGGCCATAAGGTCAAAAAGTTCGATAGGGAAGGAGATTGCTTTCTTGACAGTCTGTGACACTTACTCTTGTTGTCTCTGTTTGTT
The DNA here is from genome assembly GCF_030035675.1 of Rhineura floridana. Lineage (NCBI taxonomy): Eukaryota > Metazoa > Chordata > Lepidosauria > Squamata > Rhineuridae > Rhineura > Rhineura floridana. The sequence goes on from NC_084484.1 coordinate 34,617,199, forward strand.
GGATGTGTGCTTCTGTTCGCCCTTCCTCATATCTGGGATTTAAACTGAGCAATGTCATCCTTTCACTCAATCCTGCTGGCTCATTGGTTGCCAAATGGACATGGTGGACAAAGGACCTGCTGGTTGTCAGCCCACAATCAGGGTGTTCCAAGAGTTAGGAGGGGGTAGAGCTGAGCCTGCCCAGTATCCACTGGATCCCAAGCCACTCCCACAGATGGCACCAGCTGGCATTGAGCCCAATCTGCCTGCCCTCCCACCTTCTGCTGCTGTGAGATGCCAGGCTGCAGATGCGGAGGCAGTGCAGAGTTCACATTGCTGTTTAAGTGACTAGCTTTTCCTATTGTTTTTCAATGGGATCTAAATTCATTGAAGAGTGAAATCTTATCCATGTTACTCAGAGGTAAGCCCCACTAAGTTCAATGGGTTTAACTCCCAGGCAACTTCTATGTTGGATTGGGAACATATTAATTAAAAAAAAATCAAAGCTCACCTCAACAAGAAAACAATCTTAATACAGAGATTCCTTTAAACAAATCTTATGACATTTAGCCATTTGAGATCCTTTCTTTGTGGCTTAAACTTGTTGCCTTAAAGACCTCCAAGTCATGAAGCAGACAATGACGCCATGTCAAATTGATGTTCATCATTGGATGATAGAGCATTCTGAAGAAACACATTTCCCTTACACTCCAATGAACATCACATTTAAAAGCAGTGTAGCAAAACATATTTTTCTAACATGGGTTATTTCCCCCCACCCTTCCATAATCCTTGCAGTCTGCCTCTAATAAAGTATCTGTAGTAATAGATTATCTTTTTAAATGCATGTACCTTGAAGAACCTATTTCCTTGGGATAAGCTGGTACTTAAGAAAAAAAACATAACTTACTTGAAGGACATTTTAACGTTCCTTGTTGGTTGCATGCTTGAAGTAGATACATGGGAGACATACAACATCACAAAAAATGATGTTCTGCTCCTGCAGTGGGACTTCCCTTTCTCTTCTTCCCCTGAAGCCCCTTGCACAGACCCAACAACTGCTCCAGAAGGTTGGGAGACCCTCCAGTTCAGGTTTGAGAGTGATGCATGGGCTACAGGGGGAGGAGAGAAAGGATAAGTCCCCATTGCATTGTTGGGCAGGCATCATTGGATGTCACTTATGAGACCATCCAGGAAAGGGTAAATTATCAGTTTGAGTCTTCATGGTTTTATATACCAGCTCCAGCTCCAACACATCTCATGGAAGACAGCTTCATTAAACAAAACAAAGCAAGACAAAACAAAATATTCATTCCTTGTAATGTCTATTATCCAGTGAGGTGATATTTACAAACACACTGAGGCTTCAGTTTCATGGTTAGTAATTCCTGTGTTCACTTCTTAAACTCCGTTTTAAACATGTAAGGAAATTAAACAAGATATTACATAGAGTGATATCCCTCATCCATATAAAGCCCTGCCTCCTCCTATGGATGGACCATAGCTCAGTGGTATGGCATCCGCTCCACATGCAGAAGGTCTCTGGTTCAACCCACAGTATCTTGAGGCAGGGCTGGGAGAGATACCTGCCTGAAACCCCGGACAGTCACTGCCAGTCAGTGTAGGTGATGTGGAGCTAGATGGACGAACAAACTAACTTAGTGTAAGGCAGATTCATATGTTCCACCATCACTGATGTCTATGCCACACTGAGCAGATGTTTGTCAAACATAGGAAAGAGCTCATTCACACAATATCATACGTGAATCCTGGACCAATAAGGATCCCTCCCTTGGACAGTGGGGAATTGATGAGTGGGTGTGCTGGTGGGAGGCAGGGCATGACTCTGCTCTCCCTGTCAGCTGATTATTGGTGTTCATTTTGAACATCTCTAGTTTACGTAGGACTCTCCTAAAGAAATAGACAAAGCCTGGTCACAGGAGGCTTGTTTGGTGGGGAGGGACAGCTGCCTGCCTTGATGGCACATCTGCTCTGCAAACAGCCAGTCACACTGTTCCCAAGACCCATGCATACTATGCAGAGTCCCTCTACACATCATCTGCCTCATTCATGCCAGTGAAGGTCCCAGCTCTATGAGTGTACAGGGAGTGAATGCACTTAGAATTCTCCCCTCTATTGAACAGAAAGGAGCAGCTCATATGGACTTGATGCAGGTCTATATTGACCTGGAGCAGATTTGGGGAAGTACCATTTCTCAGTGATCAAGCACTTGCTTTGCATGCAGAAGATTCCAGGTTTAGTGTCCAGCAACTCTGAATAGGGCTGAGAAGGACTCCTGTCTGAAACCCTGGAGACCTCCTGCCAGTCCATGTGGACAGTACTGGGCTATATGGACCAATGGTCTGGCTCAGGATAAGGCAGCTTCCTATGTTCTTTTTGTTAGATCAGTGTGTGCATGTGTTTAGTCTTTGATTAGCACATAAGAGGTTTGAGCTGCACTGAAGATGATGTGATCAAATAGTATAGGAAATGGGCACCTGAAACCAGGACACATTAGCCCTTCATGTACCCAGAAACCTACTGCCCATCTGCCCAGGAAACAGCAGTTCTCCTAGCAAATAATACACAGGGAGAGAAAGATAGAGGATAACTGTAAACTAAAAACCCACATTTCTCATTTATGTTCAAGGTGACAGGGTGTTTATTTACTTATTACAGTTATAGCTCACCTTTCTTCCATGACAGAATTCAAGATAGCATACATAGGGTTCCTAGGAGGTCTGTCCACCAGGTACTGACTAGACCCAGACCCACGTACCTTCAGTAAGGTTGCTGCATCATATAGTTATGGGTTTGGGGTTGAGATGGATGATTTCTATGAGTCCCCTTCCAGCCTATGATTTGGGACCCTGCACCTGTAGGTGAGAAACCTGCTCTGCTGGTCAGCTCTCCCTTTTTTAGTCTAATAGAGTGGCCAGGTGAGTTAACGGGCCTATCAAATGCCCATTAACTGGCGAATAAACCAGGGAGATCCTATTGTTATTGAAACTCTTCAGGAGAGCCCCCCCTTTCCTGAGGCCAAGGAGAGGCTTTTGTTTTGAGCAGTCTGAGAAAAGGCTGGGAACTGGAGGCAAGAGAGAGGCTGGCTGTCTGCACCATGGGTTTAGGGTGTAAAGCCTGATGGAAAATGTGAGGTCCATTGGACTGCTGATGCCTTGAACCCCTCCATCTTAAGCTCAGGTTGGAATGTGTGTAAATAAACAAACAAACCGTATTTCATAAAGACACCACAGTCTCCACTGACCTTCTTTCCAAGGAAACCCAACCCCGGGTGAGCGCAGGGACCCTTGAGAATCTCCCACCACTCGGAGATTGGGGTGGCGCACAACAATATGTTTTCAGGCCATGTTTTAGGATAATATTCATTGTTGAACTGCACAAATGCAGTGATGTATCACATAAGATTCCATTAGTCTCCGGAGGCAGACCTTCATGGCGGCTTAGGTGGAAGAGTGTGCGCTCGGAGCTCCTGCCGTTTACCTCTTTTAACATCTTTTAATACTTTAAATACCTCTTAACATCGATTCTAACATCATCTGGGCTTTTATTGGGAGTATATGGACGGGAGAATTCTTTTTTGGTACTACCCATTTCTCCCTTGCCCTGGTAAGCTGGTAAGCTTGGAATAAGATCGCGCTATGGTTGCTGTGGACGGCTGGATTTAAAATCAAAGCTGGGGAATTGTATGTGGGAATGTATGAAGGTGTAGTGATTGTAACTCTTATATTTTAGTAGTGTTTTTGCAGTTGGATGTACCCTCCCATTAATTGAGGGATTAGCTGATTGTTGTCAGCGTGTATTACGGAGGTGGGCCTCCGTTTTGTATATTGTTTAGGGTGGGTGGCCTGTCCATTAAGCGGACAGGTTCAGGGGCATGTGTACATCCGGGGGAGTTCTGATGGAGAGGGAGGGGGGCCAAGCTATATCAAGACTGGGTGGCAGATGCTGGGTCGATGCTGGGGGCAGACCATGTCAGTTTAGAGGAACAAGAGATAGATGTATAATATCCATCCCTTGTTCCGGGTCTGCCCAAATCCAGAAAACAACTGGGAGATGCAGGATTCCTACCGACCTTCGACTGTTGTTGTGTAATGCCAGGTCTGTGTCACAAAAAACATCTATCATTCATGATATGATTTTGGATGAATGCACAGACCTGGTGTGTGTTATGGAAACTTGGCTGGACGAGGCCTCAGCCCCCATTCTTGAGGCCATGTGTCCGCCGGGTTTCCGTTACGCCCAGCAGCCGAGGGTGGGAAAGCGGGGAGGGGGAGTGGCAGTCATCTATCGGGAATCTTTGGTTTTTACCAGACCTCCGCTCCCGAGGACCAAGTTTGTTGATTGCATGTATTGGAGGTTGGGCCCGAAGGGCAGTTTAGGGATTCTGCTTGTGTACCGCCTGCCCCGCAACACAGCAGACTCCCTGGCCGAGGTGCTTGAGGTGATCTCGGATGTACGAGTGTTGTCCCCAGAGCTATTAATTCCTGGGGACTTCAACGTGCATGCTGAGACCACTCTTGTTGGAGCCCCTCGGGATTTCCTGGAAACCATGGCTTCCTGGGAACTGCACCTTAATAATACTGAGCCCACCCATGTAGCCGGTCATGCTCTCAACCTTGTATTTGTCCTGGGAGAGGAGGGAAGTGTTCTGAAAGTGGGGGCTATTTCTTATACCCCTGTGTCATGGTCAGATCACTATCTGGTGAATATAGATTTCTCATTGCCACACGCCCTCCGCAGGGGCAAAGGACCTATTAGAATGGTCCGCCCCAGGCGCTTGATGGATCCAGATGGATTCCTGACTGCACTTGGGGAATTGGAACCTGCTGAAGGTCGCTCGGTCGAAACCCTGGTGATGGAGTGGAATGGGGGGATCACCAGGGCATTGGACCAAGTTGCCCCAAAACGTCCTCTCCCTCTGAATAGAACTCAGATAGCGCCATGGTATACACCACGGCTGCGCAATCTGAGGCGGGAGGTGGGACGACTAGAACGCCGGTGGCGGAAATCTCGCTCCGAAGGTGCTCAGACACAGGTCAGAGCAGCAGTAGCTGCCTACCAGGTGGCAGTAGAGGCGGCAAAGAATGATTTCTTTGCTGCCTCTATTGCATCCGCAGAGAGTACCCCTGGAACATTCTAAGACCTCCTGTGACAAATTGGCAAAACACTTTGCTGATAAAATCGAACACCTAAGGAGCTCGATTCCGTGCGCCGTGGATGCAGTGAAGGAGCCAGAGTTGACCATCTGCAATCCGGTCCGGTGGGATCGGTTTTGGCCTCTCCCTTCTGAGGAAGTGGACAAGGTGCTGTCATTTGTGAAGCCTACCACCTGTCTGGGTGATCCTTGCCCATCATGGCTCCTTGTCAATTGCAAGGAGAAACTGGGCGAAGGGATTAGGGCGGTGGTAAACACATCCTTAGTGGAGGGTGTGATGCCACTGGCCCTCAAGGAGGCAATTATAAAACCTATCTTAAAGAAGTCCTCCTTGGATCCCCAGGTTTTGAACAACTTTCGCCCTGTTTCGAATTTGCCATTTTTGGGCAAGATCATTGAGCGAGTGGTGGCTAACCAATTGTCAGCACACTTGGATGAAACGGATTATCTGGATCCATACCAATCGGGTTTCAGGACTGGACATGGAACTGAAACAGCCTTGGTTGCTCTGGTGGATGATATGAGGAGGGCATTAGATAGGGGAGAATTCACCTTTCTTGTCCTCCTAGATCTTTCAGCGGCTTTTGATACCGTCGACCACGGTATCTTGATGGATTGCCTGGAAGGACTGGGAATTGGAGGCACTGTTTTACAGTGGTTCCATTCCTTTCTCTCTGACAGGCACCAACAGGTAGCATTGGGAGATGAGGTTTCAGACCCTTGGCCCCTCACTTGTGGAGTGCCACAGGGTTCTATCCTCTCTCCCATGCTATTTAACATCTATATGAAGCCGCTGGGATCTATCATCAGGAGATTTGGGCAGCGGTGTCACCAATATGTGGATGACACACAGCTCTATCTCTCGTTTAAGTCTTCACCAGAGTTGGCTGTGGAGACCGTGTCCAAGTGCCTGGAATCTGTGAGTGGATGGATGGGAAGGAACAGTCTGAAGCTAAATCCTGACAAGACCGAGGTACTGCTTGTGGGAGACAGGGGTAGGCTGGGTCCTGTTGACCTGAGGTTTAATGGGGTACAATTACCCCTGAAGGACCAGGTCCGCAGCCTTGGGGTTGTTCTTGATTCCAGGCTGCCCATGGAGGCTCAGATTTCGGCAGTGAGCCGGGCAGCCTGGTACCAACTACACCTCACACGCAGGCTGCAACCCTACTTCCCTGTTCATCAGCTCCCACTGGTAGTACATGCCCTGGTCACCTCTCGATTAGACTACTGCAATGCGCTCTACATGGGGTTACCCTTGAAAACGGTCCGGAAACTTCAACTGGTACAGAATGCGGCGGCTCGTTTACTTACAAACGGCCATCGCCGTGATCATATTACACCAGTATTATTTAATCTACAGTGGCTTCCAGTAGTTTTCCGGGCCCAATTCAAGGTGTTGGTGTTAACCTTTAAATCCCTATACGGTTTTGGTCCAGTTTATCTGAAGGAGCACCTCCAGCGTCACCAACTATGCCGCCCAACAAGATCAGCCACGCAGGGCCTTCTCTCAATCCCACCAACAAAAGTGGCTAGGTTGGTGGGGACTAGAGAGAGGGCTTATTCGGTGGCGGCCCCCACTCTCTGGAATTCCCTCCCGTTCGATCTTCGACATGCCCCTTCCCTGGATACCTTCCGCCGAGCCTTAAAAACTTGGCTGTTTGGTCAGGCCTTTGGGACTATTGGGATGGGCTAATTATATACTCAATGCCCGTTGCTATGTATTACATTTGCTGCTATTTGTCACTGTTGATTATTTGCATTTTATTGTATTTACTGTAATTACTGTATTATTGTATTTTATTGAATTTGCTATGTACGCCGCCTAGAGTGGCTTCGGCCAGATAGGCGGCCTAAAAATTAAATTACTATTATTATTATTTATTATAAGATGTGCACATCACCAAATGCTGCAATCCTGCTCTCTGCACATGTGTGCCTGCAGAAGCACAATGTTAGAAAATTCATAAAGATCACTCTTTCCCTCCCTCCTCCTCCATGCTGCTACCAAGCTAGGTGAGCTCTTGACATGCATGGCACATTCCAATGCATCCCTTTGATCCACCCCATCCTCAGCCTCCATTGCCCTGCTCCACTTCCGCTGAGATGACAACATTAGGGGCTTATGAAGAAATGAATTGCTGGGAGGTCCTAGGTGAAGCATAAACAGAGCTCTTGATGTCAATTGCCTGGCCACATTGGAACATGCTTGACATGACAAAGGCCAATGAGCATCACAGCAACAAGGAGGAGGATGGGAGAGTTCTGCTTGACTCCTGAGAAGATCCACTTCTCAACTTACTCTCCAATTGTTCATGCAGAAGGTGCAAGATTGCATTCAAAGCACCTACAGGTTCAGATGCTTTTTGCGAGCCTACAGCAATGTTGACTTTACTGATATTATGTGATGATTGCTGAAGTGCAGATCATAAGGGAGGAAAGGCTGCATAACGTTGAGCAGCAAATGTGTTGGAATTCATTTTTGTTAAGACACAAGAGTAAAGAAATCCTTAGTGATGGATACTTCCTCCTTCCTCCCCTCTTGAAGCAAGATCAATTTCATTCCTTGGCAGTTTCTAAATTGTATTTGCCAATTGCTAGTGAAATTATGGAGACAGACGATCACTAACCCTGACCTTTCATTATTTCAAGGCCACCAAGTGAAGGAACAGGGTGCAGTTTCTAAGCTCTCTTGCTTTGTTTCAATTTACACGATTTCAGCTTTCATTTTTCAAAGAAGCAAATAAGATCAAAACTCCTTCTGGGAAACTAGCGATGATAAGTTAGAGATCATAGGCTTGTCTTCTCCGTTTTTACATTTTGTTTATTGTTACACTTCAAGGCTAACAATACTATTTTTGAAGATGGGGAGCTGAGGAGAATCATGTTATTTACCACACTGAATCTTTCTTCTTAGTCAAGTATGAATGAAAGTTGTCCTATATCTTAAAAAGTTATATTTATTTACAATATGGATATATTTCCTTTCAGCCAGCATGTCAACAAAGCAATTCAAATAATGCAAGTTTCAAAACAGGGAAAAATCAGAACTATAACTAAATACTATATAAGCCAACAAACAACAAAAACAGCAAACAGAAGCACTCTGACTGGAACTCAGATTGGAGTTTACAATATAGAGAGATATATTACATATATTGGCTTTCATATCTTCACATCAAGATTAGCAGCAATAGTTAAATCAAATTCTACAGATTTTTTCTAGTTCTTAATATTCATAGCTTTTCTCTAACAGAATTTCAGAAAAATGGAAGAATAACAGAGTGTTTGGGAAGACCGATCCTAATTGAACACCTGATGTTGCACTCTAGGGCTAGACCAGAAGGAAGAAAATCAATGCTATCCTCTAAATGAGATATTTTGTCATAAGAATGTGTGCTGGACAATGGCAGTTTATGATGCCATAAAGTGGGGCTTCAAGCCCCACACAGCCATGAAGCTCATTGGATGACCTTGGGCCCATCACTTTCTCTTAGGCTAACCTACCTCACAGGGTTGTTGTGATGATAAAATAGGTAGAGGGGAGAACCATGTATGCCACCTGGAGCTCTTTGGAGGAAAGGTGGGATATAAATATTACAATAAAATTTTAAACACACCAGCCAGATATCTAGATCACCTCGACAAGGTGATCAGAGATCCGCATGCTATACAAATCTCATGGCTAAAGTAATTGGTTTTACTCTTCCCTGTTTCAACTGCAAATGGTGGTTGTTGGGGTACCCATTTATGAAAACATGTGCAAAAATACACATACTTTATTTTGAGACTCTTAAAGTTCACTGTGCATACAGCAGTCATTCTGCTTCATTTCCAGCCATTTTAACTGAATGTTCCAATGCAACATTAATCAGGTTAATCAGTAGGTGTCACAGCATCTCAGCTACAGAATAGTCTGAAAAGAGATTATAATTTTTTTAGATGATGACAAATGTTCTTCAATGGAAGTATGCATTAAGAATTTACATATGCCCAGTGTCTTCTATCCATGGTTTTTAGAGCTTTACAGCTATTAATAGGAAAAGAGGCGCGCCAAGTAAGATTTTTTTTCTCTTTCTCAAGCTGACATATCTTGACAGGATGAGGGGTTTTTTTCTTTACATGATTGGGCTGAAGTTATGCTTTATGAGACACACTCAGAACCCAAGTTGTCTATATGCATATGAGTGAAGATGTTAAGGATGAAGGAGGAATTTGGTTCGGTTCACATTTTAATGAAGAGCTATCAAAGCCATGCTTTCTGAAACAATGGTGGAAACAAATTGCAGCCATCAAAATGTGCACTTCTCTAAATTTTGTGATGCCTAAAATGTGAACCCCCCTCTAGGATGCACACCTTAAAGTGGTGAGGGGGTTTGAGAGTGTTGAAGAAGCTAAGAGCAATGCCATCAAGAGTCTAGACCAAGAGGCTAGACTCCTAGCAAGGGCACCCAAGGCGGAATGATCAAAGCTGAAACACCAGACTAAGATGCATCCAAACTCAGAGGAAGGCAATGGTAAACCACCTCTGAATATCTCTTACCATGAAAACCCTATGAACAGAGTATACAACGTCGCTGATTCATAGGGTCGCCATAAGTCGTAGTCGACTTGGAGGCACATAACAACAACAAAATGTGAACAAAAATAGGAATGTTTGGGGAAAGTGTTCATAAAATGCGCGTATTTGTGAAATTAACATGCAAATTGTATTATATTAGAGAAAATGTCTTGCAAACACTTGAATAGAAGGAGTATTGCATACCAAAATGCTGATGGTTTTTCAGGAGGACTTTTTTTAAAAAAAAATCACAAACAGACATGCAAATCTGGTGAACTGAATTTAAGACTGGAAAAATGAGAAATAGAGAGTAAGCCAAATTGACAGATTTGGCCATCCCTAGTTCGTGCATGACAGCATACCATTATTGGCAAGTAGTTGTAGAATGGGCTGGACAGAAATACAACAGGATCAATTTCATGAAGCATGGTTGCCCTTTTTTGTATTGATAAATCATCATAAAGAAGAAACTTCCCAGTACTCGTTTGGGAGGGGCATATTTGTATAGTTTGATACTAATTTCTGAGTTTTGTTGTGGTTGTGTTAAACTATGTACTACTTGTAGACTTGACTCAAATAACTGTTTATTTCTGTTTTAAAAATCCTTTTTTTTTTTAAAGAGAGACCTGCATGTTTCTGTAAACAGCAGCAACCATTTGCCTTATGTAGCAGTTTCTCCTATACGTTTCTGCCTCATCCCTTAGATCTGCTCAGGATCCTCTGCTCCGCGTCTCATAATGTACACAAATTTAAACAAAAGCCACAGAACTGGGTCTTTCCCATGGTGATAGCACAACACAATTCATCAGCTGGTCCACCCGACTGTCTCCCTCTTGGCATTTTGCCAACAATATTTTACTTATCTTTTTGGTTGTTCATTTGAATTGAGATGTGCATTTGTTCATCCTCATCCAGTTGCAGGTCTCATATTCTGTTTAATAAGGATATAGTTACAGTATTCCTAAAACCTGAGGTTTTGGAAACAGGATGAGTTTTCACGGCTAAGATATCAAGAGATGTCACCAAACAAGTTTTACCAATATGCCCTCAATGGCCTCAGTGGATCATGAAAAGTTACACACACTGTAGCTAATTTTTAGGGCCCACCTGCGCATGGTGTTAATGGCATGGTTAGCATGTGGACAATTATTATCAAGACTGCAGCACTGTGGGGAAGGAAGATTTAAGCCTTTCCCCCAGATGCATTCTTATGAAATACAAACACACACACATACCACACAGTCATTAGCATAAAGAAAACAAATTCCATTTGCATTAGACAGAAGAAGTAGAACAGTATATCTTTGCAGGACACTGACAAAGAGGAAGGATTTTTTTTCTTTTTTCCAAAATACATTAGGAAATCACAGATGTTTTTGAGCACGTCGAAAATTTTCCTAGCAAACCAAATGGAGCCCATCAGCCATTTACAGTGGCCACTAGGGACTTCCTTTTTTCTTAAGGCTTGCAAGTTACGTTTGTGTGGGCCTGCCTTATAATATTTGCATATGAGAGGGAAATACTAATATAAAAGATAGGACATCTGAAAATGCTCTGAAGTGATGAAAAAAGTGAAAGGTGATGCTGCTGAAAGATAAGAAAAGAAAAGAGAAAGGCATAGTCAGTCACAGTCAGTGATAGTGAATTGAGTCTAGACAACATTCTTACTGTCGAGAGAAATGCCAGAGTAAATGTGCTATTCTGTCAGCAGCACAGGGAGCTATCAAATTGTACACAGTTTCTTTATCACTCATTGCTTTAAGAGTTAGACATTTTTGAATGATTTTAAAGTCAAATTAGAAAGATCTTTCACCGGCAAGATGATACCTTCCATTAACACAGATTTCCAACACAGTAAGATGATGAAGCAGCTATCGCTCAACTGCTAAATAAATGTATGTGTGTGTGCATGTGCATTCACACACACACACACACACACACACATATCCAAAGCAGCACAGATTGGAGAAGTCATTGAATGCTATATCAGTCACCCATTACATTTGCTGCACACAGATGTAGGCGGGAAATAAATGGACATGTGCCCCTATCACACATGCCTTTTCGAAGCCATGACCATACACACACAGGGTTTGACAGATTTCAGGTGATCTTGGTGGCTACCAAAAAGGAGGGGAGTTCAACATGTCTTTAAGTCAAAGTAAAGAATAAAACAAAACAATAAATACCACCAATCTATGGCCAAATATACATAAACCAGCAGCAAACATCCACCCAAAATTCTGAAAACTTGCAGTGCAGATTTCTCTGCAAAAGTCAGGTTTTCTCTTCCTAGCAGGAAACCTACTTTGCAGCAGCCCATTCCTTGGCCTGGGCACATATAAGCCTTAGAGTAGTTTATGCATTCAACAGAAACAAATGATAATGTCCCACCCTTGGCTGTACCACTATAGGGAAAGAGTTGCATGTGTGAATGTGCCACAAACACAAAGTCTACCTTGCCTAGAGGAGAAAAAAACTGCATGTCAGGAAAAGCACCACCCTTCTCCCTAATTTAATTTTCTTCATGCATGGAGTTTTAAATATGGGAAAACATTTTAAACATCTTATCCCTTATGCTCCATCATTTCTTTGTCTCACCCTCACCCCAAACTTATCCATATGACAGTGTGGCAAAGTCTCCTTTCCTCTCTCTATCACAGCACCATATACATTTTGGCTGCAGCACTCTAGGAGCCATGATGGAGCTAGAAAACAGTGTGTGTGTGTGTGTGTACAGCTGGGCCCCCTGTTCCTCCATCAGGTAATTCTGGTATAAGAGTGGGAGAATCATGGGCGGCAGTTTAAGGAAGGAGGAAATTGGGAACACTGTCATGTTCTAATAGAGAGAATAACAGAATTTCCCATTTGGAATCATAGGGGAAATGCACTGTTTTCAGAGTAGGGATGGGGGAGAAATTAGATTCAGGTCACAGTTAAAGTCAATTATAGCAAATCTGAACTTTACTAAACAATATGAGAACCAAAACACAGCCATCTGTCAAAATTCACACTCATCGAATTTTGCTATGCAGTTCTCCAAATAAACATTGTTTACAAAAACGCATACATTAAGAGGAAATGTGTATAAAAATGAATATATCCGTGAAAATAACATATTAAAAATAACATGCAAAAAAGCATTGCAAAAATGTGTAAATTAGTCAAAACTGCAGACAAAAATGTTTTGTTAGGAGAAATTTGCACTCAAATGCTGAAGGATTTCCGTGCATATTTAAAAAAGAAAAAAGATTGTCAGCTGCTGCAGAAATGTGAATTGAATTTAAGATTGGAAAAGTGAGAAACTTCTGAGCTCATTTCCAAATCAAACCCAATGGTATTCACCCATTATTAGTGATGGTTTACACCTAGACCCCAAAGGCTCTGACAACTGTAAGTTAAAAGGCTATCTTAGGGCCAAACCTGCCTGTACATTAAATACATTGAATGTGTGTCTGTGTGTGGTTTTTTTAAAAAAATATATCAGCCATAGGAGAACTGATCAGGAATAAGACCATGACACACAGGGTGGATGTTAATCATTTCCTCTTGCACTGCAATTCCAATAAAAATCCCACCAAACTAGATTCCATGGGCAGTACATTCATGGTTCACTGGAACTATTCACTAGCTGTGGAAAGTCTTGCTGTGGGATGATTTTGACAATGTGGAAAGGGGCAAAATTTGGGAATGTTGACACAGACAATTAAAGATAACAATGGCCCTATTCGGGCATGCATCTCAATAAACATAATAAAGAAGCCTAAATAAAAGTTTGTGGAGAGAGGATAAGCACCATGCCCCTAATAACCTTGCATATGCACTGATACGGCCAGCCTTAGTATTATTAGGTATAGTCTCAGACAGTTGATTTTGGATCTCACCCAGAAAACTGTTAGTTATTTTTATGGCATTTTTACTTGAAGGAAGAGATGTCTGTGGGATTTTCTGTCACAAGTGCAATAATAACTTGGCCAACTTGGGAAAAGATGCACATTGATTTGGGGAGGACAGGGACCATTTGAAATTTCACCTGAGGCAGCAAAATGCCCTGGGCTGGCCCTGCACACCAGCTGGACTGGCTCCTTTTCAGACCTTTGAAGCGGAACATGCTTCAAATCCTCCCCACGATTTGGAACTCAGCTTTATCAAGATTCCTGATTGCACAGAGCAGGGATGGGGAACCCGTGGCCCTCCAGATTTTCTGCACTCCAGTTCCCATCATCCCTGATCATTGGCCATGGTGGCTGGGGCTGATGGGAGCTGAAGTCCAACAGCATCTGGAAGGCCACTGGATGTTCTTAAGAGAGTAGGCTAAATTAAATATGGTATAGGAGTCCAACATGATGTACTTGTTGTTGGGATGCATCATTTCATGTTCCAAGCAGAAGGATCAAATGCATGAAAGGTCCCACTTACTTAAAATAAAAGTCCAAAATACCTTTCCACAAATCCAAAGTTGCATATCGGGAAAAAACATTCTAGGGAAGTGTTTATGTGTATTTCTGTGTGTGTGTATGTGAATAGAACTTATTTTATGGAGGAAGCATTCAGGCATTCATTATGAAAAGGTACACCCCGGTAGCAGCAGGATATATCATGTATGACATCTGTGTGCCAATTTTAACTCCCATGAAAAGGTGGCTGTGGGATTAGCATTTCTCTTGCAATGGTGGCTGCTGCTGTTAGCATTGACATTATGTCATGTGCACCATTATGCACACCAAGCACATGGCATATGGGCCGTCCCATCAATTTGAACATTTCTGCCCCATGGAAGGAAAGAGCCACTGAGGGAAACTAAGGGAACATGAGGGGCCAAGGATTAAGGAAATGTTTCCATGCACCTTCACAAAACCACTGTTCTGCAATCATTATTTGGTTGAGATCATTTCGTTCCAGTGGCAGCAGAACATAAAAGTTAATATGGGCAATACATTGAGTCCCCTGAAGGTCACACTATGCAGATCCAAAGGCATTTTTATTCAGTGACCACAGGAGGAAAGAGAGATGGAATGTGTCTTCATAGCTCCATGACAAAGTTGATGTTACACAGACATAACATAAATAGATGTTCAATAATGTTAAGTAACAAAAGCCGTTACACCCTGCTTTAGCTTTCAGCTCCCGTCATATAAGCAGCCAGTAAAGACGTCCTCTGTTTGCCACATAGCAAAGTTATGTCTGGCAATGACAGATTTGTAACTCTCAATGTGCCACATTTATTTCCTCGCAAAAGCACAAACCGAGTGTTTCCCCCCCTCCTCTTTCCTTTTTTGCTTCTTCCACAGCACATTAACAGCCCAATTCTAAAGCCATGGCCTCAGTACATCAACAGGCTGCCTTTGTCATATTGAGCTGCACTGTACATTTCTATGACAGCTGAAATCATGCATTCGGAAAATATCACAAAAGCCTCTTACCGCTCTTTATTAACATTCGGGTCTGAATTAATTTAGAGATGTCTTTCAATAAAATGGCAAATGTGAGCATTTCGCTTTAGTCAAAGTCAAATTTTATTATGACAGAAAGAAGGACAGGATGAAAGGTTGATTAAACCACAAACAGTCCAAAGGAGGGGAAGGGGGACTTTGGGTGTAAACATTAGCTTTCCTGTTCGAGCATTTGCTTTAAAATGTATGGGCTAAAAAAGTCAGGAGGGGGCTTATTAGATCAACCTCAATAAGGAGGAAGTAAATAAAGCTTCATGCCTGCCTGATGCACTTTTTCTCATTTCTGGTAAATTCAAGTTAAGCGAGGACAAGGTGTCTATCCCTAGACTAGGGAGAGTGGAGAAATTTGATTCAGTTCACATTCAAAAGGGAACCTACCTAGTTCTCACTTTTCATAAATAATACTGAAACCGAAACATAGCCATCCTTCACAATTTGCACTTCTCTGAATTTTGCCGTGCAGTTCTCCAGCCAATTAATGTGTACAAAAATGCACATACTAGGGGAAAGCATACATAAAAATGCATATATCTCTAATATCTCTCCCTAAGTAACAATTATTTATTTATTATTTATTTATTAAATTTATATCCCACCCTTCCTCCTAGAAGGAGCCCAGGGCAGCAAACAAAACACTAAAAACACTCTAACATATCTTAAAATCAAAGTTTAAAATATATTAAGACAAAACATCTTTAAAAATATATGAAACCAAAAACATTTTTAAAAACATCTTTTTTAAAAAAGCTTTAAAAACATTTTAAAAAGCAGCTCCAACACAGACACAAGACTGGATAAGGTCTCTACTTAAAAGGCTTGTTGAAAGTCTTCAGTAGACACCAAAAAAAAAAAACAATTCAGAGATGGTGCCTGTCTAATATTTAAGGGGAGGAAATTCCAAACGGTAGGTGTCATAACACTAAAGGTCCACTTCCTATGTTGTGCGCAACGGACCTCCTAATAAGATGGTATCTGCAGGAGGCCCTCACCTGCAGAGTACAGTGATCGGCTAGGTATATAAGGGTGAGGAGATCTTTCAGGTATCCTGGTCCCAAGTTGCATAGGGCTTTGTACACCAAAACCAGAACCTTGAACTTGGCCCTGTAGCTAATTGGCAGCCAGTGCAGTTCTTTCAGGAGCAGGGTAAAATGTTAGTGATACCCTGCCCCAGTGAGCAGTCCCAACACCACATTTTGCTCCAATTGCAGCTTCTGGACCAACTTCTACGGCAGCTCCACATAGAGCATATTACAGTAATCCGGCCTGGAGGTTACCAGTGCATGGACAACAGTGATCAGGCTATCCGAGTCCAGAAACAGCTGCAGCTGTCTTACCAGCCAAAGCTGGTAAAAGGCACTCATTGCCACTGAGGTCACCTGGGCCTCTAATGACAAAGATGGATCCAGGAGCACCCCCAGACTACAAACCTGCTCTTTCAGAGGGAGTACATCTCCATCCAAAACAGGCAACTGACCAATTATCCGAGCTCGGGTACCACCAACCCACAGCATCCCCTTCTTGCTAGCATTCACACTCAGTTTCTTGGCCCTCATCCAGCTCACCCACCGAGTCCAGGCACTGGTCCAGGGCTCGAACAGCCTCTCCTGATTCAGATGTTACAGAAAAATAGAGCTGGGTATCATCAGTGTACTGCTGCTGACCCATGAAAAAATAGTATATTAGGAAAAATTGCTTTGCAAAATTGTTTGTTAGGCAAAACTGCGTACAATAATGATATATTAGGAGAAATTTGCGCTAACATGCTGAGGAATTTTCATGAGGACTTTTAAAAAAAATTACAAACTGATTTAGAAATGTGGAAAACTGAATTTAAGATTGGGAAAATGAGAGAAACAGAAACTGACAGATTTGTCCATCCCTAGCCTAGGCCAACATAGCAAATCCATCCTGTTTAAATCACAGTTCAAAATTGGGTGCAACTTTGTGACAGCTCTTTCTTTGACTGCTTTAGATACTATTGTTGTTTGTTTGTCATTGCTGATTAACCGTAAATCCTACAACATGTTTATGGGCTCCAATAAATGACAAATGTGCAAACAAGGCAAACAATATGTTGTGCCATTCTTCTTTTAGCAACATTCTTCTTTTAGCAACTGGTTTATATATATATATAAACCAGACATAGGCACTTATGATTCCATTGATTTCAGGAATTAGAGAGACAATCTGTGTAAAGTTAGTTTGCATATGTAGAAATCCTGGATAATGCAAAATATGAATTATCTTTACAAGCACATATTTGGACTTATATATAACTGGGCTGAGAAATTTCATGGCTAAAAGCTACTTCAGCATCCTCTGCATAAACATTGGAGGCCTAGCTCTTTCCAACCTGATTATTCTGCTCTGATTTCCATTAATGGAACCCACCCCCTTGATGCAACTACCAGTGGTCATCTAGTGCTGACAGCTGGGGGGTGGGGTGCTATGCTGGTATTTACATCTTTTCTATATCCTGCAAAAGCCCCTTTTGTGGTGCTTTGCTGATTTTTTGTCTGCATATTTGCTTGGTTTTTTAAAAAAATAAAAATATCACATTAAAGACAAAAAAGAAAGAACAAAAAAGAAAATGAACAGAAAGAAATACAAAGCAATACAAAAGAACCCCCCTTATATTTCAAAAATACAAATATCAGTCTATAATAATATGAATGTGTGGGTGTGGGTGTGCTAGATAGATAGATAGATAGATAGATAGATAGATAGATAGATAGATAGATAGATAGATAGATAGATAGATAGATAGATAGATAGATAGATAGATAGATAGATAGATAGATAGATAGATAGATAGATAGATAGATAGATAGATAGATAGATAGATAGATAGATAGATAGATAGATAGATTCAATTATTTCATTACTACTGCCTACCCAGACATATAATTTTATTAAGTACATTTCTTTTTTAAACTATTGATTTTATCTATGTGTTGATGATCTACTGCAGGAGTGGGGAACTGTATCCTGCAAGCAGTCCAGATCGTTTCCTCTCCCCTCCCATGAGACAACTTTGACAGGTGGGCAGGACATCATCATAATGACATCAGGTGATTGACACCTGTCAAAATTTAAAGGAGGTCATTGTAACCCAGCAATCCTTGGAAGACTCACTGATTTATGCTCTGAGCATGCCTTCATAGAGGCTTTGAAGGGAGCCCTTTGAAGTTTCTGCAGAAGAGAAAATGCTGTTAACATTGGAGCATTTCCTCCTCTGCAGACAAAGCAGTTTGATGCAAAGTGCTTCCTCCAGTGTTTTGAATCCAAGCTGCTTCCACCAGCCCCCTTGGCTGCACTAAGGAGTTCCAGACAAGTAACTCCCTAGCGCAGCCAGTCCTAGCTGATAGCCAGGCTGTACTCTGAAGCCTTGATAATCAGCTAATTGTTGACTGTGCAGGTTCTTTTCAAGAACTGACAGTCATTGGTCCTTGAAGAGAACACTGTGCTAGACTTTGGAGCTCTGACAATCAGCTGATCAGGAGCACCTGCAAACCCCATTTTGGCTTAGCTATGACTTTATTTGCCCCACACCTGATGTCATATATGACACCAAGTGTGGGGCAGGTGGGCCTGATGGGGAGGCCTGAGGGACCTAATTAGGAAGTTCTCCACCCTGATCTTCTGTTTTTAATGTCTGTTTCTATCATTACTTTTAATAACTATTTCATATGTTTCAAGTAAACCACTTATGAGATATTATTTTGATTAAGCAGTAAATAAATATTGCTAAATAAAAATAAACATGGTTGCACCATCCTTAAGCTTATTACCCCAATATATTACAAAAAGAAACCATTTTTCAACAGAACAGTTTTCCAAGGGTCTTCCCCTCTGCATATTTTTTCAAATCTTATCAGCTTACATAAATGCTACGATTCATTGGCAAATTGACACCAGTGATTTTTCGGTAAAGAAAAGCCAGCTGCCGTCTTTCAATGCTTTTCAGTGATATTTATGGCTAAACTAGGCTCTCCTGGAGTATCTGACAAGAAGACGTTTTCCACTGGGATCAGGGCTAGACATGTAATCAACCATTTGACAAGGAAGCAAGTTATCTGTGGATATGTGGATATAATGGCCTGGAGGTTTTGTTTTTGTTGCTGAGATAGCACTTCACTTTCATAAAATGGTAAAAGTCATTTCTTTTTTAAAGAGGGCTTTGAGATTTGTTTATTTATTTCTTAAAATCTATGCTTGGCAGTTTTTTAGAACAGGCATGTGGAACCTTTGGCCTTCCAGATGTTGCTGAAGTACAACTCCCATCAGCCCCAGCAAGCATGGTCAAAGGTTAGGGATGATGGGAGTTGTAGTTCAGCAACATCTGGAGACTGAAAGATTCCCCACACCTGTTTTCGACCAAAAGACTTCCCAAGGTAGCAAGCTACCATTAAAACAGCAGAAAAGCTCACTGACAATAAAATAACTAATGACAATGCCAAGCCAAGATAAAACCAATGAAAATAGATTTATTTTCGAACAGAAAAGACAATTGTACACGTGGACATCACCAAATGGTCAATATAGGAATGACATTGATTATATAATTGGTAGCAGAAGATGGAAAATTCCATACTTTCTGCAAAAACAAGATCAGAAGCAGACTGCAGTACAGATCATGAAGTAGTAATATTGAAAATCAGAGTAAAGCTAAAGAATAACAACAAAGCAATCATAGTGCCAAAATACAACCTAAATAACATCTCAGAAGAATATAAAGATCAAATAAGGAACAGATCTGAGGCTTTAAACCCAGCTGACAGACAACCAGAAGAACTATGAAGTCAGAGCCATTATCAGGGAAGAATGTGAAAAGACAATGCCTCTAATTAAAAAGAGAGAAAGATGGATGACTGATGAAACTCTTAAAATGGCTAAAGATAGAAGGAAAGCAAAATCAAAAGGAGAAATACATTTAGAACACTAAATAATACAGTGACTAGTACAGCCTTTCCCAACTAGTGGGCCACCAGATATTGCTGGACCACAATTCCCATCTTTCCTGACCATTGGCAATGCTGGCTGAGGCTGATGGGAGTTGTGGTCCAACAACATCTGGTGGCCCACTAGTTGGGAAAGGCTGGACTAGTACACAGGGACAAAGAGAACTACTACAATAATTATTGTACAGAAATAGAAGAGGATAATAAAAAGGGGTAGAACAAAAGCCCTGTTCCAAAAGATTAGAGAAATCAAAGGGAAATTCAAACTGAGAGTAAGGATGTTGAATAATCAACAGGGGCACACACTGACTGACTGAGATAAAATAAAAGGAAGATGGAAGCAATACACTGAAGAATTATATAAAAGAGATGCAAGCATGATAGATTCATTCATGAAGGAACCATATGATGAAGAACCAGAACTTTAGAACATGAGGTGGAAGCTGCTCTTACTTGAAAGAAGTAAATCACCAGGAATAGATGCCATACCAACAGAGTTGCTACAAGTTACTGAAACAGAATTTGTCTGAATTTTGACAAACATTTGTCAACAAATATGGTAAATAAAACAATGGCCAACAGACTGGAAGCATTCAATATACATCCCAATACTAAAGATAGGGGATCCCAGGAAATGCAATAATTATCAAACTATTGCCTTAATATCCCATGCAAGTAAAGTAATGCTCAAGATTCTACAACAAAGGCTCTTACCATATATGGAGCGAGAAATGTCAAACGTCCAAGCTGGATTTAGCAAGGGAAGAGGTACCAGACATCATATTGCAAACCTACGTTGGATAATGGAACAGACCAAGAAATTTCAGAGGAAAATTTTCCTGTGCTTTATAGATTACAGCAAAGCCTTTGTCTGTGTAGATCACAAAAAACTATGGAATGCTTTAAAAGAAATGGGGGTGCCACAGCATTTGATTGTCCTGACGCACAGCCTATACTCTGGACAAGAGGCTACTGTAAGGACAGAATATGGAGAAACTGAATGGTTCCCCATCAGAAAGGGTGTGAGACAGGGGTGTATTTTATCACCCTATTTGTTAAATCTATATGCAGAATATATCATACAGAAAGCGGGTTTGGATCAACACGAAGGAGGTGTGAAAATTGGAGAAATAATTTAAGATATGCAGATGATAACATACTACTAGTAGAAACTAGCAATGATCTGAAATGAATGCTAATGAAAGTTAAAGAGGAAAGCACAAATGCAGGACTACAGCTGAATGTTAAGAAGACTAAACTAATGACAACAGAAGATTTATGTAACTTTAAAGATGAAAATGAGGACATTGAACTAGTCAAGGATTATCAAGACCTTGGGACAGTCATTAACCAAAAGGGAGACAATAGGCAAGAAATCAGAAGAAGGCTAGGACTGGGGAGGGCAGCTATGAGAGAACCAGAAAAGGTTCTCAGATGCAAAGATGTATCACTGAACACTAAAGTCAGGATCATTCAGACCATGGTATTCCCGATCTCTATGTATGGATGTGAAAGTTGGACAGTGAAAAAAGCAGATAAGAGAAAAATCAACTCATTTGAAATGTGGTGTTGGATAAGAACATTGTGCATACCATGGACTGCGAAAGAGACAAATAATTGGGTGTTAGAACAAATTAAACCAGAACTATCTGTGATGCTAAAGCATCCACATCATAGGCAGTTTGAGTTAGATTTTTTGGTTCCCAATTCCTTGTTTTATATGTGAATATATAATGGTCTGAAACTGGTGCAATTTTGCTGTGGGAAGGAGATGCAGTGACATAGAGAAGTGTTTTGCATTGCAACAGGGTTATCTTCGTAACCCTACTGACCTTACACCACTTAGAGATTAGGTTAAAGCAAATGGCTAAAATTTATGAATTTGCATTTTTGAGGAAACCTACCTCATTTGCACTTCCCCAAACAATGCATAAGCTGAAGCACAGCTATTCTTCAATATTTACATTTCTCCAAAAAGTATATAGTTGTGAAAATTATGTGCAAAAATGCATTATATTAGGCAAAATTGCTTGCAGATATATGTCCATAATGCAAAATCACATACAAAAATTTGTATATTAGGAGACATGCACCTTAAAATGCTGATGAAATTTCATGAGGGTGTTTTTTAAAAAAAAAGAAAGAAAGAAAACCACAAACTGTGGCTTGCAGTTTCCAGTGACTGCAGGAAGAAGGGGACTACCATCGCCCACGGAAGAGGGAGAGCCATCTGCTGCGGCTGTCTGCCTGCCTGCCTGCTTGCTTCCTGCTGCTGCTGCTGCTTCACTACCACCACCACCCTCTCCCTGTTGGACTTCTGTGCTGCAGGTTGCCACACCATGCAGGACCAGGCCCCCAGGTACTCAGCCAGCTGTTGCTGATTTCGTCCACCTGTCCCCTTGAGGGGATACATAGGCTGGCTGGCTGACGCGGCTCCTGCTTTGTAGATTTCCTGGCATTTTGTGGGACTGGTAGGTCTTGAGTGATGTGCCTGGGAGAGAGGACTCAGAACCAAGCAGGGAGACTTGAGGGGGCCCCTATTAGTGTAGTGACGGGTAGAGGGAGATATGGCACTGTGAGGAGGACTTGCCAGGTAAGGGGAACGTGGCCTAGGCAGTTAATGACTGTGCCTTGTTCCGGTCCTCCCCACACCCACAGGGTTGTTGGTTGCCCTATCAGCCAGCTCTCAGGCCTCCGGATGCTGTTTCTAAATGCCAGATCGGTGCACAATAAGGTATTCCTCATTCACAATTTAATTGTGGATGAGACAGCTGATCTGGCATGTATAACTGAGACCTGGGTGGGCAAGCAGGGAGGAATCAGTCTCTCCCAGCTATGCCCGCCAGGTACCTGGTTCAGCATCAGGGTAGACCTGAGGGTCGGGGAGGGGGATTGCTGTGGTCTATAGGAGTTCCATCTCCCTCTGCAAGCACCCTGTCCATGTGACTACTGGTTTGGAGTGTTTGCACCTTGTGTTGGGTCAGCAGGACAGACTGGAGATTTTGTTGGTGTACCGCCCACCCCGCTGCCCAACAGACTCCCTAGCTGAGCTGATGGAGGTGGTCTCGGGTATACTGTTGAGATCCCCCAGACTGTGGACTTTGGGGGATGTCAACATCCATGCCGAGGCCACCTTATCCGGGGCAGCTCAGGATTTCATGGGACTGTCCTAATATGCCATTGCCCCAATAAATCTAGCAGGGCATACTCTAAACTTGGTTTTTGCAACTGGACATGGAGATGGTGATCTGAATGTGGGGAGCCTTACATCAGTCCCTCTGTCATGGACAGATCACTGGTTGCTGAAGTTTAGACTTACAGTGGCTTTCCCCCTCTGCAAGGGTGGGGGACCTATTAAGCTGGTCCACCCCCAGAGATTAATGGATCCGGATGGTTTCCAAAGGGCTCTGGGGAGTTTTCTGGCTGATAGGGCTGGTGCTCCTGTCGATACCCTGGTTTGTTTGTTTGTTTTATTATATTTATATACCACCACATAGCTGAACCTCTCTGGGTGATTTACAGCAATTAAAAACATTAAAAACAAATATGCAAATTTTAAAACACAAAAAAACAATTAAAAAACACAATTAAAAAAATTGCAACACATGTTCAAATGTGGAATACAGAAATGACCCAGGCAGTTGACATGATTGCTCCTGAGCACCCTCTCCTGTGTAGAGCTCGTATGGCTGCATGGTATACCCCAGAGCTGAGAGCGATGAAACAATATAGGAGACTGCTTGAGTGCAGATGGAGAAGAACTCCTGGTGGATGCAATTATACACTGGTAAGTGCCTATGGTAAGCTATATTTAGGGGCAGTGAGGGCAGCAAAAAAGCAATATTTTGCTGCCACTATCAAATCATCAATCTGCCGCCCAGCAGAGCGCTTCAGAATTGTCCGGGGACTGTTACACACTGGCCCCAGAGACATGGAAGAGCCATCTGAAGCCCACTGTAATGAATTTCTTAGGCACTTCCAGAATAAAATCTTTAGCATCTGCCAGGACTTAGACTCCAGTGTTATAGCAGGTGAATCAAATGAGGTATCCAGAGCACAGCCTTGTCCTGATTTCTTGGATGAGTTTCAGTTGGTACAGCTTGAGGACGTTGAGAAGGTGCTTGGACAGTTTCGTGCAACCACTTCTGTGTTGGATCCTTGCCCTTCTTGGCTAACAAAAGCTAGCAGGGATGGAACAGCTGGCTGGGTGAGGGAAGTGATTAATGCCTCTCTGTGAGAGGAGGTGGTCCCTGGCTGCTTGAAAGAGGTAGTAGTGAGACCACTCCTGAAGAGACCCTCCTTGGACCCAGAAAGTCTTAATGATAGGCTGGTAGCAAATGTTCCATTCCTGGGCAAGGTCCTTGAACGAGTGGTTGCGGGCCAGCTCCAGAGAATCTTGAATGAGACCGATTATCTGGATCAATTTCAGTCGGGTTTCAGGCCTGGTTTTGGCATGGAAACAGCCTTGGTCATCCTGTATAATGACCTCTATTGGGAGAGAGACAGGGGGAGTGTGACTCTGTTGATTCTCCTTGATCTCTCAGTGGCTTTCAATACCATCAACCATGGTATCCTTCTGGGAAGACTGGCTGAGTTGGGACTGGGAGGGACTGCATGGGGGTGGTTCCGCTCCTACTTAGTGGGTCGGCTTCAGAAGGTGGTGCTTGGGGAACATTGCTCAGCACCCTGGACTTTCTAGTGTGTTGTTCCATAGGGGTCAATTCTGTCACCATGCTCTTCAACATCTACATGAAACTGTTGGGTGCAGTCATCCGGAGCTTTGGAGTGTGTTGCCATCAGTATGCTGATGACACACAGATCTATTTCTCCTTTCCATCTTCTTCAGGTGAGGCTGTCAACGTGCTGAACCAGTGCCTGGCTGTGGCAATGGACTGGATGAGGGCTAATAAATTGAGGCTCAATCCAGACAAGACTGAGATGCTGCTAGTGGGTGGTTCTACTGACCAGATGGTGGATGTCCAACCTGTCCTGGATGGGGTTGCACTCCCCCTGAAGGAGCAGGTTCATAGCTTAGCGGTTCTCCTAGAACCATCTCTGTCACTTGAGGCTCAGGTAAACTCGGAGGCACGAAGTGCCTTCTACCAACTTCGGTTGGTGGCCCAGCTACGCCTCTATCTGGACAGAGATAACCTGCCTTCAGTTGTCCATGCTCTAGTAACCTCCAAGTTAGATTACTGCAATGTGCTCTATGCGGGGCTGCCTTTGAAGATGGTTCAGAAGCTGCAGCTTGTGCAAAATGCAGCGGCCAGATTGGTAACAGGGACCAGATGGTCCGAACATATAAAACCGATTCTGGCCTGCTTGCACTGGCTTCTTGTATGTTTCCGACCTCGATTCAAGTTGCTGGTTTTAACCTGTAAAGCCTTACATGGCTTGGGACCACAATACCTGATGGAACGCCTCTCCTGACATGAACCCACCTGTACACTACACTCAACATCTAAGGCCCTCCTTCGGGTGCCTACTCGGAAGGAAGCTGGGAGTCTGGCAACAAGGGAGAGGGCCTTCTCAGTGGTGGCTCCCAAATTATGGAATGATATGTTTGACAAGGTGCACCTGGCACCAACACTATTATATTTTTGGCGCCAGGTCAAGCCTTTCCTCTTATCCCAGGCATTTTAGCATGTGTTTTTAAATTGTTTTTTTAAAAAAAATAAATTGTGTTTTTAAATTGTTTTTTGTGTTTTAAAATTTGTATATTTGTTTTTATTGTTTTTAATTGCTGTAAACCACTCAGAGAGCTTCGGTTATGTGGCAGTCTATAAATGTAATAAATAAATAAATAAACTGTTGCATAAATGTGGAAAATTGAACTTAAGTTGGGAGGGGAACTGAAATTGAGAGAAACCAAACTACACAGATTCATCCGTCACTGCTCCCTGGTTTAGTCTGCAGTTGACTCTGCAATTAACTCCTTTTTTTTGCCAGACTATGTATGTGAGCCATTAGGAATGTAGAAGCAAGAGTTATGAGGTAATTTTTTAAAGAATTGTGTAATTCAAATAATATTTCTGAAAATACACTAAGGGCATGATCTAACTTACATTTTCATCAGGCTGGGGAGAGTTGGATGTTGTGCATTTCCAGCTGAGCCAACAGTCTCCTGGTGCTGCTGGGCTCTGCTGGCAGAAACCCCTCACTCTGGCTTAGCTGCAGTGCCATTGGGATACTGCTGCTTCAGCCAAGGATCCACCGGGGATGGCAAGCCTTGTGGATGGAGAGCTAACAGAAGTTGGAGGAAGGCCCAAAAATAGGGCATTCCAGGGGTGCGGTGGAGGAAGAGCTGGGAGGGACTTATGTATCCTCGTCCTCACATTTGGGATGCTTCCTCAGTAGGGTTGCCAGATCAGAAGCATCCCAAACCCTGAGATTTTGGGGCAGGCCCAAGTGATGTCATGGGGTGTGCCTGAGTGATGTCATGGGGTGGGTCCAAGTGATGCCACAGGGCATGTCCAAGTGACATCACAGGGTGGGCCCAAATGACATCACAGGGCAGGCCTGACGGATGTCATTAATCATGATACATTAAGCATCAACCACAGTTGCTTGGCACATACATTTCATACAAAAACATTTCTCTGATTGGAAATTAAGATAGAAATCTTAGCTAAAAGATGGAGCCTGGGTAAGGAACAATTAATCTAGCTAACTCGCTTCTGGCAATAAAGGTTTAAGTGCCCTCAGGCCAGGCCAGTCACAAGAAGGCCATTGTAGGAAGAAAGGAGCCTAGCGTTGTGGAGATTTTAGATGGGAGCACTCAGGAGTAAAGATGGATGCCCCTGAAGGCTGAAATTCTAAACACACTTATTAAGGGACCAAGCCCCATAAAAATCAATAGGATGTACTTCTCAGTAGATATGGATTGGATTGTGTTGTTGGTAAACCTTGACTAGGGATCCTCTGAAAAGATATCCATATCCAAGTAGAGTTGGCACCCCCGTGCCTGGAATGCCCTGCCCCTACCTTTTAACATCCAAATTTCTTTACAGATTTGACCCTTCACTTCAGAAAGAGGTCTGATAAATGAGTAAGAAGATTCTCTACCTTTTTCTGTCTCTCCTGTGGGTTGCTATAAACTGACTTCATCAGCCAACCCAATTCCAGGGAATATAATTGACACAGAGAAAGCACCCATGATTTGGTCTACCTTCATAGGCAGCAGCTTGGGAACAAAAGCAATTGCAGCCACACTGCCCAGCATATGAATACTCTTTTACCACTATTAGGCAAGAAACAAACAACAAGGTGCATCATCAGTGGGTTTAAGAAGGTTGAGTGGTGCTCAAGGAACCACTGTTGTTGATTCTATGGATGAAAGCGTGTGAGGATAAAGGTACAGTAGGGCCCTGCTTATAAGGCAGGTTAGGGACCAGACCCCCGCCGTAAAGTGAAAATCACCATAAAGCGGAGCATTGAACAGCTATAGTGCAGGGAGCTCCAGCTGACAGCGCTTGGCCCCTGAAGCTCCCCACACAACAGCTGATCAATGTTCCGCTTTTCCGTGCATCGCCCTCCCCCACCCACTGGCTCGCCCTCCTTATGGTGGGGGAGTAGTGCCAAGTGGCTGGAAAAAGCAGCCACCAAGCCAAATCCAGCTGGGGGGGAGTGGCAACAGACAACCACCCCCACAGACACTGCCGCCAGGAGTGAAAGAAAGGGAGCCGCCGCCACAAGCTCCTGAGAGATCCGGCTAGCCCCAACGGCCACAGTAGCGAGCCACAGAGGGAGGAGCCACTGCCGAGCGCCCAGCAGGGGGAGATCAGAAGCAGTGCAGCATAAAGCGGGTGTGAGACGGAGTCACCGCTGCGAGCTTCTGACTCACCGCTTCAACGAGCTAAAGTTGGGGAGGCACCGCCGCTAAAGCAAAGGCAGCCGTAGTAGCCTCCTCCGACCACAAAAACAAGGAGGGCAGGCAGGGAAACAGCCTCTGCTATTCGCAGAGGTAGCAGTAGCAGCCACTGCTGTCCCCCAAAAGGAGGAGGACAGGCAAGGAAACAGCCAGGTAGAAGGGAAAAGGGGAAAAATCAACTGAAAAGAACCACCCCAAAAACAATCCAATGAAAAACCAGAAAACACTAAAGGTGAAAGAGGAGGGAAGGGAAGACAAAGAAGCTGGGTACTGTTACAAAGGAACCTTGAACTTCCTCATGAGCAGAGCTCACTAGAAATCCAAATTCCCCAAAAGAGAGCAGCAGGATCTTTTGCTGGAGTTACCCGCACGTCACCCCCAGAACATGTATAATTTTACCCTTAACTCAATAACACATACACTGCAAGTAAAATAAAGAGTGGTTTTATTAAGAGAAGGAACAAGGAAAAATATTGCAGTTTACAATTGCAGTTAACAATGAGTAGTTTTCTAACTATTATTCATTCATTCATTCAGCAACACTGGATAGACTAAAGCAAAGAGGCTAGCCCTATAAACACTTTCTCATTAAACTCACCCACACAGAAAGAAAGAAGAAAAAGGAAGGAAAAAGCCCAGATAGTTGCATATACCTTTCCTGGAGAGTTGCTGCAAGCCTAAAACTGAGAGAGACCTTTCGTATCTAGTCCAATGAGCCAAAAGCTCTGCCCTTGTGTAACCAGCGCTAGATTTGAAAGATCTCACCCAATCCTTAGCTCTGAAGTTCTGCAATTTGTCCCAAAGATGCTAGAGTACGTTGGTAAGTGAAGCAGCAGCTGGAGCCCTCCAGAAGAGACACCCCTCCCCTTCTCACTCCTCATGTTTTATATCTTTTTTTCCTAACTAAAACTGACCCCAAAGTAAACCCAACGTAAATGTGATCAGGAAGGTGGGAACCCACTCATTTCCTGATAAGTTCCCAACTGATAGGTGTGATTTCCCTGTGGCAGATTTCTGATGAGTCCTCAAGGTTAAGATTATCATAATCCTTGTGTAAAACAGTTTCTTTGTTTGACAGGAGTTTATCCTGTCTTCTCCAGAGGCTTAGAACTGCACAACACCTAGTTTGAAAGGAGCTATTCCTGGCGGCCTGGATTATCATAAACCTTTTCTTTTGTTTGAAAGGAGCACCTATTCTTACTGGGTGACAAATCCCAAATTTCCATGAGGCAGGAAGTCTGTACCTTCAGGCATTGCAAGATATGTACTCAGAGGTCACAGAGGGGCTGTTTCCCAGGAATCTTTGCTGTTGCAGGCCTTTCCAAACTTTGGTTCACTGAGATGAATCAAAGATTAAAAATTCCCAATATCTTCATTCCTCATTACAGTACTGTACACTGTAAAATGGCTCCCGACGCTCTTCTCGGACTCAGAGCTTATAAATGTTCCTTGTTTCAACTACAACTCCCATCAGCCCAACTGAAGGAGGAACGTTTCCAAGCTCTGACAACGCGCTCAGAGCTTCAGACATCATCAATTGTGTCATACCACAAAACAGGAAAATCGCCGGAAAAATGGAACAAGCGCCGCACATATGGGACAGGGACATAATTCAAAACCGCTGCATTAGCGAAGAGCTGTAAAGCGAATCGCCGTAAAGCCGGGCCCTACTGTAAATGAAATGCAAATAGAAAAAGAAGAACAAAAGACAGTGATGATTTCTTAAAAGCAATACCATACCAACCACAACAAGATTCCTATGAGTAAGGCAGAAAACTAAGCATCACACAACCAATCAGGATTCCTATCCAAAAACCACAACTAAAAATATTCTGGCAGCCAGTAAGCCAAGGTCACAGAAATCTCCATGCAGCACAACCTGACGCAGGGGCTGCAGTTAGTGCAGAATGCGGTGGCATGATTGCTGACATGAGTGAGATCCTATTAGCATATAATACCTCTGCTCTGAAATCTGTACTCGTTGTTGATTTGCTACCAGGCCAAGTTTAAGGTGTGCTTTCTATGATACGGGTGCCACATACTACTTGTTCTGCTGTTGTAAGAAACCAATCCTTTAGTGTTGCAGCATCAAGCTTTGGAACTCCCTGCCTATTGACATTAGCAGGTGCCTTCATTGTA
Organism: Rhineura floridana; assembly: GCF_030035675.1. NCBI lineage: Eukaryota > Metazoa > Chordata > Lepidosauria > Squamata > Rhineuridae > Rhineura > Rhineura floridana. Next base: position 34,647,335 of record NC_084484.1, read on the forward strand.
CTCTTTTTGGCACCTTCTAAAAATAGTTTTGTTTAGGCAAGCCTACCCAGACATGTAGAAGCTATTATTTTTTATCTATTTCTAACTCATTGTTGGTTTTATTATTTTGAATTTTTTTAAATACCTGTCTTTAACTATTTTTGCCAAAAATATTTTTGTTTTAGTTTACTATAAACTGCTTTAAGTTTTTTTTACAATAAAGTAGTTTTAAATATTGTAATTAAAATACATCAATACAGTTTAGAGTCACTGTGGCCCTTGAGTCTCTTTTCATTTTTAACAACAAGGGAATCTGCCTGACACTGCTGAGGCCATTTGGTGCCATCTAGCTGAGTACTGATGAGATGCAGTAGCATTGGCTCTCCAGGATTCCAGGCAATAGTCTTTTCCAGAAATTGAATTTTGAACCTTTGCATGCAAAGCATATGCCCTACCACTGAGCTACAACTCTTCCCATTTTAAAAAAGTCTTTTACAATTGCTCTTTTGAATTCACTAATGAATGCACATCATACCTAGTGGAGATCCATACCATTCATTTAAAGCACATTCAGCACATATTTGAAGTATATGAATCACACCACAGAATAATGGGAACTGTAGTTTGTTAAGGGTGGTGGGAACTATAACTGTGAGGGGGAGAGTACACTTCCCAGGATTCTTTAGGGGAAGTCATGTGCTTTAAATGCAAGTTGGATGTGCTTTAAACATATTGTGTGGATCTGCGTAATCAACTTTGCTTGCATGTAGATTGTTTTAATTAATTTTTTAAAATAGAAATGAGCTATAAAGTTTATTGGGTGACCATGGGCTACTCACCATCTCTCAGTTTAATCTGCCCCCTCAGGATGAAAACAACAGAGGGGAACCATGAACACCCCAAGAAAGGTCACACTGAAAATGTAGAGGAAGTATTGTACAACCATAGTGTGAAATCAGATACTTGTCAGGACAGCATATGAAGAAATATTTATATAAGTATGACTATCAAATATGTTTATTCTTTACACAACCTGTAAATATATTTTAATGCAATCCTACATTTATTTACTCAGAAGCAAGTCCCAATGTATTCAGTGGGGCTTACTCAAACAGGGACAGAACTGCAACCTCAAGTAATAAGCAACTTCATTCACACAACCCAAAATTCAGAATCATGCCACTTTAAGTTGTTTTGCAACTGTTTATACTTGTTTTTATGGTTATTGGATTTTAAAGGGATTTATTACTTATTGTGATCTGCCTTGGTTTCCAGAGTGCAACCCTACCTGACAGGAGTATTGGAAAGATTCACATATATACACACACATTGGAGACGTAAAAATACATACACTATATATAACCATTTATTATAAAAACCAGTTGATCATAGCAGAACATTTTTTTAAAAAAATCAGTATTAGTTTCCTATGCTCAGAGGCACATCTTACCAAATTCTTCCAAGCTACACAGGAAGTGGATTGGACTGTGAAAGACCAACCCAAATTGTGTTTGCATTTTGACCAATTTGTAGGGCAGTACAATATCTCAGAGAGTAGTTCAGGTCTCCTGCTCCCCTGGTGCATTCACTATAGCTGCGCAATTTCCCTGTTTTTTAAAGTTTGATAGAAATATTTGTGGGCTATAGTTACGTTCTTAAACCACAAGGTTTTTTGCCTATTAGTGAATGGATATGCTTATGTTCATCCATACACTTAAAGAATGATAAAAGAGATGTCTGCTCCTTTTAACAGGTGGCTATACTGAGCAGCTAACTGGGTGGCATTGAAGCGATCACATTTTCTGAGCTTAACCTACCTCACAAGGCTGTTGTGTTGATAACATGTATAACTCCCATGTCCACTATTCAGAGCTCCTTGGAGGAAGCGTGAGACATAAAAGTGAGAAATAGTGGCCGACTTTAAAAGAAATAAATGAACAGTTATATTCTGTGTGGAACATAAAGTCAGAAAAGAAATAGTTTTATGGGATAAACACGACAATATAATGCAAAATAGTGATTTGCTTACAATTAGTGTAGTGGGTCTGTGTCTGATATTCATTCAATAATCTCCAATCCAATAAATCATTGTGCATCCCACCCTTTTTTAATAACTGCCTCTATAATTACTACAATCAAAATCTGTCTTATTATTTCTGCCCACGTACAAAGTAGGTGTAAAACCCTGAGTGCTGGGCTCATTCTGTATTCTGTGGGAGTTGCTTCTAATTAAGCCAAGCCTGGCGATGTGGGAAGTGTCAGTAATATGTAAAGTTCCAAAAAGAGTGCTAATTTTTTCAAGAGTAGCTATGTCAAGTAGATGAATTATTGAACAAGTGATAGGTTGCCCCCATAGCGTGATGGAGAGTAACAAGCTCAAATGCAGAGTCCTGACCTTGATTTAACTCAAGCAGGCAAAAAGGTAGCAGGTGCTTCTTTTCATGGTTGGAAATGACTTCACGCGAGTGATAACTGAAGAATGGTTAGGCCTTCTCTTCCCACCAATTCACAAGAATGTGAGCAAAGGTGTACATAGAGCCAAGCACCCATTTCAAATTATTGCCCCATCCCTAGTGGAAACTATCTTGATATTCAAACATTTTAAGCCCTCTTCAGGAATTCTTTGTTGTTGAAAGGGGGAGACTGTGGGGATGTGCATGCTTGTTCTGCCCCACCCCCATTTCTATCCTTGTCATCCACAATGAGTTGGATGGTAAACTTCTCAAATGGAGAGCCTCCTGCATTCATGGAGGCTTTTCGCACATCTTAGAACTCTGATATTCCTCTACAAAGATTCAGTTGTATCACATTAATGTTGGAAGTGGGGTCAAGAGCAACTCCTGTTTTGGTTCTTTTGTTTATATTCCAGAAGGAAGATAGGGTCCTCCAGCTGGCTAGGCTTGCCTACCTTTACCTGTGGTCTTCTCTACCTAAATTTCTTTCCATGTACACTGATACGCTCAGGGAAGCTGACCTGCCCCTCCTTTCTTTATCTTCTTCCTCAACTGTCCAAGGAGAGAGGAGACATCTCTGTCTTTGTTCTCTCTCCTGAGCCATGAGCATTGGGCAATCTGGACATTGCGCCTCCAGCTTTTAGTTAGTTAGTTAGAACTAGGTATGACTTTCCTATTTATTTATAATTTTATTTATTTATTACATTTATATACTGCCCCATAGCCAAAGCTCTCTGGGCGGTTTACCTATCTACTATGTATTTCCATAACTAAAGTAGCTTTTTCTTATTTTACTAAGTCTCAGTGATTTAAATGCTGGGTAAAAGCCAGTTTCTTAGGTAAATACACACACTGGCACACACAGCGCAGACCACTGAGTTACTTTGCATATCCATAACAATTAACAAAAACGTATTTGGAATATGGGGGGAGGAAAGAGGTGCATCAAGAATCCTGGCACAACATAAGAACATAACATAAGAACATAAGAACATAAGAAGAGCCTGCTGGATCAGGCCGGTGGCCCATCTAGTCCAGCATCCTGTTCTCACAGTGGCCAACCAGGTGCCTGGGGGAAGCCCGCAAGCAGGACCCGAGTGCAAGAACACTCTCCCCTCCTGAGGCTTCCGGCAACTGGTTTTCAGAAGCATGCTGCCTCTGACTAGGGTGGCACAGCACAGCCATCACGGCTAGTAGCCATTGATAGCCCTGTCCTCCATGAATTGGTCTAATCTTCTTTTAAAGCTGTCCAAGCTGGTGGCCATTACTGCATCTTGTGGGAGCAAATTCCATAGTTTAACTATGCGCTGAGTAAAGAAGTACTTCCTTTTGTCTGTCCTGAATCTTCCAACATTCAGCTTCTTTGAATGTCCATGAGTTCTAGTATTATGAGAGAGGGAGAAGAACTTTTCTCTATCCACTTTCTCAATGCCATGCATAATTTTATACACTTCTATCATGTCTCCTCTGACTCGCCTTTTCTCTAAACTAAAAAGCCCCAAATGCTGTAACCTTTCCTCGTAAGGGAGTCGCTCCATCCCCTTGATCATTCTGGTTGCCCTCTTCTGAACCTTTTCCAACTCTAGAATATCCTTTTTGAGATGAGGCGACCAGAACTGTACACAGTATTCCAAATGCGGCCGCACCATAGATTTATACAACGGCATTATGATATCGGCTGTTTTATTTTCAATACCTTTCCTAATTATTGCTAGCATGGAATTTGCCTTTTTCACAGCTGCCGCACAATGGGTCCATGACTGCTAAGCTTCCTCAGAAGTCTTTGGTGAGGTACCTTGTCAAACGCTTTTTGAAAGTCTAAGTACACTATGTCCACTGGATCACCTCTATCTACATAAAGAATGCTGTCTACAGTTGTACACACAAGCTTCCAAGATACAAATTCTGTATTTTCACTACATATTATTTATTATTTATTTATTTAACTTGTATACCACTTCATATTTCAAAAAAATCTCAAAGTGGTTTACATTTCAAGAAAAATCAATATAAATCTCGCATTCAATACAGTTGCTAATAAGAGCAATAATCCATATTTTAAGTATCATAATTGAGCAATAAATCTCTAAACAATGTACATAAAATGAAAACAAAGTGAATTATATACATAACAAAAATACAACAATGATAGAGTATATATATAAATTCACATGAATATTACAAAAAAAAAAAGCATTCTCACTGCATCAATAATACAGATCAGGAATTCAAATATATATATACATCCTGTAAGTTGTCTTGCACTGTATGGCTGTAAACAGCTTTCAGGGAGGAATCCATTCCAGTGGAGAGGGGGTCTAATGAAGACGCAGAGATAGCAAGGAGGAGGAACGACATCAGGAACAACACAGCCATAAGAATGGTCCAAATATTCCCTTTACACTTTTCAGCCAACATTTTTCTGCTGCAAAAGTATGTGTTGATTAAATACTGGCAATGGATGTGTGCATGGGTGTAGCAGTCCAGGGTCTCAGGAGGTCTTAGACCCCTTACTTTTCTGGAAGCAGGGTCCCTATGCCTCCAGCATCCTGTGAGCCAATCAGCATGAAATGGGAATGTGTTAGCCATTGAGAAGAATATTCTTACATGGCTCCTTCTCCTTTCCTGCTGATTGGAGCCAATCAGAGTGAAAGGATGTGAGCCAGCCACTGAGAAGACTGAAATATTTTGCCACTGCTTCATGTGGCAGCTTGGCTCCCCTCAGCCTGGTGGCATTCCCTTTTTGTAATCTGGAACAGATTGTCCAATGGGAATGACATTGAGTCATGATGTAATGTCACTCCCAGGGCCATTCTTGTCATGAAAGATGGTTGCGCCTTCCTGACTGGCAAAAAAATAAAACCAAAATGTGGGCAGTCATTCTTTCATTCCCACCCCAGCCCGGAAAATGTTCCTGAGAATGACACTGCAATGTAGGATCATTCCCACAGGACATTCTTCTCCAGATTTAAAAGGAAATGCTGCCAGGCTGCTGAAAGCAACAGCAGCAGCAAAGCTTTTTGGTCTATTAAAAAAATCCATAAAAATCTTCACCCACCTCATTTTAAGATTTATAGAACTCCACCCAGAAATTCTTAGATTTTGCCTGCTCCAAAGATTAATTCAGTCTTTGGGAAGCATAGCCCCACCCTCTAAAACTTATGAAAAAGTCTGGGCCAAATAATTCAAAATGCAGTGTTTTGTTTTGTGTGTAGTTGTTTGGATTGGGGCTAGCTTCAATCAATAATATTGCTTATGAACTGGTTTATTATAGTAAAAATTAATGACAAGATGCAGGCTTCATAGATTCAGGCCCAATTTACAAAGTAGCCTGTAAACTAGTCACCATATGTTCAGAAGTCTCTGAGTGATCATAGCAGCAGTTGTTCAAACCAGAGGTTACAGCCAGCTATAGAAAACTGCCTTGTTGCTTTCTCAGTGACATGGATGCTCATTCATGTACTTACCCACTCTCTGGTTGACTTCTTCTAATATCAGAGAATAAGGAAGCCATTATGGTTTCTCTTCATTTTGACTTCCCTCTTCTCTGTTGTTAGCAAAAGCCAGGCACTGTTGGTGGGTGATTACGTGAGAAGTGGCATGCAGTGACATAAATAAGCTTGGAGGGGGCTCTCTAACAATGCCTGTAGCTATTGGATTTGATAGCTGCTGCTACAGTCACCTGGGGGCTTCTTAACATATGGTGGCTAGTTCATAAAATGGTATGTGAACTGGACTTAAGCTTGATATTCTAAAGTGCAGAGGGTAGTTTATCCATAATTGTATCTCTAGTTCCATCTGCCACCTGCTGAAGAATATACATTCTTCCAAATCCTCTGAGATCATTACAATATTTTATTGCACTGAGTTTAGTGAGTTGACTGGCATGGAAATTATAATTTATTGTCATGGTTTTCAAGATTAAAGGAAGATTTAGCCTCCAATGGCTGAGTTCTCACCTTCCTTGGAGTGAAATAAATAGACATAGAGGCAGAGGTCATATATTACCTTAGGAGTGTAGAGTTCTTTTGATTTGATGAACATTCAATGGCTGCAATTCAGAAATACTTGTATTTAATATACACCATTCCATTTCCTGCTCCCCTTACAGAACTGGCTACTTTCTATCCTATTGAAATATATATATGTGTGTGTGTGTGTGTGTGTGTGTGTGTGTGTGTGATCTTAAACAGGAGTTCCTATATAAAAAGCAATTGGGTGTACATACAATCCCCATGATTGTTGGGGGTGTTGACAAGTTGGATTCTGGCCAATGGCTTGGATCCAAAGATCTGCACAGGTAGTGCCAAGGAGAGTGGGGCTTCAATTTCTCAAACTCTGGGCCACCATGCCACATTGTAAATCTTGTATGATATTGATGGAGAAAACATCAGTTATGGTATAGGGCAATACTCAATTAATGCATCCAGTCAGCACAAGAATTTCCACTTTCCCCATCTCCTCCCCCTGTGTGCACCCCACACCCATTCCAAATCTGTACCAGAGGGTTGGGGAAACCCCTAGAACAGATTTTGGGAGTGCACAGGGGGAGAACATTCCATTACATAAACAGAAATCCTTGCATTGTCAGAATGTTCATGCAGCACTGTGTTGGATAGAATGCAAATAATGGAAGTCTCCCCATCACTGGATAAATCTACGGTAGTTCTTTGGCTACTTTGCTTCCTTTGGACAGGGTACTTTGGATGCTTCCTGCCTATTGTTAGTGGTGGTTGAACACTGAAAAGCACAGTAAGCCCCAGCTGTCAAAACTCACGTTGTAATCACATGAACATTGCACAGTTCCTTTATTCCATATGTCTAATTTTATAAAGTTTGCAGCAGAAAATTTACAAAAGGAATACAAGGAATGTCTTTCAGGTCAAAGGATTTGATTGACCAACAAGAAAATTCCACTGGCTGATCACACTTTTTAAATGTCTAAGGATTATTGAAACTGGTGGCTTGGATATTCCAGATGCCTCTTACTAAAGCCCACAGATACCATTGTGTGGCTGCATAAAAGAACAATCTTTTTTTTTTCAATTCAGCAAATACAGCTGAAGGACAACAAGAAGGTGCTAATAATAATAGTAATAGTAATTTCCAAGGGATGGGAGATAGATTCATTTGGTTCACATTTTCACACATAACTGCCTAATTCCCACTTCCTGAAGAAATACACAAACTGAAACACAGCTATCCATTGAAATTCACATTTCTCTGAATTTTGCAATGCAGTTCTCCAATCCTGCCCCACCCCATTTATACAATACAGCATGTATTCAGGGAAAATGTGCACAAAAATGCTTCTATGAGTAAAAATAATGGACAAAAATGCAATATATTAGGATAAATTGCTTGCAAAAATACACATATAACATTCAAAATGTGTATATTAGGTGAAATGTACATGATGATGTGTATACCATTGCAAACTGATGTGGAGAGATGATGAGAAACTGAGAGAAGTTGAAACTGATAGATTCATCCATCCCTATTCCAAGGGGCCACTTTTGCTATTCAGGCTCCAACTTATTTGGCTGTTTGCTTGCTTGCTGATATGTTCACTAAAACACAGAAGATGACTAAAATGGCATAAAACACTGAGAGACTGGATAGGATAAGTGACTCATGTAATTCTCTTTGGGCTAAACAAGTAAACAGCATCATTTTTCATACGTAGAGCTGGAGACAAAGTGAGGATAAAAAGAAACATATGCCAGAAAATACAGCATTACTGAAATGTTTCAAGCATTATATGAGAAGAAGTGCATTGTGGAGGAGATGGGAAACAGATTGAGTTCTGGCTCATTTGCTCACCAGGGACTGTTCTGATTTAAGGCCCCATCTGCAATATACATTTAAAGCAGTGTCATATCACTTTAAGCAATCATGGCTTCCCCCAAAGAATTCTGGGAACAGTAGTTTCAGTGTTCTGACAGTTGTTAAGAGACCCCTATTTCCCTCCCAGAGCTACAATTCCCAGAGTTCCCTGAGAAGAGGAATTCACAGTTAAACCATTCTAGGAATTGTAGCTTTAGGAGGGGAATAGGAGTTTCCTAACAACTCTCAGCATTAGGGTTACCAGGTTCAGTCCCTGAGACTGATCCTGTATCTTTAGGAGAAGAGAAAGTCAACCAAGTGCAGGTGTTCTTGCAACCATGTAATGGGAAAAACCACCAGATGGAATTCTCCCTTCCCCCTGCACATCTTTTAAAGATACAGAAGACCTCTTGGAGGCTGGGCCTGGCAACCAAGAGGTCTTCTGTATCTTTAAAAGTTGTGCAGGGGGGAGGGAGAATTCCACCTTGTGGTTTTTCCAATTATAGGGTTGCAAGAACACCTGCACTTGGCTGACTTTCTCTTCTCCTAAAGATACAAGATCAGTCTCAGGGATTGAACCTGGCAACCCTACTCAGCATCCTTAACAAACTAAACTTCAGAGGATTCTTTGGGGGAATCCATGACCATTTAAAGTGGTATGACACTGTTTTAAATGTACAATGCAGATGGAGCCTAAGGAGTGGAGAAGTGGCCCTCTCTTGCCTCCACCATGCATATAATGGCAGTAGATGAGAGCTCTAGAAGTATTAACACCCAGTAACATTGATTCAAAGAAGGAAGTAAACACTGTGTAAATGGCTGCACCTAGGGGTCTATAGGTGGAGTCCATGACTGACAACAACATCATTTCTGTGGAGGAAGGAATGCAAATTCGAGCACCACGCCAAAGAGAGTATTTCCCATCACTGGTTTACTATGCCATGGGGTTATGGAATAAGCCATATTGCATAGTATAGAAAATCTGGTTTTCGAATTGTATAGGTAGTAAATTGTACTCATTCAGGTAGCATCCATGCAATCCTAAATCCACTTAACCCCACTGAATTCGTTAGGACTTCAAAGAAGTAAGCATAATTAGGATTGCAGCTTTAGCCATTTTTATGACCCCTGAGTACCTTTTCACAGACCATTAATCCCTCACTTTGATTCTTCTGAATTGCATTAGATCTCCAGAGGGACCCTCTGAACTCCAAATTGCTTTACCTTCTGCAAGCTCACAACTTTCTGCCACTTTCTTTCTCTGTGGGCCAAACTAAATGTGACATGAATTGCATGACTGCATTAACATGAGGGTTTTGTGTTGTGTAAATACTGTAGTATCTACAGAGAAGCCACTGTAGACACTGGACTGCAAGGCGAGAAGAGGGAGAGTTTAATTCTTTCCCCATCATGCTCCAATCAAAATTACCCTCCAGCTGCTGTTTGCATCGGGAGGAAGCCTCCATTTGTGCTAATACTGAGGCTTCCTTTCCAATGTGATAGTAGTTTCAGCCAGAGCTTGGAAAAGCTACTTTTCTGAACTACAACTCCCATCAGCCCAATCCGGTGGCCATGCTGGCTGGGGCTGATGGGAGTTGTAGTTTCAAAAAGTAACTTTTTCAAGCTCTGATTTCAGCACTGGGACCATGGCAGGGGGAAGGTTTAAACTACCCCTTCAGTCGTGTAGCTTCCTCATGGCTGCTATTTACATAACAAAAATGTGCATGTGAATTAGAATTGGCCCTGTCTCAAAGGAACATAGGAAGCTATCTTATATTAAACGAGACCATGAGACCATCTACCTCAGCACTGACTAGCAGGAGCTCTCTGGGGCTTCAGGCAGAAACCTTTCCCAGCTCTACCTGGAGATACCAAGGATTGGACCTCGGACCTTCTGCATGGAAAGCTGATACTTTACCACTGAACTATGACCCTTCAAGCTACAGGCTCAAGACAAACTGAAAATCAGTTTCTCTGACCCTCCTTCCAGCTTTGAGAGATGTCACCTTCTGAAAGCTTCTGAATAACCCATCACGAAAGAAATAGCACATTTTACATGTTTCCTTGTGAGTAGCAAATTTACCTGTAGCAGCAGGAGCAGAGTCACATTTCTGGTCCCTCTCAACATTACTTCTGATGTTGTGTTGCTGTGCCACGCCCAACCTTTGCATGTGGAGCACAGATCTGCAAAGGGAACTCTTTGCACAAGCAACTCCTTGCACAGAGGGGCTCCATGTGCTTGCGGCACCTGCAGTGTTGGGTGTCATGCTCATGTGGCTCCCCTGTGCATGAACAGCTGCTTGTGTGAATGGTTCCCTTTATAGACTTTTGCACTGAACATCTGAAGATCAGGGGCACTACAATGGCAGGATGCAACATCAGAGTAGGGCTATATGTTCAGTCTCACTTCTGCTGCTACACAAGTCAATGCATGAGCAGGCTTGGTATCTTTCAGTCATGAAGGGCCATTGAGGTTTGTTCAGAGTTATCAAGATAGCCCAACTCACAACAGTATGTTTCCAAGACAGCCACTTCTGAAGGGTCAGACAATGTATAATTTCCTCTGCCACCCGGGAACATTCTGTGTACATTTTTTATTGCTGTCCTTAAATTAGCACCTGCATATAGCAGAGACAGTTGAAAGCTAGCCAGTTGCTTTGTTTTTTCACAAATATGCTAATGCAGTCTAAATTCAGAAGCTAAAGGCTGTTGAACAAAATGTTTTAGATAATGAAGGGAAAATATTTCTAAGGAGCCAGTTGCAACATGTGAACAAATCAGGACAAAAAAAAAAAAAGTAGCCTACACATACCATGAAGTAAATTTCAAGGCCTTTACAGGTCAACAGTGTAAAACTGACTTCGGAGAGAATGATGCGGTGGTTAGCTGCCAAAATGCAGGCTTCACTATCTCCTTAAGCCACATTTCTTGCAAGGTCATACTTTTCTGAAGGCAGTAGAATTCATCAGCCAAAACGACAGAAACAACTGGTATGGTGTAGTGAACAGAATGTCAGATAAGATCCCTCTTCAACTGCGGAACTCACTCAGTGACCTTGGGTTGCTCAGTCCCACAGGTCCTCATTGTTAAGATAAAATATACAGTACCCTGAGCAATTCGAAGGTGAAGTAAAATGTAATTAATGGATTAATTCGTTATTTAAAAAGTTTGTTCCACAGACTCATGGTAGTCTGAAATGCTGTAAACCAAGGGTTGCCAATATGGTGCTCTCTGATCTTTGGTCATGCTGACTGGGACTGATAGGAGTTGGACTTCCAACAACATAAATAAAAAAACTCAAATATTTATAAACCATCTTTCTAGACCTTGAAGCAGCAAACAATATGGCCATAAAATGCAAAATAGTATAACATAATAGGATTAATAAAACTTCTTTTAAAAAATACAAAAAAAAGATATATTACAATATAAATCAGTATAAAACCATTTTCAGTCACAGAATAAAACAATTTAACATCAGGACATCCAGCAAACATATCAGTGAACAGGTGCTATTTTAAACTCTTTTTTGAATACTACAAATGATGGGGTCAGCTGCACATCCATAAGGATGGGCCACTACTGAGAAGACCATATCCCTAGCAGCTGCCAGTCTAGGTGATTTTAAAGGTGGGTCAACGAGCAGGACTTTGATGCTGCCTGATGCACTACAGATTTATAGGCAGTCCTATGGCTTCAAACCACTTAGGGTTTTATTCGTTTTATACTGCTATCTTCTATAGTTGCTCGGTTATTGTTATTTTAAAAAATGCACCAATATACTGATTTTGAATGGTTTTTAAACACTAATATGGAGTGCAGTGTCATTTGCGAGTGAAGGGGCGAAATAAGACAAGGACACATCAGCTTGGGTTGAACAAGGGCCACTTCATTAAACTATACAAAAACACCTTTTAAAGTGACCTGCAGAGGGACACCTAGGTGCGGAACTATTTATAAGCAAGCATCTTGCCATACAGCTCACGGGCGACCAGCCCCTGCTTGGGACAAGGGCAAGCCCCATCTGCTTACCCCTTCTGCCAGCCACACCCAGTAGGTGAGTAGGGGGGCCTTCTCAGGTCACCACTTCCCAGGGCCGCACAACCCTCAGGTGGATGAGTTAAGTTGGCACCAAAAGCAGCCCATATCCTGCCCTCAAGCCGCAAAGCTCTGACAGACAGGCCTCTGGAACTCCCAATCACCTCCAAAGGTGCCTAAGGGGGCCACCGACTGTCCTTACCTATTTCCCTTTCCGCACCTTCCCGCCACAAAAAGGGGACAAATCTCTATTTAGTCCCCTTTTACCCACTGCCGAGAAGCACCTCTCGCAGACACCTGTGTAGGTCTGCCAAAAAGACGTTGCCTGCGTCAGACAGGTGAACGCCATTGGCCCTGTACAGTTCACCCATCCAATGCCGAATGCAGGGTGTGAAATAGCCAACCCCCCCGCTCCAGAATAGCCAACCGAATTTGCCGGTTGACCTTCTTTCGTGCTTGGTCCATCCCTATCGGGCTCCAGACACCACGCCAAACCCTTGGCGGGAGTATGTCTGACCAAAGCAGATGTACCCAAGGCCGACGTTGCCTTATTAACTGCATGCCATGCATGCCTGCCAAACTGAGGACTATGACCTTTTGTTGCAACTGAGGGCCATGCCCTTAAGTAACCGAGGCCATCGTTGCCTCCTGAACTGCATGTCCACACATGCCTGCCAAACTGAGGGCCACGCCCTTCCGTTGCCTCCTGAACTGCATGTCCGCACATGCCTGCCAAACTGAGGGCCATGCCCTTCCATTGCCTCGCCAACTGCATGTCCACACATGCCTGCCAAACTGAGGGCCACGCCCTTAAGTAACCGAGGCCATCGTTGCCTCCTGAACTGCATGTCCGCACATGCCTGCCAAACTGAGGGCCATGCCTTTAAGTAACCGAGGCCATCGTTGCCTCCTGAACTGCATGTCTGCACATGCCTGCCAAACTGAGGGCCATGCCCTTCCGTTGCCTCCTGAACTGCATGTCCGCACATGCCTGCCAAACTGAGGGCCATGCCCTTCCGTTGCCTCCTGAACTGCATGTCCGCACATGCCTGCCAAACTGAGGACCTTGCCCTTAGGTAACCGAGGCCATCGTTGTGTCCCGAACTGCATGTCTGCACATGCCCGCCACCTGAGGGCCTTGCCTCAAATACTGAGTTGGGAATGACCACCACATGCGGAGATGTCTGCACTGAACCAAGCTGGGACAAAGTGGGTAGGAGCCCATCCCAAAGTATTCCTCGCCAGCCAAGCCACCACACTGCAGCCCATTGACTGAGGCCTAACTGTAAGCCCAGGATAGGGTGCGCAGCTGCTCCATCCCTGTCCAGCAACATTGCTGGTCCATCAATGTTATACAGGTACAACTCCCTTCCCTGGAGACATCTGATTGCTGGAGGGCCCGTCGAGACAAATCTCCCTTGGATCCGGCCACCACCTCACCTATCCAAAAAGCTCCAAAAACCAGCATAAGGGCTGCCGCCTGGAATAGTCTGGCTTCATAGCTTGAGGAGCATACTGTTTTTCACTGGCCCACCATACTCAATAAAATGTCCCGTGAGAAAGGGCAACGGGGATCGAGGGTGGCAGGGTGTTCTCTAGCCCACCCAGCTAACATACGGCGGACTCTAAAGTCCCTGGAATAAGTGGGAAAATCATCAGCCTTTACCTCGAAGTGCTTGGACTGAGAGGCCCAGTCTCCAGCCATTCACTAGGCAATCCCAGCAGGTGACTCACTGAATAGGCCACTCTGGTGCATAGCTCTTGCCGGGCCACAAGTCCTGGGAAAAACCCCTCCTGCATTCTGATAGCTGTTGAGCATGCTGGGGCAACAGACCGGCTTATGGCCATCTTTGACTCCGCTCCCCAATCTCCCAATGTGTGGTTACACAGCACAGCTGAACCGCTCCACCTGAGTCCATGACAGCACCTCAATAAAACAGTGTCAATATTCTATCTTACCATGCCCCAAAAGAAAACATTAAAATCTGGGCACTAGAGAACAAAGGAACAGACAAGGGCCATAACCCTACCTAAAATGGACGGGACAGTTCCCAAGCCTCACTGCCTATAAGTCCAAGCCTGCAGCCAGCACAAAAACCCCGATGTATCCACGGACTTCCAGTTCTACCTCCCAGCCCTACCTAGAGATGCTATGGACCTTCAGCCTGCAGTTCAGAGGCTCTGGCCCTGAGCTATGCCACGTAATTCTACAGCAAGTTAGTTAGTTCTTCCCCAGGAGTGTGGGAAAACTAGACCAAATGATTTGGGCAAGAATATAAAATGTAACCTGCAGTTTGGCTCTAATTTCTTGATCAATATTTGATCACAACAAGCATTAAATTATTATACAGCCACAAACCTGAACCTGTAGTAAGGCTGTGGAAGCCCTGCTACGACCTCATAAACCACCGGAAAAGACCTCTAATACCTGGAGGGCAGACAAGAAACACTTTCTTGGCCTAACTGTCATGAAACCCTTACTGACTGACCACATGAGTATGATTGGTGGTGAATTAGGTGGTATGCCCAGGAAGGTTAACACCGGGCAGGATGGTCCATTGACACAGCCATTAAGATGAACCAGTTACATAATCTGTGACATCAGGTGTTAACATGCATCCAAAAAAAAATTTTTTTTTTTACCCTCTCATCCCAACAACCCCTTCAAGGAAGGAGCTGAAGCGCTCCATGCGAGAATAGAGCAGCCTATATGTAATGCTCTACCTCATAGAATTGACTGAAAAGGCAAAAACCCAGCAGCTGTAAATCCCCTTGTATCCCCACAGTAGATGAAAAAACAGATTAGATGTCATACTTTCCCACAGGCAGTGCATTAACTAACTGGTAGGAAGCCATTACTGATTGCCATTGTATCTATGCCCAAGAGTGCAGTCCCTTAAGGCAAGCCCTGAGACTACAATATGGGATCCAGAAACTGAAAGAAAACCCCATAACAAAACAAACCTCCCCAGTCTGCAAGCAAGGTCCCAGTACCTCGAGCTTAACAGGGGAGGAACGCTTTCCTTGAGCAGCTACTGCTGGGTGCTTCTCCTCACTGCTGTGAGGGCCACTGGCCTCATATTTCCCTGTTTCACATAAAGAAAGGAAATACTTTATAAGCACACTTTCCCAGCCACCATTTTAGTGCCGCTAACCCAGTTCCCCAAAGCACAGATACTAGAGATATGGCGCTGCCACCCATATTTGGCCCATTGCAGCGGCCTCCCCCTTGTAGGCTTCCAAACACCTATCATAATAGATGTCCAAAATGCAAAATTAACATCCTATATCCCTTTCTAGTAAATGATATCATAAATCCAAGAGCAGCAGATGCTGAGGATGTGTTGCTGTCACCAGTATGTGGCTGCACTATAGCAGGTTTTCCAACACATATCTAAATAGATGAGCCAATGCAACAGTTGCACACTATATGTAATTCCAGGTAATGATATCAGAAGTCCTAACTAAAATGTAATTTCAGGTAATGATGTTTCGTTGTTGGTGCCACAATCCTCAGTAAAGGGGGGAAGAGTCTGCCTGGACCTTAAAAGGCAGCCCTATGTCAATAAGAGTCTAAGATCCTGTAATATGAGGGATCTCTATTAGGCAAATCGGGCTTTCCTCTTTATTCCTATTCCCCAATCAATATGATTATCATCTGCTAAACTTTCCATTCCTAACTAAATTCAGGTAAATGCCTCTTCTGTCTCAGAGTGAACAAATAGCCTGAAATTAACACTTGGAATGCAAAAGGACCGCTCACTTAAGATAGAGCGATTTAGACATTTTCTAGCAAACTGTTATCTCCGCCCTTATTATCATATAACTATGAAAGGCCCAAAGGCTAAAAAGGCTCACTAGGCCACACCAATATACTAGTATGTGTTGGCGTATAATAATCATATAATTAAGTACTTGGGAGTAAGCCCCATGGAAAACAATGGGAACTGCTTATGCATAATTAGGGTTGCCAGGTGTCCTGATTTTGCCCAGAGACTCTAGTTTTGGAGGGTCCTCTCCAGGTTCAATCCCTTGCATCTCCAGGTTGGACAGGGATGTTGTCAGGCAGCTTCCTATGTTCCTAAACATGCATGTCAGATTCACACTTCATATTTATTTATTTATTTATTACATTTATATACCCCCCACAGCCGAAGCTCTCTGGGTGGTTTACAGCAATTAAAAACATTAAAAACGAATATACAAATTTAAAAACACACAAAAAACAATTTAAAAACACAATTTATTTTTTTTAAAAACAATTTAAAAATGTTTTCAGACACTCTTAAATCGTGTTGGTGTTTAGCAAACAATGTAATGTATGAAGGGGTCCTAAAACAATAGGATTTGAGCCTTCTGGTATTACTCAGTTTACATTCTCAGAAGGATTGGAGCAGTGGATAAAGAATTTATTGCATTTTAACTCACTGTGTACTTGCCTGCAGCCTATTTATACCAGCAGATGGTGAAGTATATTACAATTAGGTCTGCAAGATTCAATCAATTGATCAGCATGAATAACTGATTGCAGCACCAATCCCAATTTTAAAAGCCCACCAGTT
Source organism: Rhineura floridana (assembly GCF_030035675.1). Lineage (NCBI taxonomy): Eukaryota > Metazoa > Chordata > Lepidosauria > Squamata > Rhineuridae > Rhineura > Rhineura floridana. The sequence goes on from NC_084484.1 coordinate 34,664,193, forward strand.
TGCTGAGAAAGAATCTAGAAGCTATAACTGCAGCAGGCTGCTGCCACCTACAGACCAAACAAACATGTCCCCGGTGGGAAACAACTGCATTGTTTATAATGATATTATGGGGGACAGAAGCATAGCAATGGCCTACAGATGTATCCCAGATAGCCCTTGTTTGTCTGAAAATGATTTTCATTAACTTTTGAAGCTGATGTCATCAACATCAGTCTTTTGAAGAATCAAACCAAACTTTCTGTTGTGGCCACAACTGAATCTAGACAGCTTCTTTGGTTATATCCATTGGCTTGCACATGCTTAACAGGACTTTTGGCCTTTCAACAGCAGTCTCATGCCTTATACTACAATCTGCTCTTTAACTCTGTGGCAGCATGGTAGAATTATTTTTCAGCCCCTTTCCTCCCGAAAGGAAAACAGCAACAAACCTAAGCCCTACCAAAAGAATGGGGTTATATGCTAGCTCTTGGGCACAATTCAGCAAAATAAAATCATTACTAAGGCTGCAACCCTATACCAGTTTACTTGGGAATTAGTCTAAGGGAACTCAATAGAACTTACATTTGAGTAGAACGGTATAGGACTGTACTGTACATTATATTTAAAGCATTGGAATGGGTCTTGTCTTTAAGTCCCATTGAGATCAATAGAACTACTTGCAACAAAATGGATTGTGCTTCTTGATTTTAATACCTACTCATCTTGAGCACACAACTGCACAATCTCTTTTGTTATAAGATCTATATAAAAATTAAAATCATATTTTATAATTTAAAATTCATAAATTTTAAAATTAAAATGAAATCATGCTTATTTTGATGGAACTTCAGCTCCATCCATAATCTACTTTAGTTGTATTTATGTTTTCCTGTTTTGAAAGATTAGACATACACAAAAAATAACTGTGACCAATCTAAAAAAACCTAGCAGCACCCTAAAAACTGACCAATGTATTATGGCATAAGCTTTTTTGAATTAAAGGCCACATAATCCAGTGCAAACATCTAACAAGGTAAATCATGGATAACAATAATTTAATTGTATTATTCAGGAATACATTTAGGTGTGCAATCTCTACTATAACTGTCTAGCATACAATTCAGGAAATCATGCACAACAATAATTCCTAAACAATTGTTTAGGAATATTTTTAGGTGAAGACTGATTGTCTTGAACAATTATGAGTTAGCTATAAGGAAAGACTTATGGCTGTGGTGCTACCCACTTACTTGGGAGTAAGCCCCATGGAAAACAATGGGAATTGCTTATGCATAATTAGGGTTCCCAGGTGTCTGAATTTTGCCCAGAGACTCTAGTTTTGGAGGGTCCTCTCCAGGTCTCTGGATGAGTCACCTTAATCTCTGGACTTTTAGCTTTATTTTTTTAAAAAAATAAGTTTCTCGGTGGTCTGGTTAAAAAGAGATAAACCAAAATGTCAGCTGCCCTCCCCCACAATTTGTGTTAATACTGGCTGCTCTAATCCCTGCCCTTTCAGGTTCAAGATTAGTGAGACAACAGGACTTGCCCTAGCAGAAGCCATGCTGGTTCTACTTCAGCAAGGCTCTCTCTTCTTCCGCATGCTTGGTTATTTTATCTTTAACAATACTTTCTACCAGTTTTCCTGGGACAGACATTAAGCTAACTGGCCTGTAATTTCCGAGATCCCCCAGATCCCTTTTTTGGTGTTACATTAGCCACTTTTCAGTCCTTAGGTATGGAGGCGGGTCTGAGGGACAAGTTACATATTTTTGGTAGAAGATCAGCTATCTCACATTTGAGTTCTTTGAGAACTCTCAGGTGGATGCCATACCAATTTTGCAGTTTGTCAGTTTTTATTTTGTCTGTTAAGCCACTCAAGGTTCCATGTGCATAGCCCTAATAAAAATAATAATAAATTTAATTTCTTCGTCGCCTATCTGGCCAATGGCCACTCTAGGCGACTTACAAATAGTTAAAATACAATTGATAAAATACAATAATACAATATAAAACAACACATCTACAGCAGCAATATTAAAACTGGGCAGGAGGCATTTCAGTTATAACAATTAACCCTCCCCGGATACCCCGAAGGCCTGCTGAAAGAGCCAGGTCTTTAAGGCTTTCCGAAACACATTTAGGGAAGAGGCGTGCCGGAGAACTTGTGGGAGGGAGTTCCAAAGAGTGGGGGCCGCCACTGAGAATGCCCTCTCTCTTGTACCCGCCAATCTGGCTGTTTTTGTTGGCGGGATTGAGAGAAGGCCCTGTGTGGCCGATCTTGTCGGGCGGCATAATTGGTGGCGTTGAAGGTGCTCCGTAAGATAAACTGGGCCGGAACCGTGTAGGGATTTAAAGGTCAATACCAACACCTTGAATTGGGCTCGGAAAACAACTGGTAGCCAGTGTAGGTCGAACAACACTGGTGTGATGTGATCTCGGCGGCGACTATTCGTAAGTAGTCGAGCCGCCACATTTTGTATCAGTTGTAATTTCCAGACAGTTTTCAAGGGTATCCCCACGTAGAGCGCATTACAGTAGTCCAAACGAGAGATGACCAGGGCGTGTACCACTAGTGGGAGCTGGTGAACAGGAAGGTAGGGTTGCAGCCTTCGTATGAGGTGTAGTTGGTACCAGGCTGCCCGGCTCACTGCCGAAATCTGAGCCTCCATGGACAGCCTGGAATCAAGCACAACCCCAAGGCTGCGGACCTGGTCCTTTAGGGGTAGACTCACCCCATTGAACTTCAGGTCAATGTCACCCAACCTTCTCTTGTCCCCCACAAGTAGTACCTCGGTCTTATCAGGGTTCAACTTCAGCTTGTTCCTTCCCATCCATCCACTCACGGATTCCAGGCACTTGGACAAGGTCTCCACAGCCAACTCTGGTGAAGATTTAAATGAGAGATAGAGCTGAGTGTCATCCGCGTATTGATGACACTGCAGCCCAAATCTCCTGATGATTGCCCCCAGCGGCTTCATATAGATGTTAAATAGCATGGGAGAGAGGATAGAACCCTGTGGCACACCACAATTGAGAGGCCAAGGGTCTGATACCTCCTCTCCCAACGCTACATGTTGGTACCTATCGGAGAGAAAGGAATGGAACCACTGTAATACAGTGCCTCCAATTCCCAATCCCTCCAGGCGAAGCAGAAGGATACTGTGGTCGACAGTATCAAAAGCCACTGGGAGATCAAGGAGGACAAGAAAGGTGGATTCTCCCCTATCTAATGCCCTCCTCAAATCATCTACCAGAGCGACCAAGGCTGTTTCAGTTCCATGACCAGTCCTGAAACCCGATTGGTTTGGATCCAAATAATCCATTTCATCCAAGTGTGCTGACAACTGGTTGGCCACCACTCGCTCAATGACCTGGCCCAGAAATGGCAGATTCGAAATTGGGCGGAAGTTATCGAATACTTGGGGATCCAAGGAGGGCTTCTTTAAGATGGGCTTTACAATTGCCTCCTTGAAGGCTGATGGCATCACACCCTCTTTCAAGGATGCGTTTACCACCGCTTTGATCCCCTCGCCCAATTTCTCTCTGCAGCTCACAAGGAGCCACGAAGGGCAAGGATCAGTAAGACAAGTGGTTGGCTTCACAGATGAAAGCACCTTGTCCACTTCCTCAGAAGGGAGAAGCCAAAACCGATCCCAATCTACCGGCATGCAACTGGCCAACTCTGGTTCGTCCACTGTGTCCACGGCGCACGGGACCGAGCTCCGTAAGTGTTTGATTTTATCGGCGAAGTGTTTTGCTAATAAGTCACAGGAGGCCTTTGACTGTTCCAGGGGTTCCTGAGCAACTGGACCGACCAGGCTTCGGACCACCTGGAACAGCCTCCTGGGACAGCACTCCGCAGACACAATAGAGGCAGCAAAGAAAGCCTTCTTTCCTACCTTTATTGCCACTTGGTAGGCAGCTACTGCTGCTCTAACCTGTGTCCGGACATCTTCGGAGCGGGATTTCCGCCACCGGCGCTCTAGTCATCTCACCTCCTGTCTCAGACTACGCAACTGTGGTGTATACCATGGTGCTAGCTGAGTTCTATTCAGGGGGAGAGGACGTTTCGGAGCCACCTGGTCTAATGCCCTGGTGATCCCCATGTTCCACTCCTTCACCAGGGTTTCGACCGGGCGACCTTCAGCAGGTTCCAATTCCCGAAGCGCAGTCAGGAATCCATCCGGATCCATCAGGCGTCTGGGGCAGACCATTTTAATAGGTCCTTCACCCCTGCGGAGGGGGCATGGCAACGAGAAGTCCATGTTTACCAGGTAGTGGTCTGACCATGACACAGGAGTGGCAAGAATCACTCCCAACTTCAGCCCACTTCCCTCCTCTCCCAGGACAAATACTAGGTCGAGAGCATGACCGGCTACATGGGTGGGCCCAGTATTACTTAGGTACAGTTCCCAGGAAGCCATGGTTTCCAGGAAATCCCGAGGGGCTCCTATGAGAGCGGCCTCGGCATGCACGTTAAAGTCACCCAGAACCAACAGCTCTGGGGACAATGCCCGTACAGCCGAGACCACCTCCAGCACCTCGGCCAGGGAATCTGCCGTGCAGCGGGGTGGGCGGTACACCAGCAAGATCCCTAAACTGCCCTTCGGGCCCAACCTCCAGTACATACAATCAACAAATTGAGTCCTATGGAGGGGAGGTCTGGCAAAAACCAAGGACTCTCGATAGATGACCGCCACACCCCCTCCCTGCCTTCCCACCCTCGGCTGCTGTGCGTAACGGAAACCTGGCGGACACATGGCCTCAAGAATTGGAGCACAGGCTTCGTCCAGCCAAGTTTCCGTAATACATGCCAGGTCTGCGCGCCCATCCAAGATCATATCATGGATGAGCGAGGTTTTCTGAACCACAGACCTGGCATTACATAACAGCAGTCGAAGGTCGGTAGGAACCTTGTGTCCCCCAGTTTTCGTCTGGTTCTGAGCAGACCCGGAACATGGGATGGATATAATGCATCCGTCCCGTGTTCCCCTATTCCGGCGTGGTCTGCTAGCAGCACCCTTCCAGCGCCTGCCGCCCAAACTTCCTATAACTTGGCCCCCCACCTCCCTCTCCAGCTTACACATGCCTCTATCCCTATCTGCTTATCAGCAGGCCACCCACCCTAATAAAATTCGTCCGGAGACCCGCCTCCGTACCCTGTAGCAGTAGTATTTACCAATTTAAACAAATTAATTAAACAATTAATTAATTAATTAAACCAATTCAATTACATCAAATTAAGTTAATTAATTAATTAAACCAATTCAATTACATCAAATTAAGTTAATTAACTAAATCAATACAATTCAACTAAATCAATACAATTCAATCCAATCCACATTCATACACACACACACATTCATACAACTATACATCCATACATACACCAATTTAAAACAGGAACCGGGTTGTGATAGCCGGCCAGAATGGTAGTCGCAGCCGGCCGCAATGATAAATCAGAGCAGAAGATTGAAGCTGTAATAACTGTGTAAAAGAAAAAGCCCTGTGTAAAAGAAGCAGCAGCAGCTTAGTAGATCTTACTAATCAGTTACTCAGGACAAAGAAGAAAGGGGGCACATTTTCGATTTATGTACTCTGTTCCTCACGAAATATCTGATGTATGTGATTTCAGCTTCATTTACAAGGCCATGAAAAGATCATAATCTATATGTTACTGGGCAATACTTCTGTCTCTCTGAGTGTGTGTGTGTGTATTTGGTATCTCTGTGTTGGAATTAGTACATAAATATCACCCAGGCATGATATAATACATGCCTCTCTCCATGTTTAACATTGGGCATTTGTTTACTGACCCTTTATAGAAAGATTGCATGGATGAGCTGCATCAGGATGACAGCTAGGCTGTAAGTAGCAACTGTCACAAGAACGGGAGGCGTCGAGCTGTGATTTAGTATTTTCTTGCTTTAAGCTACCATTGTGACAGAGGTCATATGCTGCTTCGAAGACGAAGTACTAAATCACACTTTGCCTTTTTCCTTTGCTCACTTTCTCATGACAACATGTACTTAAAGCTAGACATTCATCTTTAGGATTCATGTCAAAGTCATTTTATAGAGGAGGGAGAGAGGCTTAGGTGAGAAGCCTGGGATTGCAAGATTACTTCGTTTCTTTTTTCTTTCCCCCCCAGTGGGTCTCCGACTGCCTCATTTCAGATTTATGTGTCCCTACTATACATGCTGTTACCAGAATTGTTGCTATGTATTGGGATTCTGTTGAATGCAGAGGTGTAAAAAGGGGGAGGGACACTTGTTTATCTTCTTCATGTTTGACAGAGCATTTAAAGTTAAGCAATTCTGAGTAAGGATAGGAGAACTGAACCATGTAGCTGGAACTGCCATGGGAGAATAAAATAATGGAGGCTGTAGCTATAAACAAGAAAAAGTGGAAGGTATGGGAACTAAGAGCTACAGAGTGTGTTGGAACCCAGCTAATGGCCAATATGGCTAATGCAACCACATTGGTCATAAATTCAGCTTACTGTTACTGCTATTGTGGAGGGGAGGAGGGGGAGCAGGAAGAGGAGATATTGCATATGGTTAAATGCCATTTCATGTATGACAGCAAAGTTGAGTTTGTCATCAGGTATAAATTCAACGAGGAAGCAGTCCTGACTCCCAGAGTATACTTCATGATTCATTGGCCAAGATAGTTTGCATTTCATGGCCAATTGGCCCAACTTTTTATAGCCCACCGGTGTCCAGATGACTAATGGGAGTTAATGGTTATCGTTGAGAATTTCTCTGCTTTTAAATGACATTCCTATTACAGCATTGGAAATTTCTCCCTTCACACACACACACACCATCTAAATTGGCAGGAGCAGTTATATGGGTGAAACCCCACCACCACCAATTGCACTTTGGGGAAGGCAGGGTTTCTCTTCATGTATCTAATTCACTAATAGGCAAAAAACCTTGCAGTTTAAGAACGTACCTATAGCCCACAGATATTTCTATCAAACTTTAAAAAGCAGGGCAATTGGGCAGCTAGAGTGAATGCACCAAGGGAGCAGGAGACATGACCTCCTCTCTGAGATATTGTACTGCCCTACAAATTTATGAAAATGCAAACACAATTTGGGTTGGTCTTTCACAGTCCAATCCACTTCCTGTGTAGCTTGGATTAATTTGGTAACGTGTCTCTGAGCATATGGTGAGTGATGGCAATACCTGCAATCAGTCAAATAACACAAACAAGACATGTGCTGTGCTGATCTTGTTTTAGCAGGGAGGAAGAAACAATATTAAGACAGTTGATATAGTTCAGATAGTCACTTTAAATATGTTTGATTTACTTTGCAATTTTAGTGAAGTTCAGGGATTGGAAGGGGATGGGGAGGGGAATGGAAGGATGAAGGAAGGAGAAGGGAAGGGGCAAGAGGGAGGGGATAGGAGGGAGGAGATGGAAAGGGCAGGTTTGATCATTTGCATGCTTTTTTCCCCTTCAGTGGGATTTATTCCTGTGCAATCATGCTTAGGATAGGTGAAACTGATAGGTGGGGGAGGGGCAGGGGTAGGAGGAGGACAGGAAGGGGAGGGGAGGGGATTGGGTGGGTGGGCACCGGGCACAGAGGAAGCCCCTTTCCTTTCCGAAAGGAAAACATTGTGAATAGTATCATTGCTTTTCAGCATTTCCCCCAACTTTTTATTCTACAGTAGGCACATGTAGCCTCCCATCCAAATTTAAACCAAAGCCGTCCCTGGCCACATCCACACCAGACCTTTATTTCACTTTAGACAGTCATGGCTTCTCACGAAAAATCTTTGGAAATGTAGCTAGTGAAGGGTGCTGAGATTTGCTGGGAGATGTCCTGTTCCCCTCACAGTACTTCAGTCAGAGTGGCTGACTGTTAAACCATTCTGGCCACTGGAGCTTTATTAGGGGAATAGGAGTCTCCTCCCAGTATCCTTCACAAACTACACTTCCCAGGATTCTTTGGAGGAAGCCATGACTGTCTCAAGTGAAATAAAGGTCTGGTGTGGGTTTGACCCCCTGATTAGGCAAGACCAGCAGCTGGGAGTCTGGCTTTTAGAACACTGACAGTTGGTTCTTACTGAGCATGCCCGGCATTATCATTGAGTTCCAGGCAAAATTTCTTAAATTAATTATAAATCAGCCAGACATTTTTTTAACATTTAAACTGCGGAAGATGAAGGTCAGAGTATGGGGCAAGGTCAGTAATAAGATTACAGGTACTCTGTGAACATGGCTGATTTTTAATTAATTTCAACAGATTATGGGAACTCTGACCGACGGAAGTCCAAAAGGGCTCTGGGTTTTCTCTCTGTTTTTACATTTTGAACTCTTAATTCTCTCTGAGTGTTTTGCGTATCGCCATGAAAATTTAGAGGGTTGTTAAGCAAGTGTTTCTGAGTTCAGGACTATAAGTTTTGTAAGGTTTTGTTTGGAAACGAGCTTATGGGAATGACATGGGGGTACTTTTGATTTAACATTGCAGAATGCGAAAAATCCACACTGACTATAGTATACAGCCATTCTTGTTGCTGTATAGTATAAGTTAGTGGGTTTTCTGCTTTATAGGAGTATATTTCTATAAAACAACATTACAAAGTTACTTTAAATATCCAGTGCTTTCTCCAAAGGAAGCCAAACCAAAGTAATGCTGCATCTGGAATGTAGGGAACACAGGTATCTTTCAACTGAGGGATGATGATGATGATGAAGAAGAAGAAGAAGAAGAAGAAGAAGAATCATGCATTTTACAAAGCTGGATCTAGTGCAGTCTATGAATGCATATGCCAATAAATCTGTTAGTCTCAAATGCTCCACAAGACTTTATTGTTGTTGTTGTTGTTGCAGGCTAATTAAATATTCTGGTATTTTACCATTTTGACTATACTGACTATAAAGGGGAATCTCAAAAAAGGTTATAACTGTTTCCCCTTTTCACGTAAGTATATGAAATTTGCAGGCAAAGGATCCTGTTGGATCAGACCAAACCCCCATCTAGTTCACCATTCTGTTCTCACAATGGTCAACCAGATGCCTTTGAGAAGCATGTTCCCCATCAGCTGGTATGCAGAAGTATACTACCTCCAGTACTGGCTGCAGTGCATAGCCATCATGACTAGAAGATATTGATAGCCTTATTCTCTATGAAACCTGTGCTCTAGTGTACTTGACCATTTATGCCCCCCTAAATCATTCCCTTGTTCCTGAATACACAATTCTGCGCCAGTGTAACTAATTTACTTGAAGTGACAGAAGAATACCTTGCTGGATCAGACCAAAGGGCATCAAGTCCAGTATCCAGTTCTCCCTATGGCCAACCATAAGCCAATGAGAAACCCTGTTTGAGTGTAATAGCCTTCTCTCACTGTTTTTACCCAGCAACATGTCCACGCTGCATCATTCTTAACTAGCTAATGGATGAAGCTTCCACCTAGCTCAGTACAATTACCCCTGTAAGGGTGATCAGGTGTCCTGCTATGAAGAGGACAGTCCTCTTTTTGAAGGGCTTTCAGAGGCAGTGATGGGAGAGAAATCCTGTCCTGTTCACATTTTAATACAAACCTACTTAACTCACACTTCCTGAAACAATACATGAACCAAAATATAGCTATCCTTCAAAATTCACATTTCTCTGAATTTTGCAATGCAGTTATCTAACCAAAGATTGTGTATAAAAATGTGTATATTAGAGGGAAATATACATTATACATTATAATATACATTATAATATACATTATAAGTGAAACTAGCAATAAAATGTTCTATTTTTTGTTCAAATTAAATTGGCGTAGTTGCATTTATTTATTTGCGGAATTGCTTACTGCCCACATAGGGGAACCAGGCTTTCAACATTAAGTTGTCCAAAAGGCTGCTAGTGTGTGTGTGAGTGTGTGTGAGTGTGTGTGTGTTTTGGGGGGGTGTACTTTTAGTTGGGAATGTAGTCCAAAAGGTCAGAAGAGCACCAGGCTGGGGAATACTCTAAACACCCATTACCTGCCAGCATGGCAAATTATCAGGAATAATGGGAGTTGTTTTATTCATTTAATTATTAAATTTATATCTTGTCCTTCCTCGCAAAGGACATCAGAGTGGCAAACACCTAAAAGTTAAAACGGTACAAGTAAAAATAAAATAAAACATCTAAAAGCAATTAAACACATCTCTAATAATTTCAAGGTTTCCAGGATTGGTATCTTTCAGCCATCAAATGCCTGGGTAAACCGGAATGTGCTTACATTCCTCCTGAATGTTAATAACGAGACACACCTCACCATGGAGGGCAATGAGGAACTGCCACCTAGAAGTGGTGGTACTGCCAACAGGTGGTCCAAGATGTCTGGAGGATACCATGCTAGGGAAAGCTGTAGGGAATATATGGGAACAAACTACTTCTTTGTGAGCTGCATTCAGGAATTAGCAGCTGAACCTGCATAGGGAGATGTGGGGTCAAACATGTTAGCCCCACCCTCAAAATCCCCACGCATCCCAGCTCCATCTTTGATTTTCCCACCTTGGGCAGGAAGGTCTGAAGGGGTGAACATTTGGATAAATGTGTAGGTACCTCGCTGCATGAGGGATTCAAAGCATGTTTGCAAAATGCAGTTAGACTCCCCCTTTGCTCAATGTGGGAAGATCAAGGAGGGAAGTGGGCAGGTCCAGCACACCCAGAGATGGTGGAGATGGGGCTGCTGTGCCCCACCATGCCCTTACTAATATTGAAAACACCTGAACAGGACTATGGATATCCACATGTATGAACACAACCAGAACCTTAAGCATACTGTGAAGACATCCCTGATCTCCCAATTTATTTCACTTCATACGTTTGGACCATTTCAATAGCACATTCATGTATGAGTGTGCTGGGCTTTTTAAAGATTATCTTGTCATTTTAAAAATATTGCTGCAAGTAAACCAGTGGGAGTTCGGACATGCAGTCTTGATTCTCCAATCTACAGCTAACACACCAGATAATTCAAAATCAATATGATTAATTAGTATCACTTTTCTTTTATTCCAAGACTTTTAAATGCTTGTACAAAATGATGCATCTTTATGAAGTTTCCCATGTGTGATACATCACACCTGGCTGTGTCAGCATATATCATTATATTGAATTATTGAATTGTTTTGCCTCATTAAATTGAAGTGTTTTTATAACTTCCCCAATGATTTCTTTTGCTTCTCTGTCCCCCCCCAGTGTATCCCCAGATGTCTTCTAAAATGTTTCAAGTATGAGATATTAACATATTTCATTTTTTTCTGAATAACTGGATTTCTTTCGGTGTCTCCCCCAACTTGTATGACCTCTTGAGCATGGCACCTTCTCTGGCACTAGGGGAACAATGGGGACTTTTTTGCACCCAGTAAGAACACTCAGATGGCAGACATAATATTTAAGTGTCATATGTATGGAGGACAGTCTTTTTCATGCATGCATGTACAGTACTAGAACACTGTAGCATCAACTGACCACTCCCCTGCATGAATGGGCCACCGTACATCATGCACCGTATGTAAGACCTTGATGCCCTCTCATTAGGGACAGATCTATCAATTTTTGTTTTCTCCATTTCTCATTTTTCCAATCTTAAATTCACTTCTCCACATTTTTGCAGCAATTTTAGGATTTTTTTTTTTAATCCTCATGAAAATTCTTCAGCGTTTTAGTGCAAATTTCTCTGAATAAACACAATTTTCTACATAGTTGTGACTAAGGTGTGCATTTTTGTAACCAGTTTCACCTAATATAATTCATTTTGTATGTTATTTTCACTTAAATATACTTTATCCTAAAATGTGCATTTTTCTAAACATTGGTTGGAGAACTGCTTTACAAATTTTGGATAAGTGCAAGTTTTGAAAGATGGCAGTATTTTGGTTCTTATATTGTTTCAGAAAGTGTGAATTTGATATATTTGACTGAATGAATTGAATTTCTCCACTTAGCTTAATGGCTGAGTGGGGATTTGAATCCGGGCCTCTCTGATGCTAGCCTCTCTAAACTGCTACACCATCCTGGCTCTGTGTGTGGTTCTTATTATACATGTACATGCCCTTAACATTTGATGGGTACCACATCTGTTCAGCTGTGCATTCCTAAGTATGGGAAGTAATGTGAAAATCAGACCTAATTCAGGGAAGAGAAATGATGTTGGAATCACTGTGTCGGTTTAATAAAATCCAGGCTATTCCCTGAGGTTCAGATTGTTAATGAGAGTATGACAAATGTGAAGCTGGTAAGTGGTAATATGACCAAAAAAACGAACCTTATGACAATTGAGAGTTTTACATTTGCCTGAAGCCAGATTCTTTATGTGCAATATGGGTCATTGCTATAATAAAAAGGTCCAGGCTTAACATCAATAATTCAAAAATCCTGCATACTTCCCTTTGAGGACAGATTCAGTGAATAGTTACTGCTGGCATTCAGACACCAGTAGTAAAAGACACAACAAAGGTAGTTGCAATAGACAGTGCACTAAACTCTCTCTTTGGCACTTGATATTACCTTAGGGGCAAACAGCACATCCCACTACAGCTGTGAGTAATGAAGCCCTGATGGCTCCTTCTCCCTTCCAAAGTACCCTCAGGAAGGGGTGTTTTGGATTTGATTAGGACAGGAGGGATGTGCTTAAATGCATCATTGTCAGTCATTTTTTCTCTCTGAAATTTCAACCTTAACCTGGTGCTGTAGAATTGTGATTATCTCACCAACACAGGTCTCGAACACTGAGAGTGGAGGTAAAGCAGGGACAGGAAACCAGTGGGCATCAGATGCTGTTGGGCTACAATTCCCATCATCCCTGACCATTGCTCATGGTGGGGCTGAAGGGAGGTGCAAGTCTAACAACATCTGGAGGGCCACTGATTCCCCATTCCTGAGGTAAAAGCTGGTGGGAGTGACATTTCAGGAAACAGAATGGGGGTGGGTATGGTTAAGTCCTCCCTTCATTTTCCAGCCAGGGTGCTCTGTAAGGGCTTTGTGGCACACAGTTGAAATGTAATGTATTAGCACTAGGGTTGCCAGGTTCAGGGCCTGAGACTGATCCTGGCAACCAAGAGGTCTTCTGTATCCTTAAAAGTTGTGCAGGGGGACGGGAGAATTCCACCTTGTGGTTTTCCCTATTACTGTGTTGCAAGAACACCTGCACTTGGCTGACTTTCTCTTCTCCTAAAGATACAGGATCAGTCTCAGGCCCTGAACCTGGCAACCCTAGTGCCACAGGACTCTAAATTCCCTCACCCCAGATTTAATATCTACACCCAAAGTCATCTGAAGGTTTGGACTGCAATGTCACCAGCATGCAGATGACATACAGCTCTGCCTTTCTTTTCCATCTTCTGATATTGGGGGAGGGAAGGGCTTTTGAAATCCCAAACCAGTGTCTTGTGTTAGCTCTGGAAATGGATGAGGGCAACAAGCTGAGTTTAAATCTAATAAAGTCAGTTAATGTGGGTTGAGAGATCTCTGTTTCCAGAGGGCGGATTACCACTGCTGTTAGATAGGTTAACACTCTGTCTAAAAGCCATATCTGCAGTTTGGTAATGCTACTGGGTTTGATGCTGCATAGGGAAGGCAGGTAGCATTGGCAGCATTTTCTGAGCTTTGGCTGGCATGACAACTGCATCCCTTACTTGAGAGGGCAGAACTAGCCACAGTGATCCATGCCCTGATCACATTTAGTCTAAAAAGGTAAAGGTGTCCCCGCACTTATAGTGCGAGTCGTTCCAACTCTTAGGGTGACGTCTTGCAACGTTTACAAGGCAGAACATATATATGGGGTGGGATTGCCAGTTCCTTCCCCGGCCTTTCTTTACCCCCCCCCTAGCGTATGCCGGGTACTCATTTTACTGACCACGGATGGATGGAAGGCTGAGTGGTCCTCGACCCCTTTTACCGGAGATTTGACTTCCTCCTTCCGTTGGAATCGAACTCCGGCCATGAGCAGAGCTTCGGCTGCATTACCACCACTTACCACTCTGCACCACGGAGGATCCTACATTTAGTCTAGACTATTATAAAGTACTCCTCTGGGGGCTTTCTTTAAAGATGGTCCAGAAACTTCAGGTTTAAAATGTGGCTGCCAGAATCCTGATGGGTGTTCAGCAGTCAGCTTCAATCACGCTTGCATTATACTAGCTACACCAGTGTGTTTTTGGGCCCAATTTAATATGCTGGTTTAAACATTTAACACTTTAACTTGTTTGGGCTAGAGCTATCTGATGTATTGCCTACATCTGGCAATCCTGCCCACATACTGATCTTTCAATCTTTGGTGTGCCTTCCTAGGTCTGTGAGATGAGCAACCACAAGAGAGAGGGCCTTTTCTGTGGTGGTTCTCTTACAGTAGAGGGAGCTCCCTTTGGAACCTTTGTAGACCCTTTGGAACTCCCTCCCAGTAGAGTTGCAACAGGCAGTTACACTTCAGGCTTTTCAGAAGGCCTTAAAGGCTCATTTGCATTGGCTTTCCCTGTATAATTCTTGTCCTGTTTGCTGGATAGAAGATGTTACATCATGATTAGAATTCTGAATTTTAGAAATATACTTGTATTATTTATTGTTGTAAGCTGCTTTGGATGGGGTTTGCCTGGAAAAAATGGCATATAAGTATTTTTAGCTTTTAAAATCACTCCTCACTGGACACATGAAGATCAGGAAATGAGGAAGGAGGGGTTGTGCTTAAAGAGATATAAGCTGGATCAGGGCCGGTGTACATGCACTACCCAATATGAACCCTCACATGCTCTTTTGAACATCTAAAGAGGGCTTAAGCAGTTTAAACATCTGATCATTTATTATTTATTTATGTAACCAAAATTTATCTAACATTTGAATGTAAAGACCTTGCAAGCGTTTTACAAAAGACATTAAAATTATCAATAAAACAGTTAAAAACAAGTAATTTAAAACATATTTAAAATAATTAAAACAGCTACTAACTAACTAAAATAAAATAGATCAGTATCTATGTGTCTGGATAGGCTTGCCTAAACAAAAAAAGTTTTAAGTAGATGCAGAAAGGAATACAGTCAACATGCCTGCCTGATGTCAATAGGCAGGGAATTCCAGACAGTAGGTGCTGCCACACCAAAAGAATAATTTCTTAGAAGGTTGGGAAGAATATTGTGTGTCATCTGTAATAATGTCTGTTCCGCAGATCAAAGTGCTTGAGAAAACACATTTGGGACAAGGCAGTCTTGCGAATAAACTCATCCTGAGCAGTTAAAGGCTTTACATACCAGTGGTAACACCTTGAACTTGCCCCACTAACAAACTGGCAACTCTGAGCAGAGGTGTTATATGCTGACAGGGTCTCACTCCCATCAGCAATCTGGCTGCAGCATTCTGCACTAATGGCAGTTTCTGGGTCCAGACTTGAAGTCACCAATGCCTGAACTACTGTGGCCAAGAATGGTCGTAGTTGACTCACCAGGTGCAGCTGATAAAAGGCACTTTTACCCACTGAAGCTACCTGGCCTCCAATAACAGAGCTGGATCCAGAAGCACCCCCAGACTACATACCTGCTCCTTCAGGGGGAGTGCAACCGCATCCAGGGTAGGCAATTGACTAATTTCTCAGATGTGGGAACCACTAACCCACAGTGTTTCTGTCTTGCCAAGATTCAAGCTCACCTTATTTTCCTTCATCCATGCCACCACTGTGTCCAAGCAACAATCCAGGGTCCACACAGCCTCTCTTGATTCGGATGTTATGGAGAAGTAGAGCTGAGTGTCATCAGAAATTGCCCTGAAATTCCTAATGACTGCTTCTAGCAGCTTCATATAGATTTTAAACAGCATTGGGGATAAAATGGTACCCTGCGGTACCTCATGGCACAACTGCGAGGGGGCTGAAAATCACCCAAAAATCTGGATTCCTGTAGGTGGGACTGGACCACCATAACCCAGTGCCCTCAGTTCCCATTCCACAGAGCCAGTCCAGGAGATACTGTGGTCAATGACATCAAAAGCCACAGAGAGACTGAGAAGCAGGAGCAAGGTCATAGTCTGCCTGTTCCGCTCTCTATAGAGGTTATCTATCAGTGCAACCAAGGCTGACTCAGTATCATGGCAAGGGCTGAACCCAGATTGGAATGGATCTAGATAATGCTGCAGGAATTAAGCCTGAGTTGAAAGGCTGGTTCACACATGCATGTCTACTTGATGGATATGAAGTGGAGATTTGGATGTATGAATGCATCTTCATCAGTCTTCCATATCACCACAGGTATCACCTTAAATGTACTGATTTCAGCTATATGTTTGTTCAATGGTGAATAGTCAGATTCACAAATGCAACAAATCTCTTGCAGGAAACAGTACTACTTATTATTAAACTGATTACTTCCTAAATGGTCACTTTCCTTACCTGGGAGTACATTCCATTGAACTTAGTGGGACTTCTGAGTGAACATGTATAGGTCTGTGCTGCAAGTCATCATGGTGTAAAGTTTTGGATGAAGATCAGAGTTAACATCTTTTCTAGCCATCAAGATCATGCCCAATGTTTTTGTGTGTGACATATTCAAACAGTTTGACACTCTGTAAATTATTCCCATTGCCTAGTTAAAAATCCTATGTTACTCAACATTTTGCATTGGATAGTTAGGTATACACATTGTGACTTAATAGATAGCTGAAGAGAAAAACTCTGGCATTCATGTCCTAAGCACTGAATGTTCTCATCAAAGAACTAAAGGCATAAAGCTTGATGAATAGGTGATATTTCTCAAATAAATGATCAGTTTAGAGAACAAAGTAGATTAAAAAGTACATGATATTTCACTGAAGGAATATCAAAATAAAGCCTTCTATCATTACTAAGCTGACAATGCTATTAGGATACTAAGAAAGAAAATTGTTAGGACTGAATATAGAAAGTCCAGCCCATCCATCTATAAACTTGCTTCAGTCACTTATTAAGTCTAATGCATTTTCTTTCAAGTCATGTCAAATTCTCAAAAAGGTCAAATCCTATTGAAATGGTTGGGGTGGTTGTTTTTATATTTTGTTTTATGGTATGAACCATTTATTTTTATTTTTAACAACATTCTAAGTCGCTTGGAGACCTTCAGGTACCAAAAAAATAATAAAACTAATCAATAATAATAGTAATAATAGTAGCAGTGGTGGTGGTGATGGCAGCGGCGGTTTTCCCCACTCTGTGAGGGCCTGTTCATACATACATGTACAGCATTTGATTTCTCATCCCTTTGATTATTTACTGTCTGATGTTTTGCAGCAGAAGGTGTGAACTCACTACTACAATGAAAATAATTGTATCTGAAGTGTTGTGAGTTGGTATGAACAGTCAGTCTCTGGCACTTGATCTGTAACAGGTCATTAATGCAAGCAAATCATCACTTGATGTTGCACGGTTTAAGGCTGTTGTGCAAACATGTTCTAGAACTCAGACTTTGTTTCTCAGCTTATTGGGATAATTCCCTCCAAATTATTGGAAACTTTCTCACACACACCTGAATATTTAGTGAAATGCCCTTCTGGCTTCTAAATATGGCAGGCCACTGCTGAGGACTGAGGAGGAGAGAGGCAAGGGATGGGGATCTTGGCACAATGCAGTGCATCACAGCAGGAACACTGGATTAGCTTTGGAGATGCATACCTCACAATGCAAGCTCCACCTCGCACCTCGCCCTTTTGGTCAGTGGCAGCAACCAGCCACATTCAGAAGCCAAGGGAGCAACAGTGCTCCACCTGTACTGCCTCATCAGCTGCTAATGATGCCCACTCCCCAACTTCTCTGCCTGTGAATAGGTTTGGGAATTTTGTGTGCAAATGTATGGATCTAAGCCAACATGTTTTAATATTGTTGCGGGAAGTAATGGGCCTGGCCTCTACTTCTTCCAGTCCTCTTCTCGTGGCCCATTGCTTTCTTCATCCACCAGCATGAAATAACAACAGTTTCATTCAGTATTAACTGAGCTGAAATTTCTCTGTAGATAATTGCTTTTCAGCCTACCCTGCAAACTGTTGGGGAATTCTGACCCTGGAACTGTTTGACAAAACTGAACGGAGAATTTAGGTAGGGCATTTTCATTCAGTTCCAGTTGTAACATTCACAAGACCATATATAGTTGCCAAAATTTCTACAAAGGTTTAACAAGGATGGAGAGGTTTGATGAAATTGGCAAGCTCCTGCACATGTGGTGCACTTGTGGGAAATTGTTGGAAATGACTGGAAGCACATTTTTCAAGAGCTTAATTTGACCTAATCCAAAACTGGCTCTACTGAACTTTTTATTTTATTTTTTCTGAGGAAAGACTAAAGTTCATATTTTACAGGAACCTGGCACTGGTTCACATTGGAAGAGTCATCAAATGTCATACATTAATCAATAATATCAAAGGCTGCTGCAATTAGATTTAATGGACAAGCTCATGAAACTATTCCCCTCAGTGTCCTGCCCAGAGTGTGAGTCACGAGGCGGAGACAAGGATGAAATTAATTCTTGTTTTATTAGAGTAATTGAAACATCAAAGGCAGCACGTTTCATAGACTTAGCTAAGCTAACTCACTACTGTCCCTAACTAACCATACTCTGCAGCGTGTGAAGAAAGTTGACTCAGCACTCAGGTCAGGGGGGCGCTGCCTTAAGTAGGAAAGGTCTTCGCCCGTAATCTCTGTCTCCTTCGAAGACCCTCCCTCTGACCAAAGCGCTTCTCACGACATCTCATGCGGGGTGACGGGGGCATGCCTCTGCTGGCTCATCTGACAGTACAGGCTCGATAGGTGCTGGCTCGGCTTCAGGAGGTGAGGAAGCGTTTGAATTGTGAAGAGGGGAGCTCAGGGGGATGGAGTTGGCGCACGTGCCAGGACATTCCCCAACGGCTCTGTTGAGGTGTCTGGAGGTGGAGCAAAGTCTTCTTCGGCGGGAGAACTGTCTGCAGGAACTGGCACAGTGTCAACCACACCCCCTCCCTCATTGTCCTCAAAAGTCTCAACACCCCCTGATTCTTCCCCTTGCCCTAGCTGAGGGAGCTGAAGCTCACCCAGTCCCCTCCTTGATCCCCTTGTGGGAGCTGGGGCTCGACACTCAGAGACCTACAATTGGTTTAACAATCAATCTCGTTTCCCAGAGAACTTTGAGAATTGTAGCTCTTTGAGTGGAATAGGGATCTCCTAACTGATCTCAGCACCCTTAACAAACATTTCCCTGCATTCTTTGGGAAAGTGGTATAATAGTGCTTTAAGTATTTGGTGCAGATGGAGCCTCTGGCTCAGGGCTGATGTTCTTAACTACTGCACCATACCAGTTCCCATATGAAATGCCATCTGTTGTGTTTCAGATCTGTGATGTTTCTTTCTTCAATTATTTTAATGAGTGACAAAAACATAGCCTTGCAACCTTAGACAACAATAAATCTATTACACAAATAGCAAGACATTCAGGAGTTCAGGGTTTGGCTCTTTAAGACAGATGCACACACAAAAGTACACATCTTTTTATTGGTAAATATTGTGACGAAGAGTCAGGCACAAGATGTGAAGGACAAAGCTGTTAGGAGACAATAGCCCAGGAAAGGTATCATTCTGAAAGAGATATATGTGACCTCTACAGTCATTGCTCTCAGCAGGAACCATTACTGAAGAAACCAAAAGAAGCACTGCAAGTGTTCTGGCTTCTAACCATTACTGTTAAATAAAATACGCACGTTCAGAGACAAAAGTTTCAGATGCTATCAGGAGGAAACAACAATCAATGCAACTAGCATGAGAACTGTTAATGCACCTCTTTAAAAATAGATAAGCCCTGTTTGAACACCTGTCAGGATGGTGAGGACCAAGGATGATCTTGCTGAGGATTCCTCTTAAATTGCATAGAAAAAACTTTCAAATAAAATGTCCTGCATTGCTAGCGATGTCCTTTGAGCAGTAGTGATTTTGAAAAAAAGCAGGATCAAGAACTTGATGTGTGTGTGGGGAGCAGTTTTCTAAAGTGGGTGGTATGTCATTACATGAGTACTGACAGGCTGTTGTCTGTCCAGCACACTTTCAGAGCATTTCATTATTTGTTTCTGTTGAGAATCACACACACATGCAGGGGTGTCACTAGGGCGGTGCAGCGGGTGCGGGCCGCACCGGGTGACACCACAGGACAGGGTTGACACCCAGAGCCGCAGCTGCCCCTAGGCACCAGGAAGCCCCCTGCCTGCGCTAACACGAGGCGTGGGGGAAGAGCAGGGAAGGGCGCCGGGCTGGATCTGGATAAGCAAGGCTCATGCGCCGCAGCTCCTTGACTCCAGAAAAGTTCGGTTTCTGAGGGAAGATGTTTCCGCCGAGGCAAAATGGCGGCGGACACAACAATGGAGCTTCTGTTTTTAGACACTTTCAAACATCAGACCGCGGAGGTAACATGGGTGGCAAGGGCCATTTCCTTCTGTTCACCAGATGTTCAGGAAAGACAGGATAGCAGGGTTTTAGTCTTTTTGTTGCGGGTGTGGAGGTGAATTTTGTGCAGAAGAGCCAGGCTGCCAGGGCTGGGCTAGAGCTCATTCCTTCTGTATCCCCACAAAGGAAACTGTGGTAATCTGTTATCGAGGGTAATGACAGTTCTGACCCATTTCTCTGTTTAGTAGGTTGGTCTGGGTGCCTGGGTACAGAGGTTCACACCCAGGTACAGATGTAAATACAATATTTCAGTGTGGTGCCTTGACTAACAAGCCTCTTAACTACCTAGGTGCTCATTGTTTATCTACTTCCTGTAATAATTTTAATATGGATTATAACCCTTAGTTTAAACTTGCTCATGCTTTGATGGCAGTAGAACAGGAGTGGGGGACCTGTGGTCCTCTGAGTATTGTCGGACTCCAAGTCCTATCAAGCCTAGCCAATAGTGGGAGGAAATGGGAGTTGTAGTCCAGCAACATCAGAAGTGCCATAGTTCCCCACCCCTGGGATAGAATAAGCCGATCTTTTTATCAGTCTCTGGAAGTGAAAATGACAACAAAAGCCTAGTTTAATCTTTCCCAACCTTGGGGTCCCCAGATGTTCTTGGACCACAACTCCCATCATCCCCAGCCACCATGATCAGTGATCAGGAATGATGGGAATTGTAGTTCAGCAACATCTGTGGATCCAAAGTTTGGGAAAGGCTGGCCTAGTTAAAAATAATCATACTTTAATTAGTGCTCTTAAGTATGCAGCCTTACCAATTAATAATTTTTTCTTTTTCTGTTTGTATGTTACTCCATAAAGAGAAGTTATGATAGGATGGCTGGTAGATGGAAATTATTGATGAGAGAGAAGAGGTTAAAAATTCTTGCACAGAAAACCATCAGTCAAGTACTTCATGCTTTGGGAATAATTTGAGCAATTCAATTATCTGCATGTGCTACTAACTTTTCTTGCTCTGGCCCAATATTCCCTCCTGTATTAGGAGGTTAGATAAAACAAATCTTTTGAGTCTCTTGTTAAATAGTGAGGCAAGTGTGAAAAGAAGAATGCATCTAGCACCTTTGTCTAGTCTTTGACTGCTCTAATTTGCCAGAAGCACAAGCATGTAATGCAGAGTCAGTAAATATGGCATAGTGAGAGGCAGAGTCCTCTTGGGTCTCCTATTTGCGACATCATTTGTGGCTGTGGAAACGATAATGCTGGTAAGGTGGATTGAACTCTAGAAATAATTTTAGTTATTTATTTATTTGTTTGTTTGTTTATTATTTGATTTATATCCCGCCTTTCCTCTCAGCAGGAGCTGGGACATGTCACTACTTCTGTTGCAGTTGACTGTACAAAAAATAGAATTAAACTGCCAAATTTGGCCACCTGTGTACTGCTGAAAGCCATATAAGCCATTTACAAATATATTCCCTTATATTCCTGGTGCACTTAAGTGTGCCTGTTCTCTACAGAAAGGAAAGGCTATGCATACCAAATGACCCATGTGTTGGGTTATAAACACTTACTTGGATTTTAGCACAGTGACTCATGCAAGCATGAGAAGATGAGTTCTGTGATTGTTTATACTATAGTTTTCCTTTTGACCTTTAACCATTAACACACTTTGTGTATTCAACAAATGCAAACACGTGAAGAGTTTCATTGGTTACTGCAAGTATTTGCATGCTTATAGTGATGTTTTCATTAGATGGGTTATTATTCTTAGACCTATTAAGACCAGATGAAAGATGTTTGTGAAAATAAAAACTCATCACAGCAAATATTTTTTGCATTCCTTCCAGAACTGTCATACCCAAGAATATTCTTTTAATATATATATATATACTGTTTGTCTTGCACACAAACTAAAACATGTTGTAGTATGATTCTAGACTGCAAGTCTGTTAGAACAGAGATGGATAAAAACTGTTCAGAACAGGTTTATCAATAGCAATGGCAACTTTAAACCAGTTCCTTAATATTCTGTTGTAAGTTGCTTGATCTGTTGAATATCCCCTCCTGTCATCTTCAGTTGAGTTAGTAACAGTGAGATCCCTTTTTTGAAGCATTTCTTTCATTTGCCAAAATAATGAGGCCCCAGGTATAACCGTGTTAAGCAGCATGATGTTTGCTGCCAAGCAATTGAACTCTTCTCTTGCAAATGGTTATAAATAAACGGGTAGATTTAGTAAATTCGTAAGGGCACCCTTAGAGCTCCCTGAACCGCAAAAGTGATCTGATCTCTTCAGTGGAAGGTGTAGCCCAGAAGGGCTGCCCTTTCTGTTTGAATTCCATGGGGAAACCTGCTTGTGGCATTTGGTGTGCATTGGTGCTTGCGCCACCCACCAACTTTCTATGACAAAGGCATTAATAAAGCTTCTTTGGCTGCAGTCCTATGCTCGCTTCTTTGGAAAGGAGCCCAGTGAGACTTATGTCCAAGTAAACATGTGCAGGACCAGGCTTTTTGTTTGGGTGCCAAGGATAATGGGAGGTGGGTCAACAGGAGAGACTGGATGGTGTCAGAAAATGGAACATGAAAGGATAGCTAAGGACGATCAAACAGAGGAGAGGAGAGTGAGGAGGATGGCGGGACGTCTGGAATTTTCACTTTAACCACATGAAACTATGTATAAATGTAAATACATTTAGGCAGTGCGTATGATATTGTAATTTAAAGGTGTGGTTTTAATTTTGCTAGTTGTTTATGTCACTACTATTGCCATTACATTCAGTGATACATGGGAATTACGATTTACGAGTAACATTAGTACAAAAAACATTACTAAGGATTCTGTATGGTCTGGTACGGGAGGAGTTCCATGGGGGTGACACCATAAGTTACTGCACCGGGTGACACCAACCCTAGTGACGCCACTGCACACATGCATATGCACCGTCTTCCCTACAAGGAGTTATTAACACCCAAGTACACAGGAAGCATGAAAACAAGGCGTGGGTGAATCTAGCTGTATCTCAAATGTATATGACCCAACCCAAAAGAAATTATAACACAATGATTTACATCCCAGAAGGGAGAACTGTACTACCAGCAGAAATAATTTGATCTTATCAGTCATGATAATTTCATATACCTATCCCTGACATTTTAGAATATATCTAGCAACAAGAATGACTTCTTTGACTTTAGATGAATCACATAAACTTACCAAAATAGAGAAAGAAAGAGGGTGTGTGTGTTTCCCCTAACAGCTTTCTTCATGCAGTTGAACTATATATATTGTAGAAATAACTCTTTCAGTATTTTGATTTTGCAGCCAATATTGTTTACAGATAAGCCAGAGATCATTTAGATCCCTCAAAAAGATGCTCAATATAAATTTTGACAAACAAATTCATCAGTTTTTCTCTCTATTCTGTTTAATACTGCGAACACATTCTTTAAAAATGCAGAGGCCTAGTAAAATGTGCTTCCTAATAAGAATGGGCAAGAATTCCATGGATTTTGAAATTTATCACTGAATTTTTCAATGATCCACCTACTCTCAATCTAGAGGGATCCTATGTTTTCCCTCAGATACTCTCTTGAATATATTGCTCTTTTATTGATTTTACTCACAGCACTCCACAGCAGTTCGACTCTCTCTCTCTCACTCTCTCTCTCTCTTTCCCACACACCCCTCCACTCAAATAATCCAAGGTCTAAGTGGAAGGAAGCAAGCCAAGCCTATAATAGAGGTTAAAAAAAGCCTAGACCTAGAGAGTCTCTAGACTCCTTAACATGGCCAAGACTCACTAGCCTTGCCTTCTGATCTCCGTAGTGTTAACCCATTAAATGATTAAAAGGCAAGTTTATAGACTAGAGAGTCTCACCCACATTAAGACTCTAGGGGCTTATCCAAATGGAGCGGGATAATCCACGGTTTCCATATTCGGTTTGTCATCTGATAGTCCTCACTTTGCCTTTTAGTTCGCTCTTTCCCAATTAAAAAAATGCTTTTTTGCACCCGCACCCACAGCAGTAAGACCCCTACATTCTTTTTGCTTTTTCCAAGCTCCGCCTCTAAAACCTCCCCCTATCAACCAATTGGTCAGCAAAAAAATTACGTATGCTCCTCTCCCCCTTTGCAACGAACCACAATATGGCTGTAAAGGAGTTCTCACCTCGGAAGGAAAGGCTGCTGGTCAGTTTCACGCCTGCCTTCCCACAGAGAATGAAATTGACACCCTTTTCTTGTTTGCATTTGCGATATTACACTTAAACGATGTATGCTTTTCTGCCTTTATTGATATTTAAGGAGATACACATGCTGGCAATGCACTTATTTCTCCAAAAAAGCAAGAAACGTGTTCCCCCCCTCTCCCTTTCCTTCCCACAGAGAATGAAATTGACAAAGCTTTCCGGAGCAGGCTTGAAACCGACCAGAAGCTCTTTTCTTGTTTGCATTTGCGATATTACACTTAAACAAATGTATGCTTTTCTGATTTGAAGCAAAAACCCCCAGCAAGTAGAATGAAATTGACAAGGCTTTCGGAGGCAGGCTGAAACTGACCACCCCCCCTTTCTCGCTTGCTGTGCATTGCAGATCTCACGCAGAGCGGCCGCCCAGTTTGCAAGCTGGCAAAAAATAAAATGCATCTGCACAGTAGTTGCAGACACCCCCCCAACACCCCACCATTGCAATGATTGGTTCAATTTTCCCGGGCTTATTCTCGCACATGCGCAAAAGTGCAGATACGTGATTGGCTGGAATGGGGAGAAGGGGCAAGGGGAAACACCCAAGAACCGCCCATCAGCTGTAAAGTCCACGGTATTGCATCCTAACTCCTGAAGGCACAGCGGATGATTTCCGATTTTAAACAGTAAATCGCATTTTTGCCGGTATTGCAAGGAGCGGATTTAACCCGTGAAAATGCGTAACAGCGCGGGACATCATTTGGACGACCAAAAAATAATGAACACACATAGTGGGCGTTTCACACATTTTGCAGTCGTCTGGATGAGCCCTAGGTTTGCCAAGGAGAAAGTGGGGGATGGGGGGCACTGAAAGCTGCTTTCTTACTTTCTTTTCCAAAAGGTAAACTGAAGTTCTGTGCTTGCTAACATGAAAACTGACCAGCCTCAGTCACAGCAGAACAGGAGGGGCAAAGGTTCCATTATCAATATCAAAATATCAATATTAATATCAATTTGGGGGGGAGAAAAAATCAGACTGGTAAAAGCAGCTGATAGTGGACAAAGAATGAACTCAAACTGATACCACCTGTTAGGTTGACGGAATGCTTTTGAAGCGGCATTGGCCAATGGATCCCATCCCTACTTCCTAACATAAGTGCTATGACTAAATATATTCTAGTTATTTTCACACATTCATATTTCACTTGTCATCACACAGCATAATGGGTCTATAGTGTCAATGGTACATGAATAGTCATTTTGTCAATGGTTGTTTCATTTCAAAGTAGTTTGGCACAAGAATTAAAATACAGGAAGATTACAATGCAGATGGTTGGGTACACAAAAGTTTAAAAAATGAGAAAGCAGAAAATTGTAAAAGGTTGAAATAAGCAAGAATTTAATTGTCATAAAAGTTATCAGACAATTTATTGAAAGTATGGTTGATTTCTGAACACCTGACAGAATGTTCGGGAAGTGATGGAATTACAAATGTTAACCTTATTTTTCATTTTCATAAATTAAGGGATGCTTCTGAAATTTTACTCTACTCTGTTCAATTTCTATCAGCTATGTGGGGGGGGGGATGCTTTCAAGATATCAATTATTCCCAAAGAATAAACTATTTCACACGCACAAAAAGAAAGGAAATGAGATCTTCTTAGTGAATGGGCAAGTTCTATTAAATGGGTGAGCAGACCCAACTCCCTTACTTATTTGTAAAGTAGTTTTTTTTACTTTAGCTGTTTTCCCTCATATTCTAATGAACCCTATTAAGAAAGGGGGGCTCCCCCCCCACAAACTCTTTTCTCTGTTTCTGATTGCAGCTTTCCTTTATGCTGATTTCAGACACCTACCTACAGTAGTGGTTGTCATGGAGGGACAGCAGTTCTTACCTGACATCAGGTAATGCTCTGCTGGTGCATTTGCACTGCACCAACCTCCGTGCCACCTCGCCTCTCCCAGTAAGATGCAACACTGGTGACAGGAGGTCAAACAAATATCGCTGCTCAGTGCTCCCCCATGCTGATTGCTGCTGCCTACCTGGCCAGCTGATCCTCCTGTCTTGGGGGGGGGGAGGAAATATAGGCCACACCTCTCCATACTGTTCTTAAAGCAACATGTAACACCAGCCAGATTTATTCAATTCTTCCTCAGAAAAAAACACCCTGGGAAATATGGTACAAATCAGGTCTGCAGCAGCTTTCACACAGCACTTTATTCCATTATTCTGATGATTTCTTGCCTGGTAATTTGTGAATTGTATTTGACTTTCACATGATGCAACAGCTAGTTCTAGAAATCCAGTGGAATAAAGTGCAAATTTAGTGCCAATTTTCATGATAATACCAGAAATAATCCTTTTGCAAATGTGGGAACCCAGGAAATCGTGAGAGTTTTGCACTTGCTGCCTGTCACATGACAGGCATCCCAGATTCCTCTCTCTAGCCTTGCTATTTTTCAATATTTTTCACTTGTTCCTGCCTTTTGCCTTTTGTTGCCCTTGGTGAGTCCTCCTTTATGTTGCTTTACTCACTTTGTCTTCTGATCTGTGCCTTGGAAGTCATGTCGTCTCCTGCCTCCCCACCCCCATGGAGCCGGCCAGCTGCTAAAAGTTCTAAAAAATCTTATCCGCCTTTCTCTTCTCTGTGTTCAGTTTACTCCATCCATTTTACCCTGGTTGCTTTCAGACATTAGACTATTGTGTTAGTTGCTGAAGTTGCTTTTTGAGTCTTTTCAAGTCCTTTTTTACTGTCTTTTAAGCCCTCTCCTCAGTCTTTTGTACGTCAGCTGCAGCAGGGGCACTAAGGCTGCAATGGCTTGCATTTTGAAGTGACCACTTTTTTCCCTTCTCCTCAGCGCTTCATTTTTGGCTTTTTCTTCTTTCCTTTCTTGCTGTTTTTCTTGCCTTTTCCACCTGATCCTGGTGTCTCCAGTTGCAGCAGTGTGAAAGACATTTGTGCGACATGCCGGTATATTGGTAAAAAAACCCACTTTTTCAGGTACTGCAGTGTGAAAGGAATTTTAAAAACCAGAACAGAAGTGCTACCATTTTAATCAAACTAACACAATAAGCCCCATGTCTGAAAGCAGCCAGTGTATCAGCCTCTGTGTGGACTCAGATCACTCACCTCACTTGCACGTTACCTTATGTGCATGGTGGAAGGGAGACTTGCAGCTTTAGCATGCTCATTGGACCTCTGGCCTGGAAAGTGGGTGAATCAGGTCTTGTACTTGCCTTCTTTTGCTCTCCTTCTCCCATTAAGGTTTTAAATTGACCTTCAGTTGTTCTCTTCACTGAACAAATACATGGGAATGGTGATATATGCTGCTATGGCCTGTTCTCCCAATGGTTTTTTTTCTCTTTTATTTGCTATTTAGCAACACTCCAACATCTTGTAAAAAAAAAGAAAAGAAACACTCTGACATGCAAAAGGGCAAACTTCCCCTTTTATTCCGTTAGAGCAAATGGCTAGGAGCACATGCTTCTTTCACCAAGTGGCAAAAGACACATGACACATATTCCTGGTCCTGTTATTCCAATTCTCATGAAGTTACATTGTACATTGTGGCATAGATAGGCAAGGAAATAGGCAAAATCAAACATTGTTTTCTGATTTGTGTGTGTGTGTGTGTGTGTGTTATATTGTTTATCATAATGGGGAAAATTATATATATTGGAGTAGTTCCTTCAGAAGCTGTCCTATTTTCATACATACATACAAAACAGCAACAGCAGTATGCAGTATGAGCAAACATGTACATCAGACTCCCATAATCTCTCTTACTAATTTAACCAGCTGCCTTTAGCCAAATGAGTTCCTTGAGCCCTGCAGTACATTTTTCCCTTGAGCTATTAAATTAGCAACTCAGTATTGCTAAGGAAAATGCTGAATGAGCTTATACCATCTCTGGATAGAAACCCAAGCAGACCTTTGGAGGTCACACAGTCATGCACATCGCATCAATAGCCCAATACAGATGTCTTATCACATACACACACACACTAACCTGGCAGGTTGAGTATTGGGATGTAAAGGGCTGATACTTTCAAAAATGTAAAAAGAAACTCAGCCATTCATATCCCAGCAATCAGATTTTTCAACAGAGTTATCCTGATCACTCTTGCATTGAGACAATGCTGGGCATGATTTTGAACTGTTTAAAACTATGCGGACAGCCTGATTCTGGTTATAGCAACTACAGCTGTATGAATACAGCTTTAGCCATTGTGATGCAAACAATAGTTTGTGCTGTAGCAGTGAAGATGATGGCTTGAGAGGGGCAAATTTGGAAGAGTCACCAAACACTTGGCACAAACTCACTTTTCCCACCAGATCTCACTCTGAAAACCAGCACACAAAATTGTGCCAGGAATCTTTGTTGGATAGTTCCACTTTTAAGCTGGAGCATAAGATCAGTTACCACATATATGTGCATCACTTGATTTCTCATCACATGATTATAAAGTGTGAAGTCCCCATTATGTGTGCAAAATCCCTATTGAAAAAGTATTGTGTTGACATAGAAATGCTCTCTCTATTGACATGAACCAGTGATGACTGAACACACATGCAAGTCACATGCTATTTGGACGTGTATAAATAAATTAGTCCTTAGACTTGACTATGTGAACTGATGTGCAGAATATTCTTAATTCTGTTAGAATTCCAACAAAGTAAAGATCTTGTCAGGATTTTGGAGAGACAGTTGACAACTAGAAGATCTCAGTCATCCTGTCATTCTGTCCAATCATCAAAGATTGCTAGACTCACACAGCTAGAGTCTGCTCTAACCCACTTGATTCCTCCTAAATGAGGACCAATTTACTTCATCATGGAATTCCTTCTAGTGGGAAGCTCACCTGGATTACTAATTTATTATTTTTCAATGGGTCTAAAGACATAGATGTTGCTGCCCATTTGCTACCGGGCCAAGTTCAAGGTTCTAGTTTTGACGTACAAAGCTCTATACTGCTTGGGACCAGGATACCTGAAAGACCGCCTTACCCCTTATATACCCAATCGATCACTGCACTCTTCCAGTGAGGGCCTCTTGCAGATACCATCTTATCAGGAGGCTCGTTCTGCACAATATAGGAAATGGACCTTTAGTGTGGCAGCACCTACCCTGTGGAATTCCCTCCCCTTGAATATTAGGCAGGGGCCATCTCTGCCATCTTTTCAGCGCCTTTTGAAGACTTTCCTCTTTCAACAAGCCTTTTAAGTTGAGACCTATCCCAGTCTGCGTCTGTGTTAGAATTGCTTTTAATGTTTCCTTTAATAATATGTTTTTAACCCTTTTTTTAAAAAGATGTTTTTAAAGCTTTTTTTAAAAAATGTTTTTAACGTTGTTTTGTTTTAATGTATTTTAAGGGTTTTTTATGATGTTTTAAAGTGTTTTTAGTGTTTCTGTTTGCCGCCCTAGGCTCCTGCTGGGAGGCAGGGAGGGATATAAATCAAATAATAAAATAAAAATAAATAAATGTTTACATCCCCTTTTAACTGATCAAAGGTCTGGAGTGGTGTATGTTAGTGGAAAGTAGTTTTATGCCCCTGAAATAAGAGTCCAGTCCAGCATGAAAATGTCCCCTTCCTGGGTGGAAAACATGAGGGAGTGGAGAGTTGTTACTCCAGGTGAGAGCTGGAGTGTGTCATGTTCGATAGTTTTCTATGTTTGACTGTCTCTAGTTTGACGTTCCCTGCCATTAACCTCTTCTGCATTCCTTTGGTGTACTAGGTGTGGGTCAGAAAAGTAGTTGTCTTGGGCAGGAACAGGGAAGGGGGTGGGACTGCCATCCCTGTGATGGTAAGTAGGGGGAGATATGGTGGTAGGTGAAGGTATAGGGGGGGAGAAGGGCTAGTTACATCAAAGCCCTTGTCCCCTCTGCTTCACCTGCTGTGTTTCAGAATTAGGGGATGCTGCACAGCTGCCCCCTGGGCTTGTAGTGGTGTCATTAAATGCCAGTCTGCCCAAAATGAAACATCTATAATACACAATTTGATCATGGATGAGGGAGCAGATCTGGCATATATAACTGAGACATAGGGAAATGAGCTTGGAGGTCCAGTGCTAACCCAGCTGTGCCGAGCCGGGTACTCAGTGCAGCACCATTCCAGGTCACAAGAAAGGGAGAGCTGCAATCATCCATAAAAATTCCATCTCCCTCACCAGGAGACAAGTTTTGGTTCGAGGGATTGTTTGTGGTATTTGGCCAGAGATCTTGTACCTTCCATCCTGCTGTGCTACAACCTTCCTAACCAAGCCGAGGTAATCTTGGATGTGATGCCGGAGAACCCTTCCACTGTGGTATTTGGGGACTTCAATAGCTACTCTGAGGCTGCCTCAAATGGGCTGGCTCAGGACTTTATGACCTCCATGACAACCATGGAGCTGTCTCAGCACATCAATGAAGCAACACGTGTGGCCGGGCATACCCTCAACCTGGTCCTTGCCACAGAGTGGATTGGTAAAACTCCATTGATTGGGGGACTCACTGTGAGTCTGTTGTCATGGATGGATCATTCCCTGGTAAGGTTTGGGCTACTCCACTCTGCAAGGGTGGGGGACCCATTGAGATGGTCTGCCTTTGGAAACTTATGGAATCTGATGGATTCCTGGATGCTCTGGGGGATTTTCTGGCTAACATGGCTGGCACTCCTGTCAAGGCTCTTGTCTTATTGTGGAATGGTGAGATTAATAGAGCCATCAACACAATTCGTCTTGAGTGCCCTCACCTTCATTGTGGAGCATGTAGGTCACCTTGGTACTCCAGTAATCTGCATGCAATGAAACAGGAGGGCTGCTGGCTGGAGCGTAGGTGGCATAAATCCCAGTCCAAACCTGACTGAACACGGGTAAGGTTGCACCATTGTGCCTACAACCGCAAGTAGCTGTCTGGCATAGCGTTTTGGAGCGGTGAATGAGTTTTTGTCATCTCGCCAACAGAATACTGCTCTGACATCCTCAGAGGCCTGCTGTAACAACTTTGCCCTTTAAGGACAAAATCACTCAGATTTGGACAGAGCTGGATGCCATGGATGAGCAAGTCCAATAGAGGTGTCCAGAGCACGGTCTGTTCCATCTGTACTGGATCAGGTTCAACTAATGCAACCTGAGGATGTGGACAAGATGCCTGAAGAATCGTGGCTGACCACCTGTCCCCTGGAACCTAGCTTCTTAGAGCTAGCTGAAGGGTATTGACTGGGTTTTATTCTAAGCTTTTTTTCCTACTGCACAAACAGCCAGCACACTATCTGCCCCTGAACTAGTCAAGTAATTTGCCCATAATATACTATTAACAGGTCTTTTTTTGTGACAGTATTTGCTGGTACTGAGTACAGTACCAGCACCTCCTTTTTTTTGCTGCCCATGCCAACCATTTTGTGCTGGGACCCACAGTACCTTTATCAAGATATGACTACCGGCACCTCCTTTTTTTTTAATCCAAAATGCACGGAATACTATTATAAGGTTATGAAATTTGAAATGAACCAGTATTTATCTTCATTTTCTATTTCTTTTTATCTTTTTTCATCCACTTCTTTTTTAGAAACTACTTAGCTCTTTATTCAATCCCATATGCTCAACTGCACAAAAACGTATTTCATACCACACATTTTTTGACACTGCACAAAATGTGTCTAGATGCACATTAGAATAAACCTCACTGGAGGAGGGGAGGTATCATCTGCCTGGAAAGAGGCAGTAGTGTGCTCCCTCCTTAAGACGACCTCCCTGGACCCAGAACTGTAAACCCTCATGCAGACGTGTGGAACACTTTTTGCCCCCAGGTGCACTTTTCATTGCATAATTTACACATAAGTACACTGTTTTGCCTCCCCTTAATCACAACCATCTGTAGTAGATGATGGGCATGTTGTTTATTTTCCCCCAATACACTATTATATAGCAATGCTGCTTTATTTCCTCAGGCCTTGCTATATCCACCAGGTTTACAAGCAGGTCTCACTCCCCTATGCCTCTTTGTATCCTTCTGTAAGCAGGTATGTATTGCTGGCAGGACGCTTTGGGCGCAGCTTTACAGCCACCACTCCTCCTGGCCCCCTCCAGAGTTCCTCTATGACTCTGCCTGTAGCCAATCTAGCCCCTGCAATCCCCCCCAAGGCTAGCAGTCACTACAGCCAATCAAAAGCCAGCATGAATCCCCTTACATGGCTGATTGGCTCCCACCATTTGTTGTTGTGGGGAGGAGAGGAATCATGAGGACAGGGAGTGCTTTCACACTGCACTTTATTCTGTTATTCTGACGATTTATTTCCTGTTAAATTGCGCATAAAATTTGAGCTTTCACACGACATAACAGGTAGCTCTGGAATTCTTCGCTCAGCCTGTGCTGCTGCTGCTTGTGCTCAACCAGAGCTTCTGCTGCTGCGCTACTGCGCCTCTCAGCTGATTGCAATCGCGATCGCGCCTCTTTCAACCCCCCCCTCGCAGAAGGAACAAGCAGAGCTTTTGAACAGAAAAGGCGGGAAAAGAAGCAGTCTTCTAACGGCCGCGGTAGGTGAGAGTGCTGTGTGAAAGACCATTGCGTGAAATGCCGCTAAATTGGTACTGCAGTGTGAAAGGGATTTTTGAAATCCAGAACAAAGTGCTAGATTTTTAATCCGTTAAACTAGCGCTATTAGCCCCATGTGTGAAAGCAGCCAGAGTCTCAAGGAGTTAGAGAGCATTTTACAGAGGAGAGGAGGTAGAGAGCCTGAGCCAAGTCCAGGTATTTAATTTCTTGGCAGAGGTGCCCAATTTGGCCTGATCCAGCAGCCTCTTATGCTCAGGACAGCCAAAGAGTTCTTGCAAAATTGCTTTGCTCCAGAAAATCCAGCTCTTGCAAAGCTTCCCTTAAAACAGCCAAGGGATCAGCTACCGATGTGGAGGTGGGGGGAGGCTTATTCTCTTGGCTGAGTCTCTGCTATACAAAGCAGGCATTATCTGAACTCTCACCATGTGAAAGCCCACTGCTGCCCAAACTTCTTCCTGCTGTGTGCTGTGCTGTGGGGTGTGTGTGTGTGCTGAAGAGATGCATCTGGGTTGGGGTTTTGCAAAAGGTTTCTCTCCAAGGACTTCAGGGTGTTGGGGCCACTCCAGGCAGGGCCCTTGGAGAGGGGTGGCAGAGATGTCTGCTTTGGGAGTTGTTTCTGCAAGGCCATCCCAGCAGTGGGCAAGGGAGCAACTTGTGCAAGGCTGCCCATCCTGGCAGCAGCAGGAGAAAGGGGCAGGCCAGGACTCCAGGAGGAGGAGCAAGGCAGGGCAAAATAAATTCAAGCAAAACTTTCTCCACAAACAGGATTGAGCTGCTCCCTGCAATCGGTCAACCCACCCACCACCATATCTCACTCATCTTTAGGATTAGGCAAAACCACACACGCACATTGCACCCTGGAGCCAAGGGCTGACTAAATTTATATGGAAATAAAAGCACTCTGTACACACTCAGCAGACACACCGTCTTGAGTATTACTCCAGCAATTGCAGAAGGGACCAGTGTTTTTATAGGGGGGCAGCTGTGGACACAGTCTGTGTCATCTGAGATTTCCCTCACAGCAATTCTTTTGGGAAGGCAGTAGAGGGTGGGTGCTGGGGTCAGAATTTGAACCTCCTGCTCAGCTGCACACAACCCAAATGCTGCCCCAGTGAAAGGAGCTCTGCCCTTCCACCCCACCACCCCCAGGTTGGCGGAGGGCAGCTGCTTCAACTGGCAAATTATGCAAGCCAGGACAAGGCCCAGCACAAACACTGGCTTTTGGTTTATAAAAAGAAAATTAAAATTGTTAACATGTTACAGTCTTCTTTTGAGTTCAGCTTCCCAACAAATCTGGAAGGTAGGTCCCTCATCCCCATTTTACAGGTGGGGGAAACTGACACTAAGGAATTACATTATTTGCATTCTGTTATACAATAATTGGCCCATAGAAATCTAAATAGAACCTCCAGGTTTAGAGACAGTATACCTCTGAACAGCAGCTGCTGGGACAACAGGAAAAGTACCATGTTGAAATAGATCAAGGATGAGAAACTGGTGGCCCTTCAGATGCTGATGGATTCCCATCATCCCTGATCATTGGCCATGCTGGCTGCCAGGGCCGATGGGAACATCTAGTAGTGGACATAGATTAGCCTAAACTAGATGGATCTTCCTTAGTCTCATCCAGAAAGGCTTTGGTTCTTGAGAAAAGCAAGATTCCGTCACTTTTATAGTTGAATAAAAGGGGAAATACTGGCCTTGGGAAGGGCCATAGCTAATTGGCAGAGCATCTGCTTTGCACACAGGAGGTCCCAAGTTCAATACCAGCATCTCCAGGTAGGGCCAGAAAAGACCCTGTCTCAGACTGTGGTGAGGTGCTGCTAGTCAGTGTAGACATGACTGAGCTAGATGGACCAATGGTCTGACTCTGTATGAGGTAGCTTTCTATGTTCTTCATACAGAGTCGAGAAAAGTTGGACCCATCAGATTCCCTTGCCCTCTCTTGAACCTTCGAAAGCCTTGACATCCTGGATATCCAGTCTATGACAGGAAATTTGGGCCTCATACGTGAAGGGGGCCTCATCATCACTGGCAATGCTGCATTGTTGCCAACTCTTTTCTTTCAGAATTCCACTAACTTGAGCTCCATCAGCCTAATGGGGGGGGGGGGGGAAATCACAAAACAAACTCTACTGGTGGTAGTGTCCCTTTGTCATGATGGCATGAGCAAGATGGTTGCAGCCACAGGCAATATGAATAGTAACAACTCAGTCCAACCATAGTCAGATATTTTAATTTTATTGTTATATTACTATATTTATATCCTGCCTTTTTTCCGCTAGGGGAGGAGGAGGAAGTTGCAGTGAATGAAGAGAAGAATTTGGGAAGACCAGCAAAGGAGGGGAAAGTGAAGGAGAGAGGAATTTGGAGTAGGCGGAAACAGGAGAAAGTGAAAAAGGAGGTAGGGGAGGGGAGAACCTGAGCTGAAGGGAGGGCTCATGGCTGCTGCTGCCTTTCCTAGCTCCAGGACCAGGTGCAGTAGACCAATGGGACCTGCACTCTATGGGCAAACACGCCCTGGTGGAGGGATGCAGATGCCTCCCCATGCAGGCACAGCAGGCTCGTCCTGAAAAACTGTGTTATTTTTGCACTTTCCTTTGAGGCATTTTGGCCTAGATGGGATGTGTGTGTGTAGTTCAATCCAGCTGGGTGTGAGTCTGGATGTTTCTGTTTGGGGGGTGGAGACATACTGATCTCACGGGAGGCCAATGAGTAATCTTGGGAGTGTCCAAGGGGGCTGGTTAATCTATGTGTGCTGTTGAATCAAACAGGCAGAGATCTGTTCATGAAGACTAAGTTGAGAGCATGAAGCTTCCATAGATCATCATGGCTTTTTTCCTTTTATTGCTGTAGGGCTTTCTGAGTCAGTTATGCAGGCCCCAAAGTGTGTCAGTTGCAAGCAAGTCTTTATTAGTTCCTACTTTAAAAAGTCAAGACAAGTTGTGGAGGGTGAGAAATCTGTAATTGCAGAACAGACCATGAATCCTGATGATAGCAACCCATCTACATCATCAAGCAGTTCAGTAGCAGGTGGAGATAAAGGGCAGTCAAAGGGTGACAGTGGTAAAGATGCAGAACACAGTATTCAAGTCTGGCCAGATTTGATCTCTAGAAATGAGGGAAAACAGGAAAAGCTTGCATCCATGGCTGAGATGTGAATCAGGAAGACTGGGTTATTCTGTATGCTCCAAAGCTAAGCATTTAG
The DNA here is from genome assembly GCF_030035675.1 of Rhineura floridana. Lineage (NCBI taxonomy): Eukaryota > Metazoa > Chordata > Lepidosauria > Squamata > Rhineuridae > Rhineura > Rhineura floridana. Next base: position 34,700,456 of record NC_084484.1, read on the forward strand.
AAATACTACAAACACAAGGGGCTTTAGTTTCGAGAAAATGGTGTGCAAATTCTGTTACATGCAATGGAACCTCGATGAAAGCATGAGTTAAGTCGCTCCAAAAGAAGATAATGGAGCACTCTAAATCATTTGCCCATGTACATGCCCAGAAAATAGTTGATGTAGCTGAAAGGGAGCACATGGAGACCTGGATTGATCATTGCAATGCAACGCTAAAGGAAAGTACCTGCAAGGTTTTTATGACTGCCTATAATTTAGCAAAAAAGGTTAGACCCTGCTCTGATCACTTTGACCTACTAGAGCTGCAAGCGATAAATGGTTCAGATGTTGCTAAAGAGCTGGTTTCTAGATACAGTACCATTCAAATTATTGATCACATTGCATCAGTAATGTGATCAGACATCTGTAAAGCAATCAAAAATATCACAGGCAAGATATTAGTCCTTATTGATGAGGCCACTAGCCTCTGTGACATAAGCACATTAATAGTGTGTCTAAAATGTGAATATGACAAAGAACAAGACCCATGTTTCATTTTTCTTGATTTAATAGAACTTACAGGGAAAAGTGCACAAACAATAACAGAAATACTCCTTTACTGCCTTGCCTCCCATGGATTTGATCTTGCATACCTTCAGCAAAATCTTGTATCTTTTGTTAACGATGAAGCTAATGTAATGCTAGGAAGGAAATCAGGTGTTGCACAACGCCTTCTTGAAATATGTCCTAACATCACTGTATGGCATTGTCTCAACCATAGGTTAGAACTAGTTGTTGGGGACAGTTTCAGAAGTCCATGGTGTGAATAATTTCTGTGCATTCATGGACAAGCTTTATTCATTATATAGCAAACAGAGCTCAGAAAATGTTCAGGACAGTTGGATGAGCAGATAAAAAAGATTGGGAAGGTCTTGGATGTCAGATGGTTTGCAAGTTCCTTTAGGACTATTTCAGCAGTTTGGAAAAGCTATTCTTCCCTGTGTTTACACTTCAAGTCTGCTAGTGAGGATAGAAATCGATCACAAGCAGACAGATCTTCTTTCAATGGTATTTATAACCAGTTGTCTTCCAAACAATTTCTGCTTGACCTAGCTCTTCTGTATGACGCCTTGAATGAGCTGACAATCCTTTGGGAATATATGCAGGGAAGAACCACTACTGTTATGAAAGCATACAGACACATTAGAAGATGCATTCGAATCTTGGGGATCTTGGAGACTTTGGAAGCAGAATCTGCAGTCTTAAAAAAAATGGCTCTGTCACACTAACAGATAACCAGAAGATAGTATCCATTCCTCATGGTCAATTCATAACTAGCATCATGAAGAACATGAAACAGCACAAAGTCCACAGTTGAAGGGTCCATCCCTGACGTCATAAAGGAGCTTCAGGTCCTGGAACATGATGAGTGGCCAACAGAAAATCAGCTGAAGTTTGGAGAAAAAGAAGTTACATCTCTTTGCAAATGTTTCAACATTCCAGTCAATCCTGCAATCTGAGCCTTCAGAGACTACTTGGATAACAATGGGTGTTGTCCACTTGGCTTAAATTCTTTGATGCTGTGCACCAAGGTAATTCTAAGCAGCATGTCAGAATGTGAAAGAGAATGTGAAAGAATGTCAGTAACATGAACTTGATGGTTTCAGAAACACGATCCAGACTAACAATCTATCATGTTTCATCACTCCTCTTCATAAAAATAAATGGGCATCCTGTGAAGCTGTGGAAACCAAAGTGGTATGTTGAGCAGTGGCTAAGAAGTCACCATTCTGCTGATGATTCCAGGACCAAAGTGGCTTCTGGCAAGGATGTTGAAAGGAGTCCAATTTGGACAATTGTTAAGTAGTTTCTTTGAAAATATTGAGACATTGCTCAGAAAGTTACATGAAAGATTGGATCTAGACTTAGTCATGCTTAGCATATACTCACTGAAATCAATGGGAAAAGTTAATTATGACTACGTTAAATTCTTCTGATTTCAGTGAGCCTGCTCTAAGCCTGGATACAACTAAAACACCATAAGAGATTATTGAGTATTTTGAAAAACTGGAACCACTGAACTATGGACTCTGGACTAATGAAAAAAACAACTATGAAGTCACTGGTGGCAGAGGCCACAGAATGTTGAAAGAGACCAAAACAGTGATCAACAATCCAGACTGCTGGTCTTGGGAGTGTTGGGAGTAAAGCACCAATCATGTTACAAGTGACTTGAACCAGTGGGAGGTGATAGACAGAAAGGCAATCTATTCTTCCATCTGCTATTCCTCCTCTAAAGAGCTTGTTGTTTTTGCAGGTTTTGCTCCTCTTTCTTTGTTCTCATTTATTTATAATGGCTCCTTGATTGGAAGTCACATGGCTGCTTCAGCACATATAACTTTACTGCTATGTAGTAATAACACTAATGTTTCTTTATTCTTCCAACTACCAGTCTTAACAGATCAGTTATTTCTGCATTCCACTGCAATATATATCTACCAAAAACTCTTAATGGAGAATATAACAAGATGTGTTTCTGGCATTGTGCGTGATCAACTGGAACTTCTGGAAGCTATCATTATTTTCTTGCTGAACCTCAAAAAGACATACCCTCATCCTGCATTCAGCACTCAACAGACCTCCAGCGTAAGAGGCTTAGAAGGTTGTATAATCCTAGAAGGGGGCATGGCTGTGAGGGGGCCGTGGCATGACTCCTGACTCATGAAGTGACCCTGCACTTCTAAATTTGCCACTACGCTACTGTCCTTAAGTTCACAGCTATGGGTTTGCCTCCATAACCTGTTACTGTACCTTTAAGGTAATTTTGCTGCCACCATTTGATATTGATTCACAACCATATTTTTACCAATCCTTATACGTATTCTAGTAGCTGGTCAATAACCAGGCATGTTTTGAACTTCAATAAAAGATCTGGATATGAACAAGAATACTTTGTGTTCTGGTTCTTAAGTGTGTGGTTACAAATAAACTTTCTTTACTTCTGAATGAAGTGCACTCATTAAATTCCTCAATTAATACCAGTATTAATGATCTGCCTCTACCCACACTATAGCAACTCTTCCCATCCTCTCTCTTCAAAAGTCCAGTCCTATCTGCTATTTAACTGACAACTTCTCAAATACAAATTCTCAACCCCCATTCACTCAGCCAATCACAAAACAGCTCACACAAACATTCTGTCTCACTCATTCCCTCTCCCAATACTCACCAGTTACCTTAATCATTCTAACATTCTAACTCACCATATATAACATAATACAAACATGTATAACATTTTAACATACAAGTATGGAACATAACATAAACCTACAGGGATGTTGTCACAAATTTTAATCTGTACAGCATCCCCAAATTTCAGCCAGTTACCACTTTCTGTTTTCCTTCTGGAAACAAAAAAAACACTGGGGGCCAAAAATACCCCAGCAAAAAGCCATGGGAGCAAATAGCTGCCTTTTATAGTGTAATTTACACATGAGTAGACTACAAGGTTGTCCTAGGTCATTGTCACAAACTGTCACCTGTACAACATCCCCAAATTTTAGCTAGTTGCCCCTTACTGTCTTCCTTCTGGAAACAAACAAAGAAATTGTATTTACTCAATATGTATGGAGAAGGAGGGGCCAACACATACTGCTCAGGGGGAAAAAAAACTACTTTTTTTGGCTCAAGGTGCTTTGGTAGTGTCAAGAACACTTGTGGTGACCAAAGAAAGAAAGAAAGAAAGAAAGAAAGAAAGAAAGAAAGAAAGAAAGAAAGAAAGAAAGAAAGAAAGAAAGAAAGAAAGAAAGAAAGAAAGGTCTCTGGGGGACAAAGTGATCCCATCCTTCCACTAGAAACCTCATTGGGGTCCAAATATATCCCCAAAGTCAACCACTGTGATTTTTTTGTTGGGTCTGTGTGAGGGCTAAACAACTATCGGCCTGTGGCAAACATCCCCTTTTTGAGCAAGGTGGTGGTAGTCCAGCTTCATGCATGCTTGGAGTAAATTGATTATTGATTCCATTCCAGTCTGGCTTCAGGTCTGGCCATGGCACTGAAACTGCCTTGGTTGTACTGGTTGATGACATCTGTCAGGGGTGTGTGTGTGATCCTGCTCATTCTCCTAGATCTCTCAGCAGCTTTTGATACTGTTAATAATAATAATAATAATAAATTTAATTTCTTCGTCGCCTATCTGGCCAATGGCCACTCTAGGCAACTTACAAAATTATTAAAATAGAATTAATAAAATACAGTAATACAATAAAAACAATAGATCTACAACAACCATATTAAAACTGGGTAGGAGGCATTACAATTATATCGATTAACCCTCCCCGGATACCCCGAAGGCCTGCTGAAAAAGCCAGGTCTTTAAGGCTTTCCGAAATACATTTAGGGAAGAGGCATGCCGGAGATCTTGTGGGAGGGAGTTCCAAAGAGTGGGGGCCGCCACTGAGAATGCCCTCTCTCTTGTACCCGCCAATCTGGCTGTTTTTGTTGGCGGGATTGAGAGAAGGCCCTGTGTGGCCGATCTTGTCGGGCGGCATAATTGGTGGCGTTGAAGGCGCTCCGTGAGATAAACTGGGCCGAAACCGTATAGGGATTTAAAGGTCAATACCAACACCTTGAATTGGGCTCGGAAAACAACTGGAAGCCAGTGTAGGTCGAACAACACTGGTGTGATGTGATCTCGGCGGCGACTATTCGTAAGTAGTCAAGCCGCCGCATTTTGTATCAGTTGTAATTTCCGGACCGTTTTCAAGGGTAACCCCACGTAGAGCGCATTACAGTAGTCCAAACGAGAGATGACCAGGGCGTGTACCACCAGTGGGAGCTGATGAACAGGAAGGTAGGGTTGCAGCCTTCGTATGAGGTGTAGTTGGTACCAGGCTGCCTGGCTCACTGCCGAAATCTGAGCCTCCATGGACAGCCTGGAATCAAGCACAACCCCAAGGCTGCGGACCTGGTCCTTTAGGGGTAAACTCACCCCATTGAACTTCAGGTTGACCACAATATCCTTCTGGATCATCTCAGGGAGGTGGGGTTGGGGGCATTGTGCTTCAGTGGTTTTGATCACACCTCCAGAGCCTCTTCCAAAAAGTAATTATGGAAGGCTATTGTTCGGTACCATGGAAGCTGTCCTGTGATGTTCTACAGGGTTCCATCTTGTTCCCCATGCTATTTAACATATATATGAAGCCACTGCCAACTGTCATGAGGAAATCTGGAGTGCCATCAATATGCAGATGATACCCAGCTCTACCTCTCTATTCCATCTGAATCAAGAGAGACCGCTGAGGTGTTGGACAAGCTAGATGGATCAATGGTCTGACTCATTATAAGCCATTTTCCTATACTCCTTCCTATGTACTACCACTTAAGAAGTTGTCAGAGCTGTTGGCTGTGCTACTAAGGTGCCATGGGTAAATATGAAAAATTGCTTCTCTGTAGTTGCACCCATCTTGCCTTAGGTGCAAGACAGCACCTATAGTTGCCCAGGAACAACCTTTAATTAGTCCTGTTCAGTCAGGTAGATTCTGTAGATAATGAACACAGGGTGGTGGAGAATCACACGTGGTGGTCCTATCATTCTAAATAGAGGATCTGTAGCATACATTGCCAGCACAGAACAGCTTGCATTTGAACTTCAGTTGTCACTGCTAGGTTTTTTTTATTATTATTTTGCTTCATGTTTGAATGCAATGTGTTTATTTGATTAATTTTTTTAGGTCCCAAAGTTATAACTCATTCATTGTTTCTCTTTTCCTCTTCTGCCAAAAACAAAGTGAATCTGTATGAATACAAGTCCTTAACTTTGGCTGGATTATGATTGTAATGTTTTGCAAAATTAGATTTCCAATCCTGTTGGCAACTCCCATTCTATGCAATTATGTGCTGGTCCTGGGATCTTAAAAAAGGTGACTGAAAATGAAGGGTTTTACCCTGGTGTTTGAAATTTCTGCACAGTATGCTAAGCCTTTTTCTATTCTTGCTACACACACACATGCATGCCCCTACACACACACACCACTGGAATTATGGAGACATTTATTTTAGTCAGAAGACAGGGAAAGAAAGGAGGAATGAATGGCTGACCTTTAAAAGGTTATACATCCTTTTAAATACCAATTTTGCTGCCAGTTTTCCTTTGAATGAACATGCCTCACTATCCTTGGCATGCTACATACTTCATAAAACCTTGTTAAGTTCTCCAGTCTTTCCTGGTACTGAAGATATTGATTCTCAATTGCCTAAGCATCACTCAGAAGTTACATGTCAAAGGATAAAAGGGTGACTTGAGGTATTACACAACACACCTAAGTAGGCCCCAAATCTCTTTGAATAAGAGCTAGATTTTCATTTACTGCATATACCAAATACCACATATGCATATGTATGCACAGGAGAAAGAATCTGCTAATAAAGAACTCAAGGTTTTAAGTTCAGAACTTTACAAATATAAGTAGTGAAAAATGACATCAGTAGTGATTAAGGTTGCCAGGTTCAGTGCCTGAGATTGATCCTGTATCTTCAGGAGAAGAGAAAGTCAGCCAAGTGCAAGTGTTCTTGCAACCCTGTAATGAGAAAAACCAAAAGGTGGAATTCTTCCTCTCCCCTGCACAACTTTTAAAGATACAAAAGACCTTTTGGAGGCTGGGCCTGGCAACCAAGGTATCTTTTGTATCTTTAAAAGTTGTGCAGGGGGGAAAGAGAATTCCACCTTGTGTTTTTTCCTATTACAGTGTTGCAAGAACACCTGCACTTGGCTGACTTTCTCTTCTCCTAAAGATATAGGATAAGTCTCAGGGATTGAACCTGGCAACCCTAGTAGTGATAGCTGTGGTAGCACAAATCTGTGGAATTGCCCTTCCAACAACGGTGTCACTGAAGCTTAAACCAGATGGGGATGGGGCAGACCAGTGTGGCAATGAGGTCTGGGCAAACATAGTATGTAGATATGCTGGGAAAAACCAATCAGGCACTCTTGCCAGTTGTTTCATGCAGCCCTGACCTCACTACCATCCTGCCCTATCCTGCCCCATTCCACCCTGTCCAGATAAGCTGCAGCTACATTGGTGTCATGAGAGTGACTCCACTTCACCCCATCAACTGCTACTTGTTGACACAGACTAAGGGCCAAGCTACATGTGATGTGGGAATTTTGATACGGGAACTTTCAGTGTCATCTTCTTGTCCAAAATGCAGATGCAAGAGGTCCCAATCTGAATGATGTAAATAGTATGGGAGGAGGAGAGGGGTCATAGAATCACAGACTTGGAGTGGCCTGAAGGCCATCTAGTTCAACTTCCTATTCAATGCATGAAATTCTGAGATGGAGCCTCCCCAACAGATGGCTATCCAGGCTCTGCATGAAGATGTCCAGTGAGGGAGAACCCATCACTCCTCTAGGTAATTTTCATTCACTCATTTATTGATTTAGCTTGTTTACCACTTTATATTACAAGAAATCTCAAAGATGTAACATCTCAACAAAAATTGATATACATAATATAAAAATATACATTCCACATTCAGTACAGCTGCTGCTAATAATGATGATGATAAAATTCTACTTGTTAAGTAACATAATTAAGCAATAAATCTCTAAATAATGTACATAAGTACATAATGAAGATAAAAATGAAAGGTACTCATAAAATATATATCAAAATACAGCAGAAGAATACAGCATAATTACAATATGCATCTTTTTTTAAAAATCACATGAATATTGCAAAAACAAAACCTCACATGTATTAAGACAAATCAGGAATTTTTTTTAAAAAAACCCATGCATTCAACAATCACAATCAGATAAGCATGTATGTGTGAACCATTCCTGAATCTCCAATGCTAACCAGCCCTTTCACCAGTTAATCTCAGTGATATGGCCCTCCAAAAGTTATTTAGTATGTGGAAAAATAGAATGCTGGGTTTATTGGCATGGTTAGAAGTTGCAGGCAACCCAAAATGCCTGCTTGACAACTTTGATTGCTTTAAAAAAGGGTTAGACAAATTCCTGGAGGATAAAGCTATCAATGGTCACTAGCCATGATGCTCTGACTCCACTGTTAGAGGCAGTATGCTTCTAAATACCAGCTCCTGGAAATCATAAGTGGGGAGAGTACTGTTGCACTCAGGTTCCACTTGCATGCTTCTCACAGGCATCTGATTGGCCACTATGAGAACTGGATGCTGAACTAGATGGGCCATTGGCCTGATGCAGCAGGCTCTGCTAACATTGTAATGTTCTTATGGTATGTAGATTTTAGAGAGATGCCTAAAAGTACAGGGAGAGATTGCCAACTGGTCCTCAATTCAAGAACCGAACTAGAATGAAGTGGTTAAAACCAGCAGCAATGGCTTTTATCATGCAAATAAATAATTTGTTCACTCTTCAATATTTATAGTACTTTTGCAATAGAGAATTAACTATCAGACTATGTTAGGATCTGCATGATGATCAGATAGTACCACATTTTGGATGAATTGCAAAGCATCAACTCTTCTGACTTCAAAAGAGACATAATGTTACTTCATCTGTGCGGCATCCAGGGTCATTAATGTAAAACGATAGCTGTCCCCATCATGGCTCATTTTCAAACTCATTTTTATGGTATAGAATAAGAATAAGAACCAGTGTGGCACAGTGGATAGAGTGTTGGACTATGACCTGGGAGACCAGGGTTTGAATCTCCAGAAAGCCATGTTGCTCCCTGGGTGACCTTGGGCCAGTCACTGCCTCTCAGCCTCAGAGGAAGGCAATGGTAAAACCACCTCTGAATACCGTTTACCATGAAAACCCTGTTCATAGGGTTGCCATAAGTTGGGATCGACTTGAAAGCAGTCCATTTCCATTTTTAAACATGATCGTACAGAAATAAATTCCATTGAACTCAACAACAACAACAACAAACGTTTATTGCACTGTAGCCATAGGCCATTGCATAGCATACAAAATATCACAACCATTACAATAACATATCAGGTGTCAAAGGATTTAATTTCAGGAATCCGGTGTTTGTTTTGTAGTTTTAACATACTGAGCTCTAATATGTTTTGCGGCAAGAGCAAAATTTGTAACCGCTATTGTAATCTCTTTGTGGTTGTCTGCCAGCAAATCTGTGATTAAAATATCTGGTAAAATGCACTCTCTAGGCTTTATAAAAATCTCTAAAAATTTCCATCTCAGATTTAAATAAAATGGACAATTTAATATATAATGAACAAGATCTTCAACCTCCTTACAACCACATATACAAAAACGTTGCCCCCTTGGGATCCCCTTATATCTGCCCTCTAGGACAGATGTAGGCATTGATTGAAACCTAATTTCCGTAAAGGCTTTACACTTCAACAGGTTTTGTAAGGTAGTAAAATATGCAGCTGTATGAAAATTAGGTTTCAAAGGGGAAACCATCTTGAATACGGGGATGACACAATATATAACCTGTCTTGAGTCTCATCAAAGTTAAAAACCCAGTTGCGAAGTTCCGTCGGCGTAAAAATTTTAAGATCACACGAGGAGAGCTTATAATAATCAATTATTGTTTTTGTTGTTTTTGCCCAACCCCCTTTTTGTAATTGTGCATGCCAACAGTCTTTGACAATTGAGTGGTCCCCCAAAAGTAATATTTTCCTCCAAAATCGCAATATTGCTAAGTCGATTTTAGCCCTCAAGGAATGGATTCCCATTTCCATCCTTACATGAGCTGAGGGCGTACCTTTCGGAAGACCCAGAATTTGTTTCAGGAATACATTTTGAATGGATTCTATAGATGGCTTTAGCAAATGACCCCATATTTCTGCTCCATAAAGTAATTTCGTCAATGCTTTAGCTCTATAGACTTTTATCATTGGTGCAATTTGCTGTCCTCCTCTGGTGTAAAAGAATTTTTTTAGTTGACCTAATATTCGAACACTAGCTAATTTTATTTCTTCTAGTTGTGGTTTCCAGGTGAGCGTTGACGAAAAAGTTATCCCAAGATATTTAAAGGACTGGACTTGTTCCAAACGGATTCCATCAAGCGTCCAGACATTTTTGGTTTTCCTGTATTTTCCGCAAATCATGATTTTCGACTTTGTATGGTTTATCTGGAGATGTTGACTACCACAAAAATCTTCTAACCTGGTTAACATTCTTTTTAGTCCTATTTTATTTAGGGCAAAAAGTACTAAATCGTCCACGTATAATAAAACTGATTTTTTTCCCCCCTTTATAGAAGGTGGGAAAAAATCTAAAGAGGAAAGAGCCGGAACTATATCATTAATAAAATAATTAAAAAGAAAAGGGGCCAATAAGCACCCTTGTTTCACTCCTTTCCCAGTGAAAATATTTGATGACAGGGCGCCATTTCTCCCTAATCGTACCCTTACCGTGTTAGCATGATATCATGATTTGATAAGCCACAACAAACGCCTGTCAATATTTGATTTTTCTAGTTTGTCCCATAGCAACTTCTTGTCTACCGAATCAAACGCCGCTGCAAAGTCAATAAATGCTATATATAGCGATGGAATTACTCTCTTTACAGCATTATTTATAAGATGGTGTAGAACATATATTTGTTCCATCATACTTCTTCCTTTTCTAAAACCCGCTTGTTCTAGATATATAACTGAATGTTTTATTTCCCATTCTACCAGTTTGTTTAACAAAAATCTCCCATATAATTTCGCGGTAATGTCAATTAGGCTGATAGGCCTGTAATTACTGGGATCAGCTGGATCTCCTTTCTTGAACACGGGAACTATAATACTGGTGCGCCACCCTTGTGGGAAGTCACCCGTATTATTAATATGTGTAAAAAGGGCGGCTAATATAGGGCTCCACCATGTCCTATCCATCATAAAAAGCTCAGGGGGTAACATATCTTCCCCTGGAGCTTTATTCGATTGGAGGGTCATAATCAGATCTTCAATTTCGGCACTTGTGACTGGAGGCCATTGAGGTATATCTATACAAGGTTCTAACCGCCCGGGCGTAATTAGAGATGACGCACCAAATATAAAGTTAAAATGGGCAACCCAGGTTTCTGGCAATATCAGGGGGATAGGTATTACTTTGTCCTGTGCAAAGCCTCTCTGTACCAGGTTCCAGAAATCTGTATCCTTTCGATGTACAATGGCCTGGTCAAGTTCTCTCCAATTGTCAGCGTAAAACTTTAATTTCTTTTCTTTTAGGAGGGTTTTATATGCCCTCTTTAGAACGAGTAAGTCCTGTACAACTACACTTGATGGAAATTTGCATACGATTCTAATTTGTGCTGACATTTCTTTCTTTTTAGCTCTGCACTCTCCATCGTACCATGATTTCGCCTCCCTGGTCTCTTTTTTGGGAATAGTCGATGTCACATAGTTTTTGAGGGACATTACTATTTGCTCGTATATGCTCAGGATATCTTTAGGGTTGGAAATCGCCCTAGAGTGGAGGGATGTTAAATGGCTCGATTCTAATGCATGCTTTACTAACTCCTCAATGTTTATTGACCATTTAATGCGTCTGTTAGACGTAAGGTTATCCAGGATAGGATTAAACGTTCTCGGACGAAGTGATGAGTGTGAGGTCATTATGTTTATATTTAGAGGGAGGTGATCACTATCAGGTCTATTTATTACCTCCATCCCTCTTACTAGAGGAATTAAAGAGGGTGAACCTAGAAAATAATCGAGCACACTCATACCTCTACCTGATATAAACGTATAAAATCCTTGAGATTGATCTAAATAAGTCCCATTTAAGCAAACTAATTGTTGGGTAAGCAATAAACGAGATAAAGATTTCCCATTTTGGTTTATCAGCTTGTCTCTTGATGTTCTTGATAAAATTGGGTATTCTTCAAGGGAGACCCCCACTAACTCCTCTATATTCGGATAATTCATCCCTAACCTTGCATTAAAATCACCACAAATTAATAATGGGTGGAGCGGATAGGCCAGAGCTAAGTTTCCTATGTATTGTTCTAGTAACGACCAGATACAAGTACGCCTCTGTGCAGAAGAGGGAGCGATATAAACATTTACACATATAAAAGGTATAGAATTTCTACAGGAAATTATTAGGGCCAGGCAAAAGTCTGGAGGGGTTTCACTAGGGACTGTCAACGTCATCTCCAACGCAGTGGATATTAATATTGCCAGACCACCGCTGTTACGTCCCCTCACTGCATACTTTGAAGCAGGAGTAGCCCATATTTTAAAACCTTGCAAGGTAAGAAAGTCCACCTCCATGATCCATGTCTCTTGTAAGCAAAGAATGTCAAAAGATTGGAGAAAATTTATAAAGTCTAGATCGATTACTTTGTTTTTCCAACCAGCTATGTTCCAAGAGAGACATGATAGATCCGATTGATTGGGATTAGAGAGCTTCCTGTAAGAGGTAGATCCAGCTGTTTCCCTTGTTATATCAGATACCACTTCTATCTGGAATTGGTCCCTATTATGGGAGGAAGAACTTAAAAATTTCTGTCAATTACCGGGGTCCGCAATTGGTGTGATTTCTGAAAATTCTGGACTTACTACGCACACATTCAACAGGAACGGACCCTGAGCAGATTTCTTGTTATTCCATCGAGCAGGCTCTTTTCTTAGAGGCTCCCTTACCTCTACGTCCAAAGCCTGTGTCTGTACCCAGGGAGGAGCCCTCTTTGCGGACTCCTGCAAATGCATCGCTGTCAGACGAGCAGCAAGAGCTTCAAATCTCTCAAGTATCTCTGATCTCTGTGCATGAGGTAGATGGCTGAAGGAAAGAAGCAGCAACTGTTCCTCTTCTATTCCATCAAGAACTCCATCCATAAGCTGTGGCACTTCTCTCCATAGTAGTTTAGTTGAGCTTTCATGAGATTTTAAGACTGAGACATCTTTTTTTGTAAATTTTCCTGTATTCTCAGTTTTCAGATGAATATTAGAGACATGATATTCAAGAGAATCTTCTTTTTGGTTTTTTTTATTCTGTTGGTAAGAATCTGATAATGGAATAAATAAGGAAGTTCGGGAGCTTAATTTAGAAATTTCTGGTGATTCTAAATTAATCAGTGGGCTGCAATTCGACTGTCTTTCTGCCCATTGTTGTGTGCAAAAAGTATCGTTCATAAGATTCACTTGGTGAGCTTGGTTTTCAAAAATTCTTGTGACAGTTATACCCTGAAAAGTCAAGGCTATCTTATTTTGTCGAATATACTCCGCCGTGTTGTGTGAGTTAAAAGAAATCAGGTCACGGGCCTTTTGTCCATTGTAATATAGATATTCAACCTGTTTAATTTGATAGGATTTTAGAGGCATTAATCTGGCTTCTTGTAATATTTTATTTAGATGTCGTTTCCTTTCATTTAGAGGAATGACTCCTCTAGGTTTAGGGTAATTCAGAAGTGCCAGTTTGCAGGGGTTTAATACTAGATTCCAATCTGAGGAAGGTTTCAATCCTTTATTTTCTTGCTTTACTTTCACTTGCTCTTCCTCTTTCTTACGTACATCAAGCCACGGATCTTGTTGTGGAATGTAGTCAGTCTTCCTGGTGTTAGTAATATAGTTACTTGGTAAAGGTTGAATTAAAGGTACTTCCTCTTCACGTTGATTGGGATTGTTATCTTTATTAAGATTTCCTTGGAGAGGGTGCTTTTTTCCCTTTGCGTGTTCTGCTTGTTCTTTATCTAAGAGATCAAAGAGTCTCTTAAAGTTCATTTTGTTTCCTTTAGGGTGCTTTTGCGTTTTTATATTTTTACTTTTTTTAACATTTAAAGTATTCCGTCTGGGTCTTCTGTTAGAATTAGTCACGTTCGACTTAGTTTGTTCCTTCCTGGAGTGATTCTCCCGTGTGAGGATGGATGAACTAACTAAAGGTGGTTGCTCTTTTCCCTTTAATGTAGATGAAGTAATTGATGATTTTTGTTGGAGTTCCACTAATATCGTTAGTAGCTTGTTGCATTCACTTAAGAAAGTCTTTACTTTTTCCAATTCTGCCGCATACATAAAGAGGGTAAATTTTGTCCTAAGTAGTGCTCAGGCTCAGGGGTAAGAGTATTAGATCTTTCTTTGCCTGTTAAAAACCCCATTTGGATATCCTCTAGATGGAGAGATGTCTGTTCTCCCAAGCTTGTCTGTAGTGTGACGTCTTTATCATCTATGGGACTTTTTTTAAGTTGTGAGTTATTGTCTGTAAAAAGTTCATTTCCTCTGATAGTTAGGGAACTCATTACCTCAGATTCCAGTTGTCTTTCAGCCAGTTCTATTTCATCTGCTAGACTTAAAGCGGTAGACTCCGTTCTCGTATCTTGAAATGAGCTCCTGATATTTATAGACCAATCCAAAGGAGCAATTTCTGGAGGAGGAACACCTTTCTCTTGATAAAATTGGATTTTACTAGGGAAGAAAGAGGTAATTTTTGTTTGCGTTTTACACTCCTTGATTGTCGTTTCCATTTCCTGCTGTAAGGAGGGAGTGGGCAACAAATCTTTTTTCCTCCTCTTTGATTTCCTTACTGGAAGGCTTCCAGAACATAAAGGGACACCTAAAGCTTTCCTCCCCTTTCTTGTCAACGCCATGTAGATCTTCTACTTAATCTTTTAACAGCTGTTCAACAGTTCAGCAGTTCAACAAGCAAATGAGGAAGATAGCAATACTGAAGCAAGCATGCCGTCATTCACAGCTCTCCTTCTTTTCTTTGCGCCTACCACAGTTATATCTTATAACTTATAACTGTCATACAGTAAGTATATCTATTTCACTCCTGCTTAGTTCTTCTCCACAAAAAGTATTTAATTGCAATAGTTTAGAAGCCTAACATCGAAGAATATACTTATCGGGTCAGAGCTCTTTCTCTATGCTGCCTATCCCGGCGGCCATCTAGGTAATTTTCATTCACTCATTTATTGATTTAGCTTGTTTACCACTTTATATTACAAGAAATCTCAAAGATGTAACATCTCAACAAAAATTGATATACACAATATAAAAATATACATTCCACATTCAGTACAGCTGCTGCTAATAATGATGATGATAAAATTCTACTTGTTAAGTAACATAATTAAGCAATAAATCTCTAAATAATGTACATAAGTACATAATGAAGATAAAATGAAAGGTACTCATAAAATATATATCAAAATACAGCAGAAGAATACAGCATAATTACAATATGCATCTTTTTTTAAAAATCACATGAATATTGCAAAAACAAAACCTCACATGTAATAAGACAAATCAGGAATTTTTTTTAAAAAAACCCATGCATTCAACAATCACAATCAGATAAGCATGTATGTGTGAACCATTCCTGAATCTCCAATGCTAACCAGCCCTTTCACCAGTTAATCTCAGTGATATGGCCCTCCAAAAGTTATTTAGTATGTGGAAAAATAGAATGCTGGGTTTATTGGCATGGTTAGAAGTTGCAGGCAACCCAAAATGCCTGCTTGACAACTTTGATTGCTTTAAAAAAGGGTTAGACAAATTCCTGGAGGATAAAGCTATCAATGGTCACTAGCCATGATGCTCTGACTCCACTGTTAGAGGCAGTATGCTTCTAAATACCAGCTCCTGGAAATCATAAGTGGGGAGAGTACTGTTGCACTCAGGTTCCACTTGCATGCTTCTCACAGGCATCTGATTGGCCACTATGAGAACTGGATGCTGAACTAGATGGGCCATTGGCCTGATGCAGCAGGCTCTGCTAACATTGTAATGTTCTTATGGTATGTAGATTTTAGAGAGATGCCTAAAAGTACAGGGAGAGATTGCCAACTGGTCCTCAATTCAAGAACCGAACTAGAATGAAGTGGTTAAAACCAGCAGCAATGGCTTTTATCATGCAAATAAATAATTTGTTCACTCTTCAATATTTATAGTACTTTTGCAATAGAGAATTAACTATCAGACTATGTTAGGATCTGCATGATGATCAGATAGTACCACATTTTGGATGAATTGCAAAGCATCAACTCTTCTGACTTCAAAAGAGACATAATGTTACTTCATCTGTGCGGCATCCAGGGTCATTAATGTAAAACGATAGCTGTCCCCATCATGGCTCATTTTCAAACTCATCTTTATGGTATAGAATAAGAATAAGAACCAGTGTGGCGCAGTGGATAGAGTGTTGGACTATGACCTGGGAGACCAGGGTTCGAAGGCAATGGTAAAACCACCTCTGAATACCGTTTACCATGAAAACCCTGTTCATAGGGTTGCCATAAGTTGGGATCGACTTGAAAGCAGTCCATTTCCATTTTTAAACATGATTGTACAGAAATAAATTCCATTGAACTCAAAAAGTATGCAAAATCAAACCCTTCCTCCTCCCTCCCATCACCTCCCTTTTGCTCTTTCCCTCCCCCTTCCTTCACCCCTCTCCCCTCCCCTTCCAATCCCCTCCTTCCCTCTCCCACTCCTTCTGCTCCCCTCTCCCGCTCCTCCTCCTCCCCCATGCTGTATTACCTATCGTAGGACTACAACCTGGGAGACCAGGGTTCGAATCCCCACACAGCCATGAAGCTCACTGGGTGACCTTGGGCCAGTCACTGCCTCTCAGCCTCAGAGGAAGGCAATGGTAATGGTAAACCCCCTCTGAATACCACTTACCATGAAAACCCTATTCATAGGGTCGCTATAAGTCAGAATCGTCTTGAAGGCAGTACATCTACATTCATAAGCATGAGTGGCCTAATATAGAAAATTAGGTTTCAACTATTGTGTTTATTTAGTAATGCTACCCCATAATAGGTATCCTGTATTTTAATAACTACATGCCCATTCAGTTTGTAGCTTGGAGCAGTGGACAATTATTCTTTTAACAAGTAAAAGTTTAGTGCACTATTCTATTTCTTAGTTTTCTGATGTTCAGATATGGCAAATAATCTTCTGAGTAAAAGTGTCAGTGTCATTAATTTAGTGCAACAGCTCTAGGTAATAACTTATCATGACTTGAAAGAATTGCTGCCACGTTGCTATCTCAGTGTCCATAAAATTTATTTCAAAATCCATCCCCCTTGGTTGTGCCAATCAGTGCTAATGTGGAGATGGCTGTCCAGGATGCCTTTCTGAAGTGACTTTTGAAGAAGAGGATTTATAGCACCACTTGGCTTTTCCGGTTTGCATCTGTTTTAACTGCTACTCTTTGGAATTGATTATACCAAAGAATAAATGAACATAATGCAGTAGATGCAATGTCATGTTGTAAAGGAAATGATTATTTCCCCACTTGTACAATAAATTTGCAGATAAAAAGGGCATCTAACAGATTTCTTCTTCACAAATCCATGACCTCAAACAGGGATAGATGGATCAGCCTATTTCCATTAGGGATGGGTGAGAATTTTGATTCGGTTGGCATTTCAAGATGAATTTATCAAATTCACACTTTCTGAAACAATATGAGAACTGAAACACAGCCATCCTTCAAAATTCACACTTATTTGAATTCTGTGAGGCAGCTCGCCAACCATACAATGTTTACAATCATGCATATATTAGGGGGAAATATGCATACAAATGAATAAGTGAAAATAACATACAAAATATTTATTTCATACCTACCTTCAACTCATGGTTCTTTGGATCCAAGTTACTGTGTTTCTGTCCAGGATATTCAGGTAGGTCATTCAGCAACAGTCAATATCTTTTCTCTCAGTCCTGCTCACTGAGGCCTAGTTGAAATTTGACAGTGGGTGTAGAAAAAAGTTATTACTGTGTAGGGTTTTCTGTGTGTGAGCATATATGTATATATTGCCTCCCTTTTCTCACAGCACCAGGGCCGGTGCCAGAAGGCAGCCAGGTCAGGCCCTGGCTGAGGGCCCCTGCAGCCCAGAGAGGCCCCTGAAAGTTGCCCTTTTAAGGTGGGAGGGTAGCGCTCCCATTCCGCAATCTGCAGCAGTGTCAACTCCTGACCCTGCCACAGATCGCAGAGAGAGAGCACCCAGCTCCCCCATACAGACCGTGCGTGCCCATAATTCCCATCCACATGCCCCTCCTACATTTCCTGTTGCCATGAATGCAATCTTGGTTGATGGCACAGCGTGCAGGGCATTCTCATGAAGTGATGGAGAGGTAGGTGGGGCATGCGGGCGGGCGCTGTAGGCCCAGGCCAGGCTGGTGCCCAAGGGCCCAGTCATGTTTGGTACCGGCCCTGCACAGCACAGTTGGGCAAATGGGGTTTTGGGAGGCATTGTGTCTGCACCTGGAACAGGTGAGCAGTCAAGATATTGTGCAGATGCACATTGTATCTGGACACTGGCAGAAATGTTGAGTGGAGCTACAGGAATATATGTGTTTTACCCTCCTGCCCTTCAGAAAGTCAAGTAGGAATCTCTCCCCCATATCAGTTTGATTGGCCTTGGTGGGAGATGGGAGGACCTCCCTTACCCGATGGGTAGCTGGCTTTGTGCAAGCGGGAACATCTGCTGCTTGCACTCATGGCAAGATACAGAAGAGGAGAGAAAGCCAAGCTGCCTCTTTCTAAGCTGCACAAAAAATTCATTTTGTTGTACACAGTTGTCAAACCTTTTTTCCCTCTCAATTTGTGCCAGTTCTGGGGTTTATTAGTTATCACATATGCATCCTGCCCTTCCTAGGATAACTTATATCATTTTACCCTCACAACAAGCCTGTCAGATAAGCATTCATCACTCAGTTTAGCCTGCTCTACAAGCAACCTTTTTATTATGTTTAATTAGTGCTGTGCCAAAAACTGTTCTCCAATTCTCAAAAGTTTTCTTCCCCCACAAAATAGACTTCTATTTTCCTTCCTCATTTTTGGAAAGTTTTAGAATTTCTTTAGAATTTGTCTGGATGAAGGCTTGGGGTTACCTTATTGTTGTGAGATAGTTGAGTGTGCATGCTCCTCCCCCCCTTTAAAAATTTATCCAGTGATCTGCAGCCTCTCTAAATGGACTGCCTTCAAGTTGATCCTGACTTATGATGACCTTATGAGTAGGGTTTTCATGGTAAGCAGTATTCAGAGGTGGTTTACTATTGCCTTCCTCTGAACCTGAGAGGCAGTGACTGGCCCAAGGACACCCAGTGAGCTTCATGGCTGTGTGGGGATTCGAACCCTGGTCTCCCAGGTTGTAGTCCAAGACTCTAACCACTACTCGACACTGGCTATCTGCAACCTCCCTCGCTGCCCACATTTCCTGTCTGAAAAAAAGCCCCATGGGATAAGTTACTCCATGCTGCCTTCCCCTGGGCTTTCACTGAAGCACAGAAAGCTCTGGAGGCTAGCTACCAAGTGGCTGAAATGGGTTCACTTGTTGATTTTAAATGAGGTCATTCCTTTACCTTTGGGGGGGGGACCTTTCTGCACTGATTTCTCGGAAAATAAAAATGTATACATATATATTGAACAGCTTTGGGAACATAGTAGCCAGACTTCCTGGTTTCTCACACTTAGTGGAAAGCCCAGCTGAGGATGTGATGAGTTTTTTTTCCAGGAACTGCAGATGCTAAGGAAGGCTGCAGAATTCAGACTACCATATAGATGATTTGTAGAATGAAAGAAAGTACACTCAGAAAACCACTTGGCCATCTTTAAAGTCAGGTCAAAAACCCTGCACCCCATCCATGAGAATTTCACAGAATTTTTCTCTATTCTTCGATAATTTTCAGACACAATTTCTTTTCTCACTAATTGATGGAGAATTGTTAGGGAGGGGATGGAAGATATTTTCAGCACAGCACTCCTTTTAATTGTAATGGGTCATAGCTGTGTCCCCAGTACTCTTTTGTTTGAGTATATTAATCCTGCTCATTACGCCCCAGGGTATGGCACATGACGCCAGCATCTTGCTGAAGCAGGCCTGGGACTGGTCATTGCCTGGGTGGATGACTGCCTGAAAACCATATGTATGCTGTCTTTCTTGTACTATGATGTAAGAAAATAAGTATTTGTCCTGTTTATTCTCCTTTGCGAGATAGGTTTATACTCTGCAAGTAAGTAGTTTGATGAAGATGATTTGGTGTCTACCTTGAGAAAAGGAAAACAATATCAGCAATAGATAAAAAACTAGGAGAAGGTGAAGAAGAACATTGAAGGAAAGATAAATTAAATCTTTGAAAGCTTTAACTTAAGGAAGTGAGAGGTCAGTGATGCAGAAATAGCAACACGACAAGATGAGAGATTAGTAAGCGAGAAAAGGAAGATCAGAAGAGGAAAATAACAGCTGAATATTGTTAGATGCATCCCAATCTCTGAGGAATGAGAAGTTTCAGATTTTCCAGCACTAGGGATGTTGGAGAATTTTGACACAAACAGAAACAGGAGAAGAAATGGTCCATGTTCATTTATTTGTTCCATGTCAGGAATAGAAATCAACCTTTTTTCCCCCTTTCCCCCTTTTAAAAATTATTTGTTAAATAATAATTTGTACAATACAATAATGCTTAAACTTCTTATATGTTGGATTACAATAAATTGAAGGCATCATACGGTTGTAAATGATCTTGGTACTTGTCATTTTAAAACATTAGGTACATAGCTCATTTTTCCATGAATTTCTTTGGCTGTTTAACTTGCATTCTTTAAAATATGTTAATTTCATCATCATGACAGACAATCTTTTCTCACTCCATTCAATAAAAGATGGTGCATTACTTTCTCTCCCATTATTTAGCTATATTTATTTTTGAAGTTGTTAATTGCTACCTCTAAATCACTTTAAATATTCAAGAAGAACTATTTTAGGTTCCTGAAATAAATAGCCTAGAATTTTCCTTACAGTATTACCAACTGTGTTCCAAAAAGTCTGAATAAGAGAACAGTCCCAAAATATGTGCATAAAATCAACTCTTGTTACCCCACATCTCCAACAATTGTCCTGTCCTATTTTATATATCAGATTCAACTTGCGTGGTGAAAGATATCATTGATATAAGATTTTAAAATAAGTTCCCTTTAATTCAATTGAAATTAGACACCAATAATCAATTCTTATTTCCTGCCCAGTATCTCTTTCCTGTTTCCTCATAAAGGTATTAAGAGTTTGTTCTTTTTTCAAATACTATATCATAAAGTGTACCTATAGTCCCTCAACTCTGAATACTACTAAATGAAATTTCATTTTATTTTCTTTCCTTAATATTCCATTCTTCCTAATTAGAGAACAAATTGCTTCTCTGTTCCCCCCATTACTCTTGTGATTTCCTCAAAAGTTAGTATATTTTGCCCATTTAATAATTTGTTTATATTTTTTCTTTACATATTCAATAATTCAAATTCAATTAATTATATCGGTTGAAAACCATTCTTTAATTATTGCTAGTTTTGCTGCTTCACAGTACTAAACTATATTTCATATTCCCAAACAGGTCTAGTCCCAGGATTCTGGGGGGCCCTCACCACCACAAGCGCCAGGCCTGGTCACTTTCTCCCCACCGCCCATCTTTGTTGCTGTGGGTGCCTGTTGCTACCTCCTCCTCCTCTTCAGTGCCTTGCCCATCCCTTCAGTGGCTGGATGCTCTGGATGCTCTGCCATGAGCCCTTCCTCAGCCACCACCGCTAGAAGCATGCCAGGCCTCCATGGCACCAGAAACTTTGCTTTGCAAACACCATTGCTGCAGTGGTGTCTGCAAAGTGAGGTTTTCCATGCCATGGAGACTGATTATGGCACCAGTGAGATAAATAACATGGGCTTTGGCAAAAGATAAACTGCAGTGGAACAGAAACAGCACTAGATGTGATAAATATGAGGCAGGATGGAAAATGATATTTTCTTACATCCCTATGTAAGAAATAAGAGTTGGATGAAAGAAAAGGAAAAAAGATGAAGCAAAGAATTAACACCTGAGAAAAGATGATGAGCAGAAGAAAAATGTGGAAGTATCATTACTAAAAATGAGATTATTTATCAGAGGAAATAGTTAAATGGGGAAGATTGCTATGAGAGGCAAGAAATATCCATTTCCTGAAGTAACAAAATGTCTTTTCTCTCTCTTTTTCATTTTGCTTAACTTGTTTCACTTTAAGATTATTCACTAAAACCTATCAAAGTGAATGATAAAAATAGATATTTTAATTCAAAGTAGGGCATAACTGTGATTTTTCATTCCACTCTAAAGTTAAGGTAATAAGGGTAATTTAAGGGTGACCTAGAAAAGTCCTTCCAAAAAGTAAGAACCTGTGTACAGATGAAAAATAATCCATAGTCATCTCTACAGAAGCACATAATCACATCAGTGACCTTGCCAAACTTCTCATACTAACAGTTACAATCAACTTAATGCTTCTCCTGTGAGATCCATACACCATTGAAATAAATGGGAGCTGTGTGCAAGAGTGTAGTAATGACAAAGCACAGTAAAGAATTTTATAAGCAATGTGGCCATAGGTGATCTTTGGTTGAGGTGGGAGTCATATTGTCCTCAGGTACTAAGTAATGGATGACCATATTCCAAATGGAATTAGAGTGGTGGCTAAAATTCTGGATTTTGGGTTGGCAAAAAAAAAAAAAAACCCAAATCCTTGCTCAGTCATTTAGTTTATAGGGTGGCCTTGGGCAGGACATTATTGCCCCGATCCAGAGAAATGCGTAGCTCAATCTTATACATGTTTACTGGCTTTGAGCACACTGAATTCAATGGAACTAACTCCCAAGGAAAAGGGCAGACGTAATCACACTTAGCTCACATTGAAATTAAAATGATTTAGGTCAATCATGACTAACATGCTCTTTTGATTCCAGTGAAGCTGAAGTGTGACTTATCTTGTGATCCCATGTATATCTACACAGCAGTAAACTCTACTGAAATAAGTGGGACTTCTTGTTATGTGCCTTTAAGCCGATTACGACTTATGGTGACCCTATGAATCAGCAACCTCCAATAGCATCTGTTGTGAACCACCCTGTTCAGATCTTGTAAGTTCAGGTCTGTGGCTTCCTTTATGGAATCAATACGTCTCTTGTTTGGTCTTCCTCTTTTTCTACTCCCTTCTGATTTCCTCAGCATTATTGTATTTTCTAGTGAATCATGTCTTGTCACTATGTGTCCAAAGTATGAAACCTCAGTTTCATCATTTTCGTTTCTAGTGATAGTACTGGTATAATTTGTTCTAACACCCAATTATTTGTCTTTTTCGCAGTCCATGGTATGCACAATGCTCTTATCCAACACTACATTTCAAATGAGTTGATTTTTCTCTTATCCGCTTTTTTCACTGTCCAACTTTCACATCCATACATAGAGATCGGGAATACCATAGTTTGAATGATCCTGACTTTAGTGTTCAGTGATACATCTTTGCATTTGAGGACCTTTTCTAGTTCTCTCATAGCTGCCCTCCCCAGTCCTAGCCTTCTTCTGATTTCTTCACTAATGTCTCCATTTTGTGTATTGATAATCCTTGACAAGTTCAATGTCCTCATTGTCAACTTTAAAGTTACATAATTCTTCTGTTGTCATTACTTTAGTCTTCTTGACATTCAGCTGTAGTCCTGCTTTTGTGCTTTCCTCTATTAGCATTCATTTCAAATCATTACTGGTTTCAGCTAAGAGTATGGTATTGTCTACATATCTTAAATTATTGATATTTCTCCCTCCAATTTTCACACCCCCTTCATCTTGGTCCAATCCCACTTTCTGTATATGTTCTACGTACAGCTTAAACAAACAGGGTGATAAAATACACCCCTGTCTCACACCATTTCCAATTGGGAACCATATTCTGTCCTTACAGTAGCCTCTTCTCCAGAGTGTAGGTTGTGCATCAGGACAATCAGATCCTGAGACACCCATATTTCTTTTAAGAGTTTTGTTAGTGATCCATTGAGGTCTTTCTCTTTTTTTAACTAGAGGTATTGTCTTTTTGCATTCTTCCCTGATAGTGGCTCTGACTTCACTCCATAGTTTTTCTGGTTCTCTGTCAGCTAAGTTTAAAGCCTCAAATCTGTTCCTTATTTGATCTTTAGATTCTTCTGGGATATTATTTAAATTGTATTTTGGCATTATGATTCCTTTGTTCTTCTTTAGCTTTACTCTGATTTTCAATATGACCAGTTCATGATCTGTACCACAGTCTGCTCATGGTCTTCGCAGAAAGTATGGAACTTCTCCATCTTCTGCTACCAATTATATAATCAATTTGATTCCTATATTGACCATCTGGTGATGTCTACATGTACAGTCATCTTTTCGGTTGCTCAAAAAATGTGTTTGCAAGAAACAAATTATTGGCTTCACAGAATTCAAGAAGTCTCTCTCCTGCTTCCTTTCTATCTCTTAAGCCCCATTTCCCCACAATTCCCAGTTCTTCTCTGTTCCCTACTTTTGCATTCCAGTCCCCCATGATTATCAAAACATCTTGTTTTGGTGTGTGATCAATTTCTTCCAGTACTTCTGCGTAAAATATCTCCAATTCCTCTTCTTCTGCATTTATCATTGGAGTGTAGACTTGGATGATGGTTAGGTTAATAGGTTTCCTGTTAAATCTCAGTGATATCACTCGCTCAGACCTTGCGTTATAACGCTTAATTGTTTTTCCTACATCACTTCTCACTATTAAAGCAACCCCATTTCTTCTTAATTTCTCATTTCCTGCATAAAATATTTTGAAGTTTCCTTATTGAAAATGTCCCATTCCCATCCATTTTAATTCACTCACACCAAGTATTGTAATGTTGATGCGTTCCATTTCTTGCTTGACAATTTCTAACTTTCCCTGGTTAATGCTTCTCACATTCCAGACTCTCCTTTCGCATCTGTGCACATCAGCCTCTGGGCTTCCTTTCGGCTTTGGCCCAGCTGCATCATTAGTCACAGCACTACTCGTACTTGTCCTTTGTTCTTCCCCAGTAGCTCGGTGAGTGCTTTCTGACCTGAGGGTTCCAGCACTATCTCGTGTTTATTTATTTATTTTTATTTATTAAATTTCTATACCGCCCCATAGCCGAAGCTCTCTGGGCGGTTCACAACAGTAAAACTTCAATATACAATAAGCATGTAAGATACTCTCTTCATAGGGTTTTTGTGGTAAGAGGTATTCAAAGGTGGTTTACCATTGCCTTCCTCTGAGTTTGGATGCATCTTAGTCTGGTTTCTCAGAGTTGACCATTCCACCATGGGTGCCCCTGCTAGGAGTTTAGCCTCTTGGTCTAGACTCCTGATGGCATTGCTCTCAGCGTCTTCAACACTCTCAAACCCCCTCACCATATTGATGTGTGCATCCTAGAGGGAGAAGTTGGACTTACATCCAGATAAATATGGATACAATTACTCTGTAACTTTATTAGATTGGAACCTTTATCTCAGCCTAATCTGTTTTACAGAGCTGTTATGAGAGGAACATGCGATTCTGAAGGCCAAACTAAAGGAATACTATATCTGTATATGCATTTAATGTGCCTTGGTTTTCCTTTAAACTGACAGCCAAAGGGGGTGCATGGGCAGTTAACTCCTTGTACCATGGTTATTGTGAAAATCCCTCCAGTGGCCCCTTCCCTCCTGGGAAAAATAGTTGCAGGGGCTCAATTTTCACTGGGATCATGGCATAGTCAGAAAAGAATAACCTCCCCTTTTATTACCATGGTTCTGATCCTCATTAGATCCTCATTAGATCCTTCCATGGATGTTATTTTAAAAGTAAAAAAACAGATACATTCAATGCATAAACACATTTAATGTATCTTCTAGTTTGGCCCTGACCTTATATGAAAAAGGAAGGAATCTGAGAAGCTTTTCCTATCACAATATAGAGGAAACAAGAACTGAATGTAGTGAATTTTAACAAAATAGAAATCTCTTCATTTTAGCATATGGTTAAGCAGACTATAAGAGACAAAGCTGCCCTCTTTGGATATTAATTTCTTTTAAAATTCCTACCTATTTGTTGTCTCCAAATTTGATGAAAACTGCCATTACTATGGACTATCATACTGCACCCTTCATGAATATTACCAATTCCTTTTAAAATCTAGGAAGGTGTTTTGCTTGCACAATACTTTCCTTGCACAGACTTCCCTTGAATTTCATTATCTGATGATGCAGCTAAACTTTCAATTTTCTTCTTAACATTCACTTTCATTTCTGCTTTACTCTTGGTGTGCCGCCCTGGTCTCCTGCTAGGAGGAAGGTTGGGATATAAATCAAATGATAAATATATAAATAAATCGTGTACCAGCACAAACCTAAATAATCATATTTATATGTGCTACCTTCTCCAAGAAGGTGGTTTCCTCCTTTTATGTTCTAGAGCAAGCCACGTTTTTGCAGTTACATCCATGCACACCTGCATAAATTGCCATAGTGTGTAGAACCAGTCTAAGACATTTTGTTGCCTGAGGGAAGGACACCTCATTCTACATATAGAAGTGGGCAAGACTGGCATTTGAATCTTTGTTCAGCACTGGTGATGGCAGGTTACTCAAAGGCTGCTGGCTTTGAGGGTGCAGACCAGGCCATGTGGAATGCACAGCCCTCTCTCCACCAACTGCGAGAAATGGCTGGAGGGATGTCCAGGGGCCTGCTACCATTGCCCCCCATATTTGCTATCCAGGCAATCACATCACTCTGCCTAATGACAGAGTGACAAAATAGTATGTCTAATAGTGTGACAAAAAGAGGGAGCTTGATATAGGATTATCAAGTTATCAGGTTTAGCTTCTGCTATAAGAATTTTACCATTTTAAAAAAAACAAATGTTGCAGTCATGAAGATGTATAAGTTGTCAGAAGGGAGATAATGGAAGACTCCTCAGCAGATCAATCATGGGAATGTTTATACTTCTTTGGTAAACATTGATTATCACCTTATGTTTTGTATTCTGATATGAATACCCAAGCACAAAATATCTCAGCCTTCCACAAGGCCATAGCCAGAGGAGTGTAGGGGTGGCCTGCCCACTCTCTGACATTCCAGGCCTATTTCGTGAATGTTCAGCTTTCCATTTTCAAAATGTACTACTGTAGCCCTTTTCCCTTGTGGTACTGTAAGGGAAATGTGTGCAGGCAGGATCCTATTGTGCAAAGCAAACCTAAGCTGAAGTGGCAAGCACCAAGTAATTATTTTATGCTAATTTTACAAAAGTTTATTTTATTAACATGTAATACAGTTCAACAGTTCAGTATATGAGGATGAGTTGTCCCTCACCCCAAAAATTGTGGCTAGGGCTTGATCTCTCATCTGATAGAGGATGTATGCAAAATTTGGGATGTGCCTTTTTAAAGTACATGGAGGTTGCTGCAGCAACAAACACTGGCAGATCATGAAATCTACACCAGCAGCACATTATGAAAAAAAATACGCTGGTTTAGATAAACCCATACAGTAGAGGTACTCACAGACGTTCACCAATGTTAACTGGTTTAGAAACTGAAAAAAATCTGTCCAATTTATATTATCAAGCCAACATCATTAACTTAGCATCTCAATAGACCTCAGTGGACTTATGGCCCAATAAACTCCCATTTTGGTACTCAGTAGGAGTTTCCCATTAATTTAATGATGGCTGAATATATTGATGAGTCAGTTTTGGAATCAGTTCTATCCAAAACAGGCCATGATATGTTTTAAGCATTTAACTTTCACAAAGACTTTGTACCATCGGTGTTGTCTGGCAGTTTTGTCATTCAACACACATTTTCCCTCCTCCAACCATAATTTTGGATTGATTCTTTGTATTAGTAAAGTATTTTTTCTTAACATTTCACACCAAGCAAGAAACATAGTGATGCTATTAGCAGATTAAAAGGTGGTAAAATCTGGAGCATGACATAATATGTTGACTTGCAGAATCCTTTTCATTAACACTACTGAATTATAGCCATTTTAATATTTTAAATTTTGGCTCATTGATATAATTTAAAACAAATATTCAAAAAGTGCTGGATTTTATTCTGTGCAACGGTAATATTTCACAGCTGCATGTGATTTAAGGATGACAACCTAGGCTGGAGACATACTTGAGGTGGTCCTGGTTTCAGTTCATCTCTACCTCCATTTTCTGAAACCGGGGGCACACAATGTTAGTCAAACTCCACCCCTTTTAATCTAAAACCTGGGAAATTGGATATTGAGTGCATTTTACCTTGAAGTCAGCATCACACAGACTTCAGAACTGATTGCCATCAACCCCACTGCCACTCCAGATGTGTCCAATGGAAACTTTTTGCTGTGGGCTTAGGCAGAGACATTCATTGACCCACTTTGATGTGGCAATCTAAAAGGTCTGACATCAGCAGTGGAGAGGGGAGATGTGTCCAGCAACTATGTTTCAAACAGCAGCCAGACAAAACTGTCTTGCTGGTTTTGAAGCAACTAGAGAGCACGTAGCCCTAGTTCCTCACCACATTCCCAGAGTGGTTTAACAATCAATCCTTCTCCCAAGAATATCTGGGAATTGTAGGAATCTCAGAAATCTCTGGAGTCTGTCAGCAACCTTAACAAATGACAGCTCCAATGATTCTTTGGGAAAAGCCATGACTGTTTAAAGTGATATAGTACTGCTTTAAGGGTATGGTGTAGATGTGGTCACAATTAAAACCTATAATACATCGGCAGGGTAGAGTTGGATGCATAAAAGCCATTGGCTTGACTTCTTTCTGTTTTTTGACCATTACATGGCTTGTTTGGGCATGTAATAAAAACCAAAATGGCCTCTTGTACTAGGCCAGCCTCCCCCAACCTGGTGTCCTCCAGATGTTTTGGACTGTGGTTTCCATCATCACCAACCATTGGTCAGTTGTAGTCCAAAACATCTGGAGGACACCAGGATGGTGTGGGCTGTACTAGACAAATGCACTTTGGAAAGGGTAATTCACCATGGAGAAATGTATGTGTGTGCATTGGGGGCTACTTTTCTCCTACTTTTCTCATATAGTCCCACTTCTTCTGCCCCTCTGCTAGCAGTTTTCAGTCAATGCATATCTTTACACCTTTAAAAAAAATCTTATTTCATATAACTTATTTCATGGCTTAGGCCCTGTTATCCTAAGTAACAAACTCTTTAACCTAAAATCAAGTCTAGTTATTTCCAAAATGTAAGCAACTAAGAGACCAGGTTTCAAGCCATTACTCAGAAGTGGAATTTATTGACAAGAGGCTTAGGTCTGAATTGCATTAATAAAACTACAGGCATCGGAAGGGGAAAAACAAACAAATAAAAAGTAAATGGTGAACACAAGAGAATTTTATTGTTAATCCATACACCTTTGAAACACTATAAATTACCCTGCATTTCACTTGTCACCTAAAATCTTCCTTACTCAGCAACCTAGGGTTTAACTCTTTTAATATGCATATATTATATAATGTGTCACTTGGTTCATTAATCTTCAACTATAGTGTATTATGCTTTTGATGAAATCTCTGATGCTGATTGGCTGACCTGGTGATGGAGAAACTAAGCACTTTACAAACCTGCTTCTGTGACGGAAGGGGAAATTGTCAGGATCACTGGGATTTCACCAGCAGTTTGATGCATGAGGTAACCTCTGTGTCTCAATGAATTCTCCTTAGACTTCTGACATTATCTCAGCTGGGACACCAAGGAACAACATGGCTTCCAAGTTGCCAAAGTACTGTTGTAAGAGCCCCAAGTCTAGAAATGTCCAGCTCATTTCCTAAATAAATAAATAATAACTTTGTATTTGATAAAAGAAACCAAGCTGAAGTATGCATAGCCTACTGTACAAAACGTTGGCGAAAAGGGCTGAAAAATGTTCACTGGTGTCTTCTGAAGGCTCCAAAATCGAAAGAGACCTTATACAAGACTCTCTGTCATCAGAAGGCAGGGCTTCTTCACTTGATATATCTCTTGAACCGGCTATTGATAGTCAGATGGAGAGAGACTGAGACAATTAGCCACATAGCTTAATTTGAACATCATATTTGAAACTTCCTTAGTACACAACATCATTTGTGCATATTGGGGTGGAGAACCTTTTTCAGCCTGAAGGCTGAACGTTTGAGTGTTGGGTGGGGCCATAGATATAACTATTCTCTTTGTACAGTGGGCTGCAATCAGTTACACAAAAGTCAGAGGTTTCTACACATCCATCTCTCCATCCAAGCAAACAAGAAGCATTATTATAATTCAAGGACACATTCCAGCCACACACACACAAAAAAAAACTGGAGGAGGGCTTGGGCCAGGACCAGTGAGAGGGTGTGGCCTGGGGAGCATGTTTGGTCTGGGGAGAGTTCTAAGGGCCAAACAAAGAGGCCCAGAGGACTGCATTTGGCTCCCAGGTCTGAGGTTTCTTAGCTTCCTTTACTGATTAGATCAAAGCACATCTCATTCAATATTCATTCTCCAACAGTGTTCAGCCAGATGTCTCTCTGAAGCTCACCCAATATGGTTATGGCAATCATTCCCTATTTGTCTACAAAATGTGGTAGTTAGAGAGAGAGATTGACTCTGAACATGGACATTTCATTTCATTATCATGGCTAATAGTCATTGATAAACCTATTCTCCATGTGTTTGTATAAACTTTGTATGTACAAACTTTGTATACACAAACTTTGTATAAAGCCAGAAATAAAATTGGCAATCAACCCCCAGATTTTGCTACAAGATAGGATAGGACAAGAGTGGGGAACTAGAACTGGCCGGCAGTCTAGATCCTTATCTTCTCCACCCTTGCAAGCTGATTTTGAAACAGACTGCCCATCTGTCAATCACCTGACCTCACAATGATGTCAAGAGACCTGCTTTTGCCCACATAGCTGCTCAGGTGATTGTCAAGGCTTGCAAAGTGCAGCACACAGAGCTATGAAAGCTCCCACAACCAGCTGATCAGTAGGGCTTGCATTGCTCTGTGCACAGTGCTTTGCAAGCCCTGATGATCAGCTCTCAGCAGTGCTTACACCCCTCCCCCAGATACAAAGGAGAAAAAGCCCTCTGTGCCTTTAATAGTTGGATGGAAATTTCAGCCATGCCACTCGCTAGCAAGGTGGATGAGGGAATCGGTTTAGGCAGTTGCCAAGCAGGACATAAAGGAAATAACCCTCTTTCCAGACATCCAGTTTGTGCTCCAGATAGTAATTTTCAGAGGTATATTTCCTCTAACATGGATTTCAACAACCGATACCTCCATAAAAGCCATCAAAACTAGTTGTCATTTCCAAATCTTCTGGTAGTAAACCCCATATGGTAATTATTCACTGAAGTACTTCCTTTGATTAGCTCTGAAAATACTGCCAATCAATTTCATGGGATGACCCCATGTTCTAGTGCAGCCTTTCCCAACTAGTGGGCCACCAGATGTTGTTGGACCACAACTCCCATCAGCCTCAGCCAGCATTGCCAATGGTCAGGAAAGATGGGAATTGTGGTCCAACAACATCTGGTGGCCCACTAGTTGAGAAACGCTGTTCTAGTGTTATGTGAGAGACAGCAAAACAAGGTGGGGGATATCTCCCCACATGTGTTGAGGATCAGTTGTCAAATTTATATATTTAAAATATCTATATGCTGTCCATGGAATAAGTTCTCAGGATGGCTGCCAATGAAATATAAGCAAATGAATACAGAACATGATAAGAAAACCATAACAAGCAATACAGCATAAAGCCAAAAGGAAAAATACAGCATACAGCAAACAGAAGAAAATAAAATAAATACAAGAAAGCACAAAATAGTGCCAAAATGTTATAATATTTAAAACACCAAAAAAAGAAGGAAGATCTAAGTCACTTTGGGTTCACCTTTCTGAAAAAAAGACTAATAAATATTATATTAATAGCTAATTTAATTACTTTAAAAAATGATTCACCTCATACCTAAAGAATACAATATGGGCACCAGACATGCCTGTCTGGAGGAGACATTCCATACCCATGGTGCTACTGTTGAAAAGGCTCTCTCCTCTTAGCCACCTACAATTTAGCAAGAGAAAGACTTAAGAAGATAATTTCAAGGTCAGAGTAGGTATAAATGGGAGGAGGTAATCCTTCAAGTCACCCGATTCCAAGCCATTAAGGGCTTTAAGGGTTAATTCCAGCATTTCCCCATCCAGATTAAGTTTCTTTCATGACTCCCATCAGCCACAACCAGCATGACCAACGGCCAGGGACAACATATGAGGGGGGCACAGATCTTCATTTTTCACTTAGATCCAAAGGTGCCCTTCCACTAGTAGAAACTCCCTTTTACTAATGGAAGAGCTGTTTCTGACCTAGCAGAAGAGCATTCCATGAAAAAAGTGACCCCAAATCCAGACAAGTGCTTCCATTTGCACAGGCTCTTGAGTGAGACTTTGCACACACTCTTTCGTAAGTACTTTTTTTAAAAAAAACAGCCCACGGGTGGTATATATGCTGCAGCATGTAACTCCTGTGTTCACCATGTATCTCACATGGTAACATATACATTATAGCATTACATTGTGCTAGAGTTCAAAGATCAGCATGAACACATTTTCTCCTTCCACTAGAGATGGGTGAGAAATGTGATTCAGTTCGCATTTCAAGCCAAATTTATCAAAACAATATGAGAAGCGAAACACATCCATCCTTCTGAATTTGCACTTATTTGAATTTTGCAATGCAGGTCTCCAACCAAATAATGTTTTTAAAAATGTATATGTTGGTGACAGTGTGCATAAAAATTAATATGCAAGTGAAAATAACATACAAAAATGTGTTATATGATGAGAAAGTGCTTCCAAAAATGTGTACATTAGTCAAAACTGCCCACAAAGTGTGTTTATTAAGAGAAATTTGCACTAAATTGCTGCAGAAATGTGCAGAACTAAACTTAAGATTGGAAAAAATGAGAGATGAGCTGAAGCAAAATTGACAGATCCTTCCATCACTACCTTCCACTCATGGTTCTTTGGATCCAAGTTAATGTGTTTCTGACCCGGACATTCAGGTAGGTTATTCAGCAACAGTCAATATCTTTTCTCTCAGTCCTGCTCACTGAGGCCCAGTTGAAATTTGACAGTGGGTGTGGGCTTCCATGTTTGTGAGTACGTATATGTATATTGCCTCCCTTTTCCCACAACACAGTTGGGCAAATGGGGTGCTGTGGGGCATTGTGTTTACACCTGGAACAATCACACAATCGTATATACAAGCAGCAGCTACAGTCTGCTCCCCCATTCATCATAACCTGAGCTTTCATCCCCTAAAGTATGCTCCTTATCTGGAGATCCTTACGAATCCCAAATATCGATTAGCCTTCTCTAAGGCTCCTTTTAATTGTTTAGCGTCGGCTCTTCTGGAGGGTAGATTTCAGGGTATTCCCCTAGACCAACGTCTCTGCCCGTGCAGTGAAGGACATATAGAATCGCTTGCCCATGTTCTCTTCGCCTGCCCATTATACTCTGTGGAAAGGAATCAATTTATCTTACCTTTTATGCAAGAGTATTCTAACAGTTCCTTAGAATACTGGACGTCTAGGCTTTTGTCTGGTAATAACAGCCCACACCTGATACCAGTTGCTAAGTTTCTGTATATAAGTCAGTGTAAACGCTCATTACTTGGTCATCAGCATTTCCCTTAATTGTTTTGTATTATCATTTTAGTAGTTATAGTGTGTAACTGATACAAGTGACTAGATTTGTTTGTATTTGTTCTATTTTATTCTCACCTGACGGGTCGTTGACTGTAATAAAGATCTGTCTGACTGACTGACACCTGGAACAGGTGAGTAGTCAGGCTATTGTGCAAATGCACATTATATCTGGACATTGGCTGAAGTGTTGGGTGGAGCTACAGAAATATATAGCTCTACCCTCAGCCATCCCCTTTTGGGTTTTCATAGCCCCTCCCCTCCTGCCCTTGAGAAAGCCAAGTAGGAATTCCCCAACCCACACATATCAGCCTGAATGGCTTTGGTGGAATAGGGAGTTGGGAGGACCTCCCTCAAGCAATGGGTGGGTGGCTGGGTGCAAGTGGGAACATCTGCTGCTTGTACTCAGGGCAGGATTACTCTTGACCATAAGATACAGGACATGAGAGGCAACAGGGCTTCCTCTGCTATTTAGTTTCTTGTTGCAGATTTATCTTTGTAGAAATTAATAAATTTGGGGCCCTTAGTTATCCCATCTTTGCATCTTGTCTCTTTGTTCTGGGTTGTGAGTGCAAACAGATAGATAACAGGATTGACTTGGCTGGTGGAGTGGAGCTGTAGGAATAGCCTCTCAGAAGCAGAATTCTGCCACTTACCAGGAGGAATGAGGCAGTAGCAAGGTTGGGGCTGTGCAAGCACACTGGCAGAGCCATTTCATGGCTCTGCCAGTTCCCCAGTGCAGCCACATCCTCAATGACACCTCACACACTGCTCCCCCTCCAGTTAGAAGCAACAACTCAGCTGCTGGGGGGTTATTGATGCAGTTCCATCCACCTGATGAGCTGCTCCCAAAGAGTATAAAAACTGTCCCGTCTTCCCATTTAAATAAAACACACAGGGCAGCTAACATCACATTAAAAAAAAAAAAACAGAAAAAATAGTAAAAACAGATAAAACGGTAGAAGCAAGGGGTGGGAGCAAATCAGTATGAGAATGTTCAGACGTTGGCCAGTTCAAAGGCCTACCAGAACAAAACAGTATTTAGCCAGCAATGAAATATAACCAAGGTAAAGTCAAATATGAGGATTGGGGGGAAATTAGGGATTGGAATGCAAAACCTACCTAATTTGTACTCCTTGAACTGAAATGCAGCACTTCTTTGAAAATGGCAGTTTTCTGAATTTTATTTTCTATATCCCGAAAAAAGCATATATTAGGAGAAACAAAAACGTGTGTATTAGTGAAATTAATGTATTCAAATGCATTATATTAGGGAACATTGCTTGACAAAATGTGTGTGTTGGGGAGAAATGTACACAAAAATGAATTTTCACATTTTGTTTTAAAAGAAAGTTCTCAAACTGTGTGAAAATGGGGCAAGCTCCCCTTAAGACTGGAAAAACGGAAAGCTGAGAGAAAACAAAACTGAACCATTCCTCCATTCCTACTAGTACCTATGGATGTAGAATCAGCACACTATGGACCTGTGGTCTGTGGACAAGCCACATTGTCATGCTGACACATGATGTGTAGGGGTCAGTGCCCAGGTTTAAACATTACACCAACACAGGAACATAGAAAGCTGCAATATGCTGAGTCACACCATTGGCCCATCTGGCTCGGTACTGTCTTCGCTGACTGACTGCTGCTCTCCAGGGTTTCAGACAGCAGTCTCGCCCATCCTTACCTGGACATGCTGGGGATTGAACCTGAGATCTTCTGCATGCAAGGCAGATGAGTTATGACCCTTTTCCTCTTAATGCAAAACCCTACACAGATAGAATTTTCTTTTTTTTAAAAAATCAAGCTGGCATCTCAGGTAATTTAAACCAGGCCTGAGCTCTAGACGCTGCAGTGAGGCCACATTCACAGACCCTCCCAATCAGGTTGGGGAATAGTATTAGTACTTGCATGATCAAACATTTCATAGTAAACTCCAGAAAATATCAACATCAATTTTGAATAAGCGAGTGAAGCAAAACTGGCATGACACATGCATTTAGTTGTGTGTTAGTTTTAAAAAATCCCATTTTAATTGGTTAACAAAACAAATCTTAAGCAACCAAATTAAATATTTGTGTTTCCAGCAAGAATATTCAGCAGCTGGAGTCATATATAGGCTGTTAATGAAATTCCTCTTAAAGATGAAGGGGTTTAGTTTTTATAATTATTATAAATGTCAGCCTTGGATGACAACTTTATGAGCCATTAAAATATTATAACAGCCACATTTTTTCTCTCATTTAATAGATGATATGCAGTACTTCTGCTTCACACTATTGGTGGGTGGCTTACTTGCAAAATTTATTAAAAGGTTGTGCCCTTTCATCACTTTGGAATGATGAGTGCCAGGACCTCAGATGGGAGCTGTGTATTGCGTCTTCACTTAACATTTATGCAACCCATCCTCATATACAGAGGAATGGATTTGGCCTTACCAGCAGGATCACATATGGCTCATTCTAAAAGAGACATTAAAGATGGGGAGAGATTATAAGATTTTACCCCCATTTGAAAATTACATAAAGTGTCTTTCATCACAACTTTACTGAATGTGTAATCTGAGCCCTAGAACTGACAGCTGCCCTCAGAGTGCAAGGCATCACAGCCTGGCTTCAGCTAGGAAAGCAAGTGCCATTATGAGGGCTGCTCCCCTGGCCTTCCAGAAGGAACACCATAAGAACATAAGAAGAGCCTGCTGGATCAGGCCAGTGGCCCATCTAGTCCAGCATCCTGTTCTCACAGTGGCCTACCAGGTGCCTGGGGGAAGCCCACAAGCAGGACCCGAGTGCAAGAACACTCTCCCCTTCTGAGGCTTCCGGCAACTGGTTTTCAGAAGCATGCTGCCTCTGACTAGGGTGGCAGAGCACAGCCATCATGGCTAATAGCCATTGATAGCCCTGTCCTCCATGAATTTGTCTAATCTTCTTTTAAAGCCATCCAAGCTGGTGGCCATTACTGCATCTTGTGGGAGCAAATTCCATAGTTTAACTATGCGCTGAGTAAAGAAGTACTTCCTTTTGTCTGTCCTGAATCTTCCAACATTCAGCTTCTTTGAATGTCCACGAGTTCTAGTATTATGAGAGAGGGAGAAGAACTTTTCTCTATCCACTTTCTCAATGCCATGCATAATTTTATTATCATGTCTCCTATCATGTCTCCTCTGACCCGCCTTTTCTCTAAACTAAAAAGCCCCAAATGCTGCAACCTTTCCTCGTAAGGGAGTCGCTCCATCCCCTTGATCATTCTGGTTGCCCTCTTCTGAACCTTTTCCAACTCTATAATATCCTTTCTGAGATGAGGCGACCATGGCAAGGGGGAGAGGTCAACTTGGCCCCCTTCTTCAGACAAAGGAGGGACTTTGCTTCCCCCATCCCTGCAGGAAAGAACACATAACATCTTTGTTCTAAAAAAACCCCAACCAGTCTCTAATGAAGATTTTGAGGGCCTTGAAAATGAACAGATGATTAGGCAATTGCTTACGGCTGCATGGTTAATGCTAGCAAAACATTGGAAGGACATGAAGGGAGCCAGCTGAGCCTATTGGTACCACAACGTGGCAATTAGCCCCTAGTGGTAAAACTAAGCCAGAAGTTGAAGATCACAAGGGGATAAACAAGAAGGGTCTATTTCATAGGGGAATGGTTTATTAGAGATATCAACAAGAAACAGAATAACAGAACCCCTCCTTCTCATTATGTACATGTTTGGGACTCCTGGAATTTCTTTTTTTCCCCAGGGATAATGGTGTCTGACGGTGACATTGTTTACATCTTGGTGACCTCCACACAGGGATGGTGCAGTAAATGTTGCTTTTCCTCTTATTCTCTTCTTTTTTTACCAGCTTCTTCAGAGAAAAGTATTATTCCTCCTTTATCTAAGTTCAGATGTAATACGTATACAGTGTGTATGTAGATTTTTCCATGACCTCCTGGGGTGTTATTGGTTTTGCATGCTCAACTTAAGTGAAATAATTAAAAAATAAACATAAAAACCCAGTGTCTGGATGCTTTTTCTTCTTCCATACCAATCCCTTTTTCTTTTGTGTTCCATTTAGAATGAAAACTTGAGGACAGGGACTGTGTTAGTACTGACTTCCAAGACCCTTTTATTTACTTATGTAGCCTTAGGAATGGGATCAAGGTGATTTAAATCACTCTAGAATCTTGTGTCCATTCTACCATGTTAGTGGGAAATCATTGCTCTGACCTGATGCAGCTTATAACATTGGACTGTTTCACTAAATGCTCATCATATGGAGCAATCTGCAGCTTAAGCAGAGCCGTGCTGAATCAGGTCAAAAGCCTGCAAGCAGGACCCAAGCACGACAGCCCTCTCCCCACTTGTGATTCCAAGCAACTGCTATGAAGAGGCAAACTACCTCGACAATGGAGGAAGAACATTGCAATCATAGCTAGCAGCCATTGATAGCTTTATTCTCTATGAATTTGTCTAATCCTCCTTTAAAGCCATTCAAGTTGGTGTCCTTCACTGCCTCTTGTGGGAGCAAATTCCATAGTTTAATTATGTGCTGTGTGAAGATGTGAGTGCTGATGACTATAAAACCAGGATTGATCTCCAGACATAAAGGATGAGGCCTCACATTTATATCATGTTCCTCTTTTTTGCTTTGATCTCTGACAGAACATGCAAAAGTCATTGGCTATTAAAAGTTACCCATTGCCTGTGAAAACTCATTCCATAATAAACCTCTGAAGTCCCAACACATTTCTTTCCAAGTGAGCTCTTTGGTTTCAGCGGGATTTACTTTCAAGAAGCTGTGTGAGATTTTGGACCAAACTAAGTTGTTGTACATCAGTTTGCATTTATACTGCTACACACTTATACTTACCTTTTCTTTGCCACTCTAACTTCCTTCTTTGGTTACTTTCAGACTGCCACTATTTTGGGATGGGATTCAATCACACAGCAGCAAATTCAGGTTACACAATTATAGTTAATTGGAAGTTCTTGCACAACCATTTACAAGCCTGCTTCCCCATAGAATGGACGTTTTGCGATACAAAAACTAATGGGAGAATGCACTGAAAAGTGTGGGATCACGCTTGCTTGGATGCAACATTGTTTACTGTCTCCTCAAACAAATCAGGACGAATGCTCAAATAGCCAGCATTGTCTAATCTTGGGATTTGCTTGAAGTTCGCAACATTTGAATTTGACATCAGATTTCCTATTTATTGCTTTTTTGTACTTGCAGATTGCATTTTTTCTAGCAGTTTTCTGTGGCTGCAGTGGATTTTATTTTTAAAAAATCACCTCAAATGATGTTAATATTGATATTTCCCTCAAATATCTCTTAGGAAGCAGTACTGGAAGGAAATTCAATGGAACAAAAATCAAACTGGCACCAGAATGTGGATTCCATCCCTGGTCTAATCACCCTGCAAACAAATCAGGATGAATGCTCAATTAAACAGGTCATCTGGAAGTGCCCTTTGTCTCAACGTACAGTATTTTATTTTCATAGACTTTCACATTTCTCTTCCCTTGCTCTCTGCCCATGTTCCTCTCTTCATCAGTCATTGTCCAGGGCTTCATAATGAGAAGGCCCTTCTCAGGGCCAGCGCCAGGCATGCCTGGGCCCTTGGGCACCAGCCTGCCCCAAGTGCGTGGCTCCTGCCTGCTCCACCTACCTCTCTCCTGGCTTCTGCTGCTGCTGTGTGCGCAGGGCTCCCATCAACCAAGATGGCGGTGGAGGCTTCCTAAGGGCTGATGCCCCCACTGTGTGTGGTGCACGCACATGCCTGCCATCTACCAAGATGGTGCTAGGGACATGAGCCCCTTAAAGAAGCTTCTACTGCCAGTTTGGTTGATGGCAGCCCTGCGCACGCAGCACGTGCAGCAGTAGAAGACAGAAGGGAGGTAGGTGGAGCAAGCAAATGGGCGGGTGGCCTGGAAGCTCCATCCCTGCGATCCATGGCAGGGGAGTGTTACTCTCCCACCCTGAGGGGCCCTTCAGGGGTCTCTCTGGGCTGCAGGGGCCCTTGGCCAGGGCCCAGCCTGGCCACCCTTTGGCACTGGCACTGGCCTTTCTAAAGTAATGAAACATACTAATGTTTGGTTTTCAATTGAGAAGACTAAATACCATAAATAAACAGAAATGAGATCCAGAGCAAAAAATGAAGTTTTATTCACACACAAGATGTTGAAACCAAGTAAATGCACAATGGCATGAACATACTATAGCAGACATGGTCCACCGAGGCTTGTTCATTAACCTTGGGGTATCTTGCTTGTCTTCATTACATGAACCTAACATAATTCACACCACTGATCCTGCCAGTACATTTTCCTTAACATTTCCCCTCCTTTGAGACTGTGAACAGCTGTCTTCTGAGGTGTTTTAATACCACTTGTTTTAGTTGATTGCCTCTGTTTCCAATATTGTGGGATTTTTGTGGCCGAGTGGGGAAGGGGTGGGGAGGTAAGGGGAAAAGTCTAGCCGGAATGTTTACAAGCAAGAGTATACTACTTACATGCAAGTCATGATCTCTTGTTAGCAAAAGGTGAACCTGAAGCCTCTTCTGCAGTTAGAGAAATATCTGCAAAGGTGATATGGAAATAGAGTTATGATGAGAGAGGCAATGTAAGCATAATGTTATGTCTGTGTTTCTCAGTGGTTGGTAGAGGTTAATGAGGAAAGAAGAGAAGATAAATGTGTTTTGCAAACAGGGCAGGAAGAAAGGGCATTAAGAGTGGCTGGCATTGAGCTAATGAGGGAAAGCACCTCAGTGTGTGGATACAACCTTTAATATTGCTCTTAGGTTCATATTGAGCAAAGGCTTATACTTTCCATCAAACACATTTACTTCATTTGGCAATAGACTACCAGCTATAGGGAGATAGTGGGGTCACTACTTAGCGGTCGCAAAAGACAAATGAACTTTGGAACGTGGAATATACAGACATTGCTGGACAATACAGATAGTGAACGTCCTGAACACAGGACTCCCATCATTGCTAGGGAGTTGAGACATTTTAATATTGACATAGCAGCACTCCAAGAAACTTGAAGAGCAGGAGAGGGACAATTGAAGGAAGAAAAAGGAGTTTACACCTTCTTCTGGAAAGGACTGCCTGAACAAGAACGGTGAATACATGGAGTAGGCTTTGCTATTAAAAATGATCTTGTGAAGCTCTTGTCAGAAGTTTCTACTGGCATTAATGAACGATTCTCAACTCTCTGATTAAAACTCACCCCAAACCAGCAGGCAACTATTGTAAGTGCTTATGCACCAACATTAGATGCTGATGAAGACATCAAGGAAAATTTTTATACCCAGCTGGACACCATCTTACCAGAGATACCTAAGGAGGATAACATTATCCTCTTGGGCGATTTCAATGCAAGAGTTGGGCGTGATTTTGATTTATGGCCAGAAACCATTGGGAAAGAAGAAGTTGGCAATAGCAACCTGAATGGAATTCTACTTCTGACTAAATGTGCAGAGCATAATCTTGTTATCGCAAACACACTCCTTTGCCAGAAAGATAAATTTAAAACATCATGGAAGTACCCTCGGTCAAAGCACTGGCATCTCCTGGATTACGTAATTGTCTGTGCCAGAGATCGCCATGATGTACTCCTCACCAGGGCCATGACGAGTACCGATGACTGCTGGGCAGATCACCAATTAATTTGATCCACTATGGCCATTAATATTGTTCCTCAACATAGGCTCCAAAGAAGAAAACCAAGGTGTAAAATGAACATCCACGCCCTTCAAGATCCTATTAAGCGAGCTTGCTTTCAAACAACTCTCAAGAAAAATCTACCTGCGGAAGTCCCTGAAAACATTGAGGAACACTGGATTAAACTGAAGACTTCCATTATTGCAGCATGTGAACAAACTATTGGATACCAAACTAAGAAACGTCAGGACAGGTTTGGTGAGAATGATAGTGAGATTGAACATATCATTGACAAGAAAATGAACATTTTCCAGATATGGCAAAAAGACATTAACTGTTCTGCTAAGAAAAAATGCAAAGGCTGAGGTCCAAAGAAGAACTAGAGAACTTAAGAACGCCTGGTGGATAAAGAAAGCTCAAGAAATCCAGCATTTTGCAGGTGCTCATGATGCACGGGGCTTTTTTAATGCCACAAAGGCAATCTACGGACCAACAAATTATGGTACAAATCCCTTACTTTCAATAGATGGTACCAAACTTCTAAAGGACAAAGAGTCTATTGCACTGCATTGGAAAGAGCATTACCACAACCTCCTTAATCGTAACTCTGTTGTGGCTGATGAGGTCTTCTAGCAAATCCCACAACAACAGATTAGAGATGAGTTTGTAGTATCCCCTAATTTGGATGAAGTCAGTTAAGCCATTAATCAAATGAAGAATAACAAGGCTAGTGGACCTGATGGGATCCCTGCTGAAGTCTTTAAAGAAGGTGGGCCTGAATTTACACAGCAACTTCATAAGCTCATCAAAAAATCTGGATGAGGGAGAAGATCCCAGAAGACTTTAGGGATGCCATAATTATCACTCTTTTCAAGAAGGGTGATAGAACAGATTGTGGGAACTACCGAGGCATCTCTCTTCTAGCTACCACAGGTAAAATCCTTGCAAGGATCCTTGCAAATTGCCTCCTACCTATCTCAGAAGACATCCTCCCTGAATCCCAAAATGGTTTCTGCCCTTCCAGGGGGACAGTGGACATGATCTTCACTGCACAACAGCTTCAAGAAAAATACTGGGAGCAGAATCAACCTTTATATATGGCTTTTATTGATCTGACTAAGGCCTTTGATACTGTAAATCAAACTGCTCTCTGGGCCATCCTTCTGAAAATTGGATGCCCTGATAAATTTGTGAATATTTTGCGACTCCTCCATGACAACATGATGGCAACAATTTCTGATAACAATGGCTCTCAAACTGATCCATTCAAAGTGGGATCAGGCATCAAACAGGGATGTGTCATTTCTCCAACTTTATTTGCTATTTTCATCGCCATGATTCTACACTTTGTTGAGGTGAAACTTCCCACTGGTGTGGAAATCACCTATCAAACAGATGGAAAGCTTTTTAATCTCAGTAGGCTTAAAGCAAAAAGTAAGGTAATTACAACTTCTGTCATAGAACTTCAGTATGCTGATAATAATGTAGTCTCCGCACATTCAGAGGAAGATCTTCAAACTATCCTAAATGTCTTTGCGTGCCCACGAAACATTTAAAGCACATTATTTGCCCCCAAATCCTAGGAACTGTAGTTTACCCCTCAAAGAGCAACCTTAACAAACTACACTTCCAAGGATTCTTTGGAGGAAATAATATACTTTAAATGTGCTTTAAATGTATTATGTGCAATCTGACACTCCATGGTTTGTTTTCTGGGTTTTTTTTTTAATTACTCAGATGTTTCTCTTGAGGGGAACCTTCAGATTTGCTTTGATTTTTTGCTTCAGGCAACAGTCCATAAAATAATAGTTCACATTTGTATAGCACTAGCACTTTTAAGCATGCAAAGCACATCACATGCATTATCTATTTGTAGTCCTTATTATCCCCCATATTGCAGGTGGAGGAACTGAGGCTGCGAGTGGCTGGCCTAAGGCCAATGAGTGAGTCTGTGGCAGAGGCAAGATTTGGCCCAGTGACTCTGTGGTTCATACATTGTACATTACACCAGCCTGTTACAATAGTTGTTGGCAATTTTACCTTTCATTAATTTGTTTCTGTATACAGTGTATTGGGAGAGGGTACCAGCCCTTAGACTTTCTTTTCTCCTGTCTTCTGCTGCCACATCCACACATTATTGGACTTTGTATTTGGTTGGGTAGCATCTGCAGATTTATATTAACTCCTGGGTGGCTGCATCATTGCCACCTGAAAGAGGAAGCCACTAGACCCTCTATGATAACCTTGCTGTGTTGTAGATATGGATGGGTGAATCTGTCAATTTTGGTTTCCCATTTTCCCACTCTTTAGCCCAATTCTCCACAGTTCCTCAATTTTGGTTTCCCATTTTCCCACTCTTTAGCCCAATTCTCCACATTTCCATTTTTTTTTAAAAAAAAGTCCTCATGAAAATTCAGCATCATTTTAGCATGAACTTCTCCTAATACACAATTTTGTATGGAATTTTGCTTAATAGACACAGTTTTGCAAAGCCATGTATTTTGTATGTTATTTTACCTAGTGTATTCATGTATATGCACACTTTACCCTAATATATGCATTTTTGTAGACATTACTTGGCTGGAGAACTGCACTGCAAAATTTGGAGAAGTACAAATTTTGCAGGATAGCTGTCTTTCGGCTCATGAATTGTTTCTGAACGTGCAAATTAGGTAAGTTCACCTTTAA
This sequence comes from Rhineura floridana, assembly GCF_030035675.1. NCBI lineage: Eukaryota > Metazoa > Chordata > Lepidosauria > Squamata > Rhineuridae > Rhineura > Rhineura floridana. Next base: position 34,744,218 of record NC_084484.1, read on the forward strand.
ATGCAAACTGAATTAAAATTCTCCCCCCTCCCTAACTGTAGATAGTGTTTTGTTCTTATGTACAGTCTGGCGCAATGACAGAGGGTGAAGACAGCAGTCAAGGAAAGACATTGTCCTCCAAATAGGAGGAGAAGGGTGAAGAAGAATTATTTCTGTTAAAAGGAATGCATTACTTTTACATGTAGAATGGATGCTTAGCAGATAATATTCCAAGTCTTCTCTAAAACTTATGTTGAAAATCTAAACTCTAGATTCAACACAGGGAGGTAATTTAATTAGGTCTATGAGGAATATATTGACTGTAAAAGGAAGCAACTAACTTGTGACCACATGGTAATAGTGTCAGGTTTATGTGCAAAAAGGGTTTCATAAGTCATGCTATAGAGTGGTAGAAAAAAACAGGCTTTCAGTTGAGAGACACAGGCAATACGCATGGCAAATATACAGGAGTCAGCAGGGCATGTTTTCCTCTCTCAGAGGTGTAAATCCAGTGTGAATATTGCAGATGATGCTTTGCGAAATCAAACAATTTACACAGGAGTAAAACCAGGGCAAGAGTGAGCTGCAGCCAAGCTGCCTGTGTGCATGGTGGTGAATGATCTACCACAGGAATGACACATTTGCTTAAGTCTTTCATGGTCCTTTGTTAGCCCAGGTTTCTGTAAAGGGTTTTGCAGGGTAATTGATCACTTCGATTAGTCTGGGTTCCTGATTTAGAACAACAGCATGCTTGCTGTTGAGACATGGCTTTCTATCTTGAATAGATGGATTTTAGTTCTTTGTTTGTATAAGATGCTGTAAAGAAAGAAGTGAGAACCTGGAAAAGAAAGAAAAAATACAGTGGTGCAAGTGATGCTCAATGTTCATGCTTATAAAAATTATTATTGCATGACTAGCACTGAAATTGATAGAAGGAAAAATATGGGAAACCCCACCACCACCTTTAGCTTCATGCTCTTCATACAGGTATTCATATTTTTTAAAGAAGAGAAATAGAATCAATAAAGATTTATATCATTACTTATGTATTACATTTATATCCCACCTTGCCTTCAAGGAGCTCAAGATGGCATACATGATTATCTCCCTCCCTATTTAATCCTCACAACAACCATGTGAGGCCATTTAGGCTGAGAGCCAGTGGCTGGCCCAAAGTCAGTGAGCTTCATGGCTGAGTGGGGATTTGAACCATGATCTCCCAGGTCCTAGTCTGACAGTCTAACCACTCCATCATGCACTAGTCAAAACTAAACACAAAAATTAGAAGAAGATTGCACTACATCATTTTAATTTCATGAGGATTTTTTTTTTAAAAAAAGGAATGCAAATTGCTGCAGAATTTTGGAGATCTGAATTTAAAATTGGAAAACTGAGAGCGTCTTCCATCCCTACACTCTATCTGAAGTCAGTGCTGACAATCACATTTTTAAGTGGCTCTCAGACTTAAGTATTCATCTAACTAATGTAATCTGGATCTATTTTAGTCAACACAACTGTATTCACCATTAGCAGCTAGACTTGAATGAGATTAGGTTATGAATGAAATCAGACCCACAGCTCCCATAGAGTCTAAAGGGACCAGGATTAGGAGAGAAAGCTTTTGTGTGCCACTGAAGACATTTTATGAATCATTGATGCTAATAGGAGTTAAGGGCATTCAGTTGGAAGTTGGAAGCATTTATCTCTTCCCTGAATTTGGCTTTAAATGACTTAAAATGGCAAGTAATTGGATTAGAGTGATGCAAGCCTAAAGTAATTGTGCTTAATTGCATTCAATTCTCTGTGATTTCCAAACAAGGGTGCTAAGGATGTGAAATTCTGGCTGAAGAGATTACTAATTAAATGAGACAAATAGTAATAGTTTAAGTAGTGTATTTCCCTAGGATGAACAAATTTTAAAAATCAAAATAAATGCTGTCTGAGAGCTTGGATTGGTGCCAAGTGTGACAAAATGTGTTCTAACTGTTTATTATTACTTTGAATGTCATCACCATTTCTATAGGAGCCATTCTCCTATCCCATCTGCTATGGCCAACAGGGTTGTCATTTTGCTGTGAAGAGATGAGGCAAGAGGGTCGACAGCTACACCATATCTTGGGGCCTCAGCATTTATAATCTAAATATTATCTATTTAGGTGAGGAGCTCATAACCTGAATGCTGGAGCTTGAACACAGGGACTTATAAACAGGGGTTAGAATAGCCTTACTCACCTTGGTGGTACCCTCCAGATATTTTGGACTCCAACTCCCATCAGCCCCAGCCAGTATGGCCATTGGTCAGGGATGATGGGAATTGTAGTCCAGAATATCTGGAGGGCACCAGTTTGGGAGAAGAACCAAGCTCCAGAAACCAAGGATTTTCTGTGTCAAGCACTGTCTGACTCATGGATTTCTGAATACTAGATGAGCAACAAGACAGCACATTGCTTTTGAAAAGTGAAGGATCAAATTGATATCAAAATGACATATTAATTTCACCGTGGATTCTATAATCCCCCTGGTTTTCCTCCATATTCAGGGCTCTGTGTGTCTATGCATGCATGAGAGAGAGAGAGAGAGAGAGAGAAAGGTGTCTGTAGACAACCACAGCTACAAGTGTGTATGTGTGAAGTATCTTTAGGCAACTGTTACTGCAACTACAATAAATGCCTAGTGGATTGCTTTTGGCTTTGCAAGTCATGAGTTCTGCAGGCATGGATTAGAATGTTTGGATATGTGTACCCAGGTTTAAATCTTGTTCAGCCATGAAACTCAGTGGGTGTCACTATCCATCAGTCTAAGCTACCTCATAGGCTGTGAAGATTACATGAGATGACCATAGGCAACCCACCCTGACCTCTGTGGAGGAAGGGTGAAATGCAAATGGGATTAATAAGGAAAAATAAAAAAATACGGAAGCAAGAACAAGAAGAGTAAATAGTAAACCTCAAAATATTTGGGGACATGAAATATCTATGGCCCAGCAAGTTAAAAAAAAAAAGATTAGCGGTCCATTCTGTCCCCTTCCCTCTTAAGACATTCAATACATTAAAGTCCCCTTTTATTTTTGTAAGACAAATTGAGTACTCCTCAAAGTTGAAGAGAAATCTTGCACATGTGAGAACCATGGTTCTCACTCCAGAACTTCTATCTTGAGTAGCTTTCAGACATGATCATTAAGTGGAAGATCCATGTTCAGAAGCAATACACCTCCAAATATCAGGTGTTATGTGCAAACAATAGGGTATGGTCATCTCATTAATTAATTAGTTCTACTTATTAGTTGGCCCATAACTTCAGTTCTCTGCTCTGCTGTGGAGACAATTCACGCCTTTCTGTGGCAACCAGAGGCTTCTGAATGGCTCAGTGGGAAGCAGAATGACGGACTGGATAGATCCTTAGTCTGCTCTAGCAGGGATGTTTTCTAAGTTTTCAAGTACAGGCTAGTGGTTAACTCTGGAGATCATTTCTTTACCTCAGGGACAGTAGCAGATGGTGGGGCAGGGGTGGTGCTTACCTGACCTCTCAGCAGCACCATATTGGCTCAGCCAGTGCATTTACATAGTGCTGAACTTCCCATCCCCTTGTCCCTCTAATCCCCCCCACTAAGCAGCAGTGAGCCTTCTGCCAGGAGGTGGGTTAAGAATTACCTCCCCATCCTGCTATCCGTTACGGCTCAGCGATGGGTAACTTGCGGCCCTTCAGATGTTGCTGGACTATAACGGATCCCATCATCCCTGATGACTGGCCATGTAGGAATGGGATTCATGTGACTTGGAGTCCAATCCTACTCTAGTTATTAGACTCTGGCAACTTTATAGAGAACCTATTGGGTTGAATCAGCCCTGTCTCTGACCTTGAGTCTCCTAAATGGACCCAGGAAATTCTGAGGAGGCAAAGTCTCTGACTTTTTTCTAGCTCTGGCTCTTCTATATTAAAATCGCAAAGGTGTGTAGTTCCATTCACTGGTTTCAATGTTTATTCAGCATTCCTTGGCACCAAATCCAAACTATAACAAAACTTCATACAAGCAATGTATTCTGATAATCATTTTCCTAGCTAAATTACACATAATTTGAAACACACCAAAACGTTCTGTGTGTAACAGATTTCCCTTTAAAGTTAGAAATGGAAATAATTGACATCCCTAATGCTGCTAACTCTTGAATGACAGGCATGTTTGTTACACAGCAAGGATCATTAGTGGACTGAAAAGACAGAAACATAATTTGATAACGGCCTTTTCCTAGGCAAGCAAAGCACTTCCTTGTGTACTTTGCAAAAGCAAATGAAATGCCATAACAAGAACGATCAAATTAGTATCACCAGCCTTTGATTTGGAATCCTTCACCAAAGAAATAACCAAGGAAAGTAAGATGAATAGAATTGAAGGGGCAGCAGATGACCAGCTGTCAATGGGCCCTGCAATTCAGAGTAGATGTTCCAGATGTTCAATTATTCCATGAATCAGTTAAGCTGGAGTACTTGGGTGAGAGCCAGTTTCATTTCTGATGCTTCATTTGCTTCAAAGACATGAAACTAAAGCTGGCTTTATGTGTTGCAACACGCGGTGGGGTGGGGAGAAGGAAGTGCTGGTGACTCACACTTCCTATTTCTGAGCATCTGTTCTTCTGCGCTAAGGGAGAGTTTGTAAATCTCCTCCATGTGGAGATATGAGTACTTCAGATGCAGGAATCTCTGTCTCTTGGTTACATTGGACATGCAAAAAGGAGACCTTATATTATTAGTAGGAAGGGAAAGAAATTTGGAGTGTTTTGAGTTCTAATACGAACCCACCTAATTCACACTTTCCAAATCAAAATGCAACTATTCTTGAAAATCCAAAATCTGAATTTTCTAATGCATTTTCCAACCCCCCAAAAGTGTATAAAAATAAGTATATTAGGGGAAAGTATGCATAAAATGCATATATTAGTGAAACAACATATAAAATGCATTATATTAGGGAAGATTGCTTGCATAAATGTGTATCTTAGGGGAAATTGTATACAAATGAAATGTGTGTAAGGAGAAATGTGAACTAAAATGACAAATTTTCATAAGGATTTCATGAGGGGAAAACCATTCACACATAATCTGTTTGGTTGAATCAGTTCTGTCTGATGCAGAAATGATGACAAATTGAACTTAAGGTTCTAAAACTGAGAAAGTAAGGGAAACCAAAACTGGCAGATTTGTCCATCTGTAGTTATTAAGGGTTTTCAATCAAGAGATTCCACAATTTATCAAGACAGCCTTTTAGTAACTATGGGATACTCTTAAGCTCTTCCTTGCTGTGCTTCCAAGCCCCACCCCCTTGCCTCCTGAACCAGGACGTTATCTCACAGATGTGAGCATGCACTTGCCTAAGGGGACTTCCCAGCTCACATTGCTAGCCACCTCTAGGAACACTAGGTCTCAAGACCCAGTTGGCATTCATATGGAACCATATCATTTGTCTCAGCCAAGATTATAATGGAACAGTGTGGGAAGAAACTATACATCTCTCACATACCATTGATAAAATGTGATATAGGCATCACAGCACAATATGGCATTGTGACCCGCACACATGACATTGTGTCATGACTAAAATGGCCTTAAGAAGGTGCCATACACTGAGTTAGATCATTGGTCTATGTAGCCCAGTATCATCTACTGTGACTGATAATGGCTCTTCAGCAACTTGGGCAGAGGTCTTTCCCCATCACCTAGTGCCTGACCATAGAGATGTCAAGAACTGAATTTTGGGCCTTCTGCATACAAGTATGTGCTCTATCACTGAGATCATATGTACACAATAGCCCTGTGAGACAATAAGATGAACATGTTACCTCATTTTATGTTTTAACTCTGTATAATTGTAACAGAGATCTTATCTAATGGGTTGTCTGTGAGTGGTTTTATGGGTGATATTGTAAAAGCTATTCACCAAACCAGCTAAAAATCTAATCTGATCATCAGCTAAATGCTGTGCTTTAATGGGCTCATGCTGGTCTCCTGCTCAGTTGCACTAGGAAGTTGAGGGAGCATCACGGGATGAGTGTGGGCCACCAGTTTCATGGCCCCAGGAAGAGTTTTCAAAGGGTGTGCATGCTCAGCATAGTCCAACATTAAATTAAAAAATATATTTGAAGGGAATCTTTTTGTTCTGAAAAGACACCATCCATAAATATTATAGAATAGTAGAAGAACTACAAGCTTACTTTTCAGGGCTTGGCCTCTTCTCCCTCAACCTCAGTTTTGTCTTCCCCTCTCCTTCTCCTCATGTTCTCTGTCAGCTCAGGTCAGCTCCTCCCTCAAAGGCAAAGCTCTGCTCCCAAGACACAACAAGCAGAGATGCAGCAGTAAGTTGCTGGGTCCTAGAAAATGGACTGCACGTCTCCCTCTTCTTATCAATTCATCTGTATTGCAACATGTTTAATCATCCCCGTGGGAGCTCAGACTCCCACTATCACCACAGCCAATGTCAGGGAGTCTCTAGCTCTCCCTGCCTTCCATTTCTGTGAGGTGATGTGAATCTAGAGAATCCTCAAAAATTCAATGGTGATGTGCCACATTTTCAGTTATCTAAGAAATATGGAACTTATGTATAAGTCCTTCAGTGCCTTACAGTGCAGGCTGTTAGGGCAGTTCAAGGTTTTTTATTGTGTTTTTTTTTTTTGAGTCCCTGAGTAAAAGATCCGCAGTGTGCTCCCTATAAGCCCTTTCCTAGCAAAGTGTGCTTCTCACTCTCTTTCACTAACCATTAATACAGTAACTGAAGTCCTGAGAAGCAGGAAAGTAGACAATTGGGCGGAACTTTTAAATATCCATGAGCCCTAGGCAGCAGCCCAGTTCTGCTGAAGGCTGGTGTCAGGCATACTATCATTATGCTTACTAGTACACTTAATGCTTGTTGCACATAAGTCTTTGCCCCCACACCTGAGGAGACTCACATTGGAAGAAAGGTTATCTTTATTAAAATATAACAACTTGGAGGAACTGCACTCCAAACTAAGCAATTAACCTAAATCAGAAAGTACTGTCAGGTGGGTGTTTTAACTAATACGGGTAGGGAAAGGTCCCGCTAGATCTCTGGACACGTTTGCAGCCACTGGCTGTGGATTTCCAGCACACAATGGAGAAGAACTGACTCCCTCCTTGGAGTGATCCTTGGGTATATAGCCCACACATGCACCAAGGCCACCTCTGTGAGTGTATTCATCCAAGATATGCATGTCAGGTTGAAAGGGCTCCCCCCCAGGTCCTGCCAGGCATTGAGCTCTGTCAGATTCCATGAGGGTGCCCTTTACCCAATAATGCCTCAGTATACAGTATATACTGAATTTTTCACCACAATTACTTCATCTGCCTGTACTCCATGTCCCACAGGCAACTAGACTATGCCTCTCCCCTAAAAGCTAAACAAATTGATCCTTAACAGTGTGAAGTAGGCAAAAAAGGAATGGAACCCAAGGCCAATTAAGGAACCAGCCAAAAACATCCTACTTAACCCCTTTAACAGGTAACTGGCCAAGCCCACACTGCATATAGATGCGGAGGGAGGTTGCAACACAAAATGCAACGAGGGAAGATTTGAGGGAGGAGCTGGCATTAAAGCCCAGCTCCTATCACTTCTTATTGGCTCCAGTCTCTCACATGATCTGTGACTCCCACAGGCCCCTCCCTTTGGGGGTCCACCTCCTGAATCTTCTTTATGAAGGGAGTGGAGGGATGAAGGCAACCCCATTCCCCTCAAAGAGGTGAAACACTATTCTCTCTGTACCTTCCCACAATTGCCTCAAATTTAACCATGAAAAAGGAAAGTATTTTTGTATTTTGAATAAAAAAGTGGTAGACACAAATACACTTGAGCATCATAGAATTTATCAAAGGGACAAAACTAATATTCATATGTAGAAGTCAATTCATCGGTGCCCTCAGGATGCAGAAGGATATAGGAGTGTGATGAATATACAGAGCTTCTTTACATGCTCATTCACTCCAGTGTAAAGGACGGCTCCATACATATCATGGAATGCTGAGATGGCACTGTTTCCTCCATCAAAATGAATGGAGAATGGAGAAAATGACTGGAGCATCCCCTGTGCTGGTGGAAGACTTGTTTGAGTGTTCTTCATACCCTGTGAAAAATCTGCCTGTACTGGAAAGGGCAAAGCAACAATGTGGTAGATCGTTGGCTGGGGCTGTTGGGAGTTGGAGTCCAATAATGTCTGGAGAGCCACAGATTCCACATTCCTACTCATGTAATACATGTGTTCCTATATTATCCTTTGTGAGGCATCAGTTTTCCTTCATTCTGGGCAAGAGGGCCATCATCACTAAATGCTGCCAGATATTACCTCCAGGCATCAAATGCTTAAAGATGGTGCTGAAGATTAATTCAAACGAGCTCTACATTGACGGCAATCTATTACTTCATTATGGTATGGTACAAACGTAAAGATTAACCACAGCTAGTAATAGTTTCCTTGCTTCTTTAACTCTGGTTAAGATTCCAAACATACAGTTTAATCATAGTTTGGCTTGCCAAGCTATGAAAGCAGAAGTAACTGAGCTGTACATATGAATTAATATACACATACAAGGAACCAGCCCTCGCTAGCATAATTTCAGTCAAACTGATTGTTCATTACAGTCTCATCTCCCACCCTTGCACTTCTGTCAACAAACACATCATACTTCAACAGAAATTTGTACAAAGAGACGTTTGTAGAGCCTTTTTCACTTTCATTCTCTTTCCAAATGCTATAAATTAAAGATGATTCCTGTCTCTTTTGCACAATGAAAGAGTTTCAAGCAATGACAGGAACCCATATGACTGGGATGATAAAGGCTGTGGTTTTCAAGTCACCAAGAAGCCTTTTAAAAAAGCTTCCTATATTGCTCGATTCTTCAAATGCCAGTTCAGGTGGCTATTGAAAATTCTTCCCTCTCCTCTTTTATGGTCAGAATTGTCAGTGTCACTCAAGTTGAGCAAACGCTGGACCACTAAAGACCTGTAGGCCTCTCATTTTTGCTATCTGTCTCACATGCCTTCGAGCAATCTTTTTGTAAATTCTTGGACCAGCCCAAAGGTATTTTAGTCTGCTACAGTACACTTTTTTTATGACTTTGCATGATTTTCCAGTTTGCAAGATGAAGAGCAAGAATATTGCTAGCTTTTTTGTTTTGTATTTGCTCTGCCATGCACGGAACAGCTTCCACCTTAATTCTGATCCAATGATATTAAAATTACAGCCTGTGATTTTTTACAAACGAAAGTCTCACTTTGGTTCTGTTTTTGTTCTGAAGGTGATAAATCCTCAGAGAACAGTATCCCAGATTATTGGCTTGGCCTGGCCCCTGAGTCACAAACACACAGTGAAAGTTCAATCCTGCTTCTCTTGCTTACACATATTCTTCCTCCTTTGGCTGATGTCATGATTCTGTGGAGTTATACCAGTGCAAGTGTCCCATGAGCAAGCCATGTCTCAGTATCATGTGGCCTATAATCTGTACGTATGGAATAGGGATGGGTGAGAAATTCGATTCAGTTTGCTTTTAAAGCCAAATTTATCAAATGTGTACTTCTGAAAAAATATGAGAACTAAAACATTTCGTTTGGACTTATTTATTTATTATTTGTTTTATATCCCGCCCTTCCTCCCAGCAGGAAATTGTGTGATTCTCCAATCAACCAGTGTTTATAAAAATGCATATATTAAGGGGAAATGAGTATAAAAGTGCATATATTAACATATACAATGTATTATATTAGGAAAATGTGCTTGCAAAAATGTGTACATTAGTCAAAACTGCATACAAAAAAATTATTTAGTAGGAGAAATTCACACTAAAATGCTGAAGAATTTTCATGAGGTTTTTTTTAAAAAAAAGTTCACAAATTGCTGCAGAAATGTGGAGAACCAAATTTAATGTTAGAAAAATGAGAAACTGAGAGAACCAAAACTGACACATCATTCCATCCGCTTCATAAAGATTGGGGTTAAGAACCTGTGGCCCTCCAGATGTTGTTAGACTCCAACTCCCATCCTCCCTGACCATTAACCATGCTGACTGTGGTTGATGGGAGTTGGAGTCCAACAACATCTGGAGGGCATACATTCCCCAACTGTGACCTAGACTATCAAACAGAAGTGTATGGGATAAAGTTCTGGAAATGAGGGAAATCTACCTTCTGTTGCCCAACTATATGACTTGAAGGGATTTTTAGATCTGAGCTTCATCAATTACATAGCAAGCTGCCTTATACCAAGTCAGGCCATCTGTCCATCTAGATCAGTTTTGTCTACACTGACTGGCAGAAGTTCTCCAAAATTTAAGACATAAGCTTTTCTCAGTCCTCCCTGAAAATGTTGGAGATTGAATCTGAGGTCTTCTGCATGCAAAGCTTGTGCTCTTCCACTTAGCTGTGACACAATGAAATAAAGCATGCTACAATGTGGCTCAGGAAATATGATGCACAACTAATCCATCTCTGGCAGCAGAAAGCAATTGCCTGTGAACCATTGCACCCTCAAGACTGCAATATTCCATACAGAAGTGGTCAACATGTGAATTTAGCCTCTTTTCCCCCTGATGCAAAGATTCAGATCTGGCAGTTTTAGGCTTTGCCAAACTGATTCTTATACACCCCTCCCCCTTCATTGAAGCCTTCCAATTTTCTTGATTAATTAGGATGTAATTGGACCCAGAAAGCACAATTAAAAAACACTAGTGGCCATTAGGCAATTCTATTAACTCAATAGCTTATTTCACCTCAGTTGTGTTCCAGTTGCAATGACTTGAATTAATTGGAGTTGGAAAAGTTGCCCATGTTAATGTATACAGTTCTTCACAAAGGAAGAACAAAGCTACTTGCTAGAGTAGTCCATTGTTTTACGGTTTATCAGCTACAATAATTTTTCATATGAAATGGAAATGGTCTGCCTTCAAGTCGATCCTGACTTATGGCTACCTTATGAATAGGGTTTTCATGGTAAGCAGTATTCAGAGGGGGTTTACCATTGCCTCCCTCTGAGGCAATTTTTTTTCATATGAATAGCCATTAAATATGATTATTTTCCCTTGAGAGGAAAAGTAATAGTATTGTTCAATAATGCTTTAACTGACATACAATGCTAAGGCCCTGCTCACAAATACATATTTGTCACTGATGACTGCAACACAACTGATGATTTGTCCTTTTGAAAGTCCTGCCATTGATCAAATACCAAATATAGGTATCACACTGAATACTTTTTAATAGGTACTGTTCACACATTCAGTTGTGAGTCATAAATGACCAGTTCGGACATTTGCTCTCCAGCTGACATCTTCCATGGGGTAGGGAACTGGGTGACAGCCAGGCATGCCATCACATATAAGAATTCAAAACTGTGAATTCACAATTCAGTTCACCGAAAAGGGTTGAAACCTGTCAAGCCTGTCAAACTGGACATATAATTACGCACTTGTATGCCTTGGTCATGTGTGCATAGAGTAGCACACACTCACACCCCTGAATCTTATCACCACACCACACAATTTGTAACCCATTAGGATGACAGCAAATGTTTTAACTGGACAATAATTAAATCATGAGAGATCAAGTGATATACATGAATGTGTGGAGCTGCTTGGAGCATTAACTAGATATAGCCTGCCTTGGTTGCCCTTTTCTGCTTTCTCTGTGATAAACTGAGGGATAATTCACACATACAACTACAAATTAGGTTGGTTTAACAATCCTTCCCTCCCAGTCCCTGTTCTAGGGCAAGTTGTTTCAATGAGTTAATCCCACTGGGCACAAGTAATGTGTGTGCTAAGCTTTGTCAGAGAACCCACAACTTGAGGAAATTTGCATGTAGTACATGTGGTTCTTCAAGGTAAAAGCTTCACCCTGGAATCCAGGATTTCATCAGCAAAGCCTTGGTCTGATAATATTGCTGCTGACCATCCTAAGGGAGTGAGGAAGAGCAGAGGATTCGATTCAGTGAAACGTGCCTTCAATTTTAACTCAGATCTTTAAAAATGTACTTTAGCTATCAGAAATTTGAGAAACACCACTTTAATGTTTTCTGTTTGCCAGAGACGGTTTCTGTTTTCTTGTAAGTATCCCTTTCTGGTAATTCACTGTCCAGAGTTAGTCTTTTGGGGGATGATTTTTACTTTCAGTAGAATCTGAATTCAATGGGACTTGAATACAATGAGATTTATTCCAATGTAAGTATGTATAGGACTGCAGCTGAAATTTTCCACTGGGAAGCAGATAATTCTGGACTGTAATACACACATGTTCAAATGTATATGTGTGAACTCTATGGTCTGAAGCAGCCTGCCATTTCTCGTTCTGGCAGCTTGTGGAGTTAATTTTGAACTCATCTTTATACTGCAATCTACACTTACTTGGGCATCAGCCTCACAGAATCCGGTGGGACTTACTGCTGAAAAATAAAATCAGGCTGCACATATGTTAAGATTATCAAGCAATTATAGTTTTTCTTGTATATCTGTCAGAAGAACAGATGTTGACCCCAATCCAGACAAAGTTAATCATGTTTAATTTCCTTTGAAATCAAAAGGGCAAGTAAGTTGTGACTAATATATGTCCAGTTGATTTCAATGGGACTTTAGTATAAACTATATATTGACTTAAACGATCATATTTGCTTTTAAAACATGAGACTTGATAAGTTCCAGGCTACAGCTATGCTGATTTTTTCTTGTTTATTTAAACCCACATTGACAATGCCTTGGCAGTTATGTGGTAATAGGTGCTGCATAAGCGCACTATTGTGCTCTTGCACAGTTCCTATTACTTCAGGCACGGGGAGCCTGATCTACTGGCAGGACAGATTCTTATTTCCCCTACATTGCGTGGGCTACATTTGACAGATGAGTAGGGACACCCAGCAGCCAGTCACCTGATGTCACAATTATATTAGGCTGAGAGAGAATGACTGGCCCAAAATCACCCAGTGAGCATCATGGCCAAGTGGAGACTTGAACCCTGGTCTTCCATGTTCCAGTCTGACACTCTCACCACTACCCCATACTGGCTCTCTATACTGCATCCAAAGCATGGGCAGAACCAAAAGAAGGCAAACACTGGAAGACAGGCTCATTTCACATATTTCAGAGTGTGTGTGCTAGGGTTGCCATGTGTCCAGTTTTTGTCCAGAGACTCCGGTTTTCGGGGGGGGGGCTCCAGGTCTCCTGGTGGCTCACCTTAATCTCCAGAAAAAAAACATAATAGCTTCTACATGCTTGGTGTGTAGGTACTGCCACACTAAAGGATTGATATTTTCAAGAGTGGAACAAGTACTATGTGGAAACCTTAACATGGAAAGCACACCTTGAACTTTGCCTGGTAGCAAATCAGCAACCAGTGCAGATTTCAGCGCAGAGATATTATGTGCCGATAGGGTCTCACTCATGTCAGCAATTGTGCTGCAGCATTCTGCACTAACTGCAGCCATGGGGTCAGGTTGTGCTGCATGGGGATTTCTGTGACCTTAGCTGACTGGCTGCCAGGATTTTTTTATTTTTGTTTTGGTGAGGAACCCTGACTGTTTGTGGGATGCTGAGTTGTCTGCCTTACTCATAGGAATCTTGTTGTGGTTGGTATGGTATCACATTTAGGAAATCATCACTGCCCTTTGTTTTTCTTTTTTTCTATTTGGATTTCATTTACCTCTGACCTTTCTCCCTTACATCCATAGAAGCAACAACAGTGGTTCCATGTGGTCAGTTCAACCCCCTTAAACCCACTGATGATGCACCTTGTTATTTGCATGATGGTTTGTTTCTTGCCCAATAGTGGTAAAAGAGAATTCACATACTGGGAAGTGTGCCTTCAATTGCTGTTGTTCCCAGTCTGCTGCCTATGAAGGTAGACTAAACCATGTGTGTTTTCTCTCTGTCAATTATTACTCACTGGGATATGGTTGGCTGTCAAAGTGAGTTTATAGCAGCCCACAGAGTAGGCAGGAAAGAGTACCGAATCTTCTTAACTCTTAATTCATTTCTCAAACCTCTCTCTGCAGTGAAGAGTCAAGTCTAGAAAGAAGTTTGGAGCAGCGATGTTAAGACAGACAGGGCATTCCAGGCAGGGGGTTGCCAACCCTGCTTTGATTAATTTATTAATTATTTATTTATTATTTATTTAAAACATTTATATACCGCTTTCCAGGGAGACCTCACAAAGTGGTTTACATCACAACATATATAAACACAGAATAAAACCATATAAAAATTTAAACTCAGAAATTAACTAACTATTGCAGAAATATATTGTCTTAATTGCCTGCATAAATCTGGTGACACAGAAAAGTTTTCAGCAGGCATTTAAAAATCAGAACAGAAGGTGCCTGCTGAATATCTATTTGTAGAGCATTCCACAGGACTGGGCTGACAACACTGAAGGCTCGATTTCTTGTTGTCAGATGAGCCTCGCCAACTCGGGGAATGCCCAACGATGCTCCAGCAGATTATCTCAGTGATCGAGGTGGGATATAAGGATTCCGGTGGTCCTTGAGGTACCCTGGACCATTGTTGAGGGCTTTGTAAATTATTACAAGGACCTTGAACCTGGCTTGGTAATGAACGAGTATGGATATCGTTGCAGAGGATTCCTAATCAAGCCTTACCAACAGCACAATCCTAACTATATCTGCTCAGAAGTAAGTCCTGTTGAGTTCTATGGGACTTAGTCCCTTAATAATTATGTTTAGAACTGCAGCCTTCAGGGGCATCCATCTTTACTCCTGAGTGCTCCTATCTAACATCTCCACAACACTAGGCTTTCTTACTACAACAGCCTTCTGGTGACTGGCCTGGCCTGAGGGCATTTAAACCCTTCTTGTCAGAAGCAAGTAGGGTAGATTAAATGTTCCTTACCCAGGATCTCTAAGCAGGTGAGAAGGAATGATCCCATCACTTCAGCTGGACCTGGAAACACCCTCATTTAGCTACAATTTCTATCTTAATTTCCAATCAGAGAAAATTTTTGTTTGAGTGGTATGCTCCAAGCAACTGTGGTTGATGCTTAATGTATCATGCTTAATGACATCACTAGGGCTTCTCCCTATGACATCACTAGGATCCACCCCTGAAATCTCAGGGTTTGAGATGCTTCTGACCTGGCAATCCTAGTGTGTGCACAGAAATGCATGTTGCCCCCTCTGATTTTTTTTTACTGATTTTGCCACTGCCCTAAGGCAAGTGCCTTAATTGTCCCACTTCCACTGCTCTTGAGCATCCTTGGTATAAACAAAGACAACAAGGTGCACATCCTATCTTGTAAGCTGCCAAGCCTTGGGCCCATCCTTTCTTTGTTCGCTGATTCGTTCTTTTTTTAGCAATGAGATGAAACACTTTTTCTTGCATTGTTTTGTTCAGCTTCTTAGGAAACTGGATGATGCAATAAAATACTGTGCATTTAAAATAAAATAGAACAAACAGAAATGCTTGTCTCTGAGATGAGCTCAAAAAAACTATTATAAAGAACATAACTTCAGACTGGAGTGTTTTTGCCACACCAGAATGATATACCTTTGGTATTAATCTATAATCAAGGAATTTATAGTAAATTTCTGATACCATTTCATTTGTAGTCATAAACTTCCATAAGTTATTATCTTAGTGATCCAGGCACATAAATAACACTACATCACTTGTAGTTTTGTTCAATTTGTTCTACTTTTCTGGGAAATAAAATGTAAGACCATATCTTATTTTCATTTTCCTCCTACTGTCAAATTTAATCTTATTCCCCTTTCGGGATTCAGATCATCAGCATTTTATGAGGAATCCAGAATAGCACATTTAGCAAACATTAATTATGTCAAGTAATGTATCATGGGAAAGCTTTAAAAATGTATAATTTTTGGCTTTTTTCAGTGAGTCAAAAATGCAGCCTTCCCCCTTTTCTTTTAAAAACACTGTTCGTAGGATCTGTTTTTGCATTTATACCTTTAAAAAATATGGCCAGACCTTTACACAAGAGATTCACACAAACTTTGTAGTATTCTGGCTGAATTTTCCTGAGCATGCACAGAATGCTTTTTTTTTTTGTCATACAGGAAATAACTTCTTAAAATACATAAAGGTAAACTGCCTTTCTGAGTGTCTTTCCTCCCCTTCTGTTTTAAAAATGGAACTAAGGACTGAATACCACTGAGAATGCACCGGAGAGCTGGCATCCTACCCTGTCCTCCCAGTTCCTTACCTGAACCAGATTGGGGAGGAAGCATATACAGATTATTCTCTAATCTAGAAAACATCCATATGAGTTTACACTTTGAATAGCCACTGATCTCAAGGGAAGAGTTAAGCTTATGAAAGCTATCAAATCTGTTGAAACCTTATTGAAATCTATGGTGTATAAACTTGCTTAACTTTGTTTCAGTCATGCCCACTCTTTATGTGAAAGAGTAAAACACATAGGGAAGAGTTAAACATGGGTTGTGTCCAGTGGTGCCTCTTGCATTGACATGTGATTATTTAATGCATTCAGATCTTGAACTAGATGGTTCCCAAATGCATTTCAACCTGTGAAGGTCTTCTTCAGTGGGCACTTTGGATTTTTGTTGGCTGGATGTTACTGACCTCCTTTGGTATTTCTAGAGCTTGTATCTAATAAATATGACCTATACTGTTAGGAATAAAATTATTCCCGACCCCAAAAGGTTGCCCAGGGTTGTCAGGAGTGGTTTAAAGGAACCTACATTTCTGTCAGAACCAATGTTGCAAAGATTTCTGGAACCCAGAGAAATACAACTCAAAGTTCAGTTTCTTCCCTCATGAGAAACACCCCGAAGGCGCCTCTCTGACCGTAAACATCTCTGTAAAAACGAGATAACATGTTTCCCTTCTGATGTTATTATTTCACTCTGTCTTAAAGCCACTATACTCTTCCTGCAACATTGTAAGCTAGGTCAGTACAAACAAGACATTTTCTCATAATATCTTATTACAATGTTTCCTTAAGTTTTGCACAATATTGCTGACTATGCTAAATTCATAAGCACATTAGAAACATTTTTTATCTCTTTGGTGTCAATCTGCCCCTTTTCCTCGCCTTCTTGTAGCTCTGATCTCACAACAAGTTTCCTTTTGACTGACAAGTGTATAAATACGTTATCACAACTCTCGCCTTCTAGAATCAAAAGCAAATGTAACAATAATAAGCTAACACGCTTACTTATCTCTGTAAAGATGTAATATTGTATTTCCTTTGGGTATGCCTTTTTTAATAACAAAGTGCCTTGTTTTACTGTAAAAACCTATATAATGGGACTTTTACCTAATAAACGCGGTTCTCTCTCCCGACAGACTGTGGTCTGTGTGGTTAGAGACCCCTTTCTTGATCAAGCAAGTAATTGTCTCTGTGTCTGCTTTACTTTTGGTATCTGGCTGGAACATTAACAGGTAAAAAGAAGCATACTAGGCTTCTAGCTCACCCTTCTGAGGGGAGGAGAGGGGGTATTTTAAATTTGTTCCTAACAATACCATATATAATACATATTATACAGATGTATGTCTTGCTCAGTCTCTTAATTTGGAGTAGTGAATGAATGGTAAAAATCCTTGATAATGGAGGCCTCTCAGATTGTCAAATTACTTATTTGTAATACCATCATCCCTGACTGGCAGGGCTGGGACCTGGAGCCCAACATTTGGAGCAGGGGTCAGTACTCTGTTGCCTGTGGCCACTGTGGTACCCACAAAGGCTTTCAGTGGCACTGTGATGTTCCCATATTAATGTATATATGGTAGTGTGGACGTGAGTGGGTTGTTTGAGAGGTGTTTGGTGGACGTTAGTGGGTTGTTTTGGTGGAGTTTGGAGGTGGGTGTGAGTTGGTGTATGTCAGGAGAGTGTGGAGAAAGAGGGAGGTGGAGTTCAGATTAGTAATAAGTCAAATATCACAGTAATAGATGAAACCATAAGCTTGTAGATCATTATCAAAGTTATCTTGTTATTAATGTTATTTAATAAATACTATTTTGGTTTACCGAAGGCCTGATCCTTGGCTGGGGTTTCACAGACCAGAAGGGAGGGTAAGGTAATAACAAGGCTGAAGGGAAACAGTAACAAATGGTGGCAGCGGTGAAGAGGAGAAGATAACATTATAAGTATCCAGAGCAACCCCGAGTTATGAGTTATCTGCATTGATACAAGGGGGTTGGGAACAGCATAGGCACGCAGTCACGAATGTAACCGGATAGAGAGACTCAGGCAAGGTCTCTGGGAACATTGGTTGTAGAACGTGACTGGTGGTGCTGCCTAGCAGGGGGATCTATTCAGATCTGTGCTAGAGCGGAGGGAGAAACCATAAAAAAGGACAGTCTGGACTGGTGGAGTCCCTGGTGGTGCCTAGTGAAAGGCAGTAGCCACAAGCAGGTAGGAACCTGACAGGGAGAGCCAGGGAAGGGCGTCACAGGCACCTCTTCAGGTAGCCCAGAATCTAAGCTTTCATTATTTTTTTAAAAAAGTAAGTCTCTAGCCCTTCTAGAAAGAAAGTTGTTGAGCAAAATGTACAGGTACCCTACTAAGTGATTTCTGCGAAATGGGCCAGCCTGGCTGTTCCTTCCTGTGTGTTACTAGGCAATTAGTGAAGTCAGAGCTCTGATCAATAAGTGAGTTGTTTGGACACCAGATAATAGGAATCCCTGAGGTCCTAAGTAACTGCTATTTTGCCCTTCCTTTTAGTGCACTTTTCTTGCTTCTGTCTTCTTTCTAGGCCTTGGAATCTTCATAGTTTGCCCTTCTTTTTCCTCTAGCAACCAGGATGCATATTTCCCAGCCGATGGTCTGAAGGCACATAAGGCCAGCTCCCTGCTGAAGCTAAGCAAGGTCAGGTCTGGTCAGTGCCTGGATGGGAGACTGCCTGAGAACCATATGTAAGCCACCTTGGGTTTCATGAAAAAATAAAGGTGGGGTATAAATGTAATAAATAAATAAATAAATAAAAATAGGTTTCCCTGAGATCAGGTAGTACACAGAAGGTATTTTCTCCAAACACTACTACATTATAAGTATGGGTGAATGTTAAAGAATCCCCCTCTCTACAAAAGGCAAATGTGAAAACTTTGCAAAGATTATTTGGCATGGCTCCTGCTTTGCAAGAGCTAAAGACCAGAAGCTCATCAAAATTCACTGTATAGTTAACTTATAGTACAACTGTATACATATTTACTCAGAAGTAAGTTCTTTGTGTTTAATTGGGCTTACTTCCAGGTAAATGGATTCAAAATGGCAGTCTAGGTTTTGGTTTAGGGTCGGCATTGGTTCTTGTGCCTTTAATACCTGTATGGCAAGCAGAAATTTGACAGATCAAGCCTTTTCTACTATGAAAATGCAATTATGGGAAAATCTTCACCATGATGACTCTCTAATTTTTATTATGCCATGCCTCCATGGCAGCCATTTTGTGACTGGTGCCCTCAGCACTCTCAACATTTAAAATGTGCCCTCTGATCCAGAGTGGTTGGTGACCTCTGACCCCTGATTTATGATTAAAAGAAAAGAAGCATAAAGAAAAGAAGGAGGGTCCCTGCCCTAAGATATGTGCAGTACACTCAAAGTTGAGAGAGACAACCTTACATGATTAGAGGCAGTGTTTTTTTAATACTGGGTTGTGCACTAAGTGCTTATAGGAGTTTGCACATCCTAGCTATATATTTATAATTATCTAATTCTCATTGTAATTCTTTCTTATTAGTTCATCTTCATTTGATGGGCATCAAAACTCATTGTCCAATATATGGGGACTTGATTAGGCAGCAAAATAGTTTCCATGGTGTCTCAAACGTACCCGTTGAAAATGTCTCTCTTCAAGCACATAAAACAGTTTATCTTTGCATATGCATGCAATCTTCTAATCACAAAAGGATACAAAAATAACCATCATTTGGAACCAAGGTGATGATGGAGGTGATGGTGGGGGAACCAGAGTATTGTGGCAAACCTGTTTGCAAGCAGTATAATCAAGTTTGTTATATGCATGAATCAATGTATGGCATTCCAGTACAGAACCAAGTATCTGATGTGACACATAAGCAGAAGTACCACTGATTGTATAAGGTAAGTAATATGCGCTCTTATTATCCTACTCATTAATGACAATGCATTTGCACAATAGCTATATTTATTGAGCTGGGAGCATCAGTTTTACTGTGCCATTTGGGTTTGTTGCTGAGCTTGCAAGGCACGGTGAGTAAAGATTTGTTTGTCGTTATCATTATCTATAAATAAACGACCTGCTAAATCCTGTCTGAACTGCAATTTCTCTGAAGGATATAAAGGCTAAGGGGCTGAGCAGAATAAAGTGGGATCTTAAATAGGTTACTTTTTTCTTGGTGATACGTTTTAGCCACGCCAAACCAAGTGCATACTCCATATATTCAAACTTGGTTTTGTTTTTTATCTCCCAATATTCATGGACAGCTTCTACTACATATCAGGATCATCTAGTCTTATCTCTTCCATTGGGTTGCATTAAATTTGGAATTTATTGCCCATTTTCTTTTCCACACTGCATTGCCTACCGAAAGCTTTGGGGATCAAGGACAGCATAATGTATGCCGGATGGGATTTTACTAGATAGACTGAATACAAAGAACTGATGATGTGATAATAATAGGAAGGTACCATTAAGCATAGCATTAAAATTCACATAAATTTATGGCCTAGTCCCAAAACTTGCTGTGCACGCAAATATTATACATCCACAAGAGTGGCTGTATACTATAGTCAGTGTGGATTTTTCGCATTCCGCAATGTTAAATTGAAAATACCCCCATGCCATTCTGATGCTTCCCATAAGCTAATTTCAGAACAAAACCTTACAAAACTTATAGTCCTGAACTCAGAAATGTTTGCTTAACAACCCTGTAAATTTTCATTGTGATACACAAAACAGTCAGAGAGAATTGAGAGTTCAAAGTGTAAAAAGAGAGAAAAAAAACCCAGACCCCCTTTGGACTTTATTCTGTCAAAGTTCTAATAATCTGTTGAAATTCATTAAAAAACAGCCATGTTCACAGAGTACCTGTAATCCTATTACTGACCTTGCCCCATACTCTGACCTTCATCTTTCGCAGTTTAAAAGTTAAAAACATGCTTGGCTGATTTATAATTAATTTAAGAAATTTTACCTTGAATTCAATTATAATGTCGGGCATGCTCAGTAAGAACTAACTGTCAATGTTCTAACAGCCAGACTCACAGCTGCTGGTCTTGCCTAATCAGGGGGCCACACCCACGCCAGACCTTTATTTCACTTGAGACAGTGATGGCCTCCCCCAAAGAATCCTGGGAAGTGTCATTTCTGAAGGGTATTGAGAGGAGACTCCTATTCGCTTGACAAAGCTCCATTGACCAGAATGGTTTAACAGTCAGCTGCTCTGACTGAAGTTCTATGAGAGGAACAGGACATCTCCTAGCAAATCTCACACCCTTCACTAACTACATTTCACTAACTACATTTTTGAGAGAAGCCATGACTGTCCAAAGTGAAATAAAGGCTGGTGTCGATGTGGCCAGGGGCAGCTTTGGTTTAAATTTGGGTGGGAGGTAACATGTGCCTGCTGTAGAATAAAAAGGTGGGGAAAACACTGAACAGCAGTGATACTGTTCACAATGTTTTCCTTTTGGAAAGGAAAGGGGGCCCAGTGCCCACCCACCCAATCTGCTCCCCTCCCCTCCCTGCCCTCCTCCACCCCTCCCCTCCTGCAAGTCAGTTTCACTTATCCTAAGTATGACTGCACTCAAATTCCACTGAACTCAAAAAGTATGCAAATGATCAAACTTGCCCTCCCCTCCTCCTCCCTCCTATCATCTCCCTTTTGCACCTTCCCTCTCCCTTCCTTCACCCCCTTCCCCTCCCCATCCCCTTCTAATACTATCCTTTCCCCTCCTCCTTCCCCTCCCCTCTGCCCTCCCTCTACTCCTTCCACATGGTCAGTTTTACCTATCATAAGACTATGACCTGGGAGACAATAGTTCAAAACCCCACACAGCCATGAAGCTCACTGGGTGACCTTGGGCCAGTCACTGCCGCTCAGCCTCAGAGGAAGGAGAAGGCAATGGTAAACCACCTCTGAATACTGCTTACCATGAAAGCCCTATTCATAGGGTTGCCATAAGTCGGAATCGACTTGAAGGCAGTCCATTTCATTTTCAAGCATGATTGCACAGGAGTAAATCCCACTGAACTCAATAAGTGTGCAAATGATCAAACCTGCCCTCCCCTCCTCCTCCCTCCCATCACCTCCCTTTTGCTCCTTCCCTCCCCTTCCTTCACCCCTCCCCTCCAATCCCCTCCTTCCCCCTCACTCCTTCTGCTCCCCTCTCCCCCTTCCTACTTTCCTCTACTCCCTCCTCCCCCATGGTTTTACCTATCCTAGACATGATTGCACTGGAGTAAATCCTATTAAACTGAATAAGCATGAAAATGATCAGACCTGCCTTTCCCCTCCTTCCCCTCTCCTCTTCCTTCCTCCTCCCTTCTTTCTCCTCTCCTGCCCACTCCAGGCTTCCCTCCGTTTTACCTATCCGAAGCATGACTGCATGGGAGTAAATCCCACTGAACTCAATAAACATGCAAACGGTCAAACCTTCCCTCCTCCTCTCCCTCCCCATCCCCTGTGGTCAGTTTCACCTATCCTAAGCATGATTGCAGGGGAGTAAATCCAACTGAACTCAATAAGCATGCAAATGATCAATCCATTCTCAGCAAACTTGCACAGGATCCCATTTCTTACCTCCTGGCTATGACATTTGTTGTTTTATTACTGCTGTTGTATTATTTTATTATGAAATTATTGTTGTAAT
The DNA here is from genome assembly GCF_030035675.1 of Rhineura floridana. Classification (NCBI taxonomy): domain Eukaryota; kingdom Metazoa; phylum Chordata; class Lepidosauria; order Squamata; family Rhineuridae; genus Rhineura; species Rhineura floridana. The sequence goes on from NC_084484.1 coordinate 34,767,022, forward strand.
TGTTGTTTGCTTTTGTTGTAAGCCACTCCGAGTACAGGGGCTTTTTTTGTAAGTCGCTTTGAGTTCCTTTTTTTGGGAAAATCTACTACTACTACTACTACTACTACTACTACTAATAATAATAATAATAATAATAATAATAAAGCAGGGAAATTCACTAATAGGCAAAAAACCTTGCGGTTTAAGAATGTACCTGTAGCCAACAGACATTTCTATCAAACTTTAAAAGGGGGAGCAGGAGATATACTCAGAGGCACATGTTACCAAATTCTTCCAAGCCACACAACAAAAGGATTGGACTGTGAAAGACCAACCCAAATTGTGTTTGCATTTTTACCAATTTTTGAGAGCCCGTGTGGTGTAGTGGTTAAAGTGTTGGACTAGGACCTGGGAGACCAGGGTTCAAATCCCCACACAGCCATGAAGCTCACTGGGTGACCTTGGGCCAGTCACTGCCTCTCAGCCTCAGAGGAAGGCAATGGTAAACCACCTCTGAAAACTGCTTGCCATGAAAGCCTTATTCATAGGGTCGCCGAAAGTCGGGATCCACTTGAGGGGAGTCTAACAACAGGGCAGTGCAATATCTTAGAGAGGAGGTCAGGTCTCCTGCTCCCCTGGTGCATTCACTATAGCTGCCCAATTTCCTTGCTTTTAAAAGTTTGATAGAAATATCTATTGGCTATAGGTACATTCTTAAACCACAAGGTTTCTTTTTGCCTATTAGTGAATATACTTAAAACTTATCAAATTAGCTGCTGTATCACTGCATGAGCTATTGGCATCATATGGCCAAAGTGTGGCTCTTTAAGCCTGTAAATATATGCATGCTTGCTAGAAAGTAATCCCCACTGAACACATTTTCTGAATAATCATGTACAGGCTTGGTCTGCAGGTCTTATTAATTTCAATCAGAGGGTTAAGCACAATCATTTCAACCAGTGTTGCAAGCATTTTACACTGGCATTATTGGTAGTGTAATGCCACTAGTCCTTCTGAGGGAAACACTTAGCTTTGGAATAACAGTCAATGGCACTGTTTATCCATTGCAATGATTCTGATTCAATACCATTACATTAAAGGCCTTAATGCATTAATTGCAGTACTTTTTACCCAGTGTTGCAAAAGGGAAGGAAATCATGTTCTGTTCATATCCAAGTTATTATTATGGGAAGGCTACCAAGGTACTCTCCTTAGTAACCACAAATAGCTTCAAAATAATTTCCATGTGAAGACTGAGCTTGCCATCCACTGCAATTACAAATTGCCTTAACCATATTTGTCCATGGAGCCTAGGGGCCAAATGAGAGGATACATGAAATATTATTTATTATTTGATTTAAATCCCACCCTTCCTCCCAGCAGGAGCCCTGGACTTTAATGTGCCTACATTTCAGGTTCTGGACTGTGGTGTGTTGGAAACCCCACCCCATAGTTATTGTTTGCTGCAGGTGGGAAATGTGCAGCTTTCTTCCCACTGGAAATAGCAATAGCAAGTCCTGATGGGACTTCCCTATCCCATGTCTGCTATTTAACAAAAAGGACAGATGAAATGCAATCTCACTTTTCACATATTATCTGGTTTCCAGGTGAACAGAAGAAACACGGCTGTGTTTTTTCCTGCTTAACAAAGGAAGGGGGTGTGGGCACTAGGTGGGCGTGTACATCTTGTGGGGACACTCAGAAGCTCAGGCTCTCCATAATCAATTGAGCAATTGTATAAGTCCTCACACAGACAACTGTGCTGAAAGCGGGGAGGAGATTGGAGGGTGGATCTAGCATGAGGATGCAACATTGGGGGTGGGGTCAAGAGAACAGTCCCACTCCTGATTCACCATGTGAGGAGTTGGGATGCAGTGCTACCTTGGTTGAATCAGGAATCAAAGACAGATTAAGCATTAGTGATTCCAAGAGATCCTAAATCAAAGGTTAATCATGAAGGACTCAAAATGGAGGCAGGCTGGTGCTCTCTGGCCACATTGCTGTGTCAAATACTGGCCCAGAGTACCTGGGACTGCAACATATCTTTCATATAGGTCTTGTGTCTTGTTCTGCAGGAATAGTCTCTCCTTTTTTTTGTCATTTGCCAGGGATCTGTATTCCAGGACCTAGTGCTGCTTGAAGGCTTCCCACTGAGAAAACCCTTCATGTTCTGACAGCAGAATATGTCAAAAAGACAAAATTCTATGTCACTTTTCTTTAAATCACTAGGTCCAAAATACGCCATGTGTGGGAATAAATCTTGTATAGGTCATAAGTTAAAATATGTTTGGGTTGTCATCTGTCACCATAATGGCTGAGGAAAAATGATGGGGTGATATTCAAAAATACTTGTGCAGTGTATCCGAGAGAGAGGAACCAAAGTCCTAAAGATTGTAATACAATGAGAGAAGTGTTGAGAAAGCTTGCCTGGGGCTTGTCCGCAGTTGCACTCTGTACCATTACTTTGTACCTCTATTTTCATGAACACCATATTCAAAGTAAACAAGGGATGAGGAACCTCAGGCCCAGAGGCCAAACATGGCTTCTCTGTCTGGCCCTTGGGACTCGGCTCAGGTCACAGCCCCCAGCTACACTCCCTTCTCCCCAGGACACATCTCTCACTGACCCTGCTTTGCACTCTCTCCAAGTGTTTCTTCTGAGGTAGAATGTGTCCTTGAACTCTAATAATGCCACTCGCTTGCCTAGATGGCGGACAGAGAGGGATGTGTGAGTATGAAGTAGAAACAAGTCTATTATATAAAGGCAAAATTAACATTCATTGCTCTGCCCACTTTTGATTCTGGCCACACCCACCACTGGCATGTGGCCCCCTGAAGGTTGTTAAAAAGGGGATGTGGTCCTTGAGCCAAAAAAGGTCCTCATCCCTGACGTAAACTCACCAGTGGCCAGCAGGCCAGCACAGGTAGGGATGCATTGTTCTCCCGGCTTCCCAACACCATGTCACTGCCACTTACCAAGAGGGGGAGGTGCGAGGCACTGGGAACTCAGTGCAATGCAGTGTGCTGAAGTCAGTGTGATGGCAGAGCCAAGCCAATACTCCTGCCACCACGATGAGCTCTCCGTGCCTCCCACTCTCGGTAAGTGACAGTGACACATGGTTTGGGGCTCGCCCTGGCCACTACTGCATAAACTGAAGAAACAACAGGTCATGTGCTGAAAACAGAAGGAGGACCCATCAATTCTGATGAATCATTATTCTTAATATTTGATTTAAAAAAAATAACAACTGCTCTTGGGATATTATTTTGGTATTTTGGTCACTTGACATTATGAGATTCACCACTGCATAAATCTAATAAAATACCAACTACTAAAACATTTCAAACTGTCTGAAATAATTAGAACATTGTTAGGGCTGCCAACAGGATATTCTTTGAAAAATGGACTGCTTGGTGGTATTAGTCAGAGATGATCAACTGAAATCCCCTCAGTGAGACTTCAATTCCAGTCAGCTCCAGCCAGCATGGCCAATGGTCAGGGATGATGGAAGCTGTAGTCCAACAACATCCAAAGGGTCAGTTTCTTAGATTAAGAAATGGTTTACTGAATGGATAAGTCATCTGTAGAGGAGAGTTCTCAGACCAGTTGTGTTTGAGAGAGAGAGGGACAGAGAGTGAGTGAGTGAGTGTGTGTGTGTGTGTGTGTGTGTGTGAGAGAGAGAGAGAGAGAGAGAGAGAGGAAAGCAGCTAGAATGGAACAACACTGGAAGAGACAGAGAGCCAAGTTTCTAGCTTGAGTTAGCTGGTACTGGAGATGCAATCTTAGCAAGGGGCGTTGCTATATACCAGCTGACCCCTGGGGAATCTTCTTGCTGCTGTAGTCCTACCATAATGCAAAGACACCATCAACCTTCAATGTTCTCATTCAAAGGAAATGAAGATCTTTAGTGCTGCCCCTGGGATTTATTGTAATTTGGAAGCAGAGACTGCAACACAATATTTAATGTAATGAAGAAAGCAGCCATATGTGGATAAATAAGAGTGAAGTGGTTTAGCCTTTTGTGCATTAATATAAAAATATATGCTACAGAATCTGAGCAATTATGCACCCAGGGGTGCTGTGAGGGTGTGTCCTCTCTCCTATTCAATAGCCTTCAGAGCTATACAGTAGGGCCCCACTTACCGGTGTTCCGTTTTGTGGCATTCGGCTCATGCGGTGGCTTTCAATTTGGGGAAATTCCCTGTTTTAAAGCCGATTTTGTGCTTTTATGGCATTTTGCGACATTTTTGCGCGACGCTGCTTATTATAGTCAATGGGTTCTGCTTTACGGTGATTTCCTCTTTACGGCGGGGGCCTGCTCCCTAACCCGCCATATTAGTGGGGCCCTACTGTAATTTGAAACAGAATCCCCACAAACAACAGGTGTAAACCTATTTTGGTTACAGATGGGGTGGAATTTTGATTCAGTTCATATTTAAAACCAAATCGATCAAATTCACAATTTCTAAAACAATCTGAGAACTGAAACGTAGTCATCCTTTCAAATTTGCACTAATCCAAATTTTGGAGTGCAGTTCTCCAAACAATGTTCACAAAAATACTTATTAGGGGAAAGGCAGCAAAAATGAATATGCTATTGTAGTGGTTCTTAACTTTTTTGGGGGGAGGGTCATGGACTCCTTTGAGAATCTGATGAAAGCTATGGACCCCTTCCCAGGGGAGAGCATTGTGAACAAAGAAAAAAAATCTTATTTTTTGTGCTCAGTTCATGAACCCCCCAAAGCTCATCCATGGACCCCTAAGGATCTATGGACCACAGGTTAAGAACCACTGTTCTAGTGAAAGTAGCATACTGTACAGAAATGTATTATATTAGGAGAAATTGCTTGCAAAAATGTTTTATTAGGAGAAATTCACACTAAAATGCTGAAGAATTTTCATGAGGATTTTTTTTTAGAAAAAATCACACATTGCTGCAGAAATGTGGAAACCTGAATTTAATATTGAAAAAAAGAGAAAATGAGGAAAATGTGATTAACATATCCTTCCATCCATAATCTTGATTGAATTGCACCACATCAGGCTGGAGGCATGCTCTCTCTGAAAATAGATTCCTACTCATAGAAAATTAGCATGCCACAGAGATAACTAGGCTAGAATCCTTCTCTGTGTGTTTTCAATGTACAAGGAATGCCACTGTATGGAGAAGTATTCTGTTGCATTGCATAAGGCTCCATCTGTAGACCGAAACCGTATAATCCAGACCCAGGTTCCTTACTTTATCTCCTGCCTATGAGAACTGGGCCTAATGCACACTTATGTGGGAGCAAAGCCCAATGAACTCAATAGGACTTACCGTGTGTGCAGCAGAGAGTGTGCTTGCCCCCTCTGACATCAAGCAGAATGCCTGAATAGAGCTAACATGGCTAGTATTTCTGTATGGTAACCATATTGTTAGCAGCAACTATTTGAGCCACTACAATAACAGATATTGTCCAGGTGATGCTGGTCTGGTCATGAGCCTGGAGATAGTTCTTTATGCTCCCAGAGATTTGCGGTGCTCACCACATGTATGAGCTGAAGTTATTAGCAAAGCCTTTCTTGAACCAGCCCTACTTCACATTATCTGCTTTTCCACTGACATCCAATTATCTGTTGCTTATCAACAGTCCCAGAGCTCTACCTTCCTCATTTCTGTCTGCCTCTGTCCATCTAATGCAGATTGTAAGACATTTTATCAGGAAAAGTGCCATTTTTATGTTCTGCATGGTGCCTTAGCAGACTAAATAAATGTTAAATGAGAATAGTCAGTTACTAGGCAGGCATGTCAGAATCCCATAACTGGCATTGCTTTCCTTTGCTTTGGGGTCTGTTATGTCCATGCCACTATTAATGTCCTCTGTAAGTGCCTACAGTTCTTTTCTCTTCAAACAAATTGTTAATTTCATCTAAAGCTGAGAATAAGTCCTTTGAGTCCTAAATCCAGACGTTTATTATTCTTAAGTATATTCAAGTCCCAGAATATACATTTCCATAGTCATTTTGTGCTACATAACAATCCTTCTCTTTTACTAGCATTGGAAAACATTTCATTGCTGTGGTTTTGGATGGCATCCCCAAATACTACACTTATGAAATTTAACTCTCTATTCAAATGGCACTTTAGATTGCTGGTCTTCACCTGACCTGGGCCTGACCTTGGGTGATAGCCTTAGGAGAGACAGCCAGTATTGCATAGTGGTTAGAGTGTTGGACTGTGATCTGGGAGACCAAGGTTCGAAACCCCATTCAGTCACCTGCTCGCTGGTTTGTTGTGGGAATTAAACGAGGAGGGGTAAAACCATGTATCTCACCTTGAGCTCCTTGGAGAAAAGGTGGGATATCAATGCAATAAATAAATAAATAAATAATAGGAGGTCCAGGGTTCCCTCAGACTCTTTGCCATGTCCTACATAAAGGACCAAAATGAAATCCATCCTTGCATGCACACTCTCAGTTTTATTCTGTCTGGCATATTAATCTTGCCTGATTGCTTAGTGCATCATTCTACATGAGCTCACCCAAAGCTTCATGATAAAAGTCACAAATTCTCTTGAACATTGTACAAATGTTGGAGAGGAGGAAGCGAGAGCTGGTGGTGGGGGCTTTACACAGAGGGAAACAAGTTTTTAAGGTATTTCAGGAGTTGAAGATTAATATTTTCTTTTATGTGCCATAGCAAGCGTTGTTTGTTTTGTTTTTAACATTTCTGGGGCCATCCAGAGAACAGATAAATAGCATACCACAACTATTAATGCAGTGAATAGAGTTGGAAAGAATGCCCAGTTTGTGAACACACAGGGACTTAAGGATGTGCTGAATGGTTTTTAGTGTGACCATTTGTCGGGTGGGGGGCAAAGTCAAGATGGTTTGGAAAAGGGCAGGAGGTGTAGAATATCACACACAACAAATGGGATGGGGCAGGGGTGTGTGCAGTGGTGTCACTAGGGTTGGTGTCACCCGGTGTGGTAACTCATGGTGTCACCCCCATGGACCTCCTCCCATACCAGACCATACAGAATCCTTAGTAATGTTTTTTGTACTGTTACTCGTAAATCGTAATTCCCATATATCACTGAATGTAATGGCAATAGTAGTGACATAAACAACTAGCAAAATTAAAATTACACCTTTAAATTACAATATCATACACACAGCCTAAATGTATTTACATTTATACATAGTTTCATGTGGTTAAAGTGAAAATTCGGTAAGAAAACAATGGAATTTGAATTGACTGACCAAACATAGTGCAGAAACAGAAAACTATGCATGCACAAAGACTACAATAACACATAAGGGTAGAATATTAACATGCAAATTAATGTATACAGTGGGTCTGAATGGTTCTAATTGTAGCCATAATTTTACTATCATGCAGTGAAGAGTGACTAGCCATTAAGGTCTACATCCTGCATCAGCAACCAGTCCACAATGCCACCATATCTCTACAATGATGGAACAGCATTAAATGTTGTGACACTGTGATAGCTGCTAGCAAACCAACTACAATACTCCATCCCAAGTATTACTCTGCAGATGCACTCAGTCCTCAGATAAGACCATCAGCAATTTTTGAAATATTGTTATTTGCTCTTTATGGAGACAATTCAATTCCAATAAAGTATTAATTACAGATTCCTGTTTCTAGAAGCAGAACTTCCAATATCATCTTTATATAACTTATCAAGAGTTGACGTGCATTATAACCTGTATCCATGGCATTTCCATGAAAAATAATGGCTACTCTGGGCTAGAAAAATTATTTGTAAGTGTAGGTGGAGTTGGGATTCAAAGAGCTATTTAGGCATGCACCAGGAATTTGTACTAACCCAGTGCAAGTTTTGACTCCCTCCTTTAAATAGCCAACTCTGTTGCCATATCATTAAATGCTTTTGAAACTCTTGCTCAGTGTGCCATTCAGCCTGAAGGCTGATAATTCAGGAGTATAAGCATAAAGCCTTTTTGGGCTCACAGAACTAGCTTTATGGTGCAATGAACAGGTGCCCAAGATTTTCTCAAATGTATTGATCCTTATAATCAGGGAATGCCCCTTAGCCATAGCACTATGAAGAATAGGAGTGCTCCATATTTTAGAGTGGCAACTGAACAGTGCAGAGTAAAACACATTTATCTGGAACTAATGCTGCAATCCCATACATGTTTACTTGAAGTAAGTCTTTTTCATCACAGTGGGACTAACTTCCAAGTACACATGCAAAGAATTGCACTGCAAATCTCCTTAATTTCCGTAAGACTTCCTTTTGAGTATGTGGATAGAATATAATTTTAGTTGATTTTAAAGAGCAGACCACCATGCCATATTACAAACTGGTTTTTGAAACTCCTCTTGTGAAGCTGCTGTGAAAGAAAAACAAGCCCAGAGTCTTTTGGGACAAACAGAACTGGCTGGAGAATTCTTGGATCCTTAGAAACAAAGCATTTGATATATTCATATTCTTAATATGAACTATTTAGCCACTTGAAAGCCATACTACCAAGTACAGCTGCTGACTTTAATTAGTTTTATCAAAAGAGTAACTAAATAAAGCTTTCATTTATCAAAAGGATGCAGCCAGTTTTAATTAATGGGGCAGTGAGGTAAATACCTTTCCAATTTTAAGGCCATTTACAGAAGCATATATTTTATTTTCACAGTAAGACTGCAGTCTTATACAGCCTTACCAATAAGATCCTTTGAATATAGTGGGACTTACTTCTGAGTAAATATGCACAAGCATAGGCTGCACATACTGGCCTCAAATCATAGTTTATGGTTTACTGTGAACACTGTTTTGGATCTTATCTGTTTTGCTCTTCCCTTTTAGCATGCAGGAGAAACAAACCACAATTCCTGGCAACTGGAATGGATGCAATACTAGTCAAATATTTAACAAATTGCAAATGTTCCTAGGAAGCACACATATTTATGCGCACAGCTCTTCAGGCATGATAAAATTAATACCAACTTCTTTATTTGTGTATACACTTTAGAAGATTGGGATTAATCAGGATGATTGCACTGGGCATGATGCAACAACAAAAATAACTTGACACTGATGTCCACCCAATGAAAGAAAGAGACTAATTTGCAGTATTGCTTTGCATGCAGAAAGTTCCAGATTCAGTTCCTGGCAACTCCAGTTAAGAACTGAAGTAGAAAAGGGGCTAGGAGAAAACTCTGCCTAAGATCCTGAACAACCACTACAATCATAGTTGACCATGCTGGTCTAGAAAGTCTCACTATACACAACTCCCCTTGTTGATTTGATTTTGCCAAAGCGTCACACCCGCTCACTTGCTTGGGAGAAGCAGAAGGCACGCAGGAAAGTGAGGCACTCGCCCAGGCAGGCGCTGAGGGCGAAGCCGCCCAGGAACAGGCAGCGGCAGAAGAAGAGCTCGAAGGCGGCCGGCTCCCAGTGCTGCCCGGCTCGTCAGTAGCCGTAAGCCATGGTGAACTGGTAGAGGTCGGGTGAGCAGCACCAGAGAGGAGCCACTGCTGCCCCAGATGCTGTTCCTGGGGCTGCCTGGCCCGGTGCCCTCGCCCAGCTCCTCCATGGCATGCGCGCACTCGCCCGCTGCTCTCTGCGCCCCCTTGGCACGAGAAGCAGGCCTGGGAATGCCAGCGCACCTCCCTCGCCACACCAATGCTGCTCCCAGTCTTGCCCGCCTGCCTGTGGCCTGCCTGCCTGCCTGCCTCCGAGGAGGAGTTGGCTGCTCCGATGCCGACCTGGAGAGCTTCTCGGCTCCTTTGCCAGGCAACGGCGCCCTGCCCCATGACAGGGGCACCAGCTCTGGGATTCACCCCTCTCATGGTGTCACCCGGGTGCGGTCCGCACCCCCCGCACCCACCTAGTGATGCCTCTGCGTGTGTGCTCACATTATGGATTTCATGATGTGGCTGAAGGAAAGTGGGGCATGTTCCTATGCAGCCCAGTTGGAGCATATGCCTAATACAACTCTTCCACTGAAACCAGCAGGGTTTTAAGGTGTTCTTTTGCTGGTGCATGCTCCATGTAATCTATGTCACATTTGTTTCTGCTGTACTATCATGCAAGCAGTGGTGGTTGATGCTCATTTGGGCTCATGGGGCAGAAGGCGGAGTGGCCAACAGTAGTCAATGAGAGGCAGAGCCAACTAAGTCTAGTTTTGCCTCCATCCTTCTCCCTGCTAGGTTCTACAAGGGCAACGCTGAGACTAAGAAGATGACAAGCAGGGCCACTCCCTGAACTGGATGGAAGTAAGAAGGCAGGCAGGTGGGGGTTGGCTGAGGGCAAAATGAGGTTGGTGGGGCAGTGCCCCATTTGCCCTAATAGATCAGCCTCCACTGCATGCAACGACACACTCCATCATTATTATATATTCCACCTTTTCTACAAGGCATTCAAGACAGCACACACACAGTCCTACCCCCTCTCCATTTTATTCTCACACAAACCCTGTGATGTAGGTTAGGCAGCGAGATAGTGACTGGCCCAAGGTCACCCAGTGGGCTTCATGGCCAAATGGGGATTTTACCATGGGTATCCCTGGCTATAGTTCAGCGTTCTAACCACTGCAACATTCTGGCTGTAACCACTATATATACACCAAGATCCCTGAGATGGTTTGCATTCAAACATTTCCCAAACTGTGATGTCTGACCTTAGGGTGCCTCCAGGCTGCCACTGTTGTTGTTGTCATCATCATCATCACTTAGTTGCTTTCCTAGAAAAGCAATCCAAAGCGAGTGACAATAATAAGCATTAAAACCAATTGTCACAAACAAACCCATTAAAAACAACAAAAACAACACAACAACCTAAAAACACATCAATACAGACACAGACAAGTCTTGCAAGATTTGCCACGTTAAAAAAGGCCAAAAGCTTGGGTAAAAAGGAAGGTCTTAACATAAGAACATAAGAAGAGCCTGCTGGATCAGGCCAGTGGCCCATCTAGTCCAGCATCCTGTTCTCACAGTGGCCAACCAGGTGCCTGGGGGAAGCCCACAAGCAGGACCCGAGTGCAAGAACACTCTCCCCTCCTGAGGCTTCCGGCAACTGGTTTTCAGAAACATACTACCTCTGACTAGGGTGGCAGAGCACAGCCATCATGGCTAGTAGCCATTGATAGCCCTGTCCTCCATGAATTTGTCTAATCTTCTTTTAAAGCCATCCAAGCTGGTGGCCATTACTGCGTCTTGTGGGAGCAAATTCCATAGTTTAACTATGCGCTGAGTAAAGAAGTACTTCCTTTTGTCTGTCCTGAATCTTCCAACATTCAGCTTCTTTGAATGTCCACGAATTCTTGTATTATGAGAGAGGGAGAAGAACTTTTCTCTATCCACTTTCTCAATGCCATGCATAATTTTATACTCTTCTATCATGTCTCCTCTGACCCGCCTTTTCTCTAAACTAAAAAGCCCCAAATGCTGCAACCTTTCCTCGTAAGGGAGTCGCTCCATCCCCTTGATCATTCTGGTTGCCCTCTTCTGAACCTTTTCCAACTCTATAATATCCTTTTTGAGATGAGGTGACCAGAACTGTACACAGTATTCCAAATGCGGCCGCACCATAGATTTATACAACGGCATTATGATATCGGCTGTTTTATTTTCAATACCTTTCCTAATTATCACTAGCATGGAATTTGCCTTTTTCACAGCTGCCGCACACTGGGTCGACATTTTCATCGTGCTGTCCACTACAACCCCGAGGTCTCTATCCTGGTCGGTCACCACCAGTTCAGATCCCATGAGCATATATGTGAAATTAAGATTTTTTGCTCCAATATGCATAATTTTACACTTGTCTATATTGAATTGCATTTGCCATTTTCCCGCCCATTCACTCAGTTTGGAGAGGTCTTTTTGGAGCTCTTCCCAATCCCTTTTTGTTTTAACAACCCTGAACAATTTAGTGTCGTCAGCAAACTTGGCCACTTCACTGCTCGCTCCTAATTCTAGGTCATTAATGAACAAGTTGAAAAGTACAGGTCCCAATACCAATCCTTGAGGGACTCCACTTTCTACAGCCCTCCATTGGGAGAACTGTCCGTTTATTCCTACTCTCTGCTTTCTGCTTCTTAACCAATCCCTTATCCACAAGAGGACCTCTCCTCTTATTCCATGACTGCTAAGCTTACTCAGAAGTCTTTGGTGAGGTACCTTGTCAAACACTTTTTGAAAGTCTAAGTACACTATGTCCACTGGATCACCTCTATCTATATGCTTGTTGACACTCTCAAAGAATTCTAATAGGTTACTGAGACAGGACTTTCCCTTGCAGAAGCCATGCTGGCTCTGCTTCAGCAAGGCTTGTTCTTCTATGTGCTTAGTTAATCTAGCTTTAATAATACTTTCTACCAGTTTTCCAGGGACAGAAGTTAAGCTAACTGGCCTGTAATTTCCGGGATCCCCTCTGGATCCCTTTTTGAAGATTGGCGTTACATTTGCCACTTTCCAGTCCTCAGGCACAGAGGAGGACCCGAGGGACAAGTTACATATTTTAGTTAGCAGATCAGCAATTTCACATTTGAGTTCTTTGAGAACTCTCGGGTGGATGCCATCTGGGCCCGGTGATTTGTCAATTTTTATATTGTCCATTAAGCCTAGAACTTCCTCTCTCATTACCACTATTTGTCTCAGTTCCTCAGAATCCCTTCCTGCAAATGTTAGTTCAGGTTCAGGGATAGTCTTTGCCTATTGCCTAAAAATAAATAATGATGGCACCAGGCATACCTCCCTGGGAATGGATTGTGCAGGAGGGCTTTAAGTGTATAAAACAAATGTAGGTTTGTGCAATCACAGTGGCATCATTAATGGGAAGATGTATAAATACCCACAGAGAGAGAGAGAGAGAGAGAGAGAGATCAGGATGAATGTAGGATGAATGCTCATTGTCATACAATCTTCCCACAAACAAATCAGAACGAATGCTCAATAAAGGCCAGATATAACCTAACCTCTGTGTAGGCCCGATGTAATTTAACTTCTATGCAGGTTTTGTGCAAGCAAGTCAGGATAAATGCTCAATAAACACTGAGCCTCAATTGACATTGAGTCATCTGGAGGAGTCCTTAGAAAGCATTGCTGGGATTTTCATGCAAGCTTTGAACCTTTGATGGGAAGCTTGAGGAAACCACATAGGAAACCTTTTTACCATGAAAAGGGGTAACTTCCACCTCACACAGTAATTCTCATCTAATACAAAGGCAATAGTGTTAATAGTGTTGTGCACCACCCCAATCTCTGACCCAGGCCCAGCTCAAGCAGTGACCCGGGTGGGGCAATGGCTGAGGGCCCAGGAATGCAGAGGAACCCCTCACTGGCCCCAGTGGAATGGGATCTGCTGCTTGTTGCCAATCCTGCCCTATTCCAATGGACAGGAAGTGTTTGTTCCCCCCGCTAGCTTCTCTTTTTATTTGATTCAGGAGAATGGAAAGGAAATTGATGGGTTAATACCATGTAGTTGAAAAGCTGAGCCCAGAGGGTCTCCTCAACTTGGCAACTGTCTCCTTCATGGCTGAAGTAGGGATGGTCTAGGCTAGTTGCCTACTACTTTCTGTAGTATTAACCCTTTAAATGCCCTCCAGCAGAAGGAAAGAGCAGTGGCAGCAGCTCCAAGCTTCCTTGCATGGCATGCTCTGCGGCAGGACAAGCAACAGTGTCTCCAGAGCCATGGCAGGGATGCCCCCAATGGACTTGCAGGCAGAGGTCTGGCATTCCTTCTCTCTTCCCTGATTCCTCTGTCACCCCAGTTGTTCTGTTTTGTTTTTGTTTTACTTTAAAAGGGTGAGGCCAAGAGGGAGGAGGAGTGCAGTCTGAAGAGGAAAGCAAGAAGGCAAGACCCCCCCCCATAGTGTTTGCCCATGGGCCCCCAGAAACCTGGAGCTGGCCCTGCTCCTAGTGGTGAGAGATCTCCAGGCGTCCCTGCACTTACCCAGGGTTTGATTTCCTTGGAAGGAAGGTCAGCAGAGATTGTGGTGTCTTTATGAAATATGGTTTGTTTATTTACACACATTCCAACTTGAGTTTAAGATGGAGGGGTTCAAAGCATCAGCAGTCCAATAGACCCTTCTTTTCCATCAGGCTTACAGGAGGCACTCTAAAGCCATGGTGCAGGGCGCCAGCCTCTCTCCTGTCTCCAGTTCCCAGCCTTTCCTCTGACTCCACTAGAAACACAAGCCTCTCTTAGGTCCCAGGAGGGGGGACTCTCCTGAAGAGTTTCAATAACTATAGAATCTCCCTGGCCCATTTGCCACTTGATAGACCCATTAACCCATTTGGCCACTCTATTAGATTAACAAAAGAGACTCATCTGACCAAGAGCAGGCTTCTCTGCTGCAGAGCCCACCTCCAGGTGCAGGGTTGCAAATCAGAGGCTGGAAGGGGACTCATAGAAATCATCCACCTCAACTCCAAACCCATAAACTATCCCCTTCCCTGACAAAGGTCTGTCCCAGACCTGAAAACAAACAGAATAACTACTTTTCCTATAAAGAAATAACAGATACAGGTTAGTAAGACATTGAAAATTACGTCATCAAAAGCACATAGTACAGTCACATTTCCGCACAAGAACAAAAAGACTCCATTCATTTAGGAAGTTTTCAATTAACTGCTCTCTCTTTAGGCTTCCTCTTCTTTCTTGGAGATCCGAGTCACAGTTCTGCATCCAAACTGCTTACCCAGTCCTTGGGTAGTGCCCAAGATAGTGAGTTCCCGACATGTTTAAGCCAGATTACAGCCTCACTACTGGAGCTCCTTTGACCTGCCTTGTGCCATTAAAACAGCCCTCAAACACACACACACACATTTTTCCCTTGCTCCCCCAAACAGTTTCACACACACAAAATCTAACAGGCATAGTACAATAAATCTTAAACATTAAAACCTTACTGCAAAAACCTATCAGCATAATTCTTAAAAATAATTTAACAGCTCATATCCCCACAAGCATGCAAAAACCACAAATCAAAAGCATTTCAAAAGGCAATACTAAAACTATCAGGAAGAATTCCTACAGCAAATCAGTACACAGTCCCATAAGCAAGATTCCCACCCGCAAACCATGCAGTTGCCCACATGGCCCTTTGTCTTGGGGCTTCATGGAGGTCCCAGTCCAAGTTGATCCCTGCTGCTGCCTGCAGGATCTCGGGATGCATCTCCAGGGACACATTTGTTTCCTCATCAGCACACTGCAGACTGTAGCCATCTTCCTCCCACTCTTTGCCCTGGGAGAATTCTTTAAGCCAGTCCACCTCATCTCCTGCCCCAAACTCCAAATCAAAGTCCTGCCATAAGTCTTTATCTGGGGGCATCTTCTTCAGTACTAGTTGGCCTAGCCCACCCAGGTTGGCAGAAAGAAATCTTCCCTGTTCTCCCTCACCATTTCCAGTGTGAATCATGGGCCCAAACAGAGGCAGGTAACCCTCCCCGTTTTTCTTGCCCTTCGAACTGACAGGGTGCTAGGTGCCTCTCACTGCTGGAATTTGCTCAGGGACTGCATCCATCATAGGAGCTGCATCCCACCCTATAAGACCATTATGGGACACCCAAGGGGCAAGGCCACTTGGGGATTTTATCTCACCCATCTCTCCAGGTGCTGGGAGCTCCCCTTGGACTTGCACTCACACCTCAGGCTTCTGCTCCTGCACTTTTTCTTGCACAGCCATTTCCCCAGGTGCTGGCAGCTCCTCTTGCTCCAGCTTTTCTTCCTGCACTTTCTCTTCCACAGCTGGTACACACGGGGTGAAGAAATCTATCAACAGCTCTTGTCCAGCCTGTAGTTCACCTTTCTCCAAGGCCTTTTCTTCCTCCTGTATTACTTCTTTAACAGCAGGCACACATGGAGCGGATACATCTTCTCCAGCCTCTACCCTACTTTCTTCCAAGGCATCTTCCTCTTCATTTTCCAGCCTGTCCTCCTTCAACTCTTGGGGCTTTACTTCCAACTTTCTGGTGTCTTGCCCCCTGGCAGGCTCCTCGACAATCAAGGTCTCTTCTTCCTCCTCTACTACTGACTGCAGCTCCTCACAGTCCAAGCCCTCCAGCTGCCCATCCAATTTCTGGATCTCTTTAGTCACTCCAGTCTGGGTGCTCTGCAGCTGGACACTCGGGTCACTCTCAACCCCTTGTAGTAGCTGATCAAGAAGGGCTCTCACATCCTCATAGGGGGGGTCACACTTTTCTCTCCAAAGGTGCTTCCAAATATCTTTCCCATTTGTTACCAGTGCTCCTGGTGCTCTCATTGCCTTTTTTTTGATGCTGGTCCTCCTGGTTATTTTTCTGAATCCATTTTGCTTGCTGCTGAAACATCAGTTTCATCTGTTCCAGGACTGTTGCTGTTCTCCCTTCATTTTGACTCAGACAGACCATGCTTCCAATGCTTCTTCCAGGAAACTCAATCCCACTCCTCACACCAGTGTTGCATGCCACCCCAATCTCCGAGTGGTGAGAGATCTCCAGGGGTCCCTACACTTACCCAGGGTTTGGTTTCCTTGGAAAGAAGGTCAGCAGAGACTGTGGTGTCTTTTTGAAATATGGTTTATTTATTTACACACATTACAACCTGAGCTTAAGATGAAGGGGTTCAAAGCATCAGCTGTCCAATAGATCTTTCTGTTCCATCAGGCTTACAGGAGGCACCTGAAAGCCATGGTGCAGATAGACAGCCTCTCTGCTTGTCTCCAGTTCCCAGCCTTTCCTCCGACTCCACTAAAAACACAAGCCTCTCTTAGGCCCTGGGGAGTGGCTCTCCTGAAAAGTTTCAATAAAGTCAGATCTCCCTGGCCCATTTGCCAGTTAATGGGCACTTGATAGACCCATTAACCCACTTGGCCACTCTATTAGATTAACAAAAGAGACTCATCTGACCAGGAGCAAATTTCTCCACTGCAGAGCCCACCTCCAAGTGCAGGATCTGAAATCAGAGGCTGGAAAAGGGACTCATAGAAACCATCCATCTCAACCCAAACCCATAAAAATATTCATTTGTAGCATTTGAAATAATGGAATGGAATCTTTTTTTTGTAGTAAGTGATATTTATGGACTCAGAATTTCAGGAACTGACACACAAGGAAGTGCCACCCATTTCCAACTTTATTGTTAAGTCTTGGTAGTGGTGAACTGGTCAGGAACCGAATAATAGCAAAAAAAAAGGGGGAGGAGGGTCCTGAGAGATTAATGAAAATATCAAACCCTTCAGGAGAATGTCCCACGTATTTAGCAATTTTAGAATTAAAGGAAGAAGCAGCTCTTTATTACTCCACATGCAATAAAATTGATTTAAATTAAATGGTGAGATAAGAAATTCAGTTTCCCTTAAATTTGCACAACTGAGAGCTGAAAGCACCACATGCTGTGCCAAGGCCTCTTTCACTGTAAAAGGAGATTCAGGGAAAAATCCATTCCTATCTGTATTTGTTCCTCAAATTATTTGACACCATTCTTTTTACACACAACAAGTGTCATTATTTCACACTACATTATCCTGGGTTAGCCAGTAGATTCATGGCCAGCGAATGAATGCTAAGAAGACTTACCTTCTTTAAAACAGGGTTATAACCTTCAATTTTCCCCCAAAATGAATTTTATAGTCTTTCACATTTGCATCTTAATTTAGTGAAAATGCTGACATAAGAAGCTTACTGATAGCTTCAGAAGTAATTTCGGCTTTTGTGTAGATGGTATGGACTGGTGCCTGGAAAACCAAAGGGCAGGCCTGACTGAGACAAATACTTATTTCCAATTATGGCATTAAGAAAGATCCTTTGAACACTGTCATGAAGCTCTTTGAGATGTCGGGTGAGGGAAAGCATGTGACCCATGGCTGGTGGGGCTGGGCTGGCCAAAGAGGTATGGCCCCTTGGTTTGCCTGCTTTTTTTAACCTGGTTTTGTAACTGAGCCCTTTACTGCAGCTTCATCTGCAGATCTTAGCAGGTAATAATGCTTATCTCGTGATTTCTATATATCACACTGTTGTTAGAAGTGTCAAGACTAGCAGGTCCCCAAATCCCAGGTGAACCAGGCTCTTCTCAAGCACCCTCAGTGCCAACCTCACTAGAGTTGACAAAAAGACCAAATGCCAATCCCAGAAGGTAATCACCAGGCCTGGCAACAATGGGCGGCCAGGATGGGCACTCACCCAGGGCTCCTGGAGCAGACAGGGGGCCCAGCTGCTAGGGCTGGACAGGTGTAGTTCCTGCTCCCTGATCTGCACTAGCATAGAGATGCTGTCATGGATCACAAAGCAGGAGCCACCCTTCCAGGCAACACCCCTCCACTCCTGGCACAGGCTGGCAACCCCCCCCCCCATCATCTTGGATGATGGCAGACATGTCTGGGCCTATTGAAGGCAGTGGTGCCAACGCCAATGCAAGAGCCTGTTGCAGTCTGGTGCCCAAGGGCCCATTACAGTCTGGTGCTGGCCCTGGTGATCATCCTGATACAGCCTGTTCTCCAATCCCACAGCTTAAGTCACAACCCAAACTGCCAAGTAGAAGGACCTCCCTGGGATGCCAAGGATGGAACAGCTAAAAAGCCACACTCTCTGCTCCTGTAGCCTCAAGCCAACCCCCCCAGTTTAGTAGCCTATGGTCCAATAGGGCTAAGGTGCTGGATTTAGCACAGCCCTGTAGGTGGGGGGAATGGAAATACAGCCCCCCCGTGAGCTGCGCCTCACCCCCCCTTCTGGATTTTTTTGGGAAATCATCTTCTTTTTAATTTGTGCCATGATAGACAATGACAACTTCCATTTAAATAACATCTTGTTTTCAGAACAGCAGAAATTTAGGAATAGGGCCTCTGACAAATTAAGTGAATAAAGGTAAGGCAAGTGCACTGTGATGTTCCTGTATGTGAATGTAATGTAAATATGGTAAGTGCAGGTTTATTATAGGAAATATGGTAAGTGGAGTGAGTGAGAAGGGGGAGTACATGGGCTGTAGAATGCTGGATGATGATTGGCTGTGTGTTTGAATGGCTGACGGTATAAATGAGAGGATGACAGTTGAGTTGGGGTGGGTGTTAAATGGTGGGTGTTGGACAGGGTGGTTGTGGACAGGGAGGTTGATGTGGAGAGTAACAGGTGGCTGTTGAGATATTGGATTGGGAGTTCTGAGGCAAATAGTAGGAATTAGGAACATAAGAGAACCATATATGAAACTATATGCTTGTCAATGAAATCTATAAGTAATCTTGTTATTCTTAGTGATCAATAATATTTTCTTGGTTTACTTAAAGCCTGATTCCTCAGCTGGGGGGCACAGACCAGAGGGGAGGCAGAGTAACCAAGGCTGAAGAAGAAATAGTATCAATGGTGGCAGTGGTGAAGGAAGAGATATTGTATCAACATCTGATACCACAGAGCAACCCAGAGCTGTGAGCTTCATAGGCAAGAGACTTCACGGGGGTTGGGAATTACCTATACACACAGACACAAGGTATCACAATAACCAGGAAGAGACTAAGGCACCATCTAGAGGATATATTAGATACACAGAGTGTTGGGTAGTGTGGCCTAGCATGGGGATCTTTTGAGATCTGTGCTAGAGCAGAGAGAGGTAAAAAATAAACATGACATTCCTGACTGCTGGTAGCCACGAGTGAGAGTGACACAGGTGGTGCCAGGGAAGGATGTCACATGTACATCAAAAGCCTCATCTGGAATAGCCCCCAAAGTCTGCTCACTCAATAATTTACTGAGGGTGGATTTTCCATGATCACAATCACTCTATAATTACCTAAGTGATCCAGAAAAAAAAAAAGCCATGACCCTTGAAGAGTTAAATATTAGCGCTTTGTATTATGGACTAGAATTAGATTCTTGCCCCTGGACTTTCCTTTGCTCTGCTTTTCAGTTTCAGTTGTGTTCTCTACCCAGCGAGCAAAAGAAGCATGTTTGACAGCAGTAAGAAGTGAAGAGTTTCTTTATTCTGTAGTTGTTATAATGAGTAGAGTAAGCCTGAGTAATTATTGCTAAAGGCTGAAAAAAGACACAATTTCAAATGATCTGAAAAAATGGCTACCCTAAGTTACTTTTTTAAAGCACACATTATTCACTATCAGAGTAGCTATTTTTCTTCTTTTTCTTGAGTACTTGATAGTAAAGGATGAAAACAGTCACAGAGGAATAGTTAGCTAGCTAGCTGGCCACCTACCCTGCAACTCAGGCCTAATTTCTGATTTTCCCAGTGTGTGCAGCTCAGCATGCGGCCTTTTCAGGGTTTATGGGCAGAAGAAATCAACCCAGCAACCAGTTAATAAAAAAATCCAGTTGCTCTCCACAATTAGTTTCCAATTGCTTAGTTAGTCCTTTATATAGCAGCCAGTTAAAAAGTTTTCTCTTTATTGTCTAACAGCAAGGAAAATCTAAAGGTCAGGAACAAGACTAAAAGGAGGGACTCTCAAGGAGGAGTTAACAAACATATCCTAAAGTTTGTATTTTCTCCCTGACCTCTCCTAAATGTAGCATGGACAAGTTTGTTTTTCAGGTGATATCTAAAACTAAGATACCTAATGCTGCATCAAAGCCAAACTCAGGATTTCACTGTCATTACAAAAGGAGTTCAGTTCATGAAGAATCAGAACACAGGGACAGACCAGGTGAAAGGGGACTGTAGCTATAGGTAAAGTCAAGCTTTGTAGACTGATATTCCTGGGGATCTCTCAGAGAAGGGTGAGACAATGTAACAGATTACACTTCATTCATGTAAGTTAACACTCTCTCTGGATGGAGAAGGAGTAAGAGAGCAAGGTCACTGCCTTTCTTTTTCCCTGGCCTGGCCCTCACATCCTCTCTACCAGTGTGTGTGATTGGCTGGAGCTGTGCACTTCCCACCAAAAAATGTTACACCTACAAATGTGGCTGCCCCATCTAACAGGGAAGGCTGGCTTCAGGGCTGATTCATTTCCAAACCTCCCTGAAAATTACACACAGAATAAATATGAGGAAGCTCTATTAAAAATAATGTAAGTGCCTAAAAAGAGCAGCATAACAATTCCTTAAACACACCCACCCACAAGGGATAGGCAAAATACTTAACCTATGCAGAATAGCTGAGAACTTAGATCACAGGACCAAAATAACAAAGCAGGCTTTTCCTAACACTAAAACATAGTCACAGAGCTTAGGATAGCAGGATATCCAACCCCAGGAAAACACATCACAGCAGAAGTAACATCCGGGCTAGATGGGGCAACTAACAAAGGGAGAAATTCTTCTTTTATAGACAAAAAGCATAGCAATGGCCAGAAGGCTGGATGACCAATCAGAGGGCTCCCTGATTATTTTAGTCAGGTTAAGCCCAGGGGTTTCTTTACAAGAAGCACAAGAACAGAGGGGTCTGCTTTATGCCTGGGCAGGCTGTTCGCCCATTCAGCCAGCTTGCTATTGTCTTAACTCAGTGCTGACTGGCATTTCTTCACACTTTCAGGCAGGAGTCTCTCCCAGCCCTATTTGGAGATGCTGGGAATTGAACATGGGACCTTCTGCATGCCAACCATATACTCTACCACTGAGCTATGACCCTTCCCCAAAATCTGCTTCAAGCTTTCCCCAAATGACCCAGGTCAATACAGAACTGCATTCTGCCCATATGAGCTGCTCCTTTCACTTCAATAAGAGTGGAGAGTCATAAGTGTGTTCATTCACTGTCCACTCATAGAGGGACTCTGCATAGTACACATGGGTTGGGTTTCCAGAATGGAGTGCGACTCGCTCTTTGTAGAGCAGATGTGCAGTAAAGATAGGCAATTGTCCCTCCCCACCCAGCAGTTTTCCAAGCTACCTGACACCAGGTTTTGTGAGTGTCTATTTCCTGAGGGGTGTCCTACATATACTAGAGACAGGGCCGGCACCAAAGGGTGGCCAGGTCAGGCCCTCACCGAGGGCCCCTGCAGCCCAGAGGGGCCCCTGGAGGCCCCCTCATTAGAGTGGCAGAGTAGCGCTCCCCCGATCTGTGGCAGGATCCCTGCCGTGGATTGCAAGGAGGGAGCTTCCAGGCTGCCTGCCTGCTTGCTTGCTCCACCTACCTCTCTCCTGTCTTGCGCTGCTGTGCGCAGTGGCACAAAAAGCTGCCATCAACCAAGATGGCGGCAGAGGCTTCTTTAAGGGGCTGATGCCCCTACCACCATCTTGGTTTATGGCGGGGATGTGTGCTCACATAGCATACAGCACATGTGTGCCATCAACCAAGATGGCGGCAGAGGCATCAGCCCCTTAGAGAAGTCTCCACTGCCATCTTGGTTGATGGCAGCCCTGTACACGCAGCGACACGTAGCAGCAGGAGACAGGAGAGAGGTAGGTGGAACAGGCAGGAACTGAACACCTGGGGCAGGCTGGTGCCCAAGGGCCCAGTCATGCCTGGCGCTGGCCCTGACTAAAGATGTTTAAAATGAACACCAGTCGTATGTTGAGAGGGAGAGCAGAGTTGTGCCCATCCACACTACCTCCCAGTACAAGCATACCCACTGACCATGCGGGGGGATCCTGATTGGCCCAGGATTCCCCCTCACTTATGGCAATATGTGAGTGGGCTCCTTTCCATGTTTGACAAACATACAGTCAGTTTGGCATAGACATCAGCAGTAGTGGAACATAGGAAGCTGCCTTATATCAGATCAAATCATTGGGATCCATTTTGCACAGTATTGCCTACTCTGACTGGCAGTGGCTGTCCAGGGTTTTAAGGCAGGAATCTTTCCCAGCCATACTTGGATACGCTGGGGATTGAACCTGGGACCTTTAACATGCAAAGCACGTCTTCTACTACTGAGCAAACAGTGGTACCCTTTGCTTGACACTTAACTCATGGCAGGGAAAGCAGCTGTGATGCACAATGGGAGAGGGTCCTTAGGGGGCTATGCTGTTGGCTAGAGAGGAAACCCCAGGGAGATGGACTAAGTCCCAGAATTCCCTGTTTACCTATCCCTACCTTAGGACCATATATAATTAGAATATGATTGTGTTGATGTATATGTATTGCTTTATTCTGTTGTTCGTCGCCTAGACTGTCCCTAACCTGGACAGATAGGTGGCTGAAAAATAAAATTTATTATTATTATTATTATTATTGTTCAGCCTACTAGTACTGGGTGGAAAGGAATATTGTTGTGCTTTGTTTTTTATTTCCAGCATTGAATTACTATGTCAACAACAAAAAGTGAGTGGTGACTCATGCATGCCTAGATGAGCTGTTGCTATTTCTTTGCATCTTCACATGGAGAAGGAATATTTCAAAAAAGTGCTGGCTCAGGTTATGGCTAGCCCTTGGGAAGGAATGTGATGCTGAAACAGACTGTGCTAGAGATGTAGCAGCGGCTGTTCTCCCAAAAATCTGACTCCTTCCTTTCTCCCAGGCCAGCTGAGCAGCGAGAGAGAGAGATTAAAATGCTGCATATTGTCAGAAACAGCTTCTCTCCAACCCTGCTGATATCTCTACCACTTCTGTGCCTCGAGTCTCATGCTCATTCTACATGGAAAGTCACATGATTACTTTTGCCTGTCATTTTCATGGGGTGAGGATATTCTCCACTGGTGCTTCCACTTGGTGAGATATGAGATTTCCCTGCATCTTGGAGTCCAATCAAAACCATATATTTCCCTAAGCTGATGCATGTGCTAAAAAGAAATGCAGGGCAATGATGGGGGAAACACCTTCTTGTGGTGGTTCATCATGTCAGAACTCAATGAATTGCAGGTTGCAAAGGATCCAGCAGGAATTTCCTGAACATTAGACTGCAAACCCTAGACTCAGTTTTGGAAATGGGGTAAAAGCTAATCTATAGTTTTAGATTGAAGGACTACAGTGCAGGCCTGAAAATTCATATTATAAACAAAAAGGGTAGGAGGGTTGGCTTTCAGTTCAAACTCATTGTAGACTTAGTTTAGTTTAATTGCAGCTTATAAATTAAATTAAAAAGCTCAATTTTTTTTGTTTCATTTTTAAAACCTAGGTTAAGAAAAGTGCACATGGCAGGAAAAAAGTGAGTCAGATAATTGCATTCCCCAAGGGACTCAAACTGTCCACATCATCTCCTTAATTACCATTCATTATACACTCTCCTGATAAAAATCGCCATTCCCACAGCACTCAAGTGACCCAAATCCCCTTAAATTTCCACTCACTGGACTCTGGTGCAGCCCAGTAATTGATCCACATATCATCATTTTTAAGCAAGTCTTTGTTAATCTAATGTGCTGCAACAGTTGGGGGAAGCTGGCTAGGAGTATAAAAGTCAGGCAAACTTGTGAGGAGCCCAAGCTGGGAAAGTGTCAAAGCGAATTTGTCAAAGTTCAGCAGACAGGCATATTTACCTGTCAGAACTTAATAATACAGCCAGGAGGGAAGACAAGTCAACTCCTTCCCCCATTTTTATTTTTATTTTTAAATTAAATCCTGACTTTCCATGTAAAGAAGCCAAAGAAATAATTCAATAATCCAGTAATGAAGGATGAAAACATCCTTCATAAACACACAGCAGAGTGTGAAGGCTATCCTGTGTATCGCACAGAGCATCACATGTATGACTAAGTGCCTGCTGGACACAAGACAGAAGGAGGTACTTCTTCACTCAGCATATAATTCAGCTATGAAATTCAGTGTGAACTATGAACTAATGACCATTCTGTTTGTTTAGACATGAGGTCTCACGTCTTGGCATTGGTACTGGCTGAATAGTTTTACTCAGGACTGGAGTAGGGATCGAAGGACCTGTCAGTTTTAGGCCTCTGTTTCTCATTTTTCCAATCTTAAATTCAGTTTTCCACATTTCTGCGGCAATTTGTGATTTAAAAAAAAATCCTAATGAAAATCCTTCAGGATTTTACTGTTAATTTCTCCTAATAAACACATTTTTTGTGGGCAGTTTTGACTAACGAACATATTTTTTGCAAGCAATTTCTCCTAATATAACGCATTTTTGCAAACTTTGTTTGGAGAACTGCACAGCAAAATTTGAATAAATGTATTTTGAAAGATGGCTGTGTTTCCATTCTCATATTGTTTGGAAAGTGAAAATTTAATAGATTCTTCTTTAAATGTGAATTGAATCAAATTTCTCCCTCATCCCTACTCAGGAGTGGGGATGGAAGAATCTGTCAGTTTTGGTTCTCTCAGTGTTTCATTTTTCCAGTCTTCAGTTCTCTACATTTCTGCAGCAATTTTCTTAAAAAAAACAACTCATGACAATTCTTCAGCTTTTTAATGCAAATTTATCCTAATAAACACACTTTTGTATGCTGTTTTGACTAATGTACACATATTTGCAAGCAGTTTCTCTCAATATAATGCATCTTAGTATGTTATTTACACTAATATATCCATTTTTATGCACACTTTTACCTAATATATGTATATTTGTGAATATTGTTTGGTTGGAGAACTGCATCACAAAATTCGGGTAAGTGCGAATTTTGAAGGATTGCTGTGTTTCAGTTTTCATGTTGTTTCGGAAAGCAAAAATTTGATAGATCGACCTTTAAATGCAAACTGAATCACATTTCTTCCCCATCCCTACTCAGGAGTGATGAACCACTGGTAGCAGGCCAGAACCAGGACCACAAACACCCCTGAATTTGATGATGGCAGTTGAGAAATCTGGGGCGGAGGCAGTGACAAAACTGGCATTGCAAAAATCTGCATTAGTGGGATCCATATGACTGTGGCTTTGCTGTCACTTCTGCCTTTGTTTGTTTCAGTGTTTTCTGAAAGCTTGGGTAACATTGTGGTGCTGTGCTGGGTAGGGAGGTTTAAGCTTCTCTTGTCCAGTTCAGCACCATGATGGGGAGGAAAATCGCTCAGCCAATCCACTCTTCAGATCTATCATATGAAGATCAGAGGGTGCAATTTTCCTTTTCTTTCCATCACTGTTGAAACCTCATTGCTTAGCCCAGCCACAAGATGGGGATGGAAAGAGGGCCCTCCTTGCTCTTCATATAGATCTTCCAAAGAACGGAGAGGGTGCAACATTCCTTCCTGTCATGGCAGTGAAGTTTAATCTCTTAACCCAGCACAGAACAGCACCATGATGGGGATGAAAATACCCCCCCTTTTATCAAAATGAATCCAAACCTCTTACATTATACATGCAGGTGGTTTTTGCAAGGATTCGTGCATTCCCCAACCTAAATTCTCAAATGATACAAGCCAAGAAGAATTATACCACAACATTATTTTTCTCAACATATAGGTTAGACTTGATTCTATCTAAAAGTCATGGGCATTGTCTGGGGGTGGGGGAATGCTCATGTAATTAAGATGTTATTGCAAGGCATTTTGCAGTCCATAAGGTCGGAGTAGGTGTTCTGACTGCATATATGCTGCATCACTTTTAGATGCACATGAAATATCAAATGGCTGCCCTGAGTTAGGAGGGAATTGCATTTTGTGGAATCTAGGAAGACTCAGAAGATTGTTGAATAGATTCATCAGCAGACATAAAATGACACCTTAATTTGGAAGTTTTAAGTCAGTTGTTAAATGCCATGCCATAGTGTAAAAGTCAGCATTGTTAAAAGTATTTTTTTAAAAAAAACACTCTTCATAGAAATCAACATGATCACCTGACAAACATATCCATTTTAAAAAGAGCACAGGTTTTAGTTTGAAGAGAATATGAAAACAGCACAGTTGCAGGGAGAAGCTGAAATTAGCAGAGCGAATATTATTTCTCTTCACTTCAGTAAGTGGAATAACAAGTTTGACTCTGTTGGTTGAGGAACATGTACCCCCGATGTTTTTGGACTACAACTCCCATCACCCCATGATGGCTGGGGTTGATGGGAGTTGGAGTCCAACAACACCTGGGGGGAGAGGACAGGTTCCCCACCCTGCTGTAGGGAATGATGAGTAAGAGACCATAACTTTCCCAATGGTAAGCAAGCAAGTTTCAAGTAACAGGTCAAAAAGGCTTTAAATTCTAATTCCAATTGATGAAAGCGCCCCTGGAAACAACTGTTGCTTGCCTACAATCTAATCATGTGACATTGTTGCATTTTGCTTCTTTCTTTCTTTTTAACCAACAAAACAACACTGTGCTTCCTGGTGGTTTGAATGACAATTTCCAACTTAAAAAAAGAAAAGAAAAGCTTAGTATATCCAGTTCATTCTAATTATGCTAATTGCTAATAATTTACCAATGAACCATTAGCCTCATACCTTCCTTTTGAACTCCTGTTTGTTCTGGACTTTTAGGCTTCCAAAGAGACCAAATGCTAATGAGAGAGTAACTGATCTGTATAAACAACTAATTGTTGTTTTGCCACTGGATCACCCTGCAAGAAGAAAAAAGAAAAGGGGGGGGGCTCAGTTCCTACTATTTTTCTACTCACTTTGCTGGAGACTTTGGACATGTAATCATTTAACAGACATCATGTCTATTAAAATTCAGTAATCCTGATACCTGCGAAAACAATTGTTGCAATACACAATGTCTTATTAATAATGGCCTGGGAACCTTGTAAATCAGATATTGTTTCCTAGTCCACTAGGACTGCTGTTCTGAAGAGGAACTGGAGGCAGTTCAAGGAAGGGCATTCACTCCCATCCCTCTTCCCGATTTCCCTATGTATTGATTAGATTGTGAGGTGGTAGGTAAGAACAATCTTGTCTTTTAACAGTCGGACAGCGCTTCAAAATTTTTAAACGCTTTATTTATATATTGTTATAGGATTGTGGGGGTGATATCTGTGAAACCCTTTCTAGTTAATAATTGTGTGCCTGTAAGAGATACAACCTGAAAAGGAAGAAACCTGCTCCACTGGTCAGACTAGTCTCCTTTGTTAATCTGATAGAGTGGCTAATGGGTCTGTCAAGTGCCCCCATTAACAAATGTAAGAATCTGCCAGAGAGACAAAGCGGTCCATTTAGAATTCTCTCAGGAGAGAGGCCCTCATCCCCCCATCACCTGGCTGGAGCCCCCCCCTTTCTTAGAGCCAGGGAGAGGCTTGTATGTTTTTAGTCTGGAGAAGATGGGAAGTAGGAAGACACAGGGAGGCCTACTCCCTACACCATGGCTTTTGAGTGCCTCCCTACCAGCCTGATTGAAAAGCAAGACCTCAATTGGACTGCTAATTCTTTGAACCCCTTCATCTTAAGCTCAGGTGGTGAATGTGTGTAAATAAACCATATATTATAAAGACACATTAGTCTCCACTGACCTTCTTTCCAAGGAAACGAAACCCTGGGTAAGTGCATGAACCTCTGGAAGTCTCACACCACGTGGAGACTGGGGTGGTGTGCAGCAGTATATATTTTCGTTATCCAAGTTGGCATACATGTGGGTCACCTATCCAGTCACTGATCAGACCAGGCCTGCTTAGCTTTGCCAAGGTAGCGGCCTCAGATTCCTTGAGACCACGCTGTGGGCCCTTTTTATAAGTGAACAGCAACTACTGTTGGGGGGGGAACCTTTTTTGTTGTTGAGGGCCACATTACTTTGGTATTCCAGTGATAAGCAGTCCAAACAAGGGTGCATCATAGCCAAAATTGGGTGGTGGGTACCTCAGTTTTTTCTCTTTCTTCTGTCATCCCCTTCACACATTCTCTCTCTTTCTCCCACCCACCTTTATTTCTTTATTATTTCCCTTACTGTCATCCCCTTTTCCCATCTCCTTGTCACTTGCATGAAATTACATCAAGGGCTGCATGAAATTGGATGCAGAGCCACATGTTACCAGACCTGCTAGTGCACCAGTGCACACATGACCATGAACTAGTATCTCATATGTGTATTCATGGAAATGCTAATTTAAGGAATTCCTGCTGGGATCTTTACTTGAGACGATTGCCTGCCACAGGCCTTATTGCAATGGGCCCAATTACCTAGCTTGCATTGGGAGAATTTAGCAACAATCACACTTTGTCATAATTAGGATATTCACAAAAATAGCTTAAAAGGAGTAAAATAAAAACTTGGAAGCTTGAAGTGCTAATGCAGAAGTACTGTACAGAAGAGTAGAATGACTAATAATTACACAACACACAGACTGCCTACCTCCTGTTTATTTGGAGGCTGTGATGGGCTTAGAGGTGGTAGGTAGTAGTAATAGGACTATTGCTGGTTGGGAGGTGAATACCATCTTTAGCCTCCCCATGCCTTTTTTACTGCACCTGTTCCTGCACCTGGAGAATTGCAGCCTGCTGAGGAGCCAGCAGGTTGAACCAGCTATTCCCATCCCGGAGAGCAACTGTAAGAACTTTGCCACAACTGGTAAAGGGGGAAGCTTATGGTGTGGCTTCTTCTTTGTGGATGGCAGCTGAGTTTGTGGTGAGAGCACAAATGCAACTCATGAACATATAAAGTGTGGTTTATGGTCTGCCTGGTTTTTTTTTTGTTATTTTATACATTTATTTATTTATTGTATTGTACTTTTGAATTTCTATTTACTGTAATTTTATTGTATTTTCTTCTCTATTATTCTGTTCAGCGCTTTGGGAGCCTTGGCCAAAAAGCAGTATACAAATAAACCAATGAATGAATAAATTTCAATAAGCAATTTTCACTGAGGTCCAAGACAGCCATGAGGATCATTACATAACAAAAGGGCACAGGTAATAAATTGACATGGCTTGCCTTCTGAGTCATCTCAGTTAAGTGTCCTTCCACCATGGTAAGGCAAAAGACACATGGGCATCTTAGGCAATGAACTCTTCTTTAAGGTGGCCCTATCCTTGCCAAAAGGGAAAGGCTTAGATTTCTTAATACGTGCAAAAGATGGTGTTTGTTTTAATCAGGACAGTATATCTTTTCAAGAGAAGATTAATAGCTGACTGATAGGCATTAGACATAGTACTGGGGATTAATCAGCTGGCCAGTGCCAGTTCGAAAGCATTCCGTTGACTGAAAAGGCTGGCATCGATTCGAGTTTGTTCTGGATCCAATAGCTGCTGCTTTTACCAATCCATATTTTTTGTTGCTTGGAAAAAAATATTGATATTAATATCAAATTTTTAAAAGGAAATATATTTTAAAATGTTGATAATTTGAAGGAAGTATAAATATTTTATAAAAGTAAATATCGATAAATTATCATTCTTACAATCTATGTTTCAGAAATGGATTTAAAAAAAAAAAAGCTAATTTTCAAAAATGGCTACAGAAATTTGCTACATTAAAATCCAGTCCTCAGCAACTGAGAATAAGTGAATTAATGGAAAATTCAGTACCAAACCTGAATTGGGCACAATTCTAGCACATCCCTACTGAGGATTTAGTTAGGCATATGCAACCGCTTCTTGTTTGTGGCTGGCAGTATACTGGCATCAGCGCTGACTGTATCAGAGGGGCCCTCTCTCTGCAGCAGTGGCACCCATACTCATTTCTCAGAGAAGAGCCACACTGCACACATAGTTTCAAGGGCATTTACAGATATCCAATAGTACTGGGCTTCTCATTAACATACAGGTATTCCAATCCTGTTCTAAGCAGTTTCTCACTCTGGAATGAAGACTTTTGAGCAAGCTTAGGGCCTGTGTTTTTTTGTTAAAAAAAATTCCAGACTCAATAGGAAGAACAAAACAACAGTGACAATACCCCCAACAATTCAGGGTTTCCATGGAAAATGGCAGATTCAAGCATTCTTGGAAGCCTTCAATGGAGAGAGCTGAGACTTACAGAGAACACATGGCTTTCTCCCCTGCCATTTTCCCTTGTTCTCCTTGTTCCTCCTCCTCCTCCTCAGTTGCAAATTGGGGAGCAAGAAAGGAGAGGGAGGGATCATGGAAGAACTCATCCAGACTGGGTGTTCCCAACCCTAATCCTTTTCTGTGAATTCCTTAAAAGGCTAAGAAAGATCTAGACAGTTCTGAATCAAGATGGGTGGATTTTCCTTTTGCTCATTTCTGTTTATTTTTCTCCACCTTGTGGCAGGTCTCTGTGTTATGTACCTTTAAGTCGATTATTACTTATGGCAATATGTTCTGCATATAGATTAAACAAATAGGGTGATAAAATATACCCCTGTCTCACACCGTTTCAGATGAGGAACCAATCGGTTTCTCCATATTCTGTCCTTATTCTATTCTTGCCCAGAATATAGGTTGCACATCAGAACAGTTAGATGCTGTGGCATCCCCATTTCCTTTAAAACATTCTATAGTTTTTCATGATCTACACAATCAAAGCCTTTGCTGTAACCTATAAAGCACAGGGTGATTTCCTTCTCAAATTCCTTGGTCCATTCCATTATCCAACATATGTTTGTGATATGATCTCTGGTACCTCTTCCCTTTCTAAATCCAGCTTGGACATCTGGCATTTCTCGCTCCATATATGGTAAGAGCCTTTGTTGTAGAATATTTACTTCCATGGGATATTAAGGTTTGATAATTACTACATTCCCTGGGATCCCCTTTCTTTGGAATTGGGATTATACTGAATGATTCCAGTCTGTGGGCGATTGTTTTATATTCCATATTTGTTGACAAATTTTTGTCAAAATTTGGACAGATTCTGTCTCAGTAACTTGTAGCAACTCTATTGGTATGCCATCTGTTCTTGGTGATTTGTTTCTTCCAAGTATTTTAAGAGCAGCTTCCACCTCACATTCTAAAATTTCTGGTTCTTCATCATACAGTTCCTCCGTGAATGAATGTGTCATCCTTGCATCTCATTTATATAGTTCTTCATTGTACTGCTTCCATCTTCCTTTTATTTTATCTTGGTAAGTCAGTGTGTTCCCCTGTTGATTGTTCAACGTCCCTATTCTTCGTTTAAATTTCCCTTTCATTTCTCTAATCTTTTAGAGTAGGGCTCTTCTACCTTTTTTATTATCCTCTTCGATTTCTGTACAATAACTATTGTAATAGTTCTCTTTGTCCCTACGTACTAGTCACTGTATTATTGCATTTGGGGTTCTGACCGTGTTTCTACCTCCTTTTGATTTTGCTTTCCTTCTCTCTTTAACCATTTTAAGTGATTTGTTAGTGATCCATTGAGGTCTTTCTAACTAACTAGAGATATTGTCTTTTTGCCTTCTTCCCTGATAATGTCTCTGACTTCGATCCATAGTTCTCCTGGTTCTCTATCAACTAAATTTAAAGCCTCAATTCTGTTCCTTATTTGATCTTTATATTCTTGTGGGATGTTATTTAAA
The DNA here is from genome assembly GCF_030035675.1 of Rhineura floridana. Classification (NCBI taxonomy): domain Eukaryota; kingdom Metazoa; phylum Chordata; class Lepidosauria; order Squamata; family Rhineuridae; genus Rhineura; species Rhineura floridana. The sequence continues at coordinate 34,799,081 of NC_084484.1, forward strand.
TTGTATTTTGGCATTATGATTGCTTTGTTGTTCTTCTTTAGCTTTACTCTGATTTTCAGTATTCCCAGGCTATGGTCTGAAGGCACATAAGGCCAGCTCCCTGCTGAAGCTAAGCAAGGTCAGGTCTGGTCAGTGCCTGGATCAGAGACCGCCTGGGAACCATATGTAAGCCGCCTTGGGTTTCTATCATGAAAAGAAAGGTGGGGTATACATGTAATAAATAAATAAATAATAAAATAAATAAATATTGCCACTTCATGATCTATATCGCAGTCTGCTCCTGGTCTTGTTTTCACAGAAAGTATGGAACTTCTCTATCTTCTGCTACCAATTATATAATCAATTTGATTCCTGTTTTGACCATTTGGTGATGTCCACGTGTACAGTCGTCTTTTCGGTTGCTCAAAAAATGTTTTTGCAAGAAAGAAATTATTGGCTTCACAGAATTCAGTAAGTCTCTCTCCTGCTTCATTTCTATGTCCTAAGCCCCATTTTCCTACAATTTCTAGTTATTCTCTATTCCCTAATTTTGCATTCCAGTCCACCATGATTATCAGTACATCTTGTTTTGGTGTGTTATCAATGTCTTCCTGTACTTCTGTGTAAAATCTCTCCAATTCCTCTTCTTCTGTGTTTGCTGTTGGAGCATAGACTTGCATGATGGTTATGTTAATAGGTTTCCCATTAAATCTCATTGATATTGATTGCTCAGACCTTGTGTTATAGCTGCTAATTGCTTTTGCTACATCACTTCTCACTATTAAAGCAGCCCTATTTCTTCTTAATTTCTCATTTCCTGCATAAAATATTTTGTAGTTGCCTGATTGAAAATGTCCCATTCCCATCCATTTTAATTCACTCATGCCAAGTATTGTAATGTTGATGTGTTCCTTTCTTGCTTGACAATTTCTAACTTTCCCTGGTTCATGCCTCTCGCATTCCATGTTCCTATTGTGTATGTCGTACAACTCCGGACTCTCCTTTCGCATCTGTGCATATGAACCTCCAGGCTTCCATATAGCTTTGACCCAGCTGCGTCCTTAGTCACAGTGCTACTTGTACTTGTCCATTGTTCTTCCTCAGTTGTTTGCTGAGTGCCATCTGACCTGGGGGTCTCATCTTCCAGCACTATCTCTTGTTGCATTTTGGATAGTCTATTCATAGGGTTTTCATGGTAAGAGGTATTCAGAGGTTGTTTACGATTGCTTTCCTCTGAGCCTGGTTGCATCTTTGTCTGGTATCTCAGCTTTGACCATTTTGCCTTGGGTAACCCTGCTAGGAGTCTAGGCTCTTGGTCTAGACTCTTGATGGTATTGCTGTCAGCTTCTTCAACACTCTCAAACCCCCTTACCACATTAAGGTTTGCATCCTAGAGTGGCAGGTAGATTACACTTTAAAAAGAAGAAAAAAGACAGTAATTTCTAAGTTCTCTGGATCATAAAGATGATTTCTGTGTTAACCTAGGTACCTTGCTGAGGTGATATTTGGCTGCAGTGTTTACCTAACATATGTCTGGTTAGTTAAGTACTCCCCATAGTAAAAACAGACTGTGGCTTCAAGTGCTTTGAGAATTAACTGAAGAGTTTTCATTCTGCTTCTGCATGCATCCAATATAACTGATTTTCTTTTGCATTTTGCTTGCATCTGGACCTAAACAATTAGTCTATTGCAGTTCTTTGTTCTCTAAAATTATCCTCATCAATTGTTCTATTTATATAATCATGCAGTCATTAAATAACACAAGGATGGTTAAGGAATTCATGAAATGTCATCAATTTGTCAGCTGCACCTTATCCCATAGAGTTTGTATTGGTATGCATTAAGACATGTGTGTATAGCAGATTCTGTATGCAGATTGTCATGCACATAGGCTGCATTCAGACAGCAACTTATTCTCCCCCCCCCCGGTTTTTCCTTACCAGATATTTTCCACATTTTATTTGATCATTCACACAACATTAAAACCACTCCTGGAAATCCAGTGGAATATAGCGGAAACACTCATTTCCATGTTAATTGCTTCCAGAAAAAAAATCCATCTGCAACCCCATTTTCCCAGAAAATCACGGGAGTAAAGTCATGAAATTTGGGGTGGTATATCAGCATACAATTCTTTCCTGTCATTTTCATGGGGGAGTCATGGGGGAACAGAAATGTGCACGTGTGGAAAGAGTGGAGGAGTAACAATATGTCCAATGAGGTTCATTGTTGTGTCACACCATGCCCACTGGTTTGAATGAAATGTAGTGCAACATGGCAGTATGTTGGTCAAAATGCCACAGTTCCATAATGCAACAGGTACACGAGTGTAAAAGACATGTTAGAAATAGGGATAGAAGTGCTACCATTATGATCAGTAAAACTAACACAATAAACCCCATGCCAGAATGCAGCCATAGACATGCTCACGTGATTTCATAAACTGATCGCTTAATGGTCTCCAGTGGAGAGAAGCTCAGAAAAAAGCAGGGAATTATAGCATACAAGCAGTCATGGGCCAACATCTAGAGTACCCTGCGTGTGTAGTGAAGTTAGTGAGCTCCAAATAGTCACAGTGAGGGATGGGGGAGAAATTCAGTTCAGTTCAGTTCACAGTTAAAGGCAAAACCTACCTAATTTACACTTCCTGAAATAATATGCTAACTGAAACGCAGCCATCCTTCAAAATTCACACTTCTCCAGATTCTGCAGTGGAGATCTTCAGCCAAGTAATGTGTATAAAAATGCATATATTAGTGAAAATAAAATACAACAATGCATATAATAGGGAAAATTGCTTGCAAAATTTGTATATCGGGAGACATTTGCACTAATATTTTCATGAGATCTTTTTTTTAAAAAAAACCTGTATGGTGTGGAAATGGGGAGAATTGAACTTCAGACTGGAAAAATGAGAAACTGACAGAATCCTAAATTGACACATTTACCATCCTTAGTCACAGGCACATTATCTGCATAAGGATATTTCCCAGATGGTCAAACCATTCTCTTTCTGGTCTGTGTCACTTTTGCAAGCTTCTCTCAGACTGTTCTGTTCAATTTCAGTATAACCTCTGCATTTCCTTTTTTTAAATCCACACGAACATTTGCATTTAAATATATATTTAAATAAATATCTTAAACATCTTTGCTTCCCTCAGCATACACATTTCTAAGTGTATTTTCTCTGAAAAGACACATTCTAAACATAGGCTTTTTAGAACATTGTTTTGACCTAAGGCTGATGTTGGAACATTTGGGAAGTGTGAAATATTTTATTTGGGTATATTTATTACTCCAAGGAGCTCAAGGATGTCTGTGCATGGTTCTACTTTCCATTTTATCCTCAGAACAACCCTGTGAAGTAGGCTTGGCTGATAGGCTGGTTCCCCCAAGGTCACCCAGTGAGCTTCATGCCTGAGCAGGGATTTGAATCCTAGTGTCCCAGGTCCTAGTCTAGCACTTTAACTATTACTGATCTGATCTGCACATTAACCCAGGAGGTATGAATAGGATCAGTACATACTGGAATTCACAAAGATCAAATTCTTCATTCATCTCTAGTTTAGAAGTAATATATAGTTGTGGGCATCAATCCTGGTGAGGCTTTTCGCATTCATAATGTTGCTAAGATTTCACAACTAGGGACTTTAAAATGAGTTCATCACCTAGGAACGTTTACGTATTCTGGATGTGGCATCCAAAATGTATGTTCATTATCTTTTAAGCATGTTAGTGCTAAATCACACATCACTGCAGGTTTTTTTTTAAAGCAAGTTTCAGAAGAAGGATCAACACAATCCAGAGCTATGTCTTGGATCATGTTATTAACAGACATGCCTGAGGCTGTAAAATAAACCAATTTTCAGCATTTGATGGTATTAATCAAGTGGTCCTCTGAACAAAACTCTGAAATACAAATACTGATAGTATGCTTTGAATTCTGCCAGCCCCCTTTTGAAAGATTCAGTTATGAGAGTAGAATGGAAAATGTTTTGTTGTTATGGTTATAATTGTTGTTGTTTGCCCAAATCAGGTTTTTATTGAGAGATTATACTAATTTATATAAAAGGAAGCAGCTGAAGAAAAAGTATTTTTAAAAATAACAATCTTTGGAGAACAATCATAAATGAAATGGCCCATGGCTGGACTAGAGTATTGCTCAAATCCAACAAATTGCCTCTTTGCCCTGTCTCCTAATTTGCAAGAGTGCCATCTTCTTCAAGCTGAGATAGGTATCTCATTTAAGAACACAGATTGCCAGCTATCAGGAAATCCTATCCTAACTACTGTATTAGAACCCACTGATGCAACATCAACCAACCATTATAGACTATTCACCAGCAATTTAAAAAAGGAATATTCAGCCAGCAGTCATAACACTCTAATATCACACAGGATGGGTGGGGGATATGCAGTATGCATTTGACATGTGCTTTAATAATAGTTAAGAACCAATTATGGGATTCAACTGTACAACAGAAAATTATTCGCATTTCCTGAGTTATTTTTGTGACTTTGCATCATGAACCATACTGGTCACAAAAATAAGTCTAAAGTATGTGACTTTTAATATAGGAGCTTTGGGGGAAGAAATCTGAATTATGTTCTATTGTATACATTTTTCCAAATAATTAGATGGCTGTTATTTAAAACTATCTGCAAATCTAAGATTGTATATATGTAGCTTAAAGGCAGTAGAACATATTTCACATTATTTGTTATACTGTCATACATATATACATCCCCAGGAAAAAATGCTTGGCCAGTTTGCTATCTGGGTTATCAAATGGAAATGATCTGACAAAACTATCAAGGTCCTTGTGAGTAATCTTGACATGTTTATTACTTGAAGGGTAGTCCAATTTGTCAGGGCTGCCCCAAAACTGAGAAACACCTTTGTAAAGGCTAACACAATGAAAAGGCTGGGAGGCTGGCTTGATTTGATGAAACACACTTTTTATTGAAATTTATGATGTGATTCCTGACTGTCCCTGTTAAGCGCTATGTTGTATTTTATTTGATCTATTTTATTATCATAATGACCTTTGGCTAAACAATAAACTCTGAATTGACTATGAACATTCTGGTACATTTTAAGAATGCAGCACCAAGCAGGTATATAAAACATATTTCTGTAACTCTTACTTTTGTAGCATGAATTATACAGCCATGAAAGTGGCTGTATACTATAGCCAGTGTGGATTTTTCAATGTTAAATTGAAAATACCCCCATGTCATTCTGATGCTTCCCATAAGCTCATTTCAAAATAAAACCTTACCAAACTTACAGTCCTGAACTGAGAAACACTTGCTTAACAACCCTCTCAATTTTCATGGTGATACACAAAACAGTCAGAGAGAATAAAGAGTTCAAAGTCTAAAAAGAGAGGGAAAAACCCAGAGCCCTTTTGGACTTTTTTCTCTGAGAGTGCTCATAATCTGTTGAAATTCATTAAAAATCAGCCATGTTCACAGAGTACCTGTAATCCTAATTCTGACATTGTCCCATACTCTGACCTTCATCTTCTGCAGTTTAAAGGTTAAAAAAAATGCCTGGCTGATTTTTAATTAATTTAAGAAATGTTGGCTTGAATCCTATGATAACGCGGGGCATGCTCAGTAAGAACCAACTGTCAGTGTTCTAACAGCCTCACAGCTGCTGGGCTTGGTTAATCAGGGGGCCACACCCACACCAGACTTGATTTCACTTGAGACAGCCATGGCTTCCCTCAAAGAATCCTGGGAAGTGTAGTTTGTGAAGGGTGCTGAGAGGAGACTCCTATCCTCCTGAGAGAATGGTTTAACAGCCAGCCACTCTGACTAAAGGTCTGTGAGAGGAACAGGGCGTCTCCTAGCAACTCTCAGCACCCTTCACTAAGTACACTTCCCAGGATTCTTTGAGACAAACCATGATTGGTTTTGAGCCATGGCTTTGAGAGAAGCCATGATAGACTTCCGGGAAGGGTGACTTAGCCTGTGCCTGCTTTTGAGACGGGCTCCTGCCTCAAAAGAAGCTTATTCAGATATATCAGTCAGTTTTTTCTTTTTTTTTTGACTGATTAAACTTCTCCCGGGTAGGGAGAAACGAAGAGATTAACCTCAAAGCCTATTTTTGTTGGGACGACCAGATCTCATTAATTTATGGGACGAGGTCCAGCCGACGAAGGTGGGACGGATTTTCAACAGCAAGCTCTATCTGTTAAAGCGAACGTTCATCTTATCTTCTAAGAGAGAACGCACTAACAGGCAAGCACCCTTCTTTCTATATTTTTCTTTTACTTGACTTAAATTGTTGCTGTTTAAAAGAGATTTGCCAGATTGATCGGTTTTTGACATCTCACTGGGGAGCCGTAACTTCTCTCTGCTACGCACTAATTAATAGCTTATCTCTGTTTTTGTTGCAAAAAGCTGTCCTGGATTTGCATTCTAAAGATACACACAGAAGAGGGATTTCTATTCCAGATTTTTATTTTGAAAAATATTATACTGTTTTGAGACTACTCTCTTTTTGGTCTATTTTATTTTGACGAATCTGTTTCTTGACGATTGCCATTAATTGCTTCGATCCTGGGAACTGCATTTTGTTTACTTAACCATTGGAGAGATAAGGCTGTCTGCTCTGTTTATACTGTGATGTCACCAAGTTTGGAGTATTAACCCAATTGTTGCTGAAATAAGAAGTGGTTTTCCTATATTTTTCTTTTAAAATGGCAATTAAGAAAGTGGCTGAGAATCTGGAAATAACTATGTTTCAGAGAATAATGAATGAGATTGAGATAACGAAAATTGAATTGAGTAAAATGAAGCAGGAGATTAAAGATATAAGGGTCCCTGTGAGAGAGGTGACCCTGGAAGGGGTCCCTGTGAGAGAGGAGACCCCGGAGATTGGAATAGGGGTCCCTGTGAGAGAGGAGACCCTGGAGACTGGAATAGGGGTCCCTGTGAGAGAGGAGATCCCGGAGATTGGAACAAACGTGGAACAGGAACAAGATTTGGAGTCTATGGACTTTAGAAATAAAATCTATTGTTTGGAACTCAATGTTATCTCTGAAGAAATTAATGAAGATTCTAGAGATAAAGTTATCAATGGCATGGATTATCTTCTGGACTGGAATGATGTGATGGAGCCCAATATAGAGAAAATCTATGGAATTAACTGCAGCCATGTGACAATGGAAAAACTTTTAAGAGATGACCCAGTGTATTTTGAAAAAAAGAACAGAGATATGATTTTACAGCAGTATTTCAGCAACTTATTCAGAATGGATGGCAAGAAAATATTTGGGATAGAGGTAATTCCCATCAGACTCTTATTATATGACTATGGCTTTGACAGCAAGATTATTATGGAATACTGATAATGGAAGATTGGATATTGAAATTACTGGACTTAACAAGACTACTGAAGATGGAAGATGGAAAATGGAACTAATAGAGATAATAGAACAATGGCTACTGAAATTACTGAACCTAACAGATTCTGATGTGATGGATTAATTGAAATGTTTATTTTGACTATGGTTATGACAATAAGATTATCATAATTAGTAATGAGATGGATTAATCGATATGCTTATCTGGAAAAAAAAATTGATAGATATATTTCTTAAAGAATTGAAACCTCTCTTTGACTTTTTGTGGAAAGAATAAAGTAATGTTTATGAGATTTGATGATTAAGTAAGATAACTACTGGAGGAAAGTGATTTTATAATATGACTTAAGAGACAGGATTGCTATATATTATAGACTTATAACTGATTTGATCTTTGACAAATGGGAAGTCAATACTTTACTTTTTATTTTTTATTTTTGTTTTTTTTTTTTTTTTCTTCTTTTCTTTTTTTCTTTTTGTTTAACTATTTTTGATTTTGTTTTTTGTCTTTGAATGTTTTATGATTTTGTCTTGTATGTTTTATGAAAATCTGAATAAAAATTATTGAAAAAAAAAAAAGAGAGAAGCCATGATAAATTGTTTTAAATTGTGCTTTAAATTGTTTTTAAAAGATGAGTTTCTAAATTTGTATATTTGTTTTTAATGTTTTTAGTTATTGTAAACCGCCCAGAGAGCTTTGGCTATGGGGCGGTATAGAAATAAATAAATAAATAAATAAGAAAGAAAGATTATCCAAAGTGTAATAGAGGCCTAGTGTGGATGTGGCCAGGGACAGCTTTGTTTTAAATTTGGGTGGGAAGTAGGGTTGCCAGGTTCAGAGCCTGATCCTGATCCTGTATCTTTAGGAGAAGAGAAAGTAAGCCAAGTGCAGGTGTTCTTGCAACATTATAATGGGAAAAACCACAAGGTGGAATTCTCCCTTCCCCCTGCACAACTTTTAAAGATACAGAAGACCTCTTGGTACAGAGGCACATGTTACCAAATTCTTCCAAGCTACACAGCAAGTGGATTGGACTGTGAAAGACCAACCCAAATAGTGTTTGCATTTTGACAAATTTGTAGGGCAGTACAATATCTCAGAGAGGAGTTCAGGTCTCCTGCTCCCCTGGTGCATTCACTATAGCTGCCCAATTTCCCTGCTTTTTAAAGTTTGGTAGAAATATCTGTGGGCTATAGGTACATTCTTAAACCGCAAGGTTTTTTGCCTATTAGTGATTATATTTTATTTCAAGAATTATTCAGAGTGAAAGTGCCTTTAGGAAACATTGTACTTCAGCCATTGTGTTCTTAAAGCAATAATTCCTTTGCTTTAGTTTTCATCCATTTCTACCAACCCCTTCCTATTAGCTTTTTCAATGTAATGGTTCCCATGCATATTGTATTTAGCTCCCTCTAAGTCTTCTGTAGTGTAGTGTCCCTTGAAGAGTTGTAAGATGTTAAATTTTTGTCAGCTTTGCTCATTATTTCTCCAGTACATAAGCAGCAAACAAAACTCCCTTATGATTCTGAGGTTTTAGCAATCCATCTCCCTCAGTCTCTTTGAAGGGAATATTCATTCTTCAAGAGAACTAGTCTACCATTTATTTTTTCCAACTCTTATATCCACACAGTACTTAGGGCTCATTCATATCAATAGCTGCGGCACTAAGAGGCTTCAGAAGGCTTCTGTGTGGTCGTAGCTATGACAGCTAATCATACTTGGAGTATAGGACTACATCAGGGAGTCTAGGCAACCCTTCTCCTAAATCAGTACCTCTGGTTCTTTCAAGCACATTTGACACATAATTGCTATCAGAGCTTGGAAAAGTTACTTTTTTGAACTACAACTCCCATCAGCCCAATCCAGTGGCCATGCTGACTGGGGCTGATGGGAGTTGTAGTTCAAAAAAGTAACTTTTCCAAGCTCTGCTATATGGTAAAGACAAGAGTCATTCTGTGCTAGTCGACCAAGGTTGTAATGAACCCCCTGAGAAAGACAAAGAGGAAAACATACAGAAGACTAGTTGTAACAGACTTGTGAGGCAAAAACAACAAGCGGTTGTATCCAGCTAAGTTTTACTCAGAATGGACCCACTGAAATTAATGAACCAAAGTTAGCCATGTCCATTAACTTCAATGTGTCTACACTGAGTAGGATGAGCACTGGATACAACCCAAGGAGTCTTGTGGTACCTTAAGACTTACACATTTACATTTCCATGGACTGAAGTCTACTTGTTCTTTAGAGGCTTTCTTGTCTGTCTGCAGAGGACAAAACAAAAAGGATTTAAAATGCTGAGGATTGTATTCAACGTAGTGTTAAGGCGAACGTTCTGTCAGTGCCAGGATTTCTTCTTATGCAATGGAATGTTCTCCCCCTCTCCTCCCCCCATGTGTCCCCTAAATCTGTTCTGGGAGTTCCCTAGACCTTCTGGAGCAGATTTGGGGGTGGTACAGGGCACACAGAGAGAGCCAAAGTACCACTGTGCTGGCAATAATCCTTGCGCTCACAGAATCATTTAGTCGAATACCATCCCCATGATCTTCAAATTTGTTGTAACAGCAGTTCCTTTATGTGGAATATGTCTTCCAAAATAGTGTTTGGTGGTCCTGAACCATATTCTATCCTTCCCTCATCAACATGTCTGACAAAGACTTCTTGTATGTCTTCTATAGAACCTCAGGAAACTGCAGAGGATTATGGAACATATCTTAGAGTGCATGCTCCATTCATGCAGGTTGCTGACCAAGTATCTCCAGCCTCACAATTGCTTTTTGGCAGTGAATTGGGTGTGTGCTCTAGAACATATCCAGCTGCACATTGCCGGGGAAGATTGGCAGATAATGATGTCTAGTTCCTTCTCCCCAGCTCATCATGGACTTGGATTATTCTGGCTGTGGTGGGAGGGAAGAAGGCAGGATTCAACTTCCCATGATTTCCAGCCAATGCCTGGCACCAGCACACTAGATAGTATGCCCTTGGATGATGTATATTTTCCTGAGAAGCAGCATTTCCCACACACCCCTGTGTCGATACATTTAAAAAGTCAGAACCTAAAAGGGAGAAGGCTTGCATGGTGACGGGATGAGATATTAGACCTCACACAGAGTGGGGAACAGTGTGCCTAAGGGACAAAAACAAGCTGTGTGAAAGACGGTTGCGTGAAATGCCAGTATATGAGCTGAAAAAGCCGCTGTTCCTTAACACAGCAGGTACTGCAGTGTGAAAGGGATTTTAGAAATCGGGACAGAAGTGCTATCTTTTTAATCCATTAAACCAGCCTTTCCCAACCAGTGTGCCTCCAGATGTTGCTGGACCACAACTCCCATCAGCCTCAGCCTCATTGCCAATGGTCAGGAAAGATGGTCCAACAACATCTGGAGGCACACTGGTTGGAAAAGGCTGCATTAAACCAATGCAATCAGCCCCATGCCTGTCAGTGTTTTTAGCTGATCAGTGAAGTCAGGACTGTGGTTGATGAATGAGTTGTTTGAACACTAGGGAATAGGAATCTCTGGGGTCTTGAGGAACAGCTGTTAACTCTTCCCCTTAATGCACTTTTTTGTGCTTCTGTCTTATTTTCTAGTAGCCCTTAGAATCTCTGTATTTTACCCTTCCTTTTTACCCAGCAACCAGGATTCATCTTTCCTGTGGTGAGTTCATCTGAGATCAGGAAGTCCCTAGAAGGGAGGGAGGTTTGGGTGGATGTTAAAGAATCCCCAACCTCCAATGGCAAATGCAAAATGTGAAAACTTTGCAAATGTGCGATGCCATACCTCCATGGCAGCCATTTTGTGACTGGCACGCTCAGGCACTCTCAAAATTCAAAATGTGATTCCTTATCCAAAAAGGGAAACCTTGCCCTATGCTATTTACATAGAGTAACTGGGTGAGGTCACACAGCAATTTACAGTGCAGTGTCCTCGATATGCAGATGACACCCAATTCAATCTTCTTCTTTTTCATCAAACCGAGGTGAGACAGCAGAAGGGCTATATTAGTGACCAACTGTGATAATGGACTGGATAAGGGTCAATAAAGTGAGACTCAATCTAGGCAAGATAGAGGTTCTGATAGCTGATAATTTATCTTCCCAGATGAGTGGTGTCCACCTGTTCTGCAGGGATTTGTACTTCCCCTGCTAGATAATCAGATTCATAGTTTGGGCAACTTTTACAATCTGTCTTTAACATTAGAGGCATAAGTAGTCTGTGTGGATTGGAGCATTATGCCCACTGCAACCTTGGCTGAACAGAAATAGCTTGGCTTTGGTTATCTGTACCCTGGTAATCTCCCATTTGGATAGATTCAATGCACTGTAGGCAAAACTGCCTTTAAAAATGGTCTAGAAACTTTAATTAGTACTGTATATTACTGCTGGAGTGGCAACTTGGACTGGGTGATATATTCATTATTTCATCTGGCTCCTACTCTATTTTTAATAAGTCCAATCTAAAGTTTTTCTTTTGGCCATTAAAGCCTATCGTGGTTTGGTATCTTAGTATCACTAATCTTTGAGGTCATCATCAGAAGCCCTTCCCTATGGGTTCCTGGCAAATGAGGTGCAACAGTCCTTCTCAGTAGTGACCCTCTGGTTGTGGAGAGCCCTCCCTAGAGAGGCTTGACTACCTTAATGTCATTTTTGCATCAGACAAAGAACTTTTGTTAGTGGATCTTTTTGGTTTTAGGTTGGTGGATTTTATGCCTCGGCTCTCTGTTTCCAACTGGTTTAGTGCTGTGCGCTTTTATTCTCTGCTTTTAAGGTACTGTATGCATTTTGATCTATTATTGTGTTTCACTTATTGCCTTTTATTGTATGTAATTGTAATACAGTTTAACTCTACCTCTATACTGCAAGTTGCCTAGATAAAGTTTTGTCCTAAAAATATTCCAAATAAAATAAAATAGCCGCCTGCTACTTAGTCAGGCCACTGGTGCATCTACAGTAGCTAAGCACCGATAGTACAGTATACTGTCTGACAGTAGCTCTCCAGGATTTCAGATCAGGAATTTTTTGCAGCCCTGCCCATTCGAAGGACTGAAGCTTGGACTTTCTGTATGCAAAGCACATGGTCTACCACTGAGATGCAGCCCTTCCTCAGAGACAGGGGGGGTAACCCCCCCCCGTAAGTATGTGCTTCAGTTCACAGGAAACTTTAATTGATTTCTTTCCTAGGGCAGACTAGCAGTTCTGTCATGGCATACTTCCATTTCCTGACACAGAGGTTTGGGAATTGCAGAAACAGAATTGTTTCAGGTGGATTTAATCTTGCTTCCTAAGAATGAGATATGTTTTGTTAACTTGTTGCTTTGTTTTGCTGAGCCTATTTAAATACTATGCCGGTTCAATTATTTATTGATGGTTTCTGGAAAAAGAGATTGCTGAAAGGTTGAAATGGCCCCTTGGTAGGAATAAAATAAAATATGTGTACTGGTTAAATGGAACAATATCCTGAAATTTGCCCTTGACATTAATTTAAAAGGGTTTATTTTACAATGCAAATAGGGAAATCCTGCCAGTTTTGGAGGCGAATAATAATAATAATAAATAATAATAAAACCTTATTTTAAACTGATTAACAAATGCCAATATTAATTATGCAGATAATGATATATGTAAAGACAGAAATAATGGTAACAATGAGAATTTGATTTAGTAGCATTGATAGAATATCTGGTTTAAATGTTTCTTTTTGGGGGGGTGCCCCAAAGCAGCAATAAAAAAATCTCTTTGAAATAGAAGAAGCTGCAATGCTTATAACAAACAGATCTAGTTTTGATAAGAAATGGAAAACTGATCCTAATCTTAATCCAGAATAACTGCTGCCCTTTAATTCAACCGGGCTTCCATTCATTTAATATCAAATTGATGACAGACAATGAAATCTAAAGGGGTTTATTCCCCAAGATCCTGAGGCTTGCCTGACAAGAGAGCGGGAGTTCACAGGGGGGGTGGCTGAGAGGTTAGTGGAATGGCCAACAGGCTAGGATCCCAATATGCAGTGGCAGCATGGATGGATGGCTGAGTGTCTGCTTCTTTAATTAAAAAGAATTGGGTGAAGGTAACAACAGAAGATGAAGCCCCTTGACAGAAATCTTGTCACTCTGCCCAGCTCTAGAGCGAGAAGGAAGGAGTCCAAATGGAGCATAGAAGCAGGTTGTTTTGGGCTACTGGTGGCCCCTTCATATCAGGCTCTTTCCCAGGGCAGCAGGAAGGTCTTCAGAAACACTAGGACCACACTGTGGCAGGGAAGCATTTGGAACTAGGAGTGGTATTCCATCAGTGGCAGCTTGTGGCTCCATCTGACTGGGGCAGTGGAATTTGCGCTGGGTTTTAGTCCTAATTTTCAAGGATCTGTCCATGGTGCCTCCAAGACACCTTGGACAGCTCCTTGAAAGTTTGGACTACAACCTGGAGCAGATTCCACAGCCCCACTGATATCAAGTCTCCAGCCGCCACTGTATTCAATATTAGTCCTACTCAGAACAGACCCACTGAAGTTAATAGACATGACTAACTTATGCTCATTAATTTCAATTGGTAGGAATTGTGTATGACATACCTGAATACAGCTCTTGGAGCCTAAAAATGTTTTCTCCCATTTGAGCTACCTAGTTATTTCAATGTTCATCAGATGCTCTGATCAGAGTGCTCACATGTTTGGTAGTGAGATGGGTGGCAACAAAATTAAGCTGTAACTAACACCTCAATTGTGAAACATCCTTCCTTGATCCAATCTCTGCTTTTCTTGACAGCCTTTAGGCATCAGTTAAAAATGCATCTATTTATTCAAGCTTTTAATGGAGGTCTTTAAGGTCTTGTCTTATATTGGGTCTGGTATATTTTAAGCTGTATACTGCTGATGTACTGTTTTGTACGTTGCTACAGCTGTCTGAATGAATTGCTGTCTTAGTTTTATGGTGCGATCTTATCCATCTCTACACAGGAGTAAGTCCCATTTAGTTTAGCAGGTCCTACTTCCAGATAAGAGAGTATAGGATTGCAGACTTGATGGGTATTATTCCTTGTATAGATTTAAACCTTTTATTGTAAACTGCCTTGGGAACAAAGCCTGAGAGGCAAGACATAGATATTTTAAATGTGTGGGTATGTCAGGGTGCATGACTTGGATGCAAGTAGATGAGTGGTTATGCAAAGTCTAAGACTGGCAAGACCATCACTCAAATAACTGAGGACAGAATTTGAGGCTTCATAGGGCAAAGTAGAAGTGTATTAGCCCTTTTGTGTCACCTGACACCAGCTGAAATCAAAGCTGCACTGCCACCTTCTGGTCAGCTGGTAAAACACCAATTCCCTCTTCAGACAAGATGACACAAAGGGTCGCCAGGGTCTAACTGCTACATGTTTCATCAATGACATAATAAGCATTCACAGCACATTTTTTAAGTAAAATAAATACCAGGCATGAGAGGGGGGATTGTTTAAGCCATCCTGCACCAGACACAATCTGAGAAAACATCCCCCCTTCCTCTGTGCTCATTAGGAATAAGCATTAGGAGGCCAATGGGAGGTGCCAGTGGAAGGTTTTTCTAATGCTAATTGACATGTGTGAGGCAATTTTTACCCAGATTGTTTTGTAGTAAAAGACCTTCCCTCCTTGTATGATCTGCTGAAAATGAAAAACTCTGTCCCTCTGTGGGAGCCTTTTTTATTTTCTTTTTTAAAGTGGCATGATTACTAATCACATCATTACTATACCACAAGTTAGGCCTTCAGACTCCCTGATTTAAGTCACCTGTTCTTTCTAAAGTTGTTGTACAACACTGTATCTGCTGACTACTGGAGGGTCATATAATGTCAGTGTAGGGAGTCTAGGAAGCACCATCAATGATCTTAGAGTGTGCTGCACTGGCATTTCCACCGCTGTTTCAATTCCCTTCTAAATTATGTGACAAATATCAATGCAGCAATACAATAAATTTCATAAGCCCATGTAGCATGATCGATTGCTTCTCCAGTCCATTAAAATACCATCCGATAAGAAGAAAAAAATCCTCTTTCCTACAATTTAATGGCAATGAAAGAAATCCTCCTCTTTCTGCTCCATTACATTTTCTACCAGATTGAGTGGCTTTCATAATGTGCCATTCACAAGCATAGCATACTCCCTAGTGCAGTTGTTGAGAGATTATGAGGTTTCTCTTTTCAAGTGCTGATTGCTAAAGAAACTCCTATTTGTAGGAGTATAAGAAGCAATTGTTTGAACGCTATTTAACTTTGCAGCTCTGTTGAAAATACAGACAAAGGGAAGGACAGCACATCTAAACTGAGGTCCGTAATTCAGAACAGAATTCCAGTGGGTTGCATTTTCAGTCTTATTCCTTACAACTTATTCAAAAAAGTTGCTACCAACAATTTATCCGAAGTTGTTGCCATCTTGACAGTGGGAAACAATATACAAGGAAATGGGTACATTCAAATGCCTATTAAAACCAGGCTGAAACCAAAATTTGCACCAGTAGTTGGATCCATCTAGGTTGGGGTAAACAATCTGGTGCCCCTACAAATGTTGGATTCCAATTCCCATCAGCCCCAGCTAGCATGGTCAATGGTCAGAGATGGTGGAAGTTGGGAGTCTAACCATATCTGGAGGGCTACCTGTTGGCCACCCCTGAACTAGGTGATGCAAGTTTAAAAACTAGCTTTTACACATGCACCTCCATTGAATGTGAAACCATATGTGGTACTGTGGCCATACAAAAAACATACTCTAAGTAGATCCACTGGAATCAATGGATAAGTTAGTCATATCCATTGATTTCAGTGTGTTTACTCTGAGTTTGACTTAGTTGGAATCTTTTTGTCATCCATCTACAATACATTCGATTATCATGATTGTTGTCTTTCTTGGATTCATTTTCAGGCATATCACCTGTATTTAATCCACTACTTGATTTATAGCACAGTCCTATACATGACTAGAGAGCCAATGTGGTGTAGTGGTTAAGGTGTTGGACTATGACCCAGGAAACAAGGGTTCAAATTCCCACACTGCCATGAAGCTCACTGGGTGACCTTGGGCCAGTCACTGCCTCTAAGCTTCAAATGAAGGCAATGGTAAACCCCCTCTGAACACCGCTTACCATGAAAACCCTTTTCATAGGGTCACCATAAGTCAGGATCCACTTGAAGGCAGTCCATTTCCATACATGACTACTCAGAGTTCAGTGGCTTACTTCCAAGTAAGTAGGTATGGGACTCAAGACTTAACAAGGGGCAGAGCAAACTAAACTACAGGAAGCCAGCATAATTTCTGTTGGAGTAAAGTATACTACTACATTACCTCAATTCAGTACTCTGATCAGGAGTGGGGCTATTGGCAGCTGAACTGGCCTAGGCCTGGCAAAAGGAAAACAAACCTTTAAAACAGAGTTTGAATTACACCACCCTTTTTGCAGTGTAACTTCCACTGGGTTGCTCTGTCACACTGAGCTGAACAGAATTGGGAATAGGGGTAAGTTTCCCTGTGCCCTATCCTACTATGCCTCTGGATTCCCCTTTTTCTGGACTCATACCAGCCTTGGCTCAGCCAGCTTTAGCTGACTCCCAGCTGAGTCGGATGGAGGATTTAGGATTTACACCCACATATCTCTGATTGAGCTGGGATGAGGGACTTCAGCCAACATACCCTGACTTCAGCTCAGGCTCAGCCAGAGATCCAAACTCTGCTCATCTTGGTGTATATTGGGTTTGAATTCCTCCCTAAGTAGACTTGCTGAATTTGCACTTGGGATTGTGGAGTTAAAACAATGGTTAAATTATGGAATAGAGTCAGTACAATATATTTTGTCAGCATAAATGTATTGCTTCCCCATGGTATATGATTGATGGGGTGGAGGGAAGCCTTATGAAGTTTGCGGATGATACGAAACTGGGAGGGATAGCTAACACAATAGAAGACAGGAATAAAATCCAAAGGGACCTGGATAGACTAGAAAATTGGGCTGAAATTAATAAAATGACATTCAATAAAGACAAATGCAGGATTCTGCATTTAGGCCACAAAAACAAAATGCACGGGTACAGGATGGGAAATACCCGGCTTAGCAGTAGTGCGTGTGAGAAGGACCTTGGAATTGTAGTGGATCGCAAGTTGAACATGACCCAGCAGTGTGATGCTGCGGCAAAAAAGGCAAACACAGTTTTGGGATGCATAAACAGAGCTATAGTTTCCAGGTCGAGGGAAGTAATAGTTCCACTATATTCTGCATTAGTCAGGCCTCATCTGGAATACTGCATTCAGTTCTGGGCGCCTCATTTTAAGAAAGATATAGACAAGTTAGAGCGGGTTCAGAAGAGGGCGACGAGGATGATAGCCGGTATGGAGAACAAGTCTTATGAGGAAAGGTTGAAGGAACTCGGCATGTTCAGTCTGGTGAAGAGAAGGCTGAGGGGTGACATGATTACACTCTTTAAGTACCTGAAGGGCTGTCACATAGAGGAGGGTACAGATTTGTTCTCTGCTGCCCCAGAGGGTAGGACTAGGTCTAATGGTTTTAAGTTGCAGGAGCGTAGATTCAGATTGGACATTAGAAGGAACTTCTTGACAGTAAGGGCAGTTCGGCAATGGAACCGACTGCCTAGGGAGGTGGTAGGATCCCCTTCGCTGGATGTCTTCAAGCAGAGGCTGGACAGCTATCTGCGGGAGATGCTCTAGCTGTGGATTTCCTGTTGTGAGCAGGGGGTTGGACTCAATGGCCTACAAGGCCCCTTCCAACTCTATGATTCTATGATTCTATTATATAAATCTATGGAACATCCCAACACTGGATATTTTCATCAAGGTTATAGGGCACAATTGCTTTCTGCTACAAAAACAATCAGCCTATTCATGTGCCAATGTTCATGTGGGGAAATAGTACTATGAACAAGGCTGTACAAAAATTATTCTTCTGCTCACAGATATTGGGGAAAGGGCAACTGAGACTACAGCAGTGGCTTCACTAGAGGGGTGCAGGGGGTGCGGGCCGCACCAGGTGATACCATCAGAGGGGGTGACACCCAGAGCCGCCCCTAGGCACCGGGAAGCGGGGAAGTGGGGAAGTGGGGAAGTGGGGAAGTGGGGAAGCGGGGAAGTGGGGCAGTTGCCCCGGGCCCCATGCTTTGGAGGTCCCCACACTTGGTGATATAGAGAAGCTGGGCTGCGGTGGAGTTTTTTCTCTATCTTCAGCCCTGCAGCGGCCATCTTGCCAGCCACTTCCCTCTTGGGGAATCTCCCACTCTTCGGCTGCAAAGTGGTTTTTCCTCCATCCTGCCTGGCCTGGCCGCTCATCAGCTGTGAATTTTAGGCGGGAGGTTTGAATCCCCTGCCTGCTCTTGGGCTGCATGCCTGAGTGGCTTCCCAGGCAGGATGGGGGGAAAATGCTCTGCAGCCAAAGAGTGGGAGATTCAAACCTCCAGCCCAGGCAAGCACTGCCTCTGTAAACCCGTTGCATGCAGCAGTTTACAGAGGCAGCACCAGTGGCGTACCAAGGAGGGGTTGGGGTGCAGTCAATCAGGGGGTGCAAGATGGAGTAGGGTTACCAGGTGTCTAATTTTCAGCTGGAGTTTCTGGTTTTGGGGGTCCCCTCCAGGTCTCCAGCTAACTTACCTTAATCTCCGGACTCTCAGCTTCAATCTAATAAAACAACTAAGTTTCTAGGTCGTCTGGTTCCCGAGATATACACCAAAACATCAGCCCCCCCACGACTGTTAAATCTGTTTTTTAACCGATCTGTATAGCAGCTTTTAGCCAGAGCTTGGAAAAGTTACTTTTTTAAACTACAGCTCCCATCAGCCCCAGCCAGCATGGTCACTGGATTGGGCTGATGGGAGTTATAGTTCAAAAAAATAACTTTTCCAAGCTCTGGCCTCTAATCCCGCCCTTTCAGGATTGTAGCCAATAAGGGGAGCCAGGCTTGTGATTTGTTGACCCAGGCAGTGCTTAGGCTTCATTACAATGTCAAAATGGTGGTTTTGAGGTCTTCAGTTTGAGTAAGTAAGAATATGGGTTAAAGTTTTTTTTCTCTTGTGTGTAGCACACAGTCAGACCCTGGGCTGTTGGAGAGGGAAGTGCTTTGAAAACCTTTCCAATATGAAAGCTTTAATCCAATACTTGCTTTTCTGGGAGTAAAGGAATGCTGATCCCATGTACCTGGAGTAAACCCCAATGAATTCATTAGGTCTTACTTTTGAGTAGACATGGTTAGGATTGTGCTGTAAATTGTTTATTTTTTTGGTATTATTTCATTTATGAGTATATTTCCATATGCATTTGTCTACAACTTCTACGTTATTTGGGCCGTTATTGATCATGCAAACCTAACCCATTAGTGTATCTCATGTAATGGTAAAGTTTAATGTTAAAATGAACATAATTTTGATGTAGTTCTTAAATGTTTTTACTTTGAATTCTATTGTTTTCTTACCAAATTTTCACTTTAACCACATGAAACTATGTATAAATGTAAATACATTTAGGCTGTGTGTATGATATTGTAATTTAAAGGTGTAATTTTAATTTTGCTAAGCTGTTTATGTCACTACTATTGCGATTACATTCAGTGATATACGGGAATTACGATTTACGAGTAACATTACTAGAAAAAACATTACTAAGGATTCTGTATGGTCTGGTACGGGAGGAGGTCCATGGGGGTGACACCAACCCTAGTGATGCCACTGGACTACAGCAATTGCTTCTAATTGCATCATTGTACAGCTCAGTTCATATTAATGTTTCTCCATGTGATCACAGCCATACAGCTACTTCCAGACAGGAGACTGTGTGAATGGATCCCTGTACTACAAAGTATACATGCAAGCTAGAGAAAGTTATGGCTAAATCTGGATTCTTACAATAAATCTGGATTCTTACAATGTAGGAGCTGTGTAGTTGTATGCCACTCATTCAAAGCTCCATCCTATGTTCCTTGCACTAACATAAAATCATTGGAACAATGTCACATGGGAAAAGCCAAACTAGAGTCAAGAGGCCAGCTTGGATTATCCTGTTAGTGAAGTTCTTCCCATCAACAGGCTGCCACTGAAAATAGTATCCCAATGTTGAGTTGTTCCTTTCCTTTTCTGAAATATATAG
This sequence comes from Rhineura floridana, assembly GCF_030035675.1. Taxonomy (NCBI): domain Eukaryota; kingdom Metazoa; phylum Chordata; class Lepidosauria; order Squamata; family Rhineuridae; genus Rhineura; species Rhineura floridana. Next base: position 34,819,537 of record NC_084484.1, read on the forward strand.
CAACACCTTAAGCAATGACATAGAATTGGAGGGGTCTTGTAGGCCATTTAGTCCTGTCTTCTCTGCTTGATGAAGGAAATCTGGAGCTAGAGCATCCCCAGCATATGGCTGTCCAGCCAAAGAGAGACCATCACCCCTCTGGGAAATGACAAATTTCATTGTTGAATTTTCAATAAGTTTCTCCTAATGTTTGAATGCCATTGATCCTCCTGTAACTTAAAGCATATTAGATCTTTGGGGCAGCAATGAAATACCAAGTATGCAGTCTGAGAGTATTCCTTGTCTGAGTGCTGGCTGGGAAGTCCAAGTGGTGTCAGCAGCCAGGGATGTGTCAGAATTGCTTTTTAATATGTTTCTAAACCTTCTTTTTCTTAAAGTTTTTAACCTGTTTTTAAAAATAAAGTTTTGAAAACTTAAAAAAAGTTTTTAAAGATGTTTTGTTTTAATGTATTTTAAAGTCTGTTTTTTATGATGTTTTAAAGTGTTTTTAGTGCTTTTGTTTGCCGCCCTGGGCTCCTGCTGGGAGGAAGGGCAGGATATAAATAAATAAATAATGTGTTTGATCAGCTACAGCTGACATGCCAACTGCAATCATATTTGGAGAGGTCTGACCTAGTCAGCAGTGAAGTCTGGTCCTCTAGGGCTACTGTGGCACAGTCCTCCCAATGAGAATGTCAAACAATTTTTAAAAAATCTCAAAGCCACACACTCCTTCCTGTCCCACAGACATTTTATACTTCCTTGACTTACAGAGACTTGTGGAGGCATTTCCGTCAATCTCCTGTTCTCTGGCCAATCAGCTGTCTGCACTACTCAGCCAATTTTAATCCAAAAGTACAGCTATGGCAAAGAGGTCTCTAGGCAGAAAAACCACGTGACTGATATTTCCATAGGACTGCCTGCTTTTCAGCCCAAACTGGAAGGCACTCACTCCATCTGTTGTAATGAGGGCTATCCACCACAACCACTATAGAAGATTAGAGAGGAGTCAGGAGTGCTTCAAGAAAGGCCCCATGTGGTAGCCTTAGCCTGTATCAAAATCATATATTGGCTCTGATCATGCTTAGAGCTGTTTCCCTGAAAACCAGTTCTCCTCATAGGTAGCTAGAGAAGCAGCAAGGAGTGTTACTTTGAAGAGCTTTCTGTGTTGTTTTGTTTAGTATTTGTTTTGGGACCTTGCTAGAGAGAGAGAGCAAGTAAACAAGTAACAGTGAGTCTCTTTCTAAAATAAATATGTTTTACGTATTCATTTTGCATTTATTTTTGTGAATTGGGAAGTTGGAAGGAGAAATAGTGGATGGCTTGTGTATGTGTTGCAACAAACTCTATTAACTGTTTTCCTCCATTAACTTATTAAAAGCTGCAGCAGCTGCTGAGTAAGGTAGGACAGGGCGATCTGAGCTGCACGCAATTCCAGACTATTTTCCAGACTACTTCCAGAAAAAAGGTGTGTGGATCTGCTTCCAACAAGTCCCTCCTCTAAGTTCAGAATATCTTGAAATCAGAGGAATGGAGGAAACTGCTGGTACTATTATTTCTAGTTTGCTTTTTTGTGAGTTTTGTCAGACAATATCTGAAACCTGGAAGATATTCTCCCTAACCTCAAAAATAACAGAGACTGGTTATTATAATTAGTCTGGTGTGATATACTCTGCACAAGAGCAGAGATTATTACTTCATATTTTCAGGACTGAGCCATGCATTGCAAATGTGTTCTAATGTGCTCTGATATGCCCTGCCTCAAATGAAACAATCTTTTTTGGGTTGGAATACTTTGCTCTTTCAATGTTGAGAAAAAATGTTTTGGATAATGAAATGTTAGATTGATTTTTAGAGAAGGAAAACTGCATGCAACTGGAAGCAAGTGTTCTACACATTTTATAGGTTTCTATATGTGTGTGTGTTTTTGGCAATAGATGTGTAGGTGTAATCAATACATGAATTCAGAAACTTATGTCATGTGGTAAGGCTTAATTTCTAACTAAAAACTACGGGGCCAATCATGCCTAAAATCATACTTGGCCCTCTTACATGGAAGCTCTTCCCCTGTCCATAGATGTGCAGATAGCTAATACATATTTTGCAGTGAGGAGACAGTGGCACTCTGTACATGTGTAGTAGCACAATATCCTAAACAAGGGCTGTACAAGTCCTGTTACGATGAAAATAGCAAGCCCTACCAAATAAAAATGTTACCAGCCACCACTGGATCCAACTGGCTTATTTGTGGCTGATGTTTTATAGCCTGGATTATTGTTGTTATTGTTATATTTTTATTAGTTGCTGTCATTGCAGGGAGAGATGATTTTATGACTGTTGTGTTGTTGATATTTTGTCATGTTAATTGTTATGAGCTTTTGGATGGGCATTGCCTGGAAATATTTTAAATATAATAAATTCATCATCATCATAGTTTCACAGTCAATAATCATCATAGTTTCACCAGTCATTCAATAGGACTTAAGTACACTTACCTTTGTGCGTGAGTGCAACTGATGAAACTGCTATTGAGTAAATATTTTGTGAGTTGAGGTCGGAATCTGATTGTCCCTGAAAATGTAAAATTAAAATGACAGTCAGTGCATTCACTATGTATGAACAAGCACTTTCTTCCTGAGAAAAGCAAATGTATTGCAAAGAACTGTGAATAATGCCAGTGCTAAGCCAGTTGAGCACTCTGACATCCATAAGCAGATGCTTCGCCTTATACATGGTGATGTGCCACAGAGTAGTTGTATTCAGTTCCTAAAGAATGAAATTCAATGGAACATCAGTGGATGAGAGTGTCTTGATTGTGGAAAGGGGAACAAGATATCTTGCAGAAGAGAACTGTTTATATTTCTAAACATCTGGAAAGCCATGAATGTTTCTGGCTGAATGGTTCTATTTTTTTAATTCCATGTTATTGTACAACATCCAGAGTTGTTTTACTGCATTATCACTTAATACTTGATAGAGCTATACAGAGCTTTCATTTGTGATGTTCGAACACTTGAAAGTAGGTCTTTTGGCTGCCATCCAGAGCCCTGCAAGGGCACAGAAGTGCTATTGCAGGCTGTGGCAGATGGAGATCTATGCACTCACCAAGTGCATCTCTCCTGCCAAAGCAGAGAATGTGTAAGAGAGCGGTTTCAGCATCCTCAGTGAACTATAATTCCCAGGGTTCTTCGGTGGGGTGGGGAAGCCAGACAAAGTGACACAGCCAGGATAGACTCTCTGAGGGTGGAAAGCATTTGAGGTCAAGTGGCAGAATAGGAAAAAAAACGTCCAGGGTGTGAGGGGATCCCTCTCCTGCAGAAGAGCCCTGGAGCAAGATGATCCTCTGGAGTGGGTGGGTTACCCCCCAGCAGTGGAGTTTTGCCCATGCAGGTTCTTTAAATCTCCCCAATCCAATCTAACCGAGCAATGGCATTTCATTGGAGCATAAAAATGCCACTCCATTGGGCATTCCCAATGTCATTCCACTGAGGCAATAAATAAATAAATCCTAACTTCAGGATAGCTTGGTGAAAATGTTCATGCAGTGTGTGGCAGCTCTGAAAAAGGCAGTTCCAAGTATGTATCATTAGGAAAGGCACTGGAGAACCTACCAATATCATAATGCTGTTATAGAAGTCTATGGTGTGACCACACTTGGAATACTGTGTACAGTTCTGATCGCCACATGTCAAAAAGCATAATGCAGAGGTGAAAAAGTTGCAGAAAATGGCAAGCAAAAAGATCAAAGGGTTCATGCAACTCCTCTGTGAGAACAGGTTACAATAGTTGGGTGCTTTTTAGTTTAGGAGAAAAAGTGAGTAATGATAGTGGTGTATAAAATTATGCAAGGTAGAGAGAACGTGGATAGATAAAAAGTTTTTCTCCCTCTCACATAATGCTTCAAGCTGAATGTTGGGAGATTAAGGACAGACAGAGAAAGTGGTGGCTGGTACTCACTAGATCTGGTGGGGCTGCTAGGCTGCCAAGGGGGCATGGCCAAGTTCTGGTTTTCTCCCCATCCTTTAAGCATTGTAGTTTTACAAACAGCACCTAACTAAACTGAAAAGTGTCTTACGGGATCCTGGCTGTCATGATCACTTATGCGGCATCCACCTTTTTGTTTCTTTCCCAATCCTTCTCCTATGCATATAAACAGTAGAATCTTAAACATTGCTGTTTTATTAATACTTAGCACCTAACAGAACTTTAGTCCTATGCTTGCTGTCCTGCACACACAGTTAAGTCATACTTCTTCAACAGTGAAGAGGAGCCTAGGTCTCTGCGTGTTCAGTAATGCTCTCTCAATCCTGTTTCTTTTTTTTTTTTTTAAAAAGCACAAAGTGAGTGAGTTGGTGGAAACTCACATTTTGCATGCACTACAAAAGGCTTTAGTCCTATGCATGCTCTCCTGAGAAAGCCCCATAGAATGCTTGGAAAGAATATTTTTAACAGGAACAAAATAGTTCAGTTCAAGGTCATCCAAATTCACTTTTTAGTTCATAATAATTTCTGCCTGCCACACAGCTCTTAAAGGCACAAGCGTGTGGCTCTCCCCCAATGCCAACAATGAAGAACTCAAGAGTAAAAAGAAAAACCACACACATTTGGTCAACTTGATAATATATTTTTAAATTAAAAATATTTAAAACAAGCATCTGTAATTGTATAAAGGTAATGGTTAGAGTGTTGGACTAGGACCTAGAAGACTAGGGTTCAAGTTTTATATCCACTTAAACACAGTAGGACTTTCTTCAAAGTAAAATGAATAGGTTTGTTAGCAACCACAGGAATATTATACCTTCTCAGAATAGTTAACTACTACATATGTGCTACTATATCACTCCTATAGAGAAAATAGCAAATATGTTCAGGGATATTATCTTTATATAAGCTACTCCTGGCTTATTCCCTGATAGAAACTGCTCATTGACTCAGAGCAGTGTATTTTAGTATGGATAACAGTCACTGGCAAAAGATCTCTAGTGATCAGAAAGAAAATTAACTCAGAAAGAAAATAAGCATCTGGCCCTCTTCAAAGTGCTGATAACTTTTTTAAAACTTAAAATAATTATAAGTAGTTCTTGCTCTTAGGCCTAATGGGAATTAATTATCTTGCATAAGACCATATCAAATGTTCAGATACTTTAAATAAATAAAAACAAATAAATAAAAAGACTCATTCCATGAAGAAACATGGGGGGGCAGTTTGCCACTAATAATTTCCTCTAACCCTTCCAACAATAAAAAGGGCCCAGCGTGGCCCACAAAGAAACCAGATTCTCCCCCCACCCCAGCATGCCAGCCAAATATGCTTTTGGGGTAGTTTGCCACCACTCCTCTCATTGAAATATCTATATCTTTACCTATATCTATCTATGGCAGTGATAAGCCCAGAAGCTGAAGAATGACCTCACAGAGATACCAGAGAGTTCAAAGACCGTTAGGCAGGCTATCCACAGTAAAGAAAAGAAAAAATATGGTGCAGGTTGCTGCTTTAACCTGGTGCTTGCAAAAGGAAGGAAAAGTAACAGCCCCAGAGAAGAGCAACAATCAGTGTGCAAATGCCTGCACCTGATTGGCTCAGACTGAAATGCATGCATCTGATTGGTTGGGGAAGCTCTTCGTAATCCTGCCCTGATGCTAACCCTCAGTGAATTTCTGAAGGAAATGCTATGGAAATCTCAATGCATGTTAAAGGGAAATGAAATCAAAACCGAGGTTCAGAGAGGTCGCCTGTCACTGGAATTTATTATTGAAAAACTTTTTTTTAATCTCTGAACTCAGGGGTGGGACCATATGGATGATTGTGATTGGCTGTGCTGTCCAGAGATTATTGGCCAGTACAGGATATGGGCAGAAACAAGTCCAGAGTGCCTCCAAATGTGAGGTAATGTATAGAATATGAATGTAAAGAAAAGAGAAGGGACTGTGTTATAGCTTTGGTGGTGGTTGGAAGTTTAGGATGAGCAGTGTCCCACTTGCATTTAGTGAGGGGCCTCCACTGGACAGAGGGAGGTACTTCACTCAGCACATAAACTATGGGATGTCAGCAGCGACAACTGTTTTGGTGACTCTCAGACTTCATTCTCTAACTTACATGACAACCCAAGGTAAATGTTCATGGAGAAAAAAATCTTAAAGGTATAGTTATCTTTAGGATCATGCAGTATCTAGTAAGACAAATTTTCATAGAGCAAATATAAAGCTGCCCAATTTCCCTGCTTTTTAAAGTTTGGTAGAAATATCTGTGGACTATAGGTACATTCTTAAACTGCAAGGTTTTTTTGCCTATTAGTGAATTTCCCTGCTTTTTAATCCGGGAGGTAAGAAATGGGATCCTGTGCAAGTTTGCTGAGAATGGATTGATCATTTGCATGCTTATTGAATTAAGTGGGATTTACACACACACACCAGGCAATCATGCTTAGGATATGTGACCACAGGGGATGGGGAAGGGAGGAGGGGGAGGAGGGAGGGGTGGAAAGGCAGAGGGGAGGACTGGGATGGGAGCAGGCAGGAGGGGGAAGGGAGAAGAAGGACAGATGTGGTCATTTGCATGTTTATTGAGTTCAGTGGGATTTACTCCCGTGCAATCATGGTTAGGATAGGTAAAACTGACCGGGGGGGAGGGACGGACGGCTGGAGTGGGCAGGTAAGGTGGAAGAAGGAAGAGGGGAGGAGAAAGGGAGAGGAAAGGGAAAGGAGGGAAAAGGCAGGTCTGATCATTTGTATGATTATTGAGTTGAATCGGATATACTCCTATGCAATCATGATTAGGATAGGTAAAACTGACCAGGCTGGGCCTGCCAACCAAGACGTCTTCTGTATCTTTCACAGTTGGGCAGGGGGAAGGGACAATTCTACCTTGTGGTTTTTCCCATTACAATGTTGCAAGAACACCGGCACTTGGCTGACTTTCTCTTCTCCTAAAGATACAGGATCAGTCTCAGGCCCTGAACCTGGCAACCCTACCTCCCACCCAAATTTAAAACAAAGCTGTCCCTGGCCACATCCACACCAGGCCTCTATTACATTTTGGACAATCATTATTTATTTATCTATTTATTTAGTGTATTTATATACCACCCCATAGCCAAAGCTCTCTGAGGGGTTTACAATAACTAAAAACATTAAAAACAAATATACAAATTTAAAAACACATCTTTTAAAAACAATTTAAAACAATTTATCATGGTTTCTCTCAAAGAATCCTGGGAAGTGTAGTTAGTGAAGGGTGCTGAGAGTTGCTAGGAGACGCCCTGTTTCTCTCACAGACCTTTAATCAGAGTGGCTGCCTGTTAAACCATTCTCCCAGGGGAATAGGAGTCTCCTCTCAGCAGCCTTCACAAACTACACTTCCCAGGATTCTTTGAGGGAAGTCATGACTGTCTCAAGTGAAATCAAGTCTGGTGTGGGTGTGGCCTCCTGATTAGCCAAGCCAAACAGCTGTGAGTCTGGATTTTAGAACACTGACAGTTGGTTCTTACTGAGCATGCCTGACATTATCATTCAGTTCAATGCAAAAGTTATTAAAGTAATTAAAAATCAACCAGGCATTTTTTTAACTTTTAAACTGCAGTAGATGAAGGTCAGAGTATGGGGCAAGGTCAGTATTAGGATTACAGGTACTCTGTGAACATGGCTGATTTTTAATGAATTTCAACAGATTATGAGAACTCTGGCAGAAAAAAGTCCAAAAGGGTTCTGCGGTTTCTCTCTCTCTCTTAAGACTTTGAACTCTCGATTCTCTCTGACTGTTTTGTGTATCGCCATGAAAATTGAGAGGGTTGTTAAGCAAACATTTCTGAGTTCAGAACTATAAGTTTTGTAAATTTATGTTTTGAAATGAGCTTATGGGAAGCCTCAGAATGGCATGGGGGGATATTTTCCATTTAACATTGCAGAATGTGAAAAATCCCCGCTGACTATAGTATACAGCCACTCTCATGGCTGTATAATAATAAAAACCTCTGTTTGGTTAATCACAATTACGTTCATATATATATATATATATATATATATATATATATATATATATATATGTTGTCATCATGGAGTCTCAAACTGGGACTCCCAGAAATTAGGCATTACTCTGGTGCCTGTCTGTTTAGTTTGAATGCCAGTCTGGAGGTCAGGGCTCTGAGGGCACAATGTATGCTCGAATACCAGCCTACCTGAACATCTGGTCAGTTGCCCCAAGGACAAATCCCTGCAACAGGCCTTCTAAAGCTCTGGCCTTTTAGCTAGGTCTTTGGTGCAAAGTTTCTGTGTAGCTCCTGCTCTATTTTCCTGACAACCACACTAGATCTTACTCCAGGAGTTGCCAACCTTTTGGGGCCCATCTGAAAACTGGAGAAACTGTCATGGACACCACACACACACCACAACCAAGCACATCCCACAAACAACAGAATGCTTCTTTCAAGCCTAACGTCAGCACAGGGAGGGGTGGTGTGGGCATCAGGGAAACCCACTGTAGGCACGTGCCACATTTGTAACCCCTGCTTTACCCTGCACCTGCCTCTGGCTGTGTATGTCCGTTTGATACCTCTGATGACCAAGAACCTGATCCTGCTGAGGCCTGAAACGGTCTACCTATGGAGCCCCTCCAGACCAGAACAAATTAATCTCAGTTAGAGAGTCACTAAAATCAAGCTTGGGTCCGACACGTTGTAGGAGGCCACTGTGCATGGTTGGTTTTCAGCCTACAGTGAAACTGAACTTGTAATAGCTGCCAGGGGTCACCAGATTCTAGAAATCATGAATCTGGATTTTTTTAAAAAAAAAATGGATTTATTTCTGGGGCAGACTCAAGTGGCCTGTCACTGGTTAGTATTACAAGCTACAAGCCTGAACATATTAATACCAAAGCTTGGAAAAGTTACTTTTTTGAACTACAACTCCCATCAGCCCAATCCAGTGGCCATGCTGGCTGGGGCTGATGGGAGTTGTAGTTCAAAAAAGTAACTTTTCCAAGCTCTGATTAATACAAACCTCTGAATCTATCCATATGTTCTAAGGAATATCCCTATTTCTCTTAAATGGGTGAGTTATTTAGCTGGAGGACACCCCAGAATTATATACAACAGGTAACTAAACAATGACCCAGAAGAGCCACAAGTTATTGTTCCTTCATTGGAGGTGTAATATTTATTGATTTCTTTTCACATCTTCTTTGAGATTGCTTACATCTCTGAATTAATAATCATTAAAACAGTCTCCATTGATGCCAATCAAATTCTCATCCAAACTCCAGGCTGCTATGAGCTTGTTGGATGCTGACAGTTGTTTGATCTTGGCAGCCAACTCAGTCCAAAATGCATTCACTGTTGAATCCATTAGAACTGAGCAGAAGAGCAGTTGAACCACTCTAGATAAAACTTTGTAATCCTTCCTAATGTTAGCAGAAGCGACTGAACTGAATTCAGAAAGCAAATGGCTTGGCAAACTTTATTGAGTCAAAACAGGCTGAACAAAACTGTAGCATTAAAACTGCTGTATATAACAATTTACAAAGTCCTCAGCAGATCTGATTAGGCCAGGCTTCGAACAGAATGAAACCACTACTAAAGAATGTATTGAACATGCTAGCCTTTTTTCTGTATTCAAGAAACCCAGATGAAAGGAAACTTCTTTGGCTTCACCCAGCTGTGAAGTAAGCCCCACCCACCCAGTTCGGTTTGCAGCCAGGGTTGTGAATTAGCTCTGCATCCTGAGTGACCCTTACTGTGGCACCTATTAACTGTTTTAAAGCTCTTAAGAACAAATTAATGATTTGCTTGCAGTTTGTGGTGTGATCCTGTTCCCTCACTATTCTAACTCAAATGGACTTCCTGTTATTTTAGCCTTTCTTCTTATGATCAATATTTTAATGGTGCTCACTCAGTCACTACCAGGAATCACATGGTGACAGGAGAAACAGTTAATGCTTGTGGAGGCTCCATTCTGTCTAACTGCTTGGAGAAAAGCAAAGTTTGGTGGAGGAAGGAATATGGAACAAGTAGGAGCTGAAACTACCAGACCAAGAAGATCAGAGGTGGGCAACGTGTGGCCCTTAAGGCTTCTCATTGTGGCCACATCCTTCATCAGCCCTGTTCCACACTCTTTTCACATGCTTTTTCTTGTCTAGAATGTGTTCTTGCTTGCTCAGATGGGCAGACATGGGTGGGTCTGTAGAACCCTTTGTCTTTTGCATGGTTGGAATGCTGCCTACTGTACAAAGGGAAGATTCACATGAGTTGCTCTGCTCTCTTTTCCCTCTAGCCCTGCCAAATTTGGCTTTGGACACACCCATTCCTCTTTGTGGCCCTCAGGATTTAAAAGGTTCCTCCAAACATGAAGTAGATGAAGCTGCTGTTGGGAGCCTTGTGACTATACCAGCTGCCTAGATGGTTGCTTTCTGCTGGATTATACCCTTGTGCACATTATATTTCTGGTCCAAGCCAGGAAACTCATGCCATCAACACCTCAAAGGAACATGCATTGGTCTGAGAGAACTGTTAGGGCAGCCTCTTCTCCACCTTCTCTGGTCTGCCCGAAGAGAAGGCACAAGAGGAAGAACCCAGGCCAAGGGAGCTCATGCCATCACCTCCTGATGAGACCATCAGCCTGCCTGTTTTGCCAATAGGCAAGAAAATTCAAGAGATTCCAGAGACAATGAACACTCAAGTGGGAAAAAATGAAAAAAATCCAGGAGCCCCAGATAAGAACCACAGAGATATCACAGTTGGCCACTCACTTACACAGCACCACACCGATCCTGGTCTGTGTTGAAGCCCCCTGAGCAGGTGTTAGGGACCTTTATTTATACCCAAAGAGCCCCTAGACCTGAGTGCAGGTTTTTACCTGTGACTTTAACTAGCTATACCTATGGGGATTTTTTTTTATTTGGGTCTCATGCTTCTGCCTTTGTTTATCCATTCTGTTGGTCAGTTTCTTTGCTTTGAAGCAAGCTAATTAATCGCAGCTGCCTTTGAAAGCCAAGTTCCCAGTGCTTAGCAGTGTGCATGAAAACATCCTTCTTAATGATCTGTAGGCATCCACTATCTATTTTTGTCAATTAAGATCCTCGCTTATCTCATCTGTGTTTCATAAGCAAAGCTTCTCAGACTTATGTACTACACAAGCAGGGTGAGAAAGCAAGCAACAAGCCCACCTGGCTGAGATGCAGGGGTGTGGGACAGGGGAACTGAACATGCCACACTAAGCCTCCTCGTACATCAAGATGTCTTGCAGTCATTTCCCCATACACTTCCTAAAAACACTCTGTTCTATATTTTGCACTATTTGTTTTAATTTAGCATGCTAAGTTACATTAACTGCCTTTGGCAGAAAGGCACTATATAAATTAATTAGTTAATATTATATGCAATAATGACAGAGGATTTGTTATTCATAAAAATTACAGTTATGGCTTTTCTACCCAATTTCAGTCATAAAGTGAATGCACACCAATATCCCCAATGTACAGAGAGTTTAATTATCTGATACTCTGGACTTGAGGTAGACTGTGTGCATAATGTTAGTATTGGGCTAGAGAGTATTAGACTAGGACTGGGAGTCCAGCATTCAAATCCCTATTCAGCCACGAAGCTTACTGACTTTGGATGAGTCGCTACTATCTCTCAGTCTAATTACTTCAGTCTAATCTACCCCAAGGGTAAAATGTGTAGGGGTAGAACCATGTATGCCACCTTGAGCTCCTTGGAGGACAGGTGGGATATAAATGTAATAAATAAATAATACTGTATACTTCTTGTATCAGGTGAAATATGTTTGCATTTATCCATCCATTAGAATATGCACATAAGAGAAGAAATCCAAAAGCAATGTGACTGGTAAAAAAAAGACAGAACTCCCAGCTATGTTTCACAAAATAAATAACTATCTTTTATAAAGGCTGATACGGGGTGGGAGTGGGGGAGAGAAGGATCTATTTCTGCAACTTTCCATTCAAGAGCATGTTGTTTTTATGACAAGAGTTACTCATTTTTTAAAGCACCTTTTAGCAAATGGAACACAATGATACTTTACACTGCTTTCTGAATTAGGGGTCTTGACATTTAATGTGTATGGTGCGTACTGTACCTGCACTATTGAAAAGAGAGATGGGAATAGTCAAACTTTTTTTAAATTATATCATGCACAAGGAATGTGTCAATATTATGCCTACGCTTTTTGGCTAAATGTATTGTGCGAGCTGCGAGAGACCTACCATCCCCGGGCATAATCTCATTTATTTGTAGGTGAGAGGAGATGGGGAAAGGTTATTCATAAGGGCTTCAGTGGTGGATATTAATATATCAGGTACAGGTTTTATGATGCAGGAGAAATAACATGGGAGGATTCACTTATTCTACCAATCACTCTCCTGTCCTGTTTTTACAGATCCAAGCAGCAATGTCTGTCATTACTGAAAATGTAGGGCAGATTTAGTGACTCAAAGATGGAACTTCTGAAGCTCAAAATAAAAACAAAGCCAGTCAAAATGAAAACAAAATGAAAACCTTTCTTCAAAAACAAGAAGCATGTATTTAGTCTTTTTTATTTTACTGAGCAAAATTAAATACAGCTATAGCTGGGATAAGAACCTCATCAAGAACTTGCCTTGCTAGATTGGCCACAGGCCTATCTAGTCCAGCACTCTCTTCCCAAAAGTAGCCAGCCGATGTGTCTGGAATGGGGTGGAGAAGAAATTTGATTCAATTCATATTTCAAGCAGAATTTATCAAATTTGCACTTTCCAAACCAATATGAGAACTGAAACACAGCCATCCTTCAACATTTGCACTTATTTGAATTTTGCAATGCAGTTCATAAACTGGGGTGGGTTAGATTTTATTATCATTGTTTGAGATTTTTTTAATGCTTTAATGTAAATTGTATGTTTTTATGTTGTATGTCACCCAGAGTGGCTGGATAACCAGCCAGATGGGCGACTAATAAATTTAATAAATAAATAAATAAAATAAAATAGAAAAGTGCATTTATGAGGGGGGAAATGTGCATTAAAACGAACATATTAGTGAAAATAACATATACAAATGCTTTATATTATGAGAAATGGGTTATAAAAATGTCTACATTAGTCAAAACGGCATACAAGAATCTGTTTAGTAGAAGTTCACACTAAAATGCTGAAGAATTTTCATGAGGATTCGCAAGTTGCAGAAATGTGGGGAACTGGATTTAAGATTAGAAAAATGAGAAACTGAGAGAACGGAAATGGACAGATCTTTCCATCCGTAGTCTGGAAGCTCACAAAAATGCATTCCGCCCTGTTCTTTCATCCTATCATAGAAGTTGTGCCTGAGAGGAGTACTGTGAGAGGGCAAGTGTCTAAACATTAATGCATTGAAGATGGTTAGTGTTAGCATTAAAGGAATAGTCAGTTACTCAGGAAATGTCTGTGATGCCATTCACTACTCTTGGGGGAATATAGTCAAAGCCTGCCATCCTTCCTGTGGCTGTTATTTATAGAGTGGATTTAAAGCATACTAGTGTATTTATCATTTGATATTGTTTTTATGACTCAAGAAGTGATGAGATATAAAGCAAACAATGCTGAGTGCGTTTCTGGTGACAACAATTTCCTGAGATGGTTGAAAACTTCCAAACAGAAGGATTTAGAAGCCTTTCATATGCAGACAAGGAAGAGGTACTTTTATTGAATACATATAAGAGCAAATAGCTTTTCTTTTGAAGACAGTGAATAACTTTATCTGTCACTTTTGTATAATACAGATGCCATTAGTACCCTCAGCTACTCCCAAAATGTTCAACTTTATCATTCTGGCAACATTAAATATAGATTGCCAAGGTATTGTAAAGCCATGAGAGTGGCTGTATACTACAGGCTTCATGGATTTTTCACATTCTGCAATGTTAAATTGAAATACCCTCATCATGCCATTCTGATGCTCCCCATAAGCTCATTTCAAAACAAAACCTTACAAAACTTATAGGCCTGAACTGAGAAATGTTTGCTTATCAACCCTCTAAATTTTAATGGCAATGCACAAAACAGTCAGAGAGAATTGAGAGTTCAAAGTGTAAAAACAGAGAGAGAAAAAGCAGACCCCTTTTGGACTTTTTTCTCTCAGAGTTCTCATAATTTGTTGAAATTAATGAAACAGCAGCCACGTTCACAGAATACCTGTAGCCCTATTACTGACTTTACCCCATACTCTGACCTTCATCTTCTGCAGTTTAAAAGTTAAAAAAAAAGTCTGGCTGATTTTCAATTAATTTAAGAAATTTAGCATTGAACTCAATGATAAGGCTGGGCATGCTCAGTAAGAACCAATTGTCAGTGTCCTAAAAGCCAGACTCACAGCTGCTCAGTTTGCCTAATCAGGGGGCCATACCCACACCAGAACATTATTTCACTTTAGACAATCATGACTTCCCCCAAAGAATCCTGGGAAGGGTAGTTTGTAAAGGGTGCTGAGAGGAGACTCCTATTCCCCTGACAGAGCTCCAGTGGCCAGACTGGTTTAACAGTTTGCTGCTCTGATTGAAGCTCTGTGAGGAGAACAGTACATCCTAGCACTTCTCAGCACCCTTTACTAACTTGGGAGAAGCCATGACTGTCTAAAGTGAGATAAAGGTCTGGTGTAGATGTGGCCAGGAACAGCTTTGGTTTAAATTTCAATGGGAGGCTACATATGCCTGCTGTAGAATAAAAAGGTGGGGGAAACCCTGAAAAAGAATGATACTGTTCACAATGTTTTCCTTTTGGAAAGGAAAGGGGCTATCCCTCTGCCCAGTGCACACCCACCTAATCTCCTTCCCATCCTCCTACCCTCCCTGTCCCTCCCTCAGGTCAGTTTCACCTATCCAAAGCATCATTGCACAGGAGTAAATCCCACTGAACTCAAAAAGCAAGCAAATGATCAAACCTGTCCTCCCCTCCTCCTCTTCCCTCTCATCACCTCGCTTTTGCCCCTTTCCTCCCCTTCCTTCACCCCTCCCCCTCCCCTTCCAATCCCCCTTCCCTCTCCCTCTCCTTCTGCTCCCCTCTTCTCCCCTTCCTCCTTCTCTCTACTCTCCCCTCCTCCTCCCCATGGTCAGTTTTACCTATTCTAGCCATGATTGCATGGGAGTAAATCCCACCGAACTCAAAATGCATGCAAATGAACAGACCTGCCTTTCCCCTCCTTCCCCTCTCCTCTCCCTTCCTCTCTCTTCTTCCTCTCCTCCCCTCTTCTTCTTCCTCCCCTGCCCACTCCAGGCCTCCCTCCCCATGGCCAGTTTGCCTATCCTAAGCATGATTGCATGGGAGTAAATCCTACTGAACTCAATAAACATGCAAATGATCAAAACTGCCCTCCCCCTCCTCCCCTCCCCATCCCATGTGGTCAGTTTTTCCTATCCTAAGCATGATTGCAGGGGAGTAAATCCCACTGAACTCAATAAGCATGCAAATGATCAATGCATTCTCAGCAAACATGCACAGGATCCCATTTCTTTCCTCCCAGATTAAAAAGCAGAGAAATTCATGAATAGGAAGATTAAAAACCTTGCGGTTTAAGAATGTACCTATAGCTAACAGATCATTCTATCAAACCTTTAAAAGACCTGGCCTCCTCTACAAATTTGTAAAAATACACCATTTGGGACAAAATGGACTTCCTGTGTAGCCTGGAAGAATTTGGTAACGTGTCTCTGAGCATATGGTGAGTGGTGGCAACACCTGCAATCAGTCCAAAGAACAGAAAGAGGTCATGTCCTATGCTGATCTTGTTTTAGCAGGGAGGAAGGAACAATATTAAGTCAGTTGATAGAGTTCAGATAGTCACTTTAAATGTGTTGGATTTACTTTGCAATTTTAGTGAAGTTTCCTGTTTCTGTTTCTGTGAATATGTGAAATATAGCAACACTTTGCAACACTAAAAAACCTCCAAAAACAATTGTGGAATAATGGCACTGACTGTTCTGTAGAATAGTCTCCAGTGGACATGAGGAGTGTCTCAGTTTGCACAGTGGGAGGTGAAATATATTCTAGCAAAATTCTAGGTGTGCTCTATGTTTTTAATTGACCATGCCCACCTTTCCTTAAGTGGAGTAGTTTAAGCATAGCAGGCTGAAAACATGCATCTTGGGCAGGCCAAGTTTGTTTTAACCAACAGCTAGAGTCATTGCTTGACTCTAAGGATCAAGTAGCAACATATTGTAATCTGTCTGATTTTACATCAAACTGCAGTTTCAGATTCATAAGAACATAAGAACATAAGAAGAGCCTGCTGGATCAGGCCAGTGGCCCATCTAGTCCAGCATCCTGTTCTCACAGTGGCCAAGCAGGTGCCTGGGGGAAGCCCGCAAGCAGGACCCGAGTGCAAGAACACTCTCCCCTCCTGAGGCTTCCAGCAACTGGTTTTCAGAAGCATGCTGCCTCTGACTAGGGTGGCAGAGCACAGCCATCACAGCTATTAGACATTGATAGCCCTGTCCTCCATGAATTTGTCTAATCTTCTTTTAAAGCCATCCAAGCTGGTGGCCATTACTGCATCTTGTAGGAGCAAATTCCATAGTTTAACTATGTGCTGAGTAAAGAAGTACTTCCTTTTGTCTGTCCTGAATCTTCCAACTTTCAGCTTCTTTGAATGTCCACGAGTTCTAGTATTATGAGAGAGGGAGAAGAACTTTTAATGTGCGCAAAATAGAAATAGAGCATAACCTCCAGTTTGAAACACAAAAGACTGTCTTCATGATCATATAACACTTACTAATAAAAAGGCTTTTAAATTAATAAAAATAAATTTGACACAGATTTCTACGATGAATAATGAGAGAAATATAATTTTCTAGGTTAGATTCTCTGTAGAAACAGTAGTAACACAAAAAAGAAGCAAAGTAAGAACACCATCAACAAACATCCAAAAATGTAATTCTGCATGTTTGGAGATGACAGGTGTTGGCACAACTCACCATATGCTCAGAGGCACATATTACCAAATTCTTCCAAGCTGCACAGGAAGTGAATTGGACTGTGACAGACCAAGCCAAATTGTGTTTGACAGATTTGTAGGGCAGTACAGTATCTCAGAGAGGAGGTCAGGTCTTCTGCTCCCCTGGTGCATTTACTATAGCTGCCCAATTTCCCCCCTGTTTATCGTTTGATAGAAATATCTGTTGGCCTTAGGTACGTTCTTAAACCGCAAGTTTTTTTGCCTATTAATGAATATTTATTTAAATTTCCTCATGTCTCTGTGAAATGGATCATCCTTTCTTGATTTCCTATGTTGAGCGCCTCCCCAATGTCCAAGTGGTGAGATCTCAGGGGTCCCTGCGCTCATCCAGGGTTTGGTTTCCTTTGGGAAGAAGGTCAGCGGAGACTGTGGTGTCTTTATGAAATATGGTTTATTTATTTACACACAGTCCAACCTGAGCTTTGGATGGAGGGGTTCAAGGCATCAGCCATCAGTGTTACATGAGGCACCCCAAATGCCATGGTGCAGAGAGCCAGCCTATCTGCCTGTCTCAAATTCTTGGCAATTCTTGCTCATGACTGAAAACACAAGCCTCTCCTAGCAGCCAAGGGGGGGGGGTAAAGGCTCTCCTGAAGAGTTTCAATGACAAAATGGTCTTCCTGGCCCATTCACCAGTTGCTGGGCAACTGATAGACCCATTATCCTACCTGGCCACTCTATTAGCTTAACAAAAGACTTATCTGACCAGCAGAGCGAGTTCCTCATTCCAAGGCACAGGATTCCAAATCAGAGGTTGGAAGGAGACCCACAGGGATCATCCATTCCAACCCCAAACTCAAAACACCTATTACAATTTTCTTTCTTTCTTAAAATATAGATGTTTTCTTAGAGATGTTGGTATCCCGCTCTTGATCACCCCACAGCAGTTGCACTAGGGATAGGGGAGAAGTTTGATTCAGTTTGCATTTAAAGGTCAACTTACCTAATCGACAATTTCCAGAATGAGACACAGAAACCGAAACACAGCCACCTTTTGACATTTTCACTTCTTCAAATTTTGCAGCACAGTTGTCCAGCAAAGTGATGTGTACAAAGATGCATATACAAAGGTGAAGTGTACACTAAAATAATATACTAGTAAAAATAACATAGATGCATATGTTATATTAGGGGAAATATGCATTGCAAAAATGTATATATTAGGCAAAATTCTTTCAAAATGTGTATATTAGGAGAAATTCTCACTAAAATGCTGATGACTTTTAATGAGGATTTTTTTTAAAAAAAATGCAAAGTGATGTGGAGAACTGAACTTCAGGCTGGAAAAATGAAAAAAAAACTGAGAGAAACCAAAATTGACAGATCTTCCCAACCCTAGTTGCCACCGTGGAGAGGAATCTGTCTTTCACCTGCTAACCCCTTCCTCAAGGTAAGGTTTCTCTTGAGCAAGGGCAGGGGGGAAGGATTGGCAGAGAGTGGCAAAGGTGGTGTGAGGGTCCCATGCAAGCCCTTCTGCAGTGTGTGCCTGCTTGAGGATCAGGGTTGCTCCTTTCTCAAATTGGGACTACTTTATTTGACTGCAGGGCTTGCATTTTTAGCCTCCCCAATCAAATAATTTCCATGCCCTGCCCCCAGGATACTCCATGCCCCACCCAGTTTACTGTTACGATTTTCCAGTGACACCCAGCATGTAGCTAATGACCATGTTCATTGGGCTGTTGGGGAGGGTACCTATATATGTCTTGGTTCCATTTCTATCAGTACTCGGAGTTCATCATTAAAAAGGTAAAGGTAAAAGTGTCCCCACACTTATAGTGCTAGTCGTTTCCGACTCTTAGGGTGACGTCTTGCGACATTTACTAGGCAGACCGTATATATGGGGTAGGATTGCCAGTTCCTTCCCCGGCCTTTCTTTACCCCCCAGCATACGCCGGGTACTCATTTTACCAACCACGGATGGATGGAAGGCTGAGTGGACCTCAACCCCTATTACCGGAGATTCTACTTCCTCCTTCCGTTGGAATCGAACTCTGGCCGTGAGCAGAGCTTCGGCTGCATTACCGCCGCTTACCACTCTGCACTGTGGAGAGTCTTTATAATTAGAGGTTGATTATTTGACCTGGAAAACAGTCTCAAAAATAAATAATAGAGAACAACCAATTGCAGAAGGTGCACAAGGATCAGGTGTGGCCCTTCTTTACATTCTTAGTGCCCCTAAGCTATCTCCTGTTCCCTTGAAATCATTCCTTCCCACCATTCTAATCTATTGCACTAATGATGCATATTCCACAAAAAGACAAAATGTTATCAAGGTACATCTTTGTTCTGAACAACATTAAAGAACTCTATCATATTTCTTCAAGGTTGTTTTTTTTTTTATGTGCACCAGTTGATTTCCTGGGATGCTTTCACTTAATCTTATCTTTACTGCTATTCTCAGGAGGGCACATAAATCCCCTAAAGATGTACTTAATGAAATTTCATCTTACGTTTTCAGTAGCAAGTTGTTTCAAAAATGCCACTGAGGCTCAAAGACAAGTGGTTTTTTTTTTATTTCTGCCTGTAACTGTCCTATATTATTTTCTAACAGTGGGATTTTCTGTATAACTTTTTTAAAAAATGATAACAAAGGCCTCATGTTCTCTCAAACCTTGGGGCTCAGGTTTGTGTATGGTTCTTGTTCACATGTAGCTGCATGGGAACTCTAAGTCTGTGAAGAGATCCATCATGTTTACTGAAGCTCATGAATGATAGATAGCTACAGATTGTGAAAGGACTTTCTTCTGCAATTGGCACAGGCTGTTGACTGCAAGAAAGAGCTATAAAATCTGTTTCACCCACATGGTTACATCATTAACATGCAGCCATTATGCTGCATAATGCAGGGCGGAGGACTGTGGACTTCCAGATATTGTTGGACTCCAATTCCCAGCATCCCCAGACAGCATGGACAATTATTGGGTGTGATGGAAGGTGTAGTCCAGGAATATCTGTAGGGAAACAGGTTCCCCACCTGCAGCATCATGGGAAAGTACCTCCCCGCAAGCTGCATATGAAGAGGTCCCTTATTACAACTTGCTCTTGTGCAGCCTCAACTTGTAGGTCAGTCAGTGTGCACAGAAATGATCATGCACCCTCTTTTCAGTGGAGTGTGAAAGCAGGTAGAGGCAAAGTGAGGCCATGAGTGGCAAGCCCCATGTTGACCTACATGCATACACTAGGATGCATAATCCCTATGCATCTACAAACTGTGCACATGTACAGAAGGAGGGCCTTTTCTATTGTGGCAACTATTTTGTGGAATACACTTCCTCGGGAGATGAGGTGAGCACTGATGATGGAGTGCTTTCGCAGACAGTGGGCAAGCTTTCTGTTTACCTTGACATTTCCACATTGTTCACATTGAGTTCTTTTTTTGGTTGTGGCTGCTGTAGTTGCTGAAATAAGATTATTATTTGGATGTTTTAATGGTTGCTATTTATTGATTTTAAGGGATTAATGTATATTGGAAATCTCGGTAAGATTTATAAATGATATACAAGTTTTTATAATAAATAAATGTAAGCACTGTACATGTAATCAGGTCCAGAACAAGGGTAAGCAAAATGATCCGGGGGTGGAGCAACTTCCCTATGAGGAAAGGTTGCAGTATTTGGGACTTTTTAGTTTAGAGAAAAGGTGTGCAAGAGATGTCATGACAGAAATGTATAAAATTATGCATGGTATGAAGAAAGCAGACAGGGAAAAGTTTTCTCCCTCTCTCATAACACTAGCACATGGCCATCCAATAAAGCTAAATGTTGAAAGATTCAGGACAGACAGCATATAATTAAACTATGGAATCCGTACCCACAGATGGCCACCAACTTGGATGGCTTTAAAATTAGACAAACACACGGAGGATAAGGCTATCAGTGGCTACTAGCCACAACAGCAGTGCTCTGCCTCCACAGTTGGAGGCAGCATGCTTCTGAATACCAGTTGCTCTGCAGACCGTCGGGGAGGGACCATATCTTAGTGGCAGAGCACATGCTTTGCATGTAGAAGGATCCAGGTCCAATTGCTGGTATTTCCACTTAAACTTATCACGTCACAGATGAGGTATTTGGCCTAAGTTCCTGGAGAGCCACTGCCCATCAGAATAGCAATACTGCTCTAGATAGACAGATAAACTGACCTGGTATGTGAATACAAATAGGTCAGGCCCTACTTCACTGCTACATCTGAAGGTGGTATATAGTCAGTCACCAGGTGGCCCTGTCATTTGTTGCAATTTAGAGTGAACTAAGAGCTCATTTAAGACAGTAAGGAATATAAACTATTATTCTCCAAGCTTCCTGTGACAACCGGCTTAAGAGTTTAGGGAGGCAGCTGTTGCACATCCCCGTATGGAGGTTATACTTCCATATAGCTGGTATTCCAGCAACACTCTGCATTTTATTCATTCGCAAACTACTGCTAATGGAAGACACAACAACGTACCCCTCCCAAAATAAATGTCTCTTGCAGAAATGCTTTAGGTACCCAGGGCAGTTGACTGGAAAAAGAGCAGACTGGTTTACACACACAACATTTTACGTTTGGTAGGAAAGATAGAGAAGGGCAGAATTTATTTCTAAATCCAGCAAAATGTGGCAAACCTCAAAAAGTACTGAGAAATCTATTAAAGCAATCCTTAAAATTTATTACACTTGATGCATTTCTTGTATGATTATAATGGCTCTTTACCAGAGGCAGGGGTCATTTTACATCTCCTGGGTGAGATATTAAATGCAAACAAATGCACAGATTCAGCTGGCTATCATCGTCTGCAATAATGAAATGCAGAAAAATCAAGTGATATGCATATATGAGTAAACGAGGCCCATCATCATGATTCTTCAGTAACTAATAGATAGCAGCCCTCTATAGCAGTGGTTCCCAACCTTTATGAGTACGGGACCCCCTTTATAAGCTCAAAAAATTTCATGACCCCCCCACACTAA
This sequence comes from Rhineura floridana, assembly GCF_030035675.1. NCBI lineage: Eukaryota > Metazoa > Chordata > Lepidosauria > Squamata > Rhineuridae > Rhineura > Rhineura floridana. The sequence goes on from NC_084484.1 coordinate 34,841,432, forward strand.
TTGTAATTTTAGCCTCTGTTAATTGAAAAAAATGGTGTGTGGCAAAATCACATCTCCAAATATCCCTTTCCATAAAAAGCTCCCTGCACACAAGGAGGTGTTGTTTTCTTTTCTTACTGCAAAGGTTCATCAAATTGGTATCCCCCCCCCCACACGCATAGTCTGAAGATATACTGTCCTATCTCTCAACACTAGTGGGTTACAGCGTTGGACTAAGATCCAGGTTCTAATCCTCACCCAGCCATGAAGCCTACTGGATGACCTTGGGCCAGACACAGACAGTCTCTCAGCCTGACCTATCTCACAGGGTCTGTGTAAGGATGAAATGGAAAGTTGGGGGGATTATGTGCACCACCTTGAGCAACCTGGAGGAAAGGTGGAATACAAATGCAATAAAATAAATAAATAAATAAATTTCAGCAGCAATATGTGGACCCCAGCCTCAGCCAACCTGTGAGCTTTTAATAATAATACTACTAATAATGCTAATAATACTAATAAAAAGACGCAGCAATGTAGTAGTGGTGGAGATGCTAGATTGTGAAGACAAAAAGGGCAGATAGATTGAGGAGGGGGGTTAGTGCGTTTAGGCATTGGGATGATCAACAGAACTGATGACTTGGTTAGCATGCACTTGGGGAATGACAGTGGAGCAGAAGATAGATCAGTGCACGCACACACAAAAACACACCTTCTCCTCCTGCAAGCATCTGCAGACGTGCATGCATTTGGGCATGTGGGAGGGGGTTAGCCCTCAACTTGTGCAGCATCTTGGAGGGGGGCAGAGTGTAGGTGGAAGAAAGGGGGGATGCTGGCACACAGAGCCACCCCTAGGCACTGGGAAGCAGGGCAGTTGTCCTGGGCCCCGTGCTTTGGGGGGCCCCTGCGCTTGGTGATCTGCTCACAAGCTGGCTCCTCACTCCCTGCCTACTTGCCTTCACCAGGCAGGGCACAGCGCTCGCTCTCTCTCTTTCTCTCCACCCGCCATGCCGAAGCCGCCACCACCACCGCCGCTCCTGCTGTGGTCAGCGAGCGGTAGCCACCCCAGGGACAGCGAGCTGGACCGGTAGTTCCAGGACTGGTGTCTGCACACCTACGGCGACTCAGCCAAGACCAAGACAGTGACCTGGAGCAAATGTGGGGGGGGCAACTGCTTTTGCCCCGGGCCCCACACATGCTAAGGGAGGGCCTGCTGGCACACACACTTAGCCTCAGAGATGGGGGGCAAGGAAATCCTGACCTTCCTCATTGCTCCTTGGTTCCTTCTGGGCCAAAGGCAAGATATGGGAGGCCTTGCAAATAAGAATAATTTTTAAAAGGAGGTGGCAGTGAATCAGGAGCCAAGAAAGGCAAGCGGGCTGTCTGTCAGGAAGGAAGGGGGAAAGCAGCCTTTCCCTGCAGCCTTGCTTCTTTTTGCCCTCTCTTGTTCTGCGTAAGGGTGTCGTCAGCAGCAGTGTGAGGATATGGGAGTTGGTGATATTACTCCTCTCTTCTTCCTGGTATCTCTGCCCTCAGCCTCCTTTTGCATCTGCCACGTGTTTTATGGGCAGATGCCTGCCTTCGGTGCATCTGAAGGATGCTCTGGCACTTCAGCAAAAGTCCTCCCCTCTCATTTGGAGCCAGGATGAGGTGTCATCTGCAGCGGCAGAGAGGAATAGACAGTGTCTAGGGAATGAATTTTTTTTAAATGAATAAATAATTCTTTACTGTTCGCCACCTCCTCTGGATTACTTCGCGTGCCCCCTGGGGGTCATGGCCCCGAGGTTGGGAACCATTGCTCTATAGGACCAAGTTCACTGTTGTCAGTATCATGGAAGGTTTGAGAAAGAGTCTCCTTTTGTTCTGTACATATTGAGAGTACTTATTATGATGTGTTTCTGCATTTCTGAAAATGGCTTAAGCTTCTGTCATCAATTTGCTGTGGGTGGAATCAAAGGCAAGATATGGTTTAAATGATTCATAGTATAGTGTATGTGCTGTAATATAAATGAAATAATTAGAAGTCAAATTGCCTATTGCCTGGAAAATTAGACTTATTACCACCTTTCAGAGTAGAGCTGTATTAACATAATTATTCCTCTGAACTGCTAATTTGCTCCATTTGATGCCTATGCTTTATATAGCAAAGAATTCCAGTATCTTAAACTTTGTTTAATCCTCTATTACTCTTCTTTCTCTCTATCAATTAATATTGGTTTCTTCACTTGCTGCTGCTGTTCTTATGTGCTTTCTGGAATCATCCTATTACTACCACTACTTCTGCAACAACAACAACAACAACAAATATCACCATCAGTGTTCATGGCACTTTACGGAGAAAACACATCTGTTTCCTGAAGAAACCAAGCAATAGTTGGCTCCGTCTTCAATCCTAACTTCTGTTTCCACTGCATACCTGAGGTGGCCATTTGGGGGCAGGGGAGGAAGGACTTCCTGGAAACCAGAGAGAAAGTGCCCTTCCTCTTGCAGGGCTGGGGAGGATCAAGGGACACAGCCACAACAATGGCTTCTGCATGGGGGCGAGGGGGGAAGAATTGCTTTATTTATTGTTTTACCCAACCTTCACCATATTTCTTACCAACCCTTCACTATAAGTTCCCATGGCGGTTCCAACCCAATCATGTAATGGGGAGCTATACAGGTAGGGAGACAGGATAAGCAACATAGTAACACATGTTAATGGCTGTCGTCATCACCTCAATAAAACAGAGTCCAATGGAACACATATTTCAGCACATCTAGCAACATGTAAGAAATCATCATTAAATATGTCCTGCATTCAAAAACAGTGTTGTTAATTTCATTTGAGGCTCTTTTTCTAAAAAAAAAAAAATTAAATCAGTACTGATGAAGATTACTAGTGTTCACATGGAAACCAATCAGCTTGCCTATCAGGCAATTGAGCAAATTGCTGCAGAGCTCACATTCACATTAGATCATTGTGAAATTCTCCACCATCCCTAACCCTCCACCAATTTGAGCAGATAATAATGGTCTAGATGAAACAATGGTCTGATGCAGTATAAGGCAGCTTCATCATAGACAGGTAAGATAACTAAGATAATCTGAGGCAATTTTACTCAGTGACCCTATAAAAGGTATTTTCTGCTGTTGCCCATGTTTCCTCTGTAATACATGGAGCAGTGACCACCAATTGCTTCAAACATCTTGTAAAAACTTATCTTTTTGCCTAGGCTTTCCCCAACCTAAAAAATTGGACCTGATTTATGTAAATGAGTCCCTTAAATCTCTGTTTTATTTGCTTTTACTGTATATGCTTTGGATTTTTATAGTGTTTTATTTGATTTTGAAAAATGGAAATGGACTGCCTTCAAGTCGATTCTGACTTATGGCGACCCTATGAATAGGTTTTTCATGGTAAGTGGTATTCAGAGGTGGCTTACCATTGCCTTCCTCTGGGGCTGAGAGGCAGTGACTGGCCCAAGATCAGCCAGTGAGCTTAATGGCTATGTGGGGATTCGAATCCTGGTCTCCAAGGTTGTAGTCCAATACGCTAACCACTACGCCACACTGGCTACTTTAATTGAATTTTTTTTATATTGTACATAGTGTACACCGCTTAGAGATTTATTAAAATATTAAACAATTTAGAAATGGTTTAAAATAAATAAATAACATCATCACACAGCTTAAGCTAATGGGGTGAAGGAAATATTTTTTGATAAAAACATTTGAGGCAAGCTCTTACATTTCCTATAGATTTACATCCTTGTAGGAGCACATGAGAGTCCAGTTACATAAAAATATCTTAGGTGGTAGTCAATTAACATTATTTTCTTTCTGTATTATATTTTTGTAAGCATCACATTTCCAAAAGGGGGAGCTTTGGTGACCCATGGGGGATAGGGGGGCTTTGGTAACCTGGGGGAAGGGGGCAGCTATGGCAAAATGTGGGGGAGCAGGGGAGCTTTGGTGACAGTAAGCAGGGTTGGTGAGTGAAGCAAGCAGAGGCAGCAGCCCCTAGTCATGACTTATCTCCACAGTGTCATTATTACAAATGGTGTTTTACTTTAGAGAGTGATATAAGCAAAAGAGTGGTCCCTGTATCAGACACCTCTTCATTATGTGCTTATTTCTAATTAGTCTTCTCAGAATTCAACACAGCTTATTCCCGGTGAGGACCAATTCAAAACCAAGATCCTCCAGGATGAGTGAGTTAGGATCTGGCGAATCTCCAGCTCAGCCAGTTGAATCCTGGCTCCAGTGAGGCTATTCTGGCATAGATCCCCAACCCCAGCTCAGCCAGAGATATGCTGGCATAAGTCCCTCATCCCAGCTCATCTGGGGGTCAGTTGAGGCCAAGGAAAACACCCCAAATGGGGTGTTCCAGGGGTGGGACTGAGGGGACTTACGCTGGCTCCAAACTCTGTTCAGCGTAGTGACGTGAGCTGGCAACTCAATGGAATGTACACTAGCAAAAAAGGTGGTGTAAGTCAAACTATTTTAAAGGCTTCTTTTCCCTCTGTCAGACTTAGGCTGGCTCAGTTGGCAGTAGCCTCACTCCTGAACAGGGTTAGGATCTGGTGCATTTTACACCAGTTTAACTTAAATTGGCATAAATTATGCTGGCTTCCCATAGTTAGGATTGGTCTCTAAATGTGGTTAGGATTGCGGCATGAGAAGACCACAAAGAAAAGGGAGAGATAGACAGGTAGCAATAAGAAGGAATGGATATTAGTAGGTACAGTTACACATATCTGTATATTGTTTTAGTTGAAGATTAAGAATAAGGTTAAGCTAATCATTTGATAAAGACCCTCAATGGCGCAGAGTGGTAAGCGGCGGTAATGCAGCCGAAGCTCTGCTCACGGCTGGAGTTTGATTCCAACGGAAGGAGGAAGTCGAATCTCCAGTAAAAGGGGTCGAGGTCCACTCAGCCTTCCATCCATCCGTGGTCGGTAAAATGAGTACCTGGCATATGCTGGGGGGTAAAGAAAGGCCGGGGAAGGAACTGGCAATCCCACTCCATATATACGGTCTGCCTAGTAAATGTCGCAAGACATCACCCTAAGAGTCGGAAATGACTCGCACTACAAGTGCGGGGACACCTTTACCTTTTTAAGCATTTGATGGAAGAGATGGGTGTGATGTTCTCCTAATGGGCTTCAAGAAGGGACTTGAAGAGAGAGAAGGGCCATCACATAAGTCAGGCTTGCACATCTTTTGGCCAGTCATCAAATTTCTGTACCTAAGCAGGGCCTGAGCCCTTTGATGAGAAGGGAGAACCAGAGGCTTGGAGTCAGTCTGGTAAAGATCCTAACACAACTCACCTAAGGCATGTGAATGCCTATCCTTCTCTATTGGTCTGAGAGCTGTACTGGCTGCCAGTGTGCTACTGGACTAGATGCAAGCCATGTGTGATAAAGCCTTAAACATCTTATAATCTAAATACTTAAAGGAGCCTGTTCTCCTTTAACAATCCTGTCTGCAAGTTAAGATCTGCAGGGGAGGCCCTATTAGTTGTTCTGCATGGACATGACATTTCCTATGCGGTAATCTGTAAAAGGGCCTTCTCTGTGGTAGCATGCAGGCTGTGGAAAGCCCTCCCTCCTGAAGTTGACTTGTTGCCAATGCCAGTGAGTTTTTGCAGCCAGCTTAAACCATTCTTTTTTTTGTGGATTTGTATGTGCTGTTCTTGTGGGCATATTTTCTGCTCTGTACCTGTTTTGTTCTTTTGCTGTTTTTGTTGTTTTGTTTTGTTGAGCTCCGCTCAGGGCCCTTGGTAAGGAAGGGAGCGTTAGAAATGTTTTTAATTATGTCTTTATATTTAATTAATTATATTTAATTATATATGTCTTTATATTTAATTGAGAGCCAGTGTGGTGTAGTGGTTAAGGTGTTGGACTACGACCTGGGAGACCAGGGTTCGAATCCCCACACAGCCATGAAGCTCACTGGGTGACCTTGGGCAAGTCATTGCCTCTCAGCCTCAGAGGAAGGCAATGGTAAAGCCCCTCTGAATATCACTTACCATGAAAACCCTATTCATAGGGTCACCGTAAGTCAGGAGCGACTTGCAGGCAGTCCATTTCCATTTTTTATATTTAATTAGATAAATATAGGAAGACATATATATTGTGTCCTATAATGTTTTTGGCAATCCTTCTGTATCTGCAGTCAAAGTAGGCAATGTTGTTGGAGGTTTATCAAATTCCTGGTGGACAATTGTACTTGGTAGCCATTCTGCATTCAAGTTAGTGGGACCTCTCCTTCTTCAAGCCCAACATAAGCATTCTGGAAAAGAGTTTAGGGTCTAGGCATAAGCATAAGCAAGTGTTTTGGCCTCAGTACATGTTAGCCTGTGTGCATCTATCCAGTCATCATACATCTAAACCACAATTTCATGTAAATCAGTCTTGAACACAACCTGAACTCAAATGTTCAGCTGTAAAAGAAAGATTAATGAAAGGCTGAATCTCACTGAAGTGAAAATGATGGAATGAATGAGGTGAAAAGACAAAGCAAGGTCAGGCCCTCCAGACTGCGATTCAGAGTAGTGGAGGCTAGAGGGAGGCTTTTCTTATTTTGAGAACTGGTCTAAACAGGATGATATCTTTCTATACAAATAAAAATGTAAAAAGCCATCACTCTGTAGTTATGCTGCAGTTTGCCTTGCCATAGGTGGTGCTGAGAGCTACAGCATGGCTACCACCACCTGGCAATCACACTGAAGAGACAGTTGTGCATCAGAAGCAGCACAGGAAGGAGAAAGAAAGCCAGAAGCGGTGGCTGGCCTCAGGATCAGCTGCAGCAGCAAATTACGAGGCTGGCTGCATGCTGCTGCTCGCTGCCTTCTTTTTTCCCCATGATGCTCCTCTCCCAGACTGTCTCCTCAGCCTAATCAGCCAGACAGCAGCAGCGAGGTGAGCAGGTGGCTGTGCAAGTGACCAGGGGCAGAGCACAAGGCAGGCTGGTGTCAGATGACCAAGGTGGCAGCACCATGTGTCAACTCACTGGGAGGTTTAGTGAGGTGAGTGGAGTGTACCTGGAGTTGACACTCAGGATGGTTCCTAGTATTCTACACAGGACCAACTATCAATGCATAATATAAGATGTTAAGGCTGCAATCCTAACCCCACTGTCCTGGGAATAAACCCCACTGAATTCAACAAGACTTGCTTTTGAGAAGGCATGGTTAGGATTGTGCTGTAAATCTTGATCAGTTGCTAACAGGTCTACAGAGGGAAATTTACAGCAGTTCCAAATGCAGAGACAAGAGCACAATATAACAAATAACACAATCCCCCAGTTGGGGCAGAACAGCAAGTTTTTACAAGGATTTATTCTGTCCATTTAAAGATTTGATTCAAACTCATATGTTTGGTCAAACCCAAGCATTCATAACATAGGACTATTTATGAACTATTGGCAGTAAAGAACACACGACTAGAATATTCTCAGTACACTTACTGGTGTTTTATTCATAGAAGAGGTGGGCTGATTAAAAGAGAACCACGTGCTGGAATTTAAGTCAGTCATTTTAAGACTAACTGAGAACTACATTTCAAATTTGTGATGAAAATTGAATTGTGGCTTTACAGGCCTTATCTTGGCTGAATATCATAATGAGAAAAATGAACTGGAGTGAGAGTAAGATTTATATAATAAGAATGTCCTGGAGAGAATATCATTAGCAATTTTCTAAGAACCCCAGAGGGTAGCGGGAAGACCAATACCATTTGTTTTTCTCATGTCCTAGAAAGGCAAATTTAGATGACTAGGGAAAGAATATGTCAGGTTGTGACTGATGTCCTACAGCATTGTGGCTGCATATGCTTGATAGTGGAATGGCCCTTGGAAATGTTGATTGTACAATGGAATGTGAGATACACAGGAGGAGTTTGTGAAGAGGGATGGTGCCATAGAGATTTTGGAAAACTCCAACCAAAACAGAAATGGGAGTGGAAATTGCCGCTGTTTGTTTCTTCATCCCACGTCTGGAACAGAAATCAGTCCTGTGAATATGATCGGTATTCACTATTATTGTTTTCAGTCCACAAACGATACATAATTGATGACACCCTGTCCCATTTGCATTGTGCTTCCTTTGCATTGAAATGAAATGCATTATTGTTTAGATCCTCTGTGTGGCCTCTTCCTTCATGATACTTTTCAAGAAGTAACTCCAGGGGCTCATCCAGACGACTGCAAAATGTGTGACACACCCGCTATGTGTGTTCATTATTTTTCGGTCGTCCAAATGACGTCTCGCACTGTTACGCATTTTCGTGGGTTAAATCCGCTTCTTGCAATACTGGCAAAAATGTGATTTGCTGTTTAAACTCGGGAATCATTCGCTGTGCCTTCAGGAGGTAGGATGCAATACCGCGGACTTTACAGCTGATGGGTGGTTCTTGGGCGTTTCCCCTTGCCCTTCCTCCTCATTCCAGCCAATCGCGTATCTGCACTTTTGCGCATGTGTGAGAATAAGCCCAGGAAAATTGAACCAATCATCACAATGGTGGGGTGTTGGGGGGGGTCTGCAACTACTGTGCAGATGCATTTTATTTTTTGCCAGCCTGCAAACTGGGCGGCCGCTCTGGGTGAGATCTGCAATGCACAGCAAGCGAGAAAGGGCTGCTGGTTGGTTTCATGCCTGCCTCCGGAAAGCTTTGTCAATTTCATTCTACTTGCTGGGGTTTTTGTTTCAAATCATTTCACTGCAGGAAGGAAAGTGAGAAGGAGGGGTGTGTGAATGAAATTGACAAAGCTTTCCAGAGGCAGGTGTGAAACCGACCAGCAGCCCCTTTCTTGTTTGTACTTGCGATATTACGCTTAAACAAATGTACGCTTTTCTGCCTTTATGGATATTTAAGGAGATACACACACTGGCAATTGCACTTATTTCTCCAAAAAAGCAAGAAACATGTCAACCCCCATCCTTCTCCCTTTCTTTCCCGCTGCGAAATGATTTGAAAAAAAAAACCCCAGCGAGTAGAATGAAATTGACAAAGCTTTCCGGAGGCAGGCATGAAACCGACCAGCAGTATTTGTGATATTACACTTAAATGAATGTATGCTTTTCTGCCTTTATGGATATTTAAGGAGATACACATGCTGTCAATTGCACTTACTTCTCCAAAAAAGCAAGAAACGTGTCACCCCCCCTCTTTCTCCCTTTCCTTCCAGCAGCGAAATGATTTGAAGCAAAATCCCCAGCGAGTAGAATGAAATTGGCAAAGCTTTCCAGAGGCAGGCTGAAACCGACTACCCTCCTCCTTCTCCCTTTCCTTCCGCGGCGAGAACTCCTTTACAGCCATATTGTGCTTCGTTGCAAACGGGGAGAGGAGGATAAGTAATTTTTTTGCTGACCAATTGGTTGATACGGGGAAGTTTTAGAGGCGGAGCTTGGAAAAAGCGAAAAGAATGTAGGGGTCTTTCTGCTGCGTGTGTGGGTGCAAAAAACATTTTTTTTAATTGGGAAAGAACGAACTAAAAGGCAAAGTGAGGACTATCAGATGACAAACTAAATATGGAAACCGTGGATTATCCCGCTCCGTTTGGATAAGCCCCAGGAGACAGCAATTAAGAACAGAGAACTTTCCGGGGAGGAGTGCTTTGCCTGTTCCCTGCCTGCTTTTTCCCTGCTCCAAACTGCCTAGTTTGTTGTCCCCAGCCCCAGGTCTCAAAGCACAACATCCAACCCAAGGTTTCTGGATTTTGAATAATAAATATATTTCTTTTTTTCTAGAGAAGGGATTTGTTGTTTGCTCCTTATTCATTTAAATTGTGCCACTCCCAGGCAGTTTCTTCCCGCAGTTGATGTTTTCCCACCATCTCCTGTTTCCGTTTCCTTTTTTCTCCCCCAAATAATGATATTTTATTGTTATCTCTAACAAACACTAGCTGCTTTCTCTCTGCCCTTGCCTGCTTCTTCTCCTCCCAAATAGTATTGGATCTTTACCCACCCTTCCCAGCTGTGGGAGGAAGCGAGAGATTGTTAGGAGGAGGCAATTAGCTTGTTGCTGCTTTAAAGGAGGGAGAGAAGCTGATCTCCCCTCTTTCTGGTTCCCTGATTGTACAGCCACCTTCCCTTCTGTCCCGCTTCTCCAGCAGCTTTTATTTTGGCTGATCCACCCTCCCTGCCCCCTGCCCCGTTCAGTGTCACTCAGTTTCATGTTAGAAGACCAAAGCAACAGGCTGTCTCCCTGATTTTATAAAGACCTTTCCTTCTGTCTCATCCCGTCTTCATCCAATAGCCGGGACTCCAGGTGTCAGCAGCTTAATTTTGGCTCCTTGGCATGTTTACTCAGGAGGAAGAGGCAGTGATTTGTTTGTTGTTGCTGCTTTAAAGGAAAGCAGTTTTAGATAAGGGGAAGACATGTCCCTATATACCCAGATGTGACAGGGAAGACTCTCTCACCAACTTCAAAGAAGTGGGGGTCACGGGGTGGGATGGAAGAAACTGAGAATAGAAGACACGCAGCTTTTCCTGACATTACTTTTATTCCTCCAGTTGCTGCCCTTCCTTCATTGATTAATTCTCCCACCCCACCCCATCCCACGTTGTGGCTTTCCTCTGGTTTTTGTTTAAAAAGGACATCCCTTCCAAAGCTATACACTCTCTTAAGACCATAAGAAGAGCCTGCTGGATCAGGCCAGTGGCCCATCTAGTCCAGCATCCTGTTCTCACAGTGGCCAACCAGGTGCCTGGGGGAAGCCCGCAAGCAGGACCCGAGTGCAAGAACACTCTCCCCTCCTGAGGCTTCTGGCAACTGGTTTTCAAAAGCATGCTGCCTCTGACTAGGGTGGCAGAGCACAGCCATCATGGCTAGTAGCCATTGATAGCTCTGTCCTCCATGAATTTGTCTAATCTTCTTTTAAAGCCATCCAAGCTGGTGGCCATTACTGCATCTTGTGGGAGCAAATTCCATAGTTTAACTATGCGCTGAGTAAAGAAGTACTTCCTTTTGTCTGTCCTGAATCTTCCAACATTCAGCTTCTTTGAATGTCCACAAGTTCTAGTATTATGAGAGAGGGAGAAGAACTTTTCTCTATCCACTTTCTCAATGCCATGCATAATTTTATACACTTCTATCATGTCTCCTCTGACCCGCCTTTTCTCTAAACTAAAAAGCCCCAAATGCTGCAACCTTTCCTCGTAAGGGAGTCGCTCCATCCCCTTGATCATTCTGGTTGCCCTCTTCTGAACCTTTTCCAACTCTAGAATATCCTTTTTGAGATGAGGCGACCAGAACTGTACACAGTATTCCAAATGCGGCCGCACCATAGATTTATACAACGGCATTATGATATTGGCTGTTTTATTTTCAATACCTTTCCTAATTATCCCTAGCATGGAATTTGCCTTTTTCACAGCTGCCGCACACTGGGTCAACATTTTCATTGTGCTGTCCACTACAACCCCAAGGTCTCTCTCCTGGTCGGTCACCGCCAGTTCAGACCCCATGAGCATATATGTGAAATTAAGATTTTTTGCTCCAATATGCATAATTTTACATTTGTTTATATTGAATTGCATTTGCCATTTTTCCACCCATTCACTCAGTTTGGAGAGGTCTTTTTGGAGCTCTTCGCAATCCCTTTTTGTTTTAACATCCCTGAACAATTTAGTGTCGTCAGCAAACTTGGCCACTTCACTGCTCACTCCTAATTCTAGGTCATTAATGAACAAGTTGAAAAGTACAGGTCCCAATACCGATCCTTGAGGGACTCCACTTTCTACAGCCCTCCATTGGGAGAACTGTCTGTTTATTCCTACTCTCTGCTTTCTGCTTCTTAACCAATTCCTTATCCATAAGAGGACCTCTCCTCTTATTCCATGACTGCTAAGCTTCCTCAGAAGTCTTTGGTGAGGTACCTTGTCAAATGCTTTTTGAAAGTCTAAGTACACTATGTCCACTGGATCACCTCTATCTATATGCTTGTTGACACTCTCAAAGAATTCTAATAGGTTACTGAGACAGGATTTTCCCTTGCAGAAGCCATGCTGGCTCTGCTTCAGCAAAGATTGTTCTTCTATGTGCTTAGTTAATCTAGCTTTAATAATACTTTCTACCAGTTTTCCAGGGACAGAAGTTAAGCTAACTGTCCTGTAATTTCCAGGATCCCCTCTGGATCCCTTTTTGAAGATTGGCATTACATTTGCCACTTTCCAGTCCTCAGGCACAGAGGAGGACCTGAGGGACAAGTTACATATTTTAGTTAGCAGATCAGCAATTTCACATTTGAGTTCTTTGAGAACTCTCGGGTAGATGTCATCCGGGCCTGGTGATTTGTCAGTTTTTATATTGTCCATTAGGCCTAGAACTTCCTCTCTCGTTACCACTATTTGTCTCAGTTCCTCAGAATCCCTTCCTGCAAATGTTAGTTCAGGTTCAGGGATCTGCCCTATATCTTCCACTGTGAAGACAGATGCAAAGAATTCATTTAGCTTCTCTGCAATCTCCTTATCGTTCTTTAGTACACCTTTGACTCCCTTATCATCCAAGGGTCCAATCGCCTCCCTACATGGTCTCCTGCTTTGAATGTATTTATAGAATTTTTTTTTATGTTCTTAGCAATGAGGTCCTCAAATTCTTTTTTAGCATCCCTTATTGTCTTCTTGCATTTCTTTTGCAAGAGTTTGTGTTCTTTTTTATTTTCTTCATTCGGACAAGACTTCCATTTTCTGAAGGAAGACTTTTTGCCTCTAAGAGCTTCCTTGACTTTGCTCCTTAACCATGCTGGCATCTTCATGGCCCTGGCGGTACCTTTTCTGATCTGTGGTATGCACTCCAGTTGAGCTTCTAATATAGTGTTTTTAAACAACTTCCAAGCATTTTCAAGTGATGTGACCCTCTGGACTTTGTTTTTCAGCTTTCTTTCCCCTCATTTTTGTGACATTTCCTCTTTTGAAGTCAAATGTGACCGTGTTGGATTTATTTGGCAATTGGCCATTTACATGTATGTTTAATTTAATAGCACTATGGTCACTGCTCCCAATCGGTTCAACAACACTTACATCTCGCACCAGGTCCCGGTCCCCACTGAGGATTAAGTCCAGGGTTGCCATCCCTATGGTCGGTTCCATGACCAACTGGTCTAGGGAATAGTCATTTAGAATATCTAGTAATTTTGCTTCTTTGTCATGACTGGAACACATATGCGGCCAGTCTATGTCTGGGTAGTTGAAGTCACCCATTACTACCACATTTCCTAGTTTGGATGCTTCCTCAATTTCATATCTCATCTCAAGGTCTCTGTGAGCATTTTGATCAGGGGAACGATAGATCGATCCCAGTATTAAATCCCTCCTGGGGCATGGTATCACCACCCACAACATTTCTGTGGATGCATTACTATGAAAAACAACTGGTGAGATTTTGTTTTTTTTGAAATGTTAAGCAAGAACAAAAGAAAAACCTGCATGAACAGCTAAGGAGGAGATCAGGCAAAATACATCTAATTTATTAGATTGCCCCATTTCACTGTTTCCCTTGTTAATACTCAGCAGGAGCTCTGATCAGAACATAAGCCTTGTCATATTTTTAAAAGCACCATCTTATTTCTGTTTGCTGTTGTCATCAATGGTGGTTTGGGAACTGACATTGCATAGTGTTATGGGATTTGGGGGTTGAGATAGATAATTTCTATGAATCCCCTTTCCAGCCTCTGCTTTGGGATCTGCAAAGGAAGAAAAGTACTCTACTGGTCAAGACTAGTTTCATTCTTAACTTAATGGTTTCAGCCATGTCTGTCAAGTACCTCATTAACATATGTAAAGATCTGCCAGGAGAGCAATGTAGGCCAGAAGAACTCATGCTGGAGCCAGGAAGTGGTCTATGTTAGTGTCAGTGTGAGGAAAGCCTGGAACCTAAAAACAAACCAAGAGGCTTGTTCACTCTGTGCCTGTTCTTCCAAAGCTATGGGCCTTAGGAAGCAAAATCTGATGGACTGTTAATATTATGAACCCCTCCACCTTATACCCAGGTTGTGAATATGTGTAAATAAAAACCATATGTCTTATAAGACACCACAATTTCTGCTGATGTTTCCAAGGAAACCAAACCTTGGGGGAGCACTGGCAGCCTTGGAAGTCTCTCACCACTCAGAGATTGGAGTGTGCACAACAATATATTTGTTTAGGAGGCTCTTCAAATTATAGTTATAAAGCAACAATATTTAAGAAAGTGGATTGAGAAAGTGGATAGAGAAAAGTTCTTCTCCCTCTCTCGTAATACTAGAACTCGTGGACATTCAAAGAAGCTGAATGTTGGAAGATTCAGGACAGACAAAAGGAAGTACTTCTTTACTCAGCGCATAGTTAAACTATGGAATTTGCTCTCACAAGATGCAGTAATGGCCACCAGCTTGGACAGCTTTAAAAGAAGATTAGACAAATTCATGGAGGACAGGGCTATCAATGGCTACTAGCCGTGATGGCTGTGCTGTGCCACCCTAGTCAGAGGCAGCATGCTTCTGAAAACCAGTTGCTGGAAGCCTCAGGAGGGGAGAGTGTTCTTGCACTCGGGTCCTGCTTGCGGGCTTCCCCCAGGCACCTGGTTGGCCACTGTGAGAACAGGATGCTGGACTAGATGGGCCACTGGCCTGATCCAGCAGGCTCTTCTTATGTTCTTAAGAAGTGTCCTGCTAATTTAGGCTGATGGCCCACCTAGTCCAGCATCCAGTTTTCACAGGGGTCAACACACACATATACATATAATAGCCATTTGAAATACAAATATTAGTGGGAGGCAAGGTGATAATGACACTCTTCATTTGCCTTAACTGCTTTTGTTACATAGAATTATCGGAATCAACTGTGTTCATCCACTAGTACCAATGCTGGGGCCAGTTTATATATGGACAGGACAATTAAGGTGTAAATCTTTTCTTGGACTATACTACTACAAAAAGGTGCATGTTTAAATCCACCCTCATAGCAAAACAACCACCACCACCAAAAATACACACAAAATAGCAACTCCCTTCGCACTGAAACACTAGCATGTCACATAGATGACTATTCGAAACCCTTCTCCCTAACGTGCCATGTTTCTATGTGTAGAGAATTTTAGCTGTTGAGAGAAGTGTACACACACACAAACAGGACATACAACTGGTCTGTGCTAGGGCTGAATTGGAGCAATTTACACCTCCCCAACTCAAACCATAATCTTTTAAAACGTTAAAAGAAGTATTTGACTTTTTTTAAAAAAATCCTCTCCTGCTCCATTTTACCAGGAACAAAAACAACAACCATTCAGATCTCCTCAGGGTTCTGCAGACAGTATTTAGACAGACTCACTGGCCTGATCCAGCAGGCTCTTCTTATATTCTTATGAAGAGACTCCATTCTAACTGGACAGGATGAGGGCTAATAAACTGAGGCTCAACCCAGACAAGACTGAGATGCTGCTAGTGGGTGGTTCTTCTGACCAGATGGTGGATGTCCAACCTGTTCTGGATGGGGTTGCACTCCCCCTGAAAGAGCAGGTTCGTAGCTTGGGGGTTCTTCTAGAACCATCTCTGTCACTTGAGGCTCAGGTAGCCTCGGTGGAACAGACTGCCTTCTACCAACTTCGGTTGATGGCCCAACTACATCCCTATCTGGACAGGGATAGCCTGGCTTCAGTTGTCCATGCTCTGGTAACCTCCAGATTAGATTACTGCAATGCACTCTACGTGGGGCTGCCTTTGAAGATGGTTCGGAAACTGCAGCTTGTGCAAAATGCAGTGGCCAGATTGGTAACAGGGACCAGACGGTTCGAACATATAAAACTGATTCTGGCCCGCTTGCATGGGCTGCCTTTATGTTTCCGAGCTCAATTCAAGGTGCTGGTTTTGACCTATAAAGCCTTACATGGCTTGGGACCACAATACCTGATAGAACGCCTCTCCCGGTATGAACCCACCTGTACACTACGTTCAAGATCAAAGGCCCTCCTCCGGGTGCCTACTCCAAGGGAAGCTCGGAGGGTGGCTACAAGGAGAGGGCCTTCTCAGTGGTGGCCCCCAAATTATGGAATGACTTTACTGACAAGGTGTGCCTGGTGCCAACACTGTTATCTTTTCAGCACCAGGGCAAGTCTTTCCTCTTCTCCCAGGCATTTTAGCATGTGTTTTAAATTGTTTTTATATTGTTTTAAATTTTAAAAATGTGTTTTAAATTGTTTTTAAAATATGTGTTTTAAATTGTATATTTGTTTTACTGTTTTTGATTGCTGTAAACCACCCAGAGAGCTTCGGCTATGGGGCGGTATACAAGTGCAATCAATCAATCAATCAATCAATCAATCAATCAATAAAACATTGTGCCTGAGGTGATGTGAGAAAACACAAATGTGCTATTTATGTTTTTATACCTAATGCTAGTCTATTCAGGCATTCAAATCAGCAGCTAAGGATGCAATCATCAAGAGATGAACATGCCTGTGTGAACCAGCCCTAAATGACTGGCAGCTATGTGAACTGACTCCATTGAAAGCATTTTAAATGAAACCATATAAGGTGATGTGTCACGCTATATGTAGTATTACAACTGTTATATCATTCACACAGGCAAGTCATTTGTGCTAGCCACTGCATAATATTGTGCAGACATATTTCTTCATTTCCCAATCCAGAACACCCTATTTTTGCCACTGCAATATGTGCCCGACAGATACCTTAAGAGCTCAGGAAAGGTATCCTTGGTGTAGAAAAAGTTGTTTCAGAATTTCACAAGCTCTGAGCAGAACAATTTGATGGAAGCTTTCCCCTGGTTTGGAGACAATTTTCAAGCAACAAATCCATCCCTGTTGATCTGAATCTATTTTTTCATATTTTCTGAAGGAGAGCTGATAGGTGATCTCAAAAGGTCACAGTGCAAACTCAGTGTTCAAATTAAATTCTCTAATCTGAACACTTCCAGTCAACACTCCACATATTAATTTAATCATGGGTAGCATGAGAGGGTCAGCATTGTTGAACATCTGCCAAGGTCTATGTCTCAACACTGAGTCCACTTCCCATCTCGGAGGCCCATGGCTCCTCCAACTCCATGTGAATTTACCTGCCATCATTTGAGTGAGAGACCACCAGGGACAAGAAATGGTTCCATCTCTTCAGCCCTCTAGGCCTCCATGTAGTTTGGGCCCAGAGGAAGAGGAGAAGCAAACTGGCAGTGGTGAGGAGAGGGGGGAACATTCAGGGAGGGGTCCCACTGCAGCCATCTTGCCCAAAGACAAACAAAATATGCATTTTAATTTATGTTGGGCATGATCCCTTCATACTGAAAGGACTTATTAAGCCAAAACTCAGACTTTATATCAGACATTACACATTTTCCTGTGTTACTGCTATAATAAAAAGTGTTTTTGAATACTTTTGACAAAGTGAATAAGGCATGCTATCACTAATTCTACCGTTATCAAAATCCCCACAACAGTTAAGTATCTTTTGCTGTCTGTTATAAACAAGCCTTTGTAGTACAATACTACATGGAGAACATAATGAAAGGAGTTGTCTGAACATTTGGGCAGAAGTCATGTCTATAGAGAAATTCCAAATAATCATTTGGATCATGTTTTGCCATTTCTTCAGTTCATTATTTGCTAATTCTTTTCTGTAAATCCAATTTTAAAGCTTTGGAGTTTGAAATTGTAGACTCCGAAAACTATTGGAGCAGTGTATGCATATGTTACTTTTAAAAAAAAAAGTTTTCGCCTGTGGCTATAGCTGAACTTTGCAAGAGTTCTCGGAAGTCATCTGAAGGCCACATATTCTGTTTCTGATGTAATTGAAAGTATATCAGATAACTGGGATCTGATCCACATAATTATGAGATGTACTATCTTGATGACATTGAATTTCATGAGAATAGAACTGAACACGAGGAGAAAGCGAGATGTACAAATAGGAACTAGCATTAGGAGAAGATACACTGAGAAATCTTACTACTCATT
Source organism: Rhineura floridana (assembly GCF_030035675.1). Lineage (NCBI taxonomy): Eukaryota > Metazoa > Chordata > Lepidosauria > Squamata > Rhineuridae > Rhineura > Rhineura floridana. Next base: position 34,859,341 of record NC_084484.1, read on the forward strand.
TATACTTTGCCTTCCAGATATTATGAACACAATTCCATTTGTTAAACAGCTGGGAACAATTGCTAAATGTCTTGCTGATCTACTGAAAATCATCCAGGCATCTATCAGTAGATCCCAAACAATCTTTTGCCCATCTCTGCCCTAAACCAAAAATCACCCAAGCCTTTTAAGTCCTCTCCATCAGTCCTACTCCCACTGAAGTTTGATTCATTTCCCAATCTAACATGGTGGTTACAACCTGCAGCAACTTTTTAACTTGAGTGGGGGCCAAAAAAAGCTGGCCTACTTTGGTCTCTTTCTTATTGCGGCATATACTAGAAATGGGTTGCGCACAGGGCTGGTGCCAGGCATGACTGGGTCCTTGGGCACCAGCCTGCCCCAGGCCAATGGTGCCTGCCTGCATGTACCACCTACCTCTCCCGCTGCAGTGAATGCTGGCCGTGCTGCGCATGCATGCCTACCATCAACCAAGATGGCGGTGGAGGCATAAGCCCCTTAGGGAAGCCCCCGCCACCATCTTAGTTGATGGCAGGCAGGCATGTGCAGTGCAGCCAGCATTCACAACAGGAGAGGTAGGTGGGGCGGCAGGTAGGCATCACAGGCCTACACAGTAGTAGGGAAGGTGCCTGGGAGCTCCCTCTCTGTGAATGGGAGCGCTACCCTCCCACTCTAAGGAGGGGCCTTTCAGGGGCCCACGGACCCTTGGCCAGGGCCTCTGGTGTCAGCCCTAGTTGCACTGTGCAGGTGCTTCATGAGGAGCAGGGCTGAGGACCTTTTTCAGCCCTAGGGCCACATTCCCTTCTAGGAAACCTTCAGGGGGTGATCTGCCAGTGGTGGACATGGCCAGAGGTAAAAGTGGCTACAGAGACAAATGTAGATGTTACCTTTTGTACACTAGGCTAGTGTCTACGCATACACAACTCTCTCTATCCTCCATCCAGGCAAAAACACTCAAGGAAGGTGTGAAGCAATGCTGCTGAGGGGTGTGACCTAGGGAGAGAGGGTGTGGCATGGGGAAAGTCCTGAGGGCCAGACATAGTCCCCAGTCCTGGGGCCCCACCCCCGGAACTAGAAAGTGGCTTGTAACGCCTAATTGTGAAATAGTCCAGTGACAGGCTCCCAGCTGCTCCTACATATATCATGCAATCATTTTATACCTATTCTCAGTTAAATCTTGCTATTGCAGAGATTCCCCACCCCCACAAATTTACAAGATGTAGGCTTTTTAAAAAGCCACATCTTTGAAAGGGAAAGTCCTTTACTTCTGTTTATCTCTACAATTATGACTGAAGTTCCTTTACATTCTAGAAATTAATATAGATAACATGATGAATGAGGCTAAATTGGCCTCTCTTCATTTGACCTTGAAGTTATTCATTCTGCATCAGAAATGTTTGTATATCTCTAGTAACCTTTGGAACACCAGATTATTTCTCGAGAGAATGCTGGCAGAGTTGTAGGAAGGACCTATTTACTCATGATTTGTTATGACCTCAATCATGAATAAACCTTTCCATTACCATAATGCAGCGGGGGTACATGTCATGAAGAAAGCAGTTGTGGCTCTAAAGGGGGGCCATGATGCAGTTCCTAATGCTTCCATCCATTCACTTGGAAGATGCCTTTTTCAAAACCTTGAAATGTTGAGCACAGCTTTCTCTGACTTTAAGGTAGCCAGGACTTCATATTCCCTGTCTCTTGGCAAAACTCCAGCACTACTAAAGCTTTTGTGATGCTCCCTCCCCAGGACCTTACCTCGACAAATTTTGCTCAGCATCAGTCTTTTTGATACTGACCATGGTGTTCATCCAGCGCCAGTAAAGGTCAAGGAGAATTATGATGGAAACTAGGATGGGGAGTGGATGAGTCCTAAAGCATCATTTGAAAGAGTATACATATAAAACAGAAGAACAGAGAGATGAATTAGTTCAGCATCTAGACAATAAGTTGAAGGTTAATCCAAAGCCAGGCAGATAGAGGACACAGAGAGGGTTGCCAGTTAACCAAGCCTTTTCCTGACATAGCCATTTTGAGGACAGGGATTGGGCTAGTTGCCAGAAAAGGAAGAGGCAAATCTGGCCCCAGTGCATCCAGAGTTTTTGTGTTTTTTGTTAAAATGTACATCTTTGGAAATCAAACCAGTTTTTTGCAGTAGGCTCTGCCCTGGGGCCACTCAATACTAAGGACGGAAGGATCTTTTCATTTCAGTTCTCTCAATTTCTCATTTTTCCAATCTTAAATGTGGTTCTCCACATTACTGCAACAATAAGTGCAATTTCTGAAGGATGGCTGTGTTTCAGTTCTCATATTCTCTCAGAAAATGTGGATTTAAAGTTTGGCTTTAAATGTAAACTGAATCAAATTTCTCCCTCAGCCCTACCCCAGCCTGATGAGCTCTGCACCATCATCCTACCCTGAGGTCCACAATCCTTGACCCAAAGACGTTCACCCTCAGGTCACAAGGGTGGTAACAGAAGGAAAAGAAAACGAGCATAGATTAAAATAACAGAGAATAACATGCTGCTGCTGACAAAAACAACAGAGATAAATAAATTGTTGTGCCTGATCAGCCGTAATGACTAAAGCAGGGGTGGGAAACCTTTTTGCATTGGAGGGCCACATTCCCTCATGGACAACGTTTGGGGGGCTGCATGCCAGTAGTGGGGCGGGCCAGTGGGAAAAATGGGTGGGGCAACAGGTTTGATTCTCACCTTTGTGCAGCAAAAATCAGAGGCTTCTCCAAGCACTTACACCTACACATAACTCTCTGTCCTCCATCCTGGCAAGCAAGAGGCATTCTCTCCGTTCCAGGACATGTTCCAGCCAGGCAAGAGCACTTGAGGAAGGCACAAAGTGGGGCCATTGAGGAGTGGGGCCTGAGAAGAATCCTGAGGACCAGATGGAAGCCTGGAGGGCCACATTTGGCCCCTGGGCTTGAGGTTCCCTGCCCCTGATTGTCCCTACATTACATATGTATAGCACAACTTTCTGCATATTCCATTTTCTCCCATCCTCCCCCACCCCACTGTTCCAGTGGCCTTTGATAGAACTGTCTTGTTTTCTGTGTCTGTCTCACTCTTCTTCCTCCTGAGCATGTGATCCTCTCCTCTGCCTCCTCCCTTCAAGAGGGTGTGTGCCGGAAGGAATTCCATTCCTAACATACTGCGACATCTTCCTTTGCCTGCCCTTTAAAGATGGGCAATGGAGATCACATGAGGGGGGAGAATAGGGACAAACCTGTTGCCCTTGGCCCCTCCATTGCATCACCTGTCCAGCTCTGTAGTCTTCCACATATTCTAAATCACTGTTCTTCAATCTTGGTTCCCCAGATGTTGTTAGACTACACCTCCCATCATCCTTGGCCATTGGCAAAGCTGGCTGGGATTGATGGGAGTTGTAGTCTGACAACATCTGGAGACCCATGGTTGAAGAACACTGTGCTAAATCATGCAAGGGCCCTAAACAAGTGCAGCAGGCTCCCTGCTGCAGATGCATGCCACGGAGGGGCCAGGTTGCCTCCAAAGGCTTCAGAACAGGTTTGCTGCACCAAGTAATATCTATACCAGTTTGACCAACCAGTAGTCCACAGCGTGCTTCACTCTTCTATGCCCACCCATCCCTTCCCATGCAGAGTTAGCAGCTTCTCCCAAGCAGTTTTGATTCACTTTTGCTCCTGGCAAGAGAAGAAAAAAGGATGGAAAAACCACTGCCAATGCTATTGATGGTGGCATTTGCATCTTAGGAGCAAAGTGAGAGAAGCGGGATCCTGAGCCCTAGGGAGGCTGTGGGTTCTGTCTCTGAAAGGGAGGGAGATTGTGAAGCGGTACTTGGAGCAGATGAAGTGAATAGTTATGACACGCATATACCCTGAGCTAGCAGGGTACTGTAGAGCCAAGCAGGAAAACCAGGGGCACACATTGCCTTCTCTGCCCATAAATGGACAATAGACTATTCTGGCTTTTAAATATACCCAGTGGAGATTGCATGAGGAAGGGAGAGCAGGGACGAACTGGTAGAGGGCTCATAGCTCAGTGGCTCACAGAGCATCTGACTTGCATGCAAAATGTGCTCATAATGTCTGTTCTGCATTTGGAAGGAGCCCTTTCTTTAGTGTGGCAGCACCTGTCCTTTGGAACTCCCTGCCTCTTGACATTAGGCGGGCACCATCACTATACTCCTTTAGGTGCCTGCTAAAAACTCTTCTGTTACAACGGACTTATGATTTGGTTATATCTGTTCTTAAATTTGCTTCAGATGTCTAATTGTGTTTTATGGTTATTAGACATTTTTAACAGTTTTAAATTGTTTTAGATATGTTTTTAATTGTCTTTTTTATTACTGAAGCGTTTACTGCTTTAGTCTTCTTTGGGAGGAGGGGCAGGATAGAAATGTCTTAAGTAGATAATTGATGTCAGGTTTGATCCCCAGTAAAAATAAGGTTCTTTCATACTGAAATCTTTGCATGTAATAGCCACTTTGACTATTCCTTTCTCCAAGACTCATGCGTATATAATGTGCTTTTTGATGCTATTTCTGATACTATTATGCTCATATCTTTATGCATTCACTGCTCTTCCGATGTATTTAAAACTACTCTTTCCAAACATAATTTAGCATATTGGGTCGTGTTTGGTCACCACCCTGTCGCCCAGTGGGGCAAATTAAGAAGCTCATTTTCACCCAGCATCATTATTGGTCCATCAGACTTGTTATAAGACACTTTCCCATCTTCCTAATTAGAATTACCCTTAAATAAAGATAATACAGGAATAATGACACAGCCTTTTCCAACTCAATTGGATATGAAAGATTCATGTGGTGGGTCCCACCCACATTTTTGCATCATTCGCACTCATGTCACAACTGTGTGCGATATCACTCTATGCGAAAGGAACTCGACCCATTGCAAGTGTGTGAAAAGGAAGATCCAGCTAGTGGAATCCCTGCTTTCCTACCATTTAGAATGACTACTGAGTGGCACTTTTTTTTTTAACTTCAAGGTATACAACTAATAACTAAGGTCTTGTCATTTTTTTAAAAAGCCTGTGGAGGTAAGCCAGCATTTTAGCACTGAAAGGTCACATTTTAAAAAATCTTGAGTTCTAGACATGGCTGCAGAAATAAAAGTCATGTAGATTTGTACTGAATTTACTAGACAAAGAAACTGAAAAGTCAGTTTGCTGTTGATTTGCATGTCAGAAAGATGATTAGTGTGAAGGCATTGATTGCTTAGAATTTTGGGGAAAATGGAACTTTAGTCAATGCCGACATTTAGCTTTTCCCTTGGAGTATGTTTTTAGAGATGTCAGAAATGGGTGACTGAAGTGACCAAGTTGGAGAACTTTGCACAATTGACCCTAATTCAGACTCCTGAAAAACATAACACAAATGGTTTGGGGAAACATTTTTCCATCCCAAGCTAAATCCCAATGCATCTCAGGCAAGTAAAATATTTCAAAACAGCCATATGTATCATGTCAGAAGTCTGCTTCTGTGTATCAGCTTTTTTTGGGGGGGGGGGAGGACATGGAACATTTTTAAAATTAATTCCAGTTCATTAACATTGACTGGGGCAAAACAAGTACCCTGGTTGCAAAAATCAATAGATTTCTTGGGATATTTTTTTCTTCCACACTCTTTTTGGTTTTCAGAAATAAAACTCTGCCTGAGCACTTAAAGCTGTAGACACCAAATCAGTTTTTGTGTATATATCCCAGCAGAGCAATCCAAACCTTCTATGTGCCAGGCTGAAGCCGGGTTCGATTAAGCAGAGGCGTTCCGCTGGTTTTGGCAACGAATGAGCGCTGTGAGTAGGGGTAAATGTCTTTCACCCATTCCAATATTTTGGAGAAAGAAAGAAATGTCTCCCAAAATACTTTTTGCCATTGTGTGAAGTTTTGCCACTGCTCAGTTGAAGGCAAGGTCACAAAGCCATTTTGGAGGGAAGATAGTACTTCCTTTCCATCATTCAAAATGGGTGAAAGTATGTTGCACAAGAAGTTTTTCCAGTTTCCAGTTAGGTAATTTCTTCCTACCTTGCCTCCTGGTCCATGCTCAGGCATAAAATCTGAGGAATTTTAAGAGTGGCTGAGAAGGTTTGGGATGGGGAGAGGCTGCAGTTGCAGTTTCTGAACACTTTTCAAACTGTTTTCATCCAGAAAAAGTTTGTGAACAAGTGCCATAGCCTTATTTTTCCTTTCTTTCAAAATCCATCAGATGTATCCCCATCATGTACATCTTCCAAACCTGCCTTGAGTTCCTCTTAGAGCTTTGAAATTTGCAATTGTCAAAAATGTCATCACACACACACACAATGCTGGAGTTCAGCAACACCTTTGGCAGAAGGCATGTACCTTTGCTGTATAATTGGATACATTGGTAGCTAGTTGTGTTCATTACTCCATTTAGATGGAGTAACCTCTTAACTTTCCAAAGCAAGAAGAGCAAGCGGGTTACGCCAGACAAAATGAGAGAGAGAGAGAGAGAGAGAGAGAGAGAGAGAGAGAGAGAGACTGAGGATTGTAGCAATACAACTACCATTCAGTTTCATCTCCCCAAAAGCGAAGGCTGGTCATCGAAGTAAAGACCTTTGTCAGCTCAAGCAGCCTCTTGGAAGAAATGAAATTCATAATTAATGAGAAACAATGTTGTTATTGTTGTATGAGACAGGGGACAAAATTGCAAGAAGGGTTTGTGAAAGAAAGAACACACTTTGCTCTGTAAAAAAACAACACAAAACAAAAACCTTAAGTCCGGTTAAGTGAATGGGGAAGACAAAGGACTATTAATTTCCCTGGTGAGGTGGAAGAAGCAGGAGTCAGACACTAAAAATGGGACTGTGTACTTAGCTGTTTGACTTGCAGACCATTACACATACTTTGACAGGAAAAGAAACTTCAGGGATGGGGAACCTCCAGCTTATGGGCCTGATGTGGCCTACAGGGCCTCCTTATTCAGCCTACCAGCCTCACCTCAGGACTTTCCCCCTCCTAGGCCATTTTCTTCCCGCTTCTGAGCTGTTTCACTCAAATCAGCTGACCAGCAACAGATCAACAAGAAATAGCCCAGCAGTGAGGAAGAGGGGGCATAAGAACATAAGAAGAGCCTGCCGGATCAGGCCAGTGGCCTATCTAGTCCAGCATCCTGTTCTCACAGTGGCCAACCAGGTGCCTGGGAGAAGCCCGCAAGCAGGACCCGAGTGCAAGAACACTCTCCCCTCCTGAGGCTTCCGGCAACTGGTTTTCAGAAGCATGCTGCCTCTGACTAGGGTGGCAGAGCACAGCCATCACGGCTAGTAGCCATTGATAGCCCTGTCCTCCATGAATTTGTCTAATCTTCTTTTAAAGCCATCCAAGCTGGTGGCCATTACTGCATCTTGTGGGAGCAAATTCCATAGTTTAACTATGCGCTGAGTAAAGAAGTACTTCCTTTTGTCTGTCCTGAATCTTCCAACATTCAGCTTCTTTGAATGTCCACGAGTTCTTGTATTATGAGAGAGGGAGAAGAACTTTTCTCTATCCACTTTCTCAATGCCATGCATAATTTTATACACTTCTATCATGTCTCCTCTGACCCGCCTTTTCTCTAAACTAAAAAGCCCCAAATGCTGCAACCTTTCCTCGTAAGGGAGTCGCTCCATCCCCTTGATCATTCTGGTTGCCCTCTTCTGAACCTTTTCCAACTCTAGAATATCCTTTTTGAGATGAGGCGACCAGAACTGTACACAGTATTCCAAATGCGGCCGCCGCATAGATTTATACAATGGCATTATGATATCGGCTGTTTTATTTTCAATACCTTTCCTAATTATCGCTAGCATGGAATTTGCCTTTTTCACAGCTGCCGCACACTGGGTCGACATTTTCATTGTGCTGTCCACTACAACCCCAAGGTCTCTCTCCTGGTCGGTCACCGCCAGTTCAGACCCCATGAGCATATATGTGAAATTAAGATTTTTTGCTCCAATATGCATAATTTTGCACTTGTTTATATAGAATTGCATTTGCCATTTTTCCGCCCATTCACTCAGTTTGGAGAGGTCTTTTTGGAGCTCTTCGCAATCCCTTTTTGTTTTAACAACCCTGAACAATTTAGTGTCGTCAGCAAACTTGGCCACTTCACTGCTCACTCCTAATTCTAGGTCATTAATGAACAAGTTGAAAAGTACAGGTCCCAATACCAATCCTTGAGGGACTCCACTTTCTACAGCCCTCCATTGGGAGAACTGTCAGTTTATTCCTACTCTCTGCTTTCTGCTTCTTAACCAATCCCTTATCCACAAGAGGACCTCTCCTCTTATTCCATGACTGCTAAGCTTCCTCAGAAGTCTTTGGTGAGGTACCTTGTCAAACACTTTTTGAAAGTCTAAGTACACTATGTCCACTGGATCACCTCTATCTATATGCTTGTTGACACTCTCAAAGAATTCTAATAGGTTACTGAGACAGGACTTTCCCTTGCAGAAGCCATGCTGGCTCTGCTTCAGCAAGGCTTGTTCTTCTATGTGTTTAGTTAATCTAGCTTTAATAATACTTTCTACCAGTTTTCCAGGGACAGAAGTTAAGCTAACTGGCCTGTAATTTCCGGGATCCCCTCTGGATCCCTTTTTGAAGATTGGCGTTACATTTGCCACTTTCCAGTCCTCAGGCACAGAGGAGGACCGAGGGACAAGTTACATATTTTAGTTAGCAGATCAGCAATTTCACATTTGAGTTCTTTGAGAACTCTCGGGTGGATGCCATCCGGGCCCGGTGATTTGTCAGTTTTTATATTGTCCATTAAGCCTAGAACTTCCTCTCTCGTTACCACTATTTGTCTCAGTTCCTCAGAATCCCTTCCTGCAAATGTTAGTTCAGGTTCAGGGATCTGCCCTATATCTTCCACTGTGAAGACAGATGCAAAGAATTCATTTAGCTTCTCTGCAATCTCCTTATCGTTCTTTAGTACACCTTTGACTCCCTTATCATCCAAGGGTCCAATTGTCTCCCTAGATGGTCTCCTGCTTTGAATGTATTTATAGAATTTTTTGTTGTTGGTTTTTATGTTCTTAGCAATGAGGTCCTCAAATTCTTTTTTAGCATCCCTTATTGTCTTCTTGCATCTGTTTTGCCAGAGTTTGTGTCCTTTTTTATTTTCTTCATTCGGACAAGACTTCCATTTTCTGAAGGAAGACTTTTTGCCTCTAAGAGCTTCCTTGACTTTGCTCGTTAACCATGCTGGCATCTTCTTGGCCCTGGCGGTACCTTTTCTGATCTGCGATATGCACTCCAGTTGAGCTTCTAATATAGTGTTTTTAAACAACTTCCAAGCATTTTTGAGTGATGTGACCCTCTGGACTTTGTTTTTCAGCTTTCTTTTTTACCAATCCCCTCATTTTTGTGAAGTTTCCTCTCTTGAAGTCAAAAGTGACCATGTTGGATTTTCTTGGCAATTGGCCATTTACATGTATGTTTAATTTGATAGCACTGTGGTCACTGCTCCCAATCAGTTCAACAACATTTACATCTTGCACCAGGTCCTGGTCCCCACTGAGGATTAAGTCCAGGGTTGCCATCCCTCTGGTCAGTTCCATGACCAACTGGTCTAGGGAATAGTCATTTAGAATATCTAGAAATTTTGCTTCTTTGTCATGACTGGAACACATATGCGGCCAGTCTATGTCTAGGTAGTTGAAGTCACCCATTACTACCACATTTCCTAGTTTGTATGCTTCCTCAATTTCATATCTCATCTCAAGGTCTCCCTGAGCATTTTGATCAGCATTTGGATGAGCATGCTCAGTTGCCCATTGAGGAAGAGATGGTTCTCCCCCTCCAATGGCTAGGGATGGGCCAGAATTCTGTTGAATTCAGACTCAGCACCGAATTTTAAAAGAGTCTGTCTAATTCCTGTGTTTGCAGAGAGAATTGCTTTGCTCTGAACTTCAGTAGCTTTCTCCAACACCACATTAGGTCCAAGCAGACAGGGATCGCACATTTCCTGGCTTCCCTTTCAATCTCTGTGGGTTTTTTTTTTAACCAGTTCAGATAAGGAATGAAACCTACAGAGTTTAAAACAAAAGCCTAGAGAGGCTTCCCCCACTTTTCTAGGCTTCCCTCTTGATCTCTGTGTTTTGTGTTTTTTTAACCAGTTCAGTTAAGGAAGCTTGAAAGCCCAAACCCATTTTTGGTATTGACTGTTTGGTATAATACCCTCTGTGGTATTAACCCTTTAAACCCCTATTTCACCCTTATTTGCTGATCTCACAATCTCTTTCACACACACTTAAATCAAAGCAAATAAAAGAAGACAGCAGAAACAAACACAGATGGAATGAGACAACATTCTAGTCTGAGGGACTGCCAGCAAATCAGAACCAGTATGTGAACCCCAACCATACCATAGGCTTACTATGTCTGTTTTTGCACACATAGCACTGAAGGAAAGTGGGCTATGTGTTTGTAGTAATGGTGCATGTGCCTGAATGGGACAGATAGATAGATAGTTTTTATTACGACCATATGGTCAGCAAGGAAACGTTATAAAACAACATATTTTAACAACAACATAATCCAATAATATTGGGTACAAAGTTTAGTAGATTATACATATACATATACATATAGATATAGATATGTTGTAATAAAGATAAAATAGATAAAAGTATTATGTAAGTATATAACAAGAATTTTTTAAAAATTTACTATAGATTACAATTTGTCGTTCATTATGTCTTCAAAGTTAAAATCCCACTAAGCTTGGTCTGGGAGATTTTTTATAAAATTATTTCTTAATTTTTGTGCAACAAAGCTAAACTTTGCTAGTTGTACGGTTATCTTTGGTGATGTGTCGTTTAGTAGATATTCTAGCCAAAATTGTTCATTTTTATGCTGGAGATTGGACAGCAAAGGGGTGATTAAATGGTGCCTTAGATTCCTATATAGAGTGCAATGGAAAAGGACATGTGTGTTATTTTCCACGGCATTTTCCCCACAGGGACATAACCTATCTTTATATGGGATTTTAGAGAATCTGCCGTCCATAACAGCTGAAGGGAGACATGTTTAGGAGTGTGAATGGAGTGTGTGTGCATATGCGTGCTTTGATCCCACCCATTTTGGACTTTGGGCTTGTCTACTTTGGACATTGGTTTCAACCACTGCCAGCTTGCAGTCTCCAACCACTTTCTCCCAAAAGGACACAGTCAGGGGGAGGAGATTTGTTCAAAGTGGTCAGCTGATGGAGAGGCCAGTAATTATACAGCTGACATTTTCTGCCTCATCACACATGACACTTGCAATGCATCCCTAATGCATGTGGCTGCTATTTTTCATTATGCATACATTTCCCTCCTCTGATCTAACTAATTCCAGAAGACAGGCTAAAAACAAAAAACCTTTTTTCCAAAAGCGCACATGGTCACTTATGTTCAATATGGCAGCATCACCACTGTATACAGTGCTTGCTTGCTTGTAATGCATTTTCTCTATCATGGTAATGGAGTCAGCAGCCAGTTAATGTGAACTAGGTCTATGTTTCCATGTGATACCACATCCAAAACAGAGTGCATAAAAGATCTCTGGATCATACAGTATTTATGTGGTTCGGAAGCATCTCCCCCAGTGGGGAAGAGATGCACACTAGCTTAAGAACACAAGAAGAGCCCTTCTGGATCAAGCCAATGGTCCATCTAATTCAGCATCTGTTCTCACAGTGGCCAGCCAGATGGACAAGGGAAACCTCCAAACAGGACCACTTCCCAATGGGGGTGTCACTTCTGCTTGTCAGGAGGAAAAGGAGGAGGCAGTGGGGAGGTTGCTGCAGGTATACCAAGAGGAGTGTTGGATTGGCTCTGCAGGTGCACCCACAACACACCAATGGCACCTGCCAATGTGTCCGCACCATGCCAATCTTCCCACTGCTTCCCTCTTCCCCCTCTTGGTAAGCAGCATTGATGGCATTGGAGAAAAGCTATTATTGCAGCTCCATCCCACCAGGCCACTGCTTCTGATATGGCTGCAGACACAAGGTTGGTGAGCATGAAAACAGCATCCATACAGCTAAGTGCTGCCCAGTTTTTACTCTGTTCCCCTTACTGGTAAGAACTGGAAGCAAGGTGAGGCAACAGAATTAAAGTTGTAGATCCAGTTGTTTGGGAAATCATCCCACTCCCAATTTCCCAAGTGTGCATGCAAGTGTACAATAAAATTGCTCATTATATAACTTTTTAGATTAGAATTGCAGTGATTAATGGACCACTTAGACCATCTTCCTTTCCAAACTCCTACTACTACTACTGTCAAAGTGAGATTGTGACATGATATTGTTCAGCCTCTCTGCCCAGAGTGCTGGGGAAGAGAAAAAGGCAGATATGTTTCAGTGCTTTGAAGATACAGAGAGGTAGACACAAGTATGTTTGGTGATGCATGTTAGGGCAGATCTGAGGGCAGAGTAAATGGGATGAGAAGGGAGAGCTGCCAGGCGGTAACTAAAGTTTCAATCCACGCTGAAGTCCCTTTCTTTTACATCATTGTACTGGCATTTTTACAAACTCAGTTGCCACACAGAGTGTGTGGCAGGTTCTGAAGCTATATGTACTCTATTGTCTTTCTTTAATCACACACCTCCGGCCCACACAATTAGTTGTAATTGCACAGGAAGCAAATGGAGTTTGTGATGGGGAATTTAGGGGTCCCCTGGACAGGGGGTCCTGAAGAAATTGAGGACACTGGCTTGTAGCAAAAAGATAGGCTTTTATTTAGTAAGAAATGTACAGAAAGTCAGTTTCTCATTATGTTCAATGGAGCTCTGTCACATGGCACTGCTGCCTACATTTTTATACCCTCCAGGACAAAGAAATTAGCATCTTCCATTCCAAATGTTACACATAAGTATTACATAGACATTATGCTGCCTACATTAAAATCTAGCTAACCAGATACTATTCAAAAATTCAAATACCAACCCATCACTTCTATGACCTAATACATTCCAAAGCTGACGTTTCCTGACCCTTTGGAGACACAGAGACTGCTGTACCAGGGTCTTACTCCCTTTATCTTATTTCCTGGACCTAGCTGTAACAGCATACTGAACATTCCATGAAGGGACCCCCAAAAAACAGCATCAAGCAGTGAAAGAAAGAATTCTAGCTTTGGTTTACCTATTAAAATATTATAACCTTATTATTTATTTATTTATTGAATTTGTTATTCGCCCATCTGGCTGGTTATCCAGCCACTCTGGGCGATGTACAAAATAAAACATCCAAATACATTAAAACATTTAAAATCTCAAACCAGAATAATAAAACCTAACCCACCCCAAAAGCCTGCCTGAAGAGCCAGGTTTTTAAGGCCCGCGGAAGCCCATCATAGAGGGGGCATGATGGAGATCGTTTGGTAGAGAGTTCCACAGGGTGGGGGCCACAATTGAAAAAGCCCTCTCCCTAGTCCTCACCAGTTTGGCTGTTTTAACTGGTGGGATGGAGAGAAGGTCTTTTGAGGCTGATCTTGTTGGGCAGCATTGCTGATGATGCTGGAGGTGCTCCTTCAGATAGACTGGGCTGAAACCATGTAGGGATTTAAAGGTAAAAACCAACACCTTGAATTGGGCCCGGTAAGCAACTGGTAACCAGTGCAACTCCTTCAGCACTGGAGTGATGTGATCTTGCCGGCGGTTGCCTTTAATCAGGCGTGCTGCCGCATTCTATACCAGTTGCAACTTCCGGACTGTTTTCAAGGGTAGCCCCACATACAGTGCGTTACAGTAGTCCAGGTGAGAGGAGACCAGGGCATGTACCACCAATGAGAACAGATGATTGGGAAGGTAGGGGTGCAGCCTCCGTATCAGATGGAGTTGATACAGCGCTGCCTGGCTCACAGCCGAAACCTGAGCTTCCACCTGAGCCACTCACAGACTCCAGGCACTTGGACAGGGATTCTACAGCCACTGTCAGTGAAGATTTGAATGAGAGACAGAGCTGCGTGCCATCCACATATTGGTGACATTGCAGCCCAAATCTCCTGATAATGCCCCCCCAGCAGCTTTATATAGATGTTAAACAGCATTGGGGAGAGGATGGAACCCTGTGGCACCCCACAAGTGAGATGCCAAGAGTCTGAAACCTCATTTCCCAATGCCACTCTCCGGTGCCTACCCAAGAGGAAGGAATGGAACCACTGCCACACAGTGCCCCCCATGCCTAACCTCTCCAGGTGGTCCAGAAGGATACCGTGGTTAACAGTATCAAAAGCCGCTGAGAGATCCAGGAGAACAAGGAATGTGTATTCAACCCTATCCAACGCTTTCCTCATATCATCCACCAAGGCGACCAAGGCTGTTTCAGTCCCATTTCCAGGCCTGAAGCCTGACTGAAATGGATCTAGACAATCCGTTTCCTCCAAATGTGCTTGCAACTGCTTCGCCACTGCCACCCGCTCAACCGCCTTGTCCAGGAATGGTAAATTTGAGACTGGGCATAACTTGTTCAAATCTTGGGGATCCAAGGAGGGCTTCTTTAAAATTGTTTTTTTTACTGCCTCCTTGAGGGCTGATGACATTACTCCCTCTTCCAAGGACACATTTACTACCACCCTGATCCCCTCACCCAGTCTGTCCTTGCAGCTCATGATGAGCCACGATGGGCAAGGATCGTGTGAGCAGGTGGTTGGCTTTAAGGTTGAAAGCACCTTGTCCAGTTTATCAGAAGGAAGAACCTGGGACTGATCCCACATCACCAGAGTGCCACTGGCCGACTCTGGCTCGATCACTGTATCCACAGCACACAGAATCACACTCTTTAGACCAGCCTTTCCCAACAAGTGTGCCTCCAGATATTGTTGGACTACAACTCCCATTTTTCCTGACCATTGGCAATGCTGGCTGAGGCTGATGGGAGTTGTGGTCCAACAACATCTGGAGGCACACTGGTTGGGAAAGGCTGCTTTAGACGGTCAATTTTATCCGCAAAGTGCTTTGCAAACTCATCACAGGAGGTTTTGGTATGTCCCATCGGTTCCAAGGCAACTGGACCAACCAGGCTTCAGACCACTTGGAACAGCTTCCTGGGACAGCACTCTGCGAATGCAAAAGTGGCAGCATAAAAATCCTTTTTTGCTGCCCTTATTGCCACACGGTAAGCAGCCGCAGACACTCTAATCTGTGTCTGATCGTCCTCTGAGTGAGATTTCCGCCACCCACCGGCGCTCTAGCCATCTCACCTCCTGGCTTAGAGTTCACCATCATTGCCAATTTTTAGATGATGATGATGATGATAATTTAAATACATATTTTGTTAGAAAATACACCCTTAAATATATAATCATAAACAGATTTAGGAGATTATTTTAAAAATGCAAATTAATGCGGAAACTAAATAGAATGAAATTATGGATTAAAAGATGCAAAGTGGTATGGACAGGAAATAGATAGACTTTCCAGTTCCTTACATCCTTATATATTTTCCCTCACTTATGAAAAAAAAGTGACTCCCAAACTGGCCCATATAGAGAAAATTCTGTATCATTTTTACGCTAATAATGTACATAGAAGGCAGAGATGAGCAATCCACAGAAGGCGAAAGGGTCTATGTGAATACAGACTCTACATGCTTATGAGCTGTCCTTGTAGGCAAGGTCAATATATTTATTTATTTTATTTATTTATTTTATTACATTTTTAGACCGCCCTATAGCAATAAGCTCCCAGGGCGGTGTACAGCATAATAAAACAGGTTAAAATACAAGTGGATGTAAATACAATACACAATAAAACATAATTAAAAATTTCCAATTTTAAATTCAAATTTTAAAATTTTTAAAATTTTTAAAATGCCTGGGCGAAGAGGTAGGTCTTTACCTGCCGCCGAAAAGATAACAAAGAAGGCGCCAGGCGTATTTCATCAGGGAGGGCGTTCCATAGTTCGGGGGCCACCACTGAGAAGGCCCTAGCTCTAGTTATCGTTCTCTGTGCCTCCCTATGCGTTGGGACACGGAGAAGGGCCTTCGACGTTGAGCGCAGCGACCGGGTAGGTACATAGCGGGAGAGGCGCTCCGCCAGGTATTGCGGTCCAATGCCATTAAGGGCTTTATAGGTAAGAACCAACACTTTGAATCTGGCCCGGAAACATATTGGTAGCCAGTGCAGCTGGGCCAGGACAGGTGTTATATGATCAAATTTTTTTGTCCCAGTAAGAACTCTGGCCACAGCATTCTGCACCAGCTGAAGTTTCCGAACCGTCTTCAGAGGTAACCCTACGTAGAGTGCATTACAGTAGTCCAATCTAGAGGTTACCAGAGCATGGATAACTGTGGCAAGGTTCTCCCTATCCAGATAGGGTCGTAGTTGGGCTACCAGCCGAAGCTGGTAGAACGCATTCCGTGTCACCGAGGCTACTTGAGCCTCCAGTGACAGGAGCGGATCTAATAAGACCCCCAAACTACGGACCTGCTCCTTTAGGGGGAGTGTAACCCCATCTAGGGCAGGTCGGACATCAACCATCTGGGCAGAGAGCCCCCCCACCAACAGCATCTCAGTCTTGTCAGGATTGAGTCTCAGTTTATTAGCTCTCATCCAGTCCATTATCGCAGCCAGGCAGTGGTTTAGTACATTAACAGCCTCACCTGAAGAAGATGAAAAGGAGAAGTAGAGCTGTGTATCATCAGCATATTGCTGGAAACGCACTCCAAATCTCCTAATGACCTCACCCAGTGGCTTCATATAGATATTAAAGAGCATGGGGGACAGAACTGAACCCTGTGGGACCCCATATTGGAGTATCCAGGGACTCGAGTAATGCTCCCCAATATAGCATACAATACAGTTTCAACTAGGGGTGTGTATCGACTTTGTGTATACCCCAAATTAACAGTTGAATCAGGAGGATTCAGGGAAAGATTTTTATGTGTCTGATTCAGACTGTGGCATTAACAAGTTATCTCAATATAATAATAATAATAATAAATTTAATTTTTGTGTCGCCTATCTGGCCGAAACCACTCTAGGAGACGTACAACATTAAAGTTCAAATACAATATAAATACATAATAAAATACAGTGCAGTCAACAATAATCATTTTAAAAGCAGCAGTACAGAACAGCTTAGGGCCATCAATAGACAGTTTTAAAACAATATAAAGAAATTAGCCCACCCCGGGGATCCCAAAGGCCTGTCCGAAGAGCCATGTTTTCAAGGCTCGGCGAAATGTATCTAGGGAAGGGGCATGGTGAAGATCGAATGGGAGGGAGTTCCAGAGAGTGGGGGCCGCCACTGAGAATGCCCTCTCTCTAGTCCCCACCAACCTAGCTGTTTTCGTTGGTGGGACGGAGAGAAGGCCCTGTGTGGCTGATCTGGTTGGGCGGCTTAGTTGGTGGTACTGGAGGTGCAGACTAGGGCACCCCTAAACTCCGGAGTAACTTTGTGGCTTCAGCTCTCCGAGAAATGCAGTGCCCCCTCCCATAGGTGGAGTCAGAGCCACTGACAGGGAAAGCCAATTAATTCTCTGCCCCCTCATCCTTCTGCTGAAGGCAAAACTGAGACCAAAGAGGAGGAAGCTGACAGCCAGGGTCACCCCTGGGGCTAGAGTAAGTAATCACGTAAGCAAGTGGGGGCCGGCTGAAGTTGGTGACGCAGTTTCCCATTTGCCCTAGTGGACCAGCCTTGACTGGCTTAATACCTTTATGTCTTACAAGATCTCTCTTAGAGTATTCTCAGGACTTTTATGTTGTGTTGAAGTTGAAAGCCATGGGGGGGGGAAGATATAAACTTAAGAAATAACTACATTCTCTGGCAGTCAGTTGTAAAGACTTAACCTGCACCAAAATGCAGATCCCAGCCCTAGCATTTCTATTCCAAAGGAGCTATAGCTGGCAAACCAGAGGTGGGAAGAGGCACTGAACCTCCAGTGACAGTGTTGAATCCAGGAGCACCCCCAAACTACAGACTTGCTTCTTCCTGGGGAGTGCAACTCCATCCAGAACAGTCTGTCTCTCCACCTCCTGGACTTGAGAACTTCGGACACATAACACCTCTGTCTTTTCAGGATTCAGCCTCAGTTTATTAGTCCACATCCAGCCCATCACCACATCCATGCACTGGTCTAAAACCTCAACCTCCTCTTCTGATTCAGATGGAACAGAGAGTGAAAGCTGACTGTCATCTGCACACTGATGGCACCTCACCTCAAATCTCCTGATGACAGCTACCACTTTCTGTTGGATGGCTACTTGTGGATGCAATCGTGGCAGAAAGGTAAGATTTCTTTGCTGCTGCCACTGCCACATAGTAGTGGCAGTAATGCAAATTCATCCATGTTCACTCATGTATGTATATGGTGCTTTGCATGTATATGTAAAAAAGGTAAAGGTGTCCCCGCACTTATAGTGCGAGTCATTTCCGACTCTTAGGGTGACATCTTGCGACTTTTACTAGGCAGACTGTATATATGGGGTGGGATTGCCAGTTCCTTCCCCGGCCTTTCTTTACACCCCAGCATATGCCAGGTACTCATTTTACCAACCATGGATGGATGGAAGGCTGAGTGGACCTCGACCCCTTTTACCGGAGATGCGACTTCCTCCTTCCGTTGGAATCGAATGCCGGCCATGAGCAGAGCTTCGGCTGCGTTACCGCCGCTTACCACTCTGCGCCACGGAGGGTCTATGCATGTATATGTATTTGAACAGAAAGTCTGGTGCCTTTTAACTTGAGCCTCACTGGAGTTTTCATGTGATGAACCAGGACAAATCACATGAGAAGCAACCCATGTCGTCTTCCCAGCTACATCATTCACATGAAATCCCAGTCATGTGCTCCGATGTGGCTCCAGCCAGGAGCATTGCTGACTACTCAAAAGGCTCAGCCCATGACACAAATTTGCATATTCCCGATCTCTATGTATGGATGTGAAAGTTGGACAGTGAAAAAAGTGGATAAGAGAAAAATCAACTCATTTTAAATGTGGTGTTGGAGAAGGGTTTTGCGCATACCATGGATTGCGAAAAATACAAATAATTCGGTGTTAGAACAAATTAAACCAGAACTGTCACTAGAAGCTAAAATGATGAAACTGAGGTTATCATACTTTGAACACATAATGAGAAGACATGATTCACTAGAAAGACAATAATGCTGGGAAAAACAGGAGTAGAAAAAGAGGAAAGCCAAACAAGGGATGGATTGATTCCATAAAGGAAGCCACAGACCTGAACTTACAAGATCTGAACAGGGTGGTTCACGACAGATGCTCTTGGAGGTCATTGATTCATAGGGTCGCCATATGTTGAAATCGACTTGAAGGCACATAACAACAACAACAAGACACAAATTTAGCCTGCTGAGCAAATTAAGACAGTGGGTGGTTGGGGCCTCACTAATGCTGCATTTTGCATGCCCACTACCCTGAAGGCAAATAAAGCCATTCTTAAAAGTGTAAAAAGGGAATTGGTCAGGAGACTGGGGCTCAGGCCCTCTGGAGCCCCTCCAATAAATGCCAATGGTTGCAGTTGTGTGGAAAGGACCTCTGCAGCAGAACAGAAAAATAGAACATGTGCCCTGCAATGGCCCTATCATACTGGTTGCAAGTCTCTGCTATCAATATAACTTTAAAATGTTCAATGATCTTGAACTCTGGGAGAAAGACAGTAAATTGTTGTTTATAGGGACAAGAGTTTTTTTCCAAGTGATAGCCATTCACAGTGCATCCAGTAAAACCCAGTTTATGGAATGCAGGAGCATTTTCTGTAGTACCACAGAAGAGCTGTTTTTCTGCCTGATACGGTAAGGTGAGAAAAAACACAATGCAATCTTAAAAAAATTATCAAAGTGAAGCAAGAGGAATTCTCCAGGTGCTATTGTTTCTTTAAAACATACTTTAAGTGAGAGGAAGATAACTCTTTCTGATTCTCAAAGAGAAATGTGTGTGAAGCAGAGGAGAAATCATCTCTTTTCTCTTGGTAAAACAGAATTAATTTAATGATTATTTTCCTTTTTCTTGACAAATAAATGATATTTTCACCTTTGCGAGTGAAAGAAGTATTAGTTCCGTATTGCACAAAATCAGCATGCCAGTGCTTCTGTAGCTGGATATTGCCGGATTCATAACTGAACCTTTGCTTTATGCTATTATGACTTTGATGAGTAAAACCTCCTGCTAAAATCCAAAGAATCAGCCGTCTTCAAAGCTCAGTATGGGAAAAAATGACTTTTGCACAGATAATGTAATATGGGCTTTTTTTTTTACTTTACTAATGTGTTTAACCTAATCTCTGTTTCTTAGCTGTACAAACTCATGTCACCAAGGAAGTTGTTTACTTTAAAACAAAACAAAATGCCTACCCCCTCCCCATCAAATCATAATGAACCCTAGGGGAAAAGTAGTACAAAGTAAATCAGAGGAAGTTATGTACTGTCTAGTAATGTGGTTCCCAAACCTTTTCCCCGTGGACCACTTGTAAATTGATGAGGGTCCTGGAAGACCATTTAATGTCTTGTTCAGCCTGTTGTAGAAATTCCAATGTGCTGGGGTAGATGCTGCATAATGTTTAATGATATTTTATTGCTTCTTCTGTTTCTTTTATTGTATTTTATTATATTACAATTATAGAATTCAAATTGTAAATGTTCTTCACAGACACAATGCAGATCATCTGAATGAAGCTCACGGTTTGGGAAAGTGCAAAAAAGGTGTAAAAGACCCCCAACACAAGATCCTAAGAAACCAAGTTATATCTAAGGATGGATGGCTTTGTCTCACTTGGCCCAATCACATTCCAACACAGCAACAGCTTAAAGTTTGTCCTTTCCTGTGTGAGGTTTTCTAAAGGATAATTATGAGGAAATCCTGAAAAGCTCTGCACACAAAACCACTACAGTACATTAAAATAATCTGTAGGACTTCTTACAAGATGGTCCCAAGCTGCTTTCCATTTTTTTCATGGAGGGTAAGGCTATCAATGGCTACTAACTGTGATGGCTATGTTATATCTCCATTGTCAGAGGCAGTATGCCTCTCTGGTTAGCAGTTGCTCAGAATCACAAGTGGGGAGAGTTATGTTGTACTCAGATCCTGCTTGCAAACTTCCCATAGACATCTGGTTAGGCATTGTGAGAATATGATGCTGGACTAGATGATTCTTTCAACTGATCCAGCAGAGTTCTTCTTATGTTCTTGTGTTTTTCTTTCTTTAACTGGGAGCAGCTTCAAAGTATGGTACTTCCACCACACCAGGAAAAATCCTTTCAAAAAGACTGTGGGAAGTAATTGCTTCCTGTGTAATTGTACATACAAAGGGCCAAAATATGGCTGCCTCCATGTACCGATGAGGGCAGCCATCTTTCTGCCTCAAAGAATGGAATGTCACAGGATGTATCTAATTTGTACTTCCCAAAACAATACACGAAGCAAAATGCAGCTGTCCTTCAAAGTTTACACTTCAAATTTTGTAATGCAGTTTTCCAACCAAAGAATGTGTTCAAAAATTGTATCTTAGGGGAACATGTGCATAGAAAATCATATATTAGTGAAAATAACATACAAAAGTGCACTATGTTATGGGAAATTGCTTGCAAAAATGTTTATATTAGGTAAAATTGCATACAAAAATGTATATACAAGAAGAAATGTAGACTAAAATGCCAATACATTTTTGCGGTGAGCTGAATTTAAGATTGAAAAATTAGAAAGTGAGAGAAATTGAAACTGGGAAGATCATATATTCCTAATTGTTGTAAACCGCCCAGAGAGCTTGGGCTATGGGGTGGTATATAAATGTAATAAATAAATAAATAATTGGCATCCAGTCACTTTTCTTTTGGTGAAGTTGTCATGCATGCTCCTTCCACCAGACATGTAAAAAGGGCTGGTTTGCACAATTCTCTGTCTCTCACTCACTCACAATGGGAAGGAGAGCCTGTGCACCTCTGTCTGGAGCACATTATCCTCTGTTCAAGGTGAAGAGAGTGCATGCACTTACACTATACTTACCAAAAAAGAAGCACTGTGCCAAGAAAGACTGTGAAGCAACCCAGGAGCTAGCCTCATATTGAATTATTATTGCTTTGTAACCACACTCTAACACAAATGTTGCCAAAATACATACGCTGACATGCTATAATAAATCCACTCCACTATTTTTCAATATTATGCAATGAGGTTGTAAAAAAAATACCCATGTTTTTAGGAGGCATCATTGGTCCAGATTTGCTCAGGACAATATACCATCTGAGGGGAAAATAGCCCCACCACCGTCACCAATAAATTACCATTTATAGACTCTTTCTGGCAATGAATTTGAGCTGACCTTCTGCATAATTACTAGAGTGTCACAAAATTGCCTTCTAAGATTTTTCTAAGAGAGTGTGAGTTGTACAGCATCTTTTTAGTATACACTTCTGCTTCCAAATTAGTTTGAAGTAACTGGCTGGGGAGGAGAAAACAAAGATAGCAAGATCAGGGATATTCCTCGTTTCCCTCTTGGTACAGCCACATGGGAGCTGCTTTTCTGTGATGTGATCACAGATAGGAAAAGGACAAATTGCACGGGCTTCATCATTCACATGTGGATCCTAGCCACATGGGAGTCCAGCGCAGAAAAGTGATTTTTAGGATAGGGCAACATTATTTTTCTCCCCGTGTCTATTCCTGAAGCCACAAAACTTGATGTGTTCTTTACCATGCCACTCAGGTTTATAGGACAGGAGCAATATGACCTTTGATCTGGAAGAACAATGTCATTATCTTGAAAAGAAAGGTACTGGGTTTCCATTTGTATATGGAAATGAAATGGTTTAGCAGTACCGACGGCAGAAAGCCAAGCACGTCTGTGTGGCAAATTCTTATTAAGTGTAACCTTTAAATCTGCTGAGACTGTAGGTTGCAACAATAGATTTACTATTTGGAGCCTATGTGTGTCTTTAAATAAAATAAATTAAATGTTGTGATAAGCTTAAAGTTCCCCTGCAACAAACTGATACAGTCCAAGAGGGAGACAATGATCCACCAGAGAATTCTTTGTTGATGAATTAAAGGCCTCCTCAAGCAGAACAGATCCTAATAATCAAAATTATAAATCACCAAAGTGCATTCCTACCCTGAAAGGGAAATGTACTGCACAAGAGGTCCTCTTAATTCAGCATAATGAGGTCTGCAGCACACTCTGTGCCTTCTGTAGCCACACGCTTAGAGCCACTTGTTTTTTATGGCACTTTTCTGTATGCTAATCACCTAATTCGACATGCTACTGAATGAATTTACTGCCAATAAAAACTGCCAAACACCTTGGTAACGGTGGCACAGAGCTCATTCGACATCCTTCCAGATTTGACGTCATACGCTGATCTGTAGTGACCTCAAACAATGTCACCTCAGACAGCATCAAGCTAGGATGGCCCGTAATAAAAAAACAAAGTCATCCTATGCCTCATTTTGCTATGACAAGAATCCTGAAATTGATCAGAACAATGTTATGTTTCAGTTGGGGGGGAGGAACAAAAGATATTTGTAAAATTATGTATGGTGTGGAGAAAGAGAAAGCACCTCAAGACTAAGGATGGAATGATCTATCAACTTAAGTTCTCTCAGTTTCTCATCTTAAATTCTGTTTTCCACATTTCTGCAGCAATTCACATTTTTTTAAAAAAAATCCTCATGAAACGTTTTCAGCATTTTAGTGCTGATTTCACCTAATAGGTACATTTTTATATGCAGTTTTGACTAACGTACACATTTTTTGCAAGCAATAGATCCTAATATATAATGCATTTTTGTATGTTATTTTCACCAATATATTCATTTCCCTGAATATATGCGTTTTTTTGTAAACATTGTTTGGTTAGAGGACTGAATCACAAAATTCAGATAAGTGAAAATTTTGAAAGAAGGCTTTATTTTGGTTCTCATCTTGTTTCAGAAAGTGCAAATTTTGTAGATTCGGCTTGGTAGATTTGATAATTTAGCTTCAAATACAAATGGAATCAAATTTCTCCCCCACTCCTACTCCAGACTGTCAATATTTTGCAAGAGGGATTGAAGCGCATACTGAGCAATTTAAGTTTACACAATTAAAGTGAATTAAAGTGCTCTGCCACACTAGCACAACAAATCCACTTTAAAAAAAAAAGAAATTTGTGTGTTGAGGAAAGTGACTGGGAAATGCATTGAAATGGGGAAAAGTATAAACATCCTGCAAGCAAATCAGGATGATTGCAGGATGGTTGTTTATTGTTGTATAACTTCCTTGCAAACAATTCAAAACAAATACTTGGGAAAGACAGTATATAATCTTACCTCTATGTAAGCTTTGCACAAGTAAATCAAGATGAATGCCCAATAAATAGGTCATCTAAAGGAGCTCAAAATTTCCTGTTTCACATGTAATATTAGAGCTCACAGTCAGTGTAACTGCCAGTAGATTCAGGATAGACAAAAGGGGGTACTTCTTCACACAGCATACAATTAACTTCTAGAAGTTACTGTCAAATGATGTGGGTATGGCCCCTATGTTAGATGTTATATGGCTTTAAAAGAGTAAGCTGAAGACAGATCTATCAAAGCCTTGAAACCTCCAGGTTCATATACATCATTCTTCTGAGTACTAGTTGTTTCCATTCCAGTTGGTCATTCTAAGAACCATGTACTTTATTTAGTTAGTTTAAATATTCTTATCTGATCCATCATTGTAAAAATAATTCCAGAGCAGGTTAATAGTTCATTATACAGCCACAAGAGTGGCTGTATACTATAGCCAGTGTGGATTTTTCACATTCCGCATGTTAAATTGAAAATACCCCCATGCCATTCTGATGCTTCCCATAAGCTCATTTCAAAACAGAACCTTACAAAACATATAGTCCTGAACTCAGAAACGCTTGTTTAACAACTCTTTCAATTTTCATGGTGATGAACAAAACAGTCAAAAAGAATTGAGAGTTCAAAGTCTAAAGAGAGAGAAGAAAAACCCAGACCCCTTTTGGACTTTTTTCTCTGAGAGTTCTCATAATCTGTTGAAATTCATTAAAAATCAGCCATGTTCACAGAGGACCTGTAATCCTGTTACTGACCTTGCCCCATACTCTGACCTTCATCTACTGCAGTTTAAAAGTTAAAAAAAAATGCCTGGCTGATTCTTAACTAATTTAATAACTTTTGCATTGAACTGAATGATAATGTCAGGCATGCTCAGTAAGGACCTACTGTCAGTGTTCTAAAAGCCAGACTCACAGCTGTTTGGCTTGCCTAATCAGGGGGCCACACCCACAGCAGACTTTGATTTCATGTGAGACAGTCATGTCTTCCCTCAGAGAATCCTGGGAAGTGTAGTTTGTGAAGTATGCTGAGAAGAGACTGCTATTCTCCTGACAGAGGTCCAGTGGACAGAGTGGTTTAACAAGCAGCCACTCTGACTGAAGCTGTGTGAGGGGAACAGGGTGTCTTCTAGCACCTCTCAGCACCTTTCAATGACAGTCTAAAGTGAAATAAATGTCTGCTGTGGAAGTGGCCAGGGACAGCTTTGGTTTAAGTTTGGGTGGGAGGCTACATGTGCCTGCTGTATAATAAAAAGGTGGGGGAAACCCTGAAAAGCAACAATACTGTTAACAATGTTTTCCTTTTGGAAAGGAAAGGGGCTTTGCCTCTGCCCAGTGCCCACCCACCCACTGTCATCTCCTCTCTGCCCCTCCCCCAGGTCAGTGTTAGACTACGACCTGGTAGACCAGGATTTGAATCCCCACACAGCCATGAAGCACACTGGGTGACCTTGGGTCAGTCACTGCCTCTCAGCCCCAGAGGAAGGCAATGGTAAAACCACCACTGAATACCATCGAGATCCACTTGAAGGCAGTCCATTTCCATTTTCAAACATAATTGCACAGAAATAAATCCCACTGAACTCAAAAAGTATGCAACTGATCAAACCCTCCCTCCCTTCTCCTCCCTCCTATCCCCTCCCTCTTGCCCCTTCCCTCCCCCTCCAATCCCCTCCCCATGCTCAGTTTTACCTATCTTAACTATGACTGCACAGGAGTAAATCCCACTGAAATCAATAAGCATGCAAATGATCAAACCTGCCCTCCCTTGCCCCTTCCTTTGCCCCTCCCCTCTAATCCCCTCCTTCTCCTCCCCCTCCTTCTCCTCCCCCTCCTTCTCCTCCCCCTCCTTCCCCTCCCCCTCCTTCCCCTCCTCTCCCCTCTTCCTTTATCATTTCCTCTCCCTCCCCCTGCTCCTCCCTCATGGTCAGTTTTACTTATCCTAACCATGATTACATAGGAGTAAATCCCATTGAAATCAATAAGCATGCAAATGATCAGACTTGGCTTCCCCCTCCTTTCCTTGTCCTCTTCCTTCCTCCTCCCCTCCCCTCTTCCTTCTTCCTCCTTCCCTCCCCACTCCAACTGTCCCTCCCTCCCCCCTGTTAGTTTTACCTATCCTAAGCATGATTGCATGGGAATAAATCCCACTGAACTCAATAAACATGCAAATGATCAAACCTGTTCTCCTCCTCTCCACTCACCATATGCTCAGAGGCACATGTTACCAAATTCTTCCAAGTTACACAGCAAGGGGATTGGACTGTGAAAGACCAACCCAAATAGTGTTTGCATTTTGACAAATTTGTAGGGCAGTGCAATATCTCAGAGAGGAGGTCAGGTCTCCTGCTCCCCTGGTGCATTCACTATAGCTGTTCAATTTCCCTGCTTTTTAAAGTTTGGTAGAAATATCTGTGGGCTATAGGTACATTCTTAAACCACAAGGTTTTTTGCCTATTAGTGAATATTCATAAAACAACAAAATAACAAAAGGCAGACCTACCATATTTCACTTTCTGAAATAATCCATGAACTTAAACATAGCCCTCCTTCAAAATTCACACCTCTGAATTTTGCATTGTAGTTCTCCAGCCAAGTATTGCAGCTGCAGTCAGGAATTGAAGAGGCATGACAAGGTGAAGTGTGGGTAAAACAAGGGCCACATTTATTTAGATAAAGCCAATTAGAGGCCAAGGAGGTGTGGAGCAGTTCTTAAGTAGCTGCACCCTTCCCCATCCCAGCACATGGCTGTGTGTGTGGCCATGCAGTAGGGGCTTTGAAGCCACACCAGGACTTTCCTAATGCAGTTGCAAAGCCCCGTCACTGCCGGGGCCCTGAGGGCCCGCCAGCAAGGTGGGAAATGTGTACAAAAATGCATATGCTAGGGTAAAGCAGATATTACAATGCATATATTTGTGAAAATATTTTACATACATGCATCACATTAGGAAAAACTGCTTGGCAAAAATTTGTACATTAGGCAAAATTGCATGCAAAATTATTAGGAGAAATTGGCACCCAAATGTTGATGAATTTTCATGATTGTTTTTAAATGGTGAACTGATGTGGAAATGTGGAGAAATGAAAAGACTGGAAAAATGAGAAGCTGAGAGAAACCAAAACTGACAGATTTGCCCATCCCTAGGGGGCCAAAACAGCTCAATGAGGACTGAGCATGCTCAATGGTCATAAAATGCTGAGTTCCGTGTGTGTGTGTGTGTGCCTGTGTGTAGAAAACCAGGAGGAGGAAAATAGCATAGAGTATGCTGAAAGAAAGCATGGCTGACAGGTGGACGTGCAATTGAACAGCACTTCATCGTGTCACATTTTGTTGCAGGTCCCACTTGTTGGGCGAAACATGCACACTGTTTTTTAATTATTTGGAGAAAAAGTTTGGTTTGTTGAGCCCAATTCTGAATTGGGCCAAGAGAAATACTCCTCCCTCGTCCCTACTTTTAAGTCCCATTCAAGCATGTTCATAAGTATTTCCTACTGAAAATGTTTAACGCTGACCGAATGTTCTGGGGGTTGTTTGTTTTGTTTTTCAAAGGGCAATATTGCTGTGACCTTTCCTAGTACAGTAATGGGGCATCAGAAGTAGTAAACCAGTATCTTCATTCATATATTTCTATTGCTTGGTCCTGTGGATAAATATTGTACACACGTGTAGAACTTAGACCAGGGCTTGTGATTATAACATGATTTCCTTGATAATATAGGGTTCCCAATCAGGGAAGGGCCATAGCTTATTGATGCAGCATCTTGCAAGCAGAAGGTCCCAGGTTCAATCCCCAACAACTCCGGATAGGACAAAGAGAGACCCCTGCCTAAAACCCTGGTGTGCTGCTTCCAGTTGAGGCAGACAGTACTGGGCTAGATGAACCAATGGCCTGACTTGATATAAGGCAGATTCCTGTATTCTTCTGCAATCAGCTAGATGCACTTAGAAGCCCCCTTCAGACCATTTTGCTCAAAGTGGAATGATTGGGATGGAGCGGGCATGCCCAGCATACACATGTCTACTCCCATCTCTCTCACCCCCCAGGCTGAGCACTCATTCATTATTTTTATGTTATCAGGGCACTGATGCATCTTGCTCCTCACCCGACCCGACCCTGCCCCTGGTAAAGGAATTTTGTTCTGTATTACTGCAGTAGACAGTAGCTGACTGTTTATAAACTGGGAGAACAGGAATAGCACAATATTTCAGTGTACAATTGAAAAGGGGAGGGTGACAGTATCCTATCTCTTTAGTGCCACAGTGATATTGAAGCCTTCATGGTTTCAAGAAGCTGTCAGCTTTCAACAGCATCTGAGAAATGAAAGAAAGCTTTCCCTAGAAGATCACTAACTGGGTTGTCTCAATTGTCTTGTAACCCAACTTCTAAACACAGTGTCTAGCTTTGTTTGGTTCCAAGGTCACAGTAAATCCTGGACTTGAAGAAAATCAATATATCTCTTCAGACTATAAAGATTTATATGAAAACATTTTTAAAGGAAAGTAAAATTTGACACAAGTGATTTGAAACAAAAGCCAACAATGAGCAGCAATTTGTGTTTTAAAAACATATAGGCAAGTATCAATGGATACAAATGCCTGTTAGAATGGATTTGCACTAGGTGTGTTTTCATGGAAAAGTGATCTGCATTTAGACAAATCAGGTTTTATCATATTTTGAGGAGACTGTTTCAAATGGCAGTGACTTCAATAAAGGCTAGCTTATACAAGACATGGATTGAATCTTAACCCATATTGCTGGCCTGTTCATGTGCAGGGCTTCCACATGAGTAATCGGTGGTTCAGCAACAGACTACACTGATATGCAACTAGTGATGGGGGCATGTAGATTCAGTTTAGTTTGCCTTTATAGACAAACCTACTTAATTTGCCCTTCCTGAAATAATATGTGAACCAAAACCTAGCCATCATTCAAAATTTGCACTTTTCTGAATTTTGCAATGCAGTTTTCCAGCCAAGTAATGTGTCCAAAAATGCATATACTAGGGTATAGTGTACATAAAATTGCATATATCAATGAAAATAATACACAAAAATGCTTTATCTTAGGGGACATTGCTTGCAAAATGTGCATATTAGGATAAATTGCATACAAAATGTATATATTAGGAGAAATTTGCACTACAATACTAATGAATTTTCATGAGGATTTTTTTTTAAAAAAAATCACAAACTGATGTGGAAATGTGGAAGACTGAATTTAACACTGGGAAAAATGACAAACTGAGAGAAATCAAAACTGACAGATTCATCCATCCTTACATGCAACCAATTTATGCAGCATGTGAACAGCCCAACACAGAGATTATGAACTTACTATGCAAGAATATGGGCTACAAGGAACTCTACTTTTTATAGGGAGCAAATACTAGTTAGCAAATAGTAATTATTCAAACAAGGGAGTACATATTCCATTCACGCCCTTGCACATTTGGGACAGTTTCACATTCAAACTTTCCTCCCCATGCGTACATCAGTTGGAAAAATGATTTTGGGATTTGATGTCACTTGACTAGAGCAATTTAAAGATTAACTAAGGCTGCAATCCAATACACACTTACCTGGAAGTAAATCCCATTGAACCTAAATGACCTTTCTTCTGAGTATAATAACTGCTTGTTAACCCCGTGGGGGGGTGGGAGATTCTGTTGAGCCCAGGTAAGAGAGGGACATGTGCTTGGCGGAAAAGGTTTCGGTGGGGAGGGTGGGAGGCCACGACATTAAGAGGCTAGGCGGCAGATGCCGGATAGGTGTTAGGGGCAGGCCAGGCCAGTTTCGGGGAATGAGGAATAGATGTTTAATATCCATTCCATGTTCCGGGCCTGCTCACCACCAGAAGATAACTGGGGGAGGTGCAGCCCCAACCAATCTTCGACTGCTGCTGTGTAATGCCAGGTCTGTGGTACAGAAAACATCTCTCATCCATGACATGATCATGGATGAGAACGCAGACCTGATGTGCATTACGGAAACCTGGCTGGATGAGGCCTCAGCTCCTGTGCTTGAGGCCATGTGTCCAGCCGGTTTCCAGTACACGCAGCAGTCGAGGATTGGTAGGCAGGGAGGGGGAGTGGCAGTTATTTATCGGAAGTCCTTGATTTTTGCCAGACCCCCTCTCCACGAGACCAAGTTTGTTGACTGCATGTACTGGAGTTTGGGCCCTAAGGGCAGTTTAGGGATTCTCCTTGTGTACCGCCCACCCTGCTGCACAGCTGACTCCCTGACCGAGGTGCTGGAGGTCGTCTTGGCTGTGTGGGTTCTTTCCCCCAACCTTCTGGTTTTGGGGGATTTCAACCTGCATGCTGAGGCGGCTCTCATTGGAGCCCCTCGGGATTTCATGGAAACCATGACTTCCTGGGAACTTCACCTTAGTAATTTTGGGCTCACCCATGTAGCCGGTCATGCTCTCGACCTTGTATTTCTCTCAGGAGGGGGAGGTAGTGCTCTGGAAATGGGGATTATTTCTTCAGACCCCGTGTCATGGTCAGATCACTATTTGGTGAAAATGGACCTCCTATTGCCGCACACCCTCTGCAGGGGACAGGGACCTATTAGGATGGTCCGCCCCAGACGCCTGATGGAACCAATAGGATTCCTGAGTGCGCTGGGAGATTTGGAGCTGACTGAAGACCGCCCGGTTGAAACCCTGGTGACAGAGTGGAACAGGGAGATCTCCGGGGCAATAGACTGGGTGGCCCCGAAACGTCCTCTCCCCCTGAATAGAGCTCAAACCATGCCATGGTATACACCACGGTTGTGGGGTTTGAGGCAGGAGGTGAGACGACTAGAACGCCGGTGGCGGAAATCTCGCTCAGAAGACGATCGGACATGGGTTAGAGCAGCAATAGCGGCCTACCAAGTGGCAACAAAGGCAGCAAAAAGGGGTTTCTTTGCTGCCTCTATTGCATCTGCAGAATGTTGTCCCAGGAGGTTGTTCCAGGTGGTCTGAAGCCTGGTCGGTCCAGTTGCGCAGGAACCCTTGGAGCACTCTAAAGCCTCCTGTGACGCATTTGTGAAACATTTTGCCGATAAAATCGATCGTCTGAAGAGTTTGATTCCGTACGCCGTGGATACAGGAAGCAGGCCAGAGATGGTCAGTTGCGATCCGGTCCGGTGGGATCAGTTTCAGCCTCTTCCCTCTGAGGAAGTGGACAAGGTGCTCTCTACTGTGAGACCGACCACCTGTTTGTTTGATCCTTGCCCCACATGGCTCATTGTGAGTTGTAAAGAGAGACTGAGCGAAGGGATCAAGGTGGTGGTAAATGCCTCCTTGGAAGAGGGGGCACTGCCATCTGCCCTCAAAGAGGCGGTAATAAAGCCCATCTTAAAAAAGCCCTCCTTGGATCCCCAAGATTTGAATAACTTCTGCCCAGTCTCCAATTTACCATTTTTGGGCAAGGTGATCGAACGTGTGGTGGCCAAACAGCTACAGACACACTTGGAGGAAGCAGATTATTTAGATCCATTCCAATCGGGCTTCAGGACTGGATATGGAACTGAAACAGCCTTAGTTGCTCTAGTGGATGATTTGAGGAGGGCGTTGGATAGGGGTGAACACTCATTCCTCGTCCTCCTGGATCTCTCTGCGGCTTTTGATACCGTCGACCACGGTATCCTTTTGGATCGCCTGGAGAGAATGGGAATTGGGGGCACTGTGCTAAAGTGGTTCCG